>NC_063045.1:39080781-40393281 GCF_018812025.1 Megalobrama amblycephala | reverse complement strand
AGTTCTTTGGAATGTCACACAAATGCGTCAGTCGTTACCTTGGTAACACAAGAGTTTACAGATGGTATGAGATGCAAATAGCTATCCAGTTAAAGAGGGTGATCGGATATTTCTTATAATTTTAAACTTGTGTTTACTTCGCTCAAATAGCATGCAGCTATAAAGAAACTGGTAGCCAGGCAACAGACAAGTGACCAATCCTGAGTGGTGACGTCATTACACGCACTCTACCAGCACGGTTTGCTGAGAATTCTGGGTCGAGAACAGTTTGTAATCATGCCATGCTGAACCAAGCTCAAGTAGATATATAACAGGAAACTTTCCTTACCGTTCTTAGAACCGTTCTGCCTGACAGTGGAAAAGCAGCTTATGTTTCCAAAAAGAACCTTTTGACACCTTTGGAAAGATTCTTTATAATATTATTATTCTTTATAATATTACAATGTTCTTCACACTAAAAAAGTGGTTCTTCACTGAACCAAAAATGTATTTCAAATTTGTTGGGTGGATGTACACTGAAAAAAAAGGGTAGGATTTGATTAGATTTTTTTTTTAGTTTCATTTTTTTAAACCAGAAATTGTTAGTAAATTTCACATATAATTACAAAGAAAAAACAAGTAACACACTGAATTAAACATGATCTTTATATACTGTATACAGGTGCATCTCAATACATTAGAATATTTTTGTTTTTTCTGTAATTGAATTCAAAAAGTAAAACTTAAATATATTCTAGATTTATTAGACATAAAGTAAAATATTATTAGTCTTTTTTGTTTTAATTTTAATGATTACAGCTTGCTGCTCATCAAAATAAAAATAAAAAATAAAAAAATAAATCAGTATCTCAAATTATTAGAATATTTAATTTCAAGTTCTATTAAATTACCATTCTCAGGCTATAAATTGGTAATTTATACCCTGAGGTTTATACTGTAATTTATGCTGAGTTTAGGCCAGTAATCCCAACAGCAGTCATGGGGAAGTCTGCTGACTTGACAGTTGTCCAGAAGACGATAATCAAGACCCTCTACAATGAGGTTAAGCCACAGAGGGTCACTGCTGAAAGAGCTGGCTGTTCGCAGAGTGCTGTGCCAAAGCATATTCATGGAAAGTTGACTGGAAGGAAAAAGTGGGGTAGGAAAAGGTGTACAAGTGAAAGGAATGACTGCAGGCTTGAGAAGATTGTCAGGCAAAGCCGATTTAAGAACTTAGGAGAGCTTCAAAAGGAGTCGACTGAAGCTGGAGTCAGTGCATCAAGAGCCACCACACACAGACGTCTTCAAGAAATGGGCTACAACTGTCACATTCCACGTACCAAGCCACTTCTGAACTAAAGACAATGTCAGAAGTATCTTACCTGGGCTAAGGAGAAAAAGAACTGGACTGTTGCTCAGTGGTCCAAAGTCCTCTTTTCAGACGAAAGTAAATTTTGCATTTTATTTGGAAATCAAGGTCACAGAATCTGGAGGAAGAGTGGAGAGGCACAGAAACCATATTGCTTGAAGTCCAGTGTGAAGTTTCCACAGTCAGTGATGATTTGGGCTGCCATGTCATCTGCTGGTGTTGGTCCACTGTGTTTTCTGAAGTCCACAGTCAATGCAGCCATCTACCAGGAAATTTTAAAGCACTTAATGCTTCCTTCTGCTGACAAGCTTTATGGAGATGCTGATTTCATTTTCCAGCAGGATTTGGCACCTGCCCAGACTGACAAAGGTACCAAAAGCTGGTTCAATGACCATGGTGTTACTGTACTTGATTGGCCAGCAAACTCGCCTGACCCGAACCCCATAGAGAATCTATGAGGTATTGTCAAGAGGAAGATGAGAGACACCAGACCCAATAATGCAGATGACCTGAAGGCCGCTATCAAAGCAACCTGGGCTTTCATTACACCTGAGCAGTGCCACAGGCTGATTGCCTCCATGCCACGCCACATTGATGCAGTAATTCATGCAAAAGGAGGCCCAACCAAGTATTGAGTGCATAGAAATGAACATACTTTTCAGAAGCCTGACATTTCTGTTTAAAATATCCTTTTTTTACTGATCTTATGAAGTATTCTAATTTATTGAGATAGTGAATTGGTGGGTTTTTGTTAAATGTGACCCAAAATCATCACAATTAAAAGAACCAAAGAGTCTGTGTGCGGTGAATTTATTTAATACACAAGTTCCACGATTTGAGTTGAATTACTGAAATAAATGAACTTTTCCACAACATTCTAATTTATTGAGATGCACCTGTGTGTATATATATATAATACAACTAAAATCGTATTTTCTTTTGAAATATACTTTAATAGTCTTTATTTACAACTTTGAAAAATCATATTTTACAGTTTGTTAGCTCTTTTGAGTAATAAAAATTAGACACATTTTCACTTATCGTATTTCTTTTGTTTTATGTACAAATATTCAAAATCTATGTATTTGAACAAAATAATAACACAAAAAAAATACCATTTTTTATTATTTTGTTTGTTTGTTTTTCCCCATGAGTTGTCAGTTTTGTCACTTTTCATGGTATTGATATGCCAGACAAACCCATGCTTAAATGGCATGTAAAAACAGTCATGTCAGCTGGGTTGAGGAGTAATGAATGTAACAGCATTGCATATTTTAAATACAAAACATGAGTAACTGTATTCAGTTACAATTACAATTTAATCAGAGTCCTCTGTCTAAAAGCGGTTTATGTCCAGAATAAATGCAAAAAACTACGGAAGATCCTACTGTCAGAGATTCAGAATCTTTAAAGAAAAAAAGCATAAAAATAGTCAAAGAGCGATTTTGACAGAGACATACAATGGGTCATGTTATGTATGATAAACAACCCAACCCCTGGGTTTGCAATTACATGTAGTTTGTTTTAAAATCACAGTTTATTCATCTATTTAAGATGTCTAGGTTTCAGCTGTAATAACGAATGGTAATATTCTAGTAGTCCATTAAGAGCTGAAAGGTCAGAAGGACATACTGACCTTTCTTACACTAATGGTAATTTCCCTCTCTCTCTCTCTCTCTCTCTCTCTCTCTGTTTGTCTGACAAACACTCAGTGGAGTGCAGCTGTTCCCAGGGGCTCAGAGTCCACAGGAACTGCCCTTAGAAACAAGCTCTCCACCAATGGAAGTGAAGTAATGTGTTTCACAGGTGAAAAACACAAGAGGTTAGTCTGCTTGATTGTTGGGAATAAACACAATATCTTTCTCATGTATTGTATAGTGGTGGTCCATTGTTTGCACACCTGGACTTTGTTGTCAAGGACTCCTGGTTTGTTCTTTCCTTCACCTCGTTAATGTTGAGGACATGTTTTCATTCTTATCTATATTGAATGTGCCTTCATTGTGGTTCAGACATAGTCCAACCTTTGCACAGGACAACGTGGTATTGATATTGTATGTGTTCTGTGATAAAGAGTCCCATGTCTGGTTTATGTTTACTATGACAATTGTAAATTGACATTGTACTATGACATTTTTTTGATAGCACAATATATTTTTCAATATTGATAATGAGTTTCTTGAGCAGCAAATCAGCATATTAGAATTATTTCTAAAGGATCATGTGACACTGAAGACTGGAGTAATGATGCTGAAAATTCACTGGAATAAATTGCATTTTAAAATATATTCAAACAGAAAACAATTATTTTAAATTGTAATAGTATTTCTTAATGTTACTGACTCACTGTATTTTTAATTAAATAAATGCAGCTTTGGTGAATGTAAAGACTTTTTTAAAAAAAATTACAAAATCTTACCGACCCCAGACATTTGAACAATAGTGTTTATCTTTACAGCCACTGTACTTGTAAAGTTCTGATGACCACAGCTATATTCTTACAAAATTTTACAGCCAAATTATCTGTGTCATCTTGGAAATATGGTAAGGTGTACAATATCTTAATAGTACAACCTTATTTGTACGGCACATCGTGTTTGCAGTGCCTCCCAGAAAATCAAGCCATAAAAACAGAGGAAGTATCAGTTTATCATGATCAGATTACTCTTATAGCGTTTACAAGATGATAACAATCGTCTCCATATCGACATGCACTCAGACAGTCTGATGACCGGGAGTGTATTATATGATGAAATAATTGTTTTCATAAACAAATTAGTCCCTTGAAATGGATACGGTCACATAGCAAAGTGGAGAGCACTCTTTTACTGTAACTGGTTGCCTACCTCATTACAAAATTATATATTTATATTTATAAACATATTATGGTAAAAGAGACTTTATCCATTTCTTATAAGCTTATAAAGCAGATTTTACTGCTTACCTTTTTTGTCTGTGGCACACCAAAGCGATTTTTGCTCTTTGTAATCTTTTTTTCCTTTCTTTCTTTTTTTCTGCCTGCAGGACAAGTTCAAAGTTTCCTCCTAAAGCTCCATTTATCAGCATGTCTACTTTAGAGGTCAGAGAGCCCTTCAGAATGAAAACACCCCCCTCCCCAGTGATACGCTATGAGGTAATGGATGATTTGAAGGCAAAAGTTGAGCTCGCTATCAGCGATTTTGTGAGTTATTTGACAGATAAGAAGTCTGTAGTGGTCATTAGCGCATGAAGCAAAGGACATACGATGCAATCACACACCTGTGATGATAGACAGATGCAAATAGCCATAACCGACCTTGCAGACGAGCTCTTTCAGAAGTCACTTGTATTTTTTCAGCTAATAGCATCTGTAATATGTATGAATGTCTAATCATAAATCAGCTGTCCTATTTTAAGAAGCTTTGAATGCAGATACTGACCTTTTTCATATGTGACTGTAGCGCAGAGAGTCGTTTGCACGCCTCATTGGACTTCAAGGAGGAATTTCACCCAATTTCCATTCATTACAGACCAAGTGAAGCATTTTAACCGGTCTGTGCAAATTGGATTTCAGATAGCATTAGATAACAGAATATCAAACCATTTATTTTAAAGAAGGATAGTGCAAGCATACTTTTTAAGCAATAAATAAATAAATACATTTAGAGTTTATTTAGAAAATTCAGTTTAGGATATTGTTACCTATTAATATCAGCTACCTTATAATTATAATTGTTACCTTATGAAAACATAAGTATGATACAATTAAATGAAACGAGTACTGGTTCTTATTATCAGCATGACATATGAAAGTATTGTCAGAAAAATGTTCAATACTTTTTTTTTTTTTTTTTTTTTTTTTTTTAAATAATACAGTTTAATGAATTTTTAGACAAAATCTAGAGGAAAAAAAAATCTAAAAAACAAAGTTTGTATATGTGTTTTTGTTGAGTAACACATTTGATAAATCAGGCTTTTATGACTATATAGTAAATGGGAATATGGAGCTCATACTTGAGGTGGGAAAAAACATCCCAATTTTATATTATTATTATTATTATTATTATTATTATTATTTATTCAAAATAAGTAAAAATGTGCAATTTGGTGCAGTTGCTGACATTTATTATGTTCAGAAGGTAAAATGAATTTCTGATAACTTGTAATGTAAATCAATGAGATCTTTATAACATAACAGAATAAATGCATATAATTATCAATGTCACTCTACTTCTCTAAATAATATTTTTCACTCAATTCTTAGTTTTCTGATCAAACTCTCTCTCTCTCTCTCTCTCTCTCTCTCTCTCTCTCTCTCCATATATATATATACATACATATTGGGGGGACTGAAGTACAATACAATGACATAAGGATAAGGTAACACTTTATTTTAGGGTCTTTTAACTAGTTGCTTACTAGCATGCATATTACTATTACATTAAGCACATATTAATGCCTTATTCTGCATGACCTTATTCTACATTCTTAATCCCAATACCTAAACTTAACAACTACCTTACTGACTATTAATAAGCAGTAAATTAGGAGTTTATTGAGCAAAGAGTCGTACTTGATAGTTTATATGTGTTCCCTATACTAAAGTGTTACAAAATATAAAGTAAACATAAGAATATAAAGATAATCTTATCTTTAAAAATCAACAAATATTTCACAGTAAAAAGACACATCAGCCTTGACCTGAAGGTTGATGTTTTTACAATTATACTAAAATAATTAGACCTTTATTTCTTTCTTATTTAGCAAAGTTTTATTTAGAAGTTGTATATATTTAGAGGCCTTAGAAATTTGCATATCAAATATGAAACTGTAGGATTTATAGGGTTGAAATACTTTCTTCTACCCCAAGTACAACTATAGCTATAAGTACTGTACGTTTGCTTATATTATTATTCTATTTGTTGGCCACGACTGTATATGTGTTTGACAATGCTCAAAAACAATATACAAAAGTACTGCCCTATAAAATAAAAATTTTAATTCTGTACATCCATATTGTTTAATTTCCTGCACCAAATATCTCATTCCACGGACAATAAAGTCTATCTAATTTTTGGATGGAGCCCTGCAGCTGAACTTTAGATCTGTGTAACAGGATTCTGCCCGTATGCGCTGGGCTAATCACTTCACTGTGAAACCCAGCAGTCGCATGGGGGGGAAACTGCCTTTGATGTCCTGTGTGTGCATTGGGGTCAATTGACATCACACTCCCACAATTCTGTGCTAGTCCAAATGGCAAAGCTGGTGAACACACAGCAATTCAGCCCTTCGCTTTTAATAAAGCTGTCAGCGATGACACAGCCAGCCAGGGTCTGTGTGCGTGCTGTAACTTCTCTCTCTCTCTTCCTGCGATCAGGACGAGGGGGATTATGGAGATGAGGCTGTGCATTGTTATAGACTGGGGAGCATTGTCTTTTTTCACACAGAGCAGTCTGCAGTTTTCCTCCGGTTTCATAAATGCCAGCACTGATGAGCTGTCTCTTTGGGGTAAAAAACACCTAACAAAGCTATTTAGCTCAGCTGTTAACTAGATGTGGCAGGCTTTGGCACTAGGAAACCATGGCATTTTTTTCTCCATCTCCCTTTCTTTCTGCTCTTTCAAGTTTTAATTGCCCTTGGCCTGCCAAGTGCAGCCAGATCCTTTGCCAGCGTCACAAAAATAGCAATTACGCAGCATGAACACAGCATTTTGCTTTTCAATTGAAGTAATCTCTGAGTTTGCTTATTTTAGAAAGTGTAACACATTAAAATTGTATACAAAAATTATGCGACACAAAAATTACATAATCGCATGATCAAACAAATCATGACTTAGAACTCGGGTGTACTATAATACATGATTTCAAGATCTTGGATATCTAATGTTATTATGTATGATAATAATATTATTTCTGACCGGTCACAGAAAGGAAATAAGGTAACCCTTTATTTTACAGTGTCCTTATTACCTTGTTACACTATAGTAATAATGGTTACTTTATTTTAAAGGTCCCATTCTTCGTGATCCCATGTTTCAAACTTTAGTTAGTGTGTAATGTTGTTGTTAGAGTATAAATAAAATCTGTAAAATTTTAAAGCTCAAAGTTCAATGCCAAGCGAGATATTTTATTTAACAGAAGTCGCCTACATCGAACGGCCAGTTTGGACTACATCCCTCTACTTCCTTCTTTAATGACGTCACTAAAACAGTTTTTTGACTAACCTCCGCCCACAGGAATACACAAGAGTTGCGTTTGTAGAGTGTGTTTGTCGCCATGTCGTCGAAACGCTGTTATTTTCATCCCGCAGTCCAATCACCGGGTCTGATTCCGGCTCAAATTGATAGGGTAAAATTAAAGACATGTTTACAATAACACTGAGCGCGTGCATCTCCACGTTATGGTAAGAGGCGTGACCTTTCCGGGCAAGATGCGCTAAACTGCTGTCGAATCACAACACAGGAACCGCTGGCACAATCAGAAGTCGTTACGTATTTCTGAAGGAGGGACTTCATAGAACAAGGAAGTCATCAGCCCGTTTTTATGACAGTGGAAACAGCGGTATACAGATAAGTAAATTATGTGAAAAATACTGTGTTTTTTTACACGCGAAACATGAACACATGTTATATTGCGCACTATAAACACAATCAAAGCTTCAAAAAACCACGAAAAACAGGACCTTTAAGGTGTCCTTGATTATATATTTAAGTACCAAGTAATATTAATTAACTACAAATACTTACTTCAGGGTTAGGGTTAGATTAGGTTTTGGGTTAGGCTTAGTTGCATGTAATTATGCATAATTAATAGTTATTAAGGTAACACCTTATTTTACAGTGTCCTTGTTACACATTTTACATGCACTTACTATAGTAATAACAATAAATTATGCATACTTTTAAGCAACTAACCCTAATTACTTAACTTAATTACGTAACTTTGCAACTATATGTCAACTGATTCTCATTAGAGTATTAGTAGACTGTCTGCTTAATATCTACTAACACTTTATTTTAATGCTTCCCAACAGACATTGCACTAACTATGAGTAAATTTGCAAGTACATGTCAATTTATTCTATTTATTCAAATCTAAAGTATACTACAGCCTACTAATACTCTAATGAGAGTTAGTTGACATGTAGTTACAAATTAATGAAAGTTAGTTGACATATAGCTGCAGAGTTGCAAAGTTACTTATTGTTTGCAAAATTTCTAAATAAAGTGTAAATAAATCTAAATCTGTAAACAAATCTAAATTGTCTGCATTGTGCAATCTTATAATTATATTCAACACACATATTAAACATGCAAAATAAAAATGTAGCATGCTACTGTTTGAAACCTCATTTTTGCATAAGTTTGTACTGTTTCATATACTATTTTTTTAATATTCAACAAGGGTTAGTTCATCCAAAAATGAAAATTATGTCATTTATTACTCACCCTCATGTCGTTCTACACCCATAAGACCTTCATTCATCTTAGGAACACAAATTAAGATATTTTTGATGAAATCAAATGGCTCAGTGAGGCCTCTATTGCCAGCAATGTCACTGACCTCTCAAGATCCAGAAAGCTATGAAAGACATATTTAAAACAGTTCATGTGACTACAGTGGTTCTACCTTAATATTCAGACTGTCCTCCAAAAAAAACGACCCTATAGGTTTTTTAAGCACCATATTACGACCTATATTTACGTTTTGAAGTCATACGCCCTCTAGTGGGCGTAAAAATAATGACAGTGTCGTGTTACATCTGTCGTCATGCAATGACGTATGACTGTCATTACCAATCAAAATGTGTGTTCATTTAAATGCAATGTGTGGACTTTTTACACCATTTCTCCTATTTCCATTTACCAAAACTAATTTTTATTAATGACTACACCCACCCCACCCCTAAACCTAACCTTAGTGATTTATAGTGCATTTAGGCATTTACACTTTATGAACACGTGTTCCCTGGGATCAAACCCACGATCGCATGATCACATGATTGCATATTGTTATTGCAATGCTCTACCAGTTGAGCTACGCGAAACCTGAAATATGACGCAGATAAAAGGGAACAATGCATTAAAATGAAAGTGTCCTGTTGTCAATAGGGGCGCAACTATAGCAAACGCTCCTATGGGTCGTATTTCATGAATTAAAATGAAAGTGTCCTGTTGTCGATAGGGGCGCCACTTTAGTAAACGCTCCTATGAGTCGTATTTCAGGGAAGTGACAAACGACCTATATGGTCGTATTGGTTGGAGAACATGTTGTAATATTATAAAGCAACAAAGAAAGAAAAGAAAACATGTAAACATGTAAACATCAGATGGAACTAAACATGAATTTACTGTACATTAGACTAAAAAAAAAAAAAACATTCCAAGTGCAGAGAGGGAACATTGCCTCCTCATTTCAGAAGTTCACCACACAGCACTAATGACATTATAAGTATTTTGACAGGATGAACCGCTATGCAAAGCAAGTGATGAATACACTCATCAGCTAAGTCCCCTCATGTTACTTTCCTAAATCCCTGAGGTCCAATCAGTGTTGTGGGCTGTGTGATTAGAAGTGTCGTATGCATGTGCAACCTCAACAGCCACACTCAGTTGTAACCTCAGGTTATCTAGCAGGAAAACATAGATCGACCACTGTAACCAGGATCAAAATGTTGGTGGTTTTTCTTTGCAGCCCCAAACTACATTAAGTGCCACTGTCAGTGTGTTAGAGGATTAGAGTATAAATCAGAGTATAACCATTTTTCTGTGTACTATGGAGACAGGGATGTTTCTGTATGAGATACTCGCACATGCACAGTAACAGACGGGCTTGCAATTTTAACAACCCACTCTTCTCCTCCCCCTCCCTTTGGACTAAGAAGATTTGTGGTTCAGACAGCTGGGCCTGGCAGTTCATGGCCCAAACCAACCCTCCTCAGTATTTAACAGCAACCCCAGACACATTTCTGAGTAATTATCAGTTGATAGATTGGGATAATATGCAAATATCCTCTTACATCCATGATGAATGAACTTTATAGCTACATTTTGAAAATCGTAATGCAATAATATATATAATGATGCAATAATTGCAGCACATTGCATAGAGAATTTCACCGTGTCTTTGCGACAAAATGCATATTTGTGTCACATATGATTATTCACAGCCACTAGTCCAAAGATAACACACTGAGTGCTGTCAAGATCTATTATTCATTTCCACCCCAACATGTGCTGTTTATGATGGTTTTAATTAGAGACAGAACTTCTTCCTGACATTGTTTTGAAATAATGAAGCTCTGAACGACCCTGATATTAAATGAGTCTGCTTCATGAAGCTTCGAAGCTTTACAAATCTTTTGTTTCGAATCAGTGCGCGTATTCGGAGCGTGTATCAATCTGCTAAAGTCACGCCCCCGAGTGGTGAACTATTGAAATTAACAAAGCCTCGTTTATTGAAATCACGTGACTTTGACAGTTTGATACGCTCTCCGAACCACTAATTCGAAACAAAAGATTCGTAAATCATCGAAAATTCATGAATCAGTGTTTTGAAATCGCCCATCACTATATATTGTTGAATAAAGTCGTTATTTTGTTTTTTGGAGCACAAAAAGTATTCTCGTCATAACATTAAGGTTGAACCACTACAGTCACATGAACTGTTTTAAATACATCATTAGTAGCTTTCTGGGCATTGAAAGTGTTAATTATCTTGCTGGCAATGCAGACCTCAGTGAGCCATCGGATTTGATCAAAAATATCTTAATTTGTGTTCCGAAGATGATCGAAAGTCTTACGGGTGTGGAACAACATGACGGTGAGTAATAAATTTTAATTTTTGGGTGAACTAACCCTTTAAGTACAATCTACTTGTTGTGTTTATGTTGTGTTGCAAACACTTTTGCAGCTATTGAGGTGGGATACGAGTAAGGTTAGAGACAGGTTTGGTGGTATGGGTAGGCTGGGTTAAGGTGCAAGGGAAGAGATAGATGTAATTTCATGCAGGCATTTTTAAATATAAGTACAAGGTAAATACATGCATGTACACAATACACACATTCTATCAAATGATTAATTTAAATGTTAGTACATAGTAGTTATAGACACTCAATATAAAGTGGGACCAGCCTGATACTGGTAACAAAATGAAGACAACGATTTACAGCAACAACAAGTCGAGAAGTCATTCATTTCCAATAATAGCTGCTGAATTGAAACGGCATGAACGTAAATGTAAATTGCAGTCATTCACTAGGAAAGACGTTTTTGGCTGAAGGAAAACATTCTTAACACATTGCAATGAAAATGTAAACTCTGCTTGGAATAACTAAACAAATAGTAATATTGTACAGTAATTGCATGTGTTCTTTTGTTTAGTTGGTGTTATTACAATAATGCATAGAAGAAGCTCAATAACAACCTAAATCATAACCTGATCTCATGAGAAAACAACTATATTACAAGATGGCAATTTTGCTTCATTCTATTTGATTTGTATAAAATATATATATATATATGATTTTGAGAGAGAAAAAAATATCAAACCCTTAGTGAATTTAAATAATTGCAAATAATCTAGAATAAAGACAAATCTCTTTAGCCAAACATTCATTTAATGCATCGCATCTCATAACTTGCACTCTAGTTTTATCAGATCAAATGCACATGACTATGTATTGCTTAAAACATTATGAACAGCAGCTATGCTAATTGTTTTCAATTTGCTTTTCTGCTCAGTAACTAGAGATTACACCAGCTCCAGTTTGGATCCAGCCTCTTTCGAAGATTTAAAATGAATCAACACCTGTGAAAAGATGATACCAACCACTGTGAGGACTTCAGAGGATGCCAACTCTGCACCACTGCCAAATGTTCGATATATTGTAATCACTATGATCACAACTTGTCCTAATTGCTTTATTGAGCTCATTGTTACTGTTTAAATGAATACAAGATGTTATCTACCTGCATGATTTGAATTATCTTAGAACTATATTTCTGACATATGGACATTACTTGGACACAATCACCTATGATGAAAGATCACTCTAAATTGTAATGTATAAGCATGCATTTTTTTTTTTTTTTTTTTTAAAGCTGCTTTAAAAACATATATATTGTGAAAAGCGCTTTACAAATAAATGTGAATTGAATTGCTAAAATCAGGAACAATGGTATAATATACAACTACTGCTGAGTCTGACTGATGGTGATTTGATTCACTGTAAAAAATGAATGTGATTTTAATGGTAAAAGACTGTAAAAATTAGTGAAAAACAGTTAACTGGTTTACAGAAAGTTTCCATAATATATATGGTGAATAACTGTAATAGATCTAATGGTACATTTAATGTAATTTTACAGTAAAATATCACTTCACATCTGATGTATTTTCATTGAAATAACTTTCTTCTTAGCTTTTTCTAATCAGTTATGTATAGGGTTTTATGTTACATTTAATGTTGTTGAATTAATGTTTATTGCATTTTTAAAAATTCACGTGTGTTATCATGATGGTGTTTAGTGTTTGTGTGAATGACACTGTGTGCACCTTCTATATATCAGTATTGTCCTTCTCAGCTTGTGGAAAAACTGCTTGTGATGAGCTTTGATTCATCATGTGACTCTCATCACCACTGTGTTTGGTGGTTGTCGGTGTATTACAAAGGTACAAAACAGATATTAGTACTTCAATAGATTGGTAAAATAACATCATATCAATTAATGAAATACGTTTTTTTTTACCGTAAATTTAGCTGATTTTTAATTTTTTTTTACAGTGTGTAAAATAAACAGTAATGAACCGTAATTATTACAATATAAACCTTCAAATTATACGGTTTTGAACTGTAAAATAGACAGCTAACTAAGTGTTGTCCTGTAAAACCTAAAACGTTGCTACCATATTTTTTTACGGTAAAGTTCTGGCAACCACAGCAGTTTTTTGTTTTTTGTTTTTTGTTTTTTGTTTTTTTTTTACCGTAAATTTTACAGGGATTTTTTTACTTTTTTACAGTGCAGGTTGAAAAAGAACATTTGTGCCAAGTACCAATCCAAACAAATGTCACCAATGCAAATTATAAGGTATGTAAGTTTATTGCAAAATATGTGTCAGACAAATTATGGTAGCTTAAGTGAGAGTGGTTAAAATCTATGCAATCCAGAATTTCACGTGAGGGCAAAAAATTTCTCCATGCAGATTTTGCAATGGGTTTGATGTTGGTCGTGTGGATTTGTCACATTGACTAACATAAACCTTCTTGGTTTGCTTCATATTTTGCTACACTATTGACAATAGACAATGGTCCTATTTTGACAGTGAAATTCTGTAGAAGAGTTGAAAGATATAAAGACATATCGTAAACTGAATAGAGGAAACCTAATAGCACAAATATCAAAAGAGTCTGAAGTCATGGGGTTTGACTATGATAAAAGATCACTAGCATTGCTAGCATTGGTGTTGTATAACGTCATAGGAGCTTGTCAGCCGAACCTCACCATGGGGGGTTAAGCCTTTCACCCATAATCCAGACAGCAAGTGGGATTTTGGAAATTGCATCTGATAACCAGAACATCTGAGGGTTAACTTGTAACAAAGAATCAAATTATGCAATTAAATAATAAAAAGTCTGCATTCAGCATATCTTCTTTCTATGTGAGTGAATTGCAGCTGGCAGAGGTGTCATAGAGAGATGCAATGTAGCAGACGTCTGGTCTGCTTGTATGCAGCTCACACACTCACCATATGCTTGAGTTTCACAGTGTTACCTCAGGAGCCTCCAACATGCTCAAGGACTGGCTTAAAAACATGCTGCGGTGGATTACTCTCAATACCTATTTCAGTATATTTTGAGATTCATGTGAAGACTCATTGACTGTAATGAGGTCAGCTTGAAGCATAACATAACATTTATTTTGTAAGGAAGATTTTCAGTAGATTTTTTTAGGCAAGCATGTCTATTACTCAGGGATGTTTTCTCTGAGGAGACACTCATTGCGTTCTCATTGAGATCCTACAGAAAGGTAAACACGAGGGGGATGCTAAGGTGCAGATGAAATGCAGGATGGTCTCTTCGAAACCAAATTAATTTAACCTAATGTATTAATATTGCAAATACATGAAACAAAAAATTGTATAGAAACATTGTTCACTCAGAAATTGCGAGTAAATTTTGCAATTCACTTCAAAGAAATGATAACACGTTGAATTAAACTTACAATTTTAAAGTAGAAAGACTGAAATAGTAACATATTTTTCAATAATCTTTTGTTTTATTTGCAACTTTGAAAAACTAATGTTAACAAATACAACTCTTGATTTTGATAATGTATTAGTAAATGTTGAAATTAACATTAACAAAGATTTATAAATGCTGTAGAAGAGCAGTTCATTATTAGTTCATGTTAACTAATGTAGTTAACTAATATTAACTAATGAACCATATTGTAAAGTGTTAACGAAAAATGTTTCATCATCATCATTTAAGCCACAGTGAAGGAACCAGCACCATATTTAATCTTCTTTGACACCCAGTCCATTTCATTCCGCAGTCGTTTTACGAGACAGTGTATGCTTTCTTGTTGAAAATATTCTATAAATTGAGTATCTGAGCCAGTATAATAAAGACTGGAGGGTGGAAGCCCATTCACATCAAATATGATAAGTATAATGATAAATAACTATACAATTTTAATAACTATTCGAATTATATGAGAATAGGGAAGAGCACACCACAACTACAATGATAACGACACAATATCGGAACAACATCATTGGAATTTTTTTCAGTTCATTTTTTTTTTTCAGCTGACAAAAAAGATTAAAACATTGACAGCCAATCAGAATTCACACAACCTTAAAGAGCTCAAGCAGTGGCAGATGACAAAACTACAGCATGCTTACAATAAACAGTATGTTATTGTTCATTAATATAGTTGCTGATATAGTAATCATTGTTATAGTTAACTTTTCAGGTAAGCAACATTCACATTGTCTTTAAAAACATCTAAAAATCTTGTTTTAAAGTAATTTTATTAAGTAATCCTCTCAGTTTAATTGAAAGACCAAATCACCTTTAGAAATGGAAGGATGTGAAAGCTTCCAAACTGCTTTTGTTTTCATTGTTAATGAAATCATGAGTAACAATGAGGTGATCAATCACTGCCATTCATCACTGTCACACTGTCAAGCTCTTTGAAAAGAAGGGGGAAAAAAATCTGGCAGTGGCCAGTGACCAGTGACTCAGTGTGCTTCATGTTTGTAGAAAAGAGACACAAAGAAAGTGAACTGTACAAATAGCAACTTCAATGCCACTCGCCAAGGTTACAAATGAGAATTACATATAGTAATCAGAACATTAATATTGCTTTATGCATCTGTGGCCTGTTACACAAAAGCTAGGTAACACTTTCTTTTGATGATGCACTTTAGACTTTCTACTAACTTTAAATAACTGCAACTACATGTCAACTTACTCTCATTAGAGTATTAGTAGACTGTAAGCTTAATATCTGCTAACACTTTATTTTGATGCTCCCCAACAACAACAGACATTCTACTGACTATAAGTAACTTTGCAACTACATGTCAATTTATTCTACTAACCCTAAACCTAACTTAACAGTCTACTAATATTCTAATGAGAGTAAGGGTGTACTCACACAGGCACAGTTTCCTTGTACCCTGGCTTGATTTTGTTTTTAAGAAAACAGATAGAAAAGCACTTTTGCTAATAGACTGCCTAATAGATTTATCATTTATGCCGCGCAGCGATTTTCACGTCAACTGCAAGTATCAGAAGATTATTCTGGAGGCAGTTGACGTTGATGGGGGAATTTGTAGCTTTACTCACAAACTACAATTCCTGTTCATCAATAAGGTGAGAACTAGACCCGTTATAAACCTAAATATATTCGATTTAATTCAATTAATTGAAAAGTGTACTGTCAAAGTAGAAATAGAAGATGTTTGCTGTCATAATGATGACAGTAGTGCACACAAGTGTAGAAGCTGTTCAGTGCTCCGGTGTGGTTAGCAATCACACTACATGCATACCGCACCCGAGCCCAACTGAACTATGCTCTGGTCCACATCTTCCAAGCAGGCCAGGGACGGTAAAATGAACTGCACCCGGGCATGTTATGGAGCAATCACACTGGTCAATCGAACCAGACTTTGGGGATCAATGCGCTCGAGCACAGTTCAGATCACCTGGTGTGAGTGCACCCTTAGTTGACATGCAGTTGCATAGTTATGCTTATGGTTAACAGAATGTCTAAAATGGACCATTGAAATAAAGTGTAACCCAAAGCTAGTTGAACAAACTCAGAGTTTCAGAGTAGGTTTAGCATTGACAAAACCAAACAGATTCAGTCCTGTTTAGATCATGTTCAACTGTTTCTCAATGCTCTCTATAGACATTCTCTGTCAACTCAGAGTTTGCACCTTAAAGTGTGACATCTGCAGTGAACAGTCATTTGCAAGAAACAGGAAGAGCATCAGCTTGATTCACTTCAGGGAGAGTCAGGGTTATTATAATTAACTAAAATGAAAACTAAACCCAATTTTAGTTTGGTTTTAATTATTTGAAATAAAACTGTGGTCCCTGGCCACAGTGGCCGATCCAAGCTCCCTTGCCATGGCCATGGAGGCCATTCCTCGCTCCCTCTTCACGGAGGCGGAGTCTGAGTTTACTTGGCTTCAGCACCACCCTGCTGGCTCCCAGTATTACCGGCACCTCCCAAGCTCCTTGAGCTACCAGCACCTCCCTGTCTTCCTGTAATACCAGCAGCTCCCAGGCTCCCTGAGCTACTGTCACCTCCCTGGCACCCTGTATTGCCGGTGTCACCCTGGTCACCTGCCTGTTACCTGCCACTTCTTCTGGGCACCCATCCTCCCTCCCCGGATGGTCTCTTTTTGGTGCGAGGTCACCCCTTCCGGAGGTGGGGGAGTAATGTCACATTCTGAGTTGGTTTTTATAATCAGATTTATTTTTTGATGTAACGAGTAATGCATTACAAGTAACATGCTGTCACATCTGCCAGCTTCTTCTTCCATCTCCTTTGCTACCTTGTCAAAAACTTTCTTTCCCATAACCCATTGCCTGGACTCATTATGCTTCATTACTTTCAACTGTGTTTCATTACCCTGTTAACTCTGCCTTTATAAGCCTTGTGTTTTTAGTCATTCTTTGCGAAGTCTTGTAAGTGTCACACTGCATTTCTGAGCGCTTTCCCTCTGGTTACCTGTGTTTTGGTTTTGATCTTCTGCCTATTTCCCTGGATTTCCCTGTTTGCCTGTACCTTGAACTTTGTTATTATCTTGATTATTTTGCCCTGTGGTTTTGACCTTGTTCCTATTTTATGGATTACGATTATGGATTACCCTCAATAAAGCTGCATTTGGATCTCCTAACCCAAGCCTCAGAGCAGTTTGTGACACATGCATACATTTATTTATTTATTTACCTGCAAGACTCTCCTAGTATAGAATGAGTGGATGGATATTCCAGAACAATTTGGCATTTCTGACTGGCTGTCGGCCATCTTTGTTTGGAGAAAAAAAAAAAAATCCACATACAACTTGCCACTTGGTGGCAGTATATAGGATGATGCACTAGTGTCCACTGTAGTGGTTGATGTGCAACTATGCCATCAAAATTCATGCATATGCAAGAATTTTTTTTTTTTTTTTAAATAGCTGTCCACTGTAGTGACCTCTATGCATGAAAGGGTTAATAAAAACTATATAAGGATATATTAAAACAAAAACAAACAAACAAACAAACAAACAAAACTACTTGTAATTATGCAAAAAGTACTGTTATTACTATAGTAAGTACATGTAACATGTAACTATGTGACTTTAAAATAAAGTTTTACCATATATTCTTTTAAAGTAAATTTTTCCATAATAAGTAATCTTTTTAAACATATGCTAAAGTGTACGTCTTTTTCATGAGGGGATTGACCAGATCAGAATCTCATATTTCACATACAGAGAGTCATAATAAAGCCTGTTAAGGTTATCAGTGTGTCAGGTTGTTTAGTGTGTAAATGGTTATGTGAAGTGTCCTCTTATGTCTATCCATATTATAGTTTGTATTTCTACCCAACGGCTTCTGAGTAACCCTCTACATCCCATAATGCACCAGTGAGCTGCTCTGAGATTGTGTGCTGACTCTCAGATTGTTCCTCTTCCTGTACCTTTGTCCAAGTCCTCTCTCTCTTTAATGCCAGGACACGATTATCAGTACTGACAGCTCAGCTGTGTCTGCCTAAACCAAGCCTCCGCTCTGAGTGTGGTGGCAAAGACCCTGCTGTTTTTAGGTTGGTCTTTGAGAAGTCTATGACAAGTCCAGTTCACTTTTTAATTCAGAAGCTGTAGTCTCTTCAGTAGAGTTGGGGTACTTGGACTCAGTTTCAGATTGCAATTATGAATGAACTTGAACTTGGACACACTTGGGTGGACTCGAACTTGACACAGACTGACATTTTGGACTCTGAAAATATTCTGATTATCGAATACAAATCATGTGTAACATGAAAGATACCCAAACCCTTATTTTAAAGACTATGACATACTGTAGCTCGGTAGCTTTTCAAATTTGTGTCTTGGTGGAACCATTCAAATGCCATAATAGTTGCCCTTAAACGTACATTGAAGGGCAGACATGAGACTTTGAGGTGACTTTTGGCCAGTAAGCACCTTATATCAACCACTTATCAATGACTCAGTGATGCAGAGCATAACATATTAGATTAGATAGATGTGTCTTTAGCACATTTAAATACTTTTGCAGGTGTTTGGGTCTTGTTTTTTATTGTGCTATGTTCATCTAGACATTTAGCATCTGGACCTGACCATGATTGCGTGATGTTACTTGCAACAGAGACAATGATGCTGTAATGGATACGTTTGTATAATTCAATTCTGAAGACAACATCTTAACATCTGAAGACAAGCCCATCGTTGTTGTTCTTTAGTTTGTCATTTTGAACTCAGGATCTGAGCCTGATGTTGGCTGCTGAATTTCTCCGTGAGTGTCGGGTGAATGAGGACGTTGAGGAGCGTGGGATGTTTCAGGAGGGCACGGCACGGGAATATGTATAATCATGCAGATGAAAGAGATAGAGCTGCAGTCATCGAGCCGCATTTATCTTGTGGGTGGAAGTGCTGCTTCGGCTTAAATTTGGATTTTAAGAATGCAGTGAAAAATAGAGCTACAGATAAAAAGGCCATGTGAGCTTAAATCACAGACTTGCTTTTGGAAATCTTTATATTATTATGTTGCAAAAGCTTGTTGCTTTAAAGGAATAGTTATAGTTATAGTGCAAATTACTATGCCATATTATTAGTGTTTTTCTTTACATGTTTTCCTTGCAAAACTACAGTAAGGCCATTATTTAAACAATTAATGTAATTAGCATTCCAATTGTTCATATAGAATTGTATGTCCACATTATAGACACATCACCACTATACAATGGTTTTCTAAATAACCAGAAAATAGTTGTTTGTAGAACTAAAAAGTAGATTAAAAGTAGTTTTTATTTAGAACTGTCCTGAGTAAGACATTTTACATAAAAGATGTTTACATATAATCCAAAGACAAAAAATAGCTGAATTTCTTAAAATGACCCAGTTCAAAAGTTTGTGAACCATTGATTCTTACTGTGTGTGGTTACCTGGATGATCTACGACTGTTTTATTATTTTTTTTTTGTTTGTTTGTTTGTTTTTTGTTGTTGTGTGATGGTTGTTCATGAGTCCCTTGTTTATTCGGAGCAGTTAAACTGAGCTCTGTTCGTCAGAAAAAATCTCCAGGTCCCAAAAATTCTTCAGTTTTCCACCATCTTTTGCATATTTGAACCCTTTACAACAGTGACTGAATGATTTTGAGATCCATCTTTTCACATGGAGGACAACTGAGGGACTCAAACACAACTATTAAAAAAGGTTCAAACATTCACTGATGCTTCAGAAGGAAACACGATGCATTAAGAATTGGGGGGTGAAAACTTTTGAACAGGATGACGAGGTCCAAATTTTTCTTATTTCGCTTGAATATCTTTTTTTTTTTTTTTTTTTTTATTTAGTAGACTGCCTTTCAGAAGATACTTGCATGTTTCCCGGAAGAGAAATTAAATACAATTTACCTTGATCTTCAATTTCTAAATGTTTTCACCCGCCATCTATGAATGCATCATGTTTTTTTTCTGGAGCATCAGTGAATGTTTGAACCTTTTTTAAAATATGTGTTTGAGTCCCTCAGTTGTCCTCATTGTGAAAAGACGGATCTCAAAATCATTCAGTCACTGCTGTAAAGGGTTCAAATATGCAAAAAAAAAATGCTGGAAAACTGAAGAATCTGCAGGACCTGGAGATTTTTTCTGAAGAACAGAGCTCAGTTTAACTGCTCAGGACAAACAAGGGACTCATGAACAACCATCACAAAGTACATCACAGTATTAAGGATCAATGGTTCACATACTTATGAATGGGGCTATTTTAATAAATTCAGCTTTTTTTTTTTTTTTTTTTTTTGTCTTGTGGATTATATGTAAACATCTTTTATGTAAAATATCTTACTCAGGATGGTACTAAATAAAAATAACATGCATTTTGTATCATCTCCCTTATTTTGTTAAAATTATTAACATTTTCACAGATTCTGCAAGTGGTTCACATACTTTTTCTTGCAACTGTAGATAGATAGATAGATAGATAGATAGATAGATAGATAGATAGATAGATAGATAGATAGATAGATAGATAGATAGATAGATAGATAGATAGATAGATAGATAGATAGGCTTAATCTAAAGTGTTTCTTTATTGGATATCGTTAGGGAAACTGCCGTGTATCAGTCAAACACGTTCAATAGTCTATTATATTTTTGACACAATGTGCACATAGATGTCATTTTTTAACATTATTCGTCTGACTTACACCTTCATTAGTCTAGATGAGTCTCATGTCATGAGCAGTCATTGATGTCTATTGGAGAGCTGTAATCGTTTACTCCTCCTCCTCATGCTGTCGGCTGTGTGGGTGTCTGACAGCTCCGTGAGTCTCAAACCGGAGCGCTTCAACACTCACCGCAACGTGCGCGCCGCTTCTCTACGCTCAAATGTGTTTTTATTCCTGCGTGTCTACGGTCAGCGGTCCTCATGTCCTCTGTTACTCTCTCAGGATCGCTTCAGTGCTGATGTGATTTCAGTACATTCATTCATTTGACACATTTCTTCAGTCGATGAGTATGCGTTCACGGTGGAGTTACATCGCCTGGATTTGCGTCTTCAGTCTCGGCGCGTTCAGGACTTTCTGCATTCCTAGTAATGAAGGTAAGACATGGGATCTGGGAAAGGTGGTATTTGCAGGGATGTGATGGTTAACGGTCACTGGATTCAGCAAATAGAATATAGTTCTGGAAGTAAAGGTTATTCAGTGGTTCAGCAAATAACACTCTTCTTGTTCAGAACCATTTTCGGATCCATTTTTTGTTGTTGTTTGTTTTAGTCTCCAAACAACCATTTAGCAACCCCCAAAATGGGTTGCTGTATGGCTGTTTGGAGACTAAAACAAAAGTGTTTAATGAAACAAAAATAATGAAAAACAAAAAAGGTGTTTAAAAATTGATTCATTAAAGGTTCCTCAGATTTGTACAATCGTTTCTAAATAACCAGAAAATAATTTTAAAAGTTATTTGTAGAACTTAACAAGGTTCTTCAATGGTATCAGACTGTCAAAACTTTCTGGCTTTATATAGAACCTGTACATAACGTACACCATATATTACAATAAATACAGGACATTATACCGGTTCACAGTTTACACATGAAATAGTATAAATGCATCAAACATCCATTAGATCTTCTCCAGAACCTGTTTTATGGGTCTTGCTCTAGATGGCAACAGAAAGTTTATATACACAGGTTGAAATGTTATGTCTTATGTGAAGCATTATGTAATATATAGTCCATAAAGACAGCACTGATTTCACACCACACTGTTTATTGGAGCAGAAGTTTCTGAACATCACTGATTACAGTTACAGTGATAACACCCAGCCAGGTGTTATTTAAACATCTCAGTTCACTACTGCACATGGATAGAAGTCATAAAGTGTTCAATGGAGCCCTTCAAAGATTTTGTGAATTGTGTTGTTCAATAAGAACATCCATTAAAAGATAATCAGAATGAAAGCACTATTCAGTGAAGTTATTAATGTAGATTCAATAGTCTATTTTAAAGACCTGTAGCATGTTCTTTAGGACTCAGATATTAAATGCAGGATGAAAAGGAATACCTATGCAGTATGATTTCTACAGTGCATGGAGACAAAGATGAGGCACTTAGTGAAGTTTTTTATATATATATATATATATATATATATAAGAGGTTAAAATTGTACTAGAAAGATCAGATAGCTCTAAAATGTATATTGCATTGGACCACAATGACACTTTTTGTAAAAATATGATGTCTTTTTTTGTGATAGCTGAAGTGTACACGTGGGATGGTGAATTTGCATTAGAAACGTAGAGACAAAGGAAACACAGACACTGCGTGCATCAAAGTTCCCTAAATTTGCTTTGTAGTGGTCAGAGAACAACAGGCACTATTCCATATTTTACAGCTTTATTTCCCAGGATACAACAGTATATTTGCATGAAACCCTTTCAAGCTTTTGGACATTTTAACTAGCAAACATAAAAAAAGATTTCACCCGCTGTTACCGTGGGAAATGTCAGCAAATTATCTGCAACTAAAATTAATGTGTTCCAATTTATCACTCGGGCTGAAGTGCTCAGACTATAGAATATGTAAATATTCTAATGAGCAGAAGTCAGCATATGGATAGTGCAATGACAAGTGTGGGGATGAGTTGATTGATTGTACGCTGATGATGGCACAATAAAAATGAGAGCAGGATGGGGGGAGGGTGCACGGGTGCCTACACAGACTGGCACAATGGCCCGGCAGACGCGGAAGGACAACGGCCACTTGAAAATCACAATAGCTGCGAGTACTGTATGGTAGAATTTGAACGAACCTGTCGATTTGGAGAGCTGTGACCTGCGGTGAACTGTAATCTGTAGGGCAGCGTGCTTTAAAACACTTTAAATTAACAATTTCAGCCGGTGCATTTGGACAGTTTAACCTTGAGTATTCCAAAGCAGAAAGACAAAACATCAGAATATTTGCATTAAATATTCTGCAAGAAAATGTCCCGTGCTAATCAGTGTTTCTTCAGAATCTTTCTTTCATGGTTTACGTTTTTGTTCACTTTTAAAATGTGTATTCTTTCCCTCCCAAAGTTAGTTTTCCATTTATTGCACCTCTTTCAATACTTGTATTTGCCTAAGGATGGACACAACCTCTCTTTTATCTAGTTCAGAACTGTACTTCTTCATGCTAATTAGATTTATGTGATTCTCCCCAGGATATTTTTCAGTTTAAGTAGGACAATGCACATCGATGTCTGTCATTCAAATGAAACGCATTTAGACCTCATTTAGAGACATTTAAATGGGCCACACAGACTATTTCATTTGGTGTTAAAAGCATATTAAATGTAAATCTAATTTAGTTTTTTTTTGTTGTAATGTGTGAGTAAGTCTCAAATTTGGGGTTACATAACATGTAAGATCAATAATCTCTCACTCCCATCCAACTGTTGGCCTTATTGATTTTTGGGAAAAAAAAAAAAAAAAAGTAATCATAAAAAAAAAAAATCCTAAATTTGTATTTTTTACTGATATTTACCCATTTATGTCTTTCACATTATTTGTTTTTAGCACCATTGCAACATTTGTATTGGTTTCATAGTTGTTAGCTTGTTGTTTTGGAGCCAAAAAAGATATTGCTATTGTGAGTCATCTCACACATGCTAAATAGTCTCGCCACACAACCTTTGATCAACACAAGGTCAAATTAAAATTCAGCCCTGATCAGGCTGTGAAAGTAAAGGTCATCTAATTAGCTGTGGCGGTACTCATTCGTAAAAGGTTCCAGCAGATAAAAAAAAGGACCTGTGACCTACTCTGCGTATCAAATACTGGCACAATAATCTAAAAAAGACAGGATTGTTTTATAGACATCTCACATAGAATATGCACTCAATTTAACCAAGGGCAAAGATTAGACAACAAATACTTCTCCATATTCTATTATACGTCCTATAGGGTGTATTTTCAATGATTATCCTCAGTGTTCAGACAGATTTTATTCAATACTGTAAAAAGCCAATGTGATTTTGTAGGTATTTAGATGTAAAGTGTCTGGATACAGCTGGGAATTATTTTCAGGGGCATTTTTACCTTTATGAGGTAAAAAAAGATATAAGACAATAAGATATGAAAATATTATTATATATATATATATATATTATTATTATATTATTTTCAGTTTCAATTAAATTTTTGACACTTGTGGCTGCATTTGTTACCTAAAGTCCTCATTCATTTTTATGATTTTATTACAGTATCAACAAACTGACAACATCTAAAACACTTTTACATGTGTGCAGCTTTCCTTTTAGGGTCATTGATTATTTCATTCATGGAATTTAGTGATTGTATTGTATATAAATGTTTAATGGCATAACACTTACAATCTAGTTATATAAGCATGTGCATACTTTACTTATGAATGCCTTCGAAAACAAATGGACTCAAAGGCTATGTTCAGACTGGAGGCAAATCATATTTTTTTTTCTCAAATCAGATGTTTTCAGGCAGACTGTCAGCATTATCTTTTGCAAGTGATCAAATAAGATTTGTGTCCAGACATAACCAACCTATCTGCATGGATTGCTTTGGTATGGACGTAGGCGTACCCATGTATGTGACAAGGCTTTCGGAACTGATGCAGAAAAAAATGGAGGTGCATCATCTCGCTCTCCAAATAAGCGCCCTGTTGAGTCCTAGTACAGAACTCTCACATAGGAAAATGCAGAAATCTTTGGACATACCTTTTGAACAATGTATGAATACTTCCAGCATTTCTGTCACCAGTTTTGACGTTATCATTTTGTGTTGCATTAACCCTCTGGGGTCTGAGGATTTTTGGGGCCCTGGAGAAGTTTTGACATGCCCTGACATTTGTGCTTTTTCCAGTTGTTCATAAACATATTAATGGAAAAAGTGTCATTACACTGTATTCAGCACAAACTAGGCTACAATAATATGTGAGGAACATGTATGTACATGTTTGTGTTTGTCACAAGACTTCTGGGTATTGGAGGTTGTAGACTTGAGTTTTTGATTCAAAATGATGTAAAAATTATCCTGCCTACTCGTTCATATATAACAATATATTGATTTAGTTTTTGTAAGACACTTTTTGTCAAGAAACACAGTATGCGTGGAGGCATGAATAATGGGTGATTCACACCTGAGAAGACAAAAGAATCGCATAATGAGCTGTAATGTCTTGCATAATAATGAAGCCTTTCAGTCAGGTAGGTGTGAAAAAACCCTCTGTGATCATGTCTCAAGCTCATCATGGTGTATATCAAACATACAGAAAAAACAGCATACTGTGAAATATTATTACAATTTAAAATAATGGTATTCTATTATATACTTTAAAATATAATGTATTTCTGTGTCTGAACAATTATGTTACCTCTGTGGCATTTCATATAGCCTTTTAGCTTAAAAGCATGCACATTTGGAGAAATATTGATGCATTCTCATATGTTTATGTCAATTATCTGTACAGAGGAGTAATATTTATTTAAGAGTGACGCAAAATAAAGTTTTAAATCCGATTTGAGCAGCCAGAGCATCCAGACTGAGACACATCTGTAAAAATCTGATCGGAATCGCAATTCAAAAAACCCATCTGGATATGCATATTTGGATAGTGTTGCTGGCAGTCTGAACATGGCCAAAATGAACTAGATATTGTTGTGAACAAAAACAACAATAAAATATAAATATGTGTACATGTATACTGTATATGCAGATATCGACAATAATATGACAAAGGGCAACAAATGTAATAAAAAATTTAATTCAAATTAATTTAAAAAAAAGTTTTATAAATGAACATCTGTGAAATCTAATTAGATCACCCTGAACTAGATCGTATGATACAATTAATGTGAAGTACAATTAATGTGATAATAATTATAATTAAAATAAATGTCTAAAAAAAAAAAAGTTAGATCTACAGTACAAAATTAATGAGATCAAGATGATATTGTGGGAAAGGACAACTAATGTGATCTGCAAAGTAAAGCAATCTGCATATAAATGTTATTTTTATATTACGTTTACAACTCCAGATCATTGACTTGTCCCCGTTTCTTGTTCTCCTGCAGTGAACTTACTGGACTCTCGCTCCGTAATTGGTGACCTGGGGTGGGTTGCCTACCCGAAGAATGGGGTGAGTTCCACACATCTTCCTGTCTCTCAGCACTCTGAGTTAAGAGCTGGCTTAGGAGAACATCTCAAGGTCTCCAATTCCCTTGATGGCAGAAAAGACAGTTTCAAAGTGAAAAATAATAGAACGTGGCAAGTGCGGCACAGAGAGAGAGAGGGAGTACGAGAGGTCAGAGTCAAACAGAGAAGAAGGGAAAGCCCTTTTTTTTCTAAAAGAGGCACAAAGACACACTAAACCTGCTGTTCTAATTTCTTTGTGACACTCAGAATGTAATTTATTTCTGTCAAGCCAGCTGATTGGTAAACCCACAGAACAATGTGTTGAATTTTAATGACAAATGGGCAAATATGTGTGTGTTTATGTGTGTAATTTTTTTTTTTTTTTTCCTGTTTTCTTCTGTTGTTTGGCATATATGGAATACCAAAGTGAAGAAAGCTGAAGCTAGATGAAATAGTTTGTCAGCAGAAAAGGAACGTGGGTTTTGAGTATCTTGGTTGTATTTGACAGGCTGTTGAATGAATAAGCAGCTACAAACTTGAACAGAACGGGAAAATACATATCCCAGTATTCCTTTAGATCTGTCAGAATCGTGTTGTTTTTATACCCCCTCCAAAAAAAAAAAAAAAAAAAAAAAAAAAAATCATGTTCTTATCATGACATCACCCAGTTCTAGTTTGCTGATGCAAGAATAGCGATCCAGTGCTCACTTTTGGGCCCCTGCTAAGCAATCACTTGAATTTCAAGATTTTGATTAGAAAAGTGTATTTGCTTTACCACTGTGCAAACACTGTGATTTCTCTATTCTCAATATCAGCTTGCTCGTCCCAGCTGCTGTTTAGAGGCCTTTATTGTTATCTAGCGTGGCCTGCATCCAGTGTTGACAGTGTGCTGTTATAGCTTAATTCAGTTTCCTGTTGTGATGGTAAAAAAGAGCGCTTGCATTGTGCTTACCTGCACCTGCCCTCCAATGCAACAATACAGGACGACAATAGATCCTAAAGTCTCTAGGCACGCTGCATAACACCTGTTATGAGAGACGATTATTCCTCCTTTGAGATGGAAATACAAACATCCTTCCGTGATATCCTGAATATGACGCGAAATCTGGGGAGCGATAAATCAATGTCAGATACAGCAGAGGGCTATTCACATCCTTCTCAATGGCTATTGAGATTAAATGATTTTCGCTCCATTATTAGATGTTCAAATTACTCAAGGGTGACACTTGCACTTGGATATTGTGTCAGCAAGCCTGGGATGTTAACTAGTCTTGCTAATATGCATTGAGTTTTGATTGAAGAGTTGATTTAAAAGCTGACTGATTTTTCATTCTTAAGTCAGATTCGTTTTGACACTATTCATAAAGATATTCTAATATGTTACTAGTCCATTAAGTGCATCTTTTTCAATACCATTTCAATTTAAATTAAGGTATAAAAGGCCTTTAGAAAAGTAGGAAATTGTTAATCTCACAGACTAGATAAAAGGTAACGACTTTAATATGATACAAATTTTTAATTCTATTAAAGGGATAGTTCAACCAAAAATGAAAATTTGATGTTTATCTGCTTACCCCCAGCGCATCCAAGATGTAGGTAACTTTGTTTCTTCAGTTGAACACAAATGATGATTTTTAACTCCAACCGCTGCCAGTCTTGTAATAAGAGTGGACGGGAACTCGAACGATAAGAGTCTAAAACGCTTCCATAGACAAGTTCAAATTAAACCCTGCGGCTCGTGACGGCACATTAATGTCTTAAGACACGAAACGATCGGTTTGTGTGAGAAACCGAACAGTATTTATATAATTTTTTACCTCTAATACACCACTATGTCCAACTACATTCAGCAATCGATTCGTAAGGTCTGTTCGCGTTCTGACAGCTGCAGTGATGTCTAGCACTCATTGAAGTATATGCGCGAGACATCACTGCCGTTGTCAGAGCGCGATCAGGCCTCACTAAGCGAGTGATGAACGGAGTTGGACATAGTGGTGTTTTAGAGGTAAAAAATGATATAAATACTGTTCGGTTTCTCGCACAAACCGATCGTTTCGTGCCTTAGGACATCAATGTGTCATCACGAGCCGCAGGGTTTAATTTGGACTTGTCTATGGAAGCGTTTTAGACTCTTATCGTTCGAGTTCCCGTCCACTCTTATTATAAGACTGACAGACGGCAGCGGTTGGAGTTAAAAATCAGCATTTGTGTTCAACTGAAGAAACAAAGTCACCTACATCTTGGATGCGCTGGGGGTAAGCAGATAAACATCAAATTTTCATTTTTGGGTGAACTATCACTTTAATTTATTCAAAATACATAAAAAATTTAGTTTGTATATTCAATATATCAGTTTCTGAAAGTATTAGTAAACTGTCTGCTTAATATCTGCTAACTTTATTTTTATGCTCCCCAAGAGACATTCTACTGACTATAAGTAACTATGCAACTACATGTCAACTTATTCTACTAACACTAACCTAACAGTCTACTAATACTCTAATGGGAGTTGGTTGGTATATAGTTGCAAAGTTACTTATATTTAGTAGAATGTCTAAAGTGGACCATAGAAATAAAATGTAACTGTTTTTTTATGAAAGGCATACAAACACTCTAAAAACTAATTCAGGGGACCTTTAGTCATTACTTATATATATATATATATATATATATATATATATATATATATATATATATATATATATATATATATATATATATTATTTGAAATAAAAAATCAATTTCTGAAATGCTGTTAGACTTTTTACTTGTAATTGTTATTTTATTGAGCTTGGATGACACAAATTATGCCTATTGATTCGATATACTATCATGACTTGTCATAGTTTAAAATGTTCAGTTAATCAAAAATGTATTTAATTTTAAGTTCTGTTAATGTAAAATACAATCTGCTGACGTGTACACATGTTTCATTGTTTTGAGTTGTATGAACACTTCTTTTAATTTAGACGAACTTAAGTTAAGTGAAACTGGGCTGGGATTTATATTTCCCATCATGCTTTGCCCATGGCACTTGAAAGGGAGAGTAAATGCTAAAATTATGTGTTATATAATGTTTTTTGCACAGGATTAATGGTAAGGGAGATTTAGCAGTAATTAGTGTTTTGTTATGCTAATTTAGAAGAGTTTCTGTTAATGTGGGTTTTTGGAGATTTACCATCATGGTGACAAGCGGTGCTTTGTAAGTTCATGTTACTTAGAAATGCGTTTCATTGTGTCCAAAAAACGTCTTCACCTTACTTAAAACATTATGTTGGTTCAACTTAAATAGTTGCGTTCATGTTGACAATTATTAAGTTCATGTTACTTAGAAATGTGTTTTTATTGTGGCAAAAAAACGTCTTCACCTTACTTAAAACATTATGTTGGATCAACTCAAAATATTGCTTTGAATTAATGTAATTCTCCTAATTGGCTTAAGTTAAAAATTCTAGTGGAAAACGTTAACATTTTTTTTTGTTGTTGAACCAATGTTTTATTTTTTAGAGTGTACATGTCTTGCATAATGAAGAAAAAAAAAAACTTTATTGAAAGAATTAATTTTTCAAAAGAAAGCTTTAGAAGTAGTGATATAATTATATGACGTAATCTTTTATTGTTTTATATAAAAATGCAAATTTCAAAAAGAAAAGAAAAAAAGTAGTCCATCAAATCAAATTTGTGTGGTACGATCATACAGAAACCTGGAATTGAAACCAAGAAATTGCATCATAAAGGGCCCCTGTGATTAAGTCTGTTAAAACATCAGATTATTTAACATTTATTAAATGATTGTACAATGTTATATAGTGTGAATGCCAATAAACCTAATCATTTTTACGTTATAAGTTATAATTGGTTTGTATGCAAGTGCACAGAAAGTGATGTTGTGTAGATCATCATTACAAAAGGGGGTGTACATACAAATTGCAGGTGGTAAAGGTTGGAAAAATCCCAGGAGATTTGGGATTAATAATGTGAGTTAGGGAGGAGATGCTGGTTTCCGGGAGGCTTGGGATGTTTGTTATGCTGTTAGAGTTGACTACACTCACAATCATATTAATTCAACAGAGCATCGAGAGTGTGTGATGGATTTAGCAACAGCTCAGCGGTTTTAAGAGACTCAGTAAAGCCTGTTACTTACATGGCGAATGAGAAATATGGCGGATATACCCTCTTAATTCATCTAGGTATTGGTTGACAGTTATTTGAGGTTTTAACATTTTAAGAGAAACCTAAACCACCCAAGGATTAGTATGCATTCTTACATAAAACTTATAAAAAAGGTCACTCATTTGCTATCTCCATCTTTGCTATCTAACTAGTCTCCATATATTCTAAGGCAACATTCTAATTGAAACTGAACAAAAGTGTCTTATTTTAAATGCACTTCATTGGCAGAAACTCCTCACATAAAGACCTCCTTATATGAAGAGCACAGGAGACTGACAGCTGATGTCCAGATGTTAGAATATTGCTAATCTAACTGCATCACACTCTAATATTGTGTCCTAACAAGACCTGAAACAATAATGCGAGTAATCAAAGGTATCCCTTCCATGTTAAACCGTATTTTTGTCTTAACCAGCAAGCAGCACATCATTTTGTTGGTTGTTTGGTTTCTGTTTATGCAGTGTTGCTCAAAGTAGCCCTGAACTAATTTTTTTGTTTGCATGGTTCACATAGGTAACACAAATGCGTTAGATGAGCTCGTTTTTTGAAAACTCAAAGGCTTTTGGGGCTTTTGGACCTACAATCAGCAATCTGTACTGGCAGGTACATCACAAAACACCAGCGATTATCTTTTCTCCCCGGTTTGTTTGTTTTCAACCCTGGCTTCATGCTGCTTTAACCGCTGTCAGAACAGACCAGATTTGCCAAGTCAACGAAGCGGTTTACAGGAGCTCAGCTAAATCCGGGCTTTGTGCAGGCCTAGGGCACCTCTGGCTCACACCGCTGTCTTTTTTTCCTGTCTCCTACCGAAGGGGAAACATGCATTGATGTGATGCTCAACAGAGGAACCCCTTCACCCACCCTGAAAAGTCACATTCACATGTCCCACCACACTCTCACGCAAAGAGCCAAAATCATAGCAGGGAGTTGTTTTCAACCATGCTTGTCAGTCATGTTCGGCTCCGCCCCCTGTGGACCCTGGGCGGCAATGACAGGGATGGCTGGGCGATGGTGATTGGTGGGTAATGACGGGTTATTGTTTGAAAGTCAGTGGGTCGTACTTGCTCGTTCTCTGTGGTGTAGTGTCAGTAAACAACTGAGGAGGAAGTGCTCTGGGAGTTGGGGTTTATGGGTAAATGCACGTTTATAGCATATGCTAACTCACACTGGGAGAATTGAGGGTTTTAGGGGCAGAAAACATTGGTAAATTAGTGTGCCAGGATAGTGGAGGGAAGGATTTAGATGGAAAGAAAGAGAAAACAAAGAGAGTCTCAGTAGGGGATGGTAGGAAAGAGAGTTTGAGTGATGATAGTTCACAGAAATGTATATGCTGAAAGGACTGACAACTAGCCACAGAGGTATTGCAACAAAATTAAATTATATAATTTTTCATGTGATCTGTTAGACACATAATAGGATAGATGTCCAGGCACCACTGACTACTGTTTTTAAAGAGTTGGTTGACCCAAAAATGAAAATTATGTCATAAATTACCATCCTGGTCTCATGACGAAAACGTACCCGTGGGCACGTTTTCGCGAGTCTCGAAATACGTACCAGTGAGTACATATCGCTGCAAAATGTCCACTGAGCGGCGCTAAAAGCGTTTTCCTTTTTTTTGCCAGAGCAGATAATAAGGTGAATGCGGTATGTTTTTATGCGCTACTACACCTAAACCTACCCGATGGCGTTAACAAAAGTAAACGTGACGTAAGAAGCGTCCGCGATCGTGTACCGTTTTTCAGCTCGTTTTTTTTTTTTTGCACCAGTCAGTCACCTTTCGCGGGATTCGTACCCAGGCAGGGGGGGTGAAGGAATCGATTCCTTGTCGTAAGTCCAACTCCGTATCGGCCGAGCTACCGAGCAAGCTTGATTGCGGCCAAAAAAAGCGTAGCGCGTAGGGCCGGAAAGTCCAAAGTACGTTCGTTTACAATCGGGCACTCCGGTAAGAAGCGTTTTGAAGTCGCGACATGGTATTGCGCGAGGAGACGTCAAAACGAGGCTTTACGAAACCATAATCCGACCCCGGCTGTCGTCGAAACCGTGTGTGAAAACGTGCCAAAGTGCTCATTGACGTTTTACTGGCCTCTAGCGTTCGTTTTCTGTCGAAAACTGCGGCCAGACGTATGCGCCGGTACGTAATTTTGTGTCTCGCGAAAACGTGCCCAAGGGTACGTCTCTCCCATGAGACCAGGTTGCAAATTATTCACCCTCATGTCATTTAAAACCCATTAGACTTTCGTTCATCTTTGAAACACAAAGATATTTTTAAGGCAGCAGCTATTTGAACTAAATGATAGATGCTATTTACACTAAGTGAAAATAGCAGTATTTAGTTAGATGCTATTTATACTTAGTGCAAATAGTGGCAGATAAATATTCAGTGTATACTTTTAAGTAAGGCCAAAACCTGCCTTACTCTCCATGCCACTGCTCCTGTTATCAGTGGGATTTCTTTTGTGATGTTGTTTAGCTGAATCAAACAGTGGTGGGCAGAGTGTAAATAGCCTCTGCAAACAAGGCAGGCTATTTGCACTTGCTGTAATATAGACACTCCGTATTTTAATAACAATCCAATGATATTTGTTCTTGTGTGTCAAGCAAGCACATTTGAGCATGACAGTATGTGCATTGATCATTGTTTATATAAGAATAAAAGCCTAAATTAAAGTTCCTCTGTTTTGCTATTTTAAACGTTCCTAATTTTGTTTTGGAGGTCACCTACAATAGGTTTACCACATCCAAGGTAAAAAAAAAACAAAACCTCATAATATACATTGCAGCATCGGCTCTTGTCTCACAGTGTCTGAAATCGTTCAATAAAGGATTCGATCTGTCTTAACCCCTCTTTCCCAGAACCTACTCTGCTCTGGTTGGTTAGATGGCCCAGTCTGTTGTGATTGGTCTACTTTACTCTGGATGGTCAGATGGCCTGGTTTGTTGTGATTGAATCTGTTCATCATGTAAAGCAATCATGTCTCTTCAAAAGAATTGGATTGACATGCTTGACCGTGTGTTACATTAAAAAAAAAAAAAAAAGATTTTTGATGCTGTTCACTTTATTTAAACAATGTATTTTGATTCAACACTATTGTATCAGGTTTCTGGTTTAAATGTGATTGATTCATGTTAAATTGACTTGAAACAATTACTCTTTGACTTAACTTGATGTTTTCATATTGAAATAACATGTTTCAATGAAGTAAACCCAACCAGGACTCAATCAAACAGGATTTTCACTTCCCATCATGGTTTGCAAAGGGGCTGAACTAGGAGTGTAAATGTTGAAATAAAGTGTTATTTTAAGCAGTTTTTAGGAAGATGAGAAAATAGAAAGACTTTTTAATGTTTACTGTTCTATGTTGGTATTTAAAGGTTTCTGTTAATTAATAGTTTTAGGGTTACCATTGTGGTGAATTGTTGCACTTGTGCTTGGGTTGAAGACCTGCTAACAAACTTTCATATTACTTTAATAAGAACGTAATCACTGTGGTAGTGCTCTGGGTTGCATTTCCCTAAAGCATTGTAATCCTATGTTGATTGTAAAACCATTGCCACCAGTGGAGTTATGATCAATTTAGGCTTTACAATGTTTTTGGTTAAGGCAATTTAAGATGAATCCGGTATCACATCTAGATTTCTAACACAGAACATCACAAACGTTATATAAATCACAAAATTAAACAAGAAGAATTAATTGTAAAAATCAATGTATATGAAAACAATTTATTTTTTATTTATTGCTTTTTATTTATTTTATTTTAAATGAACATAATTGATTGTAGTTAATTTAACATGGTTGATTCTATTGGATTTTACTTGTCTCAATCATGTGGAACCACTGTCCATGATTGAATTGAGTAAGTTGGACATAACTATTTTACATAGATTCTTGCTTAGTCAGTTGTTTTGTCAAGATGTGCCCAACCATAGTAAATAAGTTGAATCAACCTTAATAAATTAAGTTGACCCAACTTAAGTACATTAAATTGGAATAACAGAATTGCATAATGCTGAAATAAAGCAACTTAATCTTGTGGAAATCCTTTCCATGATTTTTTTTATGTTCATTCAAAGCGTTATTTTTTTGAGTGTATAGACTTTCAGTGGAGGGACTGAGAGTTAATATAGGAGAGTTAATAAATGATGACAGAATTTTAACTTTTCTATGAATTATCCCTAAAGTTCACACAAGTTTGTCACCCTCGCTCTTGTTCCAGATATACACAAGGGGTGTTTAGTGAACTGTTCATGCAAGACTTTTCCATACAATGAAAGCATACCAGAGAACTTTGAAACAAAAGCATTCAGGCTTAATAACTTCAGTAGTTTCTTTTTTCGTTGCACTAAATGCACCATCTGGTTTTAAGCTATCTTAAAGTCAAACCCAGTCTGTTAACCTCCCCTTGATTCATCGGCATTAATTGGATTTATTCCCTCACCCCAGAACTGGGCCAATGTCATGTCAGACCCAAGACTAAAATTCAAATACAATTCCTTTTTTTTTTCATTTTACACAATGACACATGTTAAACAACTAAACATGTTGAGCAAATATTAAAAGTTTTGAAGATATCTATGTACCCTGAGGGGAAGAAGAGGGAAATGCATTCTATTATTAACAAAAATGAAAACTAATTATTCACCTTTCAACATACAGTAAGAGCGCATGCTGCCATTTTTCAACTTACATTTGCGAGGCTTCCAGTTATTTTAGTTATACAATCAGTATGCTATGCTACTTGATATTGCAAACTGATATTTGTTATGTTATTTTAATTTATTATCATAATTATAAATGCACTTGTTTGTTGTACAAAAAAAAACAAAAATGTTTACTGCACTTTGTTATTCTTTTTAGTTATTTACCCATAGCAGCTAGGAAGTCTTTGACATACATAGAAAATTAGTTTACTTCCACATTAAAAAATAAATAAATAAATAAATAAATAAGTAAGTGATTCACCAAACCGAATGCCAAAAATAATAAACCTCCTTGTCTGGAAGTGGTCAGACAAGAACTTAGTCCCGCCCCAAACTATTGCTATTGGCTGAGCCATTGTTGCACTGGCAATGTTCAAATGAACAGAGCAATACTTTGATAGCACTACAGAGCCACATTTTTCACTCAAAAATAACTATACTGCCTCCTATGATACCTTGGACCAGAATTACTAACAGATTGCTCTAGCACTAGTGCTTTTATGGGATTGTAGTCTCACACGCTAGTAAATCTAGCCCCTTGTTTTTTTTTTTTTTTGGTGTTTTTTTTTTTTTTTTATACCGAATTTTAAAATTGCATTGCATTTACTATTTACATCCTTCATTGAGAAGGCATTCCCATAATACATGGCCACAATAGGAACAGTAGCAGTGGTGATTATAAACAAAATTGTATTTCATTCAGTAATAAATAGTATTAATAAAAATAGATCAATGTAGTTGCAAATGTATTATGTTTCTTGATATTTATGTGCTTTTATGCTTATTAGAGTATTACAATGTTAGCTCAGCAACAATCTAACCCAAACTCTGTTGGAATTAATGAGTTTAGTCTTCATGGTAGTTAAAGTATTTGCATATTCCAAATCAGCCACTTAAGAGGATTAATTTCATTTAGGATGCTGTCTTAAAAGCCAGCTGCCTATGTAGGCAATAGGCAGCAGGGCAGCTCTCAACGATTTGGCAACAGTGTGTTAAATCTACCCTAAGAGAAAGTATGGAGACTATAAGGGAAAAAAAAAAAAAAAAAAACTTTATTATTTTGATTAAAACATTTAAATCACATTAAGGAATTCATTTTCAGATTCATATTGTATATAACAAATAAAATGGTTAGGGATTGTCATTTTTTTTTTCTTTTTTTTAAGGTCTACATTAACATGCACTACTATGGCTACTAAATATGACAGGCTGATGTCCAGGTGTGCCATTTAAATCTTTGACTTGAAATGATTCATGTTATCACTACACAGCTGTGACACGCATCCTCATACAATCTCCTTTTTCAATGTGTTTTTGTAATGAAGGCCTTTTAGAATTATCTATTCATCTTCATCCATGTGTCAGAATTGTTGTCGTCCCGGGGTGCCTGGTATTAGTAATGCATTTTCACATGAGAGCTTTAAACGAATATCCAAACGCCCTTGGATATCTGCATGATCCAAATTCGCACAGGCCCAGTTTCATTTCAAATGGCGGCTTTCACTAAATTGCAGCTTTGCCAATGTAATTTACCAGATCATGGCCACAGTGACTCATATTGGAGAAATCTGTGACACACACTTTTCTGTATCATTGTGGTACTGATGCATCACCAAAGGGCTCTATACCTGAATATGATCACCTCTGCTTGAGTAAAATTCAGATAGTAATATGGGTGTTTGGCTGACTGGAATGAAATTAAAATTTTCCATAGTATTACGGTGTTAGCGTAGCAACATGCTAACCCAAACTCTGTTGGAATTAATGAGTTGAGTCTTCATGGTAGTTGAGCTATTTGCATATTCCAAATCAGTCACTTAAAAGGTTTCATTATAGTTAGGATGCTGTCTCAAAAGCCAGATTATATATTAAAAAAAAAAAAAAAAGAAAAGAAAAAAAAAAAGGGAAGAGTAGTAATACTGTGGAACAGATTTATGGTCTAGCTTGTGCTTAAACTGAGACTATGAAATTGGATACAGCTCCTGTCAGCATTTTATCTAAGATACAAAACAGCGTATATAAATAATTTCATGACAATATTTCATTGAACATTGAATGAAAAAAGCAGTGTGTATCTTTCTTAGCTGCAGAATGGGTGATTACGTGCTTTGAATGAATATTCTTTGAACGGTTCGTAATACCAATGAATTATTGAATGTGCTTTTACATAGCACAGACACTGATTTCCTAGCTAAAACCTTGTTAACATTTACCTATAACTGAACAATATTCTGAGCAGCATGTTTTATACTGCATATTTTGATAAACGGCGAGGGGGTTAGGGTTAGTTGCATGACAAAAAAAAAAAAAAAAAAATGCATCCATCCATAAAAAAAATTACTTTATAAAGAATTATTTTACTTTATAAAGTAAAATAACGAACTTCCGGCATGACAGCCATAAGCATTTGATGTACGTCCACAGAGCATTAACTTCCGCGATGTAGTACACAATGCCATGGATGGATGCATTTTTTTTTTTTTTTTTTGTCTTCAAAATCTGGGCAGCCATTCACAACCATTATAAACCCTGGAGGACTAAGGATATTTTTTAAACTTATCTCCGACTGTGTTCATCTGATAGTCATATACACCTAGAATGGCTTGAGGGTGAGTAAATCATGGGATAATTTTCATTTTTGGGTGAACTCTCCCTTTTAGTATATTTTTTAAAATCTATTATTTCAATCACTACTCTTTTTTTAAAGTATGCTGAAATTTATTTCTTTTTTGCATACTGCATAAATTGATTATGTATAGTATACTATTTCAAACAAAGTGACTAGCAGTAATGACTTTGAATTTAATAAATTAGAAGCAAATTACTGTCAACATAGAACTTCATAATTTGTGCTCCTTCTAACATTATGTCCTACTGAAAGAGCCAGTGTGTTTTTAGTGTGTGAACTGCGAGACTCAACTATTAGCACATGCTGTATGACTCCCAGTGGTCCAGACTTCAGTTCTTCTACTGTCCACAAAACTCACAATCGCTCATATTCAGAGAGTGTCAGGCAGAGGTAATATGAGGCCTCGGGAGGGTCTCTCTGGTCATTGACTGTGCTTTTGAAGAGCGCTGAAGGGCCGCTCGGGCCCTCAGGGTGCATTCCGAGGTCTTGCTTTGTTAACTGCCATGTTACAAGTCTCCTGACTGTGTAGATTATAGCTGGCAGATTGTTTTTCCAATCTCTCTGCCACCTGATGTATTGTTATTGAGCATCTCTATGGACAGCAATACATACAGCCATATTTTGTTAGATGTGGTGGTTGTGGTGTGTGAATGGATGCCACAATGTTCTTCAGAGGGTGTCATACAGTATTGTGTTACAATTGCATAACAAGCCCTTACATACTCTTAATTATAAGTCCTCAGTACAGTGTTTTTGGAATTGAGTTGACTAACTTCATTAACAAAGTGATAATTATGTTTTTTTGCCCTTGTCCCAGAGCCAGGCATTAGCTGAACACATTAATTATGACATATATATATATATATATATATATATATATATATATATATATATATATATATATATATATATATATATATATATATATATATATATATATAATGATCACCAAGGCTGCAATAATTTGATCAAAAGTACAGTAATGTTGTGAAATATTATTACAATGTTCAATGTCACATGATCCTTCAGAAATCATTCTAAGCAGATTTGCTGCTCAAGAAACATTTCTGATTATTATCTATGTTGAAAACAGCTGTGCTGTGAACCTACAGATAAATAACAAAAAAAACAAACAAACAAAAAAAGCAAGTGAGGGTGTAAAAGGGAGTTTTAAGTCAACAGTGCTGAAAGTGCCCATACATGAAGAAACATCCTTAAAATCTAGTTCCATTTTATTGCATAGCTTCTGCATATATTTATATATATATTTCCCAGACTGCACTTGGCCCAAATGGCATGTCAGAGTTCAGAGTCTACCATTTGTCATTTCATGATTCAGAGGGGCGAGTACACCCTTTCTAGGCATGGTGCACCCTCAAAGCACCCTACTGCCGAGCATGAATATTGTCATCCAAATGTAGATCTGCATTTGGGACAAGGCCACTCTGAGTCGTCACTTCCGTGATGTAATGTTGCATGTTGAAGTCTGCTGCAGAGCTCACTTCAGTGCCGGCTCGGCAAAAGTGTGAATCAAGGGCGCATATCGGCCACAAAGGGACCTGTTAACAGTTAGCGTCCCTGACACTTGGCACACTTTTTATTGCCTTTTTATAATAAGGTAATAATAATTATAATAAGGTAATGAGGTAAACTAATGATAGCATAATTAGGTATCATTCAAAAGCTTAAATACTCAAAATTCATCCTGTGAAAACTGTTTTGAATTTAGACATTGTTACAATGGAAAGAGTATTTTAAACTAAAATCTTTTAGTGGGCTCCTCCCTCTAGTAGTCAGTCTCATGTTTCAAATTTGACAATAAATGACTGCAATTCGTGACAAAACATATAGTTGGAAAGGTCTAAGACTCAAGGTTCCATATTTGGCCATAATTTCCATTAATTATTACTTTTTTTTTTGGGGGGGGGGGGTGATAAAAGTGATATTGCTACAGAAATGTACATTATTAATTTGTGACAGAATAATACATACATACAAAAAAAAAAGAAAAAAAAATCTATTGAATGTGAATTTCACCCAGTGACTATTTTTGGTATAGCGCCTAAACAAAACCAAGAAAACTCAATTTTTGATATATCAAATTTGGAACACAAACTTTTACAGCGTCCTTAAGCTATTATAAACTATTTTTTTGTAGGCCGGAGATTTTTGACGGACGATTAATCAGTTCCAAAAAGAAATACAAAACCTGTCCTAATTGAAAGAAAAAAAAAAAAAAAAAAAAAAAAAAAAAAAAAGAGAAAAGATTGAATGCAATATTTGGCTATAATATAGCATAAAGCTATTTTTTGTTGGCCTGGAACATCACAAGTGTAACAAGGTGGTCCAAAATTATCCTCAAAATTTTGGGAAGTAGTTATTCCCTATGAGAGCAAAGTCAGTAAGTTTCAGTCCAATGTGTTAACATTACCTCTCCGGGTCAAAATGACCCGAACACAACATGATGGTTTAGGGTTTGGTTTAGGGATAGTTGCATGTTATCATGCATAATTTACTGTTATTACTACAGTATGTACATGTAACGTGTAACAAGGACACTAAAATAAAGTGATAAAAAAGGTGTTTAGTACAGTACATTTGTTTTACAGTAAACTTTTCTATATTTTTTTTTACACTGTCATTTTTGAAGTGCTTTTACTTTCAACCTTAGTTCTGTATTCCAAACCAATCATGAAGTACAACCATTTAAGTTTGAATAGTGCATTTACACATCTATGCTCAAAAAGGGGGGTGACAGTTAACAGGTTAATCTGCTTTTTCTCTCCTTGTGTTTTAGTGGGAAGAAATCGGAGAGGTGGACGAGAACTATGCACCCATCCACACGTACCAGGTGTGTAAGGTGATGGAGCACAACCAGAACAACTGGTTGCAGACGAACTGGATATTAACCCAAGGTTCCCAGCGAGTGTTTGTGGAGCTCAAGTTCACTCTACGGGACTGCAACAGTCTCCCTGGAGGTCTAGGCACGTGCAAGGAGACTTTCAATGTCTATTATTATGAAACCAACGACGAGGAGAGAAGGAATATTCGGGAAAGCCAATATACAAAAATCGACACCATCGCGGCTGACGAGAGCTTTACAGAGCTTGATCTCGGAGACAGGGTCATGAAGCTAAACACAGAAGTTAGGGATGTGGGTCCGTTGACCAAGAAAGGCTTCTACCTGGCTTTCCAAGACCTGGGCGCATGTATCGCTCTCGTTTCTGTCCGTGTCTTCTACAAAAAGTGTCCTTTTGTTGTCCGGAATTTGGCCCTCTTCCCGGATACTATAACCGGGGCAGATTCCTCCCAGCTTCTGGAGGTGCCAGGGACCTGCGTCAACAACTCGGTGGCTGATGAACTTCCCAGAATGCATTGCAGTGCTGAGGGGGAGTGGCTGGTGCCCATTGGGAGGTGCATGTGCCAGGCAGGCCATGAGGAAGTTAATGGCTCCTGTCAAGGTTGGTGAACATCTTCATTATTATGCAAATGCAAGCGCTGCCGATGCCGCACATGTGTGACATATTCCCCTTGAACTGCGTCTCTGAATGTCACAGACGCTGATGAGAACCTGACCTCTTTGTGTGGCGTGGGTAGACTGTGACATTCATTTCACAATCTAGTGATTTTACGGTTTTAATTTCTCATGTATTATGTCAGGCGGAGTTTATATTTAAGATGTTCATAATGGTAGTGTGTATATTTACCACAATGGTAACATGTATACTGCAGATATTTAATATAATTTCTCAGAATGCTCAGAAGGATTTATGTGACTCGGTGGTGAGAGGCAGCGTTGAACATGTAGGAAATGGAAGTAGTGGAATGGTAGAGTAACAGCTGTCAGAAGGTGTAAGAATTTCAGGCAAATTATTCACTGACTAGAACAAGACAATCAACCTAACTTGATAGTAGCCCACTTCATACCAGACATTGATGTCTATTATCATTATCAATATTATATACTTATACTGCAACAAACTTGAAAGTTATGTGAAGTTACATGAGCAAAATGCTTGTGCTTCACAAATATAATAACCTTTCAAAGAAAATGTCTTCATATTTAACAGAAAAGTTTTGGTTTCAGAGTTTTAGGTGGGTTCAATGTGTTCCAGGAAATAGCATACTCAAACCATAATGGATCAGTCTGTATAAGTGTCTTAGAAAACATTTTCACTCTTTAACTATAGAAATGATGGCCATTCTTTGAGTATAAGTGAAATTGTTGCCATGCTGAATTGGCAAGAAAAAAAAAAATACGGAAGCTCATGTACTTTAGAGTGCTAAAGGCTGATTTATACTTAAGCGTCGGACCTACGCCGGAGCCTCTGCGCCGTAGGCTATGCGTCTGTTTTCATTTATACTTCTGCGTCGTTGTCCGCGTCGACGTGCATGCAGACCACTATGAGGCGGTGTCTGCGGTCATGTTGAGTATCAAAACAAAAGCCGAAGAAGAAGCAGCTCGTCATGTAAGTTGTCAGAGAAGCTTACAAACAGAAACGGCAGAGAAGCGGCAAATAGGTAATGACTTTTGTTGCATGTCGACTTCATGTGTTCTCTGAAACAGAGTGTTTTTTCATTCATAGTTAAGTTGAAAGTGCTCGCTCTTCTCCGAGTGCTCCGCGCCAGTTTTTTGACCCGAGGGAGGGGTTCTAGCAGACCAATCACAGCGCTTGCGGTCCGCGTGGAATTGACGCGTTGTTACATTTTTGAAGAGGTGCACGTCAGGCTACGACGTAGGCTACGCGTGCTACGCACAGCCTACGCCGTTGCTACGGCGTACACTCGACGCAGAAGTATAAATCAGCCTTAAGATGTAAATGAAAGAGTACATTGTTTGGAAAGCTAATAAATACCATAAAATGAATGCAAAAAAAAAAGTTAATTGGGGGTGGGGGTGGGATTTATTAGCCGTGTGACTTAGTGGCCAATGAGTTATACACCGATCAGGCATAACATTATGACCACTGACAGGTAAAGTGAATAACACTGATTATCTCTTCATCACAGCACCTGTTAGTGGGTGGGATATATTATGGAAGCCCGTTTCCGCCACTAAAAAAAAAAAAAAAAAAAAAAAAAAAAAAAAAAGATGAATTGCGACTTTATATCTCAGAATTCTGACTTTTTAACTCGCAATTGCGAGTCGCAATTCATCTTTTTTTTTTTTTTTTTAGTGGCTTTTTTTTTTTTTTTGGGGGTTTTTTTTTTTTTTTTAGTGGCGGAAACGGGCTTCCATAGATATATAATTCAGCAAGTGAACATGTTGTCCTCAAAGTTGATGTGTTAGAAGCAGGAAAAATGGGCTTTGAGTGTAAATCAGGATTTGAGTGAGTTTGACAAGGGCAAAATTGTGATGGCTAGACGACTGGGTCAGAGCATCTCCAAAACTGCTGCTTTTGTGGGGTGTTCCCGGTCTGCAGTGGTCAGTATCTATCTAACATTGTCCAAGGAAGGAACAGTGGTGAACCAGCGACAAGGTGATGGGCGGCCAAGGCTCATTGATGCATGTGGGGACCAAAGTTCTGGCCTGCGTGTTGTCCAATCCAACAGATGAGCTACTGTAGCTCAAATTGCTCAAGAAGTTAATGCTGGTTATGATAGAAAGGTGTCAGAATACACAGTGCATCGCAGTTTGTTGTGTATGGGGCTGCATAGCAGCAGACCAGTCAGGGTGCCCATGCTGACCCCTGTCGACCACCGAAAGAGCCAACAGTGGGCAAGTGAGCATCAGAACTGGACCACAGAGCAATGGAAGAAGGCGGCCTGGTCTGATGAATCACGTTTTCTTTTACCTCATGTGGATGGCCGGGTATGTGAGTGTTGCTTACCTGGGGAACACATGGCACTAGGATGCACTGTGAAAAGAAGGCACAGTTGAGGCAGAGTGATGCTTTGGGCAATGTTCTGCTGGGAAACCTTAGGTCCTGCCATCAATGTGGATGTTACTTTGACACATACCACTGACCTAAGCATTGTTGCAGACCATGTACACCCTTTCATGGAAATGGTATTCCCTGGTGACTGTGGCCTCTTTCAGCAAGATAACACACCCTGCCACAAAGCAAATATGGTTCAGGAATGGTTTGAGGAGCACAACAACGAGTTTGAGGTGTTGACTTGGCCTCCAAATTCCCCAGATCTCAATCCAATCGAGCATCTGTGGGATGTGCTGAACAAACAAGTCCGATCCATGGAGGCCCCACATCGCAATTTACAGGACTTAAAGGATCTGCTGCTAACATCTTGGTGCCAGATACCACAGCACATCTTCAGGGGTCTAGTGCAGTCCATGCCTCGATAGGTCAGGACTGTTTTGGCAGCAAAAGTGGGACCAACACAATATTAGGAAGGTGGTCATAATGTTATGCCTGATCTAATGCCAGTATGACTTTAAAAAAAAAACCCAAAAAAAAAACCCCTTAACAGTCTTTCACTAATAGCCAGTCTTTAGTAGCAGTTTTACTAAATTGTTTAGATGCTTTGCGAAACAATTCATGTTTCTCTCAAAGATCTTCTAAATACATTAACCTTTCTGTTCATAAGTTGGTAAATATATGCAGCATTCTGACTTTGGTTTCTGTAGCAACCACAGTCAGTCTTTGATCGTCAACAGTATTAAAATTTAAAGTGATTCATCATTTAGTAAGTTAAGTTGCAGGACGATGAAAGTACTGTTGATTTTCATTCCCTGTGAACCATGTGTTGGCTTTCTCTAACATCTTTCTTGAGTTGCAAACACAGGGGTAGCGGATCTTGCGGTGTCTTGTTTCATCTCAGAAGCTGAAATTCCACTGAAAATATTGTTTCACAGACCATGTCATCCATCTCTAATTTTCTTAGTCTTCAGTTAGCTTATGGCTAAATCAGCCTGGGTTAGATCTTTGTTAGTAAATAATGACGTACATTTCAAGCTGTTCCTCAGACAAACCTATCATATTACTTCAGAAGACTTGCAATAGAATGCACAACACAAATTGTATGGACTACGATACTTAAATTCTTTTTTTGGAGCTTGAAAGACATGAGATCACTATGAGATGTTGTTGTATGGAAAAGAGTAATATAAAAATTATTGTTCTTCTTCTTTCTGTCTTACTGAATATATATGGTTTATACAACAAATGGTTGAATAGTAAAAATAATTCAAATTTTGAGTTAGATTACCATTTAATCATTATCCTTCCAGTTATACATGAGGTGCTGTTTTCTCTGTCGTTTAAGTCTTAGTTATGATGGCTTTACCCAACCCCCATCCACACCACTGGAGCCTAGAGGATATAATGATAGCTTGGATGGGAAAGACAGGAAGTGATAGAGGGGTCCACGCTCCAGTGCTGGAGGAGGATGGTGTGTCCTGTGAATGAAACGGCACCTTCATCCTCTTCCTCCTCTCCTCAGATTGCTTCCTTTGTCTGCTGCCAGAGTTGGCACTTTGCGATAAGGATTCTTTTTTGAGAGCAGTGTAATATTTCTTTGTGAATTAATTTCTATTGAGCTGTCCCGAGGGAATGTCCGGTGCTTCTGCAATGTAAGCTTTAGAGGGAGTTGGTTTTTGTGCAGTTGGCCAGGTTGCCAAGCAGACCAGGCGACAAAGTGTCGGAAATGCTTTCAGTGCTTTTGTCTGGAGGCCGGGCTGCAATTCACTAGGCATAATTGTACAATGAGTATTCGGAGCTGTGGGTGTGGATGTGCAATGCTGTTTCTGTTCAGATGTTTTGTGCGAGCAATTATAAAATTAATGTAAACATGACAGTCACCTGAGATAAAGAGGAAAGGGATTGTCTGGCTCTTTAGGGAGACACTGAATACATTCAGCTTGTCAAATAAACAAGGACATTTTATCAGAACAGAAAATAAATAATGCAGGGGTTGATAGCTTAGAGGAGAATTTGTTCCTCTTGCAAATAGAATAGAATAGAATAGAATAGAATAGAATAGAATAGAATAGAATAGAATAGATCATCATATTGTAGTAGGCCTATTCAATTTTGTGCAATTACCCAGCAGGAAAGGTCTTAAAGTCAGCATGACATGGAAGTTGCAATACTCTTTTATTCCCTATTGTGAAGTATATATCCCAGTGAAACGGCTTCTGAAACAAGAAGAAATGTAGGGCAGGACTTGATTTTGTTCATGGGGACAAAACAGATGTAAATACATGCATAATTACACTGTTGACCCATTCCTTACACCTTAACCCACCCTTAAACTTACCCATACCACCAAACCTGTCCCTAACCTTACCCGTATCCCATTCCCACCTCAATAGCAGCAAAAGTATTTTGCAATACAATGCTTCCTAATATAAAGTGGGGCCATTATTTTCATTAAAGATTATGAGGCGCATGAGTTTAAAAGATAACAATATGCAATATATAAAAACAAGATTTGTCAATTTTGATATCATGGTGACTTTAAGCCCCATTCATATAACGATAACGCTAACTGCAATGATAACCACACTAAAGGACAATAAAATTATGTTCATTATAAGATATGTTCTGTGAGCATAATTTCAGGTTTAAATGCAAGCAGGATTGTGGTTGTCCATCACTGTTCATCAGGAAAAAAAAAAAAAAAAAAATCTGAAAGTGATTCTAATTATATCTTTCCTCTGTGCTGTTATCATTGTAGTTGTGGTGTCCACTCTTTTCTTAAGCTGCACTCACATTAGTGAAATTTAGTTAAAATTTTGTGGGCAAATAGGTCCATTGTCTGTTGTCAATAGTGTAGCGATGTATGAAGCGAAGATGTCACTTTCAGAAGCAGAGCTCTGTTGGTCAACATGATGAATCCTTTTGACCAGCTTAAACCTGTTGCGAAGAATTCATATAATGGAGCTGTAATTACAGAAAAAGATACACCCACAAGTTGTGTAACGAGCCAATCAACATCTGCTGATTTCGGCCAACTCTTGCGATAACAGATTATGGGCAGTTAATTTCATTTGACTGGTGTGTCTGTATCACCTTTTTTCTGATTAATGTAAAAAATTGACATTTATAACATAAAACACATGCAGGTGACTATTATTTAAGTAATATGGAGTCAAATTCATGCCACATATATTTGCAAATCAATAAAGTATTGCAAAAGAAAAATAAAGTATTTAGCAAACAAATGTTTTGATAAACTGTATCACAAGCTTACATTTGACTGAAACGCAGATTAAAAGGAGGATTTCAGTAGTGTCTGATGAATACATTTATATACCAAGATGACCAACAAAGTATTTAGCTTGAATTCAGTCTTGATTTAATGTAATACTAGCATATCTTCATAAAATCCTTAAAGGATGTCTGACGAAAAAATAATAAAGCACTGAGGGCAATTAATCTGCTTTTTCAAAGTACCCATATCATACATGTTTGAACTGAGAATTCATGTCATTTGCACTAAAATGCAATGCCATGCTTATACAAATGAACACTGGTGGACATAGCAAACTAATTGGCAAAGACTGTCCTGCTAGACCTGTGGAGGTGTGAGTGAACGAGAAAAACACAGAGAAAGATGGACTGAAATACAGGAAGGGGGAGGATGGAATGGCGTTCGGCTCTCTGCGGAATTCAGTTGGGCTCTCCAGGGCGGAAGCTTTCAGAAAGAGCTGGATCTCCAATGATCTCTCTCTATTTTCATTCCTGTCAGCCGTTACTGCTGCAAATGTCAAACTCGATCCGGTCACTCGCTACATACCAAGGGATTGAGCTACTGTGGAAATGTACCAAAGACAAAGATATTTTGGAGAGAACATCATACCAACAGCATTAGGAGACAAGTACTGGCTGGGTTTTAGTGAAATGTGGAGAATGTTATTTTCACAGTGTTGTCTGGCAATACCAAACTTATTAATACATTGTGACAGATTAATAAGTTACAGATTTTCAAAGGAAAAGCTGAACCAAAAATGTGTCATTTATTCATCCTCATATCGTTCAAAATCCACATGACTTTCTTTATTTTTGTGACACACAGTAGAATGAATTTTGAAGAATATTCATGCTGTTATTTTTATTTAAATTTGAAACAGAACTGAACAATGTTGGAAATAATCTGCCGTTGTGATTTTTTTTCTTTTTTTTTCTGTATATTCATATCAATATTATGATATAAAAAAAAAAAAATATATATAGGGATTTTCACTAGACTATGAATCATTCTAAAATATTTGGGGTGATTTTGTTGTGGAGTGTATCTGCATAAAAATAATTAAAAAACATTTTTTTCAGCAGCAAGGACAAAAATAAAGGCTGGATCTTGTCACAACAGTTGATTTTAATGAAAACAGACTCAAAAATACTCTCCAAATATCTCAGCAAACAGGACAACCACTTAACAGAGAACAGTAAACAGGGCCATATAGACCAGTGAAATTAAGAAACAGGTGCAGTTCATTAATCTAACAATGAATAACCATGGTAACAAATACTAACACTGGAAACAGAACAGGAAACGGTATAAAACTAAAGGCGCACAGGGGTAAAAGGCGCATTTTACTTTATTATTTTTTTTAAACCAGATGGCACAAAAATTTAGCTCAGCACTTTTCTTAACAACCGCTTTTGATGATGCAAATGGAAATTTGGCAGATCCTTGACACAATTATTGACAGCAACACAAAGTTGATTCTGTACTAAATTGATCTAATGCTTTTTTTTTTCTTTTTTTTTACCCTTAAATGCACGACTGTTTCACCAATCATTCTTACATATTCGGGTCTTTATCGATCCGGATCTATATCTAACACAGAAGGATCTCTACCTGTCGCAATGATATAAAACTCCTCTGATATTAGAGTAACAATTACAGAAGAATAAAATAAAGCATATGTTGTTACATTTTGGAGGTTGAAAGGGCTCAGTTTGAGCAGATGTTTTATTTCATCATCACTGTCCTCGTCAGAGCTCATTTCCCAGTAAATTCAGCAAATAATGGGCTAGTTTTATGTTTGAGGTCACGAATATGAGCCCATTCGCAATCTCAAACGTATTCTCAAAATTATATAATTTTCAGCTATCTTCAAAATCAATATTTTGATTACTAACAGCTTCACCAGATCCATCCAGTAACAGTTACAGTCATATTTGACTGCGTTCAGTACTTGCTCTGCAGTAAAACGCCGAGCCATTTCATGTTTTTCTTATTATTTCGTTTTCTGTCTGAATGAGTCGTCACTTCAGCATTGTGTATCAGACATTGCCACGTTGTGGAATAAAGGTGAATTGCACTTATTCCGTCATCTAAGATTCAACTATTGTTGTGCAGAAAAAATATACGTACACTCATACACACCTTGGGTCGTTAGCGACCCTATACAATTTTTACAAAAAATGAGTACAAAAATAGGCATTCTTTTATAATTTCATGATTTTTTTTCTTGTTATATGCTTTATAATAAATTGATTGAGGAATACCAAGAAGGTTGATGTCTAACTTTAAAAAATGAACAAGGAGGAGGGTAGTGAATGACGTCCCGGGTCACTAAAGACCCGAGGTATGCATTTAAGGGTTAAATAGCTGTAGATTTATGTAGTGCATGAGAATCAATGCAATTATTTACTATATTTTGAGACAAAGGTCTTGTTAATAATTTTCAGTTTTGTTCAAGGTAATTAAAGCAATAGTTTTTCAATAATGGAAGAATGTGTAAAAGTATGGTATTTGAGGTAAAAGGCATGCCTGCTGTTGGGGCTAAAGGCACAATAATTAACATGGTAATAAATAGCTGGCTGACTTATCCATTTATTGACATGTCATGGTTAAATTCAGATGGTAAATATCATATATTAAGTTAGGTGTCCACCTTAGAGATAATAACCATATTTATACTGAAACCATAATATTTAAAAAAAATATCATATTATTTGTTACTATTGTAAAGCTATATTAAATTATTATGGGATCTCATTTAATGTTTTCAGAATCTTTCTTTTTTTTTTTTTTTTCAAAATAAACCGAAAATAGTACAAACTTTGATTGTTTTGAGGTATTAAATTTAGACAATATTTAAAACACTTTACTTTAGCTAAAGCATTTGTATCAATACTTTGTGCCTTTTGTCCCATGCTGGTGAGTCTTTTACACCATGTGTGGGGTAAAAGGCCCACCTTGCCTCCTCATACATTTATACGATTTTTAAACAAACAAGCAAGCCACTTTTATGACTTATTTTCACACAAAATCTGTTCCTCCATCAATGTTCTATAGAAATATTCTGCAACCGAGTAGTGAAAAGCACATTTTTCTTAAGGTGTGCCTTTAGCCCTGTTGTACCCTATATGTTTTTGCTGCATGGAGAAGAACAGCATGAACATTCTGTGTTCCATGAAAGAAAGTCATACGGGTTTGTAATGTTATCAGGGAGAGTAAATCATAATATAATTTTATATTTTGACTGAATTGTTCTTGATATTTTTCATATAAACTGACAAATTTCACAATCTTTTGTGGCATGTAATACCATACAAGTATAGAAACCAAATTAGTGATTGATTTATTAGAACGCACTGTTCATAAATGGTTTGCTACTTTAGTAGGATGGTGATTTTATAGTGATTGACTACATTTTCCTGTGCCGTCAGTATGAGGATTTAATAGGGTTTTTTATGGGCTCATTTGTAAGCCGTTATACCTGTGATTTCACCCACTGGTGCAGACTGCAGTGCAGAAATTGTCGCTGATATTTTTGAGAGTCAGGAAATGACAGCTTCATCCAGAGATTCTTCTTCTCACCCAGTCTGTGGGCCCTGCTGGCAAAAGAAGGCCAGCTTCACACACACAAGTGAAAATGACAGCTAGAGCCGGCCACACTCGCTGCTATGTGTGAAGCCGCACCAGTTTGTTTTTAATTCAGCATTTCCTCTTGCACACCATGTGAGGTTTATACCATCCTACAGTTACTTCACAATCTCAATATGAGTTGACATCCAGTTTCACAGTTGCAGGTGCTTTATAGGTCAGACGTGTCTAACATGTCCATGGCTTGATTTGTATTATTTGTATATGCCAGTTATGTACGGGGAAGCTGTTTCTGATGTGATTATGTGTGGGTGAACATTGATCTGAGCACACTGAAGTGTTGTTCTTGAGCAAACTAGGTCTGCACTGACACTAAAGAAATGCAAGGTCTTTGGAGGTTATTTTGGAGTTGCAGGCTAATGCAAATCAAGCACAGGTTTTGCCTTATTCAAACACACTAAGAAGCTTTTGTTGTTTACATAAATGTTTCAGTGACTTTTGTTCATTTTTTTTCAGAATCTAGTTTTCTCTGGTTATTATTATTAATCTGACATAATATATTAGGGCTAGGTAAAAAATATTGATTTCTCGATTTTAATCGATTCTCATTTTTACGAACCGATATCAATTCTTAAATCTCAAGAATCGATTAGTCTAATCTGTTTTCAGTTGATGAACGAGCAGAATATGTAGCGCCTCCCATCCAATAAATCGCAATAATCTTTGTGCTTTGTTACTTTTGATATGAAGCAAAGTCTCAGATTTCAAATGACGTCCATCTTATTATGAGATTCAAAAAATAAATACCGTTTTGGTGCTGTTTAATGTGACGTGACAGATCACTTTAGCGCCTCAGTTAAAGAGAAGCGGCAGCACGGAGCGCATGTGAACATCCTCTCCTCCGCTTTTATACCAGTTACAGCGCGAAATAAACACGACTAAACATCTGAAGGTATTTTAAAATATACAATACAACTTACCGAAATCCGTATCATGTCTCGTGTAACAGCTCAGTCAGTGTTTCAACCTCGGAAAGACTTCAATAAAACAGCTTGTAAACAATGTCACATAACGTCACATTTACCTCAGAAAAACATATTCAGTTACCATAAACTCATTAGTCAGCTAGAAAAGTGTCTAGAAAGCAACATTCTGATAAATATAGCTATGCACCGTTACATACTCATTATAACATTTAATGTGTTTGAATAAATCATGACAGCCGCGATTTAAATGTTTGCATTTCAAAAAAATGAATTTGAGTAGAAATATGATTATATAATTATAAGCTTAATTTATAATAGAAACATCATTGAGTATAATTTAAGTGTTTGTATATAAATAAGTTAATTTAACCTTCAGTATTATTATAATAGTACCAACTGACTCACATGTGTAGTTTACAGCATTAGTTGAGAGATTTTTTTCCTCTAGAAAATTTGCCATGTACTATAACTGAAATACTACATCCAAAATAATCGATATCGAAGCGAAATTGAAATCGTAATTGAATCAAATCAAATCAAATCGTAATCGTAATCGAAATCGAAATCGAATCGTAATCGAAACGAATTGAATCGAAAGCATGTGAATAGTAATTGAATCGAATCGTGAAAATTGTGTCAATACCAGCCCTATAATATATATTATTAATATATTAAAAATATGTTTTTTTTTCCATACATTATATATATATATATATATATATATATATATATATATATATATATATATATATATATATATATTTGGGTCTCACTTTTATATTGTCTGTAAATACTATGTACTAACATATAAATTAATCATTTGATACAGTGCACTTATTATGTACATACATGTTCTTGGAATAAAACATGGAATAAACACAGCACCACAAACTGTAGCATTAGTATTAGCTATAATGCCAAGTTACAAATGAACTTTGTGCTGATGCCAAAGATAAAAGAAAAGGAAAGCATTTTCTCTTCCCTTTTCAGAGTTGATAAGGCTATCCTGTGCATGATTATATATTGAATAATTAGTTGCACTTTATTATTTGTATTTAGCATTGTTTTTTTCCTGCTGTCCTTGATCAGAATAGACATGTGATCCATTATTTTGGGGTGGCAACCCACCAATTGAGAATAACTGAATTAGCTAAAATTACAGAAATGTTCCAATTATGTATAATTATGTCCAATTTGCGTCCCTATTATATCCCCTGTGAACACCTGCACACAATTCCTTTATTCCTTTTACAAGCAGCACCCTACAGTTGGGGAATGCTAATCACTGCTTTTTATTTATTTATTTATTTATTTTTATCAGATTTTATCAGAAAGATGAAAAGCTGAATTGAAAGCTCCCCAAATCATCCATATTGAGGTAAAACGTTGAAATTTTAGCTTTGACTCGATGATTTGGGAAGCTTTCGATTCAGGCTGTCATCTTACTGTTTTGATAAAATGTGCATTTCATTTGAGTCAGATTTGTAATTTTTCTACTTATAACTTTTAGAAGATGACATTAGAACAAAAGCTAGCATCACCATTTTGTTTTCATCAGTTATAAAATTAGAAGAGAAGATAATTTACCTTGTTTTACACATCTGTCTATGCAAACCTTTGCTGACCGTGTTATAATGTCATTTAAATGCAGGAACTTTGACTTTAATTTGACGTCAAATTGGAAGTCTAACATCAAGTGCTGCTCCTTTGTCATTTTTCAAGTATGAAGCTGTAAATTCGGGTTGTCTGAGTTTTATATAGTGCTCAGACTGGTTATTTTATGGTGCATAATTTTGCGTAGATAATGACAGGATGCAAGCTTAATTTGCACCATTTCCACTTACTTTGCACCAAATATATAGATAATCTAATTGATTATTCACAATGTCATTTCTTTTTTGTGCTGTAAATATTCTAGCATTACATCCCTTCTAAGTGCTTTTCATATCTCACAATGAATGACAAAACCCAACAATGACAATTTTGATGTGTTTTCAGGCCTGCCTATGCAGGGCATCAGCTAGAGATGACATGCTGTGGGTATTAGCAGACGTCCAACTAGATGTCATTGACATAATGGAATTTAGATAGCAGATTTGCTATGCTATAAATCAACTTAAATCCGCCCCGCTATTCAAACAGAGCATTGAGGAAAAATACACAAGTTTGGCCTCGACAATAGCCGAGCACAAAGACCAACATTAGACGCTGCCAATCATGTTTGCATATTGTTATGTGAATGTATTCGTTTAAAGTTCAGTTTACTCACAGGACGTTAAACATAGGAAGAGGATGTTTATCGGCGACAGTCGATAGCCATCTGGGGTACCATTGTTAGAATTTATTTTGCAGTCTGTTTCTGTTTTAAAATGCATTCTTGGAAAAGCAAGTTTATGTTTTCTCCTTGTTTTTTTTTTCTTCCCCGCCTGCTCTAAATAATGTATCATAGATTTCAGATGTGAATCTTAAGGGATTTAGAGATTCTGGCTCACATTCCAATTAATTAGACAATAAATGTTCTGATCAATTCAGTGATTGAGTTTTTAGATTGATTTAAACTGAACTTACAAATTTAAGTCTTTGATTAACCAAAAATAACTAGCTTATAAGATATAGTCATTCATGAGTTAGGCTACAATTTTTTTTTTTGATAGTAATTTATTAAAGAAATGTATCTATTATCTAATGCCAGGTTCAGACTACATGATTTTGGCACAATCCATTTGACGTAGGGTGTCGTGGTGACTGGTAAACATCTGGTGACATCGACATTGGGTGTCGGGATGCAAGAATCGATCATTTCATCTCGTATAGTGTGTCATGGTGGATGACAACAGACTTTTCACAACAGGAAGACTAGCATGTTTAATTATTTTGGCCCTCCACAACAGTTCCATTACATCTGTGACTTTGTCCAATAAGAGCACAGCAGCTCTTCTGTACGCATCTTTCAAGCATAGCGAAAAGAGATACAATGATATTGGTGTTGCTAGGTGGAATCATGCAATGGAGGAAAGGTTTTGGAGGTACTGTATGGCAACAATACTCCTGCCTTTATGATGTTTCCTCGAGGGGCTACCACGACATAGTGACAATGCAAGCTGCCTCTAAAAACACCAACAAAGAAGAACACCAATAAAATAGTAATGAAACATACTCTGTAGAGCAGTTTGTCCGTTTAGGGCTACTGTAGAAACATGCTGCCGCAAAACTTAACATGTAGGAGGACCCGCGGTGTGTGTAGATAGAAATGGCTCATTGTAAGGCAATAAAAACATAACGGTTCATTATGTAAGGTCTTTATACACCACTGAAATCATAGTTATGTACATTATATTACATTTCTGTCAATAGATCCTCCTAAATATTACAAACTGGACCTTTAGGTATGCCAAAGTGTACTTTTTTTCACAAGGAATGTGGTGAGTTTTGTTGTGTTATAAACATTAATTGAGCAACAGTTAACAATTACGAAACAGACAATCTGTTCTAACATTTAGCTCACTTTGCCCTTTATTAAATGCATGTCAACCACTCAACTTCCTGTTCTAATTACCATCAAATCTATGTGTCAGGGCATTTATCAACCGTTTTCATCTTAATGATCTCCAACCAATTAGCGTTAACCTACTCTGCCTTGCATCTTATAGTGAGCATCATGGTTTCAATTATAGGACAAGTCTGCTATCAAAGCTCTCTCTCTCTCTCTCTCTCTATGGTAAATATAAAGCCTTATTAATCAACACTTCTTGTCTCAAAATGTCTATCTTTTAGAGGCGCTCATACTGAGATCTTTGCCGGCTCGTTAATTGCCAGGCCCACCACTGTTTGCTGCATATTAATTACCTATTAGCCTTTTGCGCAACGCATTATGACTTTGGATAGACTCCCTGCCACTGTGAGTAGTGATCATCCCTGCATCATCAATGAGATGCTGCAGTCAAGCATGCTGAAATCAAATCGCATTTGAGACGCAGCAAGGCCAAAGTGCACTAGAGTGATTTTGAAATTTCATGGCCACAGTTTTGCTTGGATGGATTGTGAGATAATATGTAGCATCTGTCATTGTTTGGTGTGTGGTTGTTTGGCTTAGATGGGTTAGTTGGTGTGATGTTGTAGAATTCTGGGTAATGTGAATGTTTGGAGGAGGTTAGCAGCTGTATAGTGATGATATGGTATATATATATTTTCTGTATGATGGTTATGACATTTTTGAAAAAGCATACACTGAAGAATAATGCTTAATAAGAGAGGAATGTGCATTACAAAAAGTGCAGCTCCACCAACTGTATAATCTCATTGGTTCAATAATATATACACATATACACATAATATATACACATATACACATAACTGTTTATTTAACATTAAATATCTTCCTATTTGCTGTGATTGTGTCATATTCCAACCCAATCTCACAAAGTTACAAAGTGTAAATATTTTATTTGTATGAAAATTCATGATTTTTAGAAGAAAAAAAAAAAAAAAGTATGCTGGGTGTAAGCAGATCGTACTAAAATGCACAAATGAGACGAATTATCCACCAATTCACCAAAACATAAAAAAATTTACAATTGCCCTGAGAGTGAGTTGCATATTACGTGTTCATTCAAATTAAAACATGTCAGCCCAGTTAATAAGTGAACCAATGACAACAATGAAGCCATTTTTCTAGTTTCACAGGTAAAACAGATTTGCTGTGACATCTTTCGCTCTCTTGTGTTGGAGAGACATGGAGGTGATGATTGAGTTACCACCCAGCTGAAGAGCGATAAGTGTGTGTGTGTGTGTGTGTGTGTGTGTGTGTGTGTGTGCGTGTGTGTGTGTCAGAATTGAAAGAGCCTAGTGACAGTGATGAATAGAGGCTTGTGAGCAGAGCTCACAAAAGACTGAGCCATTGAGAGGTGATAAACAGGGTGGCTGAAAATCAGGTGTGTGTGTGTGTGTGTGTGTGTGTGTGTGTGTGTGTGTGTGTAGTTTATTTAATAATTACTTTATCATTCATTTCATATTGATTCATTTCTGATTAATTATATTAATTTCTTATTACTTATCTGCTAGTTATTTAATTATATAAACTATATAGTCAATTAAATCAAGTTAAAGATTCTATAACTCAGTAATTACCAAACACTAAACTCCACTTATCTTAATATAATGTATTTAGATAAGGATAATTTAGTGTTCAGGTTTGATTACTTTATAGAATCTTTAATTTGAAAAAAGTACAGAAAAGTATAAATAATGATATGTTATCAAAACCTAACAAACTGTTTCTCATATCTAAATATAGTAAAATGTGCGAAAACTGCAAATGATAATGCTCATATGACCTAGTTTTATTGTTTTAATTCTGATATTACATTATTAACCATATAATGTTTCTGTTATCCCTAGTAACATCTGGGAATGCTTTAATTTCTGCTTTGTTATTTTCTCGCTATTGTTAACAGGCTTGTCATAAATGCTCAAAACAAATCAATAAAGCCTTGGTGTAATAAAAATATGATTATATGTTCAGCTTACAAATCAATGCAAAGACATCCAAATGCTTTCAGTGCTAGACATCTATGCTAAATCAGTATGTAGAATGCAATCAGCAAAATAAATAAATAAAATAAATATAAATAAGTAAATAAATAAATAAATAAATAATAGCTGTATGATGGAAGATTTCAGTATTGTGTTTCCTGGTCTAATGTTGCATGACAAGAGACCAAGATTCTGTCTAGGTAAATCAGTCAGTGACTTACTTTAAAAAGCCCTGCAAGGTTTGCAAAGGGAAAAGGTCTTTGGAAAATAAATAAATACATAAAATAAGACTACCAAATCCTTCCTTTTGGAGCTATTGGATTATTGCTTGAAGCACTTTTGTAAACAGAATGCATTTTTTCCCCTAATCTTCAAGCAGGCATCTGCACGGCTCATGAAACAATTTCATGAAATATGCATTTTTCAGATATTTTTAAATATCAGTTCTGTGCTGGTTTGAGCCCAGCATGTCAGAACAAATATATACTTGTCTCGTGACTTCATTATATAGATAAACTGTTGAACAATCTTGTTGCCTGAGCTGTTCATTTAATAAAGACATGTGTGGCCGATGGACCCGACTGTAATGCAATCAAAGGTTCCTACAAGCTCCATTAGTGCAGCCCAGCACCAATCTTTTATTTAATCAAAACTTGTTTCGTTTCCATTAACACAGGCTTTTGTTTCATAATGCAGCATGTCATTTGTGGGGATTATGCAGCGTGGAGTTGAGTGAAGTGTGGAAAAACGAAATTTGCCATATCATGATCTATATCTGTCAACTTGCCATCTCTTCTAAATGGATCACGGTCAGATGACAAAATGTTTGAATTAAGTAGCTGAATCGACAGGCTGAATGTAATTCCCTAACATCATAAATCCAGTCTTCAGTGTCACATGATCCTTCAGAAAGGATCATTCACTAACCATTTCAGTCGTATCCGACTCTTCTTGGTGATTCTGTAGCCATCTCTTGCCATACGCGAGAGACTGTCCATGAATTTTCATAAATCTTGTAGCTGATCTAGACAGGTGGAGCTGGGGAGGTGGAGGGTTTCAGTGGAAGTAACTTACAGCAAACGTTGAACCAGACTATTTAAATGTTGAACAAGCTATCTCATTCGCTGCAGCATCAGCAGAGGCCAATCAGCTATTTGAAAACATTCACAATTTAGCAAGGACATACTCCTTTGACTTATACACCAATGCAACTTATCTGTTTTTTTTTTCTCTCTCAACAATGCAATTTTGATCCAGTGCGACCTATGTTTAAAGGGATAGTTCACCCAAAAATGAAAATTTGATGTTTATCTGCTTACCCCCAGGGCATCCAAGATGTAGGTGACTTTGTTTCTTCAGTAGAACACAAATGATGATTTTTAACTCCAACCGTTGCGGTCTTATAATGCGAGTGGATGGTAACACAATTTATAAGAGTCAACAAATATGCATAGACAAATCCAAATTAAACCCTGCGGCTCATGGCGGCACATTGATGTCCTAAGACACAAAATGATCGGTTTGTGCGAGAAAACGAACAGCATTTATATCATTTTTTACCTCTAATACGCCACTATGTCCAACTGCGTTCAGCATTTGATTAGTAATGAGTGCTAGACATTTCTTCAGTTGTCAGAGCGCGATCAGACCTCACTAAGCGAATGCTGAACGCAGTTGGACATAGTGGCGTATTAGAGGTGAAAAATTATATAAATAATGTTCGGTTTCTCGCACAAACCAATCGTTTCGTGTCTTAGGACATCAATGTGTCATCACGAGCCGCAGGGTTTAATATGGATTTGTCTATGCATATTTTTTGTCTCTTATAGATTGTGTTACCATCCACTCGCATTATAAGACTGACAGATGGCATCGGTTGGAGTTAAAAATCATAATTTGTGTTCTACTGAAGAAACAAAGTCACCTACATCTTGGATGCCCTGGGGGTAAGCAGATAAACATCAAATTTTCATTTTTGGGTGAACTATCCCTTTAAAGGGATAGTTCACCAAAAAATGAAAATTCTGTCATTCTGTCAATGATGGAAATTCATCATTTCATACTCACCCTCATGTTGTTCCAAACCTGTATGAACTTCTTTCTTCTGCTGAACACAAAATAAGATATTTTGAAGAATGTCAGGAACCAAACAGTTGATGGCTGCCGCTGACTTCCATAGTATTTCCCCCCCCATACTATGGAAGTCATTTGGGCCCATCATCTGCTTGGTTACAGACATTCTTCAAAATATCTTCTTTTGTGTTCAGCAGAAGAAAGAACTTCATACAGTTTTGGAACAACTTGAATAAATGATTACAGAATTTTCATTTTGGGGTGAACTATCCGTTTAAGTCCCCCCCCCAGAATATGAAATGAGTATGAATTAAGCTAAATATATAAAATTCATACAAATTGCTGGTATTACATGAATGACACATCGTCTAAAACGCACACTATTGAAAAGTTGTGACTGCTCTGTACTTGATGTTTCATAGTCATTTAGATAATCATAAGAGCCTTATGCGTTATGTAAGCCTTTACATTCGTTTTTTTTTTTTTTTTTTTTTTCCAGCAGGACACATGTTAATGGTAATTGTAAAGTCACTAAGAATTGTATGTAATTTAGAGACAGTTCTAGTTTGCACAGCTCTAAAAGAACTATAGGACAAATATGAGGTGATTTTAAAGGGATAAAAATGCAAAGTTATTTGCTCACCCTGATTTCATTCCAAACCTATATGCATCTTTCTTCTGCAGAACACAATTTTCACCACGCTAACCTAAAACAAGCAATCCATTTAGCTCATGCGAGGGTAGTCTTGTCTAAATGCTGCCAATGGGGCAAAGATGATCTATTTATGGCCTCAGACAGGCGGCTACAGTTGAGCAAATCTTGTCTGGAGGCCATTGCACTGGCACTCTGAAAAAGATGGATATGCAATTCATGCAGAAGAAAAAAAAAAGTGATGAGACCATTTTACCATGCTTTTAGATCAGGCGATTTGGCAACAGATGAAGAGGAAATGGTCATTGATAAACAGGGAAAATTTGGCCAAAGATATCATACCATCCCAAAGTACAAATGACAGTATGCGCTTCCTTTTTAAGACATTGACCGTACCTGTGTATTTTTGGAAATTTTAGCAAAAATACTTGCTAGTTACTCTGCAAAGCTAGAATTAGAATTTAGTCTAAGCAGTTACAGGATATCAGTATAAAGGTTCGTTCACTCAAAGGACAATAACTATAACTATAAAAGGCCACACCACAGCTGTAACAGTAAAAACACAGAAGAATTACATAATTAGAATGACTTTCAGAATGTTTTTTTTTTTTTTTTTTTTTTTTTGCTAATGAATGATAAAAAACATTGACAACCAATCAGAATCCACTTAACTTTAATGAGCTTTAGCATTTAAAGTGGCAGATGACAAAACTGCAATGCACACTTATAATAAACAAAACAGATTTCATATTGACATTTAAAGCAAAGTAGCAAAACTACAACTGTTTTGGTGCATACGCCTTAAGTGGATTATAGGGAAAAGCATAAAATACTACAGAAGTGCTGAATATGGCCCATAAATAATAGTTAAATGTTGAATGATATTATATATCATACTATTCTACATTAGCTGCCGGTTTCAGCTCGGCCTGTTCTTGCTGTGGCTCAGTTGGACTGAATTCACAGCGCACCTCTGCTGTCTGCCTCTTAATGCACACCAGGGAGGCTTTAATTAATGTCTTTGTGTGCACTTTGGACTGCCGAGGCCATTGATAATCTATCTCTCTCTCTCTCTCCATGGCAATACATTATCTAAATGCATTTTGTGCTGACAGGGTGTCTGCTGTGCATAAGCACCTGTCCTGAATTGAGAAGTATTTAAGTAGTTGCAAAAACCAGATATACTGATTCCATTTGTCCCACTTGTCAGTTTGATAATGTAAATTGTGGTTTAATGCTCTCTGAGCATGTTTCTGTGAAAATTGTGGCTTTCATGAGTGAATGTTTGAAGATTTATTCTAGGGCTGTCCATGTTAACGCATTTACGCATGCGCTTAATTTAAAATACTTAACACGTTAAAAAGAATTGAACTTATTAATTAACATTGTGTGTTCAAACCATCGGCTATCTATTGAAATAAGTACCTGCTCTTTTTAATGAAGTTGTTGGATGTTTGACTTTAATGACTACATTTTCTCATCAGCCCTGAACAAGCAGTACAAAGGCATTGATCGACCGCATTAGTAATGTAATCACCTCTGTATTGTGCTTGATATCTCTGCAGTGTGTAAGCCGGGCTTTTACCGATCAGCTCTTCAGACCAAAAGCTGCAGTAAATGTCCTCCCAGAAGTTTCACCAAGGTGGAGGCTTCCACCTCCTGTCAATGTGAGCAGGGATTCTACAGGACCGAATCAGACCCCGCCAATATGGCCTGCACAAGTAAGTGCCACTTCCGTTATGTGTACCGTTATGCAATATTTTTGGTATATTGTTTGTAATTTAGTCATGATACCGTATCATCTTGCAGAGCCCCCTTCCGCCCCACGAAACGCCATCTCCAACGTGAACGAGACCAGCGTCTTCTTGGAGTGGAGCGCCCCGGAAGAAACAGGAGGCCGGAAAGACGTTAGATACAATATCCAGTGCAGTAAGATCAGTACAGATTTGGGCAACTATGAACCATGTGGAAGCCATGTACGATTCCTCCCACAGCGGATGGGGCTGAGAAACACCTCCGTTATGGTCGTGGATCTCCTGGCTCACACCAACTACATCTTTGAGGTGGAGGCTGTGAATGGGGTGTCAGAACTAACTGCCCCTTTGCGCCAGTACGTCTCACTCAATGTCACCACCAACCAAGCCGGTGAGTAGATTCATCCCTCTGGAATTGTTCCTATTACATGCTCAAGCCTAACATGATAAAGTTCATACTGTCTGCAAGAGCATTTGCAATTCTTGTGCAGTGTGACATATATATCAAAATATTCAGCCGGAAGTGATGTAGAGTGGGGATTTATTTGATCCTCAAATTTGATCGCAAAACATGATCAGGACAGCCATCTAATGTTGACAAACCCGGTAAAGGGCACCTGAAACTGAGGGCTATATATATACACGGAGAAACACTGGGATTAATCAAGGTAATTAACAAGACACAGGTAAAACACAAGAGTTGAATCAAAAACCATGACAAAAGAAGAGCATGGACAAAGAAAACAGAGGAAACTTAACTAAGAACAGGGCAAAACTAACTCAAAGTCACACTAAAGCAAAACACAAACACAGAGCAGACATGACATTAAGGCCGCATTTACATTACATGGTTCAAATGACCCAGTGTGGCACATGGATTCCGATATTCTCAGATTGGTTTCAGGCCTCATTAATATGTGGAAATAAATCTGATATGAATCATATAATTGCATTTGCGTTTGAACAGTAAGCAGACAGATAGAATATTTCCCTGTCAATGCGAGTCATGCATCATCGAAAAAGCGATGGCGGCGAATGACATTAACTCAGGTGGACACCAACCGCGAACACATGACTCTTTTCAGTGGCACAATAAAGGATGAAGGCTCAACTTAGTGGAGTCATGCTGAAGTTTGAAGTCTTTTGAGCATTTGGGGTGACCTTTTAAGATGGTGCGGAAAGCAAAAGCTTGTGTTATAATTTGTCCATTGTGTGTGTGCATTGCCAATTGTGCCATTTTTACTTTCTTTTTGGGTCAAGTTTTTCCGGGTCAGTATGTCTCTTCGGGTTGTTTTACCAAGTATATTGTGTAAATGCAGGGGAGGCACCAAGAATCTTAAAAAAAAAAAAAAAAAAAAAACGTTTTTAGGAGTGTAGAAAAACAGTTAAGATATTAAACATTATTAAAAATGATTTTTCTTTTCTACAGGGTGATGGAATTGGTTAATCTCATTTCCCCCACCCACATGACCTTGCTTATATTATTAGAAAAGGAAAATTATTTCAGAGATGGCAAAAGTTATTAAATTTTAAAGAAAGATCATGAAAACATTTTAATTTAGAATAATGTGTACAATAATACTATTTAAATAGTTAAATAGGGTAAATTCTTATAAAGGAAGATTCCATTACTTGTTGACTTTAATGATACAATGAGATACAAAAAAAAAAAAAAAACGGAAATTATAGGTATTTTTTTTTATATTCAGATAAGCAGGTTTTTTATATTCTCTGACCAGTCATTTTATGGCATTTATATAATTTTCATGGTTGTCATGTTACTTCTTATTCACATATATAAGAAGGGGGGTAAACAAGGGTAACTGGCACTAAAACCTTTTCAATACAGTGGCACCTCTCCTGACTGCCATTGACTTTTCATTAAGATAATGATGACCCTAATGGACACTGAAGTGTAATCTGCTTTATCTGTAAGAGGGTCTGTAATTGCTGGGGATTGCCCAGAGACAGTGGGGTGGGGACTCCTGTGTGCCCATAATGAGTGTGTGCGTGTGTGTTGTGGAAGTGTTAGTGTTGATAGGGCACTTTTGAAATGAAGGATTTTGCGTGAGCCGAGTGGAGGTTGCAGCGAAATACTGAACGCTTCGCCTCTGCGGTCGGGATAATCCGTTTGGTTGATGTGTCGAGTAGCGGTCATGTTTTATGTGAACTGGATGGCTGGAGGCTAAGCAAGAGGTTTGGCTGGAGTTCTGAGACCAGACGTGCTCACAAAGGTGCTTGACTGTCTGAGCGTGAATCGTTATTGAAATATTGAGGGGGGCTACAGGCTCCCACTGTGTCGACTGACGGAAAATCACTTTTCCATTATCTTGCTTTTGTCTTCCCTCGTTTGAAGCATAGCTCCATTTGAAGATCTTTTATAGGCCAGCATTCAAAGCAAACACATTCTCGGATATTCCCACTATGCAGTACATTATGTGTATGTCTTACAGTCCCCTTATTATGCTTTTTTGGATATTACCTTTCATGTAGTGTGTAATTTAGCTGTTTGTGAATGTAAAAGGTCTGCAAAGTTTCAAAGATCAAAGTGCAGATAAATGGAGTTATTGTCTCCCAAATGAAGCTATTCTGAACTGCCTGAAATGAGTCGTCAGTAATTCCATTCTTACTTCCTGGTCAAACCTACGTAGGTTTGTAACAAATTTACATAATACCAGCCTATGGTCTTCATTGGCTGCCTGTGAACAATGTCTGCTTTTACCTGCCATCATCTGAGGCCTGGAAGAGTTTGGTTTGTGTTGTCGACATGTCGAGAAGACACTGTTTTCTGTGCTGCGAAAGCAAATCGACTTTGATAGAGTAAAACACTGACACCGACGTTAATGTTCATATCACTGTGTATTAAGTTCTGAGGAAGCCTTTGCAGTAAGAAAAGAAGTGATGCTACAATGTATATTATGTAAAAATTAAAGTTCTTGTTTTGACATTGGATGCATGTAAACCTACAGGAGACCTTCGAGACAAAATTACGAACCTTTAAAATAGCATAATTGGGGCATTTTAATAAATTGGAAAAAATACTAAATTCACAACTTTGATTGAAGATGGAAATGATTTTGGTTAGTTTTAATTTTCCTAATATCTTAATAATGTCAGTGTTGTTATTGTTAACTAAAACTAAAACTATTAAAATATATATTTTCTTTATTTGAAATTAAGCTAAAATAAAAATAAAATATATGAGAAAAATTTAAACTTAAAAAGAGAAAATTTGGCCTTAGCAACTAAATATACAGAGCCTGCAATAGCCTTATTAAAGAAATACCTTCTCATATTACAACACAAACATGTTTATTTTATCAAAGACAGAAACAACAAGGTTCTGGATAACAGGAATATCAAATGAAATGCTACTCGCTGTGTAGCGTTGGCCAATCAGAATCTTATTTTCTCTATTGAATGTTATGCCAATCAAAGCAATGCTAAACCGCTAGTGACCTATAAATCAATGTATGAATACGGAAGAATAGGCTTATACAGACCTGCAGCACTGCAATGCAATAACAGGCACAGGTGTTGCAGGTGCCGTAAGGCATAAAACATTTATTTCCACTTTGCGTAATCCATTATCCTAAACTCTCAGGCCTTTTTTGCAACCTTTACATACAACCACTGCATTCTAATTTAGGGAGAAAATATTTAACGTAATATTTGTGCCTATTTCAATGCCGATACATCTCTGTCACAAAAGCACAGCAGATGCGGTTACGAGGCGTACAGAAACAGTCTTAGGGTGCTAATTTATTTCACCAGGGCTGTGAGGCTACAGTATTTCCCCCTGAAGAGACGACTTCAACATCTGCTCAGCTCATTAAGTTACTCTCAAATCAACAGAGGAATTATGCTCTTTAAAACACTATTAATTATGACAAGCAAAATGATAATTTCTGCAGCACAAGGCGAGCTGTCACGCATAGTCAACAAAGCTTGTGTGGAATGTTAGCCCGCTAATGTGAATCTTTACAAAGACATAGATGACATAAATTCTGTTTTTACTTCAGAAGTGGGGAGATTTTTAGAACTGGAAGCAGATTGTACAGGTTGATCAAATGCTCACTAATTTCTAGTGTTTTTGAATGAGCGGGATTTCAAAACAAACTGAATAGTTTGCAGGTGCAAGTGATTAGCGCGTTGTATTGGCATGCCTTTCAAGTGCTTTCCCTGATAAATGTCGACAGACGCATGAGTGGAGGCATTTGTGGAGCTCTTTTTGCCGAATTATTTTGTGAGCCTTGACTGTTTTCTCAGTGACAGCTGAGTACATGACGTATCGTTCTGAAAAGAGTTGTGACACTAAGTATTCTCAAACCCTCTCAGAAAAGCTCTTCTGGCAAACGGCTGTGAGCACTTGTGCTTTACTAAACTCAGCACATCCGTTAGTGGATTGTTTGAGTCTCTGCAGATGGTGACCCAATCACTATTAGGGAGTAAATAACTAAAATAAGCAATGCAACTAACTTTCAATAGTTTGATAGCCATTTTTAAAATAGTGTAGCTTTCCATAAAAATGTTAATTTCCATTAACATGTTAATTCCAAGTAGTAGCACCCCGTTACATTGCACATAGGCTACAGCTTTACAGTAGCACCGTATCCTAACCAGACGTGATGCCGCGACACGCAATAAAAGGTATCTTTTCCATGTTAATCATGGAGTTTTCGTCCTAACCAGCCATGGCGGCGACACTTGGGTAAAGTTGGTTTTATATTCGCACATTCGGATTTCTGATAAATTCAGACTTTCCAATAAATGTGCAATAAATTAATGTTTGCGAATTTTAAGCAGCGACATGATATTGACAACCAACGATTGTCAACTTACAGCATTTTCACAGTCGATCAAAATAGGCAAGTATTGTTTTAATGGCATATTTACTTGTGAATGTCCACTGTATGTCCAATGTAGTGTGATTAACAAGGCTATTGAATACGGATGTCCGAATGTGCGAATATAAAACCAACTTTACCCAAGTGACGGCAACACACAAATATTCTATTTTAAAAACAAATATTCTATTTTTCTATTTCTCCGTGACATCGCGGCTGAAACAGCAACACAAAGTATGGCAATGATAATATCAGGTACTGTTTATGTGTTTTATTTAATGTTAAAAGCATCTAATGTGAGTTTAAATATCATTATGTGTTCCCAGTGTTTTAGCTGTAATAAAAACAACACTGGCTAATTACCCTCAGATCTTGAAAATAAATAAATGGCCACAAGAATGTTCAAACTGTCAACTCAATGTGAACAAACAAGTGTGTTCTATGACAAAGATTGGTTCAGTCACTCCATATGTACTTTAAATAATGTTTAAATTGTGTAATATTTATGAATTTTTCTACGTACTTGCCCATTTCATTGTGTCTGCTGTGCTCTTGCCGAGAGAGCCTGCCAACACTCTCTTCTGATTGGCTGGGGAACTTGATTGATTTTATCGCTTCTCATTTTCGCGTCGCGTCTAGTGTGGACAGTCAAATTGCTTGTCGCTAGAATCTTATCGCATCGCGTCTGGTTAGGACACGGTGTAGGGCTGTAACAAGTACTCAAATAAATGTGAATACTCAATTAAAAAAAATCCATGATTTCAATTTGCCCGTGTCAAGTAACCGGCGAAAATACCGGAAGTGGCGCTTTCCATGGACGAGAATCCATGAAACGCGTTATTAGCCCGTTTTCTAAGGCTGCACAATTTTAAACCTGTTTAAAAATCATAATAAAGCATGATGCTTTTGTGAATTTACAAAGGCTGCGAATCAATTAAATAAATGTATGTGCTGTAGGTTTAACATCTATATGCGCTGTAATTATTTCCATACATGTAGATTATCAGAGCAGCTCTGTTCACAGTAAATGCAGCTCCACGTCAACTGTTATCATGAGTGAAGCACGTCTCAAACTCCATCTCTGCATATGCTGTGAGTTTGGATTGTTTTTAACGTTCATCTGGAAACGCAATGTGTGCCATTTAATCAGATTTGTAAGGTAAGTCATCTATAAACCTTAGCTAACGCAGGAGAATACATTTTACAGTATTTTCTACTTGGTCAAATGTGCTAACAGGTCGTCGCGATTTCAAAATAAAAGTTTAAGCCCTCGTTTAAGTCCACATGTTCTTGTTCAATAAATTACAGTTATTGTAGCATTTCTGTTGTAAAGAAATGGCCAAATATTAACGATTAATTGGACAGTTGAAATAAATGTTGGCCAAATGTCAAATGGGCCAAATCCGGCCCGCCAATCATCTTCATCCGGCCCGTGGCACCACAATCTCCCTCCTCCTCTTTTCCTGGCTGTGTGGCTAAATTTGGTAAGATACGTGGCCGCAGTGGCACCTGCAGCTGTATGGCTATATACGCACTGTTCGTACCATGCACGCTCCTCTGACTGACTTGAGAAACGTTTTCCGGGCGAATATTTCAGCAGTTATTATGTGTGTCCCGTATTTCTGTCGACTGAACCAGCGATACCTATCATTCGTGAATTAATCATTCTTTTGTCTTGATTCTGTCTTTTCCGTGAATTGGCCAAACGCGCTTGCATAACGAATTTAGATTCGTTCAGACCACTCTGTCACTGAATCCCCAGATAGCACACGTACGTCTGCAAGACGTCTGTTAAAGATCACTTCATCTGGAAAGCATCTGCTGTTTACAAACATCTGATAGACGTCTTTAAGATGTCAGTTTTACATACATTCTAAATCATAAACATCTTAAAGACATCTTCTAAACGTCTATTTGACATCTGACAGGATACGTCCTATAGACGTATTCCAGATGAGCAAACAACCTAAATAATACGTCTTCCAGACGTAAACACACACATCAAATAGACGTCTCCGAGATGTACGTGTGCTATCAGGGTCATCTTAAGTTATTTCTCGGTCAGTGACAAAAAATACAGAACAAATAGTGCTGTTTTCAGGTGTTTCACTAGTTTACTTTGAACTACGCAGCACAGCCTAGTGGATAACGGAACGAAAGCTTAAAGGAGCTGCATTTATTCCCCGTCCCGGATACCATTATTAAACAAAATTGCGACATCTAGTGAAAAGCATTTCAATTCGACACACACCTCTCATTTACAAACTACAAATCACTCAATGATTAAACTAGTTTTAAATCGGATGAAACAGCCTCAACATTCCCAACCAGGCTGATGAGGAAAACAGGAATGACGATAGAAGACTTTAAATCCCAAAATCACCACCCTTACAAACATTTCCCATGAATGAACCGTAGTAAATTACCATGGTTTGTGGAAATGTGGAATATTTATATTGAAAACTATGTTATAGCCATTTATATATTGCGATATATGTATTAGGTGGGTAGGGGAATATATATAATTCATGTCTTTGTTAAGGTGTAGGTGTAACTTTTTGATTTTATAATCTGGCCCTTGAATGAAATTACTTGAAGAGTCCTGCAATACATTATGCATTTTGACAGTTTTGTTCAATAAAACCATACGACTACTTGTTTTTGATACTTTACTTGAGTCACTTATTGTGTTATTGCTATTATAAATTTATTTAAAATTTTTTACATATGTGTAAGTGAATGTGTTTTGTTGTGTAAGCACCTTTATAATCGCGTTAGTAGTTGAGCTATATGCGCGATGGGTGCCGCCATGTTTGTTTATGCCGCAGTTGGATTTACAACACGTGAAGTCATCTTTGAAATATACGGATGGATGTAAGTGTCTGGTGAATTTGGAGAAGAACAGGGCAACTTTATAGTTGCTGCTTGCCTTACTCACAGTATGAATATAATGTGTCTTCTAATTATAAAGGAAATGATTATTATTGCTGCTTCCTTAGACATCAGTGTATATTTTACAAACTCTTAATGTATTGTTATTAGTGCTTATGTGTATTTAAATATCTGAAACCTAAAATAAACCACCATGTGGTTGAAAACACTGAATAGTTGTGATAAATGCCAAGCACTGAGTGCATCTGTCTCTGGCTCAGCATCTTTACCCACATGCAGAGGTGGAGGGGCGTTCGATTACTTGAGGAATCATTAGAATAATCAAACGATTACTCGATTACCAAAATAATCGTTAGTGACTTAACAGTCAAGCAAGCTAATAATAAAAACAAACAAAAAATGCTTAACATGTCTCTCACATACAATTTTAGAAATGTTCGCATGAGATCGCATTACAGCGGAGAATTCAAATGTCACAAAAGTGCGGCTCATTCACCTCTGCCTGCTCTAGCTGCATTCAAATACGCAAGCCGTAGGCTGTTTCCCTCAGCACAGCACGTGTGTTGTTTGTATTTTGCTTGCGATGCGGTCAGAACTGGAATTTAAATACGAACACATGAAAAATACGATTGTTTTTATGATATACAGTTTCAGTGCGGAGCTCCGCGATGAGTTTAATAACACTAGCCACATGGCACATAGCTCATACAGAATAAAGTATCCGTGTTTAAAGTTTTTATTTCACACATACTCTTGCACCAAACATCAACCAGCACGGTGTAGTTATGCACACATATTTCATCAAGTCTTCTTCAAATGAATTATATGTGCAAACTGGACACTGATACAGTGGTGTAGCCTATCTGAACGCGATGACACGATTATTCTAAAAGACTGATTTTGAGACTGCAGTGCTCGTAAATGTAATCAAAGTAGCCTATTATTAGCCCTATTAAATATTCTTTCGCATTTCTCCCTTGTGCTTGGGAGTTTGTTGTCATTCTCTCCGTGCTCATATATTAATATTCATTATTCTGTATAATGAGTGTGTTGTATGTCTGTGCTTCATTGGTTGTTCTCTCCCCTCTTCCCCCCCGCTACATTCCCACTTTTCCAGAGTTTTACACGCCCATTTTCACAGACTTTTTGAAACTCAGAGGTGTGGACGACCAGGGTAAAACAGGGGGGTTTCATGACCCTTTAAAGCTGCACAATGTACCTTATTATTATTATTATTATTATTATTACTATTATTAAAAGAACAACAAAATGTTATTAAAGAGAGTATACAAAAATCCCTCATCTGTACCATGTACTTACTGAATACATTTTGAAGTGTATATAGATATAAATATATTTATAAATATTTGAATATATGAATATATTATATAAAACTGTCTTGCAAACAAGTGCAAACTAAGTGATAGTTTAAGTTTAATTAAGTTTATGTTTATGATATTAGTAATATCTATATCTAATATCTACATCTAATAGATCAACATTTCTACACTATAATCAGAAATGTTTCTTGAGCATCAAATCAGCATATTAGAATGATTTCTAAAGGATCATGTGACACTGAAGACTGTAAAAATAAAATGTTTAATGTGTGTGTGTGTGTGTAATTTTATATACATAAGGGCAGAAATGTTTGGCAAACAGTTCAGATTGTATTTCGTAGCTAATAGTTCTCAGGCCAGGCCTCTGGCTGGCACAAGAGTCTGTTGGCAGGACTTATATCTCAGGCCTAGATTTGGCCGATGGGTCGCTCGGCTCTGCCAGAGGTTTTTCATCTTGCTTCTCGGCAGGGCTCCCCAAACAACACTTGTTTACAAACACACGGCCTGTTGAGATCTTCGTGTTGGCAGTGATTTGGGGCCGGAGCGGAGGAGATGACCTTTCTTACCCAGATGAAAACTACATCCCGGCATGCTAACTTCAATCAAATTACATGCAAATATTTGCTTGGAAGATTTCGCCTACACAAAAACCAATATTGCCTGGAGTCACTGTGGCAACGCCAGGAAGTGATGCTGCTCACACTAAGCTGGATTCTTGTATGACAACTGCGATTAAGCTAAAGCGGCTCGTCTGTGTGAAATAAAAGACAAAAATAGTTCGCTACATGAGTTTGGTGTGGAAGTAGTGACATTCTTGCTGTTTCGTGATTCTACGGCTGGCACAGATTTCGAGTGTTTCCAAATTAGAAGATTCTCACACTAGATGAAGGCAACACTTCCCATTTGGAGGCATTAATCAGAGTGCTATCATCACACTTCCTCAGACACGTTTCCTGCAGAATACATCTGTTAATGAACTGAGAGGCAGCACTTTGGCGGGACCTTTGCACTTTGAGTTGTCATTGGTGACAAAACTGTTGAGGACTTTATTACTGTTACATTTTATAGCTAACAGTATTTTGCAACTCACTGTTTGGCAAGTGTTCTGAATCTTTGGCCATTTAGAAATAGAAAAGATCATTTTCAAGCTGTAAAATAAACACTATAAGGATTTATCACATTTATTAGATGGTTCTCAATTTACTCAGTGAAGCTTGTTAGATGAAACCTGCTAAATGGATTTGCATATCAAATGGGTTTTATAGGTAAATTAAAGTATGATCGAATTAGTCCAAAATACTCTATACATTGAAACTGCAGAGCTTTACGAGTCGAATCAGTGATTCAGAGCGCCAAAGTCACGTGATTTCAGCTGTTTAGCTGTTTGATAGGAAATCCGAATCACTGATTCGTTTCGTAAAGCTCCGAAGCAGTGTTTTGAAATCGGCCCATCACTATATTGTTAAAAAGTCAGTATTTTATTTTTTTTTTTTTTGGCGCACAAAAAGTATTCTCGTCACTTTATAATATTAAGGTAAAACCAGTGAACTCACATAAACTGTTTTAAATATGTTTTTAGTACCTTTATGGATCTTGAGAAAGGAAGTACCATTGCTGGCAATAGAGGCCTCACTGAGCCATCGGATTTAATCAAAATATCTTAATTTGTGTTCTGAAGATTAACAAAGGTCTTACGGGTGTAGAACGACATGAGGGTGAGTAATAAATTACATTATTTTCATTTTTGGGTGAACTAACCCTTTAAGTTATGACGTGTGAATTACAGGCATTCTAATTGCTTGGAAATCTGCAAGTCATTCTGTAGGCAAAGTTTTTGGGTGGGCCGACCTGTATGTTTGGATATATATTCTCACTTTCTGTCACACCCAATGACTATTTTCTTTGATGGATCCCCTGCTGATGTTTTTGTTTCGTGCCATCACCAATATAGATCACAATTCCCTGTGCTGACCTTAAGGATTATTGAGAATCAATAACTCAAAGGGCCGCGTCTCCCGCTTGACTGAAAGTCAAACATTTAACAGGCTGCCAGAGCGTTTAAGTGGCCCATCTACCCTCAACAATACCTCTCTTTCCCTGCAGGCCTGCAGATCAGGTTGCCATAGTATACCATTTCAGGCTTTTAAGATAGGAATGATTACAGTTTTGTCCGGGCAAAAAGGATACAGTTACTCTTTGTTTGGGAGAAAGAGGATGGGGGAAAAGACTTTTCTTTGCTTTCCTATGGTGGGGTTCTATTGAGCTATTGGATCAGTGCTTGAAGGATTGTCCAAAGGACTTAAACGCGTTTTATCTCTGGGACACAGTCCGACACTTCTGTTAAGGAATATAAAGCCGGGTTTGATTTCAGCGGTCCACATATAGACAGATAGGGGCTTTTTTCTCATATAAGTGACACTAAATACAGTAATAATGGAGGAAAGGTGGGGGAGAAAGTAGAGAGAGGATTTGGAAATTGACAACTGAATTTAAAGTTTTAGTTTACTCTAACTTTTATGTGTTTATTCTACACAGGATGTGGGTTTTACAGTATGAGCTTTTCTTATAATTCCTACAGTGCAACGACAGTCTAAAGTCTCAAGTCTGTCTCAAAATTATATAATTTACAGTGGCCCCAAATATGACGCATACTTTGGACACTTTAGGTACAAAATAAGACCTTTCCAGTTTGTATGATAATGTAGTTTAGGAAAAGGAAAAGTTGACCCAAATATGAAATTCCGTCACCATTTTTTTCACCCTCATGTTGTTCGAAACCCATAAGACTTTCATTTATATTTTGAATGAAGATATTTTTAATATTCTCTCATCATTTTCTGTCCATCCATCGAAAGTCCACAGAACCATAATTTTCAAGCTTCAAAAAGTACATAAAAACCTCATAAAAGTAATATAGGAAATAAGTGGTTTAAGTGGTTTCCAAACCTTCTGAAGATATGTAATTGCTTTATATGATGAAAACAATTATCTAAATATAGGTTTGAAACAACATGAGGGTGAGTAAATGATGACAGGATTTTCATTTTTGTGTGAACTATCCCTTTAACCTGTAGAGTTTAGGGTTTGTTCATACAGTGCCCTCCACAATTATTGGCACCCTTAGTAATTATGAGCAAAAGCAGCTGTGAAAATAAATCTGCATTGTTTATCCTTTTGATCTTTCATTCAAAAAATTCACAAAATGTGAACCTTTAATTTAAGGTAAATAATTGAAAGTGGGGGCAAACTCAGATTATGAAATAAATGTTTTTCTCCAAAACACGTTGGCCACAATTATTGGCACCCTTTTATTCAAAACTTTTTGCAACCTCCTTTTGCCAAGATAACAGCTCTGAGTCTTCACCTATAATGCCTGATGAGTTTGGAGAACACCTGACAAGAGATCAGAGATCATTCCTTCATGCAGAATCTCTCCAGATCCTTCAGATTCCCAGCTCCATGTTGGTGCTTCTTCTCTTTAGTTCACTCCACTCATTTTCTTTAGGGTTCAGGTCAGGGAACTGGGATGGCCATGGCAGAAGCTTCATTTTGTGCTCAGTGACCCATTTTTGTGTTGGATTTGATGTTTGTTTTGGATCATTGTCCTGATGGAAGATCCAACCACAGCCCATTATTGGATTTCTAGCAGAAGTGGTCAGGTTTTGATTTTTTTATCTCTTGGTATTTGATAGAATCCATGATACGATATATCTGAACAAGATGTCCAGGACCTCCAGCAGAAAAATAGGCTCACAGCATTAAAGATCCAGCAGTATATTTAACCGTGGGCATGGGGTACTTTTTATCCATGTGTGCACCAAACCCATCTGGTGGGTTTGCTGCCAAAAAGCTCTTTTTTTAGCATCATCTGACCATAGAAGCCGGTCCAGTTTGAAGTTCCAGTCTTGACTGACAACTGAATATGCTGGAGATTGTTTCTGGATGAGAGCAGAGGATTTTTCTTGAAACCCTCCCGAACATCTTGTGGTGATGTAGGTGCTGTTTGATCATTTTTTTAAGGCTTTTTGAGACTCAAGACTCAACTAATCTCTGCAATTCTCCAGCTGTGATCCTTGGAGAGCCACTCAAACTCTCCTCCTCACCGCGCATTAGGACGATTTAGACACACGTCCTCTTCCAGGCAGATTTGTAACATCTTTAGTTAATTGGAACTTCTTAATTATTGCCCTGATGATGGAAATGGGGATTTTCAATGCTTTAGCTATTTTCTTACAGCCACTTTCTATTTTGTGAAGCTCAACAATTTTTTGCTGCACATCAGAACTATATTCTTTGGTTTTTCTCATTGTGATGAATGATTACGGGAATTTGGCCTTTGTGTTTCCTCATGTTTATTTTCCTGTGGAACAGGAAGTCATGGCTGGACAATTTCATGTTCATGATCACCCTGGTGTGCAAAAAATGTAAATATGAATGGGAATATACTTCAGAGATATTTTACTCATAAGAATTACTAGGGGTGCCAATAATTGTGGCCAATGTGTATTGGAGATAAACATTTATTTCATAATGTGAGTTTCCCCCCACTTTCAACTGTTTTCTTTCAATGAAAGGTTAGAATTTTGTGAATTTTTTGAAATGCAGATTTATTTTCACAGCCGCCTTTGCTCATATTTACTAAGGGTGCCACTGTGGGGTGGGGACTAAGGGCACTGTACACTGTAAAACAGATAAATGACATTTTCATAATAAATAAATAAATAAAAATGTAAAAAAAAAAAAAAAGGTAGTTTTACAAGACTGACCTTAAATCTAAAATAAAAATATATATTTCATGAACTGAAATAATGTTAATATACCAAATAAACTTTTTTATTTTTTTTTACCTCATAATAATCAAAATTCATCACAAGTAGCTCTTCCACAAGCTGAAGTAAATACTAATATATAGAAGGTGCACATCTTACATCACGGTAACACACATGACTTCTAATGCGAAAAACAAAAACAAAAAAAACATTATTTTAACAACATAAGATGTAACATAAAACCCTAATGTACATGACTCATATAAAAAAAAAAGTAATAGTTATTTCAATGAAAAAAAAAAAAAGTAATAGTTATTTCAATGAAAAAAAAAAACATCAACTGCGATGTGTCATACGGTTTTTCACTTCACTTCCAAAAACTTTACATTTAACAGTATTTTACTGTAAAATTACAGTACATAAAACATCCCATTAAATCATTTACAGTTTTTTCAACAAATAGGTGTGATTAATCGCAATTAATTACAGAAAAATTTGCAATTAATTAGTTATTTTTTTAATCGATTGACAGCACTCGTTTTGATATTCTTTTTGTTGTGTTGTCCCTGTGTTCATAGTTCCTGTGCTAGGTTCCTGTTTCTTCAGTTCCCTGTAGGTTACTAAGTAGTTCCTTGTTTGTTACTATGGCTACTTATTTAGTCTACCTGTGTCTTGTTTTTAGTTCTAAGAATATGTTCTATATTGAGCTCAGGCACATTATATATAGAACGTTTTAACGGTTCTCATCATGGGATAATTTCATGAATTTTGTTTTAATTAACTTTTGATAAAATTTTATGAATTAAACAGTTTGTAAACAACATACTTCATGACTATGTAAGAAAAAAAAAAAAAAAAACTGTTAAACATGAAAGTATCAAGTATCATTTAAGACGTTTCTCTTTATATAGAACTTTTCAGCTAGATCCTGTATAGAATCCCTCTGAACTTTTGTATATATCTAGCCCCGTGGTTCTCTTTAGTTTGTCACTTATTGGCATGGCTGTTTTGGTGTTGGTCTCCTTATCTGTTGGCTATCTTCCTCTTCTAGGATCATCTTCTTGTTTTGTATAATAAAGTATTGCTGCACTTAGATCCTCTACTCCACTCTTTCCCATCCTGCACCTTGACAACATATAGCCATTTCAGGTTGTGCATTACAGTGATTTTAAGATACAAAAATCCCACTTTCCCAGTAAAATCTGTGTAATACTTTATTTAAAAAAATTCAGCCCATCATTTCAAAGCCAGTCTTGCCACATATAGTTTGAACTCCATTTAAATCGTAAAACTATAATATAACTGTTAATATTTAATTTATTGTAAGTATAGTATCAGTAAAAACTGTTTTATAGACAATTTAATATAAACTGTAAAACAATTTAATTCATGTTGAGAGTGATGTCATATGTGGGACTTTATGAGAAGGAGTTAAATCAGGACAGATTTTGCTATGCATTATTTTATCGGTAATAATTAGGTTGCACAAACATTAAAGTATGTCATTGCCTGAATCCACTTTCAAAGCAATCAACTAGTTAAGAAGAAAGACATTCTCTTTGATTGTCTCTACCACTGAAGTTTTCTGATTTTTTTTTTTTTTTTTTTTTTTTTTTTTTTTTTTTCTCTGAACAGTATGAAACACATTAAAGTAATTAGCACAATATGCTATTTCATTTAATTAGAATTGCTAAGGGGATGGACTTATCAAAAATAACTCTCAAATATATAGACTTAGAAACTTTCAAATAAGATTTACAGTACATTGCATCAGGGCTTCACTGCATCACGCAAGAAAATACATTTTCTGCTTGATTTGATAAAAAATAGTAAAGTGAGATGTAACTGTTTTGTTCCCAGCTCCGTCTCCTATAACCGTGGTGAAGAAAGGCAAGACAGCAAAGAATAGCATCACAGTGTCCTGGCAAGAACCTGATCGACCCAACGGCATCATACTTGAGTATGAGATCAAGTATTTTGAGAAGGTAAATATGCATGGTTAAAGATTACATTTGCATATGTTCAGATCACATTTCACCTTAAAACAAAGAAACAATATTATTAGGGCTGTCAAGCAATTGACATTTGTAATCAAATTAATTGCAAATTAATCACACATCAAATTTGGTTGAGACATTACCTCCAAAGGATCATTTAAAGTCATTATTGTGTTAAATGAGAAAAGCATCAAACAGAGTAAATGATTAATCGTTTTTTTATTATTATGGAATTATGAATTTTTTTTAATTTTTTTTCTTAATGAAATGATGCTCTAAATAAGAAACTAAAGCTGCCAGTAGGTGGTGGTAAATGTGTACATGAGTAAGTCATTGAGTCCTTCATTCAATTGACTTGTTCAAACAGCTGATTCATTTAGGAATGAAGTAAAGATTCTTCTTCGAGATGCAACGGCGCTGTGCAGACCAATCACCGTATGACATCAAAGTACCGCGAGCGCTATTGGACTCCTTATGCTTTTGAATCGCTCTTGTGGTACTTTTATGTCATGGCGATCGGTCTGCAAAGCACCAATGCATCTCGAACAAACCTAATGTATCTTTTTATGAATGGGCCATTGAATCTTTGGTTCACCTAATAGATTCACTCAAATTGCAGATTTATTCAGAAACGAAACCCCACTGTGTGTTGCTTGGAGACTCACAAAAGTTCTGCTGTGGATTGATAAGCAATATTTTTGATAGCAAATTTGAACAAAATCAAACTATATTGTGTCTAAAATACACAATATTAACTTCTTATTTGTTGAACTGTTATATAAAATCAATATCATGTTTGCTCTTGTGCTATTCAGGACAAAAACAGCACGTGTGTGATATTGCGTTTGTTACTCATGTGAAATTGCTTAACTATCATACTGTATGATATAAATATGAGACAAAAACTCAAATGGCAGTTTTGCCCTGATATCTTGAATTGTTGTTAATGTAACTTTAATAATGGTTTACTGTAGAGAAAAAACAGTAACTAACACAAACATAAGGTGTTTTGTCAAAAAGGTATTGGACACTGAACTGATGAAAAGCAGGAACTTAAATACACAGATGATTAACTAAAATGATGGACAGCTGTGATTATTAATTAGTGTCCATGGTGACTGATTGTGGTGGGAAAATAGAACAAAAAAAACATATGTGATGAATGAAAACAAACTGAAAGTCCATGAAAACTAAGACAAACGGAACGTGACTGTGACAGTACACCCCCCTCCGGCAAGGCCTGACCTTGCGCCATAAAGGAACAACAAAGGGAGGTATGGAGGGGGTTTTGGAAGTGGACGAGGAGATGAGGCGCAGGGATGATGTCAGGATGAGGCGCAGGGATGACACGGCAGGACAACACAAAGGGTTGGTGATGGTAGGACGATGATCCCCTGGCAGCGATGATGGTGGTTTGCCGATGACACAGACCCAGAGCTTCCCAGTGCTGACAGCCCACAGTGGAGGCAAGGGAGGGAGGAGCCAAGATGTTGCTGGCTTGGCTGATGACATCTGGGGGATAACCGACGGAGACAGAGCTGGTGGATCCGTAGGCACAGACCGAGGGTCGAGGGAGCTGGGCAACATCGCTGGTGCAGGAGACCCAGGTGATGTCGTGGCGAGGAGCATCGTAGGTGGAGCCAGAGTACCCGAGGGCTGTGGCGACGATTTTGCGATCGAGGACAGAGGCAATGCCGATGCAAAGGAGGAACCTGCTGCAGCCGAAGGGATGGAGGGATGGAGTGCAGTGGATGGCCTGTAAGTCCGCGGCAGAAGTGATGTGAGGAGTGACCAAGAGGGAGCCAGTGGGACGAGGGAACCCGGAGGAGCCACTAGACTGAGGGTCTCTGGTGGAGCCAACAGGTTAAATTGTAATGCATAATTTAAGCATTTTTCAAAAAAAAAAAAATTCAAACTTATTGTATATACTCCTGGAGAAACATTAACCTGTTAATATGAATATTAAGGTTCTGAACATGCAATACAGACACAGATTTAACTGCTGTGACATAACATGTATTTATCTTAAAATTAAATAAAACCACTTCTCATAAAGGAACAAGAACATGGTCTTCTTTTCAATTAATCATATATGCATTTGTTATAACAACTTGCTTAAAACATCCTTCATTCTTTCAAGCAGACATATTTATTTGTAAAACTAAAATATAGCATTCAGTGATTTACTCTTTTTCTTTTGTTGTTTGAATAACATTAGTGATGGATAGCAGCAGGTTATTAGACTACTGTCACTTTAAGAACTAATGCATGGATCCAATACACTGATACATATCCTGTATTCTCCCAACTGTTTACGTTCACTTAAGACATAACCGACTGCGTTTACGTGAATACTCGCCAAAACTGACATTTTGACATAATTTTGTGTGTATTTGACAGTTCAAGCACAAAAAGATGCGAAAGAGAACTCGATTCTGTACTTGCACGCTGACGCCTGAGAGGCGGCTTTCTGTGTGCACATAGAAAAGCGGACTGAATTGAGCTCTCTTTTGTGCCGTCACGCTTTTTTTCAGATTTATCCATGTTTCTGCTCTTCTCTTTCTCCCAGACATTTACAATTTTTAACGTTTTATGAGACATGCAACAAGTGTATGCCAACTCATGTCCCGTCGGGTAGATCAGCACGTTACAATTCAAATGTGCGCATCTACCACGCAGGACATCATTCTGACTGGATCTCTTCCCAAACCATCCCTCCCTAAAATTTGTGTCTTGTTTTTAATTGTTGACGAAAATGTCAATAGAGTTTCGGCATAATTTTTTGTCATTTTTATTTAGTTATCTCGATTTCTTGGAGTTGATGAAAATGATGGCAAAAATTGTTCATCAACAAAATGAATCCTGAGCTCTGGTTGGGATTGCATGGAATAGAATGACCAGGTTGACTAGACATTGAGAGAATTATTCCTCTAATGAAGTGACGTTACCAGCAGCAGGGTTGTCGTTGAGTGTCTCACCAGACCCCCCACTGGCGACAACCCTCACAAAGCCTGAAACTAAATCCCCTCTCCGATCGCCATCTCTGATTGCTCCTCACCTTGCAGCATTTTCCGGCTGCTTTGTTGAGCCATTTAAAGACAGAATTCGGCTGAAAACGAGCCTTAGCTCCTCATGACCTCAGTGTTTTAGACCGTTCTGTGAAACACTGATACGATGCACTTAGAAAAAGAAAAAGCTATGACGCCCCACACCCGGTCATATGAAAGCTAATGGACGGAGCACTTAACACAGGGCTTTAAAACAAAGCCAATGAAGACCATGAAAGCGATCCTCTCTACTGGCCCCACCACACACACTTTGCCATTCTCTCATGGGATGCAAGGCCTTTATCCCTGGTTCTTTCCCTCTCTGACCATTTTTGTCTTCTCTTGTCTTCTGGTGGCTCTATAGGATCAGGAAACAAGCTACACCATCATAAAGTCAAAGGAGACAGATGTTTTGGTTGATGGCCTTAAACCTTCTTCCGCATACATCTTTCAAATCAGAGCACGCACCTCTGCAGGCTACGGAGGCTTTAGTCGCCGCTTTGAGTTTGAAACCAGCCCTTACTGTGAGTCATACAGCATTTTTTTTCCCCCATGAATTGATGAGCTATGTTCATAGTAATTGTAAAATTGTATATGCACTGTAAAAAGGAATTGATGAGAAAATCTAAAAGTTCAACCCAACTTTATGCATTCATTTTTTTAGGTTCTCTCAACTATTTCTTAAAAATTGCCCAAGTACACTAATTTGTTTTGGTAATCTGAATTTGTTCATACACTCAATGCAAAATGCCTCAATGAACTGATGTGCAATCACTCATATCTTGAACTTGTAATATGATTATTTTTTACCATTAGTAAAAAATCTAGTTAACGGGACATTTTGAGTCATAAATGCTAAGAGATATTTAACAATAATCATATCAATAGAAATCACTTTTGGCCACTACCATATGAATGTTACTAATTGAAATCTGTAGTTCCCTCAGTGTATTTATTTGCTGAATAAATCATTTACAAACAAATTCAAATTGACAACAAATTAGTGAAATTAGTGACAATTATGCAGAGCCCCTAAAGGGACATGGTGGGGGAAAATATGAGCTCCCTCTCAAAAACTTTTGCGTTCCCCCCAAGAAACGTGTTCGCTTGCAAAGAACTCAAATGGTTTGCAGGGGAAAAGTTTCTCAGGGAATGCAAAACATTTGTGAGAGAACAAAAAGCATTGACAATGACATATAATTTTTCCTCCTTTTGGTTTCTCTTCTCTCTGCTTCAACAGTAGCGGCCTCCAGTGAGCAGGGTCAGGTGCCCATCATCGCTGTAGCTGTTACTGTGGGCATCATCCTCATTGCACTGGTCACAGGTTTCCTGATGAGTGGCAGGTAAGAACACACCACAACAAAACACCAAGCCAAGTAGCATTCATTCAAAGGTGAAAATGAAGAACAACATGTTCCTGGATCAAGTCAGGTCAAGTCAAGTCACCTTTATGTCTGTAGCGCTTTATACCATACAGACTGTTTCAAAGTAGCTTTACAGTGATAACAGGAAAATGATTCAATGATACAAACAGAGTTCAATTCAGTTGTACAATAGCTGTCATTGTTCAGCTGAAGTCAGTTCAGTGTTGATTCAGTTCCATTGTAAAGACCATCAATTATTAAATTAGTTCATTTAATCTATAAACCAGTTCTTCAGAAAACAGTGATGTCGTCATCCAGTTCAGTTCAGTTCTCATTTAATAGTGCCAGTGCAGCCAAATCAATAATATTGTTGATCCATCTTTGTTGATCCTGGAACAACATTTCAGTCAACCAATTACATTTGAGGGACAGGTTTACAGTTTATGTCATGTTTCGGGTTTCAACCAAGGTTATGTGTTTCTACATCTGTTATTCACCTATCATTTCCCTCTGATTTTATGGAAAAGTTATGGGTAGGGTTATGTTTAAGGCTAGAGGAGACTGTCCTCCCAAAAAAAAAACTGACCCTATAGGTCGTTTTTCAAGCACCTTATTACGACCTATATTTACGTTTTGAAGTCATGCGCCCTCTAGTGGGCGTAAAAATAATGACAGTGTCGTGTTACGTCTGTCGTCATGAAATGACGTATGACTGTCATTACCAATCAAAATGCGTGTTCATTTAAATACAATGTGTGGACTTTTTACACCATTTGTCCTATTTCCATTTAGCAAAACTCATTTTTTTTATTAACGACTACACCCACCCCATCCCTAAACCTAACCTTAGTGATTTATAGTGCATATACACTTTATGAGCACATGTGTTCCCTGGGATCGAACAACACGATCTTATGATCACATGATTGCATATCGTTATTGCAATGCTCTGCCAATTGAGCTACGCGAAACCCGGAATATGACGCAGATAAAAGGGAATAATGCATTAAAATGAAAGTGTCCTGTTGTTGATAGGGGCGCAACTTTAGCAAACCCTCCTATGGGTCATATTTCATGAATTATAATGAAAGTGTCCTGTTGTCGATAGGGGCGCAACTTTAGCAAACGCTCCTATGGGTCGTATTTCAGGGAAGTGACAAACAACCTATATGGTCATATTGGTTGGAGAACATGTTGGGCTAGAGATAGGGTTAGGACTAAATTTTCAGACAGGAATGTTGGAGGATCATATATATATATATATATATGTGTGTGTGTGTGTTTACAGTATCATCACTTTATTTACAGCCATATCAATACATTTGAGCATATAAATTGATGTAACTGTCAGTTTTAGTTGTCATGCATTAAGCTAGTCAAATACCTCATGGGGGGAATTACTTGCATATCTACATCTATGATCAGTTGCCACAGTTTTACAGTGGGAAAAATATGTGCCTCCCGCTTCTTAATGTAAACAATGGTGGAAGATTTGTTTTCACGATCACAAAACACAATGGCAGAGCTCAACGAGGAGCCAACAACAATATCCTGTTTCATTTAGGCTGTCCTATTTTGCATTTTCAGGCACAACATTTTAAAATGAGAAAGTAATGCATGCTATTGTCCTCACAGGCTAGAGGAAACAAACTGAGACGTGTTCTGTGTATCTATAATAATCAGCACACAATTTATTGGAATTACACTGGAAGTGCATTAGGTGTAGATATAAACATATGTTCATCCTTTGTTTGCCCTTATGAAATGCTATGTTTATTCAAAATAGATTAAATATTGAAAGATATATCGACAGGAAAATCATTTTCTACATCCAGGGAATATACGTGAACTTTTATGTCGTAAATGTTTGATATAATTTTAGAAACCATGACTGCAAAACATCTCCATTGTACATTTGGACACTTAATTGCATGCTATTTGCAATTAAATGAAGATGTATTATAGTTTAAATTGATATAAAATCCAATTAGCTGAACTAGAGTGCTTTTTTGACCCACTTAAGTAGGATTTAAGTATATATTAATATGTCATTTCATAATTACTTATATTGTATTTGAAATAGGATTAGGATAGGATTTGGAATAGAAGTGTACTCCAGAATCTATACTGATAAGCATTTATGGTAAACTAAAATACATTTTAATGACATTTCTATTGAAACTTGTTTGCCATGTATTTAAATATATTTGTAATTACACATTTGTAATGATTAAGATCCAATTTAGTTAGCTAACCTTAACCCTTTCTTCTAGGCAGTGCTAACTAGCCAATGCTAACCTCAAATAGTGTATACTATGCTCTTACACTATGCACTATGTACTCAACCGTCTAGTGTATGAATTGTATAATGTTATTTTGTCATCCGGAATCAGTCTCACAGCCCATTTGAGTGCATGAAGTGTCCAAAATTCCACACATTTTTTTTTTCCCCTCGGTTAATTAACCGCTTTGAAGTGCACTTTTTCTTTTTGAAATTTTCACTACTTGTACTATTTATACTACAAAATGGCATATAATAGTGTATACAGTTATTCACCTTAAGTCACTCCTCACCCTTGAACCGAGCCACAGCCTTTAATTCAGTGCTGTCAAGACCTCACTGAGATTGACGATTGGCTCGAGAAGACCTCAAAAAGACATCAGCGGGTGGAATTTCTTACAAGCCTCAAGATTGCCGCTTGAAAGGAAGTTGGAATTGTTTAAGCAAGGGTTAGGATGTCCCGCAAGAGTGTGACGGTTTCAAGCAATTACTCTTAAAGTGTATATCAGAGTATCATGTGGACCACAGCCTTGACACTTCCGTCACCTTTCATGTCACAGATCGTTTTGAAGCACGCTCTCCTGCAGGAAGCAATCAGGGTTGTTAATAGCCTCCTTGGCCTTACTAGGTCAAGACTTATTCATGAATGAGCTACAAGGGCACCATCAGAAGGGCTATTACAGCAAGCTGTCTGGAGAACAAGCCCTTACTAGACAGGGTTGTTAGTATAGCTGTCAGAGAACTGCAGTGATTTGAAGGTGATGGTGCAAAGATTTTGGGTTGAGTCGAGGACAATGGCTGAGAATGTACACCGGATTTTCCTTATTAAAATATTACACTTCATAATGATGTGACTTTTTCACATACATGTATTTTGTAAACCTTGATACATTTTTGATGAATAAAAAGTTTAAAAGAACAGCATTTATTTTATTTATTTATTTATTTTTTGTGTAATATTAAAACATCACCTTTGATCCATAAAGAACTAACTTTACACTATTCAGAACAGTAATTTGTCTTACAGTTAGGATTTTGATTGTGTCACTTAATTTGTCAGGTTGAGTGATAGCACAGAGTCCTAATTAATTCAGCATAAGAATGTGGAGCACAGGAAGAGGCGGGGCTTCAGGGTCGACATACTGGTCAGACTCAAACTCATTAGCTCTGCACTAGTGGTGTGAAACATGTGTTCCTCCCATGGGGCTGGAGCCATCCACATCCCATGGGACTGCACACTATGGGTATTACTCATAATAAAATACTAGTGTGCTGCATTTTAGAACTTATACTGATATATATATATATATATATATATATATATATATATATATATATATATATATATATATATATATATATATCAGAGAATTATTCATTCTAGTGTCTGTTTCGCTTTAAAACACAAACTCACTGTCATATTCTGTCATTGTATCTGAAGAGAGTATCCGTTCTTGTCTGAACGGAATGTCAAAACACCCCACAAACTATGTTTCTCAGCTGGATAAAGCAAACCAGCTTATTGCTATGAAAGTTTTGATGGATGAGGATTGCATAGGATTGATAAGTGTGCGATTAAAAAAAAAAAAAAAAAAAAATCTATTGAGAGCCCTAATATATATATATATATATATATATATATATATATATATATATATATATATATATATATATATCTCAGTTCTAAAGTGGATGCCTTGTTTATTCCAGTTCATTGTGGCTGGATGTTCACTTATTCAGTTCACACACACAAACACTCTGATGGCAGATAAAACAATGATGCATTGGGTTCACTTAAGACTGCTGTCATATTGCATGTGTGCGTGTTTGGATAGTCCTCTCTAGGGTATTCTTGTGCTGAAAGCAAATAAAACCATTACCAGCCCTGTATCCACTACCCCTCCTTTATTAGGCAGATTCAATTAGTAGTATTGAATCTAAAAATGAGGTAAAATGAGTTTTTTTGTTTTGTTTTTTTTTTTCTAAGAAATGGCTTAGAAAAAAAGGAAACATGCTGTATAAAGAATAATACGTGTCTTCTTTTTCATAGACGTTGTGGCTACAGCAAAGCCAAGCAGGATCCAGATGAGGAGAAGATGCACTTTCACAATGGTCACAGTAAGTCTAACAGAAAGGGACAGACAGACACATTTGGGTTCACCCAGAGTTCAGTAGGCTAGTCTCATCCTCTCATAAGCTCCAGTTGTGAGGGCAAAAGTGACGTCAAGGCAGTTCAGCATAACTGATTTTTGTTTTGACAGCACTTTCACAGCCCTCTAGTTGTTTGTATTGCTGTTATATTATGCATTTATATTAAATCCAGGGATTTCCTCTTTGAGGGGGAAAAAAAAGATTATTATTTATTTATTTTTTTCCACAAAACATCCGGTGTGATTATGGTACACACATTGAAAAAACATATACATATTGGTAAAATTAAATTGTTAAAATTACAATTATTCATTACAAGAAGTGTTGCCAATTGTCAATTATATTGGCAAGCAGTTAATAATGATGATGATAATAATAATAATAATTGTTGTTGTAATAATAATCAATTAATATCAACAGTATTAATTATTATTGTTAATATCCTTAGTATTATATTAAAATCACAGCAACAAAATACAAAAAAACAACAATAACAATAATCATGATAAAAAATAATATTATTTAATATTATTATTGTTAATTACAAAGTTATGAACAACTATAACATGTTTTGTTAATATTATTAATAATAATAATAGTAGTAGTAGTAGTTTTGCTTGTAGTAATAAATTATTTAATAAATTATAGTCATAAATATTATTGTTAATATGTTTATCAAAGTTACAACAAAAAATAAAAATATTATCAACATCAATGTCAACACTAACAATAATAACAATAAAAATCATAATCACAATTAAAATTAAAACAAATTAATATAAGTTATTAACATACAAAAATGATTGGTAATGATAGTTTTGTTGATAATAATAACAACAAAAACAACAACAACAATAATACATTATAAATTGTAATTATGATAATTATTATTAGTAATGATTATTGTAATTATGTTAATATTATTAGTATTAATTAGTATTATATCAAAATTACAACAAAATACCAAAATAAAAAATACAACAACATACAACAGCAATAACAATAAAATTCATAATTATAAATACAATGAAAACAAATTAATATTATTGTTTTTGTTGTAGTATTATTACTAATTGCAAAGTTATTAACAACTACAACATTTTTTTTTTTGGTTAATAATAATAATAATAATAATAATAAATACCAGTATTTATTGGCAATAGAAGGATGACTTCCCATAGACATTCTTTATTAACTCTTCTCCCCCCCAGCGTTTTTTTTTATTTTTTTATTTTTTTTTATTATTATTTATTATTATTATTATTATTATATTTTTTTGCATGAAGCTAGAATAAAAGTTTGTTTGTTTTTTGTTTTTTTATCTGAAAACAAAATGTGTTTTTTACAAAGAATACATAGTGCATAAGCAATGCTTTTATCACTTGTTTCTGCTCCTTTTTTTCCTGTGTTTTGATCCAGAGATTCAGTAGTCTTTCAGAAGGTGTGATAGTGATAAGTGCCCCCTACCATATAACAGTGAAAACACAGAAAGCTGGAAAATTCTGTTAATGGCGTCAAAGTGTTGTCTCATAAATGCCAGAAATTTTCATCAGTGGCAGGGAAAGAGTTAAAATTACAGTTACTTGAACACCCATCCGTAACCTGAAAACCTCATTGTCCCATTAGGCTATACAAACACTCTAACCACGTACCCAATAATACAGTGGGGTGTAGAAGTGTGGCATATTTTGGCTTGTTCTTATTATGTAGTCCTAAAGCAATCCATCAATATGTTATGCTTGGCGCAGCAGGGAAGAACAAACATGGTCTCTAGAGATGAAACCTCAAACAACATCTCCTCTCATTCCTCTATGCATCTTCTTACGTTACAAAACATAACCCAACCCAAGAGCTGTGAAGTGCCAGGAATCAACATTTTCTCCTCTTTTTCTCTGTTTCTTGTCCTCTCTCTCTTCATCACAGTCAAATTCCCAGCGGTCCGCACATATATCGATCCCCACACATACGAAGATCCCAACCAGGCTGTCCATGAGTTTGCCAAGGAGATTGATGTCTCCTGTATCACCATTGAGCGGGTTATTGGAGCTGGTGAGTGAGTTATGCACAAGTAAAACAAAACAGGCCTGAGGAACAGAATTTCAATTAGGTTACATGTGAAATACTCACCACCTAAAAGAAAAATATGAGATGGTTTGAAACGCCAAGTTCCAATTTGGTTTTCAGATCTCATCTTTAGGACTGACTGTTTACCGCATTTTGTGTGTGATGAAATCTGTTCAGACAATGGCAATCATTCATCACATGCCTTTTTTCCAGTAAAAAACAAAACAAAACAAATCTAAACATCCTTAAAACAAGAGGCTTGGGCTAAACATTCAGTTTAAAATATTGCTCTGGAAGTGTCACACTGCCAGACTTTATTCATTCAGAACGAAGCAAGTTCATACCTCAGTAGCTTTGCACTTTGTCGCTTCACAAGGGAAATCTGCCCGAGCACAATGAGGCGTTTCATTGTCTGGCTCTTTCTTGCCGCGGTTCATTGATGGCTCTGCCTTCCGGTTGCAGGTGAGTTCGGTGAGGTGTGTAGCGGTTTGCTGCGGCTGCCAGGGAAGAGAGAGATCCCAGTGGCCATTAAAACTCTGAAAGCCGGTTACACAGAGAAGCAGAGGAGGGACTTCCTAGGCGAGGCCAGCATCATGGGCCAGTTCGACCATCCTAATATCATCCACCTAAAGGGGGTGGTCACCAAGAGTGAGTGCCAGAATGTCTTTTGATTATCATTATTACTGAAAATGATTGCATGTTATCTTTGTTTCATTATTATGATCGATTCAAAGTCGGAAAGATTATTTAGCTTAAGATCAGTTCAGTACTTTCACAGTAGGAATAATTATTATTCATTACACATAGTGTTGCCAATAGCATATTCTTTGACCCCTCCTTAGTGTTCTTATTATTATTCTTATTCCGCCATGGAAGTTTTTTTTTTTTTTTTTTTTGGCTGTAATTTAACAATATGTCACATAATATATACATAACAATGCCCTGAAATGAGTGTGATTTATTTCTGCAAGGTAAACCGGTGATGATAATAACAGAATATATGGAGAATGGATCCCTTGACACCTTTTTGAAGGTACATTTTGTGCTTTTTGGAAGTACAGTCAATACAGACACTGCTATGACATTTGCCAACTAACATTCTCAGAGTGAAAATATGAAAGTTTAATGAAAAACTTTTAAAATGCCAGTAAAGTATAGTTACACAGATACAGTGTATTATTTTAGGTCACACTTTATTTGAATGTGTCCTTGTTACAATGTAATTACACAAATAGTTACTGAGTAATATTAATTAATTTACAATACTATAAATAACTTGCTCATATACTTACTATATGTTTAGAGATAGGGTTTTGGTTTGGTGTTAGTTGCTTGTAATTATGCATAATTTACTGTTATTACTGTATGTAAAGTATATATATTATATGTGTATGAACAGTTAAATGCATATCAAGGCATCTCATATTTTAATACTCGTACTGTTTAGTGCAATTTGTTGTTAATTCACTTTTATTTATTATTCACAATACTGTTAACTATAAATATGTTCATATCTGTAAATATGCCTATTCTGTGTCTTATAAGTTTCATATTTTTATTCTTATTTATATTATTATGCGTTTTGTTGTTGTATTTATATTTGTGCACTGGAAGCTTACTTTACCAAGAAAATTCCTTGTGTGTGCAAGCACACTTTGCAATAAAGCTCTTTCTGATTCTGAAATAAAGTGTAACAGGGACACTATAAAATAAAGTTTTACCTTACTTGGAATGGAGTTTGTACAATTAGCCATTTAATTTCATATGTTACTCTCAGATTCATTTGTATTATGTGTCTTTACTGCTCCAACAGAAGAACGATGGTCAGTTCACTGTCATCCAGTTGGTTGGCATGCTGCGTGGCATTGCTTCGGGCATGCGCTACCTCTCTGAGATGGGCTATGTGCACCGTGACCTAGCTGCCCGCAACATCCTGGTCAACAGCAACCTGGTGTGTAAAGTGTCCGACTTCGGCTTGTCGAGAGTGCTGGAGGACGACCCAGAGGCGGCCTACACAACCCGCGTACGTGCTTCAGAGCATAAACGCTGGCTAACCCACTACACCTTACATCTATTAGCTACCTCCCAGCAGGCCTTTTTTTTAAAACCCTTTTCAAACCCAGTGCCAATAGCATCCTACATTTCCTGAACACCTTTGCTGCTCTCTGATAATGCAGTAATGTATTAAACTGGACTTTTACATCTTAGAATGCATTAATTGCATTTTAGATGGTATGTGATCATCTCCTTCACAATCTAGCACCCAAAACTAACCTGCAAGATTCAGAATTTGTACCATGCAAAATGCGTTTAACAGCCCTTTTTGCTGTGATTTGCATAATTATTTGCTAAAACAATCTAGGAGCTGCATTAAAAAAAAAAAAAAAAAAAAAAAACTTTTTTAAAATGAAGTTACATAAGAATGTACAACTCTTAAATTGTTTTTTTTAAAGTCCCCCTATTATGCTTTTCCGGATATTCAGGTGCTCGTATAAAGTGCTGAGGAAGAGCAGACTGGGCCTTCTGACTAGTCAGAGCAGAGTAGACCAGTCACAATAGACTGGGCCTTCTGACCATTACTGACCATTATAATACATATATATATATATGTATGTATGTATGTTATTGTTGAGTCCTGAAAATGGAGCTGCCTTATTCTGAAAGAGGATAATTAGACGTTTGGTGGTGGCTGTCATAATTAGCATAGCATTTTTTTTTTTTTTTTTTTTTTTTTTTCCCGCTTGTCATCTTTGTTTCTTGTTTTGGTGTGTCAAAGTAACACTGAAGAAAGCGTTTGATGTGTTTGTGGATGTGAGTGAACTGTCGACAAAGTAAATCAAGACATGTCTCTCCAGTGTGCGCGTTGCCAACAGAAATTGAGAGCGCTAACACCAGGACAGTCAATTAGCGATTAGCATGCAACAGCCGTCCACAGACCTAATGCTTCCTGTCAATTTTCACAGCCTGACACCATTCTTTCCCAGCGACAATCACCCGTTAAGATGCTTTGACAAGACGAGCTTCTGATCTGAGAAGTGGAATTCAGCATGCGGTTTGTCTTGCAGGGAGGGAAGATTCCCATCAGGTGGACGGCTCCAGAGGCCATCGCCTACAGGAAATTCACCTCAGCCAGTGATGTGTGGAGCTACGGCATTGTTATGTGGGAAGTAATGTCGTACGGCGAGAGACCATACTGGGAGATGAGCAATCAAGATGTAAGTCAAAACGAGACTAACATTCTATTAAATTCTGTACTAAATTCTGTATTAAATTCAAATGTGGTCTTATTGGTGCTACATATAGTCTTTGTAAGTGAAAACGTTGAAAAAAAATCTGTCAGTCCCACTTTTTGAGCAAAAACTACAAGCCTGAAAATGACATTTACAATGTTATTTCCAATGTTATAAATCTTGAATCCCCTTCAATACTGGTACACAAACTTTGTGTAAAGTTTGGTCTCTCTTTTAAGGAAACACTTGGCAGATTATTGTAGTTATAAAGTTATATATAAAGTGAATTAAAAAAGTTATAGAAGTTTATGGAACTGTATTTTATTTTTTATAATATATAGGTAACACTTTAAAATAGGGTCCAATTCTCACTATTACACTATTTACTATAAACTATGACTTTTGCCTCAATAAACTCCTAATTACCGTTTATTAACAGTTAGTAAGTTAGTTGTTAAATTTGGGTATTGGGTTAAGGGATGTAGAATATGGTCATGCAGAATAAGGCATTAATTTGAGCTTTACTCATACTAATAAACAGCCAATATCCTAGTAATATGCATGCTAATAAGCAACTAGTTAATAGTAAGAACTGGACCTAAAGTGTTACTAAAATGTTGTTAGACTCTAAAGTTGCAAGAAAATCAAAGCCAAATACTTCATTCTCACCATGTCGTAATTACCGTAATTACAAGATGACAACACGTGGCATACTCTGAACTGTTCACACTTGGAAAATCCAGTAGGAAGACCTATAGTTTCAGGAATTGAAAGTGTTACAGAAAATATTTCTCAATATGTGGACCATCATCTTAAACCTCTAGTGACACAACTTCCATCTTTTTTTCCTGAGACTTTTGAATAAAACTATTATACCAGAACAAAGTTGGCTAGAAGCATTTGATGTTCAGTCTTTGTATACTGTCATTCTACATGATGTTGGCATTGAACGCTGTATGCATATCCTCGATTTGAGATCTAAGAATGCTCCGTCATTGTTTCTTACCCTTATGAAACTTGTTCTTACCAAGAACTATTTTAGATTTGACAAAGATTTTTTTCTTACAGCAATGTGGGACAGCTATAGGTACTCAAATGGCTCCTAATTGTGCAAATTTACACCTTGGGTTTGTTGAGAAATTTCAGAGAAAATCCATTTGTTTCATCAAATACTGTTGTACAAGCGTTACATTAATGCCATTTTTGTAATGTTTCAAGTAGATTTAGAAACTTTGAGCTCCTTTCATTAGTACTTGAATTCTATAACAAATCATCTAAAGTTCACAATGCAATTTAGTGAGGAAACCTTGGATTTTTTGGATTTCCATGTCACCAAGTCAGGGCAATCAGTGAGTACAGACCTTTTTAGGAAAAAGAAAAAAACAAGAAACAAACAAAAAAAAAAAAAACACAAGGAATAATTTTATACATGCTCAAAGCTGTCACCCACCCTAACTTACAGGGTTAGTTCACCCAAAAATGAAAATGCTGTCATTATTACTCACCCTCATGTCGTTCCACACCCGTAAGACTTTCGTTCATCTTTGGAACACAAATTAAGATATTTTTCATAAAATCCAATGGCTCGGTGAGGCCTCCATTGCCAGCAAGATAATTAACACTTCCAGATGCCCAGAAAGCTAAAGACATATTTAACAGTTCATGTGTCTACAGTGGTTCAACCTTAATGTTATGAAGCGACGAGAATACTTTTTGTGCGCCAAAAAACACAAAATAACGAATTTATTCAACAATATCTAGTGATGGGCAATTTCAAAGCACTGCTTCATGAAGCTTCGGAGCTTTTCGAATCTTTTGTTTCTAATCAGTGATTCTTAGTGTGTATCAAACAAAAATGTTGCATTTTTGAATTTAATTCAATGTGTTACTTGCTGTTTCTTTGTAACTGTTTGGGACATTAATAGTAATTTCTGAGCCACAATTGTACATTTCTACACCAGTTCTTCTCAGTGTAGCTGTTATTTATATAAATATAATCCTATCTTACATCCAGAGATTATAAAGTATACATTTATAATAAAATTCTGTGTAGGGCAGCTTTACAGCCAAAGTGCAGTTTTACCCTGCAGTATTTTAACACTACACCACAATAATTGCTTCCCATGGCCATTTTAAGGGCTCATATGCTCTCTCGGATTTGCCTTAGGGGAAATGAGAGCGATAGAATGCTGATGTCTATAAATGGATCAGGAAGTTAGGGTAAATTCTGAGCTAAACTGACATATCGAACACCATCAGTGGGCAGAGATCCATGCAGATTTTGGGCTTGGGTTGGGAGTAGACAACTCTTTCTCCCACTGCGGTATATCTGCCTACGGTCGAGTCAAAGGTCATGTGCTTACGAACAGCAGAATTGGAACAAGGGGGATGTTGGGTAATGGGTATTTGGGTTGAAAACGGGAGTTTCAGGTTTTGGCCACAGATATTTTATTCTTGGCTTTTCTGCATGGAAAAAGAGCATCAGATCTCAGCAGACAGAAATCTGCCGGGCGTAATGGAGGTGTTAGACATTACGTACCAGAAGCTAACATCATCTATTGTTTCCCCATCTCTGTCTAAATATAAACATGATCTCACTGGCACATACCCCACATATATATTATAAACATTACATAGTATTATTTATATTTTGAATTAGCTTTTATTTTTATATTTTTAGTTTTCATGTTAATAGTACAGTAGTCAACATTTGAAGTGGATCAAAAAAGTTCATCAAAGTTGTCCTAATAACTAAGTTGTCCTAATACGAAGGTTTTAGGACAACTTTGATGAAAGGTTTTGATCCACTTCAAATGTTGACTACTATAGTTAAATTTTTAGTAATTTCATTATGTTGATATAAATATTAACAAACTAAATTGTTATCCTTCAAAAATTCTCAGTTAAGTAAATATTGCTTAAGTCTAAACAGTCAGTAATAAAAAAAAATAAATAAATTACAAAAAAATGTTATGCTCAGCAATGCTGCATTTACTTAATCAAAAATGCAGTAAAAACAGAAATATTGTTAAAAAAAAAAAAAAAAAAAAAAAATTATATATATATATATATATATATATATATATATATATATATATATATATATATATATATATCAAAATTGTTTTCTATTTGAATATGTTTTAAGTATAATTTATTCCTGTGATCAATTTTTCAGTTTCAATATTTAGCATCATTACTCCAGTCTTCAGTGTCACATGATACTTCAGAAATCATTGTAATATGCTGATTTGCTGCTCAAGAAATATTTTTTTTTATTATCAGTGTTAAAAACAGTTGTGCTGCTTCATTTTTGTGGAAAACTACAAGTGTTAATGTAGTTTTCCACAAAAAAATAAATAAAATAAAAATACAAACGACAACCATTAAACTTTTTGTGTATATATATTTTTTATTATTACTACAGGCTATTCAGTTTTGTTTGCATATATTAAGCCATTACAGCTTCAGATATTGAAAAACACATGCGGAGCAGCCTCCTCGTTGTCTTTTGTTATGTAGATGCGCATGTCATATGTCAGCGTATGAGATGACAAGTATATTTGCAGGCAGAGATGAAAAACAAGGCGATGCTTAAGTTTTCCCAGCATATCCCAGAAGGAGGTGCACATAGCAGTCATGGTTTTATCAAGCACGACTGACCTTTTTTCCTCCTTTACAGTTGCCAGTGACGGCTTCATCTGTGCCTCACATCTCGTTCTGTGCTCCATCATTAATCTGTTTCACACACACTTGGGAAGGGAAAGTTATTTGATGTTTTATTTAACAGTTTCTTGAGGGTTCCCCTCAGATCTCGGCTTCCTCTGCTCAGCCAGACACTTGTGTGTTTCTCTTGCTCTGTCTGTCTGTCTGTCTGTGTGTCAGTCTGTCTCTGTTTTCTCTCTGTGAGTCTTTTCCGCGAGGGAGCAGCTGTTGATGTAGTGTTGCTCTTTGTGATGTGGGAGTGTGGGGGATTTTATTTTAGCTTGGAGGAGAACAGATATGGTCTTTTTTGATTCAGAGCTTGGATTTATATTGGCAATTGCTGAATCTCACACACACAAAAAAAAAAGTTAAACTGATCTAATAGACATCAAATTCACTCTGTAACACAACATGACTGTCTATTCATTTTCATTAATTATATAATATGATATAATATGTCAACTGAGACATTACAAAAAATGCTTAGTCTGACTATCTGTATGTCAAAAAAAAAATATTTTTGAGAGATTTAATTTGCTCACCAAAATAAATAAATCAAATACAGTAATCAATCAAAATGCAGTAAAATCAGTAATATTGAAATATATTAAATAACAGTTTTGTATCTTAATAGATTTTACACATGATCTTTCAGAAGTCATTGCAATTTGCTAATTTACTGCTAAAGAATAATTTCTTATTATTACCAAATTTAATCGTGGAGCTTTTATTTTCCAGGATTCTTTGATGAATAGAAAGTAGACAGCATTTATTTGAAATAGATTTTGTTTGTTTGTTTTTGTACAAATGTAAGAATGACTTTTGATCAATTTAATGCATCCTTGCTAAATAAAATCATGAATCTCTTTCAGATGATACATAAGAAGGCAGCTGCCTCCGTTAGCCATAGACAGCAAGGTCAAGTGTGTTGACTTTACCAGCTGGTACCCAGCAACAATTCATGAACCAGAACAATCAGTGTTTGGACACGTAGGGCACATCATATATTTATTATGGAACATGATGTAAAGTGGTTGCAATCTTTTCTGTTGTCTCAGGTGATAAAGGCAGTGGAGGAGAACTACAGACTCCCGGGTCCCATGGACTGCCCGACCGCCCTCTATCATCTCATGATGGACTGCTGGCAGAAAGACAGGAACAGCCGGCCCAAATTTGAAGAGATTGTCAGCTTATTGGACAAACTCATCCGCAATCCCAGCAGCCTGAAGAGTCTTGTTAACCCATCTAACAGGTAGACGACCAGCCGTTATTGTTTACTTTGCTCATGTGTAACTCTCTCCTTACAATGTTCTTTCTTTGTTCTCGTTCTTTATTGTTCCCATCAGAGTATATGCTAATTATGTTGTTATTTACAGCATGTGATTGAGATCACAAATGATGTGACGTCTGTGAAACATTGATAACCGAGGGTTAACCACCCTGCTTCACGCTTGTCACAGGAAATCAAGGTTTAATGACACTTGTGACAAATACACACTCACATTTCATGATTTAATGTCGAGATAAACAGAAGTGACAGTGTGCAAATGACTTCCAATTACTGTGATTATACGCATCGAATACATTTGCTGCACGTGACGTGTTCTGTATTCTTACATGTTGGAATCCTTCATTATCTGTAATTGGGTTATGCAGTATAGGTTTAATATGAAATTGATTTGGAGTCTGGGAATGTTTCGTTAGCTGTTATTGCACCGTAATTTGCTTTATTTGCCTTGGATGATAACATCAGCCAGTGTGGCCAAGTGATCACAGATTGTATTAATATTGATAGTCATAATAAAATTTAATTTAACATGCATATGAAAGCAGAATTATAAGCTTAGTTTCATATAAATATTTGTTCTGAATTTTAAGGCAAAACACAAGGCAAACGCACTGGTAAATTGAGAGATTTCGGGCTGTTTGGCTTTTCATAACGTGCTGTTTCAGACTAATGGAAAGCCCACATTTTGAAGGAAAAATACTATAGAAAATTGTAGTAAATACTATATTGTTGTTGAACCACACTATAGTAAAATACTTGAATTAATTTGTTGTGGTAATTCTCTAGTTGCTATGGTAATATAACAACTATAGTAATATAAACAAATTACTTTTCCCAATACTGTACTAAGTATCTTTATTATACTACAAATACACTACAGTTTACTGTAGTAGAAACTAAAGTATATTACAGTATTTATTACAGTTTATCAGTTCACTATAGTTAATACTACAGTTTGCTGTAGCATTCATTAACAAAGTGTTGTAAATACTATAATATATACAGTATGCTACAATTTCCTATGGTTCAAAAACACTATAGTATTTACTATAAATTACTAGTATTTTTTCATGTGAATTTTATTCTTAAAATCTTTTCTTTTTTTTTTTTTTTTTCTTTTTTTTTTTTTGCTGACAGTGTTTTCTGATTTATGACATGATAAAAAGAGATATCCAATATCCCCTCTGTAAAAAAAAAAAAAAAAAAATCAAATATTTGTCTCTGTGCGAGAGCGTCACCAGATTCACTTGTCTAAATAAGCCACTTGTCTGTGTCACTCTGTGTCAAACTTTGTGTTTCGCCATACCCCCATTCTATTCCTGGGGATGACGGACACAAATTCTGTGTGTTTTGTTTGGGAGCAGAGCACACTGGATCAGCTCTGAGAAACCTCCGATCCCACCTCGCCCTTTTCGATTACAAAGGAAACTTCGTTTCTGCACCCCATTGTTCGAGTCCCACATCCGCCGAGGCAGCATGTCGACTTAGATCATGGAGCTGCTAGAAGAGACTGAAATGGGTCCAGCCCTTTCTCGTGCTCTTTTTATTTTACAGACTCTGAAGGTCCCGTTCTGGACGTGGAAGCTTGTTATGGGATTTCATCCAGTCTGGACGTGGACCTGCTATCTGGGCAGTCTAGCTTCGAGGAGCTAGATGTAGAGAGCGGTTATGATTCGAGTGCGGCTGGCAGGCAATATCATACAAGGAGCTGCTCAAGGTCGTTACTCAAGTGGTGGCCAAGCTCAACAACGATTGGCCCAATCAAAGGAGGGAGGCACCCCATAGCAAACTGGATGATCGCTTCCTTACCAGCTGTCAGGCCCAGCCACCAAAAGGGAAACTACCTTTCTTTCCCGATCTTTACAATTAAATCTCCAGGTCATGGAAATCCCCCATATTCTGCCCGTGTCCACAATCCCACAATGTTTTATTCATTTATCATGGGATTGAATGTAGAAGTCGATGCCTCAGATTGAAGAGACGCTTGTAAGCTATTGTTCTCCTGCATCGGCTTTGTCAAAGAAGAGGCCAACCTTGCCTTCTAGGCCATCTGCACTGGTTGGCAAGGCCTACCATTGTGGTGTTACAGGCCTACCAGTCTGACCTGCTTAAAATATTGGATACCGGGGAGCCGAAGTGGCAAAAGAACTCTGCAGAGCCACAGAACTGTCTCTCCAAGCCACTAAGCAAACGGGCCGTTCTGTGTCTCACCAAGTGCAACCTGTAGTTCAGGCATCCTCTCAGTATGGCACCATGGGTATTATCAATCCCATACTGTCAACACAATGACGTGACTTCAATGTTCCCTCGAAAGGTAACCCAGTTCCCTGAGAATGAGAACCAGAAACCACAAGTACGCCTGCATGGCTTTTTCAGACAAGTGAATCTGGTGATGCTCTTGTGAAGGTTTTATTTATAGACTCCACATAGCATGACCTGACTTCATCAATGGCCAATAGATTGCCTTGTACTACACGTGATTCAGACAATGGCTCACACTGAAGGCATTCCTATAGCGTCAAAACAATGACACGGCGTCTCAGGGAACTGGGTTATACATAACCCTGAGATAATTTCTGCTCTGGAAAATTTGCTAATTAGTGCATATTTAGTGCACATTTGTCTCATTTTGGATATTTAAACATTCCAGAAAACTTATACAAAAAAAAAAAAAATGTTTCAACAAATTAATTAAAATTATATTAGCATAAAAAGGCATTCTGTATTTTATAGATTATGCGAAGAAGAAAAAAATGGTATACAGTATTATAACAAATGTATTTATACATTACCCTGCTTGAGTCAGCTCAGGTCCGTAAATGTTTTTAGTATCCAGCCTTCACCTAGAACTTTAATGTTAGGTTTATGCATCCATTTGTTCACCACTGTACCTGTCTCTCCCGCAGAGTGTCCAATTTATTAGTGGAGCACGGGAGCCCTGAGGGCTGTGTATTCAGATCAGTGGAGGAATGGTTAGAGGCCATAAAAATGGGTCGATACACCGAACTTTTCATGGAAAGTGGATACACTTCTCTGGAAGTAGTCACTCAAATGACCTTGGAGTAAGTCATCTGTTGTGGAGGTCATTGATCCTGTTTGCTGTTCATGTAACCTCCATTTTGTGTTTTGATCCTGGGGAATTTGGATGCATTTTCTAATGGTTAATTGTTACAGCTTAGTTGGCATGATGCTAAAAAGGTACAGAATAATGAACTGTAATTGGGGCAATTTGTTTACACATTTGAAATGTAAAATCAAATTAGGCAGAGTAAGCTGCCCACAATTAAGGGTAGAGTTTAGCAGTAAAAGAGGGTTTTATAGCTAATATTATTTTCCATACAACATACACTATCATTCAAAAGTTTGGGATCAATAAGATTTTTATAGATTATTTTAGATTTTTAGAAATTAATAATTTTATTGAGCTGGGGTGCATTAAACTGATCAAGGGTGAAAGTAAATATTTTTACATTGTTACAATTGTTTTTGTTTCATATTAAATCAGTTCCATTAATCAAATAATCCTAAAAAGAGTATCACAGTTTCCACCAAAATATGAAGCAGCACAACTGTTTTCAACATTGATAATAATTAGAGATGTTTCTTGAGCTTATAATTGTCATATTAGGATGATTTCTGAAGGATCATGTGACACTGAAGACTGGAGTAATGATGCTGAAAATTCAGCTTTGATCTCAGGAATAAATTTTACAATATATTCACATAGAAAACAGTTTTTAAATTATAATAATATTTCACAGTATTACTGTTTTTATTATTATTTGATCAAATAAATACAGCCTGGATGAGCATAAGAGCATAATAAATCTTACTAATGGTAGTGTAAATGAATAGAGACTAGGGAGGTCGACCTCCAAAAAACTAATAGTTTTACTTTCATTATTCTTATACTTTCATATTCAAATTTTACAAATCACTAGATAAACCTTGATTGACTCCAGCATGTTTAATCATTATCAATGAACCCTGACAAAAAATATATTTTATAGCTATTTATTGTTCTTTTGCAGAGATCTTAGGAGGGTTGGAATCACTTTGGCTGGCCATCAGAAAAAGATTCTCAACAGCATTCAGGAGATGCGAGTCCAAATGATGAACGCCACTATGCCCATCTGAGACCTGCCTCCGAGGAACTTCCAATAGTAGCCTAGCACTTTCTATGGACACTTATTTATTGAGCAGAACTATTAAATGATGACATTTGACGCTAAAGGAAAAAAAGAAGGAAAAAAACGCTGGACAGATGAACAAACGATTACCGGTTCGTTTGTGCAAAGCCTCCGAACTAAGAGTCACAGGAGAAACTTGACTGAAATATTGAGTCGTTGTTTGGAAAAGTGTGGCACATCTCCAGGTAGTACTGCTGACTTGGGATCAGGTGTCTCTGGGCTGAATGTATAGCATTTTTCCATGACCTCATTCAACAATATTATTACCTCCGGAATTTTCAGCTCGGATGTTTCTCACACCAAGTTCACCTGGGGCGAAGTTCAGGCAGTAAGACTGATGTCATATCATGGGCTGAGGGAACGAATGGCAGTGTTAAACAAAGCAATAGTAGATTTTGAGATTGATGTTGATTTTACTTTGTTCTAAATTGTTGCTTCCTTGTTTCAATAAGAGAACAAAGCAATGGACAGGATAATTTTCCTTTTGCACAATATATGTGTCGTGAAGGACAGAGGAAATGTATTTGTATTTGAAAATGTGACACGTTTCCAAACCACAAGTTTATTTTAGTTCCACTGATGTTTTGATGTTTTACGTGTAAATAGTGTACAGTTGCGTAGATAAAGTGGAGCTCAAATGCATCCATCCATGTTCATGTGGGGTTGATATACTGTAATTTAGTTGCCGGGTGGGCTAACATACTATGTATATTCAGTCCAGTCAATAAATGTTTATATTGCCTCTCAGTGCTTCATTAGATAGGAAATGAAAAATTGTTTTACCATTGATGTGTGAACTGTACTATATTTTGCTACCCATTCTTTTGCCTTGCTCAGTTTTCACAGTATAGTGGATATTAAAGTCAACATGAACTCATAACGGACCCTATTTAATTCGGGTTTATTGTGCACAATTCATCATTGTTTTCATGTTTTCTGTATAACTTTTAAAATTCAAAATGTAATAACTTAGCAAATAATGATAAATTGGGATACAATGAATTACATCATGTTACTGTAGTAAAATGGGTTGCGAATATAGTTTCATGTTGACTTTAAGTTGGTTCATTATGTCAGACATTGCATTAGCAAAAACAGTAAAAAAAATAAGTTCTATGTGTTGCATATGATGCAAGGTGTCGGTAACTGTTGACAATAGTTTTGACTCATCCCTCAGTGTTCAAACAAGCAGTAAATTGTGTATATTTACTGCAAGTAGTAGAAAGTAGGCCAGAAAGATTAAAAGTTTATTTTATTGTTAAGAACTTCTCTGAGTTATAAATGTTAAGCTGTTGAGTACAATATCTTTTTTTGGTTGGGCAACTTTTGGTTATCAAACTTCAACAAAAAGAGTTTTAGAACTTTGACAAACGTGTTGAGTCATGCACATGCAGTAAGAGAAGACAATAATGTAGTTAGCCTTGCATGCTAATGTTATCAGTCGCCCGTGTCCTTTTCTAATGTTGCCTTCACATGCTATCGAAATTATCTAAAATACAAGTTTTAGAGTTGGAAATTGGACAGGAACGCCATCTCAAGTTGTATTTACTAATGGGAAACGTTATACGATAGCATGTGAAGTCAGCATAACTTCTCAAAAGGAGTAGAATGAGTTTTATTGTCTTTTTATGTACATTGAGGTCAAAATTATTGTCAGTGTTCATCGACTAAATGACACATTATAGCATTATAGGTTTCACAATAAAAGGAAATGTTGAATGTTAGGACTCCCAGGCACTGGGACATTTCTAACCATATTTTAGGTCCATAATTGTTTATTACAGCACATTATTTTCCTATTAACACTACTGAAAGGCCACAAGATTGTATTAAAAAGTGCTCAAATATGTCACGCATTTCCTCAAAACATCTTATAACTGCTTATACTTATGGTCAGTTTAAGTTCAGTTTATGTCCATTAAGTCCACTCTGGTAGAGATATTTATTACTTTTAATTACTTATCAAATAATTGGCAGCATAATGCTCCTTAATTATTCAAATGAAAGTGCTCAGAGCTTCATCGATCAGAATTAATAATGATCAAAAATCTTAATAAAGTTAATGACACATTTTCAGTTAATTTGAATCTACGTGGATTTGCACTGAAACATCTATGTTTTTTATAATGAGTGAATATTATTTGATATGTGTTGCAATGAATGTTACAATAATGTATTTGGAAACTGATCTTTTATGCAATGCAGTTTCTCTTCATTTGGTATTTTACACTGAAATGAACTTGGGTTAACTATGTATCATATTAAGTGAAATATCATTTTAGTTTGAATTTATACATTTTAACCCCATTGCATTTTCAAAATAATGGCAAAAAAGATTTCACGGATTTGGAAAAAAAAATGTTATGACATTATGCTGTAGATTGAAAAACATTTTAACATGACCGACCTACACACCATACTTTAATACTGCAAAATGCTTGAGTGTTTTCAGATTTGTGGCTGTTGTTTATTGTAGTGATATTTTGATCATATCTGTCAGAATGAAAAGCCAGATTCTCATATTTTACAAGCATGTTTGCCCTATTATCAGCTTGTTTACGTAGAATATGTAAATTTGGATAACTTTTAGTTGTAGCCATAAACATAGAACAGTTGCCTTTTGTTTGACATTTATAGTTATACATCTAATTCACACATGAAAATGTCAAATGTAGCTACAGTTAAGAAGCTTTCTGGTTAGCACAGTGTTTCTGAATATTAAAATCATTCTAGCCCTGTGAACTTTGGGAGGGTTTAATGGCAAGCACAAGGTTACACAATTTACCCATACTGTATAACCTCGTACTATTATTTGATCTTTGTTAAATGAACCCACCACCCTGAAAAACACATTTAAAATCACTATTCTGACTAAAATAATTTTAGCACTAATGTTGAGTGCATCAAATAATTTCCAAACATTCTTATACAAAATTACATGCATGGTGTTGGTGGGCTGCGTATTACAAATGCATTTTAACAGCATAATTAATATATTGTTTAAATATTTCATCATATTTGGTCCAATAAAGAGGGGAGAAAAGAATGAAAAGCAAAGAAAAGTGTAGTTTATATGTGATAGTTGTTTGTCTACTACCTTTTATTGTGTGTTTTGTTGTGTAAATGTCTTTTGTAGTGTAATATATAAAATTTTATATTTTTTTGTAATTAACTGGAGATAAACCCAATGTTGCTGAGTTCTCTATGCAATTCAATATCGAAATACTAGCTGATGTCTTGATATTCACCAACACCGGCCTTGATTTTGGTCTTGGTTTTCACAATTTTTGTAAAAAATGGCATTACATTTACAAGAAGTCACTAAAAAGTCACTTTCCAAATATCATGTTGACCACATAATGTCATCATAACACAGAGAACATGTCGTGTTATTGCAAAAACAGAATAAAAATAACATAACATGCAGCCATACACTTTGAAAACAGATGACGAAAAGCAAAAATTAAGGTATGATTATATAAACTTTGTCTAATGTTAAAGTTTGTTTTTATGTTTGACTTACGGTAGCTCTATGCTATGCTCATTGAAAGTAGGACTTGCCACCATCTTGGAAGTTATGTCAAATGACACGTCTCGCTAAGGAGAGGCTTGATCAATCTGCCCTGAGTTCACAGGTCGAATGTCCAACTTTGAGTGGCATTCCAGACATTATTTCCAAGTACGAGGTGGGAAATAATCCAAATTCCGAGCTGTCTGAAAGCAGCATTAGTTCCGGCCTTAATCAAACACACCTGCTTGTAATTGTAATTCTAATAGTAGCCCTTGATTAACTCCAGGTGAGTTTGATAGGGTTTGTGCTAAACTCTACAGGACAGTGAACCTCACAGCAGAACTGAAGAACCCTGGCATTAATTGTTTTCTGTGGCTAGTTTCATTTCAGGTCAACTATTGCCAAGGTGGAGCAACAATTTGAAAAGATTCTTGCTGATCAAGTTAATCACAGTTTACTTAACTGTAGACATGCTTATCTGATTTGAAAGCAACTGTATTGCCACCTTGAGTGATGATATTCTGTACAATTCCATAACACAATAATGTCATATAAAATGCAGCATTTGTGAAAAAGTGTGCTTAATTGTATTGAATATGCACTTGTAGTGTATTTCAAATCTTAGCAGTAAAAAAAAAAAAAAAAAAACTACTTGCAGATAATGTAATTATCATTAAATAAAAGACCACTGAAGTGTACTTAAAGAACGCACTTTCATGACTGTTTCTTAACACACTTCAGTACACTTTTTAAAAAAAGTGCACTCATAGCCTCGTTATAAATCGTATAGGATAGGCCTACCTGAAAGGCACAGAAAATATTTTATTGTATAGTTAAAACAATGCAAAATGTCTCAGGTTACACATGTAACCATGGTTCCCTGAGAGGGGAACAAGACGCTAGGTCGCCAAGGCAACACTTTGGGGAATCCCTTCAGCGTAAGCTCTCCTGAAACCATGTGCAACTAGTCCAATTCTGATCGGTGCAACGTCATCCCGTGACGTGTGCAGGCGGAAGGCGGAAGCTATAAAGGAAGCCGACAACACAGTTGTTTTAACCTACTGATCTGAGGCAAGCCGATCCCAGGTATGCAGAAAGTATGACAAGGAGATGCAGCGTCTTGTTCTCCTTTCAGGGAACCATGGTTACATGCATAACCTGAGACATTCCCTTTCAAGGGAACTCATGCTGCATCGCCAAGGCAACGTTTTGGGGAAGGATATGCCCACATCGCCATACTGACTGAATGCCTGTCCTGGTGTGAAGTAATTAATTAAAGCACAGCTCAAGACATAAGCACTTGTGACCTCGGCATGGCCGGCAAGTCTAGATTGTAAAATCTAATAAATGTGTGTGGGGAAGACCATCCTGCAGCATCACAAATATCTTGGAGGGAAGCTCCTGACAATAGAGCTTTGGGACGATGCCATACTTCTTGTGGAATGTGCTTTGAGGGGCAGAGGTGAAGGCAGGCTGCACACCTCCTATGTCATAGAAATAGCCTCGACAATCCACCTGCTCATAGTAGGTTTGGTAGCCGGGCAGCCCTTCTTAAGGCAGGAACACACCAAGCCGACGGTCGGCCGTCTGGCAGTTTTTGTTCGACGACTGACTAAGTTTTCTCAGTGTGTTCTGCACCGTCGGCTGAAGTTGGTCCTCGTCTGCTTTTTTTTGGCCGATTCGAAATGTTGAATCGGCGTTGGAGCTCATCGGTCCATCAGGCCATCTGATCATTCTGATTGGCTGTTCAGATACTGCCACCTGCTGGTTCGGAAAGGCATTTCATCTCACGCAGGCGCAGAACTGATGAATGGCTGAATGATTATAGACCGGGCCACATTAGTGGGTACTTTAGGTACATAACCAGGTCTCGGGTGCAAAACGGCTTTAACACCACCCGGAGCAAACTCCAAGCAAGATGAAGTGACTGACAGAGCCTGTAGGTCCCCAAATCTCTTGAGGGATGTGATTGCGAGTAAAAACGCCATCTTCAGAGCAATGCAATTTGTCAGAAGCTGTGTCCAATGGCTCGAAGGGTGCCAAGGATAACCCTTCTATCCAAGTTGGAATCCTGACTTGAGCCATAGGCCTCATAGTCAAGGTTCTACGGAGGAAACGAGTCACAAGACGGTGTCTCCCCAGAGAAGCACCATCTAAAGGTGCCTGGAAGGCAGATATGGCCGCCACGTACACCTTTAGTGTGGAAGTGTGTAAGACCAGCAGAAAAGCAGTCTTGGAGGAACTCCAGCACTGAAGAGATCCATGTCTGCCTGACCAATTTTCTTCACATAGCAGCAAATTAGACTTAAAATAGTTTGTCATTTATGGTCATACAGATAAAAGTACACAATACATCATTTGAAACTATAAAAGGTCTACTTTTGTATATGTTCACTTACAGTCAAAACAAAACTTTGTGCTTTTGTAAAATAAAGAAAACAAACAGAGTGTGCTTTCTGCTGTCTCAATCTCTGTGAACTTTTTTATGGAGCATGTCTCTAAACGAAATTCAAAACAAAATTCAAAACGAAAACAAATATTCTCTGCTTATGTAATCTGTATAGAAGGAGAGAAATGTCAGTGGTTCATGTGTAACCTCATTATCCACTAATGTGAACATGCCTACTGATAGTGCATGCTATTCAAACATAAATGATCTGAGGCGATCCATGCAAACAGTGTCAATGCCCAGATCAACTCGACAAAACACATCAAGTTTAAATGAGGGATATTGTGACATGTTCGTTCCCAGAAGAAAATTCAAGACTACAATCAAGGCATTTCAGGGACTTCAGATACAGTGCGCACTGATATAGAGAATAATTCCCTTTGAAGTGACTTTTTCATGCTCAAACAGCAACATTACACACTTGAAAATGTAAAAAAAGGCATAATAGGTCCTCTTTAAACTTGACATAACATCCAAAATATGTGAAGCTCAAGGCACGAGATGCTGAAAAACAGCATGTGTTCATAAACCAACAAGTATTGCAGATTGAACGCAAGAACAATTGCTCTGTGAGCAGCTCCTGAACCTGCGGTCATTTGCCATTGTTTGGTGAATTTTCACAGGTGAAATTTCAAAAGGGTTCCATGCAGTCTGGAATTTCATATGTAGAATTTTGCTATTCATTGTTCAAGTCATTATTTAAACATATGTGTAATAGGGGACACAAAAGGCACAGATTTTGTAGAATGACACAGAGATACAGAAGCTACAATCGATCAAGTGCTTCACTAGCTTTACCTAAAACTACCAATAAAAGTACTATATATGTTAATATCACCTTTTATGTATTTCTGTATTTCATACCAATCCAGTTGTTTGTTATGGTACAAAATCTCATCTAACCATTGCGCTCCTTTGGGAAATCACATTGCTAAACATTGCCTTGGGTGTTAATTATCAATCTATGTTTCTCAACCTCAAGGGCAGCGTCATATATCAAATATCGAAATGGCCAAAGATTCCATATCAGCAATACAAGAAACCCCTCTGTACCATTTATCTGCTAGTGCTGCCTTGCCTAACGTCATTTTTGATTGTTCTTTTGATGGCTCATTGCTTGCGGCATGGGCTGTCTGTGCTAATGTTGGAGGTGTGAGTCCCTGGACAGTGTCTTTGGCTGGTAATGCAATTTTCATGTATAGAGGTGCCACTAGACCCACAATCCCCTGGGTCATTTACGAATCATTTGGATTTTAATCATTATGAATGACCTTCATCAGTGTCTCCAGTCCTGCCATTATGGGGGTTCACATGGAACATTTTTTACTAAAAGCGTATTTTAACTCTCTTTGTATCATCTCATCTGCCATATTAAGCCTTTTGTTTAACACAGGCTCATTGGGAAAATAACTAAATTTCTGCAAAACTATATATACATTTCACTGCAGTTTCCAGCTGAAATTAACAGTAGTTGCAGTAAAACACAACAAATTTCATTCTTGCATTCTTGCAAAGATTTGTAGAAGCAAGCTAAAATTGCATGGTTTCTTCAGGAAATATGTTTCTATCTCACCCATTGCTTTTGTTAACACTATCAGTTAGGTTTAGTGCTGACTGTTGTTTTCAAAAACAATAGAGAATTTCAAAACTTCTGCAATATGTACAACAAGAAGCATAATAAAAAGTTTCCAAATACACGTTCATCTATTTCGGATAAATCTGGATAATATTTATTTATTTTTGCTACAAATCGATATGAGCCTAAATAATAAAAATATTCATGTACCTTGCAAGTTGTTGAAGTTTTAATAACATTTAATATTTAATACCATTGCAATTTGTTTAAAGAATAGCTCACCGAAAAAAATATTTTTCCTGTTGAACTCAAAAGACATTTTAGTAAAAATACGTTTTAGCAAAAGTATCCACATAAAAAATCCTTACATCACATGCTAATAATAATAGTGCTAATATATAGCTTAGCGTTAATATTAGCTTAGTGCTGAGCTCTAAAAGTAAGCTTAATTAGCAACAAAACTCATCCTAAATGTACCATTTATCTACAAGTACCATCTAGTACCAATAACCTTTGTAATTCATCTTATCTTGTAGCCAATTATCAAGTAACCTTTTTTGTCTACCGCATGCTAATCTGCCTGTGTGGCTAAACATCCCTCCTGCCATAAACAGCCAGTGCAATTACATGCTCCTTTGCTCCAGGCTCCTGCTTTATTTCCCTCTTATTTACCCGCCTATACCCTCATATTGATCTCGGCCACGACATGTGATCTTAATAACTGCCTTTTGTCGCAAGTCTGCACTTGCCAGCCTCTGTGGTGTTCATGGGAGCCCTCAGGCACAGGCCCAGGAGAGCCCAAAATGTGTGTGCCGATAGACCGCACAAGTGTGTGATGAGGGTCATTGTGTTTGTCTCTTCAGCAGAACTCTCAAGGTCTCCCGTGTTTTAAAAGCGTGCTATCCCTGTAGTAAGTGTGGCCATGCTAAATTGCTATTGTCAGCAGGGGAGCTGACACTGTTATTAGGTATGTTTCGCTGGAGGTCGTCCAAGGTGAAATGAAATAGTAGTTAACCTGTGACATCCCCGAGCTAAGGCATATTAATAATGGCCAATGCATGTAAGGAGCGCCATTATTTCTTTCTAATGAGCACTGTCATTGGTGTTCAGAGGGCACGGCGAGCGCTGCTATCTACTCCCTGAGCTGTTCTGTTTAGAATTACACAATGTTTCTATGCTTGTTTTCTGCAGCTTATAAAGGATTGCTAATGTGTTGAAGCTATTATGTGCCACTACCTTAACTTAATAGTTAACTAGTTCACTCAATTCTAAGAATTCTGTCATCATTGTTCTCATACTCATGATGCTCCAAGTCTGTATGTTTTTTTTTTTTTTTTTCTCCCGGTGGAACACAATAGAACAATTTTGAAGTTTATAATGTCTGTCAAGTTGCAAAAAGGACAAAAAGTGTGCTAAATGTATCATAAAAGTAGTTCATAAAATGATTTGTACTATATATCCTGTAACTTGGAGGCTGTGTAGGAACTCACACGACAAAAAAGACAAATCTTAATAAGTCTTTACTAGATAATCCAACAGGCAAACTCAGATGAAGGTAGAACACAACAAAAGGGACAAACGAGACCCAACACCAAACTGAGGAAAGACAGGAACTTATATACACAGACGATTAACTCAAATGACAGACAGCTGTGATGATTAGTGCAGTGTCCATGGTGACTGAATGTGGTGGGAAAACAGTACAAAGGAGCACATGTGACTAATGAAAACAAAAAAACTGAAAGTCCATGTGGTGAGGGTGTGACAGAATGCCCCCTCCCGGATGGCGCATCTTCGCATCGTAGAGAGGAGGTGATGAGGACGACGAGATGGTGAAACGGGCAGATGATGCAGGAGGCAGTTCTGGAGGTGGATGGCTAACCGAGAGGAGGCAGAACACAAGAGTCAAGGGTGGAGAAAAATGGTGGAGTGAGCCAATGAATGGCCTTGAGCAGGGGCTGTGGATATTCCTCCAGGCCACAGCCAGGGTAGTGCCCCATGGCGACATTGATAGAGGGAGAAGCCATGGTGGAACACTGATGAGGGCCGCCATGGGGATGACCGTAGACAATGACGGCGAGGATGGAGTCCACCGCGCAACCGATGAGCTGAGGTGGTGAAGAGATGGCGAAGATCCTGGTGGCCGCGATGGAGCAGCAGTGACAACATCCTAAGATCGAGGAGGGGATGCAGAGGTCTGAGGACGAGTTGGAATGACCGAGGGCGGAGGTAGAGCCTGAGGTAGGGCGGAGCAAGCCATAGTCGAAGTGGTGGAGGACCAGAGAGCAGCGGACGGTCCGCAAGTCTGCAGCGGAGGTGAAGCGATGTCTGACCCAGGTGGAGCCGATGTGCCAAGGGAGTCCAGTGAGACCGAATGGCCGATGGCCCACTCTGAGGTCTAGGGCGCAAGCGCAGTGGGGGTGTTGCTCACTTCTGAACCCTCGAAGTCCACCAACACTCCCTCAGTGATGGATGGCTCGGCCGGCTCACACACTTGGTCACACGCGCGTTGCTTGGGCTCCGTGGCGATGTAATCCCTGGTCGCTCTTGTGGGCGTGGGCTCATCAATCACGGCGGTCTCCGTCACGCTACCTGCAGTGGGCTCAGGTCGTTGATCCTCGCCGTCTGGATGGTTCAGCCTGGGCACTGGATGGGGGGTGGGGCTGGCGGCAACCTCGTCGGTGAACGCTGATCTGCAGGATGCCAGCACCCACTCCACATAGGACGTGAAGCTCCTTCGAGGACCCTCCCCAGACAGCTGTACACATGTGGCGGCGTTGAGTCCGACATACAGGAACGAGCACAGGTATTAGACCGGGAAGGTGGTCTGATGGGCGAGGTCCAGAAACTCTTCTAAATGTTTCTCGAGGGAGCTTTCTCCCTGTTCAAGGCACATTAGTCTTACTAGTGGAAAGCCCATCGTGCAAGCAGGGGTGAAAATAGAAGAAAAAACATGAAAAATCAGTCTCAGCCAATTGAGTAAAATTTAATACATAATTTAATGCATACAGAAGGGAGGCTAAATAGCTGGCTTTCTGGTGCAGTCAAAACAACCTGAAGCTGATCACACTCAGATGATTGTGGACTTTAGAGGGAAAACCCCAGCATTCTTTCTTTCTTTCTTTCTTTCTTTCTTTCTTTCTTTCTTTCTTTCTTTCTTTCTTTCTTTCTTTCTTTCTTTCTTTCTTTCATATGTGTCATATTGTTGTCATTCTATCTCATTCTATTAGCTTCTGTCACCAACACAATGTCCTTGTGTGTGTAAACACACTTAGCAATAAATGTCATTCTGATTTCGATCTAATTCTGTGTTTCGGCAGTGACATGAAAAAGTGGGACAGAATTTTTTAATGAAGTTTATTATTATTATTATTATTATTTAATCTAAACTCTCAATCAATCAAAATATTGTGATAATGATTCTGATATCCACTTCATAATATAAATGTATTAGTCTCTCAATTAACTCTTTAAAATTAGGTACTGTAGATCATATGTTTTTATGAAATAAGATATCTAAATAAATTAAAATGATACATTTTTAAAATAAATCAATTTTTAATAGCTTTTTATTGTAGAATGATTACTGTTTAAATGTGTGGGGTATGTATCATATGCTCATGAAGGATGAATTTTTTTTTATGAAAAACATAAAAAAAAAGTGGTTCCCTTTCATGGGAACATCGACGCTGCGTAGTCGCTTTGGGAACGCCTCTGCGCGTTTTGTCTTGAAGCACTCGTGAAATCGAACCAATTATTTTCTCGATTTAACTGAGAAGTTAAATATCTTTCTGAATTTGTCAACTTACAAATATTGAAGATATATTTGTATATATAAAGAAAGTGAACAGCAGTTTGAGTTGCGTTCCTTCCAGTGCTATACTACAAAGCGAGTAGGGATGCACACGATGTTTTGTTTGCTGAGAGTGGAGCATGCACGTCAGTTCACAGCTGACAGTGTTCATTCATAAAAATGTCCCGAAGTGTAAAGAGAAGTATGCACTATCGAGAGTTTTTAGCTCCACTCCTGTTGGCTTTATTCTCGAGGGAATAAAAGTCTAACGCAAGGCTCGAATCTCGCGTTTGCCGCGGCAGCGCATGGATTAAGCCTGCAATAAAGAACATATAGCTCGGATCTCGCGTTTGCCAAGGCAGCGCGCAGATTAAGTCCGCAATAAAGAATATACGGCTCGGATCTCGCGTTTGCCGAGGCTGCGCATAGATATCGTGCCCTAATATATTTTATATATATGTTTATATATATATACGTTTATATATATTTGGAGGGAACTGAGTAGACGGGAGTTCCCTTTCTCTCTTTCCCTATAATATTGCAAACTATTACGAGCTATAATTCTTTTTGTATTCTAATATATTCAGCCTGTCATTTTTGACTGTTTGTTTTTGGCTGCATTTAATTTGAAAATTAAATGAAATATTGAATACATTAAATTCTGAGGAATTTAAAAAGAAAAGAGGCCGGTCTGCCAACCCTGCCACCTCGTGTGCTTCAGGGTGCAGCGGTTTCCAGTGATCCTCCAAGGAAAGGAGGGTCATAGAGTGGTCAGTTCAGTTGTTACCTGCCGGTTCGCCGTTTCAGGGCACTGGTCTGACCGTTCATTCAAAAAAAAAAAAAAAAAAAAAAGTGTCGCCACCCGTGCTCCCCCGCAGAAAGCTTGGGGACCGGGACAGGCAACACAGCTGAAGCCTTTGTGGAATCTGCGGACTGTTATTATCACCAAGAAGGCTTCGAAAAGGTCCTGACGCCAGTGGCATGGGACAATCAAGGGTAGCCCCCTTCCGAAGAGGGTTCTTTACCACACTATATGGTATCCGCCCCTCCTCGGTGCCCTCAGGGGGCAGTTCTGCCAATCCTGCCACCTCGTGTGCTTCAGGGCGCAGCAGTCTCCACTGACCCTCTGAGGAGGGCCGGTCAACTTTTGATTCGGTTGTTCCCTGCCGGTTCGCCGCTTCAGGGCGCTGAGTCAAATGCTCAAAAAAAAAAAAACTCCAGAGGCCAGTCTTGAGAGACTGGTTCCCTTAGTAGATTTCTGGTAGATGGAAACTTCCAAGTATTTCTCAATGGGTACTGCTCACAATAGAAAAGGGTTACAGAATTCGGGTCTCGCCCGCCCCAATTTAACAGGGTCTTCCCTATAGTGGTGGACCCCTTGCAGTTTCTGGTATTGGAACACATAGTTCTGACGCTCTCGCAAAAAGGAGCTATAGAAGGGGTTTCTCCTCCCAGCAAGCTGTCAGGGTTTTACAGTCTGTACTTTGTTCCAAAGAGGGTTGGAGGGTACTTTCATGTATCCATCCATCCTCAGCACAGGAGGTTCCTCAGATTTGCTTTCGGGGGCGAAACTTATCAATACAGGGTTCTTCCTTTCTGCCTAGCTCTTTCACCCCACACCTTCACAAAATGCATGGATGCAGCTCTGGCTCCTCTGAGACTCCAGGGCATTCACGTGTTGAATTATATCAGCAATTGGTTGAATTTAGCTCAGTTTGAGCATATAGCAGTCCAACATCGAGATGTTGTTCTGTCTCACATCAGAAGGCTAGGGCTGGAATTAATGCCAAGAAGAGTGTGCTTCTTCCAGCTTAAACTACCAACTATCTAAAAGGGGTAGTCTGGGATTCCATCACAATGCAGGCACGTCTGTCTACTGCTCTGATGCGTTCCATTCTCTCGGCCGTGAATGGGGTGAAATTAGGCCAGTCACACACTGCAAAACAGTTTCAGAGACTGTTGGGTCTTACGGCAGCTGCGTCCAACGTGATACCTTTTGGCCTGCTGCACATGAGACCCTTACAGTGGTGGCTCAGGACCAAGGGGTTTTCTCAGAGAAGAAATCCTTTTCGCATGATTAAGGTCACGCGGCGATGCCTTCGTGCCTTAGTCATGTGGAAGAAGCCTTGGTTCCTGTCCCAGGGACCTGTGTTGGGGGCTCCTTGTCGTCGTGTAATGCTAACGACAGATGCTTCCCTCACAGGCTGGGGGGCGATCATGAGTGGTCGCTTGGCTCAGGGTCTTTGGGAGGACCATCTACTTTCCTGGCACATAAATCATCTGGAAATGATGGCGGTATTTTGAGTACTCAATACTTCCTCCCAGACCCAAGGGTCGCCACTATGTGTTGGTTCACACAGACAACATGTCAGTGGTCTCTCATATCAACCATCAGGGGGTCTGAGGCCTCGCCAGTTGTGCAGATTAGCCCATCAGATCCTCTTGTTGGCCCTGGGGAAGCTCCTCTCCCTGAGAGCAGCACTTATCCCGGGGCATCAAAATGTGGGGGCAGACATCCTGTTGAGGCAGGGGCCGAGGCCCGGGGAATGGAGTCTCCACCCTGAGGTGGTGGAGCTCATTTGAGAACTTTGGTCATGCAGAAATTGACCTATTTGCTTCGAAAGAACATCTCTTTGCCCACTGTGGTGCTCTCTGACTAATCCACCCCTCTGGGGTTGGATGCCATGGTGCAGACGTGGCAGAGGTTACGTCTGTACACACCATTTCCCTGATCGCTCTGTTCCCAGGAGTTCTGGAGAGGGTTTGCCTAGAGACGGTCTATCTCATACTGATAGCCCCGTTCCGGCCAACCCGAGTTTGATTTGTAGACCTAGTGTCTCTTCTACACTGCTCCCCCATGGAGATCCCTATCAGACAGAACTTTCTGTCTCAAGCGGGCGGCATGATAATTTACCCCCGCCTGGAGTTGTGGAAACTCTGAGCCTGGCCTCTGAGGGGGCTAGGCTCATAGAATCCGGTCTCCCAACTGAGGTTGTCGAGACTATACTCCACTCCAGAGCTCCTTCCACGAGAAAGCTATACAGACAAATAAATGGAAGTTGTTTTCTACTTGCTGTAGACAACGTCAGCTGGACCTGTTCCACTCTTCTATCAGTCTTGTGCTGCAATTTCACCAAGTATAAAACTTGGATGGTTTATCTCCTTCTACCTTGAAGGTTTATATAGTGGCTATTTCCACTTATCATGCTTTGTTGGGGGACTCTTCTGTGGAAGAGACTCCCCATTTATACGCTTTCTCTGTGGTACCCAGAAGCTGAGGCCTTCTGTGCGTACAAAACTCCGGTCTGGGACTGGGCTATTGTGTTGGAAGGGTTAGCTGAGGCTCCCTTTGAACCATTAGAGGAGGTGTCTGGAAGATTCCTCTCTCTTAAAACTGTCCACCTGTTGGCAATATCATCTCTCAAAAGAATTGGAGATCTTCAGGCACTTTCGGTTGCTCCCTCATGTTTGGAATTTGTGCCTGGTATGTTCAGGGCTTTCCTTCATCTTAGACCTGGTTATAAATCCAAGGTCCCCACCAACGTCCCAGGACCGATTGTACTGCAGGCCTTTTGTCCTCCTCCTTTGATTAATCCGGATCAGGAAGAATGAGCAAGTGGGTGGTCGAGGCCATCTCTCTTGCCCATGAGTCATACGGGCAGCTTTCACCTTTGGCTGTCCGGGCACACTCTACTAGGGGTATGGCTGCCTCAAAGGCTTTGATCTCGGGGGTTCCCATTAACGAGATATGTGATGCGGCTGGGTGGTCATCTCAGCATACCTTCATTAGGTTGTATAACCTTGATTTGGGCTCCACTCCAGGGTCCTCGGTGCTCTCGTCGTAAGATAACAGACAGGCACTTGGTCTTATGGCCTAGTTGGGATAGCGTTCCCAAAGCGACTACGCAGCGTCGATGTTCCCATGAAAGGGAACGTCTCGGGTTACGTCTGTAACCCTGGTTCCCTGAATAAGGGAACAAGACGCTGCGTAGCTTAGCCATACTCCCTGCACGCCTGCGAGCGTCTGCTTCATCCATATCAGAAGCTGGCGTTCTTTGTTCTCAGGAGTGCTTTATAGCTTCCTGGTCCGTGACGTCACCGGCACTGACGTCCCGTCGCACTATTGGTTCGATTTCACGAGTGCTTCAAGACAAAACGCGCAGAGGCGTTCCCAAAGCGACTACGCAAAGCGACTACGCAGCGTCTCGTTCCCTTATTCAGGGAACCAGGGTTACAGACGTAACCCGAGACGTTTAGTGAAATATTACAATTTAACTGTTGTCTATTTTAATCTTTTTCAGCATCATTGCTCAAGTTTTCAGTGTCACGTGATTCTTCAGAAATCATTCTAATATGCTGATTTGCTGCATATCAGAAACATTTCTTATTATAATCAATGTTGAAAACAGTTGTGCTGCTTCATATTTGTTGTGAAAATCATGATACTGTTTTCATAATTCTTTGATGAATAGAAAGTTGAAAAAGAAATGTTTTTTGTTGTTGTTATTGTTGTCACTTTTAAAAAATATATTGTATGCGTCATTGCAGAATAAAAGTATTATTATTTTTCTTTCAAAAAAAAAAAAAAAACTTTTGAATAAGAGTACATATCACACAGGTTATGGGCCACTTATTGTGTTTTTAGCCCTTTTTGGACATCTCAAAAAAAAAAAAAAAAAATTATTGAACAGAGCTGTTCGGTGGGGAAAGGGAGTTTGGAACCACATGAGGGTGAGTAAATAATGACAATTTTCATTCTTGAGTGAACTTGTTCTTTAATCTACAATAAAAACGGTCCCATAACCCAATGTTCTAGCTATTGAATTGAACTTCCTCTAGCACAGGCATATAAATGCTTATAAAGCTGGTTTTTGCTGAATGACACAGCACTTTGCCTGCGGTGAAGCAAATGTGATTGCAGCCTACTTATTCTGCCTCACTACCCAGAGACACTCAGGCTTGGTTGCGGTATGCAGACATATTCAAAGTAATGAGCTGTGTGGACGTTCTTGTAGCAGAAATCACTTGAGAGCTCCGGTGGCAGCCATAAGCCACAGCATGAGTTCACAAATGATCGTCCTCATTATACTGATGAGCGAGGGGAGTTTTCAGAGCCAGAGTGGTCCAGGACGCTCCATCATCTGTCAGGGAACTCCAGATGGGAGCACTTTCAAGAGCAATCAGGGACGCCATGTGATTCATCTGCATGGACTCACAGTTATGCTTTAAAATGGTGTTAAAAAAGAGTCATATTTCAGAGCAGCATTGGAGGATTACATTGTATCTTGGGAACTTTGATTGCTGAATTTGGTGTGTTCTAGTTTAATTTTCCTGGCAACAAGAATGCAAAGGTCTCACTCATCATTATAGTCATATAATATCATATATATTTGAAGCATCAGCTAGTGTGTGTGTGTGTGTGTGTGTACATATATATATATATATATATATATATATATATATATATATATATATGTGTGTGTGTGTGTGTGTGTGTGTGTGTGTGTGTGTGTGTGAAAGGTCCCAGGTTCAAATCCTGGACAAACCCCCAAAAACTTGTCTTCAGGATTACTAGAAGGCTACAGGCATGTTTTATCAGGGCTGTAGCTAAACTCTGCAGGACAGTGGCGACTGGTGGTGGTTTGGGGGGCAACCAAACCTCCTGATCTCTGTCCCAGCCGTTTCAGCAATTGCAAACAGGACTTTTAATGAGATAAACAAAAACAGGCTCAAATCAGCATATTAGAATGATTTCTGAAGGATCATGTGACACTGAATTCAGCTTTGATCACAGGAATAAACTAACATTTTACAATATATTCAAATAGAAAATAGATCTTTAAATTGTAATAATTTGTAATCATTTCAAAATATTGCTGTTTTACTCTATTTTTGATCAAATAAATTAAGCAGATAGTGGCCTGCAGTGACCTGCACTTTAAGTGTCTAATGTTGGATTACCTTTCTGTTCTGACGCCTTGACACTTAGATCAGTGGTTCCCAACCACATTCCTGGAGGCCCACCAACACTGCACATTTTGCATGTATCAAACACACCTGATTAAGGTTGTCAGCTCATTTGTAGTGACTCAAAGATCTAAAATCTAAAATAGGTGTGTCAGACAAAGGAGACATGCAAAATGTACAGTGTTGGTGGGCCTCCAGGAATGTGTTTGGGAACCACTGCCTTAGATAATGAACAGAGTGTTTCTGAAGATGGATTTGGTTCTTCGGGTTCCTCAAAAAAAAAAAAAAAAAAAAGTGCAATGCTTAATGGAAGGAGGTGATGTAAACTCAAAACATTTAATTTATCTTAAATGTTTCATAGAAAAGAAAAAAAAAAAAAAAAAAAGAACAAAAGAAAAAAAGAAATGCTTTTGAAATTACATGATAGCACTGGCATTTAATGAATGACAGCATCAAAAATTTTCACCATCTGTGGCGCTATCAGTGCCTTACTGCCTAATTCAACTTGAGTTGCTTGACAGCGAGAAATGAATTTTGGGCATACTAGTGGCCAGAACCAGAAGGTTAACCTTTCATCACTCTTTGTATTTGCTCTGTTCTACAGTGGTGCCACTAATGACCATAATCGATCATTGAAAAATGGTGTAGCAGCTTGAGGTGACTTTCCTGCAGCAAAACCACCAATATTACCTCCCACCAAGTCATCAATTTAGTAAGCTTAATCATAATTTAGCATCATTTTTAGTTGGTTTAAGTGTTTTCTTTGGGTTTTTAAAGGCTAAAATGTGATGATAAATAATCAAACAAACAGAAGTATAGAGGTGATGTGAACAAATATCATCCAAAACCAGGAAGTAGTTAATATTAAGAGATAATATTTTAAATTGAAAATGGTTGACAGTCGCTCTTTAATTCGTCCATTTAAAGGGGACCTATTATGCAAAATTCACTTTTACATGGTGTTTGAACATAAACACCATGTGTCGGCAGTGTGTACACAACCACCCTATAATGGTGAAAATCCACCCACTCCTCTTTTTTTAATCCCCATAAATCATAAGCTGTGTCTCAGAACAAGCCATTTGCAGATTCTGAGCTGACAGACTCTGCCCTATTAGCTGTACACAGTCCGCCATGTTTAACTCCTTGCCAAAGCATGTAACAGCAACATTCAAGTAAGAAATGTATTCTTATTAAAGCTACTAAAGTTAATTCAGCCAAGAGCAGTGAGTGATTTACTCCTTTTCTTTTGTTGATTGATTCATATTAACAGCACATATAGCAGTAGGTATTACGCTGCTTTCACTTTAATACACAGTATTATTTCTTTGCTCTTCACAGACATAACCGACTGTTCATGTGAACTGTGTTTGTTTTTTTGACATAACCTTATTTCGTTATTTTCCCGTATTTGACAGTTTAACCACAATAACATGTTAAAGAGAATGCCTTGGTTACATATGTAACCCTTGTTCTCTGAAGGAGGGAACGGATACGTCACGTTGGTGACCAACAAATTAGTAATCTCGCCTCAATGCAGCCCCATCCATCTCCGGGTTGCCCGTCTCAGGGGTGATGTTTCACCAACTGCTTAAACGGTGGCTGAGATTGGTGGCGTTGTCTTCCTGTGGTGGTCAAAGTAGAGTAGGCTGTGCCAACGTTTTTTTCACAGCAGGGAACTAACATGCTTGGCAATGAGCAGGCTGAGGGGCAGCACAGAAGGGAGTAAAGTTTATAGTTAACCCTCTGGGGTCTGAGGCTACCGGTGTTGTTGTACACTTCAAAGGGTTCAAATCAATCTCTTTTTGCCTTTCATATCTTGAATTTTATGGACATGCATTCTATAGGCTATATCACTCAGTGAGTTGTTGCCCTGCATCATATTCATTATCAGTCAACTGAATGAAATGTCAGATGTCCTATGTAGGTCTGTGGGTCTGGCAAGAGCATTAAAAATTTTTTTCATAACTAATTAACGTGTTAAATTTACAGCCCTAGAACTTAGTTTAATAATCACAGGACACATTGCATGACATCCAGCTCTGTGTGAGTGCTTTGGGTATGTGCATTCAGAAAACCATATATCAGAAGTTTAGACTGATATGGCTTTAAAACGCATGCAGATAATAAAGTGTGAACATAATAGAGATGATAATCAAAACCAAACGGATGTTTTAGTTTTTGGGTTTCCGAGGCAAGAGTTGTAAAGGCTCCACCCTCATCTGGAAAGCAGGGTGGGGAGCAAAAGCTCATTTGAATTTAAAGATATATGCATGAAAACAGCATTTTTTTTTTTTCCTTCCACTCAAAAATAGGCATTTACAATATGGTATAATAAATAATTTGTGGGGTATGTTGAGCTGAAACTTCACAAATACATTCTACGGACATCTGAGATGTGTCTATATTGGCCAGACGTGCGCTGAGGAGGATGGTTTGAGTCGCCAAACAAAATGTAAGAATCAAAGTTGGAGAATTGCAGATGCTAGTTGGGTCTTTGGGTCAGAAAGTCTCTAAAACTATGATCAGACTTCACCTATATAATCACAACCTGTTTGAAAAGGTTGCAACAAAAAAGCCTTTGGTGACATAAAACAGCAATCTCATGCACCTACAGTTTGTCAGGAATTACTGGTACTTTCAGTGGTACTGGGTTTTATGCCCAGAGATAAGACCAAAATAAAGCTTTTTGGAAAAACACCAGAGGTGGGATTGGGATAGACAGAAACATAGTCATGTAGAAAAGTACCTCATCCCCACTATATAAAATAATCCCGAAAAAAAGCACAAACACAGCAGAGATGCCAAATTCAGCGGCTGGAATTAGCTTAGGTGATGGCTCACAGACAGCAGAAGCAATCTGCCTGTCACTCAAGTGCCCATGCCCTTAATTATGCAGAACTTTAAGGCTTAATATAATTTAAACTAATGAGTTGAATGAGTTGTAAATGTTTTTTTGTTTTTTTTTGCAATTTTTTTTGCAATTTAAGTCACTTCCGTATTGGCTTCAAGAGAAACTGGGGGAGATTGCAGCTTGATTTTTACAGTCTTTTACTGTTCAAATTATGAACATTTTGTTTACAGTGTAAACTGCATCAAGTACAGATAGATATTAAATCAACACCTTACTGACCAGCATGAAATTGATCCAAAGCACACCTCAAAATAAACAACAGAATAGTTTACCGACCACAGAATGAATATTTTTTCCATGGACAGCAGTACCCTGACTCAAACCCCATAGAATACATGTGGGATGAGCTGAAGAAAAGAATCCACAAGTATGGACCTCTGAATCTGAAGGATCTGGAGAGATTCTGTTTGGAGAAATAGTCTCAGATGTCTTGGCATATGTTAATTATTATAAGATCGAGAGTTGTTATCTTGGCAAAGGGAGGCTGCACAGAGTATTAAATGAAGGGGTGTCTTTTTAATATATCAAAGAATTGAGATTTTAAATTGTAAAGGAGCAGAGTAGTCTTATTTATGATCACAGTATACAAGAATCAAGAATCAGTCTAATTTTACTTTTATAGTCATAACCTTTAATCTTTTAATAGCTAATTTGTCCTGAGAAGGAATATATATTACATAATATAATTAATTTTTCAACAGGGTATTCAAACCATGTTGAGGTAACTAATTCATGTAAATATTTTCAACATATTTTGTCCTGAAAATGACCTAAATACATTCCTTTAAAAGTGCATTCTTTTGAAAGTCAGTGCACAGTGCCAGTATGAAATAGTCAAGTGCCCCATTTGAGCTTTATAGGCACAATCATTCTGTAGCTTATACCTCCACCAGTGTGTCAGTAGAATAACGTAATGCTCCATAAGTTTTCTACAATATTGTAGAAATGTATTTTTGTCATTCTGAGCTCATTTAAGCAATCGTGAACATCTTGTAGTCTAACTAGATGCTTTGGACCTTAAAACAATAGCTTAGTGGATTGTTTATTGCATTTTCTCAGTGATACACACTTGAAACCTTCCTGTAATGTGGCATGCCTATTAATGTGTGAGATGTAATGGAATCTCGGGAAAGGTAGAGCCGAACACAAAGCGCCTGTGATAGGGATTCTATTATCTAGGTCTTGCTTCTGGCACCTCATGAAACATGGATGAGTTTTTACCCATAAAAGACTCAGTTTCCCTTTGATTTATACAAGAAATAAATTCTGAAAAGGTGAAAAGTCCAACGGATGCATATTTTATGTGCCTTCCACGGGCTAATGCATTTTAAATAAGCATCCCTAAAATAGAAAAATAAGTGTTGTAGAAAAGGGTTAGACATTCACAAAACCTTTTCTCTCATTTTGTCAGTGATCTATTTGGGTTTTTAGTTGGCAGCTTTTGCAAGTACAACTCGAAACATGCATGATGGGCACAATGAGACACTCATCCAGAGTGTTTACAGAAAAGACTAGAAAAGTATGTGGATGTTTATGGAATTATTTTTGTGGCAATAAAAATTAACGTTTTAAGAAACTAATGAAAATATAAATTGGAACTAAATAAAATGCCTTTGAAACTGAAAAAAATAAATAAAATAAATCGCAGGCAAAATGTTTGACTTCGGTTTTTAATACACTGCATGTTTTGCTAACTGTTGTGTGTTTGTGAGTGTCTGTAAGCGGCTTCCTATTTTATTTTAGTGATATAAAGATAGGAGTTTTGTTTTTGAATTTTATCTGTTTTTATCTGCTGCTACTGCTTTGTCGACATAAGCTTTTAGGAACGTGAGAGATCAAATGCGAGAGAAAATGAAAGTCTTGAGGTTTAATAGTACATTAAAGTACTATATAATACTGAAAATATTGCATAATGTCCAATGTTTTCAGAGAATATTTGTTTTCATACCCTTCTCTATTGTTGGGTATGATTAGGTTGTGCTGTTACAATTTAAAGACTATCATTTACATGTATGTGATATATTCAGAACTCTTAGGGCTTTGCCCGAGTCCCATCCCGTGTCTTTTCCACCGGCTGTGAGGTGAAGACCACATGTCCCAAGATTCCGCGCTCAAACTTGGCATCATCATGCTACACCTTTGTTTTGAATAGGTAACCTCTAGTGAACGAAGAACTACATAGTGTACCTTTAATCTAGAACTCCAAAGAATTTAAAATATTTGCATAATATCAGGTGTCTCAAGATCAAGATCCTAGTCATTCATAGGTGATGTGTCTGAACAAAATCTAGCGTAGCGTCAGTTCTGGCAGGTCACGTCAGTCAAGCTTGCATCAGCTGACTCCCAGGTGACTTGCGTCTACCTATAGGAATGCGACGCCTATTACGGCATCTATATATAAGCTCCTCCGTATTATCAGCAGCTATTGCATTTCTCAGGAGCAAATTACCCTCCTCCATCCCCAGCTCCTCCTCTCTTCAGTCAGGATTGGCCTTATTATTTCCCCTGAATCAGACTAATTCTCGAAAAATGTGTATGTTAAATCATGACATTTAATGATATCTGCATGTTGGTCCTGTTCTGTTTACCCTGGGGGGTTTATTGCTGCTCTCCCTGCTCTTATCCATGCTAGGCTGCATGGATGCGCAGGGAGTTCTTGCCCAGAACAGAACCATACCGCCAATACAAACTCTATGCATTATCTATCATATTTGACGATAGTGGTCCTGACAGAAATAAGAATCTTGTCTGATGGGGACAGTGGATCTCTGGTGCTACCACTCCATCCTCTAGTTCAGCATCAGAATTTTGTTTATGGACCTGGTTATGAGAAAGGAGATGTATTATAATCTAACAATACAAACTGATTTGAACTCCCATATAACACATTGCATTTAACACCATATAACTCCATATAACACACTGCTATTATTTCCCTTTTATCATTTTGTAGATAAATGTAAGATCGCTAAACCCCATCCCAAACCTAAACATAACCATTCTATACAGAATGTTAAAAGAATAAATCATAATGGACAGAAATGTATAGGAAAATGACAATTTTATCAATTAATGTAAAATATTGTTTTATTAATGTTACAACAATATTTTGAGCCACTAATCCTACCCCTACCCCTAAACCTTCCCATAACCATTAAAACTATACTGTTATAAATAAAAGAATAACAGACAAACGCAATCACAATAATTTATTTATTGCGAAAATGTCAAAAGTGGTACCAAAAGTAGTTCAAATGATGATGAGTTGCAGTCGCAGTCCTCTCTGGCAGTAATAGTTTTTTTTATAGGGTACAGAGCAGAATTTAACTTATTAATCCATGAAAATATGAATCCAGCTTCTCTCCATGAAGGTGCACACTCATTTCAAATGTCAATTCACTGAAACCCGGCATGTTGCAATCTGTGACAAAGCAGGTGAGAACCGATGAGCGTTCAATATCAGTCCTGTAAATCATTTTGTAAAGGTTGTCAAGGACGCAACTTTCAAATTTGAATCATAACGAGTGCGAGCTTTGACTGTGACAGTTACTGCTGAGAATGAAGATAAAGATCGCTGGATAAAGAGCTACATCTGTTCCTTACAAACATATGGATTCTTAAGATTTTAAGTGCAGCGAACATATAAAATTGATGTGATTTGTGAATTTGTGTTGTGCTTTGGTGTATCTTATGGTTGTATGGTCAGTCACTGCATAGGAGAATACACCTTCTGTGTCCAACAAACTAAATATTATAAAATGGTTAAACAATTACAGAAATTGTATTCATTTTAAGGTTTCAAAGTGTAGTCTTGTTTAACATTATGTAATCCTCTGAAACGAGTTTGCAGAAGTCACGAACAGAAATGTTATTTCATATTAAGTAAATGAGTAACCTGGATTAAAAAAAATTTACTAAAAACACGTATTGATATGACAATTGAATACAACAGATTTAAAACATTAATGCCATGATTTTAATATTAATACACAGGAATTCATACACAATCACACTTGAATGTAAATGATTTACATTTTATTGCTATAAATATGTCATTATTGTACGTTTTTGTGTGTATGAAAACGTAAGTAAATATACGTATGGTAGAACTGCACTTTACGTAAAATTTACACACGTATTCTCATGAGATCACGTTGATAATTTCAGTCATAATTACTTGCATGTATTAGGTTTTGCATTTGGACATATATGTGTAATGGAGGCCAGCTAGTAGTCGCTGTGCAAGTAAACCTCACTACTCTGATCTCAAGAGATGCTCTAGAGACTGACGCTAGAGGTAGAAGACTTTAGCCTCCTTGTTAGAGAATCCGACTCCTACGCCAGAGACCCAGGTTTGAGGCCTGCGCAGATCGGGGCGAGTAGCACCTGGGTTAGGGGTTACAGTGGTGCCGTGACCCGGATGGGTCAATGTGACTGTGTTTGTGTGTGTGTGTTGGATGGAGTAATTCACGCTGAGATTAGGTGGATGGTCACTTAAGGTTGCTTTACTGGGCCTGGGACAAGACAAGACTGGGACAAACAGGACCAAACGGCTGATTAGAGTACAGTGCATAGATGCAGCGACTCTGCTGCTTACACATTTTTACAAGGTGATCATGAACATATAGTGGACAATATTCTAAATAAAGCATACATTAAAATAAATAAATAAATAAATAAATACATTATATATATATATATATATATATATATATATATATATATATATATATATATAAAACATGACCAAAATGCCGGTTAGAATACAGTGCATCGATGTTGTATGAGAAATCTTGTAAATGAGCTCTAAAATACCTCTTCATCTGAAAAAGCAAGTACTTATATTGTTTTTTTAAACTTAAAAAATACTGACTTACTGCAAGTATCCAGTATCCTGATGACAATGATTGATGATGATGATTATGTCATTTGTCTATGCTATTCCTAAGAAATCATCTCAATATAGTGTAGCAGCAGATAAATACAGATAAAATAATAATCTCCTGTCATCACTCCTCCTGGGTTCCTGTCCTCCACACGAGGTCGTGCCTTAGCTGGCGGGGGCATATTGTCACGATTATGTTCAGTTTGAGTTTGTTTTCTGTCTTTGCTTTTCTTGCCTGCCCGAGTTTCATTGTTAGTTTCTATGGTTATTGATTTGATTTGTCATTCTGATCAGCTGTGCATGATTAATCACCTTTGTTATTCCCCTGTATTTAAGTTCATGTGTTTCTGTTCATAAACAGTGTGTGAATCTGCCTAAATGGGTAAAACTGGTGGAAATAAGGTGGAGATGGACTAATTGCAAGGTAATTATCTTACCCACTCGAACGACATCCTGCTATTAGTGAGCCCGCAGCTTGGTTAAACTGAAGACTCTATGTCTGCGACCTGCATGATTTACAGAGGTTTTTCTGAATAAAGAATGATTTACACCATTTACACCAAGGAAAAAATTGAAAATTTTTTTTTAAATAAATTGTTCTAATTCTATAAGAATAGCAAAGTCCACACCACAACTATAATGATAATGACACTGAGGAACTCTATAATTGGAATCAGAATCAGAAAAATTACTTTTCCAACTGATAAACGATAAATGTCTGAACCCAATCAGAATCCACACAACTTTAAAGATGAGCTTTAAAGATTTTAAAGATGCACAGAGTGCAACAGTCGAGTTCTAGAAGTCAAAATCAATCAATCTATCTATCTAATCAAGTTTAACATCAAAATTCCTGGTGAAAAACTATATTACCCATGGTTGTTCTAGAGTGTCTCCCAACACTCTCAAAATAATATTATATAATATAATAATATTATAATATATATATAATATAATAATATTATAATATATATATATATATATATATATATATATATATATATATATATATTTTTTTTTTTTTTCATTAAACCTAAAATAATTTGTTTCTGTATACAGAATAGACATAATAAATCAATAGTTTTATATTTTGTAATAGTTCTCGTTTACTGTTGATTATTCTCTTGCTACCTCCTTTGCCTCCTGAGAAAGAGTTTAATCCCTTTACCCTTTTTTATCATTCTTCTGACAGAAGAGGTTCCTCCGCTATGACTCTGTACAGCTCTTTTCTTTTCACACCCTTACAGTGGGAATACTTGCTGTCGAGTTCACACTCAAGTGGCCTTTGTGATTTTCTGCCTCCTTCTTAACAAATGTCCTCCCTCTCTCCTTGCCAGTTCTTCTTTGCTCTGCTCCCCCAAAGGATGTTGGGTAGGACAGTGAGGCAGCAGGTTTTGGAACTAATGACCTGATGAAGAGGAGGAGAGTTGGTTGAGAGTTCACCTCCTCCTGGGGAAGTATAGCGATACTGCCATGGCTCTCTGCGTGGTGAGAGACTCTGCAATTGGCTGACAAAGGCAGAAACTCCTAAAGTGATTTCAGCACTCACTGTCAGGCACATGACAGCTCTATTACCAATACAATTGGGCTGGTCCCATATGCCTAAACCCTGCAAAACACACACACACACACACACACACACACACACACACACACACACACACACACACACACACACACGTAAACACATGCACTTTTATGACAGACATCAAACAAAGCAAACTAGCAACTAGCAAATGCCATTAACATTGCAAATCCAGATATGGCATGGAAACAGAATGGAAACATTTATTCTTATAGGATACCCAATCAAGACTAGACTTAACAAACTGGTTTTAGGCTGGATTCAGGTAAGTTTTGTAGAGTGTAATATAAGGTAGATGCTATTTTGTAAACAGTGGTAGATGCTATTTGTTTTAAATGTAAAATGAGCTCTCTCATTATTCCTTAATCCCTGCTTATTCTAGCTTGTACTATCCTGAATGATGGCTGAAACTTTGTATTAATAGCAATTTTCGCATTTACTGACTCTTCAGATGCATCACTTGTTACAATTGTCACTTTGGATGAAAATATCTGATAAATGAATAAATGTAAATAGCTTGTGTTAACCACAGACTTTATCCACCCCACAGCACGGGTATAAAGGTGGAAGAGGGAGCAACGCACATTTCAGCTTTTTGCTTCGGCGCAGAGCGGTTCTATTGTTTCTGTTGTATTCATCCATAAATGTTTCTACGAGTCTGTTCTTCAGGAAGAAGCCTCTTCTTCCGGTGTTGGTGTGATGATTCTGCAGTGGTGGTTGCAATCTCTCTGCATTTTCTGCTGTTTATGCAGCATTAAGAAAGAGCATTGTTGCCCCTTTAATGAGTATTGCTGTTTATACAGCTGAGAATGAGTGCACACTGCAGGCTGCACTATTTCCTGCCAGTTGTGCTGCAGCTATTTCCCCTGTGTTCATGTGCCAAGTACCCATTGCAGGAAGATAACCATCACGATGTTGCGGTCAAGACTCCAACACCTCAAATGAGTCCCCTTACCTATACCCCGATCTAACTCCTTTTCCGGTAATCAGCCATTTCATTCAAGGCTCCTCCGGATGATCAGATGTCGATCGTTGTATCGGAGGGTGAGCTTGAGTCCTCTGGGGTTGCAGTGGCTGCGTTGCCCCATTTGAGGGGAGTGGCAGTGCCCGAGCCTGACCCTACTGGGCCGCTGAGACAGCTGGGCTCGAGTGGAGGCCTCCACCATGTCCTGAACCCTCGAGGCTGGACAATTGGTTTCTCAGTGCGGCCCGGTACCTTTCTTTCTGGAAGTGCATGAAGAGGTTACCAGATCATGGATGGCACCTTTTTCTTCCAGAAATCGGTCCGGTGCCTCTTCCCCCCTCACTACCCTCGATGGCGGGGCGGCCAAGGGATACGCAGAGATCCCCTCGATGGAGCGGTCAGTTGCAATCCAATTGTGTCCAAAGACCGCTATCTTGCACAAGAATGGTGTCCTCAGGGTGGGAGGACGGAAGGTCTCATTCGACCTTGCATCATGATGTAATGCATCCTGTAATCCTTCTGAAGAAATATCACTTGTCAGCCTTGCTCGTTGAACATCATTATGAGCATGTACACCACCAAGGAAGAGGCATGACCATGAATTAATTGCGTGCAAATGGAATATGGGTCTTAGGATGCAGAGACGTGGTCTCTTCACACTAGAAAAATGTAGAAGATACAGAAGAGCAACTGAGGTTCAAAGAATGGCAGATCTACCGGAAGAGAGAACTGAGACATCCCCTCCTTTTACATTCTGTGGTATAGATTGTTCTGGCCCCTTTATCGTAAAGGGGTAAAGAAAGGAATTAAAAAGATTTAATTTTGTTTACCTGCTTGTGCTCTAGAGACATACACATAGAGACACTAGATGACTTGACAACAAATGCTTTCATGAATGCACTTCGAGTATTCATAGCCGAACACCAACTGAGATGCGAGCAGGGAACAAATTTCATTGGGGCTAGTAAAGAGTTTTCTGAGCTGATCAAAGGGATGGATCAAGAATGTCTGTGAGCAATTAATTTGTGAATTTGTAGTGAAGCAAGTGGTGGGGTCTGGGAGAGCCAGATTTGAACAATCCGAAGCATCCTGACCGCCATGCTCGACAGGTCTGCAAGCAGACTCAACACCACAACCTTGAGAACATTTCTTTACAAAACGATGATTCTGCCGGTCCAGAACCACTCACACCTAATCACATATTAACCATGAAATCTGCAATCATTCTGCCCCCTCCAGGACAGTTCAGCAAAGAAGACTATCTACGTAAAAGTTGGAGAAGAGTGCAGTTCTTGGCCAATGAATTCTGGCAGAGATGGAAACGTGAATATCTGCTCAATCTTCGAAAATGTCAAAATTGCAGAAAACTTCTTAAAATTCACAAGTAGATGCCATTGTAATTCTACAAGATGACAACACTCAAAGAAACACCACAGTGGTAGAAACTCACACTAGTTCAGATGGCATTGTGCGTAAGGTGAAGCTTCTAGTTAGTGACACTACATTTATTCAAGGAAAACCACAGACTAGATCAGTTTACCTGGAAAGGCCTATTTACATGGTAGTTACTTTACTTGAAGCCAATTAAGTCACATACACAACACCTCTACACACATTTAGATCCAAAGGACATTTATCAAATTTTTTTTCTATACTTGGTTCAAAGAAAAATACCACATTACAGGTAAATGAATGATTTTGATGGGAGTGTAAGTGTTGTTATGTAGATGTGTATGCTGTGTATTCTGCCTTTTGTATTCAACATACAAAGAAAAAGGGTAAAACTCTTGCAGTTAAAAAAAAGATTATGCTACGTCCTACACCTTCACTATTCAGCTTACGGAAAAAGCTTAACTGACCCAGCGCCAGTTTATACTTTCTTCGTAACTTGAACATTTTTTGGGGGATTTTTTTTTTTTCATCACTTCACTTCACTTCACTTCACTTCAGAAGGCCTTTATTAACCCCCTGGAGCCGTGTGACGTTTATGATGGATGGATGTGAATGGAAGCATATCTTCAGCTCATACTCGTTGGTCCCACTCACAGACATTATAAAGCTCGGATGCGTCCGTATATTTATTAAAATATCTCCAGTTGTGTTCATCAGAAAGAAGAAAGTCATATACACATAGGATGGCTTGAGGGTGAGTAAAGCTTGGGGTAATTTTCATTTGAAAGTGAACTAATCCTTTAAAACATAAGACACAAGAATGCACTTTAACAGAAATAACAAACTACTGAGTTGCTCCCCAATAAACTGATGATGAGCAGATGACTCACGAGGCACTGTTAAGTTACGTTTAAGTTTAAAATTATTGCTGTCAGAAGCCAAAAGGACAGTAAAGATGATTTTCGTGAATTAAAGACTCAAGGACCTCTTTTCATGACAAGCAGCCAACGAGGTATTTGTTTCACTTGTTAAAATGATTGGAAAGCAACATTTCTATCTTGTTTTTCTATCTTGTATCTTTCAGACTATTTGGTGTTATTTGTCCCGTACAAACTTGTGTTTAAATTTCGGGAGGTAACGGCACGACACGACACGACACGACACGACACGACACGACACGACACGACACGACACGACACGACTAAAGTAAGGAAACACGGGGGAACATACAATGTATGACAACGAGCCAACACAGGACTGCAAACACAAGAAGAATAAATGGAGAACAATCAAAGCATGTAACGAGGGAGGACAGGTGGGGCAAATTAATCAATAATCAGGTAACAAGATGGGCGGGGTCAAGACCATCGACAGGAGAGCACATGGCACAAAGAAACACATGACAAGCCATGTGCTCACACCAAACATAAGCGCAAGCATGACATGAAAGCATGAGACAAGAAACAAACACAAAGACAAGACAATATGGGAGTGTCAGAGCTGTGACAGAGTGACAGAACCCTGACCCTGTAATCCGCAAGGGTTACAGACTCTAGTTTGAGTCTTGTTAACCAAAGTTCAACAGCATTTTGACTACGGTGTTGGCCCCGAGCAGGCACAGGTTATGGAGCAGGAAGTTCAATCTCTTCTGGTGAAGGAGGCCATAGACATTATTATTCCCCCAGAGAGAAACACCAGGTTCTACAACTGTTATTTTATAGTTCAGAAAAAGGATGGAGGTTTAAGTCACACTATAGATCTTCGTCAGCTCAACCATTTTCTGAGGAGATTCAGGTTCAAGATACTGATGATTCCTCTTATCGTGAGCCAAATCAAGTCTGAGGACTGGTTTGTCATGATCAGTCTAAAGGACACTTATTTTCATATCTCCATCCTTCCAGAGCACAGGAAGTTCCTACGGTTTGCTTTCGGGGGCGAAGTGTACCAATTTCAGGTTCTTCTGTTCAGCCTAGCATTATCCCCTAGATGGTGGCACAGCACAGAGATATGGAATTTAATTATGTTGTGGGCACAGTTGTCTCCTGCACGTATCAAATCGATTCTGGCAACAGTGATCAGAATCAATCTAGGCCAGCTCATCACTTAGACCCCTGCAGTGATGGCTCAGAACCAAGGAGGTTTTTCCTGAGGGGCAACCCGTTTCACACAATCTAGTTTATGTGCAGGTGCCTTTGTTCCTTGATCATGTGGAAAAAGGCCTTGGTTCCTGTCCCAAGGCCCAGTGTTTGGGTTATCCTGACATTGAATGTTCATGTCAATAGATGCATCCTGCACAGGGTGGGACATGGCCATGGAAGGCCGCTCGTTGAAAAATTTGAGATGCACTAGGCTACCTGTTTCATCCGCATATATGCCCATTGGAAATGAATGCATTTTAGTACATTGTAAATACATTAAAGCACCATATATGTTTACTACTGAGCATTAACGTGTTTCGTGGAGTGGAAGATATGATGACTAGTCGCCTATAAGTATTATAATGGTGCAACAAGTCATACTTTAGAGGCATTAATAACCTTTATTGGAATGTAAATGTACATCCAAGCTTAACTGCAAAAATCTGTGAGGGCAACGGACAAGAAAAATGCGGGTAGTTTTGGTGTACCCAGGGTAGGCTTAGTAACAATCAGGGCTTGACATTAACACCCGCCAAATGCGGGTAGTTTTCAGCTGTTTCAGTTCACACCGCACCGACAAACGTCAACAAACTCGTCTGTTGGAGTTTGTTGGATAGGTGTGATACCCCTGTTGGCGTTGGTCGGAGTCTGTTTTTACTAGACAGAACATGTTTAATCGGCGTTTGTTTGGTCGTCTGAAGCCCCGTTCACACCGCCAGCGACTTTTTCACTGCATGTCGCTAGTCTCCTACTGTGAAGTTGCTTGTGGGCGTTCCTAGTGGTGTCGCTCTAATATCATTGGTAGATTGCACGTATGATCATATCTATAGAAAATGCAATCACAAATTATATATATAAAACTAATAAATCCTTCTAATTTGACAAGGAATTAGGTTTAAAATAATTAAAAGTAATATTCTGCTGTTGTAGAGTGTTGTGACTGCAGAGCTCATTGCAATAAATCATTAACCAGATTAACGATTGGTCTATCAACAAATTAAACTCACTCATACTGTCAAAAAATACTAAAACGTCATTCGAATTTGACAAATAATCAATTTTCTTGTTCCTTATAATCAACACAATGCAGGGGAAACTGTAATATGAACTGCAGTAGTGCTACACTGCTCACAGCATCATATAATTAGCAACACAATCAAACTCACAAGACTGCCGACAGTTTCTTTTCCACGCATATTATTTTATTATATCCGTGTATGTACAGTCAAATCAGTGAAATCGCTCCGGAACTATTCCTGTCTGTCCTGCCTGCACTCGAGACAGTGACGTGAGCTCCAGAGAGCTCCACTCCTATTGGTTGTCTCTCACGAAATTCGCTCCTGATTTGCATAAAGTTGAAATATCTGACCTTTTGTCACGTGTCTCTCGTCGCTTGACACGACTACATTCTGTCGCCAACGGTCACTGTCGCTCTTGTCACCGGAAGTCGCCAGCGCTCCATTGAAATTAATGGGATCCTGTCGCTTTGTCGCTGCGTGTAGCTGGCGGTGTGAACGGGGCTTGAGCATCCACCAAAGGCAACAAAACTCTGACGTAATCTGACTTGGCCACAAACCGTTGCCATGACGATGAGGTAAATCCCTTGCAAAGACTGTTTGATTGCGCCCGCTTCTCACGCACACACAACAAAGCAGTGGAAACATGACATCGCAGCTTGTTCGTTATAAAAAATAAAATACAGTTAAAATAAAAAAAACATATAAAAGGTACAAGAGTCTGCAGTGCAATCCGTGCCATTCAGCAAGAGCACTGCCCCACTTCACCGAAAGAGAGAGGTATAACACCATGAGAGCATACGCTAATTTAATCTGACGTCTCTCTACCAAACTACCTACTGTAGTTTAATTTGCGAAGGACAAAGAGAAAGCACCCATTTGATAAATGAGCCAGTAGTAGAGAAATAATAACTTTTAAGAATTAATCTTTTTTGTGTAATGACCCCCAACACTGTCCTCCACCTTGCTAGAGTGTGACCTGATTTGATGTGCAGATGCGATGGATCACGTTTTTTTTTTTTTTTTTTTAAGCCGGAAAGAAAACAAGCCGAAATGAAATAAGAGTAACGAGGCTATTTTTAAAATGTAAGGAGTACAAAGTACAGATAATTGCGTGAAAATGTAAGGAGTAGAAGTAAAAAGTTGGCTGAAAAATAATTACTACAGTAAAGTATAGATACCCGAAATTTCTACTCAAGTAAGGTAACGAAGTATTTGTACTTCATTTTGGAACTCCCGGTCAATCTGGGATCGCAAGTGCTTATGTCCTGAGTTGTGCCTGGACAGCTTCACACCAGGACAGGCATTTGTGAATGGCGTAGAGCAGGGGTGCCCACTCTATTTTGCGTGATGATCTACTTTTAAAATGATCAACTCAATTAAATCTACCAACCAAAAAAACACAGTTTAATAAAAATAAATAAATTAAATATATATATATATATATATATATATATATATATATATATATATATATATATATATATATATATAAAAAAAAAATACATTTCAAGTTCATTGTTGATGTTTAATTTTAACACTAAACTCAAAAGCATACAGCACAACAGATTACAATAGCCAGGGCATTTAGCTTATTTTGATGACTGAATACAATCAAACAGTTTGCATAATATTTGTCAACAAAACACAGCTGCGGATTCATTGCCAAGTACAAGGAGGAGGACGCTTTTCCCGACTTCCTTAATTATCATTATACACACCACAAGCTCTATGTGCGAAAATGCTGAACATGAAATTGATCATGGATGTTTCCATGAAAATCATCTGCTCAATACGTGCACGCTCACTTCAGAGATGGCTGTTTCATGCATAATTGGAGGAAGCTGACTTCGCGCTCTGTTCTCCGAACTCCGTAGCTCTAGGAAGGCACAGTTTGCGCGAAGCAGACTAGTTGTCATGACAACAGAATAAACAAAAATCTTGCCTGGTCAAAATGTATTAGTCAAATGCAAGTCAGACAGAAACTAAAAGGAGAAGGAAGGACATTGTTATATTTCTTTTTATTAAAATATAACAAAAGCATTTATTAAAATTGTGTGCGATCTACCAGCATTGTCTTTGCGATCGACTGGTAGATCGTGATCAACCTATTGGGCACCCCTGGCATAGAGGGTATCTCGTTCCCAAAGTGTCATCATCGACGCAATGCGAGTTCCTTCGAAGGGGAACGTCGCGGGTTACGATTGTAACCCTGGTTCCCTTTCATGGGAACTGTCGACGTTACCTCATTGACGTTATGGGAACCCTCTGCGTAATTGCGTCATGAAGCACCTCTGTATCTAACCAATGAAGAGACGAGACGTCAGAAGCGGGTGACGTCACGGACCAGGAAACTATAAAGCATACCCAGAACAAAGAATTCTAGCTTCTGTTGTCTTTAGCAAGCGCCCTCTGTATCTTGTGTGTCTTATTTGGTGGTGTTTGTCTATCACGTTCTGATATCTTCGTCTGAGGACAAGAATCAGTATCAAGCACCCACATTTATAAATATATATATATATATTTATTTATAAAGACACGATATAATGGCGGAAAAAGATACAAAAAAGGATAAACAGCAGTTTACCAACTGTGTGCCTCCCTGCACTCGATTTATCTCGGGTGGGGACACACATGAGATGTGTATAATCTGCCTGGGAGTTGAGCATGCAAAGGCAGCTCTCGAGGGAGCTGTCTGTGTTCACTGTGAGTGGCTAACTCTCAGAGTCCTGAGATCACGGCGGGCACTCTTTGAGGAGATTGCCGCGGCCGGTGTTCCCCGCAGATCTGGTCCCCCTGCTGCCGAGGCAAACTGAAGGCTGCATTCGTGGGGATCACAAATGGATCTGGTAGAGGGGGTTGAGACGGGCTCTGCCTTATCTCTTCCCTTACCTGCCAGACCCAGTGTCTCTCCTCTGGTGGTGGAAGCACGCGCTGCGGTTTCTTTCCCCCGGAGAGAGCCACTGGCGCTCAACGTATCTTCCTCCGAGGAGGTTGATGTGGAGAGCGTCGAGGCTGTTTATTGAGGAACCGCCATCCTCATCTCCAGCTTATGAGGAGCTACTGGAGGTGGTGACTAGGGCAGTTGATAAGCTAAAAATAGACTAAAAATAGAGCGACACGAAGCCAAAAAGTAAACTTGATGAGCGCTTCCACCCCGCACGGTCACTACCCCAGCTTCAGGTTCTGCCGTTCCTTCCCGACCTCCACACCGAGGTGTCGAGGTCGTGGAATAAATCTGTGCAGTATCGTGTTTTCAGCCCCCAAACATCAGTGTATAGTAACATCATGGGGCTGAAACACCATGGCTACGGGGAGATGCCTCGGGTTGAAGAGACACTTGCGAGCTATCTCTCGCCCGAGTCTGCATCGTCCCTCAAGGCCCCGACACTGCCCACTAAGCCTCTTAAAACAACTTCGAGATTGGTGGGCGGCCAACACAGGCGAAGCCTTCCAGGGGTAAGGCGGATCTGAGGAACGACATTATCTCTCGGAAGGCTCCAAAAAAGAAGTCCTGACGCCAGCCGTCCAGGACGCATGAGGGCAGCCCCCTCAGGAGGGGTCTGGGTATTAAAAAATCTGGTATCCGTTCCTCTTCGGCACCCTCAGGGGGCCGTTCTGCCAACCCTGCCACCCAGTGTGCGTCAGGGTCGGTCGTCACTTGATTCATTTGTCTGCCGCTGCGCCGTGTCAGATCAACGAGCCAAGTGCTCAAAAAACACCAGAGGCCAGTCTCGAGAGACTGGTTCCCTTAGTAGATTTTATGGCAGAATGGAAACTTCTCCCGAATATTTCGAAATGGGTGCTGCTCATCATAGAACAGGGTTACAGAATAGAGTTCGGCTCTCAGCCACCCAGGTTCAGTGGGGTTCTTCCCACAGTGGTGACCCCAGAGCAGTCTCTGGTTATGGAACAAGAGGTTATGATGCTCTTGCAAAAAGGAGCTGTAGAAAGGGTTCCTCTTCCCAGCAAGCTGTCAGGCTTTTACAGCCGCTACTTCATTGTTCCAAAGAAGGATGGAGGGCTGCGTCCCATCATAGATTTGCGTGTGTTAAATCGATCTGTACGAAAGCTAAAGTTCAAGATGCTTACACTCAAACAGATTATCCCACAGATCAGGTCCGAGGACTGGTTTGTGGCGATAGACCTGAAAGACGCATACTTTCATGTATCCATCCATCTTCATCACAGGAAGTTCCTGAGGTTTGCTTTCGGGGGCGAAGCTTACCAATACAGGGTTCTTCCCTTCGGCCTATCTCTATCACCCCGCACGTTCACAAAGTGCGTGGATGCAGCTCTGGCTCCGCTGAGACTCCAGGGCATCTGCGTACTGAACTATATCGACGACTGGTTGATACTAGCTCAAACAGAACAGTTGGCAGTTTAACATTGAGATGTTGTTCTGTCGCACATGAAAAAGCTTGGGCTGAGGCTCAACGCCAAGAAAAATGTGCTGGTTCCGAGTCAAATTACCAACTACTTAGGGTTAGTTTGGGACTCCACCACGATGCAGGCATATCTATCCCCTGCTCGTGTGATTTCCATTCTCGGAGCCATGAATGGGATGAAGTTAGGCCAATCACTCACTGTAAAAGAGTTTCAGAGACTGTTGGGTCTTATGGCAGATGCGTCCAATGTGATACCTTTTGGCCTTCTGCACATGAGACCCTTGCAGTGGTGGCTCAGGACCAGGGGGTTTTCTCCGAGGGGAAATCCTTTTCGCGTGATCAAAGTCACGCAGTGATGCCTTTGTGCTCTGGTCATGTGGAAAAAGCCTTGGTTCCTGTCCCAGGGGCCCGTGCTGGGGACTTCTCATCATCGCGTAATGCTTATGACGGATGCTTCCCTCACGGGCTGGGGGGCAATCATGAGTGGTCGATCAGCCCAGGGTCTATGGGAGGACCATCAGCTCTCCTGGCACATAAATCGGCTGGAGATGATGGCGGTATTTCTTGCATTTAAATATTTCCTCCCAGACCTGAGGGGCCATCACGTGTTGGTCTGCACAGACAACACGACGGTGGTCTCATACATCAACCATCAGGGGGGTCTGCGGTCTCGCCAACTTTGCAACTTGGCCCGTCGGATCCTCCTGTGGGCCCAGGAAAAGCTCCTCTCACTGAGAACAGCTTATATTCTGGGGCATCAAAATGTGGGAGCAGACGCCCTGTCGAGGCAGGGGCCAAGGCCCGGGGAGTGGAGACTCCACACCGAGGTGGTGAAGCTCATCTGGAAAAAATTCGGTCACACGGAAGTCGACCTATTTGCTTCGGGAGAGTCAACCCAGTGTTGTCTGTGGTACTCCCTAATGCACCCAGCACCTCTGGGTCTGGATGCTATGGTACAGATGTGGCCGAGCGGGTGGCACGATACTCCATCCCCACCCAGAGCTATGAAAACTGTGGGCCTGGCCTCTGAGGGGACCAGGCTCATAGATTCCGGTCTCCCAACCGAGGTTGTGGAGACCATTCTTCATTCCAGAACTCCCTCCACAAGGAAGCTATATGCATACAAATGGAAATTGCTTCCTTCGTGGCACACTGACCAGCTGTTTGTATGTTTCGGGTCCCCTAAGTAGGGGGGCCCAGCATCTAAGCAGAGAATGAGCTATCTCACTTGCTTACGAAGCAGCCAGACAGCAGTGTCCACTAGCAGTCCATGCTCATTCTACTAGGGGTATGGCGGCCTCAAAGGCATTGTTGTCAGGAGTTTCTATGAATGATATATGTGATGCAGCTGGATGGTCATCCCAGCACACATTTATTAGGTATTACAACCTAGATGTAAACTCCACTCCAGGTTCCTCAGTTCTGTCCACAAGATAAGACAGGTACTTGGCTCTACGGCGTAGTTGGGACAGCGTTCCCATAACATCAATGACGTAGCGTCGACAGTTCCCATGAAAGGGAATGTCTAGGGTTACTTGTGTAACCCTGGTACCCTGAATAAGGGAACGAGACGCTACGTCGCGTTGCCATACCCCCCGCGTACCTGTGAGCGTCTTGCTTCAGCCATAATCCAGAAGCTAGCGTTCTTTGATCTGGGTATGCTTTATAGTTTCCTGGTCCGTGACGTCACCCGCTTCTGACGTCTCGTCTCTTCATTGGTTAGATACAGAGGTGCTTCACGACTAGGGCTGGGCGATATATCGCATGCGATTCTCACGCGCATTTCGTCAGTAAAGCCGGTTCCCTGATTACCGCTAAATCGCCATCACCTGCTTTCAAATGGAGCGCCATTTAACAGACAGAGCCGTAGTTCACTGATAAGCCACACAATATCACGTTCATATCGCAGATGAATCGCCTTCGATAATGAACGCGATATTTGCGTGGCTTATCAGTGAACTACGGCTCTGTCTGTTAAATGGCCCTCCATTTGAAAGCAGGTGATGGCGATTTAGCAGTAATCAGGGAACCGGCTTTTCTGACGAAATGCGCGTGACAATTGCATGCGATATATCGCCCAGCCCTATTCACGACGCAATTACGCAGAGGGTTCCCATAACGTCAATGACGTGGCATCTCGTTCCCTTATTCAGGGAACCAGGGTTACACAAGTAACCCTAGACATTTCTCTGAGAGAACATTGCGTCCCTTTGCCATACTTCCTGCATGTCTGGGAGTGGCTTGCTTTATCCTGTCAGAAGCTACCTTTATTGTGTTTCCTGCTCCCTTTATAGCTTCCGCGTTCCACCAACATACATCATGGGATGACATTGCACCAATCAGAATTGGACTAAGTTAAACACAGGCTTCAGAGCAGTCACTTTAGGCATTCCCCAAAGTGCCATCACAGATGCAGCACTTCGTTCCCCTCTCAGGGAACCAGGGTCACAGATGTAACCTAAAACATTCTTCTCTAATATCAAGTATATGCACACACAGGAGACACACAAACAACTGGATGCATACCTAACATGTATAAGTTTGTCTGATTCGACCATAAGATTTCTCTCTCCTAGTGACCTGTGAGAGATGGTATCGTTGTTGTCACAACAAATGCTTTGAAGTTTTTGATTTGATGTCAAAAAACTGTTTTTTTGTTTGTTTGTTTGTTTGTTTGTTTTTTAAACAGTGTTGCCTTTGGGCAGTTATATAGCTATGGTTGTGTAGTTGGGTTTTAAAGCAGGTTGGATTGTTTTCTTTTTTTTTTTCTTTTTTTTTTCTGATCAGTATGTATTTATTGCTATTTCACTGTCCGCTTGATTCAAATGTGGATGAATGGATACACATAGATGTGTGCACACTGCCAGAGCTGTGTGAGAACACTACCATGCTGCTTTTGTGGGTGTAGGAGTGTTAAATAAAAAAAAAAAATGAAGATAATTATGGCCGTCTTTTTTTGTCACTTTTTTTTTTTTTTTTACCTATTTTTACTGATACCACAGGCTAGTCAGTGTATTCAGTAGGTTGCTTCAGATGCATAAGGCATTATAAGTATTATATACAACAATGCAACAATAATAAAACACTGCATTGGCATTAAAAAATAAATTTACTTTGTCACTCTATAGATGTGTGCTATCCAAAATAATGTTATTTTGTCAGCCCCTTCAGATTTTCTTCAGTAAATGGAGCTGATATAGTCTGTTGGAAACCATTCTATATTCATTATTAATCAAAATGAATGTTATATATGTCAATATAATAATTATTTGACATGACAAGGCACATTATTTTGTCGACATATTGAGTTACAGCAAGGAAATAAACAAATTATATGAGAAAGTGGAAGAATTGTGAGGTTGCAAGCAAAATGTAATTGAATCCTTTTTAACATGTTTAATTTGAATTCATTTTATGTTAATTAATCCAAATAACTCCTGATATAACATTTTGTTTTTCAGTTTTGTGTCCAGTTTTGTCCCGGTCCTCAAGAATCAGTGATTTTTATTCTTTTCACATCACTGCCCATCTAAAATGCTGCATGTTTGCTTTTGTATTCAGTGCACTGACTTAAGTGTAACTCATGTCAGCTCTTCCCTGGACTTGTAACATTAGCATTAGCAGAAAGTCTCAGGGTGCATTACAATCAGCTCCCTAAAGCTTCCTAGGTAATGAATCAGTATATCGTGTACACAAATTCGGGTAAGGACAGTAAGAACGTCTCGGTTACGTATGTAACCCTCGTTCCCTGAAGGAGGGAACGGAGACGTACGTCAGTAGTGACCGAAGAATTGGGATATCGCTTAGAGAGCCCTATCAGCTTCGTGTGAACTAAAACAAGCCAATGGAATTGGCGTGCGATATTTGCATAATGCGCACCGCCCCCGACAGGTGTATATAAATAGGAAGCGGATGCAATCGCACTCTGTTTTTCGCTGAGGAGACAACTGGTGTCTGCACTACAGCGAGGGTACAGAAACTGTGGCGACGGGACGTACGTCTCCGTTCCCTCCTTCAGGGAACGAGGGTTACATACGTAACCGAGACGTTCCCTTTCAGTCGGTCACGTTCGACGTACGTCAGTAGTGACCGACGAATTGGGATCCCAACTAAAGCGCCACAGTTACGAAACCCCTTCCAGTGCCCAGCGCAAGCTCGGCTACCCATAGCACCAGCTGGAACGGTGAAGGGGCGAGCTTACGCTGAGAGAGTTTACTGCTGTCTTACCGAATACCCACTAAGTAAACTAGACTACACTGGGGAAGCGAACCCGTAAGGGACGCTGCGGAGGCCACTACCTACCCAATGGGGGAGGAGTTTACGTGGAGAACACACATATGGACTGGCCCGGGGGGCAGTACGCATATGGGGTCCCTGGGATGGCTCCACCTGGGTAGGGGGAGACTCATCTGACAGGTGACAGCAGAGCTGGCTCTGCTAAGGGAAAGACACGGGCTCGCCGTAGGGAGTTTAGACCCGTGGACAATTACACATATGGGACTGCTCACGTAGAGGGGTCATGACATATGGGCCCCAGCCAACAGACAGCGTCAGCGACGGATGTAGGCCTGGCATCAGACACTCCGCAATGTCCGAGCCGAAGGGGGAGGCGGAGGAACTCGACAGGGTTCGCCAAGCGGGGAACACGACTGGAGTAAAAGTATGCACGTATCCGGCCAGGGGGCGGGAATGGCATTGCAAGCCGACACTTAGAGCGGGTACAACACGTCTACCGACTAGTAGATGCGAGTACACGTGAAGATACTGGCTCTACACGTAGGCTATAAAACCTAGCGAACGTGTTAGGTGTCGCCCAGCCCGCAGCTCTACAGATATCTGTCAGCGAGGCGCCATGAGCCAGCGCCCAGGAAGAGGCCACCCCTCTGGTGGAGTGGGCTCTCAACCCGAGCGGGCAAGGCACGCCCTGGGATTCATACGCCAAGGCGATGGCATCCACTATCCAGTGGGCCATCCTCTGCTTGGAGACAGCCTTTCCCTTCTGCTGGCCTCCGTAACAGACAAAGAGCTGATCTGAGGTCCTGAAGCTTCGCGTTCTGTCCACGTACACACGCAGAGCGCGGACGGAACAGAGCAAAGCTAGGGCTGGGTCTGCCTCCTCCGAGGGCAGCGCTTGCAGGTTCACTACCTGATCTCTGAAGGGAGTGGTAGGAACCTTGGGCAGGTATCCAGGCCGGGGTCTCAGGATGACGTGAGAATCACCGGGCCCGAATTCTAGGCACGCTTCGTCGACCGAAAACGCATGCAGGTCCCCTACCCTCTTCAGGGAAGCCAATGCAACCAGAAGGACAGTTTTTAGGGACATAACCTTCAGGTCGACTGATCGCAAAGGCTCAAAGGGATGACCCCGGAGAGCTGTGAGAACCAGGGTCAGATCCCAAGAGGGTACGGAGGAAGGGCGAGGAGGATTCAGTCTCCTTGCCCCCCTCAGGAACCTGACGATCAGATCGTGTTTCCCCAGGGACTTACCCTCAACTGCGTGGTGATGTGCAGCGATAGCGGCAACATACACCTTCAGGGTGGAGGGAGACAGCCTTCGCTCCAACCCTTCTTGCAGGAAGGAAAGCACAGATCTGACCGAGCATGATCGGGGGTCCTCTCGGCGAGAGGCGCACCATTCGACGAACAGGTTCCACTTCAGCGCGTAGAGACTCCTAGTGGAAGGAGCTCTAGCGGAAGTGATGGTGTCTACGACCGCTTGCGGGAGATCACTCAGAACCTCCGCATCCCGTCCAGGGACCACACGTGGAGGTTCCACAGATCGGGACGCGGGTGCCACAGGGTGCCCCGTCTCTGAGTCAGGAGGTCCTTCCTCAGAGGAATCGGCCAGGGAGGGGCTGTCGCGAGGAGAATGAGGTCTGAGAACCAGGTCCGAGTGGGCCAGTACGGAGCCACTAACAGAACCTGCTCCCCGTCCTCCCTGACCTTGCACAGGAGTTGTGCGAGAAGGCTCACTGGGGGAAATGCATATTTGCGTAGACCCGGGGGCCAGCTGTGTGCCAGGGCATCCGTGCCAAGCGTGCCGCCGGTCAGGGAATAGAACCACTGGCAGTGGGCAGTTTCCGGGGAGGCAAACAGGTCTACCTGGGCCTTGCCGAAACGCTGCCAAATCAGCTGAACCGCCTGGGGGTGGAGCCGCCACTCGCCCGCAAGTGGAGGCTGCCGTGACAGCTCGTCGGCTGCACGGTTGAGCACACCTGGGACATTAGTGGCCCGAAGGGACCTCAGATGCTTCTGACTCCACAACAAGAGATGGCGGGCGAGTTGCGACATGCGACGGGAGCGTAAACCACCTTGATGGTTGATGTACGCAACGGCCGCAGTGCTGTCCGAGCGGACCAGTACGTGCTTGTCTGACAGCAGCTCCTTGAAGCGGCCCAGTGCAAGACGTACTGCTAGCAACTCCAGGCAATTGATATGCCAATGCAGCTGAGGCCCCGTCCAAAGACCCGACACTGCATGCCCGTTGTACGTGGCCCCCCATCCCGTGGCAGAGGCATCTGTGGAGACCACAGCATGCCTGGACACTTGTTCCAGGGGTACTCCGGCCCGCAGGAACGAAGGGTCCGACCACCGGACAAGGGTGCGGCGGCAGCTCAGTGTCACGGGGACACGGAGCGTGCCGCGCTGCCACGCCCATCTCGGGACCCGGCCGCGGAGCCAGTGTTGAAGCGGTCTCATATGGAGCAATCCGAGCGGCGTGACCGCGGCTACAGATGCCATATGCCCCAGGAGCCTCTGAAAATCTTTCAGTGGAGCCGCTGTCCTGCGCTTGAGCGAGCTCAGGCAGTTCAACACCGACTGGACGCGCGCCTCGGTGAGACGCGCAGTCCGTGCGACCGAGTCTAGCTCGAGACCGAGATAAGAGATCCTCTGCCCGGGGGCGAGTTTGCTCTTGTCCCAGTTGACCCGAAGACCCAACCGGCTGAGGTGAGCTAAAACCATGTCCCTGTGTTCGCACAACTGCTCTCGCGAGCTGGCCAGGATCAGCCAGTCGTCGAGATAGTTGAGGATACGAACGCCCTGTTCCTTGAGGGGAACAATGGCCGCCTCCGCAACCTTCGTAAAGACGCGGGGGACAGGGCCAGCCCGAAGGGTAGGACTTTGTACTGATATGCCCGACCCTCGAACGCAAACCGCAGGAAGGGTCTGTGTCGAGGCAGAATCGAGACATGAAAGTACGCGTCCTTCAGGTCGATTGCTGCAAACCAATCCCGGGGACGGACGCATTCGAAAATGCGCTTCTGCGTGAGCATCTTGAACGGCATCTTGTGGAGATACCGGTTCAGGACACGCAGATCCAGGATTGGCCGTAGCCCACCGCCCTTTTTTGGTACAATGAAGTAGGGGCTGTAAAACCCCGACTTCATATCGGCTGGAGGGACCGGCTCGATTGCATCCTTCCCCAGGAGGACAGCAATCTCCGCCTGGAGAACAGGTGCACTGTCCAACGACACCTGAGTGAAGTGGACACCCCTGAAGACCGGGGGACGCCGGGCGAACTGAATCGCATAGCCGAGTCTGATAGTGCGAATGAGCCAGCGGGACGGGCTGGGAAGCGTGATCCACGCCTCCAGACTCCGAGCCAGCGGGACCAAAGGCACCACAGACGCACCGGGGGTGGGGCAGCAAGGTAGAGTGGGACCCAACTCGGACGGCATGGGAGCGGCCCGGAGTGTGGTCGAACTCTGGGAGGCAGCAGTGCGTATGGGAGACGGCGCACGGGGCGCGGGCTGCACCATCACACTGCCACCTGCTGGCGAAATGGGAGGGGGCTGTGAGTGGCGAGGCGGGGCCTGGCACACTGGCAGGCGCACCCTGTTGTGACCTGGAGTTTGAGGAAACTGCTCTTTTTGTGATAAAGTGGGTACCGCTGGACTCCGGGGAGCCAGCGGCGGTAGATGGACAGACATCACAAATTCCCCCCGGCCCTCCTCCGGGGGTGGGAGAGAAGGTGGAAAACTCTCCCGAAGAGCAAGATCCTTCCCCTCCAGGTTGCCCGTCTCAGGGCCGTGACTTCCTTTTGCGTTTGCCACCTGGCTTGGCTGAGACGGGCTGGGCACCACGTCCGCGACCGGCACCCTGCTGCTTGGCTGGTGTAGGCTGCTGCTTTGCCGAACCAGCAGGGGCGGAGGACGACGCAGGCGGGCGCCCTCGGCGACGGGCGGGCTGAGGCTGAGCCACGGGTGGGTGGGTGGAGGCAGCAGCGGACCGCCGTGGCATGATGTGTTTGATAGCCTCAGCCTGCTTCTGTGCGGCGGAGAACTGTTGGGCGAAGCTCTCCACCGCGTCGCCGAAGAGGCCGACCGGGGACACGGGGGAATTCAGGAACCGCTGCTTGTCGGTTTCCCGCATGTCCGCCAAGGTCAGCCAGAGATGGCGTTGCTGGACTACCAGGGTAGACATCGCATGACCAACAGCGCGTGCTGTCACCTTCGTCGCCCGGAGGGCAAGGTCGGTGGCAGCGCGCAGCTCCCCAAGCAGTTGTTGGTCAGGCCCTTCCTGGGGCATCTCTGACAGCGCTTTTGCCTGGTAAACCTGCAAAAGGGCCATCGCGTGCAGGGCTGAGGCAGCCTGCCCACAGGCGCTGTAAGCCTTCTCAGTCAGATCAGCTGAGAACTTACAGGCCCGGGACGGGAGACGCGGCTCACCACGCCAGCCAGTGGCCGTTGGACACAGCTGCATCGCAACGGACCGCTCGACTGGCGGGATCCTCGCATACCCCCTGGCTTCCCCGCCGTCCAGGGAGGTGAAGGCGGACGAGGGACCGGGCCTTGCACAAGCACTATACGGTGTTTGCCAAGACCTGGTCACCTCATCGTGCACTTCCGGGAAGAATGGCATTGGGGCGGGACGCTGAACATGACCAACGCGACCCCCCCCCAAGTACCAATCATCCAGCCGAGATGGGCCGGGACAGGGTGGAGGGTTCCACTCGAGCCCGACACACAAGGCGGCCCGGGAAAGCACAGCCGTCAACTCGGGATCCGACTCGGCCACCGCTACCGTCCCAGAGGGCGGCAGCGCGTCTGGATCTTCCTCCCCCGAGGACCCTGGCTCACCTTCCGATGCAGAGATCGACATCCGGTCCGCCGCAGGCGCACCAAAGGTAACGGCTGGACAGTCCGTAGAGGGCCCAGCGGAAACCAACGGCGGCACGACGGGTTACGGTGCTGATGAGGCGGCAGGGGCCCGCGGAGCGTTTCCGCTCGGCGGGGAAGCCCTGACCGTAATCCTCAGGTCACCCTTCCCATACACCGCCGAACCGTCATTCCGGCCCGGGCCGGAAAAAACGGTCGAACGGGGCATAGGAGAGGGGACCCCCGCTTCCTGAGACCTCAGGAAGGAGAGTCTAGACCTCAGCACCGCGATAGTCATATTCCCGCAATGGGAACATGAACCATCCACAAAAGCTGCTTCAGCGTGCTGAACGCCCAAACACGAGATGCAGCGATTGTGCCCATCAGCAGGGACCAGGGAACGACCGCACCCAGTAACGCACAGACGAAATGACATACTGTCAGGGTTCATCTGTAAAGCTCTTTTAGAAGGGGAAAGATCAGCTCACTTGTGCTGAAGCACACAGGGAGTGACGCGATGTGCTCAGGTACACCACTCCCTGAACACACCGAGGAACCGGCCCAAATCGCAACACGCACACACACTTTTAGAGTGTTGCTGTTACAACAGCAGTTGAGAGCTTATAGCTCGGCTCCTCGGAAGCTCGCAACCTCGCTGGAGTGCCTTCACTACCAACACGAACAGCTCGCTGTTTAATCCTCTTCTGAGGCAGTTTTTAGTTTCAGTTTTACTGAAGTCTGAAGCAGGACACCAGTGTATGGCTCCGAAGCGAAAGACAGAGTGCGATTGCATCCGCTTCCTATTTATATACACCTGTCGGGGGCGGTGCGCATTATGCAAATATCGCACGCCAATTCCATTGGCTTGTTTTAGTTCACACGAAGCTGATAGGGCTCTCTAAGCGATATCCCAATTCGTCGGTCACTACTGACGTACGTCGAACGTGACCGACTGAAAGGGAACCCTGGTTCACTACACACTGGAACACTGACGATTCTATTTCCAGCAATATGACAATGTCCTCATTGTACAACATCACTATTGGTATTCATGAACAACAACAGAACTGATTTTTTTTTTCCTTACATTATTTTTTAATGTTAATTAAAGTACATTGTGATGAGTACTTTGCTTGTTACATACACATGCTACATTTCAGTGGTAAATAAATTATAAATGGCTAGATTATGTTCATTACCTGTCTAGCGATGTATGTTTATGCTTTATATTAATATAATGAAATAACGGTTCAAATTTTACAAAATCATGTGTCATTGTGTGTAGTGAGTTTGCTCACGTGGTTTGTTTCACGTTTCAGGACTTTGCGATTGAGACAGATTTTTGTTTTTGTTTTTTTTGTTTTTCACAAGCCACTGTGGCTAGTGGTTTTCTTTCTCAACTGTTTATATTCACTTAAAACATAACTGACTGTGTTTACCTGAATGCTCTCCAAGACTAGCATTTTGACATTATTTGTGTGTATTTGACTGTTTATTCTTAAAAAGCAACAAAAAAGAACTCAATTTAGTACTGAGTACTACATTTTTCAATTTAGTAAAATCTGTGGGAATGAGTAAAATTATGCGCAATATGTTCAATCCCACACCAAAATTCAAGCCCTATAACACCAACAATATTTATCCAGAGCAAATGAAACAAGTGAGTGAGGGGAGGCGGCTTTGTGTCAACTCGTTATGAGTTATGAGAGAGCGAGAAAGTGCAGCTGGTATCGTGTATCTATTCTGTGGAAAATTAGTATCAGAATCGGTATAGGAAAATGGATGTTTTTGACAACACTACATTGCACGTAGTTTATTATTTCAGATGCATTTTTAAAAGACTACAATTGAAAAATGTACATATTATATAGGCCTATAAAACTGAACCTTCCACAGGAGTAGTAGTAGGAGGAGTGGCTGTGTTACACACCACTGCTGAAATCCACACGGGCGTTAATGTCAAGCCCTGGAGACAGCCCTTAAAATGACTGACTGGTCAGTGACCTGACTACTGGGAGCTGATTGAGACGCACCTTCAGTCTACCTGGACTGGTTTATCCAAGGGTCTGTGTACTTCCTGTTGTGGTGCATTTATCATCTACAACTAAAATAAATATACAGATGTGCCCTCTCCATAACCCATTCCTGACCTCACAGTACCAAAATTTCAAATACACAATCAGTCAGGATATATAACTTCAATGATGGCATCAACAGAGCCAGTATATGAAGAAGACAAGGCATTGACATTGGAGACACCATTGATGACACATTGGGGAACACTGACTGCAGATAGAGTCATAGAATACCTGCTTAAAAAATTAATCTCTGGGCCAGCTGCCCTTCCATTGGAACATATGGACGAGAGTCATGGCTAATAACAGCCATCGCTACACAAAGGTAGCCATCTGCCTGCCTCACAAGGGGATCAAACACGCTTCTCCAGCCAGAACAATATCAGTGCCTGTGCCTACCAACACCTGGGGTTTGGACCCAATGTCTGCTGGTGTGCACATAAACTGTATGGGCAATAGTGAACCAGACTTTCAGGTAAATGATTGTGATTTGTGTAATAGGTGCCTGTAATGCTGCAATGGTCCTGGGAAGGTTCATTCATTCATTCATTCATTCTACATCCTCAACTACTGAGACATTTTTGTTCTAAAATTTCGATGATTCACCTCAGGGTCAATTTTTACAACCCTAAAAATTGCGACATTTTAATACAGTTCAAATCCCTGATTTGGTTGACTGCATTCTTTTCTAATAAACATTAACACAAAACAAATACAAGTGTAAAATAAAAACATCCACTGTTATTTTTGTTTATTATTGTTTTGTATTACTGTGTTATTGTTTATTATTGTATTTTACGCAGTTACAGAATATAGAATATTAGTTTCTGTTTTTAAAATATTTATCTTTTACTAATTTTTATTTAGTTATTTTAAGGTTAACTTAAAGTTAATTTTAAGGGATTTTTGTAGTTTTTCATCTAATGTTTAGATTTCATTTTATATCAGCTCAATTCAAAAATGAATTTTAATTTATGATTAATGATAACCGTAGATTTGTGTACTAGATGTATGTGGTGCGTATTTTTTTCTGTGCCCATGTTAACGGATTAGAGTTTTCACACTGCACGCAGATGCGGTCTGGCGGTGCAGCAATCGAGTCTGTTTTTACTGTGCTGCACCGCGCTGAATTAAAGCGACAGCACATTGTTTGCATTAAAATTAACATGTATTGACCCAGAAATCTAGTAATTTCACCATAGATGCGAGTAATGTAAAGTCTACTCTGTTTAAATGTCAACACAGGGCTTTTTGCCTTGGGTAAAGCAAGTAAAAATGACATCTTACCTAGTCAACTTAGATAAACAAGAAGACATAATGGACAGCACTCATCTCTTTGTGGAGGTGGAAAAACAAATGTTCTTTATGACCTGCAGGATTTTTCAATAAAGATTTAAAACCAAAAGAAAGACGAGATTCAGCTGTTTTCGACTATTGTAAGTTTTAATTTAAAATGTTTGTGATGTTAACATATAGCCTATGTTTAAATGTTCTGCAACTAAATTGAGCAACGTAATGACTATATAAATCTAAAGTAGCCTATTACTTTATATAGGCTAAATATAAATAATTGAAACATTGTTTAAATGTAGAGCGTTTAATGACATCTATGAAAGAATGTATGTACAAAGAGATGTTCACAATGCATGAAAAGCCATGTTTAGTAACAACTTTTGGATTTGGAAAAAAAAAAAGAAAAAAAAGTAAATGTTGTGTTTGTGATGTAGGCTACAGCCACAGATCAGATGCGCACTGCAAACGCGGCATGTGTGAAAGCACAATAGTGCGAGTTGCTCCTGCAATGCATAGGCTACGTACTGCAACATGCACTGCATATGCACTGCAAATGGAGTATGTGTGAAACGGGCGTTAGGCTAGTTTAAGTATTCATTCAGGGTAAGTAAATGCAAATTGCATTTGTCCCTTCTATGCAGAAAATGTTACTTCCTGTGTTACAAATTAAAAAAAGAAAAAATTGTAAAAATCATGTAGTAACAGGATTGTATGCAAAATGTGGGAAGCTGCTAAATATTATGTTTAGCTAACATATCTATGGTCTTACTTCAAGGTACATTTGATTTGCTTTATAAAAAGTAATGAGACACCAATTTGTACATTATTCATAGAAAGAGTCTTTTTTTTAATTCCTTTTGCATGTTTCCAAAATTGTTGAAATATTACAGTACATTCTACCTGCACTTGTCTAAAACATTTAACATCTCAGTCATGTTGAGTGTGTGTGTGTGTGTGTGTGTGTGTGTGTGTGTGTGTGTGTGTGTGTTGTGTCATTGGCATGCATAGCCGCACTCTGCTCAGCTGTCGCCGGTTGGCTGAGCAGGTGGGGAATGACCATCTGTAAATGAGCTGTTTCGCTCACAACAATGAAAAGATTGATGCAATTAATTTTTCATTATGTGCCTTCACCACGGATCCTAATCATTTTAAATTGTGCATGTGAAGAGCAGAAAAGTGGCATTTGTAACAGTGTGTTCAGACAGCTCCAGTGGGAACTTTTGAAAGGCTTTATTATTTGTTCATTAAATGACCTTTTAGCTTTCATCTGGGCTCTGCGATGAAGCCCTGTGTCCTGATCAAAAGCTACTAGTGCAACTAGTGTGTGTGTGTTTTTTTTTAAAAATAAATTTCAATAAAAAAGGACTTCTGGGTGGGAATAACATCATTCATATTTCTTCTTTGCCCTATTCCCTAAAAAACGCAGTATGTGCAAGGAGAAAATAAGTCCCAAAGGAGCGGTGAGTCTGTATAAGTTTTTGTTGGCAAACAGAAAAGGTCAAAATAAGTTCATTGCATCAGCTTAAACTTTTGACAAACAGAATAAGCAATCTGCCAGACAGAGTACTGGAGGATAGCATAAGATATTCATTTGCAGAAGTGCCCTATAGGGGGCCCTCAAGAGACAGTGCTCCCATATACATGCCTGAGGAAATAGAAGTAAAAGACCTGTGGCAAAAGTCTGCTGAAAACATCTTCATTATTTTTTGCCTGTTTACACCAATTACTGTAACAAATGATGACACTTTACTTTTAAAAGAGTAGTTTTCAAAAAAAAAAAAAAAAAAAAAAAAAAAAGAAAAGAAAGGAAGAAAGAAAAAAAAGTAATTTACCCTGACGTAGTTCCAAACCCAAATGACTTTCTTTCTTCTGTTAAAAAAAGAAGTTTGATTTATACTGTCAAGCTCTGCAAAAACAAACCTTAAAATAAACTTGAAGTGGTTCTACACTCTTAAAGTCAGCATAAATTGGAAATTGATTGCATCTTTTTTTCTAAATGACAGTGAATGATTCATCAATGCATGTTTTATTTTTGTTTCATTTTTCTACTTATATTCAATCAACAACCGATGGATAGAAAGCCCTCGCCTTACTTTCCCCCACTTTTTCCCTAGTAATTTTTTTTTATACATCATTCAGATGTATGTCACAATATGGAGAAAAAAAATCTGTTGTTACTTATGTTACATCGCAACTTTAAAAATAAAGGTTCTTTATTAGAATCTATGAAGAATCTTTGTATTTATGGTTCGATAAACTCTTATTTTGATATTCTGTTCCAGATCCTTTAGTTCCCTGCTCTGTTTAGTTTTGATTTCCCTGGCTAACATAATGTTTTTGTTTGTTTCTACCCATTAGTTTCAGCTGTGTCTAGTTTGGTTTCCTTTTCTCTACCTCTGTATTTATAACACTATGTTTCTGTTGTTCTTTGTCAGTTATCATTTACGTATAGTGTGGTTATTGTTTTCTAGCATTTCTCCTGTGATCTCCTTTGTGTTTGTTTTGGTTTATTAATTAAGACTGTGTGTTGTTGGATATTACTTCGTCATTGTGTGATTACCACATCCACACTGTTACACTTTAACATTCATGCACAAGGTTCTTTATGATGGAAAAGGTTCTTCAGATTATTAAAATGTTCTTCACACAGTAAAAAATGGGTTTACTGTTCACTGACAGGTTCTTTGGGGAACCCAAAATATTTCTTCTATGGCATCGCTTTTTAAAACAGTTTTAGAAAAAAGTTTCAAAGTTTAATATGTGTCAATATTGGTCAAGAACTAAAAGTGCCATTTTTCAGTTGAAAAAGAAAAAGAAAAAAAAAATCAATTGAGAACTACAGTGGAGAAGATCATTGAAATTGAATTACAGCAAACAAGTCTACAGACTACTTTTATGGTGCCTTTTTGTGTGTGTGTTTTGTCCTTTTTTGAGCCAGACAATATAAATTGTCATTCACTTTGGTTATGTAAAAAACAGTGCTGTCAAATCGATTAATCGTGATTAATCACATAGTTTGTAAATATATATATATATATACACGCACACACACACGTATTTACAACCTTTTATACTAGATGTGGTTAATCATGATTAATTGATTTGACAGCATTAATGATTAATCATGATTCACAAGTTCACACTTACAAATAAGTCAGTTAACTTAATGGTATGCATATTTGCTGTGCTGTCCGATGAGCTCGGTATTTGGCCCGAACCTAATGTACTCCCTCCGTATTCTGGTTAGGAAGATAACCAGGCGAGTGTGGGGAGACAGGGTGGTGAAAAACTGGCAAGGAACATAGGTGAGTCGACTGCGTATTTATGATGTCCTCCACTGATGCTGATTGGGTAGACATGCGCTCCTCCCAAACTTTGTTAATAAAACATCATTTAATCGATTTGACAACACTATTAAAAAAAACATTTCCTAGAAGAAAAAAAAAAAAAAAAAAATGAAGCCAGCAAGAGGTTGAAATGCACAACATAATGACAAGGGTCCTCAATGTCAGGTACCTGTATCTTCGCTGAACGTCTTGCTCACTGCTATTACAAACTTTAAAAACTGAGGAGGAGGGCAGAAAATGTAGGCTATCCACTTTTGCATGGATGTGGTCTGCTCTGAATTGTGGGTAATAAGATACAATATGGATGCCCTACAGCGACAGATCAGCAGCATGTCTAAATCCACAGTCATTTGCATCTTGAGTGCTGTCAGATGTGTTCACTGTGGTGTGGTCTTAAAGGGGTCATGAAAAGGATTTTTTAAATTATTATTTTATAACGTTTGCACTTGTGTTCATTATGTAGCGTAAGAGCTATAACGGTAGTTTTGGCAAGTGTCCAGATAAACTCGACAGCTTCAGCCATTAAGATAGCATTCTTTTAAGTAAAAATACTTGGATTATTCATTATAAATTTAACTGTCATTACCAGTATTAAACTAATACATAGAGTTTGAAGGGTCCTTGGTGATTCCAGAACGCCCTGGGTTACTTCACTGTAACCCTGTTCCCTGAAAAGGCGGGAACGAGAAGCTGTGCTGAGCGCTATGGAAGCGTCTTTAGTCATGACTAGCTGTGAATATGTGTAAAACAACGTCAATGAAATTGACCTATGTTTATAGCGTACGTGATATCATTGGAATGCGTCGTAAGCGAGGGGAGGCTATAATTACATGTGCAGCAGGTGCATCTGCAGATATTTTGTCTGAAGAGCAGTCCTGGGACATCCCAGTGTGGCAATGAAGTGCAGCTTCTCGTTCCTGCCTTTTCAGCCCTAGCATTTCAAATGGTCTCGATAACATCAGGTGAAAGCCCTGTGTCCACATCTCCGGCCGGGGATGAAATATTGTTCCCTGCGCCTGAGACAGAAGGTCCCTCCTTAGAGAGCTATCATCTCTAAGAACCATATTCTGTTTGGCCAACGCGGCGCTATAAAAGGCAATTCCCTTGTTGGCAAATTTTGGCTAGAACTCAGAGCAACTGGAGAAAAGGTATACAGGTGCATCGAAGGCCATGTATGTGCCATCACATCCAGACCTAGGGGGGCTGGGTGACTCAGAGAGAAGTAAAGGGGACATTGCGCTGTCTGTTGAGAGGAAGTATGTGCTGTAATAACCTGACTCTCTCTGTAGAGGGGAAACACGTTCTATGGCCCCTTTCTCCAGAAGAGATTGCAGCTCTTGTGACAGTAACGTCGCTTGCCCTGGCTTCACGGTAGTGGAGACCACACCATTGAAACGCTGAGGACGACGAAAAAATTGGATTCTGTATCCTAATTTTACTGTCTTTAGAACCCACGTGGAATTCCCTGGCAGTAGTTTCCATGGGGCTGGGTGGCTGACGGCCCCTCCCCCTGAGTGTGGCGAGGAAGGAACTTCACAAACGCTTCCTCAGATTTCTTCACCTCCTGAAACCTCACCGAACAGGCCAGTAAGTGATACTGGGGCATCAAGGAGGAACACTCAGTCCTTATCTTTGATGCCCATGAGGTTCAGCCACAGGTGCCTCTCCGTGCTGCCGATGCCGTGTGTTGTCTGCTTGGTGGCACGGAGAGACAGATCTGTGGCTCGACAAAGCTCTGTGAACGCTTCCTTGTCGCACAAGCACTCAGGTCCCTCAACAGATCAGCCTGGTATGCCTGTAACACCGCCATGGTGTGCAGTGCAGCACTAGTCTGACCTGCAGCTTGGAAAGCTTTTCTCACAAGCGCTAAGGTGGTTCTACAGGGCTTTTCTGGGAGGGTAGGTTTTTTTTAACGATGATGCTGACCCAGGCGAGAGATAGCTCGCAAGCATCTCTTCAGCCTGTGGCATCATCATATACCCCCTTGCTTTAAAAAAATAAATAAATAAAAGCCAAAAATGTCAACATTCCAAATTTTAGGTTGAAATATTTTAAAAATGAGCTTTCAGTAAGATTTTGTTTGGGCGCACTACCATACTTTTTCACTTGATGACACCCAAGCTCCATATCTGACCATTTAAGGATGCCTCCATTTATTTGAGTATTCTGAACCATCCAGATTTTCATACATTTTTTAAGTAGACATCCTATTCAGAAGTAGTGTGGCAGTTTGGCAGTATTTGATTTGAATTCAAGCTTCTTGAGACTCCAGAGACACCAGCAGCTTCAAATACCTGTTTGCTGCTCAACACTGGCTTTTTTATAGCTTTTTAATGCAATTATTTTTTTTGACAGGAACTTTCATTAATAAGCCTTTATCTGACTGAGTTCAGCTTTGCTCTAAATCACTCACAAATCTTGTGATAATTCGATAATCTCCATTCAGTTTTCACACAATATTAGTTGTTTTCATGCCTTTTGCACAACATTGCACTATTTCATGCTTTTCATCTTCAGAAAGATCTTTCTTCCTCCCCATATTGCATGAGAACTGTGACTTGCTTAATAATGTGGAACAACCTCTAAGTAGGGTTTCCATAGATCTGGGAAATTATTTTGTCTGAGATTGATACCAGTTATCTAAAAAGACATGGATAAATAAACAAACAAACATTTTCTTAGAAAAACTAAAATCTGAATGTTTATTGTACTGAAATCTTACTGATATGTCACTTGCAGAATAATTTGGAACGCAGTGTATATTGCCAAAAGTTTTGGGACGCCTGCCTTTATGTGCACTGAAACTAAGGGGCCAAGCCCAACCCCTGAAAAAACAACCCCACACCATAATCCCCCCTCCACCAAATTTTACACTTGGCACAATGCAGTCAGGCAAGTACTGTTCTCCTGGCAACCACCAAACCCAGACTCGTCCATCGGAGCTGCAAGGGTGCGGAAAGTGAGAGCAAACTCAGCTGCCATTTGTTTACCTTGACGAAGGGCCAATAGTTGCTCTTCAGCCTCCCTTCCCCCCTCAAAGGCCAACTTTTACAACATTCAATGGCTTTTATTCCAGACCGCCATAAGCCCATTCTAATGCCTTTCCCATCAGTAGTGAGCAGAAAAATTATATGCGACTTTCATCTTTCGGGTAAAGCGAGGGCTGTTGGGAGACAGACAACAAACATTGTAGTAGAAACCCCTTACATTTCAATAGTGAGCTGTCATATTTCTCAGGGAATGCTAGTCAAGGGTTGGTGGTAGCTGTTATCGGTGTGGCGTTTGTTGTAGGGGTGACCAAAAGCGGGCTTGCTTCAGGGTTGGGAAGACAAAATTTGTAGTGTTTTAACAAGTTCCTCTGTGACAGATGTTAACAGGGTGAGTTGCTGTTGGTGAGTCGCAAGGACAATTGCTTGAGTAGACACCTCGGTCGATAGATGGTAAAGAGCCACAGGATCGGGATCTGGTGAAGTCTTCTGTAACGAGGAGTCAGAATTAATGGGATCCATGTGCGGCTTTATTATAGACAAGCGTAGTACAGCGGGCAGGGGTAAATCACCAGTGACAGCAGTGTCAGAGGTAAGGCACAATCACAACAATAAGACAGGCACAGGGTCAGGACAGGCAGCAGACAATACAGGGAATATCCAGATTAACAGGTAAAGAATCAGGCGGGCAGGCAGCAGAATGTTAAAACAGGGTAAACAGTCCAAGATCATATACGAGAAAACAATAAACATGGGATAAACGCTTAGAAATGTAAGCCGTGGCAAAACAAGAATCTGCAATGTGTGAGTGTTTGTGTGTGCATTAAATAGTTCACCGGATGAGGATCAGGTGAGATGATAATCAGTGCCAGGCACATGGTGATCAATGTTGCCAACTGCTTTCAATTGAAAGTAGCTAAAACTGGTAGCTAGATGTCACTAGATGACATCATAATGGTAAATTCATTGATCATTGATTTGTCACTAAACTTTTGAAAAAAGTCTCAAAAGGGGTGGGGAAGTCACTAAATCTAGTGACAAAATCCCTAAATTGGCAACACTGATGGTGATGGGAAATGAACCCCACATAAAGTTAGTACTCCGGTGAGGGAGCCCTGTGGTGGTGATCGGGGGAAGCCACAGGGGCTGAATTTGTGACAGGTTCTAAGAAGAGTAAGGAACGGTTACACTTATATTTCCACTTTTGCTTGGTTCGCTATGGCGCAAATACACATTCTTGGCTAGTGTTGTGTGTTTTACTGGACAAGTATGCATAACATACAAGGAATTTTTCACCGGTGTAAGGCCTCCCACGTGAATATGCACTGTATTATAATACTTGCACATACCAATATACAATGCTTTACAAAACAACAACAAAACAACAACAAAGATTATTAAATCATAATATTGCACCTAATTACGATATTACACAAGAGAGAAAAACAGGGGTAATGTGAATATAAATCAAATAGTATTTAGAGTCTTTATAGCTACCGGAAAAAGCTATTCTGAAATCTGGTAGTTCTCGTTTTAACCAGTCTATAATGTCTTCCAGAAGCTAAAAGTCTGAAAAGATTGTGTGAAGGATGAAGTCAGTCAATGACAATTTTCCCCACCCATTTCATGACAAATAGCAAGTGCAGATCCTGAAGAGAGGTTTAAGTCAGTCCTAGTAGTGCATTCTGCCGTTCTAACCACTCTCTGAAGCCTATGCCTGTCCTGTTGAGTGGTAGAACTATACTACTCACTTAACTGTGAATGATGAGCACAGGACCGATTAAATCATAGCTCTGTAAAATTTGCAAATGATTTACCTTGACAGGTTATACTTCCTTAATTGTTGGAGGATATGCATCATCTGCTGTGCTTTTTTTTTTTTTTTTTTTTTTTTTTTGATAATACGGACAAAGTTACTCTCCCACTTCAGATCACTACAGATGGTAGTGCCAAGGAACTTGTAGGATTCAGTGCTGCTCACTAAACAACCATTGATAATGAGTGAAGATAAACAGGAAGGGCTCTTCTTAAAATCAACAATCATCTCAGTGCAGTCGTTTATACATATGGGAAATAAAAAAGGGGAAAGCACACACCTTTGAGGGGCGCCGATACTGAGGATGCTTGTGCTGGATGTAAATGCCCAAAGTTTCACCTGCTGTACTCTGTTAGTGAGAAAGTTAGTGATCCAGCTGGAAATAGATTTTGACCTGACTGAGTTTGAGATGAACAATGTCAGGGATAATTTTATGGAAGGCTGTGTTAAAATCTACAAAAAGAATGCATGCATAAGACCTCGGAGAATCAAGATGCTTCAAAGTAAAATACAGTCCCATGTTCAGTCCATCTTCAAACAGACCTATTTGGCCTGTATGCAACCTGGAATGGATCCAGCAATGAGCCAATGATGACTTTTAGATATACTAATACCAGCCTCTCAAAACATTTCATAAAGTGACTGGTCTATAGTCTTTCAGTTTTGAAATGCAGGCTTTACAATACAGTTTTTTTTTTTTTTTCAACTTTGATATTAAAAATAAGCAAATTACAAACAATATGGCAAATACTATAAAAGAAAGATACAAAAAATGAAAATGAACAGTGCTTTACATTTTTTTAGGTAGGCTACAGTAAGTCTACAGTAGCTCTAGCATTCAAGTAAGAAATTAAATAATCAAATGTATAGTAAATAAAGTATTGTCACTACATTAAAATACCTTAGTAAGCAGTTTCCCTGGTTTCTGGTTTCCTGGTTCTTGGATTATTGCCTGTCTTTTGGATTTCCCTGTTTTGCCTGTGTGTTCCTGCCTTGTTGTCTGTTTGGCCTGCCGCCTTGTGTATTTTGACCCTTTACTTGTTCTTTGACCTCGAGTGTGGATTACCCTTTCAATAAAGACCTGCATTTGGATCCTCTACCTTCGTGTCCCAGTGCAGCCTGTAAGATGTGTAGACAACTTGTGTTGAAATATATATTAAAAAATATACTCTGATTTAAGACAGAATTATGTAGATCAGGGTCAGATCCTCATTCCCGAAAACGTGGAGACTAAACTACTGTCACAGACACACCAGGCTCCAACACCCTCCAATCACAGCGCACCCAATCTCCGGAGTACTAATCACTCACACCCTCATCACCTCACCCATCAACACCTGTATTTAAGACACTCACACACTCAGTCACATTGTCCGGTCTTGTTCGCAACACTCATCCTGTATGCTTACCTCAAGGACTGCCGTGCTACTTGCCTGTATCCAGCGATCCCTCATCTCCTTGTGTATTACCTGCATGTGTGTGAGTGTTTCCAGTCTTCAGCGTCTCATTGCTTCAATCACCAACTTCAACTTCACCCTGCAATCACAAAAAGGACAGTATCATCTTCTATCCCATTCCAACTTCTCTCATTGCACTTATTACTCACCTGTGTTCGTCGTATTCTCTATTTGTGTCAATAAACTACCAATAACTGTGATCTTCTGTCTCCGAGCCGTCTGTATTGTAAAATATATAAAAATACATAGGTTATAGAGCCATATATGTATGCATGATTAATCATTACAAGATTGCGATCTTGATTCAAACTCATTCTGCAACGTCTGTTAACCTTAAATTATGATCAAACCGGAATAGCGTATATGTCTGAAACCACTTCACAAACAGTGTTTTCAGTCTCTCAGTATTATTATTTCTGCATTGCAAACATCAAATAGTAACAAAAGTATTGGGATAAAAGTTTATAGTCCTGATATAGCCTAAACACTGACACTGCGGCAACCACGATCAAAATGAGTAGTTATTGAACTTAATGTTGTGCTTCAAATAAAGATTGTATCTTTTACATTATTACACCTGTAGGTGGGGAATCATATATTATCATATTATCATATATTCTGACTTTCATTCCATATATATATATATATATATATATATATATATATATATATATATATATATATATATATATATATATATATATATATATATATATATAAGCCTAGGCCTATATGCATTTATAAAATTTTTGATATTTATAAAAAATACTCATTTATAACATTAAATGGAACATTTTGACTGAACCTCAAGTAAATTAGGCCTACATGTTATTTTGTTTAGTTGTCTAATGCTTCAGAATTGTGGGAGAACATCTATATTTAAAAAGCATTTCTTTATATTTGAGTCCAGGTTCAAAATATGAAGCATTCCACTGTAAACATATGGAACTTAAACAGAATTTTAGAAATTAAACAGGAAGTGTTTGTCAGATCTCATAACAGGTTTTGCAAGAGAAAGCATAGCTTTGCAAGAGAACGCAAAAGTTTTGCGAGGGAATGCAAAAGTTTTGTGAGAGAACACATAGCTTTGCTAGAGAACGCAAAAGCTTTGAAAAAAAAAGTTCCTCTCATCCCAAATGTTTTTCACCACAATGGCCCTTTAGGGGCTCTCTGTAGTTCATAAATACAGCTGTAAATGTTTTATTCTTGATTTATAAGCATATCAATAATGTGTTTAATAATTTTATTTTTATACTTTATTAATGATCAATTTATTATTTCTGAATTAAGTATTAAATTATTTACAAACCAGTTATTTATGAGTTGTCAGTGGTTCATAAGGTCATTTAGATAGTGTAAGTAAATGATTAATAAACAATTTAAATATACATTTATACATCTTGTTCTTTAGACAAATTAATAGTTACTCTGTGTGTTAATACATGTTTGGTCCCACTTTATATTAAGTGGCCTTAACTACTATGTACTTACATCAAAAAATAAGTACAATGTACTTATTGGGTTCATATTGAATTGCAGAACACTTTTGCTGCTATTGAGGTGGATAGGGGTAAGGTTAAGGAAAGCTTTGGTGGTATGGGTAGGTTTAAGGGTAGGGGTAAGGTGTAAGGGATGGGTCAACAGTGTAATTATAAATGTAATTACAGAAATTAATTACAGATGAAATTATATGCAGGTGTTTTTAAAATATAAGTACAATGTAAAAACATGTATGTACTCAATAAGTGCATTGTATCAAATGATTCATTTAAATGTAAGTACATAGTAGTTAAGGCCACTTAATATAAAGTGGGACCAAATGTTTTATTAACAGATATTCATACTGTAATTCATGATTAATTCAGGTAGTTATAAAACATTTAGTAGTTGTCAGTTATTACTATAGATGAGACGATTTTGTTGTAAAGTATTACAAAGGAGATTTAAAGGTTATTTTCTAAACAATAAAAAGGAAATAAACACAACACAGAATGATACATAGAAATATTTATTTCAAGATGCAAAAAAATGAAACTGTACAACTGTACACTTGATAAAAAACCTCTGCAATGTCATTAAAAATAAAAAAAATCCTGTACACCTCCAGAAAACATAAATGTGCAGTAAAATGAAACTAAGCCTTTGCAATCTGATATACGTGGTTGAGTCCGATGATGGTGATATAGTCCACTGGTTGTGCTGGGTGACGATGCAGTGGGGAAAGGAGCCAGAATTTATTTCAACAGCCTTGAACACAAAGCTCTGTGGGACGCTGATCTCCTGGAACACCAAAAGGTCCTAAAATCTGGAACACGCAGATGAAGCCCTGGCGTAGGTGCAGAAACACGCAGATAAAGGTACCTTGAAGTGAAGGTTTTCTCTCCTGAGCTTAACCTTGTTGCAAATGTCTATTGAGTCTTCTGCCTCTCTGGGCCAGACACTCAGAACTTGGTCAATCCGCATTTGTCTCTCTGTAGTTGTTATTGTCTCACTGGACAAAAACTCTGAATGTAGTGTTTGTTAATGTCTCTTTCCTCACAGGCTGGAGGCTCAGAACTTGGTTGTATCTGTTGCTGCCTCACAAGCTGTAGACTCAGATCATGGGATCTGTTGTTGTCATCTCTCTGGATGAACCAGAGGCTCAGAACAGTGTTGTATCTGTTAGTGTCTCTCCCATTACAGGACAGACTCAAAACTTGGTATATCTGTTAATGTCTCACTCCTTACAGAGTTGAGACCCAGAACTTGTTGATTTGTTTGTCTCTCTCTCGAGAGGAGACTCAGAACAAGAATGTACTGTATCTGTTAATGCCTATCCCCTTACAGGACAAACTCAGAACGGTGTTGTATCTGTTAGTGTATCAGCTTCACAGGCTGGGACTCAAAGCAAGGAGTTTCTGTTGAAAATATACCTTTTTCCCTTTCCGATGAGGAGGAGATTGCAATTTGGCACTTCTCCATTTGAGTGCTGGAATCAGAGGGGACACACAGTGTGGCCCACCCTTCTTTCCTCTATTGCATAAGCATAAAATTGAAAGTCTTTAAAGTGTCTTTAAAGTTTACCAATGCATTTCTCACTTTCCAAACCATCACCAGAATACCTTTGGCAATATTCTAAACAAATAGAGACCAAACATGATGGGAAAGGATTGTCATGCATTCATTCATTTGTACATTTACAGCTGAATTTGTGTAAGATGTTGCATTACAAATAGGTGTCACTGAGAATACTTATTTATGTGAATAAGTATGAAATGGATGTGTGTAGATTACATCAGTTTCAAGGTTTCTAAACAGTTATGAATGGATTTGGATCTTTGTTTCACCCACTGCTGTTGAGGTCCTGAGGCAGTCACAGTCCAACCTTAGGAATTAGTCTCTAGATGGGTGAAGGGCAGAAACTGCATGTGGACCAATGAGAAGTCCTGTCCTTTCCAGGCTTGGTACCAGAGGTCTTCTTCTTGCCCTCTAAGTGGTATCTGGCTGTTGTCCTAGCATCTTTATCTGATGGCTTTGGACAGTTTGTTTGTGTTAGTCCACCAAGATCCAATCAAAATGTAGCAAACCTTTGTCCACTTTAAATTTCAAATTGGCAATTCCAAATAGGCCTACTTAATTTGAAGACCCGAGACATGTGTACAGGTCATAAACAGCACTACAACCAATATCCCTTAAATGCAAACCTCAGGTCTTTAGTGACCCAGGATGTCATTCATTACCCTCCTCCTTGTTCATTTTTTAAAGTTAGACATCAACCTTCTTGGTATTCCTCAATTTATTACAAAGAATATAACAAGAAAAAAATCATAAAATTATAAAAGAATGCCTATTTTTGTATTCATTTTTTGTAAAAAATTGTACAGAAAAGAAAATAATAAGAAAAACATGAAAGGTGCCCTCGAATGAAAAATTGAATTTATCTTGCCATAGTTAAATAACAAGAGTTCAGTACATGGAAAAGACATACAGTGAGTTTCAAACTCCATTGTTTCCTCCTTCTTATATAAATCTCATTTGTTTAAAAGACCTCCGAAGAACAGGCGAATCTCAACATAACACCGACTGTTACGTAACAGTCGTGGTGTACGCCCCAATATTTGCATATGCCAGCCCACGGTCCCAACATTATCATTATGAAAGGCATTAGACAAGGGCAAAACGTCTGGATCAACGTCTGAATCATCAGACTAGGTAAGCAAGCAAGAACAACAGCGAAAAATGACAGATGGAGCAATAATAACTGACATGATCATGATATCATGATATTTTTAGTGATATTTGTAAATTGTCTTTCAAAATGTTTTGTTAGCATGTTGCTAATGTACTGTTAAATGTGGTTAAAGTTACCATCGTTTCTTACTGTATTCATGGAGACAAGAGCCGTCGCTATTTTCATTTTTAAACACTTGCAGTCTGTGTAATGCATAAACACAACTTCATTCTATATAAATCTCTCCAACAGTGTGTAATGTTTGCTTTAGCCACGCAGCATAGCTTCGAACTCATTCATAATCAATGTAAACAATATAACAGTATACAATACTCACATAATCCGACGCATGCATGCCGCATGCATGACGAACACTTTGTAAAGATCCATTTTGAGGGTTATATTAGCTGTGTAAACTTTGTTACGGCACTGTTTAAGGCAAGCGCGAGCTCTGTAGACGGAGAGCACGGGATTTAAAGGGGCCACAGCATAAATCGCCGCGTTTATAATGATGCCCCAAAATAGGCAGTTAAAAAAAATTAAAAAAAAAAATCTATGGGGTATTTTGAGCTGAAACTTCACAGACACATTCAGGGGACACCTTAGACTTATATTACATCTTTTAAAAACATAATCTAAGGCACCTTGAAATGGCTTAGCGATTTACTGCAGAGCAAGTATGAACGCAATCAAATATGACTGTAACTGTTACTGGATTGATCTGGTGAAGCTGTTAGCGATCGAAATATTGATTTTGAAGATGTTGAAAATTATATAGTTTTGAGAATACGTTTGAGATCGCGAATGGGCTCATATTTGTGAACTCAAACATAAAACTAGCCTATTATTTACTGTATTTACTGGCAAATGAGCTCTGACGAGGACAGTGATGATGGCATAAAAAACGGAGCCCTTTCAAGCTCCAAAAGGTAACAAAATATGCTTTATTTTATTCTTCTGTAATTGTTACTCTAATATCAGAGGAGTTGTATATTATCACGACAGGTAGATATCCTTCCGTGTTAGATATAGATCCGGGTCGATAAAGACCCGAATATGTAAGAATGATTGGCGAAACAGTCATGCATTTAAGGGATATGACTGTTGAACTCAGAAGGAAAAATGAACAGGCTGTCTGGAAACACAAATCCCAGTTGTTCTACAGTTGTCAACATACAATGGTAGGAAAAAAAAAAAAAAAATCTACCCAAAATGTTTTAGCTGACAGGAGACGGATCACATCTCCACTCCTGTAGCTCCACATGTGCATAAAGTTTAACTTTGTAATGTTGTCAGGGACACCCTAAAGGGATATGATGATGGTAAAAAAAAGTGAGATGGGGTGAAAAATTATACTTCAATGCTTTTGTGTTCACTAGCAAACTTTGCGTTAGCAAAACAAAACAAAAGTCACTCCTCTGAGAACACCAAAGTTTTGCAAGAGAATCCCAGAAAAAAAAAAAATAGCATTGCACGTAAAGCAGAAAAATAATAATGTTAAAGTTTAGGAAGGTTTTAGACTTGAATAAATGTTTAAATAAAATGCAACATCAGAGCACACACACACGCACACACACACACACACACACACACACACACACACACACATATATATATATATATATCCCTTTAGGGTGTCCCTGACAACATTACAAAGTTAAACTTTATACCCATGTAGAGCTACAGGAGTGGAGATGTGATCTCTCTCCTGTCAGCTAAAAGATTTTGGGTATATATATATATATATATATATATATATATATATATATATATATATATATATATATATATATATATATATATATATATATTATAGGTCAAAAATTTGGAATAATTAAGTTTTTTGGTAAAGCTTTATTTTAGTGTTAAACATGTTACATGTACTTACTCTAGTAATAACAATTTAATATGCATATTTACCCTAAAACAAACCCTAATCCTATAGCCCTATAGTAAGTATACATGTTGTTAATTAATTTTGCTCAGTACTTACATAATTACACTGTAAAACAAGGACACTACTTTACTTTTTTTTTTTTTTTTTTTATAAATAAGTTTCCTGTGTTCACCAAGGCTGCATTTATTTAGGTGAAAATCGAGTAAAAACAATAATATTTTGAAATAATATTACAATAAAAAAAAAAAGAAAAAAAAAAAAGGTTTCTATCAGCATAGACTGATTTCTGAAGGATCATGTGACACTGAAGACTAGAGTAATGACGCTGAATGTTCTGCTTTGATCAGGAATAAATTACATTTTGAAATATATTCAAAAACAGTTGTTTTAAATTTATAATATTATAATTGTAATAATGCTAATTTGTGCTGCTTGACATTTTTTGGAAATGGTGATACTTTTTTCAGGATTCTTTGATGAATAGAAATTTCAGTTACCATCATTTATTTGCATTTATTAAATTTATTAAAGTATTTATAAAATTGAAGTCTTTTGTAACATTATAAATGTCTTCACTGTCACTTTACTGTCACTGCCAATCAATTTAATGCATGCTTGATGAATAAAAGTATTAATTGTTACCTTGAAATTATAAGGTTCTATCTGACATTTTTGTCAAAACTGGGTTATTCACATATTTTAGGCCTACATTGAGTGATTTTTTTGTTGTGTACATTTCTGACACCCTTTTTTTTCCAGAGAACAAAAAGGGTCTATTAACAAAGGAGTACAGAATTCAAAAATGTTGAAGCTCAGTATCTCAAAACTGTTTAGAATACAGATAGAACCTTATAATTCCAAGGTGGCGTAATTTCTATCTTAATTTCTATCGTTCTATCATAATTTCTAACGTCTATCTCTATCTCTATTTTTTTTTTCTTACCCCATATGTTTGAATGGTATCATTGTTTCCACAAAAATGTTAAGCAGCAAAAACTGTTTTCATCATTGATAATAATGAAATCGTTTATGTCTTAAGTGAATATTATCAGTTGGGAAAGGGGCAAAAAAGGGGCAGCAGCCTAATACAGTAGAGCTGCTGCTGTCTGATTTCTGAAGGATCATGTGACACTGAAGACTGGAATAATGATGCTGAAAATTCAGCTTTGGTCACAGAATAAATTACATTTTGCAATGTATTAATAATAGAAACAATTATTTTTTAATTGTAATAATATTTCACAATATTACTGTTTTTACTGTTATTTTTGATTAGTTAAATGCAGCCTTGGTGAGCTTCTTTCAGAAAAACATTTTAAAAAAAGTGTTTTACAGGGACTGTATATACATATTATTTATTATTATGAATAATATTAGTAATGTTTACCACATTCTCAAAAATAATTCTCAGCCTAGAAAAGTAAACCGTAAAAGCCATGGCAATTTTAATATCCACATAAACCCATAAAGGGTTTAAAAAGGCTATTTTTATACTGTATCTAGCTCCATTATGATTATAATAGTGCTATTTGTAGAAGATGAGCGATACTAATAGTGTTTTTGACCTGCAACTTGCTGTCAGATTTTTCCGTTGGAACACAAATCTATGATTATTGCTTTACAAAGGTGTCCTTTCCCAGATTACACGCTGATGGTCATTACAATAGCTGATGTTATCTTTCAAATCGCACACATTCTCTTTTAATGGTAAGCGACCATGTGACTCTTCAGTGTTGAGCAGTTGTGGCATCAGAGCTGCCAGTCTGCCGTTCTAACAGCCTCTCTTCAGGGTGGTCTCTCAGCTACAATTATATCCATAGGCCAAAATGTATCCATTAAATATAAAAAAGCTGCAGATTGGAGGAAACATAAAACTCCCTTCCCCTGCTCACAAGGGGGTACTTTGTAGGTGTAACCGTACAGCAGTGGATCAATACTAATGGAAGCATGGTGTAGCTTACCCATTTAATTACACCTCCATCTCACTGCTATAAACAAACATGATAGTGCCCCCTAAAAGAGCTTAGTCTCCTGCAAGAAGAGCCCCAACACATGCACACGCAACACATCTGTCTGTCTTCTGTCTCTGGAGGCCTCAGCTGTGTAATGCAATAAAGAATGCTGCCCCCTACTGGTACAGCAGCGGTGGAGTTGTCGACAGTTGCCTCACACATTATCAAAGGAGTAAAATTACATACTATGTGTTTTACAAACTACATGCTTTACATACTATGTACTTAATATAGTAAGTACAATAACTGGGTAATAACAAGGGGCTAACCTTAAACCTACCCCTAAACCTAACCTTAACCCAAGTAGCTACCTTACATCACCCACTACTTTCTTAGGTAAGTACACATGTAAGTGCACACACTGTAAAATAAAGTGCAACCATCAAAGGTCTTTTAAAAATACATTTATTACTTGTGTGACAACTTGCCCCAATCTTCCATTATTTACTTAATTTTGGTTAAAATCTAGCTTTTTTACATAGTTAACCCTTCGGATATTTAAACTCCAACAGCATATTTTGTAATAGCTGTCGGATAAATAAGTGAACATCTCAATTTATGTCCATGTGATTTTTGTGTTCACTTTTACATCAGACAGTTATTACAAAATATGATATTGGAGTTTAAAATTGGAAGATAAATTCATTTGTAATAATCAATTATTTAAAACAGTTAATACAATAATAAATAAATTAGTTGATGTAATTTAATACAATAAACATTTTAATTAATACAGTCTTGATTTTTGTGTTTCAGACCAACAAAACCATTTGTAAAGAAAACAAGAATTTGTGTAACTGAACTCCAAAACTTAGTTACAAGTACAGATATGCCCCTTTCAGATATGATATTTTAAAGATAATAAATGAACACTTGGTAATGTAAATGATTATAGCCTATTATTTGTTTTTAATCCTTTTGGATTAGATGCATTTTTTGTGCAATGAATATTCAAACATTTCCATAATGTGTCATTATTCAATCACTAATCTTGCTTAAATCATATGGTTGTTTATTGTTATTATAGTGTAAATAACTTATAATTACATATTGCACTCGTATCAATAATGATAACAGTGGTAACTAATAACATTTTAGTGGTTAGTGACTGGCAGACTAACTTTTTTTTTTTTTTTTTTTTTTTTTTTAATGTAACAAATGAATAATGTCATTGTCTTGAATAATTGAATATATATATATTTAACCCCCCAGAGACTATAATAAGTAATTAATGTAAGCTTTTCTAAAGTTACATGTTTTTTTTTATATTTGCACCTATAACAGTTTAGTGGCTAATTAAAAGTGATAATGTCAATATTGAATGTAATGCTTTTGAGTTAAATTATTTTTATTGATTGATTGATTGATTGATTGATTGATTGATTGATTGATTGATTGATTTTAATACAGTTACTGTATGTCATAATTATTCAACCCCTTCAGTGTTGTTGTTTTTAAGTCACTTATTTGTATGGTATGGAACAAAATTATGTTAAAACACAGTTAAGCCTATAGAAACTTTATTACAAAACTAAATTAGCTTGTGCTGTACAAATACATACATTTAGCATACATTCATAGTAGCAAATATGGCCAATAGAGAACAATGGCTATATGTATGGCTATACAGAACAAATTGTTTTATTACATTATAAAGTCTCTGGCTACAAGAAGATTTCCAAAACACTAAAAGTTCCTATAGAGACACAACTGACAGCCTTATTCATAAGTTTAAAATTTGTTGTACCAAAAAACCTCTGAGGGTGTTGAAGAAAAAGTACAATATCAGCAAGGTGAATAAAATGTTTGATCAGAGCAACTGAGAAAAACCCTCAATTTGCTGCCAAAACTTGTAAGATGACCTGATGAAATGAGGAAAATGCAGAGTATAAGAACACTAGGCAAGCATGGCCTTCATGTTGGGACATCTTGCAGAATACCACTCTTGACCAAAAAGAACATAAAAGGCCAACTTGAATATGCTAAAATTCTTTCGGATAGACCTGTGGAGTTCTGGAAAAAGGTTTTATGGAGTGATGTAACTGTAACCGTTTGGACCCATGGATCAGTGGTATGTCTGGTACAAAAAGGTAAAGCTTATGAGCAAAAGAACACTATCTCCATGGTCAAACATGGAGGTGGTCCAGTCTTGTTATGGGGGTGCTTTGCTGTTGCAGGAAATGGAAATCTTGACTGTATGAAAGACATCATGAATTATTTGAAGTATCAAGCCATTTTGGCAAAGATAGTGAAGCCTTCAGTGCAGAGACTGAAGCTTGATGATCAATGGACTTTCCTGCAGGACAGCTGTCCCAAAGTGTACATCCAAATCCCTATTTGGTTCAGGGGTCAGTTGTAGAATGTTCTTGGGTGGCCTGTATAGTGTTTAGATTTAAATCTCATTGAAAGAATTTAGTGGAATTTGAAGAAAGCAGTGGTAATGTGAAAACCAAAAATGATCTGGAAGCTTTTTCAAGCAAGGAATGGGCCAAGATTGCAGTAGAGAGGTGACAGAAGCTTCTCAGCATTATAAAGAAGAAAAGATTCTGAACAAAATTTGACTTTTGGGGGTTGAATAATTTTGTACATGAATGTTGTCACGCTGAGTAGTAGTTTTCAGCACACAAAGACAAGGAACTAGAGGAAACAGTCTTTAATTCAATAATCCAACTCAGGAAAGGCAAGAGTAAACACAACCAACAATTGACAACACCGAACAATGAACTCGGGCTTAAAAAAACAAGGAGAACTAATGAGATAATTAACAGAACAGGTGAATGGAATCAGTAGCTGAGGGAACAAACTAGGAAAACAGATCAAATCATGACAGGGAGACAGAACAAAACTAAATCAAAACACACTGAACAAAACCATGAACCCGACAAATGTTTAGAACCAATTTGATTGTTTTCATTTTTCATTAACTTTACATTCTCAGAATCACTCAAATGTGTATTAATACTAATTAAACTTTGTATAATAGTTTACTAATGCCTTTGTTGAATTACTTTCATAAAATGTTGTTCTCGGCAGCAAAATGTCTTGCAGTTCAAGGGGGTTGAATAACTTTGATTGCAACTGTATATATTTGAATAAATATATATTCATATTTAAACGTCAAAGAGGAATAACAACTGACCACATTCTTTCACAACATATTTGGAATGACCATCTCGAAAAAACAAAAAAAAAAACAAAAAAACAAGTCTGATATGTTTAACATGCAGTTCATTGCAGTAGTGAATGAGTTAAATGTCGCTAAACAGTGAAGTGTTGTTCGTTCACCATATAAGACAATGGTAATGTTCTTTTCAGTAGCTTGGCACTTTTGCCTAACTCACTCAATCTTAAGTTCGAAACAGGATGCAAAAGCATGATTTCATTACGCCACTGCATTCCACTTTATGAAGCAAGTGTAATTAGCACAAACTGTCTTCGATCTGCCACGGCAATGCAATGGTTGAAATTTATTGGCCAAGCATTGACTTCTGTGTTTAAATTCTTGTGTTAAGCATTTGTTTCTTGTCTCAAAGTTTTCTACCACTGTCATTTGTACTCTTGATACTGTTGGCATATAAGTCATGAATCAGAGCACAGAATGTAGTGGAGTAAGTTTTAAACTCGTTAAACATGGTGTGAAAAAATACATCAAAGGTTGCTCTAAAGGTGTATTTTGAATTGCCGCATTTGGTGTCAAACAAATATGAAACATTTAGGATTTGCTTTGGATGCCTTGTATAAAGCACTTCTTAGCCATTCTATTTGACCCAGAAAAGTGAATGATGTGTTCGGCTTCACAGTCCCAGCTGACTTAATTAGAGAGCATAAACTCCTGGTTGAACTCCATAACCTTCAAATCATCGTTTGCTCTCCTAAGTTCTCTTTTCTCCCTCTACCATGTCTGTTTGTACTCACACTCTCTTCTCCACTGCGATTCCACATTTCTCATGGTTCTTAAGGAGCAATGTCTTAATCTAGTCAGTCTGGTCTTATGTGAGGCGAATGGTGTGCTCGAGCAACACTGAAATGGAGCAGCCAATTAACAGACGGTAGGCCTGCTCTGAGGGGAATAACTGCATAATGAAATGCTGGATGTGGTGTCAGCATAGTTCATTCTCATATTTTGAGGTCTTTTTCCCCCTTAACTGTTACATTAAAGCAAAAATATAGGGAATACAGAACAAAATGTATTTTCTCAGTTTTAAAGGAGACTGATGCTGCGATCTAAAGCAGAGCGCGATGTTCCATCCTTCACAGTTCTGGGAGTTCACCATAGGGTGAGATACTTGAAATTAAATATGTCACAATATTTTTATTGGCGCTCAGTTATTTTGAGATCCGCAGGCTACAGCGAGAAATATTCATTGCTGCTTGAGGTAACGCCATGCCAAAAACTACATACTGTCTGTGGATTTCACTCGGAACGCCGGGATGTGCATTCTCTTGAAGTACCAGACAGCATATGGTGGATGAGTTTAATTAACCTAGTTAATATACGGATACGGATTGCATACACAGTACGCCCACCGAAAGCCTTACCTAAATATTCCCAAAAGGCCTGAAAATTCCCAAATGCAATTCCTCAGAGGTAAGAGAACATATTTTCCACATTAAACTCAAATACCTCCAAAGCTTAAAATGTCAGACTCCCAGAGCCTTATATTTTGACCTTGACAAAAAGTACCAAGCTCTGGGAAGTGAAAGTCAGTGAGTTTTAAATATGGTGCACCAGCATATGGTATTCAGCTTATTTGAGTCATAAAGCTCCAGTGGGATGTTGGATCCCAGCTGCTCCTGAGGTGTTTCCTGCACTGATGCTTGTGTCCTCGTCCATGATCTCCAGTTGACCCCAATGTGCCCTGCTGCACAAACACCAGAGTCTGATGATATGTTTCTAAATTTGCAAGTGATATACTATTGCTTTATTCTGAGATCAGTGCTACAGTGGCATTATGAATTGAGAAATTAACTTTCCAAGAAAACAAAAATAAAAAGTTAGTGGTTATGTTTATACAATTACAAAGCAGCGCTAGTGGCCACACAGGAGTACTGTCATGTACTGGCTTGACGCAGATGAATGATGAAATCACATTTAATAAACACAACAAACATTAACATAAGACAAAGAACAGAAGATAACTGAGGGTATAAATATGCAAGATGATGAGGAACAGGTGAAACACTAATCAGTGAAACAATGAATAATTGTGGCAACCAAGGAAATAGGAACTAAACAGGAAATGAACACAGGGAATACAAGACAAAAGAATATCAAAATAAAAGTAATTGTAAATAATAATTTACTTAACCCTTAAATGCATGAATGTTTCGCCAATCATTCTTACATATACAGGTCTTTAGCGACCCGGATCTATATCTAACTCGGATGGATCTCCACCTGTCGCTATACTATATAACTCCTCTAATATTAGAAAAACCATTACAGAAGAATAAAATAAAGCATATTTGTTACCTTTTGGAGGTTGGAAGGGTTCATTTTGAGCAGATGTTTTATGCCATCATCACTGTCCTCATCAGAGCTCATTTCCCAGTACATTCAGCAAATGATAGTTTTGAGATGGAGGATCTGGTGAAGCTATCAGCGATCAAAATATTGATTTTGAAGATGTTGAAAATGATAGTTTTGAGAATATATTTGAGATCACGAATGGGCTCATATTCGTGATCTCAAACATAAAAAAAAAGTCTTAACAAAATTCCAAGAGCTACTTTCCACATTAATTATAAAAATACAGAGTTCAGGCATGAAACTTTAACTGAACACTGATTGGTTCTTTCTACGTCATGGCACCAGCCAATCAGAAGTATTTCCAAATCCATGCAACCATATATATATATATATATATATATATATATATATATCTTAACCTAGCCTGCGATCGACACGCTGCGCTATGTGAAAGCTCTGTTATCCCTCCTCCTCCCCAGCACCACCTGTAGAGATCTGCTACGGAGGTTCTACCATTCTTGCAGTGGCCTTTGCTTTGTTTGTTATATTTGACTAAGCTGAATAAACTATTGTATTTGCAGCAGCAGCATAGCAGATCTCGTACGCCAAAATCAAGCCATGTGTACTTCATGCCCCATGCCAATAAATGCTGGTTGAATTCAATCCACTCCGAGAGTTGTCATGACTGAACTAAAATATACTGCTGTGTATGTCAACAATCTTATTTATTTTCTGTTTATCTGCTAAAATTTTCAATCTTGAACAAATGAAAGAACTCGTTATGAAAAAATACGTTATGACATCTGAACCATGAAAGAGCAACATCTGAACAATACAACTTAATTTGTGCAGAAACATCATTATGAAGCAGAACTGGGGAAAAGATATTAGTAAAACTTTACAGTAAGTTCTCATTTTTTAATATATTAGCTAACATGAACTAACATTGAGCATTTATTAACCTTTGTTAACATTAGTTAAATGTTCATGTTAGATCACACTGTATTAACTAATATAAAATTATTTTAAAAAAAATACAATAATGAAAGTGCAATAAAAAATACAATTAAATACACAGTATAGAGTCTTTTGTCCACTTAAATATATTATATAATATACAATATGTAAAATGTAAAATAATGTATTTAGAATACAATCAGACCAAAATAAATATGCTAATACATATGCAGCGTAATGTACAGTGAAATATATTATAAAATATGTTCTACAATGTGCCCACATTTGTATGCAAGGAACACAGAGATAATGGACCAACAGTTGTGTCTCACCTGTTTGATCCACTAGATGGGGCACAAAAGCAGGAAGTGTAGCATGTGCTTGTGCCATGTGAGTCAGCCTGAACTGCACTGGAGGATTATTACGCAAAACGTGCTGGGAAAAGAAAGAAAAAAAAAAAAAGAAAAAAAGAATAACAAATAAACATGACTCACTAATACTATGTGCTTCTATGATATAAGAAAGCATTGTCCATTATAAAAAAGATCTTGATGTTATGTACATACTTGAAAAATCTCATAAAACAATAAATGTTTATGAAAATGTTTTTTTTTTTTTTTTTCACTGTGCATTGCATTTGTTGTTTCTAGGTTATTGCACGGTGTAAATTTGAAAAACATCTTTCCTCCTGCTTTTGATGAGCAGCCGTGTGCTCTCAGGCTGACCGGGTCACTGAAACGACGTTTCACCGAGGGGGTGTATAAAAAACAGCCATCCCAGGGAACTCCCATGCTGCCTTTTTGCAACTCCCACCCTGAGTTAAATGATTCTGCAGGGTGTGAATCAGCTACGCAGGATGCCAGAAGGTCTCAGTGTTTCAGTTTACGCTGCTTGCCTTTGTTTCAACCCGTGCTTACAGCAGGAACAACTGAATTGGTTATTCTCTGAGGCATGTGAATATTAAAAGGTCACGTCCTTTGTAATACAAAGAAACAGTGGCTATCACGTCAACACAGTCTGGAGGTGTTGGCCATAAACAAACCTGAATTATTTAATGTCTAGACTAAGCCAAGTGTAACTACATGTTAGTTTAAATGCTCTAATGAAGCATAAAGTTTGTTATATTTGGAGAACTTTCTGGTGACCTTGGTAGGAGGCGACCTTTGCTGTTATTTTCAAGATTTCTTGTAAAATGGCAAGTTTACTAGCCATAAAATGATGATATATACTCATGATACTCCTGATGATATATAGTCTGAATTCAAAAAGTTTTTCAAAATTCTCCCACATATACCTATAGGAAAGAAAATCACTTGTTAATGTCTTAAATTATACTTTTTGACAGCAATGGCATTAAACTGAGTACAAATTAAGACTCCCTACTGCAGTCTCCTGCTACTTTTCTCTAGTTTCCTCAAACTAAAGTCATACGCCATACACTAGCAATCAATCAATATATATATATATATATATATATATATATATATATATATATATATATATATATATATATATATATATATATATATATATATATATATATATATATATAAGATTAAAATAGCTGTTGTTTTGAACTTCCTATGCATCAAAGAATCCTGAAAAAAAAAAAAAAAAAAAAAAAAAAAAAAACACACAAGAATATGAAGCTGCACAACTGTTTTCTACATTGATAATAAAAAGAAATGTTTCTTGAGCATCAAATCAGCATATTAGAATGATTTCTGAAGGATCATATGACACTGAAGACTGGAGTAATGATGTTGAAAATCCAGCTTTGATCACAGGTATAAATGACATATATATGTGAATATTTCACAATATTACCAGTTTACTGTATTTTTGATCAAATACATGCAGCATTGGGGAGCATAAGAGACTTCTTTCAAAAACTTAAAAACATCTTACTGACCCCAAACTTTTAAACTGTAGTAAAGGAAATTTTAAAAAGTCTCAAATTATGACAAAAGCTTTACCATTCACATTATAAAATTCCAATATAAAGCTCTGTATGTCAACAATCTCATATTCATTTTCTGCTAAAATTATCATACTTGAACAAAATGTAAAACTCCATTAAGTCACCTGAGCCATGAAAGAGAGGCAATGAAAGAAAGAGATCCCATGAAGAAAGGCTAGTGTGATGAAGTTTGGTGGTTTGTGGGAAAGACAGCAATAAAATCCCATAATGGGTGGTGGCGTAAACATCTTGTTCCAAAACACAGACACCCTCTGGCTAATTCTCTTCAGGACCTCACTCAACAACATGGATCATTTCTTGGTAGTCAAAACATAGACATTCTCATTTGAATTTGAGCCAATTAAGACTATCACCCCCTAGAAAAACACCAAGTGGAAACAGGGTGTGCACGCAAAGTGTAAATGTGGCCCAAATACAGTTTGTTCTGATTGAGAAGTCAGTTTTGGAATAAGATTCAATATACCACATGCTCAAAACTTAGATTTCATTTCTGACAATTATTGAACATTTTTGTTGGCTGTGGACATCAGTATCAGGAAATCTGCAAGAGATCTACTCATCTCTGTTTATATTCTACATTTTTCCTTACTTGTTTGTTGACCTCAGTTGTCAGTGAACGCAGTAAACCATTTTGCAGTAAGAGCCTATTGTTTGAAAGTGTATTATGTTAAAATCCTCTTATTGTAGCCTAAACGAAGAACATGTTAAGTAACAAGCACAACAAATTCAATATTGTGTTCCCATACACATATACACCAGTCCATTTGTCAGAGGATGTGCAGTTGTTTTCAGAATTACATGGACAGACAATACTCCTCCTATTCTATGGGCATACAGCACATTCTTTGACTAAGTAACTGTTGCATGGGGAAAGTCATGGTCAGCTCTGTGGATTCTGAGACAGCAGGTGTATGGCAATGCTGAATTACTCCTCTATTTGACACCACTGACATTTTTTTTTTTTTTAGTAAGTTCCTGCCAAGCTTTGTGGTCTGTCTTTGAAGCTTGAACTTTTTCAGGCTGTCTTACTGAGTTTAACTCTGAGGTGAGGGAAATTTTTGTGTATTCTTGTTTAGCCAGACTTCTGAATCACTGCATAAAGTCATGTGCATATGGTCCTCATTGCATCTTGCAAGAATCACACAGTCACATTTGCTGTTGTGCTACCATTGGGCGAAATCCAGTAATTGCAATAGTAATCCATATCAGACTTTCTTGTGTGTATTATAATATATTTGATATTTGTTGGAGAAATGTCCATAAGACTTCTACCAAAGTACTTATGAAAGACCTTTTTAAAACAATTTGTTATTAAGGGCTTAATACACAAAATTGGAGAAAAAAAAAAAAAAAAAAAATGATGTGATGTAATTTCAAACAAAATCAAACCCAAATGAAGTTCGTTTGGAGTTTGTTTTTGGAGTTTGAAACAGCTTGCGAAAGCTGGTAAACACCTTCAAGCAACCATTGTTTCGTGACAATGATGTAATAAGTGGGTGTGGCTCTGAGGCTCCATCTTCCTTGATGTGGAAATCTTCTGCGGTTAATTTTTTTTCAGTTCAGTCCATCGAGACTAAAAACTATGAACACGGGTGTAACGGTACATGTATTTGTCTCGAACTGTCACAATACAGACATCATGGTCCGGTGCATACAGTCAGATGACGGATACATGTCATGGATCTAATCCAGAAGGGGTGAGTCTGGTAATGCATCTGTTTGCTAACTGCCACAACAGGAAAAAGCGCAGAAGAAGAACAGATGATCTACGCATAGATATGTTTACGTGCAATCTCTCAACCAGTGTTTCAATCGCAGAAAGACATCAATAAAGCAGCTTGAGAATAATATCTCACATAGAATTGCATTTACCTCAGGCAAGTCATTTAGTGTTGACAGCACATTAGTTTATTAACTGTAGAGGAGAACATTTCACTAAATATATGCATTATATTAGCTTATATATTAATTATATTTACTTTACCTGTTAATAATGTCTTAATTATTACAAATATGTTTAAGTAAGTTTGTCATGAAAGCAAGTCATAACAATAACTGTGTAAATGACCATATTTCAACAATGAATTGGAGTACAAAAATATATTTAAAAAAAAATTATATTTAGATTTAGAAGTTAATGCAAAACCTGCCTTATGTGTGTCACAATAACAGAAGAAGATGACACGATGGCAACATGAAAGACAGTCTATATTTAACAGCAGTTCAAAGCAGCTGAGTTCCCAACAGGTAAGTAAATTATAGAAGATTTTAACACTTAGCATGGATGAATAACAATTCTTTAGTTTTGCAGGTGCTGGCTGGTGTGGCAGATGGGGACCGAAGACTGGTAACAGGTAGGGATCCAAGGTAGTTATGTAAGTCCTTCCTTATGGAACAACATTAGTAAACAGTTCTTATACAAATACAGTGTGGTAGTCATAGTAGTGATGAGAACAGACTATGCATGAGTGTTTGGTGCTTTCTTATATGGGGCAACTGATGAGGCTGATGGCAAACAAGTGTGGTGATTGAGCAGAGGGGGCAGGTGATGGCCAGGGAGGATAATGAGAAATGTAGTGTGTTGTGGTGACAGGAATGGTGAATGGAGATCATAAAAGGCATGGTGAGAGGAGATCGTGACAATGTGCAATTTACGTTTTTTTTTTTTTTGTTGTTGTTTGTTCAATAAACCACTTTTTAATAAAAAGAAGAAAAAAAGAAACAATTTCATATTTAGTTTTCTCCCCCCAGCTGTACCAAATCCGTACGAACTTCAATACCAAGGTACGTACCGAACCGTCATGTTTTTGTATCATTACACCCCTAAGGAGAGCAGTTTTATAGTAGAAATTGCTGTGGAAGTTGTAATTATAATTGAAAGCGACAATTTTAATTTTTTTCATATACTGTAAAGTTGCTTGATTTAAAGCAATCTATTGTAAAAGTGCTATATAAATAAAGGTGATGTGACTTGGAGTGTTGAATTGCAGAGCCTGTGCAAACATGACCATGACTGCTATGATCAGATGCTTTCTTAACTGCTGTTTTCTCACCGCTGTTATTTTTATAGTGTGTTTAATTTATATAGTGTTAATTTATAGTGTTATTGAGAGGAAAGCACAGCACATATTTACATATTCGTCTAAACGCTGCTCTCAGCAGGGTGAGTATATGGGAGCCTTTAAAGGGCAAAACTGGGTAACACTTTAGAATAACTCACGCTATGAAGCATTAGTTAAGCATTAGTAAATAGTTAATTCATCATTTATAAAACATTAATAGACATTAGTAATCCATTTATAAATACAGCTATAAATGCTTTGTTCTTGACTTATAAGCATATCTATAATGAGTTTAATAATTGTATTTTCATACTTTATTAATGATCAATTTATCATTTCTAAATTATGTATTACATTATTCACAAACCAGTAATTTAGGAGTTGTCAGTGGTTCATAAGATCATTTAGGAAGTGTAAGTAAATGATTCATAAAATATTTAAATGTACATTTATGCATCTTATTATTTAGACATATAGTATTAGTTACTCAGTGTGTTAATAAATGCTTTATTAACATATTCCTAGTGTCAAAACTACCTCGGTACTAACTTTAAAACATTAGAGAACAGCAGTGCAGAAGATCACTGAACCTTTAAATCTCATTTATAAAAGCTTTACAAAGCATAAATAGTCCTCACTTTAGATGAGCTCACAAAAATAGTTAACTGACTACTTCTAAATGTTTTATAACTACCTGAATTAATCATGAATTGCAGTAGGAATATGTGTTAATAAAACATTTACTAACACACTAAGTAACTATTACTATGTGTCTAAATAATAAGATGTATAAATGAATGTTTAAATAGTTTATTAATCATTTACTTACACTTACTAAATGAACTACTGACAACTCCTAAATAACTGGTTTGTAAATAATGTAATACTTAATTTAGAAATGATAAATTGATTATTAATAAAGTATGAAAATACAATTATTAAACACATTATAGATATGCTTATAAATCAAGAATAAAGCAATTATAGCTGTATTTATAAACTACTTACTAATGTCTATTAATGCTTTATAAGTGATGAAATAACTATTAACTAATGCTTAACTAATGCTTCATAGTGTGCAGTTATTATAAAGTGTTACCCAAAACTGGATAAGGGCTTGACCATTTTGGATTTTAGCATTCAATATTTTATGATGGTACAAACTGGTATTATTATTTTAGTGTTAGTTGTCAATTAGCAGAACCTTAGGCAAGGTGCTTTACTGTATATTAATCTTAAGAACATTTCCTATGGGACATCCTGGGGTTAAGTGCCTTGCTTAAGGGAGGGCTATGCAGGACTGGGATGCTTGTTTGTACAAGTTTCTGAGTCACTCCTATCGAATTGAAGCTTCAACATTTTTGTCAGCAGTCCAGATCCTTCATGGATAGTCTACCACTGTACTTTGTGAAATAGCGTGTGAGGTAAGGGCAGTTAAATTTTCATTCTCTTCACATATGCCAAGCTTTCTGCAGACAGGAGCTCCATGGGAAAGTAGTTTGCTGTGTTAAAACAACTGAACCAAAATGTTGGCATTTGTTTCGGGATAGAATTGTCAGTCTGCGGCAAGTTAGACTGATACTGTTTGTTTAAACTAGAAACGTCTTGCTAGCATCATTGGCAGACCCTGATGACATCATCCAATTTTACTCCCTCGACGTGACAGTCCCACTTTCACACACAGCTTTTTCCAGCACTTCAAAGCTCAAAAGTCTGAATATTATCTAATTTAAGTGTTATTTTCAATATGATTACCAAAAAACATTTTCGTTCATCCTAGAAAGATTGTCCTCATTTGTAAAACAAAAAATGTCAATCAATCAAAAACTACAGACAATCAGAACACAGTGTGGGAGGGCTCTCGCAGCATTTGCACGGCACCAGATATTAAACTTAATGGCACTCGCAAGGAAATGGATAAGTACATAATGAAATTCACAAATATTACACCATTTAAATGTTACTAAAAAGACATACTGGGCTACTAAAACAATATTTGTCATAGAATACGCTTGTTTGTTCACAGTTTGATTCCATTTGTTTAATTTCAAGATCTCAGGTGAATTATCCATTGTTGCTTTTACTACAGCTACAAAGCTGGGAGCACTAATTGATATTCAAAGTCATGTTACACACTTTTAACATTAAATTAAGCAAATAAAAATTAACTGAGATTAACATTGCCATACTTTGTGTTATTGTTCCAGCCGCGACTGGAAAAAAATACAAATAGAAAATAGAAACCGTTTCTAAAATAGAATCGTCACGGGTCACTGTCGCGGCTGGTTAGGACAAGCGGTAACTTAAACACCTCTGATTGGTCATTATTTTCAACAGAAATCCATGTGACTGGCTACAATACTCAACGCTGAAAAATCATGTTGTGAACAGACACATTGGCAGCGCCAATGTATGTTGCCATACCCAATTGACGCTCCTGCATACAAGCTCAAGAATGGGCAATTATTATAAATGAGATGATCTCAATTGGTGGCTTGTGAGGCAAAACTAACCACATAAATGTACATTTAAGATACCAAAATAAATAAATGAATCATGCACTTGTACAGTATTTAAAACTTTGCTATCATCTAGGCTTATAGCACTAATGTAATTACATATTTATGCAAATATTTAGAGGGATCCCTTGTGAAAAAGAAGTGTGCTTAACTGTGCTTAAATGTTCACTTGTAATGTACTTCAAATTTGTCAATATCAATGTCAATTTTATTTATATAGCATCATTAAAAACGATTGTTGACCAAGGTGCTGTACAATATATCAAAAGACCAACAAAATTAAAATCATATACAACATAACAGATTACAAACACAGACAAGAACAGAAACGTCTTGGTTACAACTTTAACCTTAGTTCCCTGAAGAGGGAACGAGACGCTGCTTCGAGATGACGCTTTGGGAACATGATGTCGTGATGAAGCACATGTGAAATCAGTCCAATGGTGTGACGAGACATCAGAAGCAACTGACACCATGACCAGGAAACTATAAAGCATGCTCAGACAGTGAAACGCTAGCTTCAAAAAGTCTGAAGTAATCACTGACAGGCATGCCGGAAGTATGGCAGTCTCGTTCACTCTTCAGTGAACAAATACCCACGCAGCCATAGTGAACAATGTCTGTCTAGTGTGACTTGTACAGCACTAGGACAAATGCACCTGGGCCGCAGGAGTGGAACTCAGGCCAAGGTCATAGAAGGCTTTCAGCACAATAGATCCAGCCACATTAATGGGTACCTTAGGGATGTAATCTGGTTTGGTATGAAGCAAAGCTTTCACCATACCAGGTGCAAATTCCAAGCATGAGGGGACAACCGACAAAGCTTGCAGATCTCCTATCCTTTTAAGAGAAGTGATAACAAGAAGGAACAGCATCTTCAGAGTCAGAAACTTGACTGGAACATCCTCAATAGGCTCAAAAGGAGCTAGGGAAAGGCCTTGGAGCACCACAACCGAATCTCATTCCCATGGAGGAAACAAGTCACTAGGGGGTCTCTCCCTAGAGACATATCACCTAGAGGTATGTGATAGGCTGCTATGGCTGCCACATAGACCTTCAAATTAGATGGGAATAACCCTGCAGTGAATCGCTCCTGCAGGAACTCTAGCACTATACCAACAGGGCAGTGAACTGGGTCCAGCTGATGACCACTGCACCATGTAATGAACAGTCTCCACTTCAGGGCATACAATTTCCTCATGGAGGGTGCTCTAGAGTGAAGGATGGTCCCAACAACCTCAGTTGAGAGACCAGAGTCTATGAGCCGGGCCCCCTCAGAGGCCAAGCCCACAGGTTCCATAGCTCTGGGCGAGGGTGAAATATCGAGCCCCCTGCCTGGGACAGGAGATCATCTAGGAGAGATACTAGATCCGTGAACCACACTCTGCCCGGCCATTGCGGGGTAAAAAAAGGTGAGCCGGACCTGGTCCCGTCAAACTCTCTCTAGAACTCCCGTAAGCAGAGCGATCGGGGGAAATGCATACAGACGAAGCCTCAGCCCCGTCTGCACCATAGCATCCAGTCCGTGAGGAGCCAGATACGTGAGGGAAAACCAGAGTGTACAGTGAGACGTCTCTCGAGACGCAAACAAATCCACTTGTTCCCGGCGGAACACCCTCCATTTCTGCTACACCACATTGGGGTGGAGCCTCCATTCCCTGGGCCTCAGCCCCTGCCTCGACAGGACGTCTGCTCCTATGTTCTCTGCCCCGGGGATATAAGCTGCCCTGAGTGAAACCAGTTTGCAGAGTGGACATGAGCACAAACCCCCCCGGTGATTTATGTAGGTGACTACTGATGTGTTGTCTGACCAGACAAGAACATGGTGGAAGCTGAGGTCTGGGAGGAAATTCTTGAGAGCAAGAAAGACGGCCAACATTTCCAGGCGATTGATGTACCAGGAGAGGTAGTGTCTCCTCCACAGACCCTGAGTTGAGCGACCATCTAAGATTGCCCCCCAACCTGTGAGGGAAGCATCCGTTGTTAGCATCTTACGATGACAAGGAGCTCCCAGCAGGGGCCCTAAGGATAGGAACCAGGGTTTCTTCCAAATAGCCAAGGCACGTAAGCATCGCCATATAACCTTGATCATGCAAAAAGGATTTCCCCTCTGAGAAAACCCCTTGGTCCTGAGCCACCACTGCAGGGGTCTCATGTACAGCAGGCCAAAAGATATCACATTGGACGCTGCTGCCATCAAACCCAACAGTCTCTGAAACTGATTCACAGTGAGTGACTGGCCTAATTTTATTCGGTTTACGGTAGAAAGGATTGATTCTATGCGAGCAGGAGTGAGACGTGCCTGCATCACAACAGAGTCCCATAACATGCCCAGAAAAGTGGTCCTCTGAGCTGGAGAAAGCACACTCTTCTTGATGTTTAACCTTAACCCCAACTTCCTCATGTGAGCAAGAATGACATCTTGATGCCGAACCGCTAACTGGCGTGACTGAGCTAAGATCAGCCAGTCATCGATGTAGTTCAGAATGCAAATGCCCTGTAGACGCAGCAGTGACAATGCTGCATTCATGCATTTGCTGAAAGTGTGGGGTGATAACGCTAGGCCGAACGGAAGAACCCGATATTGGTAAGCTTCGCCCCCGAAAGCGAACCTCAGGAAATTCCTGTTTTGTGGAAGGATGGATTTATGGAAGTACGCATCCTTGAGATCTATTGTGACAAACCAGTCCTCGGACCTGATCTGTGACATGATTTGTCTCAAGGTTAACAATTTGAATTTAAGCTTCATTACTGACTGGTTTAGATGACGCAGATCCAAAATTTGAAGGCAATCCCCCATCCTTCTTTGGAATTATAAAATAATGGCTGTAGAAACCGGCTACACGATCTATGGATCCTGTTCGGGGCCCACCACTGTGGGTAGGACTCCCATAAACCTTTGCAGGTGAGACCCGAACTGAATGGCATAACCCTTTTCTATAGTATGCAGGACCCATTGAGAAATATTTGGCAGTAGTTTCCATGCTGTCAGATATTCTACTAAGGGAACCAGTCTCTCGAGACTGGCCTCTGGTGTTTTTCGAACAATCAATCCAGAGCCCTGAAGCGACGAATTGGCAGGGAACAACCCAAATGATTGAGACCCTCCTCAGAGAGAGCGAGCATCCTATCGCTGATACGTTTCCGGGCAGACACTGGGATATTAGCTCGCTGGGGATCGCTGCGCCCTGAAGCACACAAGGTGGCAGGGTTGGCAGAACGGCCCCCTGTGGGCACCGAAGAGAACTGGGCACCATAAAATGAGGTGTTGACCGTTTCCCTTTGGAGGGTACTGCCCTCAGGGTCCTGACACTGGTAGCGTCAGGACTTCTTCTCTGCAGCCTTCTTGGCAATAATGATGGCCCTCAGGTCCATCTTACCTCTCGAAGGCTGCGGCTGAGAGTGTCCCCCCGATCCCCCTTGTTTCTGGGCGGGAGCTCGGGTTGTGACTGTTTTTGAGTGGCACGGTGTTATGAGGAGCTGGCTTTGGATGTTTGGGGCTGCTCCCACTCAGAAGCCCCAGAGATTTGACAGCAACAGGGAAGGAGCTTCTGGAACGCCACCGCCTGCTTACTGGCCTCCTGAAACCTCTCGACAACAGTGTTGACTGCGTCGCCGAAGAGGCCAGGGGGCACAAGCGGGGCGTCCATAAGGAAGTTCTTTTCCTTATCTTTCTTTTCCTTATCTTTGGCACTCAGATTCAACCATAAGTGCCTCTCCATGGTCACCAGGTCTGCCATAGCCGATAGATCTGGCCGTCTCCTTGGTGGCATGGAGAGATAGGTCTGTGGCCCGACGCAACTCTTTCACTGTGTCTGGGTCAATACCCCCGCCCTCATCCAAGTGTGCTAACAGTTATGCCTGGTAGGCTTGCAGCACGCCCATAGTGTGGAGACATGCTGCAGCCTGACCAGACGCTTGATAAGCTTTGTCAGGGCCTTTAGTGACGATGCTGACTGAGGGGAGAGATAGATGGCTAGCGTCTCTTCCACCTTGGGCATCGCCCCATAACCATGCACTTTGAGCCCCAATCGATGAATAGTGCGTAGTCTGAGCACTATGCACACAATAGGAGGCTGGTTTCTTCCATGATCTCAACACCTCAGTGAGGAGATCTGGAAAAAATGGGAGGCCCCAACATCCTGCCTCTCTGCTGGCCAGTCAAGATTTACTCTTGCAACAGCACAAGTAACAACTCCACAAGCTCCTCATATACAGGAGATTGGGATGGCAAGTCCTCACTATCTCCCATATCGATGCTCTCCATTCCGAAAGGAAGCAACTCACATTGCTCACAGCCAGCACCCTCAAGTGCTGACCCTGCTTTATAGTTTCCTGGTTGTGACGTCAGCCCGCTTCTGATGTCTTGTCACACCATTGGACTGATTTCACATGTGATTCATGACGACATCACGCGGAGCGTTCCCAAAGCATCATCTCGACGCAGTGAGAGTTCCCTTGAAAGGGAACTACACAAATCAGCTATAATTAAAAGTCAGAGAAAATGGATGTTTTGAGTAATGTGCTCTCGTTTCCGCACACCAGTTAGGAGCCTAGCAGCTGCATTCTGTACCATTTGCAGACAGTCAAGAGATGCTTACCCATATAAATGGAATAACAATAATCAAGTCTTGTTGAAATAAAAAGCATGGATCACCCTTCTAAAGTCCTTAAAAGAAAGAAATGATTTTGCTTTAGCTAGGATTTGAAGGTGAAAAAAAAAAAAAAAACTGGTTTTGACCAGAGAACTACTGTCAAATTTAAAGGAACAGTCCACTTTCAAATAAAATTTTCCTGATAATTTATTCACCCCCATGTCATCCAAGATGTTCATGTCTTTCTTTCTTCAGTCGAAAAGAAATTAAGGTTTTTGATGAAAACATTCTACTATTATTCTCCTTATAGTGGACTTCAGTGCAGCTTCAAAGGGATTTAAACGATAACAGATGAGGAATAAGGGTCTTATCTAGCGAAACGATCTGTCATTTCTACAAAAATACAAATGTATATGGTTTATAAACACAAATGATCGCCTTGCATGTGCTTCCACTTTCTGTATTCTTCAAAAGCTTATGCTGTATGTCCTACACTTTCCCTATTCTACTTACGGAAAAAACGGAACTGGCACCTCGTTCATTCTGTAAGTTTAATAGGGAAGGCGTAGGACATACAGTGTAAGCTTTTTGAAGAATACAGAAAGTGGAAGCATGTGAAAGGCGATCATTTGTGTTTATAAACCATATACATAAAATCAGAGTGAGAATTGAGCCTTGAGGAACACCAAAAGTAAGAGAAGCTGCACCTGAAGTGAATTCACCAATACTAACAGAAAAGCTTCTATTATTAAAGCTGCAATCTGTAACTTTTTTTGGTTAAAAATTATCTAAAATCAATTTTTGAGCAAGTACATAACCAGCCAGTGTTCAAAACTATCTCCTTATTCTAGCTTGATTCACAACGGTAAGCTTGTAATAATGTTTTATAATAAGAGCGACCTGGTGGATTTCCGCGGGAAATTCGAGCATGTAGCAGTTCGTCTTTGCGTCATTACATCACGTCTGTAAACAGAAAGGAAGGAGTCCGGGCTAGTCGGCTTTATCATGTGAGGATGCTGCTTGTAGTGGATCAATATAGCCTGTTCTCACAGCAGCTGAAATAATTCAGCTTATCATTTTGATGGCGGATTGTAATCCAGAAAGATCCAAATGACAATCATCAGTGACAACTGGAGATTCACCCGTAGTCAAAAAGCGAAAGACTTCGGACTGCAGAGTAGCTACAGAAATTGAATTCTACAGGTAACACTAATACACACTAATTACACATAGTCACGCAATGCTGATGTTGTTAACATTAACAATTTGAGAACAAAGTATAACAGTAATAATAATTTACACGGTTTGGCAATGGCATGATATTAGCTAAGCGATCGTTTGTTTTAATCATCATTGGCAGCACGATTTATTGTAGGCCTAATGCTTTTTTCCTCAGTTGGTCAGTACAAAAGTAACAGAAATGTTACTTACTTGTTCAGATGATATTTTCCAGTGAAAATTCTCATATTTGTCATACTTTCAAGACGTAGAATCTGTGATTCTAAAGTACAGTATCTACATCGGTGTAGTAATTGACAGCAAACATTAGATTCATCCGCTGAGGAGCAGTGCCGATGTACAACGCATATAACGAGATATGCATATGACTGCAATCGCAGGTTTCAAACAGAGATGGCGACAAAGAGGAAAAATGCCAGACTGCAGCTTTAAAATTAGATTGAAACCATTTAACACTAGAAACACTAGAACACATTTTTCAAATGTACATAACTGATTTTCAATAAAATATCCAAGTCTCCCAGTCATTGGCTTTTACAATCCCCTATTGTTAAAAACTGTTTAGATAAAACCAGATTAAAAAACAGGGCATTTATACCTATAAGCGCTTATGTTTTAACGTTCTATGTTACTAGGCAATGCCTTTCACCTACTGAGATTGTGGTAATCAGTTTTAGTCACAATGGATAAAAGAAGGTGATTTTATGGATGCCAAACAGATATTAGAGACAATAAATGCCATGATTGATGAGTGTGATTTATTCTAGTCTGCCCATTTCCCCCCAAAAAATTCTTATCTATGATGTAATGAATAAAACAATTTTTAATTGTTACCCCAAGTTTATTGGCGTTGTTCTTTTATTCAAATTATACATAACTAAACAAATTAATAATAAATTAGGTGAACCTGTCCGCTTGAATTTGTCATTGCATCATGGGCTACATCTTACGCAGCGCAATGAATTATTATTGCTCATTATTGTCTATTTAGGGTATTTTAGTAATTAAAATAACATGGGTTATCTTAATATGTGATTAATGACATTTTATTATAATATTACAACACCCAAATATGTAATTATTTCTTTCTAATTCTCGTCATTGCAGTCTGGTTTAGCCTATATTCATCGTTAAGAAAAGTGTAGCCTGCTTAAAATAAATAAATAAATAAATAAATAAATAAATAAATAAATAAAACAGGACAAAAGTGTAGTTGACTAAACATTATCATTTTATGACTTTAGACATTACTTTGTAATGACAGTGGCATATTACAGTGATATAATATATATATATATATATATATATATATATATATATATATATATATATATATATATATATATTTTTTTATTTATTTATTTATTATTTTTTTTTTTACCCATATCAAAACAGTAGTCGTGTGCATGAGTACATTTTACCCACTGGTGTTTTTAAGTATACAATGACCCGTGGCAGTTCTAGTGTTAAAGGATTAGTTCCCTTCTGAATGAAAATTTCCTGATAATTTACTCACCCCCATGTTCATGTCTTTCTTTCTTCAGTTGAAAAGAAATTAAGGTTTTTGAGGAAAAAAATTCAGTATTTTTGTCTATATAGTGGATTTCAGTGGGATTCACCGGGTGGAAGGTCTAAACTGCAGTTCACTGCAGTTCCAGGCGAGGAATAAGGGTCTTGTCTAGTGAAACAATTTGTCATTTATTTAAAAAATAAATAAAAATGTATATACTTTTTAAACACGAATGCTCGTCTTGCACTGCTCTGCGATGCGCCACACATTACGCTGACATGTCATGCGTGTAGAGCCTAATCACCTTAGAGTGTAAACAAAACAAACCAATTGACATTGACGAGTGAGATTTGCATCGCTAACTGCACCCCACGAAGTGGGTATATAAGGAAGCATGCAGCCCTCAGATAACAATGGGAAAGCGTGCTTATTCTAAACTGAAAGGAGGCTACAGAGACCACATCCTGCCCACAGGGAGGTAACATGTGGAGTTAAATATATGGACTGGTTGTAACACAAGTGCTAGACCTAACGTCGGATGCCTCCGCAGTGGCTGACTGCCGAGGGTGCTGGTGGAACAGGACAGAGCAGCGCAAGGGCTGGGTCTGCCTCCTTCATGGGCAAGTCTAGGCATGATTTGTCAACCGAAAATGCCTGCAGATCCCCTACCCTCATAACAGAAGTGAACGCAGTCAGGAGCGCTGTCTTTAGAGACAGGATCTTAAGCCCTACTGACTGCAGTGGTCGATCAAGTCGATCAGACTCAGAGATCACCGGCTGTGTTCAGAGTCAGTCAGCACTGTGCATGTTTTGTAACTTGCAAAGTGTGAGCCAGGAAATAAGGTGAAAAAAAACACGAATGATCCCAGCTGTCAGAAGCAGAGAGGGTGGAGTTAATGCAAGCGCATGGTGATCATGAGTTTCCCTATTCCTATTGAGTGCAACAGTAATGCAAACAAATTTCAAATCTCATAAACTGCTTGCAGCCTTGCACACTCACATTTAAATAACATATTTCAAATCAGCAACAAAATCTGAGATGAACTGTCACATGAATGTTTTCTATGATGCTCAAAAACTATATTTCAGGTTGCTCCAGGTAACGCGAATGTGCAGTCTCAAGCGTGCACACTTTCTTTCTCCTATTTTTATAATAATATTATGAATGAACCGTCTCGCTATATCTAAAATTTTGGTCAGACTCACCTCAGAGAGCACAGAAATGATTGCATGAAAGTAATGCTAACGTCAGCGGCCATGCCACTGAATGAGCAATCGTTAATGTAGTTCAAAAGGGCGAACAGTCAAAGTTATCTTATTATGTGAATTGACTCAAGATACAACAAAATCCAAAACTTTAAAGTCGCATTTGTCATCCATTACCATGACAGCAAGTGGACTTTTGAAGCTGGAATAATGCGTGGATTAAGCATTTCAATCGGCAAAAGAGGAATAACATGGATGGAACTTTCTCGGCAAGGAGGATTGTGCATCACAGTTGAGTACAAGAGAGAAGGCTACTAACACTAGGTAAGACAAAACATTTTATTTTCACAACTTGTTTATTGACTTGTTAATAGCAATTTGCTGTGGAATAGGCCTATGTGGCAATTTGGTCGAGTCGGGTCTGTGTCTTCCTGGCCGAGTTCGGGTCTTTCAAATTATAGACGGGTCCGCATCGGTTCCAGGTAGTACATTCATGGCATTTCTTGGTTCTCCACGGGACCAAGATAGGTCGTAATCCACTACTTTTTTGGGTACAATGAAGTAAATCTCTGCGTGCAGAACAGGGGCATATATGCCCATCACCAAAGGGCTGGGGAACGTAGGCAAGCTTCCAGACACCATACAAGAGGGGTCAGAGGGACTACCAACATACCCACAGTGGGGCAGCACTGTGGAGCAAAAGGGCCTGACTTGGAAGGCACAGCGTCCCGGAGTGGGGCCCGAGTGTGCAGTGCACTGGTTTCCTTTAGGGGACTGAAAGGAGGTGTGTGAGAAGGCGTTGCATCCTTGAAGCACACACTCATGCCTGCTGGCAATAGAAGAGGAGGACAAGAGTGGCAAGGCATAGCATCACACACTGTCAACCACACCCTCTTGGGACCCAGAGATAGATGAAGCTGCTCTTTTAATAAGAATTAGGGTACGGAACAGAAATTTGAATCAACAAAAGATTCTCCACCCGGCACTGCTCCAGTGGAAGGAGCAGTGCATTCACCATCTTCTGAAGAGCTGCTCCCTCCATCTCTGGGTCACCCATCTCAGGGCTGGTGTGGGCTACGTCGCCTTTCAGACACTAGCTCCACGCTGCAGCATAGGTGGAAGCTGCTGCTGTGGCCATCCAGGAGCAGAGGTGGAAGCCGCAGGGGGACGCCCTCGGCAACAACAGGCAGGGTACCGGTGGTGGGGTGGGTGCAGCAGCAGGCTCCATCTGCTTCTGTGCTGCCAAGAACTGCTCAGCAAAGTTCTCGACTGTGTTACTGAAAAGGGTGGCCTGGGAGATGGGGAGTTGAGAAAGCAAACTTTGTCTGTTTCCCTCATGTTGGCCAGGTTCAGCCAGAGATGTCATTCCTGGACCACAGGTTTGGACATTCAACATATTTTGTTGATCCTGGAACAACATATTAGTCTGAAAATTTAGTCTTAACCCTATTGCTACCCCTAAACCTAACCCTACCCACAAGTTATCCCAAAAATCAGAGGGAAATGATAGATGAATAACACTGATGTAGAAGCACCAATTCATGATTTTAAGCCTAAACTTGACATAATCTGTAAACTTGTCCCTCAAATCTGATTGGTTGATTTGAATGTTGTTCCAGGATCAACAAAAATGTTGACCCAGGAACATGTTGAACTCAGCAATATTAGGTTATGCGTGTGGCTCCTGCATCGACCCTGGGTCAGAACTACCAAAAGTAAAAAAAAAAACTAAAAAAGTGCAACTCTTTGAGTGCCTTGGCCTGGTATACCTACAGGAGGGCCATGGCATGCAGGGTGGAGGCGGCCTGTCCAGTAGCGCTTACAGTAAGCCTTGACTGTAAGCATGAACAAGAACTTACAGACATTAACACTCTGAGGTCTGAAAACGCGCCGGCGCGTTTTGCAGGTTTTTTTTCACATTGCAGCAAAACAGACTTAAAATACTCCGTCATTTTTTGTCATAGAGACATAAGTAATATATCAATTGAAACTATAGAATATCCTCTTTTATTTGTATACACTCAGAGTAAAAACAAAATGTTGTGCTTTTTGTAATATAAAGAAAACTAACATGATGCGTGATTTCTCCTCTTCCTCTGAACGAAGTCCAATCTGATAGTTCTCAGAAAATGAACTGTAACGTAGTGAATACTAATCACAGAAAAATTAAACTTATGTCTAAAAAAACGTTAAGATGTCAGGTTTTAAATCATGTAAGTCAAATCGAAAACAAACCTTCTGTGTTTATGTAATCTGTATGAAAAGAGAGCCATGTCAGAAGTCCGTGATTCAGCTCATTATCTGCTAATGCGGCCACGCCCACAGAGGGAGCGCTATTCAGACACAAATTCAGAGGCAATACATGCATTCATCGTCTCAATCGTGTATTTATTGTCTTGAAAAGTGTTTATCTGGATGTAAAAGTCATGGTTAGCGAGCTCTAGAAGACATGCAGTTAGTTCCTGTTTTCTTTTCTTCTATAGATGAATTTTAGATGAGTTTTTGTTTCTTTAGCGCCCTCCGGCTGCAGTATGAATTGGAAACTCCATTCATGGAATAGCCTCTTCTTCTTTTAGATGAATTTGTGGACTAAAAATGCACAGAGAGCGCCCTCCGACTTCAAGTATGAATTGAAAACACCAGCGCTCATAGTAATGAAAATGAATATTAAATAAATATAACTCCTCTGTATAGAAAATTGACATAAGCATATGAGAATCCAATATTTCTCCAAATGTGCATGCTTTTAAACTAAAAGCCTATATTCAGACTCTTTGCATCACAGAAATACATTATATTTTAAAGTATAATATAAAACCATTACTTTATATTGTAATAATATTTTTCTGTATGTTTCATATATCATGATGAGCTTGAGACATCACAGAAGGTTTTTTTTTCACAGCCTACCTGACTGAAATGCCTCATTAATATGCAAGTCATTTCAGCTCATTACTATGCAATTCTTTTGTCTTCTCAGGTGAGAATGGCCCATTATTCAGTGGTGATTCACGCCTCCACGCATACTGTGTTTCTTGGCAAAAAGTGTCTTACAAAAACTAAATCAATATATTGTTTTATATGAAGGAGTAGGCAGCATAATTTTTACATAATTTTGAAGCAAAAACTCTAGTTTACAACCTCCAATACCCTAAAGTATTGTAAACACAGATTTACTATACTTTTTTTGGCCTTATTTCAGTAACTTAAGTTTTTTGTTTTTTCAATAACCACGCATAAATGTTATTCCTTCAAAAACACAAACATGTACATACATGTTCCTCACATATTATTGTAGCCTAGTTTGTGCTGAATACAGTTTAATGACACTTTTTCCATTAATATGTTTATGAACAACTGAAAAAAGCACAAATGTCAGGGCATGTCAAAACTTCTCCAGGCCCCAAATCAGCCTCAGACTCCAGAGGGTTAAACTGGAGATGCAGATTACCCTGTGAGGAGCACAATTAAATTGCAACTGCACACTCCACTTGGCAGATACCCACATACCCCTTGGCCACCCCACCACTGAGGGTAGTGAGAGCAGAGGAGGCACTGGAGCGACTTCAGGCAGTAAAAGTGATTTTGTGACCACTTCATGCACCCCTGAGAAGAAAGGCACTGGAGCTGGATGTTTCTGTTCAGCATGACCTGCCCTGAGATACCAATTGTCCAGTCTCAGGCATTTGGGACATGGTGGAGGATTCCACTCTATCTGAATCTTCATCCCCAGAGGACTCTAGCCTACCCTCCGATGCAGTGATCGACATCTGATCCTGCGTGGAGCCCCGAATGAGATGCTGGGTCCCCCATGAGAAGGACCAGCGACCTCAGCCGGAAGCTTCACAGCTTGTGACGTGCTGGAGGAGTGGTGGGCCCACAGGGTTGACCCAGCGGGAGAGCCCCCACTTTAATCCTCAGATCACCCTGTGTATTAACCAAAGTAGCTCTCTGCTGGGAAGGAAGACTAGATTGGGAATAGCAGAGGGGAATCCACATCTGTCTAGGTACTTGAGTCTCGATCTCAGCATCACGATGATCATCTTCCTGCAGTGGGTGCATGACTTATCCACGAATGCCACCTCAGCATGCTTACAGCCCAGACATGTGACTGTCAGACGGGGACAGGTAACAACCGCATCCAGAAACACACGGGTGGAATGCTATCATGAAAAAGACCCAACATCACACCTGTGCTTGCTCATTCAGGGGATAGCTCTTTTAGCGCTGAAGCGCACAGGGAATGGTCTCTGCACAGCGTGCAGAGGGGTTAAGAACAGCATTTATAGTAGTAAAAAATGATCTTGGACTTTGACAGTTCTTTTCAGTAAGGTGTAAAAAAAATACTTAGGGCCAGATTTACTAAACAAGGCAAATTAGTGTGAGCGCGCAATTGGATTTTTTCAGTCCTTAGTAAATTCTGACAGTAGTTTTTTTAATGCCAAAAGAGGGTTTGCGCTGGCACAAGCTGTTAGTGAATCTGGCCCTTAGACTAGCTGTTTTCACTGCTTTCTGACATTGTATCAAAGTGTCCCTTAATATTTCAAATCTTAAAAGTATATTATTTGGAAAAATGTACACGCAGATGATGTCATATTCAATCTTGTTTTAATCATGTGCTTCAAAGAAGTACACTTATTTTGATGTGTTGAATAACATATAGTACTAAAGCACATGTTGTCAGTGTTTGGTTCAGTTCAGTTGTATGTTATTGTTGCTTTTTACATGGTTGTTCTGTTTAGTGTCCTGTGTATCCAGAGTTTGGATATTTTATATTACATTTAAGGTTAATATATTTTAAATGTACTAAATTGCAACTGTATCATTACTAATGTGTAATTACAAATATATCAACTCAGCCTGGGGAAACCTGGTGGGGGTTAAGGTCAGGAAACTCTTCTCAGTATTTTGGCACAAATTCATCTGAAATGAATCCCAGATGACATTAAATATGGGTTAAATAGAACTTAAGGAAAACCAGTTGAAAACCACTGCTATAAAACGTTTTGTCAGGTATTGGTCTCATTATAAAAACAGCTGAGATCAGATTAATGCAATTGCAAAAGAACACAATCACAAGTGTAATTTGTTTCTTCAGCTCACCGCGCATATCATATATTCAAACCAGTTATTTCTCTGACGTTTCAGAATGAAAGGCAACTGTTAAAATTAATTGTGTATTACCCCTCCAGTATTATCCATAACCTTTTTCTTGGAAAGGCTTGATCAGACAGGCAGTCACACAGCTCACTTTGTGAATTTTTTTTTTTTTTTTTTTTTTTTTTTTTTTTTGAAGTTTCCTCTCAAATTCAAAGGTCTTTCTTATTTTAACAGATGTGGGCAGGCCTGTAGCCGATCATTCCCAAGTGACCCTAACATGCACTTCCTGTCCAGTAAGCTAACACCCAGGAATGGAACAATCCCACTTTGTACCTACAAGTTCAGTATTAGAATGAAGGGCTTTTAGTCCCTTTTAACATTTTTCACTCTTGCTTGATTTATTCCTTGTGTCTTGGTGTGGCAGAAAGCCCTTATTTAAACCAGTAGTTTTTGAAGATAGCCATAAGCTAAATCCTGCTGGAAAATCCATCTTAAACTGGTAGCTGTGTTTTGGAACATGGTAGCTGGTCATTAGCTGGTCCATGTTAAAGTCTATTTCAATGTCATGCAATTATATAAATATCACATTAATTAATTAATTCTTAATTAGAAATAAATGTCGAAAATGTATTACAGAAAAAAAAAAAAAAGTGTGTTTGTGCCCTGTTTGTACGTGCAGGATTTGTGTGAAGTGTCTGAGGTTGACATGTGGTAAAATGGTACATGTGGCTTTACCACAAAATAAAAACCCTTTCCACTATAACCAGTTGTTTACATTTATTTGAAACATCTCAAATGCCTATTTGCCACCCTGTGGTGAACATTGTTGAATAATTCTGTCTGTATTTCTAATCTCTAACAGACTTTAAAGTCAATGTGAAAGGCATTTATAACTTATTTTATTCCAGTAATTAGAAATTTATGAGTCAAACAGGATATTCGACAATAAATAATTTAGAACTTGATTTTATCCATCAGGAACTGATCATTAAAAAGTTGTGTGGGAAGGGTTGAAAATTAAGAGAGATTCATGGAATATTAATACTACATTACAGAACTTTTTCTACCGTCTGTGGTTGAAACATAAAATGTGTTGCTTTTGGAGAAGTTATTTACATCAATTGGCACTGACATAATTTTGATGAGGAATCCTCAAAACAATTAATAAAAATGAAAGTAATCTTACACTGGAAGTACATAATGATTATATAGACAAACTTTGACAATTAATAACTGGAGAATATCCAACTATTATTTATAAATATCCAATACATATCCAAATGCATATTTTCAAAGCAGAAAATCTAGAATTCTTGTGCAGCTAGTGGAAGCATAGAACACTTCAGCGATCTTACTGGCCATTGCTGTAATAACACGATTTTAACCTGATATGAAGTTGTGTCATTTTTCTATTCTTCTTTTTCTTTCTTTCTTTCTTTTTTTCTCCCCCAAATACATGATAAATTATCATATTTTCTTTGTTTCGGCTTATAGAAGTGTAGATTTGTACTATAGTAAAGTTCCAAAAGTTTGATTATTTGTGACCCTGGACCACAAACCAGTCATAAGGGTCAATTGTACATTTTTTGAGATTTGAGCTGAATAAATAAGCTTTCCATGGTATATTAGGTTAGGACGATATTTGGCCGAGATACAACTAAAATCTGGAATCTGAGGGTGCAAAAAAATCAAAATATCGAAAATTGAAAATTGCCTTTAAAGTTGTCCAAATGAAGTCCTTAGCATTGTATATGCACTCACAAAAATATATTTTTTTATATATTTACAGTAGGAAATTTACAAAATATCTTCATGGAACATGATCTTTACTTAATTTCCTAATGATTTTTGACATAAAAGAAAAATTGATAATTCTGACCCATACAATGTATTGTTGGCTATTGCTACAAATATGCCCATGCTACTTATGACTGGTTTTGTGGTCCAGGGTCACATTTGCTTGTACAAATGGAAATAAAATAGAAAAATGCAAATATTTAAAATTACACATAAAATATCAAAATAAGATCTAAATGACTAAAAGTTACTACTTCAGGAAAATTAGTTTTATATCATTTTACTTTTTTTATTTTTTTATTTTTTTTATAGATACTTGCTGTTTATGGTCATTAAGAGTACATTTTTGCTTAGGAAGGTTCAATTCAAAATATATTTCTAAGAGATAAAAAGGGAAAAAGATGTGCAAACCATTAATTTCTACAGAAATGAATAAGTGAAAATTTAGATTCCAGTTCATCAGGAAATTCAGTCCAGAAGTCTTAAAATCATGTAGAATTTGAGCCATATGTGAAAAATCAAACACCCGGTTCCACACAAAGCGCCTTTGCCAAGGTGTGTTCACAACTAAAATGTATGAAGGTATTCCTTGTCCTCCCTTTTCTATAGACAGGCCTTATACTTAGCCAGCAGTCACACCACACATGCTCAGACTGAAAACTGCCTCCACCCAATCATCTACATCATGAGAGAGGAAAAAAGACCTGTGTTGATGGGTACACTGTTCCCACCAGAGAGTAACTTCATGGAAAACAGCAGTGCATATAGGAACTCCTACTGTCAAGGAAGGATGATATGGCATTAGCACTTCTCATCAAGTTTGCACTCTTTAATACCCTCTTTTTGATTTGATGGTCAGATTTGTCATGGGGTGTCGATAATTACATTTAAATTGAACAGCGAAAGCAATGTTATTATTAATATTATTATTATATTTCTATTAATAATATATATATATATATATATATATATATATATATATATATATATATATATATATATATATATATATATATATATATATATATATAAATTTGAGAAAATTTGGTCACAAAATGGAGCAATGAAGCAATTGAAATCCAACCATCTGTTGATAATTTGACCCTAGTCCAAAGAGCTTGGCTGAAACTTGAGAGATTTTTCTTACACAATGAGATAAAGTGTTATGAACCCAACCCATGAAGCCATGTGTGAAGTCCAAGCCTCAAAGTGTTCTTCTGTTAGAGGTTAGGAGGTTATTAAACTATGAATGTTCCCTATTGCTCCTCAGAGGGTCTTTAAAACACTCAAACATGGAACTCATAGTGCACCTGCATTCAGATGAGAGCTGAATGAAAAGAAGGAAAAAGTTTCTGTAGGGTGTTGTACTTTGAAGAGTCTAGCCCCACCATATCCTGAACAGATTATATTTGGGGACAGCAAGATCTTTTTGTGTTCACCATGCAGGAAAGGTATTCTCTAAAAGTTACCACAAAAAAAATAAATAATTACAATACATGTGAAAAGTTCCCATAGCAACTGCTGCAAAACAAGGTGAAGTGCTCACTGGAGACTTACGGCCTTGTGTTTCCATTGTTATGAGGGACAGACATTAAATGTGTTAGTAGATGTAGTGCTGACTCATTGCTGGTTATGGTCGTCTGAGAGCAAAGCAAGTGTGATGGACAAACTGTGACTGTGGTTTGTCTGTCTGAATGTACTTCAGTGACTGTATAACCTCAGAACAACTTGTTTTCTTTCTTGACAATATAATGAGGTATCCTTTTGTTTTGATGATAATGTTTTTGTTCTTCTAAAACACAAATTAAGTCCGACTAAAGTCATTTTCTCACATTCTGCCCATTTTTTTTTTTTTTCTTTCTTTTTTTGAAAATGTCAACTTGGCCTTCTAAAGCTGGCTAAAGTTTAGAATTGCTCAGATAAGCTATGACACTCTAAATAAAATAAAAAATACAATACAGTAACATACAATAACAGTTGCATGGCTGTGACTTTGTTTGCCATTTTGACACTATACAGCTTCCAATCCTAATCTTTTTTGTATTCAGTGTATTCCATATTTTATTTTTAACTATTAATTTAGTATTTCTAATGTTTAAAGTACTTTTTTATCATTTGTTCTCAAGCAAAAGCCACCTTCTTGCCTCTAGTGCATTTTTACGTTGTATGGATGTGCTGTGGCAGGGGTCGGTTAAGGAAAACAACACAAATCAGCTTCTAGCTCAGAGAAATGACACATTTCAGATTCTTGTGAAAGGCAAAAGTCACATTACCTCAGTCTTTCCACTGAATGCCTGCAGGGTGAAAAAAAAAAAAAAAGTCACTGCCTAAATATTTTCATTTTCCATTTGCATCACATCCTTCCAAGAAGTTTTATGCTTTTATCACTTTCTCTCTACTCCCCTCACATTTTAGAAAATATGATACTTTTTGACTGACATGTTTCAGGTGTTTTGGGTGATTAAGTTTTGATTGAATTTATTTTTATTACTATTATGATTTTTGCAGTAATACATTACTAGAGATTCTTCAAAAGTGTATACCCTTCTGTCCATAATCCAACTTTGCACAGTCTGGACATTCTTTCAACAAATTTCAGGAAGTGCATACTAGGATGATTTCATACAGTATTGGGCACTTGTTAGCTGCTTTGGTTTTTAAGATCATTAGAAACATATTCAGTTAAGTGTGTCTGAACGTGTATAAAGTGAATGTGTATAAATACAAATAGAAATGTTTAAAGTGTGCTTATTATGTTTTTTTGTTTGTTTTTTTTTTGTTTGTTTTTTTTTTCCGGATATTATCTTTCAGTGAGTAATATAGCTGTTTGTGTCTCAAAGTTTCAAAGATCAAAGTGTAAATAAATCGAGTTATTGTCTCCCAACAGAAAGAAGTGATTCTGAACTGCCTAAAATGAGTCGTCAGTAATTCCAATCTAACTTCCTGCTCAAACATAGGTTTGTAACTATTTTGCATAAAGCCAGCCTTTGTATTCATTGGCTGCCCGTGAATGTTTGCTTTGACCCTAAAACACTATAGTTGTAGCTGAGACTGGAAGAGTTTGGTTTGTGTTGTCGACATTTCAAGAACACACTGTTTTCTGTGATGAGAAAGCAAATTGACTTTGCAATAAGTTTTAATGGATGAGGATGTGGGCTCGAATTGATAGGGTAAAACTGACACCATCGTTACTGTTCATATGTATCAAGTGCTGAGGAAGATCTATTCGGTTTCCGACACACACTGTAAGTGGTAGTCCAATTAAAACAGACTGGATCATCTGACCAATCAGAGAAGATTAGGGCAATCACAACAGACTGGGCCATCTAACCAATCAGAGCAGAGTAGGCTCTCGGAAACAAGGGGTTTAGAGAGACCGGATCCTTTATCGAATCGATTTAGATACTGTGAGAAAAAAGGTGATGCAAAGCCTATTTTATGAGAATATTAAACACTGCATTCAGAATTGAATATTTCTGTACTATATAGTATGCAAAAATCAGTACGCCAAAAGAGTAGTATGTTTTAGTGTTGTAGTACTCAAGATCGGTCTTGGTCTCGAGACCGGTCTTAAGACCATTTTTTGAAGGTCTTGGTCTTGTCTTGGTCTCGGCCGCATTTGGTCTCGGTCTTGTCTTGGTCTCAGACTAAAAAGACTCTGGGTTTTATTTCAAGACTGGTCAAGACCACAACGGGGATATCGCTAAATTGCCATTGCATTCAATTTCAATTGATTGGTAACAGCTCTATATAGTGTCTTATTATTCTAATAGTAATTATTGATTAAAAATAAGACATTTCTCAGGCAGTAAATGTGGATCTTTCAGTTGAATTTGAGGAGTGCTAGTCTGGTCTTGTTCTTGACTAGGTTTCGATTTGCCTTGGTCTTGGTCTTGTCTTGGTCTCAACCCCCCAAAATCTTGGTCTTGTCTTGGTCTCGACTTGGTCTCTGTTTTGAGGTGGTCTTGACTACAACACAAGTATGTCTTAATACATAGTATAAAAAAAAAAAAAAATTACTAGGTACTAGGTGATACTAGGTGAAAAGTGCACAGAGTGCATTCAATGGACACTTTACTATCCTATGAGGTCACAGGAGAGGATTTCTGAATAGTAGTAGGTACCATGGTAGTAGATGGGGACAAAAAGTCCCCACAAGGATGAGGATTTTGGATATTGACATATTTGTGGGGACATTTTGTTTGAGTTTACCTGAACTCTTTTTTTTTTTTTTTGGTGGTCCCCATGAGGAAAACAGACTACAAATCATACTAAATGATGTTATTTGAAAATGTTAAAATGCAGAAAGTTTTCTGTGATGGGTAGGGTTAGGGGATAGAATATGTACAGTATAAAAATCATTAGGTCTATGGAAAGTCCCCATAAAACATGAAAACCCAATGAGTGTGTGTGTTTGTGTGTGTGCGTGCATTTTTGTGACATTTCAGGTCACAAATTTGTATAATGACATGGGTATGACTTAAGTATTACAAAGAGAGGGTGACTTATGAGGACATTACTCCATGTCCCCATTTTTCAAAAGGCTTATAAATCATACAGAATGAGTTTTTGTGAGAAAGTAAAAATGTGCACAGTTTCCTGTGATGGGTAGGTTTAGGAGTAGGGTTGGTGTAGGGCGATAGAAAATACGGTTTGTACAGTATAAAAACCATTACGCCTATGAAATGTCCTCACGATTCAAAAAACAAACCTGTGTGTGTTGTGTGTGTGTGTGTGTGTGTGTGTGTGTGTGTGTGTGTGTGTGTGTGTGTGTGTGTGTGTGTGTGTGTGTGTGTGTGTGTGTGAGTGCATGCGTGTGTGTTACATATTACTGGAGGTCTGTTACAGAGCACAATCATTATGTAATCTAAGAGGACTGTTATGTAATGATTTCTAATTTAAACTTTAATTTCATAACTATAGCATTATAGTATTTTCAAAACGGTGATTGTATTTCCCATCCACACACTACCTTCTCTTCTGTGTGTTCATTTCCTGTCTACCTGGCTGCCCAACCCCCATTTGCTGGAGTAAAGGGAAAATAATTTTGTCTCTGTGTGTAGTTGTTTCCAGATGTATCCTCCATCTTGGGCCTGCTGTGAACTGCAGACAACTTCTCAGACAGGAAAGTGCAAGGCTAAGAAAGATGATCTCATCCCAAGTTACAGCAATGAGAAGTCAGACTGAATAAGTGGCTTCAAGAAAATATGGATAATGAGGATGATTATCTATCTTAAATTTTAAAGCGAATTAGCACAAGTGATATTTCATTTGCAATCTGTTTTTTACATTTTAAATGGATAATGCATTGCTGTTTATTTACAGCCCTATTTACCACTTTCTCTATCTTGTAACCTATAAAAAATAAGAATACACCACCAGAAATACAAGAAAATGTAGCAAGTCCCAAATAAACTCTCTGCCCATTTCACTTCCTGTGACAAAGCATAAACAGTGTTCAAATGTTTACTGAGATAGGTTTCACAATTCACCATTGTGAGAATATTAGAGCATGTGCGATAACCACACAACAATGGAATAAAGGCATTCCTTTGAATTTCGGATCGTGATATATCCCACAAAAGCCACATCCTTTGCCGCACTTGACTGTTGTCCTTGGCATTGAGAAGAGTGGTTTCAAGTTCATAGATAGCTTGAAAAGCCACTTTCATAGTAAGGGAAAGGAAATGATGTAGAATGCTTTATTTATTTATTTATTATATCAAGGAAAAATTGAATGGCAAACTTTTTTTTTCTTTACTTTTATTTCAGACAGAATGATCTTAGCCTATTGTTCATTTGGCTACTATACAATGGTGATTGGGACACGTTTTGCCATTGAGATGACTTGGAAAAAGTGTCACAATCGACCTGAATTCACCCTATGTTGTTCTAGAGACAGAAATATAATATGCAGACACAGCTATTAATAAGCCATTGGCAGGTCTGCAGTGTTATTTTAGTTTTATTTATACAGTATACTATTGAAGTGTTTATTAATATTTTGAAAAGCTTTATGTCATTTAATTCTTTTTAGTTTATTTTAAATATTTATATTTAGCTTTATTTTTATCTCAGTTTTACTTTTAGTATTTTTTTGTACTTAACTGAAATGTTTTTTTTTTACACTGTAAGAAAAATATTAGTAGAAATGTTAAGTTTACAGACATTTTCTTTAACTCTAAAACAATGCAATGCATAATTAAAAAAATATCAAAAAAAAAAAAAAAAATCAACTCGGAAAAGTGGATCATTCCACTAAGCTGGTGAATGATCTTCAGCATCATCACTACGACACACTCCTTATTGCAATGGTCCTTCCTTTTGTTCACACAGGGTGCATTCAGGGACTGATCCCAGCAATGTTACTATGACCCCATCCCGGCATCGATCCTGGGACATGCTTGACACAGAAGGCACTCTAGCAATTCTATGGCAATTTTCTGGGATCAACGCTCTGTGTGAAAGGGGCTTATGTTGCTTAACAGTATACAAAGCTTCTTTTAAATGGCTGCCAAAGGAAATAGTGACAAAATGGTGTAGTTTCGGCATCTACCAGCAGGGCAAACTGGTCATATTAACCAGCCAAACCTTATAAAGTCTGTCATATTTGCCACCAGAACACTGCTACTTTGCAAATTAAAACTGTACTAAAAGTGTATAATGACTTACATACTATGAACAAGTCATGCATTAATACCAGAACCACTTCTGCTTTTCATATGCAAGATAAACTGTCTGCATTTTTCTGTGACAAACTCTAGATGACAGAGGAGTTCAAGGGATTTTATTAGTCTTATGGGTGGATCTGTCTGCCTGATGGGAAAACACTGAAACCTTGGAAATGAAGTCAAATCTAGAATCTGCTCAGCAAGAGAGCTGGGGAAGAAACAGCAACACACACATACAAACACACACACAAACACTCCTTTCCTGTGATGTGGTACAGACGTCACCCACAGGCTCGCTGTGCGGCCTTTAACCAGAAGAAGTCATAAAAACCCACATGTTGCCCTGCCTAGCACTCAACCACGCTCACATCTAATATGCCTCAGATTGAACAGACCTCTAAACCAATTAGGACAGGTTTAATACAAATGGACACATTGAATGCTTAAAAAAAGTGTACAAAAACACTTCATGAGGTTCAACAATCATTGCAGCGCTTGCAAGACATCACAGTATGGAATTCCTCTTCTGTTTATTCTCCTCAAGCTGTCAAGCTAAATGTACAGACTCTTTTCAAACTTGATATAACAAAGGCTTCACCTTTTCAACAGCAACAACAACAACAAAAAAGAAGATTCTGTCATCATGTACTCATCTTCATGTCATTCCAAAACCGTATAACTTGCTTTCTTCAGCAGAACACAAGATATTTTGAAGAATGGGTGCCAAAAGACATTAGTTGACTTCCACAGAAGAAACAAAGTCATACAGTTTTGGTACTACAAAAAAAAAAATTGGTGGTAAACTGGCCCTTTACAGGAAGGGGCATTGTTATTCTAGACAGTATTTGATTGGACAAACATTAGTACACACCCCTGAGTGTAAGATGAGTCATCAATATTTTCCAATAGTTTTCCTGGAAGAAAAATAATACATTTTAAAACCATATATATATATATATGCTAAATGTTATATTAGCATATTGATGGATCATGACTAACTCTTGCATGAGGTATATAAGAAATTTAGGATTAAAGTTTAAAAATCTGACATTGTTGGAATGCTTGTCAAATGAATGAATTTCATTCTATCTTGCATTCATTTGCATACTGATTTTTCTTTGAACCTGCAATTTGACTTGAGTTAACATCTAATTCTGACTTCTTGGAATTGTGAGTTTACATCTCTGACTATTTTCAGACATTTGTAAACAAAATTTTGTGAATGAAACGTGATTTCGAGCATAAATACAGAATATGATGTACTGTACCAAAACATTTATTTTCATATCGTGATACAGACAGATCCCTAAAATTAGTCACCATTGAAAGAGATAAACTCAAAATTTAAAGAATTGCAAGATTGAGAAATTAATTCAGACTTGTCAGATAAAACTTGAAATTACCTTTTAATATATATATATATACACATATTCAGCTATTACAATTATGCATCATTCAGAGGAATCACATACAGTGAAACTGGAAAGAACCAGTGACTGCTGAGCTTAAGTGCTTAATGTTATAGTAGCACTAAAATTACAAATATATTGTAATATTATATATATATATATATATATACACATATGTGTGTGTGTGTGTGTGTGTGTATATATATATATATATATATATATATATATATATATATATACACACATATATATATATATGTTATAGTGCTTAATGTTATAGTAGCACTAAAATTACAAATATATTGTTTAACCTAATACATATATATATATATATTAGGTTAAACAATATATTTGTAATCTTAGTGCTACTATAACATTAAGCACTTAAGCTCAGCAGTCACTGGTTCTTTCCAGTTTCACTGTATGTGATTCCTCTGAATGATGCATAATTGTAATAGCTGAATCACAAGATTAAAAGATGACAATGGCACCATCTAGACTGGCCAGGAAAGATTCTCCTCAAATAATTACTACTCAAATGGACAAAACAAACACTAGAGCAGATGGAAGTAGGAAAACTGTCTCCACTAAGAGGGTTATAAACCCATCCAAATAGCTTTTTCACTGTCAGTACAAAGTTCAGGAATAGTCCACGCTGAGTAAGAGCACACTGTTAGTGTCTCGTGTAATCTTCTGCTTTTTGGTCATTAATAGACTTTTTATTATTAGTAGTATTATTATTTTTCTCTTCCCGCTCTCATACAATATATATATATATATATATATATATATATATATAAAATTCTAATAAAATGTTGGTGCTGTAAAACCCACATGGTACAAGCTGCCAGTCTGATGTTTGGTAGGTGTCTTTTTCTCCTTTCCTGCCAATCTGATGTTAAGCTGGAAAACTCCACACAAACAAACGAATGGGAGACAGATTTTACACTACAGATTTTTTTTTTTTTTTTGATATATTCTATGTTCAGGTATTCATAAACAAAATATTCTGGGGGGCATGAAATCTTTGTGAAAATGACCAAAAAAGCTTCGGGTGGCTGGCAAAAAAACAAAACAAAAAAACAATAAAACAAAACAAAACAAAACAAAACAAAACAAAACAAAACAAAACAAAACAAAACAAAACAAAACAAAACAAAACAAAACAAAACATTTCTTATTATTAGCAGTATTAAAAACAGATTTTGTTTTGGTCATGCATAGTTTCCATAGCCACAAAATTTTGGTTTGGTCTTCCTAAGTTTACCTAAGACTGAACGGTGCAGCATTTCACACAACCTCTGTTAACTACATTACCATTTGTTCTTCTTAATTGTTGACAATGTCAGTGGGCAGTATGACGGGCTCTTTCAACACTTTTGCTATTGTTTTGACATCAAAGCTTTGCACTTAGCACCCAGCCACTAATAAGATATCAGTGAGAGTGCAGACATCCTTGCATCTGCTGTACTGTGAAGTTTTACAGGGGGATGGGATGACTGAAAGCAGCTCATTCTGTGCAAAAATGACCTCCACATAAGCATTCTGAATTCAGCATTATCTTTTTCACTTTCTCTTGACCTGAAGCCCATTTCCCATTCTTTTACTTCTCTTATCATTTAACTTTAGATTAGATAAGCAATCATGTAAGCAAGAAGTCATCTCCATTGTAGAAAACAAAACAAAACAAAACAAAAAGTCAGATGCCATTGGAGTACTTTACAGTCTAGTTAGAATTAGAAACCTAGTGTACATGTACATACACTACCAGTCAAAAGTTTGGAATATATATATATATATATATATATATATATATATATATATATATATATATATACACTGTAAAAAATGACTGTGATTTTAACAGTAAAGTTTTAACATTTAATGTAATTTTACGGTAAAATACCGTTAAATTCACAGTTTTTGGAAGTGAAAAATAACAATTCATTGTAAAATTTACAGTGAAAAAACAAAAATTGACATTCCCACAATTCCCTGCATGACACTTCACATTTGATATATTTTCGTTGAAATAACTTTCTTCTTAGTTTTTCTCATTTTTTTCTAATCAGTTATGTACATTAGGGTTTTATGTTACATCTAATGTTGTTAAATTAATGTTTATTGCATTTTTAAAATTTCATGCATGTTACCATGATGGTGTTTAGTGTGTGTGTGTGATTGACACTGTGTGAACCTTCTATATATTAGTATTGTCCTCCTCAGCTTGTGGAAAAGCTGCTTGTGATGAACTTTGATTCATCATGTGACTCTTATCACCACTGTGTTTGGTGACTGTCAGTGTATTATAAAGGTACAAAACAGATATTAGTACTTCATTAGGTTGGTAAATTAACATTATATCAGTTAATGAAATACTTTATTTTACCGTAAATTTAACAGATTTTTTTTTACGTTGCTACTGTATTTTTTACGGTAAAGTTCTGGCAACCACAGCTGCCGTTTTTTTACCGTAAATTTTACTGGGATTTTTTTTACAGTGTATATATATATATATATATATATATATATATATATATTTTTTTTTTTTTTTTTTTTTTTTTATTATTATTATTATTATTTAATGTTTTTGAAAGAAACCTCTTGTGCTCACCAAGACTGCATTTATTTAATCAAAAAATACAGTAAAAACAGATATATTATAAAATAGTATTACAATTGAAATGAACTGTTTTCTATTGTAATATATTGTAAAATGTAATTTATTCCTATGATCAAAGCTGAACTTTCTGCATCATTACTCCAGTCTTCAGCATCACATCCTTCAGAAATCATTCTAATATGCTGATTTTCTGCTCAAGAAACAATTATGATTATTATCAGTGTTATCAGCATTGTACATTCTTTTCAGGATTTTTTTTTAATAAATAGAAATAATAGCATATTCATTTGTGATTATGAACTCTTTGTGGGTTTAAATTATGATTACCATGTTATTTTGCATGGATGTCAAAATGAATTAAATTTTGCAAAAAGAAAAGAATAAAAGTATTTTTTATGATTATTATTAAATACGATTCATTAATAACTACTGTAAACTGTGGTTAAAAATAATAGAACCCTAGTAAGAGAAAGTTGTTTTTGCTCACAATGTTCTCTTTTGAAAATCTGGGACCTTCAGTCGACCGTTTGATGTGTTCCAAAAGCGTGTGATGTCCACATCACTGAAACGGGCCACATTTTACAAAACCTCAGACTGCCAGGATCTCCATTTATGAAAAACCTGAGTTTGCTTTTTAGTGCTTAGCAGCACAACAAGGCTTTCCTTTCTCTCCCACGAGCGGAGTCCGTCTGGCTAATGTTGGAGGAGCGTTTGGGAGCCAAGGGTCCTGCAGTCACTGCTGACTTCAAAGCCGTAACCTGAGTCTCTCTGCAACTCCACAATAAATCAAATAAACCATTCACTGGGTGTTGAGGGGGGCGGAGGGGAGTGAGACGGGCCAAACGCAGCGACTGAGAAAACAAGCAAGTGAAATAGGGGAGAGAAAGAAACAGACAAACCCCAAAGAGAAAAAGAGAGGGACAACAAAAGCAAAAGGAAAAGCAGAACAAACCATGGGAATAAAAGATGTTACAAAGTAACAGAGAAAGCCCTCACTGGGAACAATTATAATAACGAAATAATAATGTGACAAGTTGTGACATTGCTTGGCAAATGTACACAGCAAGGCCTAATCTCTCCTTCACATTATAGCTAACACCACCTTTTGTTCAACATCTTTACTTGTTTGGGATGCATCTTGCACTGTATTTTCACATTACACCAAGTTTCTTATATCTAAAAGTAAAAACCAATATAGACGGGTTTCATGGCACAACAACTCGAGGCCACAAGGCCATAAGAGGTTAAAGAAGGAGATCTCAGCGAGGGGGAGAGATTCCCACTGATCCTGCTGGAGAATGCTTGGTATTTCTCGTCTTCAGGAATATGCAGGAATGCAAGGGAGCTGACTTCCCAAAGATAACATCAACCTTATATCTATCTCATGGAGATGTGCGATTATAACCCTGTCAGCCTCATAATCATTAAGCTGACACTGAAGTAACTATTTATCAAAGTCTGGACACTAGTCTTCATACTGAGTATTATATTGATGGATGGGAGTGACCTTTCTCAGGTTTTAGAACAACACACACACACGTATTTCAGACACACAGTGGCGAAAAAACAAAAGGGAAGCGAAGGAAAAAAAAAACTAAAGTGCTTTATATGGATTGCAAAAGTTGTTTGGACTCGAGCCTCCTCCGTTGAGACCTCCACCCTTCATTGGTTTGTTCCTCTTTCGCATGTCCCATAATTTTATAGTTCAGAGTAAGACTGCAGCCAACTTCTGCATTGCATCACAACAGGTGGTTGGTCATATCCATGCCTCTCACCCTCCCTAAAGAGACTCTAAACAAATACAGACACATGAACCAGTTTCACTCTCTTTAATGTGCCTAGAATGTGGGTTAACACCCATTGGGGTTGTTTCAAGACTGACTAATGTTATAACCTCAGCACTGACTCTGATTACATTTCATTTTGCTTTGAGGATATACTTGTGATGTGCTAAGGTTAAAGGGCATTTTAAGATGTACATTATACAGGAATACCTTATGGACTACTAAAATGGTGCATTGACAAACGTCAATTTCAACACACTCTCATGGCAATTTGTTGTAACATTTTGCCTAATTGGTGGCTAATTTGTGTGAATATGTGTGTTTTCGTACAATCTGCTTATGCCCCACTGAAAATCAAGTTTAAAGGCTTAAAAATGTCATGCTTACTCTTTTGCAAAAATCGCATGTTTTGTACAAATCACATCATATGAATTAACTGCAAAAACACCATCTCGTAATTTTTTTTTTTTTTTTTTTTTGATGATACAAGGAATAGTTCACCCAAATGGCTATCACATGAACTTATGGAGGCAAAAGAAAAATTATGGATTGATGCCAAACATAATTACAAAGCATCATTAGACATTTAAACATGTTGTCATGGCAATTCATAACTAATTTAGATATTGATAAAGTGGTGACTAATTGGTACAGATTAATAAATTGGTACAAATTAATGCATTTTCATACAATCTGCTCAGGTCTCACTGATGATTAGGATTAGAGGTGGACCCTTACTTTTTCACTAAAAATAGTTTGTTTCTGTATGAATCACATAATACAAATTTATAAAAAATGGCCACTTCGTAAAAGTTACATTTTCTCATTAGGAGTTGGGCATTTTAAGATTTACAGTACACAGGAATAGTTCACTCAAATAGCCTTCAAATGGACTACAAAATTCGTATGATCTACAAAAATTGTGCATTAACGCCAAACATCATGACCAAATGTTATTAGGCAATTCAACAAACTCTCATGGCATTTTTTTTTTTGTTTGTTTTGGAGAAGTGGTGAAAAAATCATACAATCTCATTTGTATCTTTTTGTACAATCTGCTTTCTGACAGTTAGGTTAGGGATGAACCTTCATGCTTACTTTTTTTGCAAAAAAAATAATACGTTTCCATGTTTATCACATCATATAAATTTACACGAAATCACTACCCTGTACAATCTGCCTATTCCCCCACTGATTATAAGGTTTAGGGGTGGGCCTTCATGCTTACTTTACTCAGAAGATTATGTTGAGCATTTTAAGATTTACAGCATAAAGAAATAATTCACTCAAATTCACTGGCATACAGGTTGATGGCAAACACCAGGGCTTCGTCCGAAAATTGCATGCTCTCTGAGTAGGTAATGCTTTTGAAAAAGTACTTACGCAACATGACTGTTAAAAAAGTAGGTAACACTTTATTTCAATGGTCCACTTTAGACGTTCGACTAACAATAAGTACCTTTTCAACTACAAGTCAACTAACTCTTATTAGAGTTAGGTTTAGTAAAATAAGTTGAAATGTAATTGCAAAGTTAGAAGTTGTGTCCCAATTCAGAGGCTGCATCCTTCTGGACATGGACTTCAAAGACTATGCCTTTGAAGGCCACGAAGTTCAGACTGACTGTCGTTAAATGGCACAGTTTAACCTATGGAGGACGCATTTGAATTGGACAGCCGTCGTCGCGCTGCTGTGACGCAATTGTCTTCGAAAGTAGCCTTCGAAGGACGGTTTAGTGTCCATTGGATCCACACTCAAGAATCTTGCAGTACATGGTCATCCGGGTACTTTTCACCTACTATTTAATGAGTACTATGACTTCAGACATACTTCTCTTTTCACATACTGTTTTATGCCTACTTTATAATAGGCAAGTATGTATATCAGTATGTAGCACACAACCAAACCACACTGATGTTAATGCTACCATATTTGATTTGTGACGATATTTGTGAATAGTGTCTTAAATTTTGAAATGTGATCTTGTATGGCTTCAGAACACTTGGAATTTAGCTCACCAACCATATGAACTGATGTGATTATGAAGTCCCCTTTCACTTTGATTATGTGAAGAAGAACTACTTGGATATTCTTCAAAGAAAGAAGAAAAAAGGACATACATATGTTGAATGACTTCAGTTTGGTGAGTAAATGATGACAGAATTTTCATATCTTGGTGTACAAACTCAGCTCAGACGTCCATCTAAATGGATATGCATCATGACACTGTCTTGGACAACAAGGGTAGATATCCAGCTGTGTATGCTTGTGCAAGTCTTTCAGACAATAATTTCCCTGATGGACTGTGGAAGTAAACGGTCATCCTCTGTCTTGCACTTCAATGCAAGCTAAACAGGCCACCCAGGACATGAAAGCCTCCTTTTCCCTCCAACCCACACTGTCAGAGATTTTACTGAACAGGCCTCCCAGTTGAGATGGCTGGCCCCTCTCCAAACAACCAATAGCATGTTCAACCCATTGAGCTCCCCTTGTCTATATTATTTATGTATCAAATATATGACTGAGCTATACTCCCTGCAACATAATAGCATTCATTACAGTAAAGAGGACTAATAGTCCTGTTCTACAACTTTGAGAAGCAGCCTAACCAACTGAGACAGCAAAAACTGTACAAAGTCCCTATGTAAAGACTAGTCTATTAGAATAGATTTGCTCTGTTTCTTCACATCCATGTTGTACCACATGCAAATGTCTCTCCCAGGGCCCAGAGATGCTGTATGTCAACTTTGCGTGTGGAAGCCATGTATATGATGGTGCATGGGCTAAGGAGGGTGTCATCCCGAGTGATTGTACATCCTGTTAGCAGGTCAAAGGGAGGTCTACTGCATAATAAGCCTCTGGGTAGAACAATCAAATCCAGCAATTTAGCTAGCTTAATCAGTTTGGCACATGTTGATATGACATAATTTGAACCATTTTCCAGGCTAAAATTTGTTGCACATTACTGGAAGCAAACACAATACCATCTCATCATCATTTGAGAAATCCAACACAGGCTTATTGGAAAAACATGCCTCTACCTACATTTCTGCAAAACTCCAAAAACCTAACTATACATACAATTCATTGCAGTTTCTGACTAAAATGAACACTAGAAGCAGTAAAACAACTTTTATTCATTTTCACACAAATCAATTTTGTATGTTTCTTTGCAAAATACTATGTTATGACCTCAAAACACTTTTACCACAGTGTATGATTTATAAACTAATACATTTTGACATTTGCAGCAAATAACCAACTTCATAAACTTGCCCGATAGCTCACCTGGTACAGCATTACATCATAAAGACTCATGGAAGAAAGCTAAAATGGTTGCTTCAGCAAATGTGCTTTTATTTCATGTTTTCTTTTTTAACACTATCAGTTAGGTTTAGGGTCAGGTTTAGTTTAGGTGGTATGTTCATTTCAAATGTGAGAAAATTAACCTTTTTATTTCATTTCAGAACATCCATGATACATACAACAGCCAATGTAATAAAATGTTGCCAGATTCACATTCATCTGTTTGGGAGAAAATTCAATGTGCTTTTAGAGCAACTTACTTCACACTACACTTTAGAAGTGTTGCAAAACATGCAAGACGAAACATATCTTTTTTTTTTTTTCAATGAGCCTGGGTTGACATCCACATTACTTTATTGTTTCACATTACTGATACTAAACACAATAACATCTCACTCATTTGAAAATTCACAATGTGGCCCTAACTTTAAGCCGACAGTCAAAAGTCTGGCTTTGCAAGTCTAGATATTAGCTTGTGAGCATGTTAGCATGTAGGCGCACACAAGGCTAACCACATTTACACCAGGGTGGGGCTACACACAGCAATGAAGTGCTACAAGCTGTTAGCACAGCCTGAAATTGACAGACTTAACCAGAGACCAGAGCAAAATATGATGCAGCAAGTGTTTTGGCTAGCCTCCCGTCAGGAAATTTAACGTGTTAGGATTGATTGCCACAAAAAGGACATTTAGCTCCCCTTTTTTTTTTTCACTCTTTTTTCATAAACTTTATAAGGCGTGTGCTTTGTGTTGAACCCATCTGTATAACACATGTCCAAGGGTTAAGAGCGTGAGATTTTATACAAAACACAGCAGTTCCCAAGCAAAGGCTTTTAACATTCTTCTTCAGCTTGGTGTTAGGAATAGAGTATAACAAAGTATATGTGTTGTAGAGGCTGTTAAAGAGACCAATAAAAATTTGTTTTGAACTGAAGAATCATCTTAATGGAGCTTATAATCTTATCTGTGACATTGGAGATGAGATGTATCAAAAACAGCTTATACAAAACCAAGTTACTGTGATTGATTTATGTTCCATTGTTCTGACCTTGATTGCATGAATGGATAAGAAGGTATGCGTGTTTGGAATGGGATTGTGTGAAAGAACTCTCCTGAGAAATCCAGAATACTGTTTGTCAAACTGACAAATAGGATCCAGAATTCATGCACTGTATGAAAGAGCGTTAGTAAGAAAACTAATTAAAAACTATAGCTAATTAATTGATCAGGTTATTTTAAAAAAAAAGAAATAGTATAAAGGTTGGTGTAAACCACAGCTTCATGGGGCTTATTGCTTTATTTTATAATTTATGCATTGAAGACTGTAAAGTGTTTGATAACATTATTCAATTTATGTATATTTCCTATCTGTTAGACAGGTAGGAAGGCCACAGGTAAATATGACATTTACTATAATGGGTTTTTGAAGATTGTTTTAAGTTCACTTAAATTAAACGTTGTTATTTTTTAAAACCCTAATAAATGTTGAAATTGATAGCTTTTTGTTATACTGTAATGTTAAAAAAATAATTTCATAGAAACAGCAGTACCATGTGAATAATTAGTTGTTTTTGTATATTGTTTTCTCTATCATAATGTAAAAAAAAAAAAAAAAAAAAAAAAAGATCAGATGATGTTATCAGGCCGTAATACAAAAACGCAGATGTTAGCCTGGTGGTATGTCTAATGCCAACAAGTTCCGCTGCTCTCTCTCCAGGATGGCTGAGACAGAGGTAGAGTAGAGTAGGGGGTTGGGGGTAGAGAGGGGGGTTAATTGGTTCCTTATGTCCAACTACACCACGTTTTCCTCTAAATAACAGGGCTTTTTTGTTTCAAATAATGGCTTTTCCATCCTTTTCCATTTGTGATGGTAGAGGGTGAAGCAACAAACTCAGGAATTAAGTAATCAGTAGTTCACATTGCTTGTTGATTTTTCAGTCAGGTTAAGAATTTTGGTGTTACACATACTAGAGTAATGGATATTTTAGTATAATAGGATGTTCTGGATGGTTGCCAGGGCATTGCTGTGTGGTTGCTAGTTGTTATGTGTGGTTGCTAGGTCATTGCTAGAGGATTGCTAGATGCTTGCCTACTGGTCCAAGTTGAAAAATACCCATATTCAAGGATCTTTTCAATCATTTGATAGTCTGATAAGTGAAACCCGTAAGTCTGAGTGTTTCAAAAGTAATTCATGTATAAAAACTATGTAATTAATATAATAATTATATATAACAATGTTAACAGTATTTTCTGCTCAAAAGCAACCGGTAGCTTTACCCAAAGCCAACACCGGCAAAAGACATTTTATTAGAAGGCTGCATAGCACCTGCTTGCTCAGCTTGTGAATTGACTGGTTGATCAAAACCATGTAGATATTTGGGGTAATACAGACCAGAACTCAGATGTCTTTGAAGATCCTGTTTTATGTTTTTTCAACCAAGCGTCTTCTCTTCGATTTTTCCCCTACGAAGAGAAGAAAGCGTTAGAAAAGTAATATTGAAGCACCCTAGTTTATGTGTGCCTATATGGAAGGCATTAACTCAGAAATTCCTTTGAATCTGTGAGTAAACTGACAAGATGATGGGATTGGGAGTTGCAATTTGCTTCAAAGGGATGTGCCAATCCTGCTATGACCCCCAGGACACACCCACAGTGAGGTATCGCTAACACGCAGTGAAAACGTGATTACTGACCTCACTGACTCAATAACAAACATCTGTAAAGAAAGAGGCTCCATGAGTCACTCAGCAGTTCCTTACAACCCTCATGTAGAAGATCTCATATCCTACAAGAAATGTTAAAGTGGAGAAGTGAGGGGCTACATTCCATATCAGTTAAAAGATGAAACACTGACAGGTCATGGTATTCTCAGGAATCGTATATGACATAACATTTCCAGTTTTAGCTGGTGATTATGTTGTGGTTAGGATTCTGGTCCACAGCATACAGTGCAATGCTACTATTCTGGTGTCCCCACCAGGCTTTAAAGGTGGTCTCATGCCAGATGAGAAGCACTGCATCGTGGCAGTTCAAAACAGTGAATAATCACCAAACAGGCAAAAGTTCACTTCAAGAATCAACAAAGTAATGGCAATGAGTTTGATGTTTGAAAAAAACGAGTGAACAGAAATAGAAAGGAAAATTGGTCACACTTTATATTAGGTGTCTTTACTATGAACTCACATCAATAATAAAAAATAATAATAATGCATAATTGTTAGATACAATTGTGTTGAAGTTGTATTTCAAAACCATTTTGCTGCTGTTGAGGTGGGATACGGGTAAGGTTAGGGGCAGGTTTGGTGATATGGGTAAGTTTAAGGAAGGGTTAAGTTGTAAAGGAAGGGTCAACAGGGTAATTATATATGTAATTACAGAAACTAATTAGAGATGTAACTGCATGCAGGTATTTTTAAAATATAAGTAAATTGTAAAAGCATGCATGTACACAATAAGTGCACTGTATTCATATTGTATGAATTTAAATGAAATCTGTATTATTATAGCTCTCTATATGAGGCATACAGACTTCATTTAAGTCAAAGGAAAAAAAAAAAAAAGAAAGCACAATACACAATCTTCCTGTCACATTCTCCGTTTGTCCTGGACTCCATTTCCCATCATCCTCCCTGGCCCTCACCTTCACTCACTCCACCATCAGTTAAGCACACACACCTGTTCCCCGTCAGCACCTCATCACCACAGATATTTAAGCACACCACTCACCTCCCTCAGTTGTCCAATCTTGTTTCTACAAAGAGGACATTTTCAAGTTCATCTCTAAAGACTCTATTCTACTCCAGCATGTTTCCCCAGTCTCCGTGCTATATCGTCTGTGTGATCATCCCATCCACCATCATTCTACTATCCATCCACCTTCATTACTGTGTCTACTCTGCTATTTGTTTAAATAAACACCTATCTGCATCTTATCTGTGTCTCCATCCCATCTATCTGTAACATTTCCAGCCTGTGAGGAAGTCAACATCTCCATTAAACAACAAACGGAGACTAATATAATCTAATTTAAAAGAAAAATATGTGAGTGGCAGTCATGGGTTGCCATGTATTGATAATCCAAGAAAGTTACATGATGCAGAATAAATGAATAATCATCTTTAATAAACTCTTAGAGCAATAGCATAACACGAGAACCAACATAGCATTAACATAAGATACAGAACAGAGGAGAACTAAAGGCTTAAATACAAAGAGGGAAGATCATCAACAGAACAGGGAACAGGTGTGGATTGAATAAGAAACCATGACAACAGATTAATTACTTGAACTCAGACAAGTGGCAACAAAGAAAACTAAACAACTAAGAAACTAAACAAGCCAGAGAAACTGAACATAACTGTGACATCACAGTATAAACTGAGGCAGGGCGGGTGCTCTGGAAGAAGGACAAGGAGCAGGCTAAGAAAGACACAGAGGATACAATGGCCAGGGACGAGATTAAGGTGGGAGGAGCCAGGTCAGAAACAGGAGGGACCAGAGCAGAGATAGGAGGAGCAGGAGGATGACCTAGAGCCATGACATGAAGGTCCAGGGTGGACCTGACGGAGGGAGGAGTCATGGTGGAGCCTTGGTGGAGAAGCCAGGTGGAACCAGGGAGATGACTGACTGAGGTGGAGACAGTGGAGGTGGAGACCAAGGTGGAGCTGAAGGCATGGAAAGCCACAGTGGAGTGCAGGCGGGCATGACCGAGGTGGAGGTGTGGGCTTGGCAGACCAGGGCAGAGACAGTGGGAGTGAGGACAATGGTGGAACCAGAGAGAAGGAGGATCCCAGCTGAGCCAGGAGGGGTGGAGGGAGAGGTAAAGCAGCTGACTCAGAAGTATGAGGCAAAGCCAGAGTGACGATGGACCAAGGTGGAGCCAGAGGGAACCCAGCAGAGCTTGAGAGATGACAGTCCATGGTGGAGCTGAGGTAGCATTGTGCAAAGGTGGAGCCAATGGGTCGGAGGGCCGAGGTGGTATCCAGTGCTTCAAGACTTGATGTGGAGTGGAGGAAACTATGAGCCAAGGCAGAGCTAATGACTGGGAAGCCCTAGGCGGGTCTGTGCAACAGAGCAGGCCCACTGGAGAAGCTGAGGGGCTAAAGGGAGACAGCAGAGACAAGGCAAAGGAACTGGATGGCTTTAACAGTGGAGGAGAGAGAGGGAGGCTGGGTGGGATTATCCACAACAAAGAAGACTTAGTGCTGGGCTGAACCAGTGATGACTTGGGGCTGGGATTGACCAGTAATGACTTGGAACTGGATGGGACCACTGCTGTCTGTAGCATAGCAAAAACCTCCTCATCCAGCTCATCATACAACAATTCCTCAGCAACCCAGCTCATGTTATGTACCTCAGCAGCAGGAGTGTGGGAAGGACTCCAATCCATTCTGATGAACTCCAACAATATGTCCTTGATGATGGATGCAGTTGCCAGCTCACACACTTGGTAGTTCTGATTGCTCTGACTCAGTCTTCGTGGTGGGCTCGGGCTGTTCCACGGCGGGAATGTCTGACAGCTGGCTGGGCTCTCAGTCTGAAGTGGGGCTGGTGATGTCCTCATCAGTGAGGCAGATAGTAAATGGTGAGTCATTTCAAACCAGCACCCACTCCACATACTCAGCAAAGCTCCCTCGAGGACCATCCACAGGCAGGCATGCCTTCGACCTCTCGTTGAGGCTGGTGTTAAAGAAAAAACATAATTCATTGGGGTAGTGGGTAAGGCACTCCAGATCGAAAAAGTCCCTTGTGTTATCCTCGAGGTAGCAATCGCCTTGCTCCAGCAGGAGGAGAAGCATAGCGGGGATATCCTTTTTTTCTAAGCTGTGAAACGAACTTTAATAAACACTTTTCTCGAAATGACCAATTTGTATTCAGCATAGACAGTTGAGTACAAATCTCTAGTAGATTCTTCTAGGACAGTGTTCCCCAACAGTACACATTTTGGATGCCTCCCTCATCGGACCCATCCATTTCTGGTATTATGCTGCCTCCCAATTCTCCTACTTATACTTTGCCCTAAAAGTATGTACTGTTTTTGTTAAAAAAAAAAAAAAAAAAAAAAAGTACATACTTTTGAGTGTGTAGCAGAAGAGTAGGCAAGCTTTGAGACATACTACTTCATCATAATTCTGTCTTTAACAAACAACTCTGTCACTTACACTGTAAAACCCATTAAGTTACGGTAACTCAAACCATTTGAGGAAACCGATTGCCTTAAACCATTTAAAACCAATAAGTATGAGTACTCTAAACTCTTAAACATTAAGTTAAATTAATTTATATTTTTTGTGTTGGTTTAGTCAATCATTAGAGTAAACCCAACTTAAAGTTTTTAAGTTTATTCCACTCATTCAGTTTAAATGCAGGTAACTAATCTAAGTCTGTACAACTATATAGCTACTTAAAGCTACTGAAATGGTTTGAGGAAACCAATTGCCTTAAATGGTTTAAGTTCTTCAAACTCAAAGTAATACATTTATATAAGACTAAGCCAAAACTAACATCGGTACAAAGCAATGATGACAAAACAGGAGCACTGTAAAACTCAATAATAACAGAACATTAAACACTAACTTATGTCTCCCGATGTTAAACTTGTGCAAAAAACACATAATAATACTTTATTTCAACATTTATTTATTTTTTTCTTATATAGTCTGACACAAAGCATGCTGGGAATTATAAATCTGCTGCAACTAAATCATATTAAGTTCAGCTTACTACAATCAAATTTTGAGTTCACACAACTTTTTTTCTATTAAGTACAATGAACTTTTATTATTATTTGAGTGAAAAAAAAAAAAAAAAAAATCATTTCATTTAATTAATTTCACCGTTCAGTTTTACAGTGTAGTTACATGCGTCCTGTCACCGTTAAAACCGCTCAATCATCTTGTCACACTTAAATTCCTCCATTCAATTTAATTTAATTTCCTACCATTTTGGAGAGAAATGTATTAGCATGTATGATGTATGATCTTTGTATGATGTATGATGTATGATCTGCCAGTCGTGGGTCTCCTCATGGGTTTGCATAATGATGCATTTAAAAGTTAATGACCAAACATATCTTTACAAAAGTTCACAATGCTGTTGCCCATGAAATATAATGTGGGTAACACTGAATAAAAAATATCTTTTCGTCAGGTTAGATACTGATTATTAATCAGTCAAACCCCTTTATCTAAACATCTCTTAACCATCGGACTTGCATATCCACCATGTTTGTAGTTTTTTAACACTTATTATTCGTGATTGTAGTTCTAATCGAATCCATGTCCAATGCACAATGGGTTGTGGCCAATATTAACCGGTAGAGTGCGCACGGATCTGCACTTCAGATTCTACACAGAAAAAGTAGACCATCCGGGTATCTTTGAAATACTTATTTCAACATACTACAATTTGGGACACATTAATTCTAATTTCGAATACTATTTAGAACGGATAGTATGCGAATTGGGACACAGCAATAGAGTATCTACTAATGAGCTGAGAAGTTGTTTCGGGTGTGTTTGATTAGGAAGAGTTTAGAAATGGGTAGATTTAAGTGCCTACAGGAACAGGGTGGGAACTACCAAAGTGCATGTAACAGCATTTATTGACTGCTTCAACAAGATCTATTTTGCAGAGACTGTAAGAGTTTTATGGACAGTTTGTCTTGTCTGTGAGTTGTTGTGTTTTGCTAGCAAGATGTTAGCATAATTTCTTGTAGCTTGACAAACTTATTACAGCATACAGGTGGGAGTCGACTCATTAGTCTTGTTTGACCCAGTTGTTTGACCCATTTCTTAGCTAAAGAGTGTTTAGAGATGCCGGTAAAATGGTTTTCAATCAAAGATTCCTTCAGTAAAGGATCTCTGTCATTTGCTAGGAAACTACAAAGACACCATAGCTCATTGCCTCTATCTCCAGTTTATTTAATCTGTCTCTGACAGCAGTCCGGAAGGTCGCCAACCCCTCCACTATATGACCTCCTGTTTCCTCTCACTCTCTCACCCTCATGTCCTGAACTCTTTTTCTAACTGTTTGGCTGGCCCATTCTGGCAGGAACAAGAGACTCCAGGTCTCCTGTCAACTCCCCTGGCCTCCAAGTACATGTTTAGAAATGTCCCTACTCCCCCTAAAAAATATGGAGTAAGAAGCCTGTTGAGTTATGACATGCCTGGAAGAATGAAGAAAATGTGGCTGTGATTTCAGTGTCATGCTGGTGCTGTCATGCTAGTAGGATAATGTTGTTGATTTCTTTTTTGACACTACAAACGATCACTATTCAAAGGTAATTTGTTTTCTGAGAAAACTATGAATACAGACTTTCTTACTGATTTCTTTTTTACTTACTTTTTAATTCATATAAGATTTGTGCAGTTCTTGAACTATCCCTAATAATGGTGCAGTGTAACAAATTTTAGATTTTAGAAGTATACATTTGATGAAGGTCAAATGACAAATAAATAAATAAAGTGATTACAGACATTCCTATCTGTAATTTGCTGTCACTTTTAGAAAGGCTGTGTGAAGAACCTCAACTCCTCAGGGAAAATAATTCTAATCTGAAAGTGTTTTTAATTAGACTTTTGGAATATAAACGTCATTGGGACCACAAATTGCACTTTTTTTTTCTTTTTTTATTCATTTATGCAATAAAATGTTAATAATAATAAAACCTAACAAAATGTAATAAAGTTTATGGTTAAAACAAGAAAAAATATTAGGAAGATCGGAAAATATAAATCTAATTCAAGAATTATTCTTAAAACTAGTCTTCAAAATTTTGTTTCTAAAATACATGTCTCTTATTTAAGGATTTTGTGGTATTGTACTGGAAAAAATATTCATATTTATTTATAATTATATGTTTATTTTCTTTTATTTACAGTGAATCAACTGGTTAATTATTTGTTTCACAATAAAATGTTAATATCTTACACTGGGCAGTGCAGGCCACTGCAAGGACATTTGACATTTTCATGTTATGAATGCACTGAACAGACAATCTAACAATGTTTACAGCAGGAAGAAACATTGGTGCTATTGGCTTGAAGCTTAACAGTTTATAAAAAGAAGGAAAGCTTGTTAAACCCAGCTGTAAGTCAGATGTTGTTTCTTGTGCAAACTTTAGAAGAAATTTAACCCCAGTTTCAATCAAACAACTGATTACACTGTAGAATTTATGCATCTTCATGAAGGGATCTCATGGAAACATGTTGGACCACAATTTGCAGAAAAGGCAAGAGACATTTTTTATGCAATGTGAAACAGAATTTATGCTCAAAAGTTTGAGTAAGTGGTGCAATATTTTAATGACATATCTGTTTGTTTGTTTGTTTGTTTGGTTGGTTGGTTGGTTGGTTGGTTGGTTGGTTGGTTGGTTGGTTGGTTGGTTGTTTTTTTTTCACTCACTTTGCTAAGACCCTTTCACCCTTTTGTTAAGTGTTTTTCTATAGTAAACCATTATAAAGAAAATGCTTAACCATTAAGTATGTTGTGTTCAACACCAATAATCAATCATCAGTGTTTTTCACGTTATAGACATTTTATAATGTCACGATGTTTATAGTGACCAAAATACTGCAGCAGGTGCTGTAAATGGATCATAAGTGCCCAAAACTTGTATTTGTTAACATATTTTTGTTTTTCTTCTTTTGAGAGGTGATCTTAATATGTGTAGCTTAAAACAAATGGAAAACTGACAGGCCTTTGCTCTAGGCCTAAAGGGCTCATCACTGGTCACATGACTAAAAACTATGAATTCGGGCGTGAATGAGGGGCGTGAATTTGTGTGTCCTTTAGCTTTTTTTGTTTTTGGTCTTTTATCAGTGATTGATTTTTCTATTTTTCTATTTTTCTTTTCTTTTTTTTTATCACATTTTGTGTCAAAGTGCTCTTAAATGTGTGTTGATGAACAATAAAGTAGAAAAAAGTGTAAAAATACAAACAAAGAGCAAGTATATTGTTTGCTCATGTTTAATGGCAAAATAACTTAAATAATAAGAGCACAAGTATAGATCTGGAACTTCTTTAAGTCTAAATATCATTTAGTAATTGAATTGTCTTCTGGTCCATATCCTTTCCTTAGGAAGGTGTGATAGACACTGATTAATGTGATAAACATAAAAAATTCTATACTTATATATTTTGTTATTGTATTGTGGAGTGATACTTTCATAAATTTTTATAAACATAAAGACAAATGTTGGATCACAATAATTAGAAACGGTTTTCACAAATCCCTTCACTCTTTTGAGATGTTTTATTCTGGACGGCAAGGGGCAGTGACTGTAACATCGAGCGTATTTTGCAGTATTAAACACGTATTTACCGACTTCATCAGGCTCCGAAAATTCGACAAAAAGAACACAAAGAATGTCCTTCTCAGCTGCCATAGTTGCATCTCTTGCGTCATCAGAACGGGGTGTTCAACGTACCACCGTTTCCGTTTAAAAAACGTTTTGCAACATTTTGTCGGGGCTGAACGCAGCCCAGGCTCCAGCACCCTCCAATCACGGCACACTCTATCTCCCGAATACTGATCACACACACCTGCACCTCATCAGCACGCCAATCAGCACCAGTATTAAAGACACTCACCCTCTCAGTCACATTGTCTGGTCTTGTTCGCATATAGGACTTACCTCAATGCTTACCTCAAGGACTACCTTTGCTACTTACCTGTCTCCAGCGTCTCATCTCTGCTACTGCATTCAACCAGCATCTACCCTGCCATTTACAAAAGGACAGTATCACTATTCATTCACTCATCATTCACCTCAACTGTATCTACAAACACACCTGTGTTCACCTGTACCTCTGCTTGTGTCAAATAAACAATGTTATCTGTGATCCTCTGTCTTAGCTCCGTCTGTATTGTAACACCAATGAGATTTAGGGTTGATGTCAAGATTATTTGTGAATAACTATTTAGATGTTCAGCTGATTTGATATGTATTTTGGTACAGCCAAACTGCCTAGTTAAATCTAGTTCCCATTCAGTCGGTCACGTTCGACGTACGTCGGACAGACCGACGAATAGGAATCTCGCTAGAGAGGCCAATCTACTTCGAGTGTAACTAAAACGAGCCAATGCACATTGGCATGCAATCATATGCATCAGCTGCTCGCCTCGCAGCGCAGGTATATAATGAGCAGCAGGTGCGTTGCATCTTCAGCTTTTCGCTTCGGAGCCGAACGGTGTTTGTTCCTGTTCTCTGCAAGCGAGTGTCTGCTAGAAGACGAGTCAAGCTTTTTGGTTGAACTTCTCTTTTTTTTCCGAGTGCAGGCGAACAGCACAGCAGCGGGGTTGAAGTCCTCTCTTTTTCTGTTTTTGTTTCGTTTGCCGTTTTTGAGCAAATAGCTGTTTTGACAGCGTCGGAAGGCTGTTCTCACGGCCGGTACGGTGCGCTTTTGAGCGCTGAAAAGCCGTTTTTACGGCTGGTAAGAGTGAGCGCCTTCAAAGAGAGAGAGAGAGCACACGACAGGCTGCACACAATCCCTGTCTGTGTTGCGGCGGCCGTTCCCCTGCGTGCTTCAGCACTTTTAAAAGAGTAAAGTCCCTGAAAGAGCTTACACAAGTAGATTCGCGTCTTTTTAAAGATGACATCCTACTTGTGTTTCTGGATGCGGTCGTTCCTGTCCTCACTGACGGCCACGATCACTGTTTCACATGTCTGGGCGCGTGTTGAAATGATGTTCGTGGGTGTTTCATGTTTTCATATGAGAACATGATCACGTCGACACGCCGGTCGTGACTCTTCTTTCTCCGGGAAGCTTGAGTCCCCTCTGTTGTTGGCCAGCTGCCGCTTGTGTGTAAAAGCACAGCCGCGGGTCTGCCCGACACTCTGGGAAGACCGTGGAGATCAGCGAGAGCAAACCTCTCGCTCCTCTGCGTGTCGTGTGCCGTCGAGCTGCCGGGCTGCAGCGCGGGTTGTCACGGCAACCCAGCGCTCGCTCGGCGCTCTAGATGCGCGGTTCCCTTGCATAATCTCCATTGTAGCGCCCTCTCTGGTGCACCAGAAGAGGTCTACTTTGCTGATATGGCTTGGGTGACATGAGGTTGAGGGGTTCCTTCGGGGAACCAACCCCCTAGGGCCCCTCCCTCTCTAGCGCATTGCAAGCTGTGCAGTTTCTGGATTGGATTGCTGGTCCTACTCATAGGGGAACCTAGCATTTCATTCAGAGCTCCAGCTGAGGGACAGACGTCGATTGCAGCATCGGAGAGAGTGCTGTTATGCTCTGGAAATGAGGGTGATGCTGCCCACTGTAATGGTGTGTGCCTATGCTGACTCAGATTCGGAGTTTACAGCCATGCTTTCCTGGGTCTTCCAGATGTGCATGGAAAACTTGGCAGTATGGGGGTATGTTGGTGCCATAAATATGGAATGCCAAAAGTGCCAAAATCTGCATAAGTTTTTCCTCTCTCACTACCCTCTTGGTTGGGGTGGCTGTACACAGACCAGACGCGGTCCCCTCGGTCTGCTCGTCGCCAAGGGTGTCGTCCCCTGCAAGAAACTCTGGCCCAGCAGGCTCTGCTGTGTCCATTGCGGGGAGATGACGCCTCCCGTCTCTGCAGCTGTTAAGTGGTTGGTGAGAATCACCCCTGAGATGGGCGACCCAGAAATGGGTGGGGCTGCTCTTCCACCCCTGGAGGAGGGCCGGGTGGTAAATCCTTTTATTGGGTTTGTTTCTGTTCCGCCACTGACCCAAGAGGCAGTGGTACCCAAAATTAAAAGAGCAGTTCCTCCATTTCCAGGTCTGAAGAGGGTTTGGAGAGCAGTGGGAGGAGAAAAACCTCACCACTCTCATCCCCCTCTTCTGTCGCCAGCGGACAGCAGTGAGCAGCGGGCAGCCAAAGCCTCGACTGCTCCCTCTGTCCATCCGTGGAACCAGGTAAGTGTTGCCTAGCACACTGTGACGCCGCTTCGGGCCGCCTCACAAAGAGAGCCCCCAAGCCGCGTCCCTGTGTTCCACCTCGCTGCCCCGCTGCGGGTACGCCGGTGGTCTCTTTGGTCCCGCTTGTACGGTCTCTGCGAGCCCGGTTAGCGCTCCCCAGTCCGTCTCGCTGGCTCATTGGGACCATCAGGCTCGGCTATGCGATTCAGTTCGCCCGGCATCCCCCCCAAGTTCAGGGACGTCCTCTTCACTACAGTGAAAGATGTCGTTGCCCCTGTCTTGCGTGCGGAGATCGCAGTCCTACTGGCGGAGGACGCGATGGAGCCGGCCCCTCCAGCCGATATGAGGTCAGGGTTCTACAGTCCCTACTTCATTGTACCCAAAAAGAGCAGTGGGTTATGACCGATCTTGGACCTGCGAGTTTTGAATCGGAGCCTGTACAAGCTACCGTTCAAAATGCTGACGCAGAAGCGCATTTTTGAGTGCATCCGTCCCCGAGATTGGTTTGCAGCGATCGACCTGAAGGACGCGTACTTCCATGTCTCGTTTTCTTCCGCAACACAGGCCATTCCTGCGCTTTGCGTTCGAAGGTCGAGCATATCAGTACAGAGTCCTACCCTTCGGGCTGGCCCTGTCTCCCCGCGTCTTTACGAAAGTCGTAGGGGGAGCCCTTGTTCCCATGAGAGAACAGGGTGTTCGCATTCTCAACTACCTCGACTGGCTCATTCTAGCACAGTCCCGGGGTTAGTTGTGCGAACACAAGGATTTGGTGCTCAGACACCTCAGCCAGTTGGGTCTTCAGGTCAACTGGGAAAAGAGCAAACTCTCCCCTGTGCAGAGGTTCTCTTTTCTCGGTATGGAGCTGGATTTGGTCGAACAGATAGCACGCCTCACAGAGGAACGTGCTCAGTCGGTGTTGAACTGCCTGAATACGTTCAATGGCAGGACAGCGGTCCCACTGAAATTCTTTCAGAGGCTCCTGGGGCATATGGCGGCCGCGGCGGCAGTAACCCCGCTTGGTCTGCTTCATATGAGACTGCTTCAACACTGGCTTCACGGCCGAGTCCCGAGATGGGCGTGGCAACGCGGCACGTTCCGGGTGCTAATCACTCAGGAGTGCCGCCAAGCCTTCAGTCCGTGGTCGGACCCTTTGTTCTCCGGGCAGGAGTGCCCCTAGAACAAGTGTCCCGGCATGCTGTGGTATTCACAGATGCTCCTGCCACCGGCTGGGGTGCCACGTACAACGGGCATGCAGTGTCAGGGGTTTGGACGGGACCCCATCTGCATTGGCACATCAATTGCCTCGAGTTGCTAGCAGTACGTCTTGCTCTGAGCCGCCTCAAAGGGCCGCTACGGGGCAAGCATGTACTGGTCCGTACGGACAACACTGCGACCGTTGCGTACATCAACCATCAAGGTGGTCTACGCTCCCGTCGCATGTCGCAACTCGCCCCCCATCTCCTCCTCTGGAGTCAGAAGCGTCTGAGGTCGCTTCATGCCATTCTTGTCCCTGGTGTGCTCAGCCATGTGGCCGACGAGCTATCACGAGCTGAGCTGCCAGGAGAGTGGCGACTCCACCCCCAGGTGGTCCAGCTGATCTGGAGAGAGTTTGGAGAGGCTCAGGTAGACCTGTTTGCCTCACCGGAAACCTCCCACTGCCAGTTGTTTTACCCCCTGTCCGAGGGAACACTCGGGACAGACGCACTGGCACTCAGCTGGCCCCGGGGCCTTCGCAAATATGCGTTTCCCCCAGTGAGCCTACTTGCACAGACCCTGTGCAAAGTCAGGGAGGACGAGGAGCAGGTCCTCTTAGTTGCGCCCTATTGGCCCGACCAGACCTGGTTCCCAGAACTTTCACTCCTTGCGACAGCCCTCCCTGGCCCATTCCTCTGAGGAAGGACCTTCTTCTCAGAGACGGGGCACTCTTTGGCACCCGCATCCAGACCTCTGGAAACTCCATGTCTGGTCCCTGGACGGGACGCGGAGGTTCTAGGTGACTTACCCCCTGAGGTACTTAACACCATCACTTCGGCACTTGCACTGTCTACGAGACGTGCTTACGCCTCGAAGTGGAACCTGTTCGTCGAGTGGTGCTCTTCTCGCCGAGAAGACCCCCGAGGATGCTCGATCGGAGTCGTGCTTTCCTTCTTGCAGCAAGGGTTGGAGCGTAGGCTGTCCCCCTCCACCCTCAAAGTCCATACTGCTGCTATCTCCGCTTACCACGACCACATAGATGGCAAATCTGTTGGTCAGCACGACCTGGTCGTCAGGTTCCTTAGGGGGCGAGACGGTTAAATCCTCCTCGTCCCCCTCCATACCCTCTTGGGACCTCACTCTGGTGCTAAGAGCACTTCAGATTGCTCCCTTTGAGCCTTTGCAATCGGCAGACTTAAAGATTCTGTCTATGAAGACTTTGCTGCTGGTTGCATTGGCCTCCATCAAGAGGGTAGGGGACCTGCAGTCATTTTCGGTCGACGTATCGTGCCTGGAGTTCGGGCCGGGTGATAGCCACGTGGTACTAAGACCCCGGCCTGGCTATGTGCCCAAGGTTCCTACCATTCCCTTCAGGGACCAGGTGGTGAGCCTGCAAGCGCTGCCCTCGGAGGAGGCAGAACCAGCCCTGGCTTTGCTCTGTCCAGTTCGCGCTTTGCGACAGTACATAGACAGAACCAAAGCCTCAGGACCTCAGACCAGCTCTTTGTCTGTTATGGAGGCCAGCAGAAGGGAAAGGCTGTCTCCAAGCAGAGGATGGCCCACTGGATAGTGGATGCCATCGCCCTGGCTTACCAAGCTCAGGGCGTGCCCTGCCCGCTCAGGTTGCATGCTCACTCCACGAGAGGTGTCGCATCCTCCTGGGCGCTGGCTCGTGGCGCCTCACTGACAGACATTTGTAGAGCTGCGGGCTGGGCGACACCTACACGTTCGCTAGATACTATAGCCTTCGTGTCCAGCCGGTCTCCTCCCGTGTTCTCGCCACAGGTCAGAGGCACGGAGAGGCCCCGGCTTAGTGTCGGCTTGCTGCGCTACATGCGCTTCTTTTCTCCAGAGAGTCCCTACAAGGCAGACCCTGTCGAGTCCTCCGATATCCCTTCGGCAGCCGACGTGGCGGAGCGTCTGGCGCCAGGCCTATACTCCGTTGTATCCTTGAGAACCGGGTTTAGGCTGGGTTCCATATGTGTGACCCTACGGGGATCCCATATGGTTGGTTCCACGGTTGCTCCTAAACGAAGCCCGTGTCTTTCCCTCTGGGAGAACCTACCCTTCATCGGGTTGGAGTCACCCCAGCTCTTCCATATGTAGCACAGCCCTACAGGGTTAGTCCATATGTACTTCTCCACATAACTCCTTCGGGGAAGGATGTGGCTTCCGCAGCGTTCCTTTCCCAGCGAAAGGGTACGCTTTCCCAGCGTTATCCAAAAGTCTCACTGAATGGGTTTTGGGGAACAGCAGTGATCGACTCTCTCTGTGTTAGCCCTGTCCCACCATCCTCAGGCAAGGGGGTTCAGGTGGCTTACTACAGAGCGCTGGAAGGGGGCAGCTCCTGTGGCGCTTTGGTAGGGATTCCTATTCGTCGGTCTGTCCGACGTACGTCGAACGTGACCGACTGAATGGGAACGTCTCGGTTACAAAAGTAACCCTCGTTCCCTGAAGGAGGGAACGGAGACGTACGTCCCGTCGCCACAGTCGCTGTACCCCGCTGATGCTGCTGCCTATCCGGTTCGGCTCCTCAGCGAAAACCTGAAGATGCAACGCACCTGCTGCTCATTATATACCTGCGCTGCGAGGCGAGCAGCTGATGCATATGATTGCATGCCAATGTGCATTGGCTCGTTTTAGTTACACTCGAAGTAGATTGGCCTCTCTAGCGAGATTCCTATTCGTCGGTCTGTCCGACGTACGTCTCCGTTCCCTCCTTCAGGGAACGAGGGTTACTTTTGTAACCGAGACGTTTGATATATCCATCACAATGGAAGAATCATATATTCTTTAATGTGTATTCTGCATTCTCAACAACAACTCTGGTTTATGTAGCATTTTTTACCATAGAGTAAACCATGTTGTACAAAATCTAGCTAAGACTAGTGCTTTCATTAACTGCATTTTATTTATAGCTATGTAAGAATTCCTATTTTCACATATGTATCTACATATATTTTGATTATGAATTCATATTTTCACAAGTACATCCCCAATAAGAATTCAGACAATTAAAGTGCATCTAAAATGTGTGTGTGTTTTTCTAACATATCAGGACACAAATGACATGGGTATTACAAGAAGAGGGTGACTTATGAGGACACTACCCCATTTCCCCATTTTTCAAAAGGCTTATAAATCATACAGAATGAGTTTTTTTTTTTTTTTGAGAAAGTAAAAATGTGCACAGTTTTCTATGATGGGTAGGTTTAGGAGTAGGGGTATTGTAGGGCGATAGAAAATACAGTTTGTACGGTATAAAAACCATTACGCCTATGGAATGTCCTCACAATTCACAAAAATAAACGTGTGTATGTGTGCGCGCGCATAAAGTCAGTTCCAATCACGATCAGAAAGTGTTTAAATAATTTTCATTTTCATTTAAATCCTACCAAACTTCTTTTTCTTAAATGTGAGATGGTGGTAAATGTTTTCTTTCTATGTAAGTAATAAGTCAGGACGAAGGTCAAATAGATGACAAGATACTCCCCAGAATAATTTAACAATAGACTATATAATCAACATTTAAAAAGTTATCATCATGAATCACATGTACATACAGTGTGAGAAAGGTGGTTCACTCACAGCTGATAAAATTTACTGAGTGAGCTGACAATGTGTTTTCAATTATACGCACTACGTCAGCGCGCCTACAGTGACTGTTTGCATTTGCGCGCGCGTGTGTGTGTGTGTGTGTGTGTGTGACGTCACTCTCACATCTCTCTCTCTCTCTCTCTCTCTCTCTCTCTCTCTCTGTGAGAGTGTTGCTGCTGAGTCTCAGTGCTGCAGTTGTTCTCCGTGTAACGGGACAGAGGTGAATTATCCCAGCTCACATGCCGTATGCGCGCAACTGCGAGGAATTAAAATGAATATTCAAAAACAGCCGTGGACTAAACAGCGCTGAACAACAATCGAGCCATCTTCCTTAACCAAACGCGAGCATATTTTTGTTTTTGGAGCTTTTAGTACTTTTTTTTTTTTTTTTTTTTTTTTTTTTTGGAGGAGTTACGATTCAGTTTGGAATAACTTTGTTGGAGTTACTCTGCAACTTTGTCACTGCTGAAAGTAAGTATTTAATACCAATGTATATAATATGAAAATGATATATGAGATTGGTCTGTTTGTTTTTCCACGTAGGCTATCGTTTAATGTTAATGTTAGGTAAGTATGCATACAAGTAAGATCAGCAAATCATGCAAATTCCGGATCTCAGAGACAGTAACGCGTGGCAGTGACCGACAGAAGAGGTTGAGGAACTTAAAAAAAAAAAAATCTATTTATTTTTTTACCCTCTAATTAATGCATCCTTCCTCATATTAGTTTAGTGATGCATGACTTAGAAGATATAAATCAGACCCTTTGTAAGGTTTTTTTAAAGAATGCATTTTAGGTGTATGCATAGACCTATAGGTGCCACCCTGTTCCCAAAAGGTGTCAAACTTCAGTATTTGCCCCAATTTACACTAATACCTCCCCCCTCACTTCCACACAGACTAAACTCACAAGAAGATGATAGCATGTACCTAACAAAAGGGGAATTGTTTCATACTGTGTTGTGTGTAGGTACTGTTGTAACAACCAGTTCTGGTTTGTTGTAAATTCAGATTGATAGCAGTCAAACATTCCTGGCTCTTCTGGCCAGCTCCCAAAAAACACGCCTTGGAATAACGTGTTCCAAACAGAAAGGACTCATGCAGGTCAATGCACAACAATCACAACATATTAAAGTCTTCTGATGCTGTTTAAAGTTTTGACTTTAGTATCTTATTTTGCAGTAAACCGTAGGTGTGTTTAGTCCTGATCTGAGTCGACTAGGATAAAACTGAAAATCACGTCAAGGACTTCATTTATTTTCATTTCATTTGCCTGAGTCATGATGTGGTCACACTTAGTTGTAGTAAGATTACAAATGAAACACATTTAAGCTGCCTGATGACTGTAAATTTGGTTTATTAGGTAATTCGTACAGTGAAAATAATGCAAAACAAAGCAAAATCTTATTTTTGACCTTCCTAGGAGGCAGTCAGGTGTAATCTCAAACTTTTTACTTGTAGTATTTGTTTGAACTTAGTGTGAATACTGAATACTGACTGAATGCATTCAACAAGGGCCTCACCATAAGTTTATAGAGTACAATACATGCGAAATGAAAGTAAAAATACAGTACTTTTTTCCTGGTTTATGCTCTGTTAAGTTGGGTAGACTTAACATATTTAGTGCCAAGGTTTTAATATATCCAGTGGTTGGTCTGATGCAAGCTAGACAGAGACAGGAAAGCCTTCCCTTTACAAAAAACACACATGGTACTCCATCACCTCCCAGGTCAGGACTGGGTGCAGCTGTGGAGCCGATCAGAGCTGGGATGCCAGTGCTGGTTACTGCCCTTCCTGCTGCATGTCAGAGCTGCTGAAGGGAGATATCAAACCCTAAAATGTGTTCAGTGGCCTTCAATTAAGTGCATTGGCGCTCTCTAAATAAATAGGTCGAATGGGCATGGCTGGGAGGTCCCGTGGCTCGATACAGTGAATGGTTGTGCTCTATTGTGTGCTATTTTAATGGCCACCCAGTCAGTAGTATAAATAAGACATACTATTTTGATATATGTGATCTTTTGAGGCGTGTGGTTTATTGCTTTGAATGTGTGAGAAGTTGCGGATGTCAAAACAGTTTAGTTCAGCTATAAGGTTTATTGATTTCTAAACTCTGTATTATCTTCATAGGATAATGATTTGTTGTGGTGTTGGTGTCAAGCTGTTATCTTTAGATTGTTTTATGTCCTTACTGGAGTTTACGGCGCCTAGTCTGCTTAACTTCAAAGACGAGCTCACATTATGAATTGCGGTAGGCTATTGTAATTTTGTGATGACTTGCTTACTTGTAGGGTGTATCACACAAAAATATTTGGGGTGTATTTTAAACAGTATACACCCCAAAATTCAAAGAAATAAAGCCTTTTGTATGTGTAAAAAAGCTTTTTAATGTTTTTACAATATGACATTATTTTTCATGAAAATAATTCATGTTTCCACCCAAACTCTGTGTTCTGATTTGTATATAAAGTCGATGGTTAATATGGTTAATTATATTTATTTTAATATTAATATTAAAAATATATATCTTCATTACAGTAACAAAAATTAGACTTTTCCAAATTATGGTAGATAATTATGTGGAAAGACATGATTTATTTATTTATTGCGTAAAAATATGACCCACTCTTGACAGGTTTTCTGAGAGTCACAAACTAATCAGTACAATTAGTATTTTAATAACTTATTAAGAAGTTATTTGGGTTTTTTTTGTTTTTTTTTTTTTGTTTTTTTTGTTTTTTTGTTTGTTTGTTGGTTTTTTTTGTTTTTTAAATGTGTCTTGTGTCTCACTTGGCATAATAGTGTATACAAGATGCCTTGTTTGGTATTTTGGAAATGTGCAGCCCATATGCATCTAAGACACACCCATACACAACTGTGGCACAACTGTGATCATAACCAGCCTCATGGATACGGGGGTAACTTGAGTTAGTTCAGAAACTCCTGATGTTTTCTTACTTTGATGTCAGCAAATAGTGTATGTAAATCATCTGTCATACTTTTGAAAAAAATATACAAAGTTCATTATATCAGATTCATTTTCATAGTGTTGTATGTCCAGCCTCTGGTGTCTATTAATCTATTACCTATTTAATTACCCTTACAAAAGTCTGGCTTATAACTGTTACTGCTAGTTAGCACCAGGACCAGATTTATGTATAGACAAATACAATTATGTATATTAATTATTATTATTTCATGCTAATATTAAAACACTGTAAGCAATTACTATCTAAATTAACACAATGTTAAATATCTGGTAGAAACCTTGTATCTCATTATTTTGTTTTGTTTTTTTGTTTTTTTTGTTTTTTCATAAATCATTACTATTGGTCACCCTTTACATCTCTCTGTGGGTTTTGCAAATATTTAACCAATGAAACTTATTAAAAAGAGCTTGTGACTGAACCTCGTAACTCAATTGGACCCTCAAACTGTCAGTTAAACATCATAACTCCGCCTTGTCGCAAGCTTTGAATGATGTGACGCAGTTTGGATCGTCTCTGCTTGTTTATAACACAAGGGTAAATAAAGAACTGCTTCTTTAAATAAGAACAGTGTTTTCTTTACTCAGGAAACACTATATATATAAAGGCTACTGTTTTATGTATTTGAGGAGTTGAGAACAGTGTTTTAGTTTAGCATTTGTCATTGAGTCACAGCCAGTGCTGTTCTGGCCTGTGCGAAGCTCTTCATCCTTTATAACATGAGATTTTGGCCAAATTACAGAAAAAAACTGAGCGCCCACATGTAGCTACAATAAACTTTACAACCTATAAGTTGATAAAAACGTAATGCAATGCACTTACTGCCTCAGATGCGGCTTTTCTAATGGCTGGTCAAAAAATTTTGGTAGATTTATTTTGGTAGAATGTTAATTATATAATATATATATGTGACACATGCAAGTGTGTGACCCTATGTAAAGCCACGACATCAATGTTGGCAACACAATGTTTATTTAAAAAAATACCCATTTCCTGAAAAGTAGTGGTTTTGATCATATGAGGTTTCTGCCCGACAGTTTCTCATTTCATACTGTTGTGTAGGAGGCCAAGAGAGTTGAGTTGTGAAGTTTAACAAGGGTGAGTAACGTTTAGTTGTGTATACGTTTGACCCTGCTTGTAATATCCTTAAGAATGAAAACAGAGTAAACAATGTTGACATATAAGGGTGTTTAAAATAACAAAAGCACGTCATAAGAGCTAAAAGTAACTACATTAGAATAACAAATGCAGCTGCAGAGATGAATCACTAAATCAAGTGCCAATTAACAGTGTGTGTGTGTATAAAATGTCTTGAATTACTTTATTAATAACAAGACTGTTCAAAGCAAACTAGTCTGTTCCAGAATTGCAGCTCCATTCTTCACAAAACTTAAATTACTTCATTTACTTCAAGGAAATCCTGATAAGAAATCTCAGAAAATTAAAGATTAAAGATTATTTATTTGTTGTTTGAAATGACTTTCTTTCTTTCATTTAACTCAAGTTATTATTGTTTACGAAAAATTAAAACTATTACTAAAACTAAACTGAAACAAAAATAAATTGAACCTAAATAGTAATTCAAATTAAACACTAATGACGAAAGCACAAAACACGCTAAAAATTAAACTCAAAATAAAATGAAAACTTAAAATATAAAAATAAAAGCTAATCAAAAATATTGTTAAAAACTATAATATTATAAAATAACATTGAACACCCATTCCACTTTCAGTTTGATTTTTAAGAGTAGTCAGGGCATTGCAATATTCCTTTTCATTGCATAAAGAAAGAAAGTTATATTTGAATAAATGAAGACAGAATTGTAAATTCTGGATGAACTATTGCTTTAATAGAGACAGATGGATACTTTACACAATTGGTTCTGAATACCGCAAAAGTATAAACTCGAAACTTACCACAGAATTAAACCCCTGTGACCCACTCTGAGCAAAAACTGAGCAATATTATGTCAAGGGGCTGCCCTTTGGAAACCACTTGTAGCTAAAAAAAAAAAAAAACACGCACAATGAAGGATAATCTTGAGTAAGGAGCACAAAACGACCCCTGAGTGATGGGGAAACAAAATAATCTTGTATCCCATTTCCTTCACCCAAGTGAGTTTACCAAATGTTAAACGTTGTGTTTCATAATGATTTGGGCAGCCATCTTCTGGGAGTCATTAGGTCTGATGATTGTTTTGGAAGGTTGTATAGCTTCCAAGGAATATGAGATAGCACCAGGTGCATCCTATCCAGGTGCAAACACTGTTCTGCCATGACATTCCCATAATTCAGGAAGATAATGCCACCACACACAGCTAAATAACTTCTAGGTTGATTTCATTCACCAAACAATTTCCATGTTCAGATCTAAACATGAACAGCCAAATGTAGATTCCATCATCTTGACTTGATCAAGAATTGGAGGATTTTATGATTGAATTGTGTTATATCTCACTATACACATACAGTACAGAGTCATCATTGCAAAAAGAACTGCTATTCTGAAGATATGAAGGACCTTAATTTGTTTGAACAATCAAAAATATATGAGTGTGTTATGTTGAATGTTTTGTATCTTTTCTGGTTTTTATTATGTAATCCGTATGAAATCAAGGGGAGGTACAGTTATTTAATTATTACACGTCTCTCCTATTGAAAAGGAATTGAGCTCATGGTTGTTTTGTATCTTTTCTGGTTTTATTACAAAAGTCCATGCTAAGGTTAGTTGGTTGTGACAATGACTGACTTATGACAGCCATATGTTATTTTCGAGTCAGTTAAACAGGTATACAAATTAGTCTCAATGATTTTGATTATAGCAAATATGTCTGAATCTATGTAATTGATTCAGATTGGCGGTGCAATTTGAATTTGATTCCTTTTTGGTTTGTTGAAAGGATGCTTTCACACTTGGGTCCATTGGCTGGTCCAAACCCGAGTTCCGTTGCTCCTCCTGCTCCCGCTGCATTGTGTTCACATTATATTATTTGGGTTAAAAAAAAAAACAAAAAAACAGTGTGTTTGCATCATCAAAGCAGCAGCTGTTTATTCCTGCTCCTTGGTATAGGCAACGCAGGATAGGTGGCAAAATGCATAGTTTAGCTCACCTCACTTTTAGATTGCGTTCCATAACATAAGTTTACAACACAACGAAATAAAGCCACAACACAACGGAATCGAGCCACAACACAACGGAAATGCTCCCGGCCACTAGAGGGCTCTCAGAGCTCGGAAAGGTTAGTTTTCCTTGCCACTGTTCTATAAAGGCGACAGTCTTACAAAGATATCATTATCATGATTAGTTTTAAGTATGTAAACATTGTATATCGACATGAAATATTAATTCAAAATCAACTACGTGCACAATAGCTTTATATTTATACCTGTGAATGATTTGACGCAGTACCATGGCACATGATAAAGGTAACGTCTGCCAATTCCACCAAGTGGTTAAAACGAATAATTTGTACTCATTACAATGACTTTGTTTTAACATTTATAAACAGACATGTTCAAATTCAAAAGCTTGTTAGTTCCTGTTGGTAAGATTGACTTACTACAGGTGACATTTTGTCAATAAACAATTATTTTCAGGGAAAAAAAATCACTGTAATTCACTGTAAATAAATAAATAAATAAATAAATGTTCCAAAGGTTGTAGTAGTGACGAGACTGACTTACTACAAGTGAAATTGTGCCAATACCTCCTTTTATGTACAGTCAATTCTCTTTTTTTTTTTTTTTTTACTGTAATTAATTCACTTAAAGGTTTTTTTTTTTTTTTTTTTTTTTTTTTTTTTTTCATGTTCCAAAGCTTGTAGTAGTTTCCTATTGGTAAGACTTGGTGAAATTATACCTCCCTGTATGTATTGTCAAAATGTCACCTGTAGTAAGTCAGTCTTACCAACAGAAACCTACTAGCTTTGGAATTTGAACATGTCTGTTTTTAAATGTTAAAAGTAATTTTAATGAATACAAATTATACGTTTTAACCACTTGGTGGAATTGGCAGACGTTCCCTTCATCATGCGCCATGGTAGCACGTCAAATCATTCATATGTATAAATATGAAGGTATTGTGTACGTAGGTGATTTTGAATTAATATTTAATGTCACTATACAGTGGTTACATACTGTTAAAACTAATCATGGTATTGATATCACTGCCGACTCTATAGAAAATTGGCAAGGAAAACTAACTTTACCGAGCTCTGAGAGCCCCTTAGTGGTCGGGAGCATTTCCGTTGTGTTGTGGCTCGATTTTGTTGTATTGTGGGGCTTTATTCCATTGCGTTGTAGCTCGATTTCATTGCGTTGTGGCTCGATTCCGTTGTGTTGTGGCTCGATTCCGTTGTGTTGTGAACTTATGTTTGCTTTTTAAATTTTGTTGTGTTGTGCACTACTGGGCCACCGTACAGACCACCCTTTATATGTGGACTCGGGTATAGTTTGCACACCCGAGTTCATAAAACAAAGTTCACATAATTCAAATGAACTGAACGTTGACGTCAGACGAATCTGGGTGAGCACAAAAAGTGCTAGTGTGAAAGCACCCTTAGTTGCTGTTCACATTCAGATTTCATTTGATGTTATTGTGAAAAATGTGTGATTAAATTGAAAATATTTTAATATGTATTTAAATCAATTAAACCATATACCTTCAGGTAATTTGATTTTCTACTTAAAAAGAAATAAAGAGAAATAGCTTGATTTTTTTTTTTTTTTTTTTTTTTTTAAGAAAAAAAATGTAGTTTTTGTTCATGGGTAAAAAATGAGCTGAAACTCAATGAATACTTGCCTCACAGATAAAACATGTCTAACTTGAAAATGCTTGAAATGTCGACATAATTTATGTAAAAGATTATGTAGTCCATATGAAATCAACGGGAGGTACAATCCTTCCCATCTGAGCTCATTATCATATGGAAGGCGCAGGCTATTCATATGGTAATCATCAATGTGAATATGTAAACGCCAATCCCCATTACCTATAGGCCTTTTGAGAATAAAATGAATAAAAATTTGCTCCATGTTGTTTTAGATCACATAAAGTCAAATGCCTTTTTATTGGTTATGAATAAACTTGCGGTTGCTCCATATTCCATGTAGTACAGAAGACTGGAGAGGGTTGGCTAAAGGGGAGTTTCAGGGCCGCCCACACATTTGAAACAAATAGCATAAACTAATTTTTTACCCATGAATCAAAAATACGAAAAAAACTCTTAAGTCTTGAATTTACGTTTCTTAAACAAAACGGGAAAAAAAACAAAAATCAACCCGTTTCTCATTTCTCTTTATTGCGCTCGGACCTTTTGTGGTTTTGATTGGATTTTGATTTTGGATTTTGATGATTTCAAACAGTTATGAAATGTAAACATAGAAACATGAGATAATTGAATGCATTGTTTCCCATGCATATTGTATATATTATATCATGCTCTACGTTTGTGCATTTGTAATTCCTTTATTGGTAACACTTTATTTTAGGGTAATTTAACTAGTTGCTTATTAGCATGCATATTACTAGAATATTGGCTATTTATTAGTACTTATTAAGCACATATTAATGTCTTATTCTGCATGACCTTATTCTACATTCTTAATCCCAATACCTAAACTTAACAACTACCTAACTATTATTAAGCAGTAAATTAGGAGTTTATTGAGGGGAAAGTCATAGTTAATAGTTTATATGTGTTCCCTATACTAAAGTGTTACCCCTTTATTTGGTTACATGCTTTAGCCTGTGTCATTGTTTGTGACTGGTTACCATAGAAGTGTAATCAGTAAATTTAGGTCAAAGTTTTCATTTCTCTTGGTTCTAAAATTAGTTGATGACATTGTGTTTTTATGTATATATTTACATAATGAACTTTTAGCTGAGTGCACTCCAATCACCATGGTGCCACTGCTGACCAATCAGGTTTCAGAAACAGGATCATAAATGGAATTAGAGTCAGTAGTTACGGTACTGAGAGCTCTTTCCTTTCACCGTAACACAAGACAAGTGAATGGTGGCTCTCCATTAGTTTTCTGATGGCACCAATATGATGAGTCAATATGATGTGAAGAGGACCTAAGGATGTAACAATTAAGAATTAGACAGACAATTGTGTATGACGTGAAGAGCTCTCCCTTGCCCATTTGGAACTGGCTCTACAGATTTTTGCACACCAACCATGCTCTATTTATGTGGCTTCTTAACTTCAGGAAGGGACGCTGCCTCTCTTGGATTGCATCCCTCCTGGGCTACGTCTTTTTGCCGTGGTGTGCCACCAGACTAACCAACTCCATTCTCTAGTGGGCTTAGAGATAACCCAAAAGAAATTAATTTTCGTTCGCCGCTTAGTCATAAAAAGAATTTTGAAAAACATTTGCAGTGAAATACTGTTGGCGAACATCCCTACGTGATTCACTATGCTGAGAGCAGCGTTTAGATTAATATGTAAATTTGTGCTGCACGCTTTCCTCCCAATAACAAAAAAATAAACACATAAAAATGAAAACAGCAGTTAAGAGAGCATCTGAGCATAGCAACGTGGATATGTTTGCACCAGCAAACAATTCTACAATTCAGCACTCCAGTCCTGTTTGTTTACACTACACCTTATACAATAGATTGCTTTAAAGCAGCATATTTACAGTGTAAAACATAGAAAACTCCAGTGTTCATGTTTTTTACTCGGGTCTGATCTTGACGCTCTGAACAATAGAAATTAATTGATTTGGCAAGCTCTTTCAAACTGCAGAAACAAACTCCTAACAAACTTTGTTTTAGCCTGATTTTGTTCGAAATTATATCTGACAAGTTAGTTCTTCGATTTCACAAGGTATGTCTTTTACTTATATTCCTTATCTTTTATTTCACTTTCCATGAAGGTATCTTTAATTTTACTCAAGTATGACAATTTGGTGCTTATTTACACAACATTGTGCTTCCCCTTTTTATTTATTTGTTTGTGTGTTTGTTTGTTTGCATAGACTGTGGCTGTCAGAGAATCATGTATAGGGACACTGTATGTACGGTGTGCCCTTTAAGTGCACTTCGAACCAAATATTTGGATACTGTGGATGTATGTGGTTTCTAATAAATAATATATAATACTTTATGTATTAAGTTAGCATATAGAACAATTGGTTACACTTATTTTGATGGTCCACTTTAGACATTCTACTAACTATAATTAACTGTGCAACTAAATGTCAAGTACAGGTGCTGGTCATATAATTAGAATATCATCAAAAGTTGATTTATTTCACTAATACCATTCAAAAAGTGAAACTTGTATATTGAATTCATTCATTACACAAAGACTGATATATTTCAAATGTTTATTTCTTTTAATTGTGATGATTATAACTGACAACTAAGGAAAATCACAAATTCAGTATCTCAGAAAATTAGAATATTGTGAAAAGGTTCAATATTGAAGACACCTGGTGTCACACTCTAATCAGCTAATTAACTCAAAACACCTGCAAAGGCCTTTAAATGGTCTCTCAGTCTAGTTCTGTAGGCTACACAATCATGGGGAAGACAGCTGACTTAATAGTTGTCCAAAAGACGACCATTGACACCTTGCATAAGGAGGGCAAGACACAAAAGGTCATTGCAAAAGAGGCTGCCTGTTCACAGAGCTCTGTGTCCAAGCACATTAATAGAGAGGTGAAGGGAAGGAAAAGATGTGGTAGAAAAAAGTGTACAAGCAATAGGGATAACCGCACCCTGGAGAGGATTGTGAAACAAAACTCATTTAAAAATGTGGGGGAGATTCACAAAGAGTGGACTGCAGCTGGAGTCAGTGCTTCAAGAACCACTACGCACAGACGTATGCAAGACATGGGTTTCAGCTGTCGCATTCCTTGTGTCAAGCCACTCTTGAACAACAGACAGAGTCAGAAGCGTCTAAAGACAAAAAGGACTGGACTGCTGCTGAGTGGTCCAAAGTTATGTCCTCTGATGAAAGTAAATTTTACATTTCCTTTGGAAATCAGGGTCCCAGAGTCTGGAGGAAGAGAGGAGAGGCCCACAATCCACGTTGCTTGAGGTCCAGTTTAAAGTTTCCACAGTCAGTGATGGTTTGGGGTGCCATGTCATCTGCTGGTGTTGGTCCACTGTGTTTTCTGAGGTCCAAGGTCAACGCAGCCGTATACCAGGAAGTTTTAGAGCACTTCATGCTTCCTGCTGCTGACCAACTTTATGGAGATGCAGATTTCATTTTGCAACAGGGCTTGGCACCTGCACACAGTGCCAAAGCTACCAGTACCTGGTTTAAGGACCATGGTATCCCTGTTCTTAATTGGCCAGCAAACTCACCTGACCTTAACCCCATAGAAAATCTATGGGGTATTGTGAAAAGGAAGATGCAATATGCCAGACCCAACAATGCGGAAGAGCTGAAGGCCACTATCAGAACAACCTGGGCTCTCATAACACCTGAGCAGTGCCACAGACTGATCGACTCCATGCCACGCCGCATTGCTGCAGTAATTCAGGCAAAAGGAGCCCTAACTAAGTATTGAGTGCTGTACATGCTCATACTTTTCATGTTCATACTTTTCAGTTGGCCAAGATTTCTAAAAATCCTTTCTTTGTATTGGTCTTAAGTAATATTCTAATTTTCTGAGATACTGAATTTGGGATTTTCCTTAGTTGTCAGTTATAATCATCAAAATAGAAATGAACATTTGAAATATATCAGTATGTGTGTAATTAATGAATATAATATACAAGTTTCACTTTTTGAATGGAATTAGTGAAATAAATCAACTTTTTGATGATATTCTAATTATATGACCAGCACCTGTATTATTTAGTGTACTATTAGGTTAGGGTTAGGGTTAGGGTTAGGTGTTAGGATTCTGGTTAGCAGAATAAGTTGACAGTAGCTGCAAAGTTACTTACAGTTAGTAGAATGTCTAAAGTGGACCAATAATAAAGTGTTACTGAACAATTAGTAAATTTCTGCATTATCCAAAGTAACTTACAAATGAGGAATACAACAAGCATTTATTATTATATTATATTATATTATATTATATTATATTATATTATATTATATTATATTATATTATATTATATTATATTATATTATATTATATTATAGTCACTGAAACGTACTAGTCCAAACGTAGTTTAATAACAAGTAATCCAAAAAGCAGGCAGACAGGCATAAGCACAACACATCTAAACATAACGGTGATTGAACAATGAGTAAGAGCAAAGGTACAACTTAAGTTGCAAACACAAACAAGGTAATGGATTAAACACCGCTGAAATGAACTAACTAATGATTGTAACCATGGAAACAGTTGAGCGGCAGGAAACAAAGACAAAGAAAACATGTGACTGAAGGAAACAAACTGAAACTCCATGAAACCTAATGCTGTCTTCACGTGCTATCAGAAATTTAAAAATTCACACTTCTTAAGTCGAGCTCATCGCATTCAAGTTTCAAAATGTGCAATTTTTACCTGGGAAACTCGTATTTACGATAATTCCGAGAGCACGTGAAGTCAGCATGAAACAAACTGAACTCAACTGTGACAAAAATATATGTTTTATATTATATTATATTATATTATATTATATTATATTATATTATATTATATTATATTATATTATATTATATTATATTATATTATATTATATTATATTATAGCCTTGCCTGTAGCCTATATGACACATTAGCTGTGTCCCAATTCAGGGACCATGTCCTCCAGAGGTCGCATTTAAATGCTGCGTACATCATCAAAGGATGTCTTATTTAAGAAAAGTAACCATAACAAAATTGACTGTTGTTCCTCGTGAGGTGTAAAATACTGTAATTTCTTTATTACTTTGCAATCTAATGGTTACTTTTCTTGAATAAGACATCTTTGATGACGTATGCAGCCTTCAAATGCGACCTCCGGAGGACGCAGCCTCCGAAATGTGACGCAGCTATTATCTTTTTTAATATAGCCTATATCTTCAGTGCAGGATTAGCCTCAAAAAATTTTGAACATGAAAACTCCAAATGACTTGAATCCACCACTACTGTACCTGAGTTCCTTATTCTTCCTGGATTGTTAACAGCTTTCAGATGTGGATGCCTGCCTAATTATGGGCATAAATTATCAACATTTGGCATTTAGGTCTGAATCACATTGGAGTGTTGCCTCACAAAGCATATGCACTAATGCAAACAATTTATTCTTTGTAATAATTCAGTTTCATTGTTTTTTTTTTTTGTTTTGTTTTTTTTTTTTTTTTTTTTGATAGAATGGGTACAGAACAATGCCTGCATTGTATTTTCAGACAGGCAGGGGACCGATACTGAAATAAATCAAGGCTGGTGCTGGTGCTGTTGCTCATTCCCCAACCTCATTCTCAGAAAGTTTGCCTGCACAGTATCTATGCTGCGTAATGTTTGCTTGTTCATACAGTATTTAATATTAAGATATAATATACAGATTAAGATATTGGTCTCATTTATTTAAGCTCTTGTATTTTTTTTTTTTTTTTTTTGGATATGCTTCCAAGATTAATAAATCAATGAATAAACAGGCCCATGCATGTCATTCAGTGCTGGGGGTATTGAAACTACCATGGTACCAAAAAGCATTTGGACACTTAAACCGTGTTTAAAATAAATAAATAAATAAATAAAATAAAAAATACTGTATAAATGGTCAAAGGTAATTTCAAAATGGCATTATTGCAAGAAGTAAAATGATATCTGAGAAAAGGTCTTTTGGGTGAATCAACTGGCAAATGAAAGTGAAAAGTAACTGGTATTTTTTTATTTATTTTTTTTATTATTAAATATATGATGTATACCTTCTAAACAACAACAACAAAAATGGTTTAGAATAAGTGTTTTATTTTCATATGATGTTTCCTTGAGTAACAGTCTTGTACTGTTGTTTTAGCAGGAGATACAGCAGAACTGTGAAGATACACTGTTATCAAATGCACTCAGCCAAGGCCTTTCTGGAATTTCCTTTTCACTGTCTTTATCCATTGAGGATGGGTTCTACAATAGCGCTGAAGCTGTGGCTTTGAGCATTGCTTCAGCTGACAGAGGAAGTTCGCAGACATTTGTGCACAGACCGCTCTTGTTCATTGCCTTTAGTTTAGTGAGATCAGAAGCCTGAGGCTATATGATAAAACGCATTGACACACAATGACAGGATCTGTCTGTCTGTCTCCCTGCACTATGGACCAAATGTGTGGTGATGATAGCTTTAGAAGTACACAATAACTGTGGAAAGGTCATCCACTCTTGCTTGGCATTTGAATTCTAAACAATGCATGCTGTGCATGAGATAGCTGCATGTGAGCTGAAAGAAATGTCTGTTTTGATGTTTTAGTAATGGCTAAAAAGACATTTTTCTATAGAAAATTTTTCGATATTTATTTTATTATATAGCTTATGATATTCAGTGGAACCAGGTTTTCAAACACAACCTGAAATGAACATTATTTGTTTATTCACGTACATGTTGTTCAGCTTTCTTCTGTGGAAAATAATTTTAAGAATACTTTGCTCACACTTTTCAGTATAATGAAAGTGAATGAAATTGAAATCGGTCACACTTTATATTACAGTCCAACTATTAACTAACTATTAACTGTGATTTTTGCCTCAATAAACTCCTTATTACTGCTTATCAATAGTTAGCTAGGTAGTTGTTAAGTTTAGGTATTTGGTAGGATTAAGGGATGTAGAATATGGTCATGCAGAATAAGGCATTAATATGCGCTTTATAAGTACTAATAAACAGCCAATATCCTAGTAATATGCAAGCTAACAACCAACTAGTTAATAGTGAGAATTGGACCCTAAGCTTAAGCATTACCGAATTTCAATACATCCAAAATGAAAGTAACATCACTTGTATGGCTTCAGAAGGCTTAGACTTGCGAGTTTATGACAGACCAATGAAGTCTGAATGATTTGTTCTTGAATTGGACTGACCAAGTTCAACTCACTGATTCAATGTTCGTAAGTCTTCAGAAGCCTTTTAATATAGCGCTCAACTGATTTGAATCAATCTTATGATACTTTAATAGTATTTTGCATGAATTTTGAAGATTAAAAGCTCTAGTCCCTATCCATTGTAATTGCTGAGAAAAGAGCAACCAATAGTAGATTACTCAATTTCTGCTTTGATAAATGATGATAAAAAATTCCAAAGGTAAACCACTAATAGCACATTGTTGAATTTTAAAAGCTGAATAACTTCATGAATGTAATTTAAACAAATTTGGATATTGAGATATACTGTAGACAAATTTTACCACAGTGATTCTTGAAAAAACTGCGAAACCCTGCTGAAGTTCACTGACTTTTTGTTAGACATAATAAGGGTTAAATTATCTTGCAATGCCCAAATGAGGCCTATTTCCTGTGCTGGGTGTTTGGGGAGGAAGAATCGGCCAATTCAGTCTTGAACTGTTAGTTTATAGTTAGTTGAATCCCATGGTACAGACTACCATTGTGCTTGTTTGTGTGTTAATGTAAGCTGTCGGGTTTTTTTTACATGTTTAGTCGGTCTTTCCTGGTCAACATTATGAGGTAACACGCTAATAAAAAAGGACCAGATGGAAACAGCATGCTAAAAAGCTGATATGTTATGCCTGTGAAACATCTCACTGGGTTCTAGACATACTGTTCAGTTAAATTAACTGCTACATGTTGTTGAGAGGTTTATTATCAGTTAATTTCTGAGGATGTACCATGCATTTTAAATGCTCTTCTGCACTGTCACAAAAATACACCAACACTTTATTTCAGAATAATGATCATTGTGCCTATGGCCCTAAATCCATTTTGCCTCAATGCATGTGGGTGGCAATTCTACTGTGTATGGCATCATACATTCCATTAATTATGCAAACCTTTAAGCCATATGTGACCTTTCATTACATTTGAATTAGATGCTGAAACTCTGACACCTTTTTTGATCTTCTTTTCAGATCCACAACCTATCAGGATGGATGACGGACAATGCTACTACAATGAAACCATAGCCTTTTTTTACAATCGTAGTCAGAAGTATCTGGCCACAGAATGGAATGCCGTAAGCAAGCTAGTGATGGGACTTGGGATTACAGTATGTATTTTTATTATGCTAGCTAACCTGCTTGTGATGGTGGCCATCTACATCAACCGCCGATTTCATTTCCCAATCTACTATCTAATGGCTAACCTAGCAGCTGCGGACTTCTTTGCAGGACTTGCCTATTTCTACTTGATGTTTAACACGGGACCCAATACGAGAAGGCTTACAGTCAGTACGTGGTTGCTTCGCCAAGGCCTCATCGATACAAGCCTAACTGCCTCAGTTGCTAACTTGTTAGCTATAGCCATTGAGCGCCACATAACTGTGTTCCGCATGCAGCTCCATACCCGCATGAGCAATCGACGAGTAGTTGTAGTTATTGTCATCATCTGGACCATGTCTATCATCATGGGTGCCATTCCTAGCGTGGGCTGGAACTGTATCTGTGCCATAGATACTTGCTCCAACATGGCCCCCCTCTACAGCAACTCCTACTTAGGCTTCTGGGCGATCTTCAACCTGGTGACCTTCGTGGTCATGGTCGTTCTTTATGCCCACATATTTATGTACGTACGTCAGCGAACCATGAGGATGTCCCGGCACAGCTCAGGTCAACGGCGAAACAGGGACACTATGATGAGCTTGCTGAAAACGGTCGTGATTGTACTGGGTAAGTTCTGCTTTTATTCAAAGTTTTGTCATTAGCACTTTAGTATTGGAAGGCCAACATCTCTGCTGAAAAATCCAGCATAAACCACCATGAATTCCATGCTTGCCCATGCTGGATCGAGCTGGTATAGTGCTGGTGTAGCAGGTCCAATAACAACCAGCATCCCATGCTGGTCCCAGCATGCAAATATACCTTATGTTGTCGACGAGCAATGCTGGATTTTTCAGCAGGGGTCCTGCATAGTTTAGCACCAGCCTGCCTCAACACAAGATGGTGGTCCTCCAGGCACAGGATTGGACACCCCTGCACTAGCTTATAGACCCTGAGTCCAACCCTGCTCTATATATATAACTCATAACTCACCTATGTTCCTCAACTGTTTTCTGCATCCCTCCACCACCCCGTGTCCTCACACTCGCCTGGTCACTATCCCAACCAGAGATACTGGGGAGTACTCTGGGTTTGGGCCAAATTCTGAGCTCGGAGCCCTCCCTTCAAACAGCACACCAAATATGCATAATGTTTATGCATACATCTGATTATTTGTGTGAACTCGTGATAAAGTGTGTGAAATTAAAAGTGTGAACTTGTGAACCTGTTATTTTACAACCCTCTACAATGCAAGTAAAATGCTTGCATATGTGACTAAATCTTCACTAAGGTCGACTAAATAATGTCTATCATTAGCCATTGGCTAATAAATTCTTAGATTTAAGAATTTACACTTAGGCTAAATATAAATTTAGCATAGATATATTTATACTCTGTTTAGCATAGACATACTCTGGTTGAGTGCTTCAGAGTTTTGCTGTCCGTCAAGCAATCAGTACTATTTCAATTCAGCTCAATAGTAACTGGTTCATGTTTGAACCAAACTGCATGATGGCAGCACTCCTAAATCAGGGTTGGACAGCTAATGCTGTCTGAGTAGGTACTACATTTGATGAGGAACAAACTTTGAAATTATAAAAAAAAACGTATGTATGAATGTGTGTAGCATGAATGCAATCTGGATGAACTTCATCCCGCCATTCACAAATCCACTAACATGGCATTATGGAATAGTAAGGTGTCCATTGGATGCACACTTCAAAACCTCTTAGTAGGCCAACTTAATAGGCCATCTGAGCACTTTTGGCCTATTGTTTTATGAAAACTATTGATTTGGACATACTATGCATTTCAAGTACTGTTTTTCACTGACTTTATAGTGGGGAAGTAGGTATATTCGAACACAAGGATTGGTATATGACAGTGTGGGTCATTTCTCACTTCTGTTTCACTTGCAGATAGATTATATCTACATAAAACTAGCTATTATTTCCTTTATTATGACGGTGTAATCATAAGCAGATGGCCTAAACCACAATGACTTGTTCAACAAACAAACTGCCCCCACTCATATTTAATTTTCTTTTGAAATGTTGGGAAAAATCATAAAGGTCAGTTCTCTTGACTACTAAATCTCTGCCAAACAACACATTAAACGATCATTAATCCTTTTTTGGTCTACCACATTGTGGATATGACCATCATGGAGCCAAATTGCATATGTTCTCTGAGAATCTGTCCTTTAATGATGCACTATGACATGGAAATTTGCTCTGGGGATCAATTAATTGCTATTCACACTCATTGCTTTTTTGGTGAGATTCCATTTTTCCACTTCTGTCAAGGGAGGTCCTTTAATGATAATACAAAAGTATGCACCAGGCTCCAAAAGTCCATGCATATATAAGCAGCTGTACCTAAATGCTACGTAATATGTTACCCTTCACTCCATTGTGCCAACTTCAAGTCGGCGAACAATGTAGCCCTTGAGTATTCTACAGCTGAGGAACCGTCATAGTGGTCTTGCAGCCAGTTCCACTGTTTGCCTTGCACTGCTTCAGTGTCATGCCTCGCCGGCTCCCCCAGTGAAGCCTGGCCTGGAAAAAAGGAAGCCAGTCATGGTGATGTATCCCACTGCACAAGCACTGTGCAGGAAACAGTACTGTTGTTGTTTGGACCGGGCAGAGCTTGTCTCGAATCTCTGGGAAGGATGGATAGTAAGGGATCTGGATAAAAGCATGGTTTGTAGACTGTGATCTCACCCTGGAGATAATAGTCATATATATGGTAATTACAGTGTGTAATTAATGTTTAATAATATAAATTATGTTACAGAACTAAAATACAGAACAGAAAGAGATTTTTTTTAAAACATTTATTTTATTTTATTTATTTATTTAATTATTATTTTTTTTTTTTTAAATTAAGTGGTGTAGCTTGTTGCTGTATAGTTATAGTTAGGCCAAATATGACTATTCAAACTAATCTGACTAAACTTAATGTGCCCAGACTGAATCTCTCTATTGTGTATATTATTGCTTGTATATATTTGAAGTCCAAATATCTAAAAAAACATTCTTATATCAATATGCATTTACTAGAAAAAAATAACTGCTTAAAACTGCTTAAAACAAGCAAAATGATCTTCCAGTGGGGTAAGAAAAATAATTTTAATTCCAATGGAAACAAGACTATTTTTCTTAGCCCATAATTTTGCTTGTTTTAAAGGGGTCCTATTATGGTTTTTCACTTTTTTAACTTTAGTTAGTGTATAATGTTGCTGTTTGAGCATAAAAAGACCATGGGTTAGAATCCGCCTTTTACCAGGCTCACATTTATTTTCAATAAAAATGAAAATAATGTTCTAAAAGGGGAAATAAACTGCCAACGAATGTGTAATAATATTAAAGGTGTTTATTGGGTAGGGTTATGGGAAGGTCCATTTGGGCAGCATCCATTTAATAATTTTAATAAATATAATCATTTACGCTCTATCATATTCCTGTTAATGTACAAAAATACTGAGGTGCAAATAGTATCTGCCAATATAAAGTATAGACAGCATCTAATTACTATTTACTCTTATTGCGAAGAGCTGATACTTTTAAATGGTGTAAATAGAATCTATCGCTATTTTCGCCTAGTGTAAATAGCATATCGCTAAGAAAATGCTGCTATTGTGACTTAGTGTAAATAGAATATATTGCTATTTTCACTTAGTATAAATAGCATCTACAGCAATTTGCACTTAGTGTAAATAGCATCGAATAATAATCTCGGCATACATTTACATCAACTCTCTGATTTAGATCTGTCTTGTAGTGGGTCACAAGCCAGTGCGCTGTACCATATAAAAAGTCCTTAGTTTCTTCAGTTTGTTGTCAGTTGTTATCTTTGTTTTGTTATACAAAGTTGTCATGTCTAAGTATACCTTGGATTATTATTGTTATTGTCATCATCATCTTATTTTGGTTGTTTAAAATAAACACAGATAATGATAAACCATGAACTATTGAACAACAGAGACATAAGAAACATTCACAAATTATAGGTGGACTTTAGGAAACAAAATCAAAGGCTAAAGTAGAATTGTTATTTCTACCATAAAGACTCAGAAGGCAGGTAAATGATTACATGGCATTTATTCCATACAATATAAACATATGGTAGTGAGCTACAATTATTCATGTTTAGTTGTATAAAAAAGTTCTCTGGCCAAATTAATGTGTGAAAAGCTGAAAGCAAAAAAAGACAGAAGACTGGCAGAGTGCTAAAAGACCAGCTACAAGGTGTTAAAACACTGTTTTTTTTCCCAACAAAACCCATTTGTTTGACCTTTCTAAGGCGGACGAACAGAGTGGTTAAAAAGTATTTTTAATACTGTTCCTGAACATTACAACCCCAGTGTGTATCTGTGTGCTGTACATTTTTACTGAGGACAGTTTCCAGAACCTAAAAGAGTACCTAAAAGAGTACCTAAAAGAGTGTTGTGTTTTCTATTAACAGTTCCAACCTTATGTTGTTGCTATGTAAACAAATGGCAAAGCTGTTTGGTTCCGCAGGCCTACTAACTAATATTACAGTGCTGATGTAATGTTTACTGTAGCTTTTGTAATCACTCACTTTTGTAAGATTGTTCACCGCCCCTTTGAAAAATTAACATTGGTTTTGTGATTGATTTTTGCATTACCATAGTTTTCCAACACATTTCATGATTAAATGGTGTATAATATCATGTCTAAAATGTATAAGAAAAAAAATACCACTCTGAAACATCCTGTGAAATCCTGTGCTTGAAATCCCTTCTGCACGATCCTCCTGTTCATTAAGATTCTCGAGGGTCTGAATGCGGCTCGAATTGGTTTGAAATTGATGCCATGCTTAATGGTTATGCCATCCTTAAAGGCAGGGTAGGCAAAAAAATGTATAAAAAACTTTTTTTCAAAATTTGTTTAAACTTTATTTATATATCAATACATAATTAAAATGTAAGTACTCTGAAAAAGAAAGTATAAAAATCGAGTGTCTGTAGACCTCTCACGACTGTTTTAAAGACAGCTCATTATTTCCATTCACTCCACCCCCTCCCTTCTGGGCTCCTTCCAAAGCCACGCCCCCAAAACGCATGAACGTGTGACTCCGACCACTGAGCTGGAAGACGCATTATTTACCTGAGACGAGCGGAGAGGAAGGAGCACGGCATGTAGTGACATCATGTCAGAATCACATGTAATAAAAATAACTTTATAATTATGAAGATAAACAAACAAGATGTATTTTAGTACTCACTATCAAGCTAGCATATTGATATTGGTAAAGTTTAAAATATATATTTTTTGATTCGCTAACGAGCTATCTATAAGGCAAAGCTAAAAACAGGTTGCATGATACACGTTTTTCCATTACCATCATTTACACTGTGATGAAGATGAATTTCGTGTAAGATTCATAACATATACGTTGTTCTACAGATCAACAGAGTAACATACACTCAAATATCAACTCACAACTGCATTGCAGACACAAAATAATAACACACACATACAACAAAGTGTGTACGACACACACAGATACAAGATAAAGACATCAGTAAACATAGTTAGAGAATATAAAAACAAAACAAAGGCGAAAAAAAACGTGCAGGTAAACTTACAGGTGAACATGGTAAAAGAGTTAGACAGAGGGTAAAATTATGCACAATTCAACACTATAGCTATCATTATTTATCGTCTCTACTACGGCTCGCTAAGTAATGTTATGTTAGCTATATTACGCAGCTACGTGTGCTAATGACACATGCTTCATGAAAAAATAAACAAAAAAATATGTATGATCAAAATACAAAAAGAAAGATTTACCTGTCCAGCAGAAATAAAGCCATCAAGGAGTCACTTTTCAGCCCCTTGAGTTCCCTCAGTTCTCGCCATCGCTGGAAAGCCACGCCGATATTAACTCGCGTTTTATTTCTTTGTTTATCCAAAGACTTTTTGTTCATTGCCTTTTCTTGTACTGTTACTGTCTTCCTTTTTTTGCCTGGTTTGCCTTCACTAACTGCATAGGCCGATACTGTGAATTTAGCTTGCTGTTTCTCTGCCATTGTTTTGGTATTCCTAGGATCCATGCCTCTTGGATTCCCCAAATCAAACGTGCGCGCGCAAGTGGGCAGGTCATGTGTGGCAAAAGGGTGGTTGCCATGGTTGCGAGAGAGTGACAGCCGCCTAAGCCAATCCTATGTTTCGTCCCGGATGGAAATAATGAGCTGTGTTTAATACAGATTAAACGGTCTAGAGTCACTCGATTTTTATACTCTTTTTATCAGAGTTCTTACATTTTAATTATGCATGTATATATATAGAAAGTTTAAACAAATTTGGAACAAAATTTCTTACCTACCCTGCCTTTAATGGTTATGGTTATGGTAAAGGGTGTGACATTTCCAAAACATGCTCTTGGCGGTTGGCCAATCACAACACACTGGGCCAGCTAACCAATCAGAGCACATTTCGTATTTCGGAAGGAGGGCCTTCATCGAAGCAGAAACTAAACAGCATTTTCAAGCCAGACTGGGAAGAGAGGTACTCTACAAATGTAAAACTATGCGTTTTTTGAGCAATCAAGCATAAATAACTATTCTAGTATGATCTAAAAACAAAATCAAGACTTCGTAAAAGGGCATAATAGGACCCCTTTAAGCAAAAACTCACTTAAAGGTACAATATGTAAAAATTTCTGTCCACTAGAGGCCTATTCAATACAAAGGTGTAGCTTTATGATGTCAAGTTTAAACGTGGAATCTTGGCCTTTACCTCACAGCCGGTGGAAAATAATTGGGGTGGGACTCGGGCAGAAATCATATTCATGGATGTGATTATTAATGTTACTGTAGTATGAAGCAGAGCAGGAGTGTTGTGGGAGCTGAACGAGGCCGCTGGAGCGATTGCGATGAGCAGAACTTTTATTATGACACAGTCGCCGGCGCCGCTTCTGCTATTCCAGTCATGAGTATGAGGTACCGCAGCTCTGTTTATCATATTAGATACATTTGAGAGTGTTGAAAATGATGTTATAACGTTACTCTGTGCGTTCACTCGGCGGCTGCTGTGAGACACTGTTGCACACTGCAGTAAGATAGATCGATTTTAGAATATCATAATAAATGCTGGATGGCTTGTGTTGATAAGTGGCATGCAATTAATTTTAAAACATATTGTATGATGGAGAAAATGCTGTACTGTTACTAAAAATAAAGCTGCATCTGATTATGCTATGTTAGCTACTTCACAAAATAGTGTTTTTCTCTGAGGCATGGTAAAACATGGTACTCGCAAAAAAATCAGTAAAACTAGATTTAATGTTCTAATGTTTAGATTCTATGTAGAGATATAAAAACAATTAGTTTTTCTGTCTATAAATATATGAAATATTTTATAGTTGATCCTCTAGTTGTTCTAAGGGTTGTTAAATAGTTGTCCCCTTGCCTATTAAAACATGTAATATATTAAAGCGTCTTTGGTGTTTTCATGGTTTCTACAAAATAAAACCGGAAACTGAAGGTAACGCGGGTATGACACAATTGACAGGTGACTCCTCACACATCCTGGAGCCTTGGTTAAAATAGCAATTTTCTCACGATTTACAAATAGTTGCAAACTTGTTGTATGGATGTTGTAAGTACTTAAGTGAACAAAATATATAACACTGGCCTAGTGGTTTTTGGATATTTTACTGCAAAATTCTTACATATTGTGCCTTTAATCTTATGCCATTTTACTTATCTAGTAAATGCATCTTGATTCATGGATTTTTAGGTATTTGGACAGGAAACAAGACAAAAATCCTGTTTTTTTGTTTTGTTTTGTTTTTATTGCTGCAGTAAACCTTACTCTAATCATAATGTTTAACAACTTCCAAATAAATATAGAAGCAAACTTATACAGCAGGAAGTGGTTACTGACAACAAAGTTCTGGTCAAATGAATGTGTGAAAAGCAAAAAAAAAAAAAAAACATCTGGTAGAGTGCTAAAAGCCCAGCAAGGTGTTAACAAGGTGTTAAAATAAGGTTATTTCAGTATTTGTTGGGCATGTTTGTACTTTAGAAAGATGAATCGCTTGAATGACACACTAATTATTTATTTACTTATTTATTTTAGCACTTTGGTCAACACTAGTTGTTTTTAAACGTGCTATATAAATAAAATTTGTACTGCATTGTATTATTTGACAACAAAACAAATCGTTCATTGAATTAAAAGTAATGCAAGTAAAAAAGATTTAAGTTATCCAGTCTCCTAGTCCAATGAGGCATTTTACATATAAAAGTCTTAAAGGTACAGTAGCAGTAGCAGTTTGTGTATTGTGGAAACTGGTAGTGTACAACAAAATAACATTTATGTTCTTTACCTGTGTCTAATTTAGTTCTTCTTTATCCTGTGTGCAGTCCATATAAGCTGTGAATGATCTGCATACCCAAGTCATTTGAGAAAATTAGTTTATGGACTCTAATTATATATATAAATGACTATAAAATCCCTTGTCATTTGAGGTGTAACAAAAATAATATAATGTTGGTAATACATATGGAAAAAAAAGAAAAACATAACGAAAACTTTTTTTTTATTATTATTATACTTATATTTATTGTAATTAATTATATTTTACTAATATTTTATTTATAATAGGCATACGTTTACATCCACACCTGCCGTTATGTTTCTTATTTGTCATCTCTGATTTCGACCTGTCTTGTAGTGTGTCATAAGTCGATGAGCTGTATCATATATAAAGTCCTTAGATTCTTCAGTTCGTTGTCAGTTATCTTTGTTTTGTTGTACAAAGTTGTCATGTATACCTTGGATTATTCTTGTTCTTGTCATCATCGTCTTATTTTGTTTTTTTAAAATAAAAACAGGAAATGATAAATGATAAACCATGAACTATTGAACAACAGAGACATAAGAAACATTCACTTAAGTTATAGGTGGACTTTAGGAAACAAAATCAAAGACTAAAGTGTAGAATTGTAATTTAAAATTTACCAAATGTGTTGGTTATTTAAAACAAACATGGGAAATGATAACTTCAGGAAACAAAATCAAAGGCTAAAGTTAGCGCACTTCACCTTTTCCGTTAATTATGAATGACAAGCTTGTTCTGTTAGACCAGGCTGCTTGTTTTTCTAGTGAGATCAGGCAACACCAATGTCCACTGTCACATCAGTGTGTAAAGCACTCATACAAATTCAGGTTTTCATGTTCTATCCACCACAAAGAACTTTCCAAGAAACAATAAAACACAGCTTCTCGCCACACTGTTACAAGTAACTCCCACAAGCTACAATGAAATGAGTTGTGTTACTTCTCAAAGGCATGACTCATCCATTGTTGAGAGTTACTCAAGGGCGTATGAAGTATATTTGAATAACAGTGATGATGAAATCATTGGATCAGTTTCCGCTCCTCAAGAAAACGAGACATCAGGACTTATGTGATGTATAACAGCAGGGCGTTTCATTCAGAATACATTTTGCAGTGTTGAATTTTGAATTCCCCATATCAGCATTATTGGATCACATGACAAACTCAAATATGCTTACATGGCATACGGATCATTTTGGGAGGAAAAAAAGAACATTAGCAAGTCTGTTTTTTGAGGGCAGTCTGAAATGAAAACATAGATTATGATAAGCTGACCGTAGCATCTATCCTGTGAAAATATTTTGTTCATTTTACTGGCATCTTGCCCCTTGTGAATCCCAGAAACTGCCATAATCGTAATTCATTTAAACAGAAATTTAAACTTCAGAGCCCAGGAAGCAGCAATGATTTTAATGGCTATGGAAGTATATCAGCTTATCTTTTTATCAACCATTCATTAAAATGGCTTTAAATCAGATTTCTTCAGACGTAAACAACATACAACTGTCATAACAACTTGTTATGCAGGTGATGGATTGAACATCAGCTTTCACAAATTCAATCATGAAGTCAATATAAACTTGCGTTCACAACTCAACCTGATTTACTTCCATAATCACTTTGATCAAAAAAACAAGGGAAAGAAACAATCAGCCAAAAGCAGCCATCTAATACTGAATAAACACCATATAATCAGTTGACTTTGAACAGTCTTATATTTGAATAAAAGCATTGACTTAATTAGTAGGATTCTGACAGATTTCATTGGAAAGATCAGATCTGCTCTGGTCTAAATGTGCCAAATCCCCAGAAATTTGTAGGAAAAGCTAACTGAACAGGGAGGGCAGAACAAATGACCATGCTTTTGCCAAATCCCTCAGTCCTGAATCTGCTGTTAACTATGCAAAGCATGCACTAAGCACTTCCACAGGTGTTGCTGTCTCACTGAGTTCCCATCAACCTCTTGCTAATGCTGCATATTTTTGACCACAAACATTTGGCCATGTGTTGTCGAGTTTGCCAAAAAAAAAAAAAAAAAAAAAAAGAACTGAGATAACCGAGATTAATTGCTGCTGCAGAGCAAGTACGGGACTTGCTACTGCCAATACATACACGACCCGCTGCTGTGAGCAAGTAAGACATGCTGCTGCTGTACAATATAGCGTACATGAATAACTGTAGCAGATCTATACAGGTAGAGCTGGGGAAGGTGGAGGGTTTCTGAGGCACGCTGCGCTACTAAGCAATGCTAACTCATGTATTTAGAGATTAAGCACGCAGCTCATTGGCTACTAAAACAGCAGGAACCAATCATCTGTGACCTATAGATATTGATGTGATAATTAGCAGGTAAAAGGACCTATTAGCCTGCACCATCTAGAGTTTCATGCCAGAACTTTGTATAAAAACAATGGAAGATCAGGGCAGTTGAATGCAAAAACATGTTTTGCGTCAATGGACCCTTGACGATACTCTAGAACTCTCAAGCACCAATCGAACACACAAATATATATATATATATATATATATATATATATATATATATATATATATATATACAGTGGTTATTACTGTGTTGTATTACATGCTGAATAACCGGCAAAAACAATAAATCGCTTGACTTCTACTTTCCGATACAATCATGGCATGAAACCATGTTTTCCTTTAGATATGGCCAATTCCTTGCCTTTGTCAAGGAAAGCCAAAAAATATTTCCTAGACAAACCCAACATTCATATGCCAAAGTTATTTCGCCTCTGAACCTGAATCTCTTGCAGTTTTCGTCTGAACACCCCAGTCATTGTGCCTGATGGTGTTAATAAGCCTTTCTGGAAGTAATAAATTAAAATCCTGCTCAAAGACAAAGCAAAGCTTTGAGCAGCTGCTAATTTAACTGCATATTTGGCTTGTAAGAGGAAGAGAGCTTTAATGAAGGGTGAGGGGTGTCTTTAAGGCCCTGTTTAAACCTAACCAATATCCTGTAGTTATGACATACAGAATGTAGGTTGAAATACTGAAGAATTTCTTAATAATCAATAAACCTTAACTGAGTGCTTTAAAAAAAGAAAAAAAAAAAAAGAAATGAAATGTGTTTATTTGTAAGGGTAAATCTACTGAGAACTTGGGCCAATATACAAGGCTTTGACTGATACTGCTGTTTAGAATGACATCAGTCTAAACTTGCACAGTTTTACTCAGTTTTAACTCGTCCACACCCATGGTGTTGGCTTTCTTTGTGAGACTGTGGAGCACTGGGAGGAATACTTACCACAAACACACAGTTATCCATCAAACTAATTGCTATTACATGAGACGCAGATTAAGGATATAGTATATCTAATTATTACATCTAGTTGAAAGCGGAAATGTGTGCAGAGGTATCATGTCACGATTATGCCACTTACAGAATCATTCAAAAGGGCTAAATTAAATCAAAATTGTGTTTTGTTGGATTAAATTCCAATTTAACCATTGTCAAATTTCATTCTAAATTAGATGACATAAATATTAGTTAACAAAATCTAGTAAAATGTTTCTGAGAGATTTGATGTTGCAGTTCAGTATTATAGGCAACACCCAATTATTTGAGTTCAAGTCAGGACCGAGACCAGAAGAGGATCGAGTCTGAATCCACATGCTCCCGAATGCTCCACATGCTCAACCAAGTCCATATTTTAAAGATGTTTAGTCACATTTCTGGGATTTTTTCTCTTCCAAAACAAGCTGATCCTCTGTTTCAAATTAGTTTTCCGAGCTGTTTGTGTAAAAGAAGGTCTCGGTGCAGCTTCCATTCTCACAGTTGAACCCACAGTGCTTGTGATGGAAATCATCTTCATTTCAAGTATCTTTTTTATTTAAAGATTCCTTATTCTCAGAAGAACTATGAATCTGAAGTGGTATCAAGTTTTCGGATAAAACAAACTTGACGTTTGGGTGCAGGAATTAGGATTGAGGAAACTACAGTTTTGTTTTTGACATGGAAAAGTATCAGAATCTTTCACTTCAGACGCAGTCTTCTGTCCCCCTCGTTCACGTCTGTAGTGGGGTTCGTTCAGAGAGAGCAAAACATATGGCAAAGCCATGCTGGAAACAGCTTGCAGTTTATCTAACTGCTGAGAGTCTCCACATAACTTTCTAGTGATGTAAACCATTCAAGAGCAGCTGCGTTTGACTAAAAGAAGAGTAGTGCTTTTGCAAACGTATTTCTGTCTTGCAAAATAACAACTGTGGCCAAAATGTTCTTTTTCAGTAAACATTTTTTGTTTGTCGAAGTCCTGAACAATGTAAAAAGAGGAGTTTGCCACCAAGAAAATTTACTATAAGGATTTTTTTTAAGCACTGGGATGCCTGCCTGCCCTTCTGTTAGTAATGGAAAAGCCAGATATCCACTGCCTTATATTATGAGGTGTAGGCTCTGTCCAAAACTTAGTCTACTGCCTATATAGGAAACAAGCATCTAAGGCCGCATCCCTAAAGGAAACTTTCAAATCCTGTATTCACACAAAGCACATAGGACACTTAAATTTGGATTCAGTACCATTAGCCATTAACATGTTGCTAAGCTAATTTATGATACTGCATAGAAATACATCATACACAAATATTGGCTAAAATGACCAGCTTTAATTGAACCATGAATAATTTTAAGTATTAAATAAAATATATATTTAAATAACATTTTTATCACCTCATCCCTTACAACAAAAGAAGCATTATTTATTAGTTGATTTTATTAAGTAAACTTAAAATTCAAGTATGTCTTCAAGCATACTTTATGTAGTACTTAAGTGTACTATTACAATACTTCTTGGGACTGAATTGGCCCAATTTTACACATACTTTTTTAAGTTTACTGTGTACAGGTGTAGTAACAGTACTGTACTGTGTGAGTAGTAAACTTTGAGTGCACAGCTACACAAGTGGACTTATAGATATACTGTTAGTTTATACATCTATTACCTAACTAACCTATAGTTATAGTATATACCTCTGGCACATTTTTTTTTCTTTACACTTTGAAGTATACTCTCATTAAACTATAATGAAAGTTTTCTTTAAGCGCACATAACATCATACTTATCTTTTACTATTTATGTTCGGAATTTTTATTGAGTGGAAGGTAAAAAACAACAACAACATAATAATAGAAACAACAGACATAATAAGGATATTCCACATTTTTAAACGTTTACAACTAGGAAAACAACACAAGGAAAATTGTTTAATATTTATATTATTTTTGATCTATCAGTTCCTACTTGGGTATTTATTTTATTATTTATTATACTTTAAATATACATTTAACTACTATAAGTAGACTTACATTTATTTCAGTATTTAACCTATTACATACATATACTTTTTTGAAAGAGGTATCTTGTAAGGGATTTTTTGATAGAAGTTTTTAATTGTAAATGTTTACAGTTCAGTCAGTTTATGTACATGTTGTGTGCTCTTGATCTTGCTACTCATTTAGATGGTTAAATAATCGATGAAGTGATGAACAAGATAAACACTTACTGGACTGAATCAACTTAGGTTTACTTGATTATCCATACAAATATTATTATTATTTTTTTAATCACATTAAAAAAAAATCCATCAGGCTTTTGAGAAATATTTATTTGTACACCTCTCAATCGTCATTGTATTGAATTGAATTATATGTTTTACCCTCCACAGTAAAAACTATGGTAGCATTTTATTGTAGAGTCCTGTTTCACATGTACATACTATACACATATTGTAGTAATTACAATAAATGGGTAATAACTAGGTACTAGTCTTGAACCTACTGAAATAACACTTTGATTGTTGCGATCCTATCAGACTTATGATAGCAACCTGATTCGTAACAAAGCACTGTTTGCCAGAGGAGAACTGGCCCCCCGACTAAGCCTGGTTTCTCCCAAGGTTTTTTTTTCTCCATTTTTAACACCTATTTGCCACTTGTTTGCCACCTGATGTCACCTGTTGGAGTTTGGGTTCCTTGCCGCTGTCGCCTTTGGCTTGCTTAGTTGGGGACACTTGACATTTGACTTGACATTTGATATTCAACAGTATTCTTGACATTTATTCAACAGTGCTTTGATCTGCGTGCATTGACACTATTCTTGAAAAGCTGCTGTGCAGCAAAAATTATGTACCAGTTTTCAATGTAAAGCTGCTTTGACACAATCTGCATTGTAAAAAGCGCTATATAAATAAAGATGATTTGACTTGACTTGACTACCCCAAAACCTAATCATAGCCCATGTAGTGAACTTATATTATTCAGTACTTTCTTGGTAAGTACACTGTAAGTACATTGAAGTGCACATACTGTAAAATAAATTGCAACCAAAACTACATAGCTTTGCTTATAAAATGAATTACTTGAATAGCATCTTACTAAGACAAATTATTGGGAGATATAGAGTGACAACATATTTGTATGCATTTTAAGTAAGTCTGTTATATAGTTATAAAGATCTAATTCAGGCCTTCCCTCTTAGATCTCTCCAGCACTGGAAAGCTTTTCTAATATTAAAGTGGGTCCTAAAGCTCTTGCTTGATCATAACCCTTCTTTTTTCCAGTGATATTCCTCTGAGCTTTTCTCTTTTGTAATGTCTCTCAGCCATCTCTCTTTCTACAGTCTTCAAATCTCTGTCTTGCTCATTCTCTCTTCTCCCATCATGAGTGTATATGCCTCTATTGCTGATAGGCTAGAAGTGTGTTGTGCTGCTTGGTCCGATCCATTTTCAACAGTGTTTCTCAGAAATCACTTACTGTACCTTTAAAGGATTAGTTCACTTTCAAATAAAATTTTCCTGATAATTTCATCCAAGATGTCCATGTCTTTCTTTCTTCAGTCGAAAAGAAATTAAGGTTTTTGATGAAAACATTCCAGGATTATTCTCCTTGTAATGGACTTCAATGGTCTCCAAACGGTTGAAGGTCAAAATTATAGTTTCAGTGCAGCTTCAAAGGGCTTTAAACGATACCAGACGAGGAATAAGGGTCTTATCTAGCAAAACGATTGGTCATTTAAAAAAAAAAAAATGTAAATGTATGTGCTTTATATAAACAAATGATTCCGCCAAAACTGCACTTTCGTATTCTTCAAAAAGCTTACGCTGTATGTCCTACGCCTTCCCTATTCTACTTACGGAAAAAAATGAAACTGGCGCTGTGTTTGTTCTGTAAGTAGAATAGGGAAGGCGGTTTTGGTGGAAGCACTTGGAAGGTGATCATTTGTTTATATAAAGCACATACACATACAATTTTTTTTTCGAAAATGACTGATCGTTTCGCTAGATAAGACCCTTATTCCTTGTCTGGTATCGTTTAAAGCCCTTTGAAGCTGCACTGAAACTATAATTTTGACCTTCAACCATTTGGAGGCCATTGAAGATATTCTCCATTATAAGGAGAATAATCCTGGAATGTTTTCCTGGAACCTTAATTTCTTTTCGACTGAAGAAAGAAAGACATGAACATCTTGGATGACATGGGGGTGAGTAAATTATCAGAAAAATTTTATTTGAAAGTGAACTAATCCTTTAAAGTTATTGAGCTTGACTATTGTATGCAACTTTTAAATCTGTTTTTGCAGTACAGAAAATTATCTTTCAAATTCCTCAAATACTCATGAATGGCATCTATTTCCCCTTGTTTTTCAGGTGCTTTTATTGTGTGCTGGACGCCTGGTTTGGTGCTTCTCTTGCTGGATGTGGTCTGCTCCAAATGCAATGTCCTGACCTATGAGAAATTCTTCCTCCTTTTAGCGGAATTCAACTCTGCCATGAACCCTATCATATACTCGTACCGGGACAAGGAGATGAGCATCACATTCAAACAGATCCTGTGCTGTCAACGCCAAGAGAATGTGAACGGTACTGCAGAGGGTTCAGACCGATCCGCGTCCTCCATCAACCACACGGTCCTGAGCGGGGCTCACCATAACGACCATTCAGTGGTCTGAGCTTCAACAGGGGCCAGGATCTATATAGTATAAGTGAGCAGAGACTGTGAAAAAGGCATTTTCATCAGCAAAAGACTTGTGGTTATGAAGTTTTCTGTGCTTTTTCTGTCTTTATAATGTTTTGACAATATATTGAACTATTTAAAGGCTAATCCAAGAGGATTTAAGTAGCCAGTTTAACACAAATCGTATTTGTTCCTGTAATACCATTAGTATGGAAAAAGTTTGGATGAGTATCTTGGCTAGTTGTAATTTTTTGGCCAGATTGTTGTAAATCAAGGAGTTTTTAGTCTTGTACAGCAGGTGTTGAAGTGAAGGACGTAGTGAAGTGTCCAATGAATCCACACTAGAAAGAAAAAGTGCACGTAAGGGATCACTGGGAAATAATTTTGGTGAACTATGCGAAGTACTTGATTTTGTTTTGTTTTTTGTTTCTTTTTTGCAGTTTATTTTGCACTGCAGGTTCATCCCTCTGATACCAAACTGCCACCAAATATAATGCCACAAAAATATGTCTTTTAGCCAATTGATTTAGGGGTCCAGGGGGCTTAAAATGTAGATGAATGCTTGAATCTGAACATAAGGACCATTAAATATTTATGTGAAGCTGGGTAAACATACTGTACCTCAGTAACTTGAAAGAGCTTGATTTACACAACTTAACTTTATATTTTTCCTGATACAAAAAAAAAAAAAAAAAAAAAAAAAAAAATGCATATTCTATTGGTTATATCATGCCCAGTAATTTGCAACAGGGATCAACATCCGTGCCTTATTACTATTATTATAAAAAAATAAAATAAAAATAAAACTCTGACAGCTTTTTATGAATTATATTCAGTTCTTAATGTATTCTGTACACATTTCTAAAACATACAAGACAAAATAATAGTACAAATGAAGATTATTTTTATGAATGTTCAGTTTGTGGCCATAAAACTGGCTGAATCATTGAAGTGATGCAACATATCTTGTGTCGTGGCCAGAATCAAAATGAAATGTCATCATGTTAAAAAAAATAAAAATCTTATGGTTCAACATGATGGAAATTAAATTATCAAAAAGAGTCTTTACTTCATATACCAACGTATGTACGTATGTATATAATAAGTGTATATATTCACATGTTAGTCAAAAAGGGAATGTTTATTGTTTAAAGTTAAAACATTTGAACCAAGGTATAACTATTTTTAAATATGTTTTGGTTCTAAACTTCTTTTTTAAATCTACTTTCATCATACAAAATAACATTTTTGGCCAAACATGGAAGGACAAGTGTTTTAATGTACATACAGTGGCCTGAAAAAAGTATTTGGATGTTTAAGTATAAATATGACACTTTATTTTACTGTCCTACATGTTACATGTACTACTATAGTAACAATGCATTATGTGTAATTACATGCAACTAGCCCTAAATCAAACCCTATTCCTAATGCTAACCCTATAGTAAGTGTATGTTGTTAATTAATTTTACTCAGTACTTAAATGTGTAATAACACTGTTACAAGGACACCAAATGTAAGTATGTATAATTTACTGTTGTTACTATAGCAAGTACATATATGTAACAAAGACACTGTAAAATAAACTGTCAACCAAGAAATACTCAGAAAAAAAAAAAAAAAAAAACGATGTAATGAAACTCACTCATTGTAAATGTGACTGGTAAGTGTCCAAAACGTGTTGGGGCCACTGTAGGAAAGTTCATAATATAATTCTAACATCTGTGAAATTAACAGTTTTTTACGTTGTATCGTTTATATGTGGGAACGCTTTTCATGAAATAACCTCCAGTTTAAAAGTGATGTAAAATGAGTGTTGTAGCAAAAGGATTTTCCTTTTGTATCCTATAACATTTTGAACTTAATGACAGTATTGCTTTAATGTTTATTCATGTTTAAAAAGGCACCGTTTGTTATGAGTATGAACTTTCCACTTTAATATGGATGAAATTTGAAGATTTGCACTCTGTAGACAAATGGAGGATTACTGGCTGAGATCATATAATTTTAAAACATATCAGTATTACCAGTTGTCATAAAAATAAATAAATACTAACATTATTATCAATTTTACATTGAAAATATCCATTGATCAAGTGTAAACATTTGAGTTTCTAGACAACTTTTCATGTTATTTGTCTTAGCAGGAAAACAACCTATAAAACCTCTTTTATTTTTTGTTAACCAAGTAGCAAATGTTTCAACATTTTTGTAAGTCTTACTCTGTTGCGAAAGCAAGTTTGAAGCAGTCCAGTGCTCCAAATGACGTCCATCCAGAAGAGACAGCTGTGCTTGACGGGTCATGGGCCATAGGTTCATTCTAGGTTGAAAAACGACTATGTTTCCTGTTCATTTCAGCAAATGTGACCATATTCAAAAATATGCTTGGTTTTACTTGTTCTCTTAATGAAGTCTGAGCTCTGAAATCCTGTATGATAACATTCACTTAACAATGTCATTCAATTAGTGAACCTTCTTAAAATAAATCTGTATATGAGTCAAATCCTGATTTGTTGTGAGTCATTTACATATACCAAAAATGAATGTGAAGTTTTGGTAACACTATATTTTGATGGTCCCCTTTATTCTGTTGACTATGAAAGACTTTGCACATGTCAGCTAGTCTTAGACTGTCTGCTAACACTTTATTTTGATGCTCCCCAACAAAAAAAAAAAAACAATTCTATTGACTAACTTTGCAACTACATGTGTACTTATTCTACGAACCTTAATCCTACCCCTAAAAATCTACAAATACTCTAATGAGAGTTCGTGGTCATCTAGGTACAGTGTTATGCATAGTCAACAGAATATCTAAAGGAGGCCATCAAAATACAGAGTAAAGTTTCTCATTTCAGATTGCAACGTTCACTGCGTTGCATTTAAATTATGAACTTACTAGAATATACATGCTGACATTTTTGTTAATTTTGTTCTTTTGCAAAGGAAAAATGTGTCAGTTACCACATAATGTCATGGCTCACAGTTGACAGATATTTTCCAGAATTACAACAAAATGGAGCTTTCCACATTTCCTGCAAACTGATAGGAAATCCTTGTGTTCAGAGCAAGTTGAAGAGTGATGGGGATATTACTCCGTCACTGCTGATGTCACTAATCTACAAGAACTATTATAAAACAAACCCTCACTGGCCTCATTTTTGGCTGTTATACGGAACATGCCATATATCTGTAAAACAATGCCTGGTATGTAAAACATACAGCCTCGAGATTCCACAGGACAATTGGACTACAGTTTTTGCTTGGAGATAGCCAAGTCTATAAACCAGAGCAGCTGGGGTCAGAATTCCTCTGTATTTACGTTACTCTTTAGTCATGTGTGATACTAGACATGGAGTTTTTCAAACAGCTATGATGAAGCTGTGAGGGAGAACAGTGTTCACTTACAGGTCTTTTGAACACCAGTGGCCATAAACTGCTTAGACTTTTCTTACAAGGTAGTCATCTAATTTATTTCTACAATACTGGTCATAACTTCTTCTACATACTAGTTCTTAAGACACAGCAGCTATGTTTATGCAACTGGCCACAGATACTAGTTTTTGAATTTGTTGAATGTAAAATGCATTGGGATCCAAAAGGTCACTGGTAAAAATATTTATATTATACATCATTTACTGATTTACCCTTGTGAAAAAAAGGAAATGTTCTTAGTGTGCACTTGTAGTGTACTTTAAATCATAAAAGTGTATTTAAAAAAAAAATGGTACTTGCAGATAATAAAATACTTTAGAGCACATTCTAAATTGTTTCTTGTTGGTCCTGCTTAAAATAATTACTTATTTTAATGTGTTGACTTGATTATAATTTTAACTGTAGTGTGTTATTCAAAATTACATTTAAAGTTAATATATTTTAAATGGGTAACACTTTATTTTACAGTCTCCTTGTTTCACATTGAATGCACTTAATATAGTAACGAGAGTCAATTATACATAATTACAAGCAATTAACTCTAAACCAAACCTTATAGTAGAAGTACATTTGAAGTGTAACCTTTAAAGGTGCCCTAGAACTTCTTTTTAAAAGATGTAATATAAGTCTAAGGTGTCCCCTGAATGTGTCTGTGAAGTTTCAGCTCAAAATACCCCATAGATTTTTTTTTTTTAATTCATTTTTTTAACTGCCTATTTTGGGGCATCTAATATAACCCTCAAAATGGATCTTTACAAGATGTCCGTCATGCATGCTGCATGCATGCTTCGGATCATGTGAGTATAGTATTTATTTGGATGTATTACATTTGATTCTGAATGAGTTTGAGGCTGTGCTGCGTGGCTAAAGCTAACATTACACACTGTTTGAAAGATTTATAAAGAATGAAGTTGTGTTTATGCATTATACAGACTGCAATTGTTTAAAAATGAAAATAGCGACGTCTCTCTTGTCTCCGTGAATACAGTAAGAAACGATGGTAACTTTAACCACATTTAACAGTACATTAGCAACATGCTAACGAAACATTTAGAAAGACAATTCACAAATATCACTAAAAATATCATGTTATCATGGATCATGTCAGTTATTATTGCTCCATCTGCCATTTTTCGCTATTGTCCTTGCTTGCTTACCTAGTCTGATGATTCATCCAGACGATAATACTGGCTGCCCTTGTCTAATGCTTGAACATGAGCTGGCATATGCAAATATTGGGGGTGTACACCCCGACTGTTACGTATAACAGAATCTTATGTTGAGATTTGCCTGTTCTTCGGAGGTCTTTTAAACAAATGAGATTTATAAGAAGGAGGAAACAATGGAGTTTGAGACTCAGTGTATGTCTTTTCCATGTACTGAACTCTTGTTATTCAACTATGCCAATATTAATTCAATATTTAATTCTAGGGCACCTTTAAATGTAATCTGCAGCTTCATCATTACAAATGTGTAATTGCAAATATATTTAAATATCGTGACATACAAGTTCCATTAGAAATGACATTAAAGTATATTTTAGTTTACCATAAATGCAAGTCAGTACATTCAGCAGTAACTTTAACCATATTTTAAAGATAAGAAGTAATTTTGAAATTACACATACAAATGTATTTTAAGTACTTAAGGAAAAAGGCACTCTAAAGTTCAGCTAATTGCATTTAATATAAATCTACACTATAGGCTAATACATTTTATTTAATTTGCAATTAACATGAAATTAAGTGTCTGAAACATTACATTCAGTTCACACTTAAAGGAACATGCCACTATTTTTGAAAATAGGCTCATTTTCCAACTCCCCTAGAGTTAAACAGTTGAGTTTTACCGTTTTCAAATCCATTCGGCCGATCTCCGGGTCTGGCGGTAGCACTTTTAGCATAGCTTAGCATAGTTCATTGAATCTGATTAGACCATTAGTATCTCGCTCAAAAATGACCAAAGAGTTTCGATATTTTTCCTATTTAAAACTTGACTCTTCTGTAGTTACATCGTGTACTAAGACTGATGGAAAATGAAAAGTTGCGATTTTCTAGGCCGATATGTCTAGGAACTATACTCTCATTCCGACGTAATAATCAAGGAACTTTGCTGCCGTACCATAGGTGCAGCAGGCGCAATTATATTACGCAGCACCTGAAAATAGTCCCCAGCTAGGTAACTTCCAACGAATCTGCTCTCCTCCTCCCTTTTAAAGGTGCCCTAGAATCAGAATTTGAATTTACCTCGGCATAGTTGAATAACAAGAGTTCAGAACATGGAAAAGACATACATTGAGTTTCAAACCCCATTGTTTCCTCCTTCTTATGTAAATCTCATTTGTTTAAAAGACTTCCGGAAAACACTCGGATCTCAACATAACACCGACTGTTACGTAACAGTCGGGATCATTAATATGTATGACCACAATATTTGCATAATGCCAGCGACGCATTAGACAAGGAAAGGCAGTATTAACGGCTGGATCTGTGCACAGACAAGGTAAGCAAGCAAGAACAACAGCGAAAAATGGCAGATGGAGCAATAATAACTGACATGATCCATGATATCATGATATTTTTAGTGATATTTGTAAATTGTCTTTCTAAATGTTTCATTAGCATGTTGCTAATATACTGTTAAATGTGGTTAAAGTTACCATCGTTTCTTACTGTATTCACGCAGAGACGAGAGTCGTTGCTATTTTCATTTTTAAACACGTGCAGTCTGTATAATGCATAAACACAACTTCATTCTTTATAAATCTCTCCAACAGTGTGTAATGTTAGCTTTAGCCACAGAGCATAGCCTCAAACTCACACAGAATCAAACGTAACCATCCAAATAAATACTATACTCACATAATTCGAAGCATGCATACAGCATGCATGACGAACATCTTGTAAAGATCCATTTGAGGGTTATATTAGCTGTGTGAACTTTGTAAATGCACTGTAATATAGTCGAGAGCTCGTGTGGCAGATGGAGCACATCTCTTAAAGGGGCCGTGCTGAAAAAATCAGTGCATAGTTAATGATGCCCCAAAATAGGCAGCTAAAAAAATTAATTTAAAAAAATCTATGGGGTATTTTGAGCTGAAACTTCACAGACACATTCAGGGGACACATAGGACTTATATTACATCTTGTAAAAAAACAATCTAGGGCACCTTTAAAGTATATAAAGTATATTCTTTTAAAAGTATATTCTTTCCCTACTCTTTTTAAAAGCATGCTGAAATGAAATTCTTTTTCACATGGGTAATGCAGCATTTTTCATTGTGAATTGTATTATCTACATTAATATGAGTTTGAGAACAGATTTTTTTTTATTTTTTTTTATGATTATTATTAATAACACTATAGTCCAGCAGGAAACAAGAATATGAGGCAGGGACTGTAGTTGGCCTGATCAGTTCCAAAACTAACCTTACAAATGTTAATTAAACTTGTACAAGAGCACATACTACAAAATGCAAGTATTCAAATACTACTGTTCTAAAGTTTAGGAGACCACAGCTATACTAAGTTGTGCGCCCAAGTCCAAAATAAACGAACCAAAATGGGAACAGTCAACCTACTGTCTGCTTTCCAGGTTTAAAATACTCCACCCTCTTAGTCAAAGACCCTGTGTCAGACCCCGAGAAACACCAAAAACTGGTTTGTGATGGTTTAGACAGAAATTGAAGGATAAAGGGAATTCAGATTTAGCAATAGAAGATAAAAATGACAAAGATCTCATCAGTTTTCTCAGTTGTTATTCCTAGACAGCAGTGAGATTACATGGTGATCAGATGAAGACTTGTAGGTCACTGAAGTTTCCTGCTTTCTCCTGAGAAAATGACCCTAGTAATATCATGCGTCTCCTCTTGAATTTCTAAAACGAACAAAATATTAACCAAATTACCATGTCATATAGCTCTATATTATTTCTCTGTTGTTTCATTAGTGTCTACTTTAATTTCTTCTATGTGATTTCATGAGGAACATCTGAGATGAATACTCAGGAATTTGGTGTTTTTCAGCAAGTTACATCACAAGGGTCAGAGAGAGTGTATGGTTTGAATAGAAATCACTTGAGGTCCAAATTCACCAGCTCAGTTTTGTTGTGGCCTCTCTGTCTTCCAAACCTTCTGGCTCATGAATCCATTCGTCACTTGTTTTTCCTGGCCTACTACTTGGCCGTCTGTGGTTTTGCCTTGCTTACTCCTTGAAGTTTCAGAAAAAAGAAAAGAAAAAAATCTCATGGCAAAGACGATGTATTTCTAGGATTATCAGATGACCAGACATTCCTAGATGATAAATTAAATGTTGGAATAGACAAACTGTCCCACACACGTTGAAAGTAAATCCTTCACCATCCCTCTTCATTAAATGCCAGCGTGATTTAATACTGTCTCTGTAAGTTCCTGTTTTGAATGCTTAGAGCAAAAACTGGCTCAAATGCAGAGAAAGGTAGTGTCATAAATCATGTTCCATGAGGTCATTTTAGTTCTTGTGATGTAACACTGCCCCCTGCCTGCTACACAATGTAAACCACAATTTTAAATTGAAAAAAAAGTGTCCAAGACTAGCAATTTCTTAATAACCTAATATAATCATACTAATGTTGACAGTTACCTATATACCACAAATGTTGCTACTGGAATTGTGGATTGGTAAATTTATTTACAAACCAGTTTTCAAGACAACACCAAGAAAAGTTTAATAAATAGTTTTATTTCAAGCAAAGATTCATATCCAACATCTATTTATATAGCTAATATAACCACTATATTAACTGAGTTGTTTAAATGATGTAATAATATAATAACATAATAATAACACAAAAAGTCATGCTAAGTGTGTATAATAACAAATTCCCAAAGCATATTTTTCAGATTTTTTGTCAGAACTTGTGTCAAAATTTTGGACATGCTGAACTGAAATTAACTGAAAATTAAATGGGTGAGTTCTACCAGATACATAGTGAAGTGTCCAACATGGACAAGTTTATATTTTATATATAATTTTGGTCACTACATATTTAACATACTTCCACTTGTGTTATTTCATAGTACATAAAATGTGAAAAATATTCAAAGAATTCAATCTCTTTTCCAAATTTTTTTGACTGGTAGTGTATGGGATCGTCAAACAGATAATTGATTGAAAGTTGATTTAAAGTAGATTCCTTTGGTTCAATGTATGACATGAATTCAATGTATGACATGAATTATGAGATATGATATGATGTAATACTGTTAAAAATATGTTACATACACTTCTCTACAATATTTTCTGAAACATTGTTTCACTCACATCTACTTACAGCATAAAACTGAGAACCAACAAAGAACCATCTTAACTTGGAATATCAATCAGTGAAAAAGTAAATTAAACTATTCAGTTACAACATAAAATAATAAAGTGATGATGTGCCACTTTGGAATAAGCTATTCTACTTAAAAGTTTTAAACTTAAATTAAACAATAACAAAATTATTCAGTTTAAGGCACTATAGCATGTTCTTGAATTAACTTCTTTTAAGAATGTTACTAAACCATAACCAGATGCACATTACTCTCACAACATAACTCAAAGTAGACCCAAAAGCAAAGAAAAGTAAAAATATCAGGCATTCATACTGTATGTCTCTGCTTGCAGAGATTTCAGTCTAGGTTATTGCAGTGACTGCACTACATCCACCTTATTACTAGACGTGGACCCTCTTTACTGGAGATCCTGTTAAAATCTTGGCAAACTCTCATCTGATGCCTACCATACATCTGTGTCAGTAAAAGAAAACAACTGAGATCTTATGAACAGATGCAAGCATTCCTCTTCAAAGAGTTTGAGGGATCAGTATTCCTTAGGGTATGTAAGCTTTTCCAATAATTTTAGGCTTCTTTCACATTCCCCAATGTTCCTCTGGGTTCTTGATTATTTGTGGACACTTTAAGGTTTGTTAGGACTCTGTAAGATCTCCTCTGGGTTTTCTGGAGCTCTTGTGGATACCTTAAAGTGTTTTATCCTTCTTCAAGAGCCCTCTGGACTTTTTAGGATTCTACTGAGTTCCTGAATAGTTGGAGCTTTTTGTTTCTTTAAACTGCATTTTTAAAAATCCTCAAGAAAGGCCAGATTTGAGCATCTGGTCATGCATTCTTTCTAGGATACGGTGGATGCTGGCAAAACTAGGTCGGTCAGTGGGATGGCTGCTCCAACACAAACGCATGAGGTTATACAGCTCCTGTGGGCAGTTTTCTGGACAGGCAAGAACATTTCCATCCCTTACGTAGTAGATGACCTCCTCATGGGCCATGCCATAGTAAGGCTGCATGCCATATGAGAAGATTTCCCATAATACCACGCCATAAGCCCACACATCTGATTCGCTGGTGTAGCGGTTGTAGAAGATGGATTCGGGTGGCATCCAGCGAATCGGGATGGCATCATTTTCACCAGCTTTGTAGTAATCAGCGGCATAAATGTTACGTGAGAGACCAAAATCTGCAATTTTCACAACCAAGTTTTCTGCTACCAAGCAGTTGCGGGTAGCTAGGTCACGGTGAACAAACTTGCGCTCTGACAAGTATGCCATTCCTGCCGCCACCTGCTTGGAAATAGAGAGCTGCTCTAGGCAGCTGAGGGGTGGGAAACGCTCAGGTTCTGACACAAGACTGCTGCATGTCAAGGTATCCCGACTTAGACTGGGCTGCTGGTTAGAAGAGCGCCGTCGCAGAAATTCATTCAAGTCCCCATAGGCCATGTATTCAAACATGAGACACATGGGTTTCCCCACCGCACAGACTCCTACATGACAGATACACAAATGACAGGCTTAGTTACACTTCCAACTGTTGCTACTTAACCAAAAATACACTTCTGTTATTCTAACACTGGGTCGAGGCATTGAATCTGGTTCCGGAATGCCACAGAGGGGATTGATCCAGGGTTATACACTGGGTCAACTCTGAAATGGATGAGTCAAGCTATTTTAAGGCTTTTTCGATTGTGGTACCCTTGGGGAAAGGACATACATGTAATAGGAAGCAGATGTGGTTCATTTTAGGTAAGTCCTCAAGCAGATGTATTCTAAAAGTGCAAGCCTTTGAAGGAATACAATTGTGATACATTACCCAAGAGACGGACTATGTTGGGGTGATCAAACTCAGCCATGAGTGCAGCTTCCCTTTGAAAGTCATTCTGCATATCCGCCGAAGCTTCCTCTTTCAACATCTTCACTGCCACCATGGTGAACGGCTCCATCGGCATAAGACCAGGGGCTCTAAAAGAAAGCAGGCACATTGGGAACCAGTAGCTACGGTTTGTTTGCATCACAGTGCAGTAATTTTAGTTAAAGTCTGCTGGTCCTACCGAGGGATTTGTAACAATACAAACCTGGAACATCAATAATTTGATGACTTTTTAGGCAGCTTTACCCAGCGTTTGAAGTAATGTAATAGGCAGAGCATTACAACTTGCCTAACTGTAAAATTACTTTACAGTTGTACAGCCAAAGCAAAGTGTTTCTTTACACGCATACACAAGCCTGCAGAACTAGGCAGTCAGTGTATACAATCTTTAATGTAATGGTAAACACTTGACTCTGGGCAGTAGTAGTAGGCAAACTTCACTGATCTCAAACCAGATTCTTCCCTACATGTTGCCACAAATTTTCTAACAGGTCATAAGGCCTTTTAAAATAGTTTAAATGGTGATGCCAAACTGTGGAAACAGAACTACAATGGCAGCAACTCAAGAACCAACTTAGAATGCTATTAAGATTACACTTCCTGTGCTGAAGGCTCCTGTGTTTTCCTGGAGAAGTAAACACTTTTCTAATGGGTGTCTATAAATAACCTCCTCAGCAAGGCTTGCTCACACGATAGTGTCTACAGGGAAGTTTCATACTGAAACACATCACATGTTTAGTGTGACTTATTCAGTATCTTATTTCAAGAGACAGCCATATGGTGTATATATTTTACCCACTGCTGTAATTCCCAGGAGTCTCTATATACCTGATATCAGGATTACATTGTGGTTTGGTCTGTATACATCAGACCTTTGCATGTTGATTCACCGACGGTTTATGTTTTCCTAAATCTAACTAGTGAGACAAAGAGTTTCTAAGAATTCAGTCATTGTTCTAAAAAATTGATTCATTTAATCATTCACTTAACGTAAAAGTTGATTTTGACAGAACCATGCAAAAGAAAACATGATCAGTATAAACACTGACAGTGCCAAACCAGGACAGACATTAGCACCACTGATGTTACATTTGCTTGTAGCATTTGGTAGGTCTCACCTTGCCTGAAACACCCTACCAAAAGCCCCCTCTCCAATGTCACGGACATATTCAATGTTGTTGCGTGGATATTCGAGACTCAGGAGCTTGGAGTTGAGGAGGAGAGGCAGTCGTTGGTACATGGGGTTGGGGTGAAGTCTGTCCAGCAAGAGCTCTGAGGGTAGGGCAGTCAGAGTAGGTGTCTCCAGCACCCTACTGAATATAAAAGCACAACTTTCTTGTTTTGATATGTTTAGCTATTAATTTATGTAATGCAACTTCCAAAGCAACTTCAAGTACACTTTTGGGGAGAGTTCCCAGTAGTAGGGGTGTTCTACTCTCAAGAAGGCTTCTGAGGACCAACTTCATGCAGACTTTCGCTGACCAAGGTGTCCAGAACTACTTGAAAATTACAAGAAGGTGTGTTGGAGCAAGATCAGAGGTAATCTCAGCAGATTTCAGTTCCAGCCCTGCTCCAATATACCTGCCTGTTATTTTCAAGTAAGCTTGCTAGAGTTAGATTTAGGGTTGGAACTATGATAGTTTAATAGGAAATGTTGTTTCATGATCAACAATAGATGTGGATACCAATGCACATCCTACTTGATACATCTCCTACATATAGGTCCTTATAAATCACTCTTTCTGGGGTTCAGACTTTTACCAGCGCAGGTGATTCTATACATTCTATGAGTGACTAGGGCTGCGTTTACACTGCAATTTTTAATGCACAGATCTGATCTTTTGACCATATCCATTATTATTATTTTTTTTTGTCCTGCCTGATTACATTCACTTTAGACACGACTGGTATTCAATATATGTGTTTACATTAATCACTGCCCAAAATGATTCTGTTGGTGATTGCTTTACCATGCGACATGGTTGACCCTCGAGTTTTGAATGGCCGTACTAAAATGATTTTATAATTCACATAGTATGGCCATGATTATTTGCCAATATGGATAAGTTAAAAGCTATCTTGGATGTTTGATATCTGACTGAACAGATATAAACCGGAAAATAATGGTAATTAGGGCCCGAGCACCGATGGTGTGAGGACCCTATTGTAATTGCTCGGTCTATTACTCTTCTTCTCTGGTAAAAATTTACGTCTGAAATGGGTTTCAGAATTAGGTGTGGCAAAATGGCTCAATAGCACCACCTATAAAATTTCATTTAAGAGCCCTTCACACTACATTTCACATACAAGTATAAAATTCAGAGGAATTTTCATCAGCCCAATGCCTACAAAAAAGTCCCTGGGTGCAAAATCTGAAAACCCAACAGGAAGTGAGATATTTTGAATTTTCTCTGCAAAATTTTGGCAGTTTTTGCCATTTCCAGACGTTGTACTTTAACAAACTCCTCCTAGAAATTTTATCAGATAAACATCATATTTTGTCAGTCTAATCTAAAGGCCTTTGCGACATTAAATTGCAAAGATCTTGAGTTTTCGCTGAAGGGCGTGTCCGTCACAGCCTGACAAAATTCGATGTTTCGCCATGAAACAGGAAGTTGTTGTAACTTGGGCATACAATGTCCGATCTGCCCCAAACTTCACATGTTTTATTATAGTTCTGTCCTGAAGACATCTACATGCAAATATTCAGTTAGTCATAGTGCCACCTGTTGGCAAAAGGAAATGGCGTGCTTTACACTATAATTTAAACACATTAACACATTAAATCACGCAACACTTGGCTAAGTTCTAATGTATGAGAAGAGTCCTACCCTGAACACATCTACATGACAATATTCAGTTATAGTAATGGCGCCACCAACTGGCAACAGGAAGTGACATGTTTAACACTGTAATGCACTACTAGCAACATATGAAAATATGCAATTGAGTGCTATACATGCTATAAACATTCTAAAACATGCTAGCAACACTTTAGTGCTAAAGCATGCTATTATTGTCATGAAACAGGAAGTTGTTTTAACTCAAGCGTACAATGTCCAATCTGCCTCAAATTTCACATGTTTGATAAGTGCCCTGGCCTGAAAACAACTACATGCCAAAATTTAGTTATAGTCATAGCGGCAACTGCTTAGTAGAAGAAAGTGTGGCAAATACAAATGACTGACGTTGTCCTCCTATATTTATATACTTAAATGCATATTGCCCACGGCTCTGTTTTCCTAAAGCCGCCGGGTGGTGGTGGCACGGGTGCGAGGGCCCTTTCATCACTGCTTGCAGCTTTAATTTTTGTTTAATTTTTTATTTTAGTAGTGCTGTAAGATTTAATTTATTTGAATGAATTCAAAGGATCTAACAAGAGAGAGAGAAAGATTGTGAATGTGAATTACCAGTGTGTGTCTGTATATAATAGTCAATTTTGTTTCAAATAGTCAAGTTTATTTTCAAAAACAGCGAAGTTATCACCTCATTGATGAGAAATAGCTTAGGCTTTTTCAATGGATGCGGAAAAGAAATGGATCTTGTGCAGATTTTGTGTTTACACAAGTGCAACATATTCCGATCTGTGTCAGATGTGAGTAAAAAATTTGATTTTTTTTGTGCCAGTGTAAATGCAGCCTATATGACTTAAATTAGATTAATCAGTCCATTATTCACCTTTTCCTCTTTTTCCACATTTTCTTTCGTCTGTGGCACATGAGGATGAGTATGGTAAAGAAGGCCGCCCCAGCAAAGCCAGCAATGACAAAGATGATAACGCTCATTGAGTAGGCCGTGGACACAGGAGGGGGTGGGTATAACTGGACAGGTTTTGGAATCGAGGGTGCGGTCTTCACACTGATAACTAAAGAAAAGAATAATGATGTTGATGCAGATGATTTGGAACAGATTTTGTTTTATATTGACTTGTGTCAGAGTAAGATGACAATCTAGGATTAGCTACTCCAGTCAACAATTTATCTTATATATTGCTCAGGTATAAAAATTATATACCTTCTCCACATTTGGGCACCAGACAGTACTCCCAGCGTACATTGGGGTTTGTGGTATAACACCATGGCCTGTCACTTTCTCCTCCTGGGTTACGACAGTAGTTTTCTGCATTTCGCAACTCAGGAATTACATTTACAGAGAGTCTATGTTGATGGGGATCCTGAATGAGATAAAAAGAGAGCAGTCAACCAAGTAACTCAAACCAGTGCTTACTCACATATCCTCTGTGGCTAAATTCAATATTCCCATTATCCCTGAATTTCCAGCATTTTGAAACCCACTGCATGCATTAAAGCTTTCCACATTGTTTTGAAAAGAGACAAAATCTTCTCCATTCAAAACTTTATTTCAAAGGAAACCTCTGGATTTGTGTATTTTGACCCTCCATTGTTTTTGCTGTAAAAACATTGTTTCCTGTGTGCATATCATTTGAAGGTCACTGAGCACATGCCAACATGCAGCATTTGGATTGTTTGGGGTTAGAGTATTGTTTGAGGACCAAAAAAATAAAATCTAAACAAGCTGGTTTATTTGATTTGAGCTACATGGAAAAAAACAATAGCATGTTACAATGCATGAAAAAACAAAATCAATTTTGGTTTATTTATTTGTGAAATTCTAACACTTTGTCCAATATTCTAAAAAGTCTGGGGTGGTTAAATGTAAAATTCCCCTTAAGAGCATCTCAACATGTTAACAATGGTAGATTCTCTTTGTCAAGTGCGATTTGCTATTATTGCTGTAACCTTTATTACATGACTGCATTAACTACTGTCAAAGATGGGAAAGGCTGTATTACCTACAATGGGCAATGCATAAATACCTACTTGGCTAACTACTAGCTAACATTATTTCCCCGCACATGCAGTCTAAGTGACGTCAGCTTTGGTGAATAGGAAAGTAAATAGAGTCCATTTTGATTTTATGGTCACTTTAATACAAACATTTACCTGCTGGTCCCATCGCTGACAGGGAATGGCAGATGCTGTGACATTGTGAGTTCCTTGGTAAAATCTTCCTTTATCATTGTAACATGTCGCTATAGATATATAAATTACAAACAGTCAAATATATTGAAATGTGTGTTTTGACGATTATTATTGCAGTTTGACAGAAACATAAAAATTTGTAGTGGAGTCTAAAGGTCTGAGGCCATTAGTAAACATTTGCATTTTCGTAATTTAAAAGAATTTAATCATTAATAATACTAATTATTTTCACATGAATTTCAGTGTTTGTTTTCACATATAAGTGTAAATTAAAATAAATCTCAGCTTATTTTATGGAGTCTCAGACTTATGGACCCCACTATAATATATGTGAAGAGAATGTAAAACTCATACTTACATGTAACTTGCTCTTTATTGATACCTGAATAACACAAAAAAAGAATGTGTTTTTCATTGATACTTCATTTATTCATTTTAATCATTAACTAATTATGTTACTATCATGCAGGTTTCCAAAAACACAACACAATTGCCAATTTCTACAATATTTCATTACCATTTCATTGAATTTTGCTGCTCCACAAGTAAGACAGCAGCTTGCAAACATGGCATAGAAGCTTTTAGATGGGAACATTTACTCAGCTGTCCAACATCCCCTACTGATCTTTCCTCATATGCTTTGGCTATAAAACAACCTAATCTTGTCCATCTACAGGTTCGCTGTCATCACATTCCTCACAAGGCATTTCACATTAAAAAAAAGGCCTACAGCATTGTCCTGCCAAAAACCATACGTGGCGTTTTTCCACTAAGACCCATTGTTTTCACGGGACGGATGCTTTATGGACATCAGCCCCAAAATATCACAGGATTTTCATAACTGAACAAATATTGAGCCGAATGGCACCCCACAGGAACATGTACAGTTATATAATAACGTGTCACTCTTACCAACATAAGGAATCGCTGTACACAAGGATGGGTCTGTTTGTTGGCTGGGTAAAGAGGTGCATTCTGGGAGAGTGATGCTATGTGGGAACCCTCGATGAGATCTTTCCTCAGCAGAACGCCACTCCTTATAACAGTACAGCTCTTTTACTGTGAGACAGTGCTCCCTGTGAAACAACACAGTGTCAATTACATGTACGTATACTGTATATATATATATATATATATATATATATATATATATATATATATATAGTATGGGTGGTGTTGTGGTTAAAGTTTAGGGCTAGTATTTGAAAAGTTGCTGGTTTCTGGGCAGACCACCATTGTTCCCTAAAGCATGATATTTATCCTCAGGTTGCTCCACTACTGAGAGTTATTTTGGATAAAGGCATAAACTAAATGACTACTTACTAAATAGTGATATGGATCATTTTCTGTATGTGGTGCCTTTTCTGTCCCCAAGGGGAAATCATGTAATTTAAAAATATGGACTGAATTTGCCCCAGAATAAAACACAAAATAAGTAATTGTGAGATAAAGTTTAAAATAAGAAATTTAATTGAGTCACACTGTGACAAGTAATCACAATTACAAGAACTGGTTCCTTAAACAATTCCCATTCTAGTTTGTTTTTATTTTTATTTGTATTTATTTATTTATTTTTTTCTCTCCCCAGAAACTGCTTTTTAAGCTTCACGTGAGTGAATGTTTCACCAATCATTATTACATATTCAGGTCTTCAGCGACCCAGAACTATATCTAACACGGATGGATCTATAAATGCCATAATAGTATAAAACTTTCCTGATATTTTAATAACAATTACAAAATAATAAAATAAAGCATATTTCATTATCTTTTGGAACTTGGAAAGTTTCAATTTGAGCAGATGCTTTTTATAATCATCAAAGTCATCGTCAGAGCTCATTTCCCCAGTACGTTCAGCATCTGGCTCATATTCGCAATCTCAACCTTATTCTCAAAACTATCCTTCAACTTCTTCAAAATCAATATTTTGATCACCAACAGACAGTTTCTTCACCAGAGACACCATCAAGTGATAGTACTGTAACACTAATATTTGACTACGTACAGTACTTGCTCTGCTAGTTAGGAAATCTGATCCAAGCAACTTTGTATTCAACATTGTGTTGAAAAGCCACCACATACAAAGAATGACGTGGTTTCTACTTTTGCTACTATACTTTTCTAAAATTGAGAGGCTCTGTAGTCCCTCTTCATGTGCATATGACTCATTTGTTTGGATTATTTTTGTTTACTGTACTATAGGATAAAGAGTAGAAAGAAAAAGGAATATACTGCATGGTATATAACCATGTACCCCAAATGCACAACAGAACAGAACATTTCCATTACCTGCAGACAGGTTTAGGTGCTGGTCCTAGTCCTGAAGGATTACAGTCCTGGAAGGTGGCGTGGCAGAGCAGTGATCTGGCAGCAGGTTTGCAGAATGAGCTGACCCCATCCAGTTCCCCCCATGCGCTCTGAGCCAGGTATTCCTGCGCATCCTCTGGGTTCGGGAGAGAGTAGTTGAAAAACACTAGAGCGTCGCGACGAAGCACGTTCCGACACGCATCGCCCCTGTATGTGCTGCAATAGCCAGCGTTGCCTTTGTACAGTCTAAATGAGATAAGACAATGTGATTTTAAAGACAACACAACATTTAGTAAGTGGCTCTAGAACATTCAATTAAAAAAAATATCATTTTCAACTAAAAACTGAAAACTTTTTATGCGATAATGAATTAATTTATAAGATAATGATCAACATTCCAATCAACTAATCAGATTTGAGGGACAAGTTTACAGTTATCTTCTACATCAGTGTTATTCACCTATCATTTCCCTCTGACCTTAAGGATAAGTTATGGGTAGGGTTAGGTTTAGGGGTAAGAATAGGGTTAAGACTACATTTTGGGACATGAACGTTGTTCCAAGATCAACAAAATATGTTGACCCAGGAACATGTCTTACTTGGCAAAATTACGGTGACCATAGGGGCGTAGTGTTTCCTTACAAAGGGACATTGCCAACTACAGGCCTGGCAGCATAGCCTAATACAGGATTTTTATTCATCATTGCAGATCCATGTGAATGGGATCATTTTGACAACGTTGTCTGTACACAAAAAAACGCAAAATAAAAAATTTTTCCGTTTTTAGTACATCGTTCTTGTGTAAATATACCTTTAGTTTTGTTGTGTTTTTGTTAATATGCCTATGCTCCTTGTGTTTCCTTTACTCCCTGTTAGTTTTCTTAGTGTGGCAAGCAGGGCGGGCGAGAGCCGTGAGGGAACGGCGCGAGGCCGGTGACGCGAGAGATAATGAGCTCCACCTGCGAGGTGCACCGGCCTTGAGTCTCTCACGGAGGAGCTCCAGAAGCATAAAAGGAGGAGTGACGACAGTGAAGGACGAGAGAGGACCAGGCCTGGATATTATTTTATCTTTTATTATGTTTGTGTGGCCGGCAGACGTCCACGAGGGTCTGCCGGCATTACTTTCGTTTTGTATTTGTTTATTTTGAATTAAAGTTATGTTTAACGTTCGCCGGTTCCCGCCTCCTTCTTCCTTATCTACGAACTTACACTTAGTTACTGATAATTGGCACCTGTGTCTCGTTTAGTTCCCTTGTTTGCTCTTGTGTGTTTATACCCCTGGTTCTGTTCAGTTCTTTGTCTGTTCACATCTTTGGTTAAAGTGGTTAGTGCGTTTATTCTCCATTATTATTAAAAGTGCTCTCCTTGGAATACCTGTGTCATGTGTTTTATTACTACCACGCTATATATGACAAGTTGCAGGTAATATAGCTTTAAGGAAATAAAGTTGGTACACTTTCGTGACAAACTTAATTACACTTTTAAAAAGTGCACTATGTAGTAAAGTCTGGCTTTAAAGTACATTTTAAAATTTAATATAAAAGTTTTAATATTTTGTTGTGTGCTTTAGAGTGTCAGTGAACAACACATCAAAATAAGTGTACTCTTTTAAAGCACAAAGTGCTTGATTATAATTTTAACTATAAACTTTAAAAGTACTAAATTGCAAATACATTTAAAATTTGTAGTTACAAATATACTTAAATACATGGCACTCAAGTTTCAATATAAATGACATTAAAGTATGTTTTAATTTATCAGAATTTTTGTCAGTACATTCGGCAGTTCACTTTAACCATATTTCAAAGACATTGGAAATGATCATGAAATTACATATTAAGATGTGTTACTTAAGTAGGTCAAAAAATTAAGTTTAAAATAAAGTGAATTCCAGTAATTGCATTTAATACATGTTTAATCTATAATACATTTTCATTTAATAGTAAATAACATGCAATTAAGTGTCTGAAAACATTACAATTTAGTTCGCATTTAAGTATTAAAAGTTTTAAAAGCATGTTTAAGTGTTTCTTTTTCACAAGGGAAAAGAGCCCATGTTGAAATATTTTGGCCCCAATGCATGATATATGCTTTTTTTTTTTTTTTTACTCATTTAAATGTACACCAGATAAAATGTCTGATGGCTTTGAAATGTAACAGCTCACCTCTCTTCAACAAACTGCGTAATCTGAGGCATTAATCATGTTTGTAGTACAAATGGTGCAGGGAAAAACCATAACTCTCAGAGAAATAATAACAGTGATGCTTACCCTATCAAACTGTGTTTATGAGATATGTACTGTAGTATGTTTTGGAAGTTGTCAAAGAGTAACTTTGCCCTCATCATTGACTAAACAGAATGGCTGTTTTGGACTCGCGTCATATAAAGATGTTGCTTCAAGGTTTCCATCCGTAACTATGTCTCCTGACTACGTGCTGACTCATGTACAAACTGACTGCACAATTGACGAGAATAAAGTGCACTTCTCACAATTAGTTCATTCTGTTTAACTTAGCTCTAATTGCATCCAGATGCTGAATCATTGGAAAATATCTTGGTTTATTTAAGTTCATGTGTAACTTAGACCATATGGCGTGTCTGGCTTTTACGGCAGAAGTGAACTGCGTTATCCAGCACATGCGTGTATGTTTGCATTTATCATTTCAAATCAACAGAGACATGCTGATTCAATTTAAGTACCTCTTTCCAGAGAAAGAACTCCCTTCAGCATAAACTCAAGTTTTTGAAAAACTTCCGACTGACTTGAGTCATGCAGTACACTGTCAAGATCTGTCTTTCATTTGTTTTATTGCATACAGGTTTCTTATCAATTGTATTTTCATAGCTCTCAGTCCAAAAATGACGTCATATTAAATGACGTGGCCTATTAACATGAGTCACTATCAACACTAAATCTTAAACTACATAAGAATCTTAGTCACTTAGTCACTACAAAATTCAAATGAAAATATAAATTATATTTTAAATAAAGAAAATAAAGCTATTAAGATGTTTTGCACATTATTTAAATTGTAAGACCATTATATATGTGTATACAGACCACAATTCATCAGTTTAGGGTCAGCATGATTTTTTTTTTTATGTTTTTGAAAGAAGTCTCTTCTGCTCACCATGCAAGGCTGCATTTATTTGATCAAGAATACAGAACAAACTGTAATATTGTAAAACAAACTGTAAATATTAATACAATTTAAAATAGCTGTTTTTATGTGAATATATTTTAAAATGTAATTTATTCCTGTTATTAAAGCTGAAATTTCAGCATCATTATTCCAGTCTTTGGTGTCACATGATCATTCAGAAATCATTCTAATAATGCTGAATTGATGCTCAAGAAAATTGCTTATTATTATTATCAATGTTGAAAACAGTTGTGCTGCTTCATATTTTGAGGAAAACGTGATACATTTGGGTTGTTTTTTTTTTTTTCGCGGTTGATGAATATAAACTTCAAAAGAAGTTTCTATTCTTCAAAAAAAAACAAAAAAAAAAACATTTATTCGTAACCTTCTGAATGTCTTGTCTACGGAAGAGGATTAGGGCCAAGCAATATTGAAAAAATAAAACCATCTCGAGATTGAAGTTGTTAAATTTCGAGAAAAAACTTGTTAAATTTCGAGAAAAAAGTCGAGATGAAATGTTGAGAATAAAGTCATTAAATTATGAGAAAAAAGTCGTTAAATTACGAGAACAAATTCGTTAAATTACGAATTTGTTCTCATAATTTAACGACTTTTTTCTCATAATTTAATGACTTTATTCTCATAATTTAATAACTTTATTCTCAACATTTTATCTCGACTTTTTTCTTCAAATTTAACGACATTTTTCTCATAATTTAATGAATTTGTTCTCATAATTTAACGATTTTTTTTCTCGTAATTACAATGTAATTATATTTAAGTACTGAATAATAACAATTAACTGCATGTATTTACTATAAGATTAGGGTTAGGGTTTGGTTTAGGGTTAGTCACATGTAATTATGCATAATTTATAGTTATTACTACAGTAACTACATGCAATATGTTTAAAAAGGACATTGTAAAATTAAATAAGTTACCTATAAGTGCTACCTAAAATATAATTTGATAAAACTTTTTTTTTACAGCGTCTCTTACACATTACATGTAATTACAATAGTAATAACTATAAATTATGCAAAATTACTTGCAACTAACCCTAAACCTACTGTATAGTAAGAACATGTAGTTAATTATTTTTACTCAGTACTTAAATGTATAATACACTGTAATAGAGACACCTTTAAAAGTGAAACCTATAATTTCTCATACCTTTTGATTTTGGGGTGACCTAGACATTTTACATATTCAGCCAGGTAAAACTATATCCCACAAGGTCCCATGTTGAAGTACCACTTATTAGGATGCAAATTTATTCTTACCTCCATTCTACAGGAAAGTTACAGGATCCAGAGACGGCCACCAGAAACAGGGCCAAGAAGAGAGAAAAGCACAAACAATATCTGTTTAATGTCAGAGAGTAACACATCCACTCTGTTGGCCTGACCATTCTTCTGTCATGCAATGTTTGTGTGTATGAGAAGAGGAGGAAGACAGAACTTGGGGGGTCTTTCTGGAGATATAGCAGGTGTGAAGTTTAACGGCCGCTCCTGATTTCATGTGACAGGACTCAAGAATCTACTTCACAGAATAAACCAGTCTGACACACTGTGTGTCTTTCTCCAAAACGTACAACATTTTTTGGATACACACACATAAGAAATATAAGAAAAGAGTGAGTATTATTTTGTGATTCTGTTGTTATCTCACTAATGATATGGCTACTTACCTAATAAATAATTATACAGACATGAAATATTGATTTGAAGTTTTTCTGTTTTACTATGCGAGAAGCATCACATAATGATATATGAGAGACATGAAAATAGCACAGATATTTATGAAATCGGTTCCACGGAACAACAGATGCTGATTGACCTGTAAGAATCAAGTATTCTGGACAGCCATGTAATAGGGAATATTTGGTAAATGAACATCAGATAGACACAGGCACACATTACTCAGTTAATTCAACAATTAATTCCTAATTGTATTGTGTACATTCTCTACATGTCTAAAGTTCCACAATACAGCATCTGTGGCATGTTTGCACAGGGAGGCATTTCAGGGCTTTGAGGAGGCAAATGAGCAGCTATGCAAACACAAAGGAAGCTAACTGAAATACTGGCACCAGAAACACAGCTGCTGAAACTTAGAGAGCAGTCACATCATATTTACACAAAGCAACCAAAGAAACATATGGCTGAAACAGTAGGTCACAGTGGGTGAGTGTTTACAAAGCCCCACTTCATGGGCCTTTATTAACAGAAGCATTTCAAATTGATTTTGCTAAAACATTATGACTGTATATTACAATAATATACTGTGGCAGTAACTTGGAACAGTGACTGTATTATTTAGTACTGTGACATGTCAAGGAACTAAATGAAAATTGACTTTGTTATGTTGACCATGGTTCACTACTGTTCAAAAATGTGGGGTCAGTAAGTTGTTTTTGCAACACATTCTCGGTTCTCACTCCCACCTCGTCACATATTGATGCTTGGTCAGGATCCCTCAGCGTCACTTTTTAATGCACAGGGCACCCTTTTAGCATCATTTTTCGATGAGAAACCTTTGGCGTCATACACAGATGAGTTGGCCATGGGAATGTTATTGTCATGATGAAATTAATCAGCTAGCATGATTTTATGAACATTTATTTTAGACACATTTGAACACGTAACTCAACCCACCCCTAAATCCATTTGTGTTACACAGGATAACAGGCAGATACAACTACAGGCACAATTTATTCAAAAAGAAAAAAATTCCAATTGTTCCGAGGCCAAACAAATAATTTGTGCGGGGAACAGACCCACAAGCAGTCTCCATCCGACAAACAAATTTACACATAAAATACCGTTTTCCATTGAAACAGTAATATACCATAAAACAATGCATTCTGGGTAATATTTGACATTTTCGAGAAAGCAGCCTATAGGTTACTTTCTCGAAAATGACTAATACTATTACCCAGAATGCATTGCTTTTACAGTATATTACTGTTTCAATGGAAAACGGTATTTTACTGTGTAAATTTGTTTAGTTTTTTCACAGTTATTTTTTAGAGTGTTGGCTCTTGTATGTCTCGAGATTGATTGTGTCATTACGCCAACTTTGTTTGTGAAATGGCATTGGCTCTCGTGTGTCTCATGACTGACTGCATCATGCTAAAGCGTCGGGTGTGTCTTTCAAACAAGATGTGACTGCATACATTCATGGAGAGGGATCATTTTCAGTGATTAAAACATTAAAGGTGATGTCACGCGTTTTTAGGCCAAAACATTTTTTGTCACATACAGCAAACATCTCCTCACTATCCTCTAGCTGCCTGTCCCCTGAACACACTGTAAAAAAACGCAGTCTCTGTAGTCGCCACAAGCTTCGAAAATGGCAATAAAAACAAACTGGTGCAGCCTGGACCACGAATCATAATAAACATGCTCCAGCCAATAACGGACAAGAATGATTTTAAATGCGCGTTCATGACTGTTTCAGGAAGCATGGAGGTGAGGGGGAGGAGGAGGAGGTGGAGGAGGAGGGAGGGTCTAGCTAGCCTCCGTTTTGTTTGACAACACTTCGAACGTCAACAGGAAGTTACTCCACCCAGGATCACTTAGAGCACCTTTAAGATCCACTCTGTACTTCACATAAAGATAGCTTTATAGCTTCTGAAGAGAATGCAACATGAGTTATTTGAAATATTTTTATACTGTTTTTTTGGGGGGGGTTAGTTGTTGCAATAAATTCCTGTGACAACTTTTATTTGCCCATTACGTGATTTAAAAAAACAAAAAAACAAAAAAAAAAACACAGCAACAGTGTAAAAGTAGTCCAGTTCCATAGGAAAACCGCAGACTTGTCAACACTGCAACGGAGTACCATGAATGTCGAAAAAATGACACTAAAGAGATACCCAGTGTGTTAAAAAGTGACGTTGAGGGATCAGGACTAATTAAGCGTCAATATGTGACGAGTTGGTGGTGAGAACGTGTTGCTTTTTAAAGAAGTCTCTTTTGCTCACAAAGGCTGCGTTGTTTGATCAAACATAGCCTACAGTTAAAACTGTAATATTGTGAAATGTTATTACAGTTCAAAATAACTGTTTTCTATATGAATATATTGTAAAATGTAATTTATTCCTGTGATGCAAAGCTGAATTTTCAGCATCATTGCTCAAGAATCATTTCTTATTATTATCAGTGTTGAAGACATTTTTGAGGAAACTTTGATACATTTTGTTAGTATTCTTTGATGAATAGAAAGTTGAAAAGAACAGCATTTACTTGCAAGAGAAATATTCTGTAAGATTATAAATGTCTTTACTGTCACTTTTGATCAATTTAATATGTACTTGCTGAATAAAAGTACTCATTTCTTTACAAAAAAAAACAACAACAAAAAACATACTGACCCAAATCTTTTGAACGGTAGTGTACATCCATGTATTTCAAAGAATATCATAGTATTAACATACGTTTTGTTTCCAAATTAACGTGGTACCTGTCAACAAGTGCATTTTTTCACGTCGACATTGTCAATTATAAATGCATATACATGTACTATAGGATTATTTGGAGATCATTTTAAATCCATAATTTATAACATTTTAACTATTTTGCCTTAACATCATGACAACCTTGTTACAACCTCCAAAATAAAACAAATAACAGGCATTTGACAGTGATAACAGTTACAATAACAGTTGTCAAATACTTTTTTTGAATGTTACCTCTATATTTATGTTATAACCCATATAAGCATTTACCATGGTATGCATACTTCATGCTAAACATAGGGTCTTTACTACAGAGATTGTTACTGCAATAAAATAGTTATTTGGTATTACCACTACTGAAAAATGTTTTTCTTTACAGTTGAGTATCAGTATCTCAGTATCTATGCTATTTTGCGAGACACTGGGACTTGTAGGGACAAAGTAGTAGACAAACCATTGAAAGTAAGACTCAGTACTTAAACTCACCTGAAACAGTTATTTTTGCTGTAGCTTTGACGGTATTGGCTCCTCCGCTGTGCTGGTTAGTAGCCTGACAGGTGTAGAGAGCTGGTTTATGCACCACCACACGTAGAACAGACAGTATGACTTCATCCACCAGTGTCTCCTCCACTGACGCTCCTAAAATCTACAGAAGACAAAAATATGAAGCAGCACAACTGTTATTAACATTGAAAATAATAAGAAATGTTTCATAATATTAGAATGATTTCTGAAGGATCATGTGACACTGAAGACTGGAGTAACGATGCTGGAAATAAATTACATTTTACAATATATTCACATAGACACTTATTTTATATTGTAATAATATTTCACAATATTGCTGTTTTTACTGTATTTTTTAAAGTCAATGCAGCCTTGATGAGCAGAAGAGACTTATTTCAAAAACATTAAAAAATTATACCAACATCAAACTTTTGAACAGTAGATAATAACAATAATAACAATCACAAACAATTATTCTGGCAAGTGATATACCCACGAAATGTAGCAACTAAAAATGAATATATTATTATTATTGCTATTAATATAGCTATTTGCATTTGTAATTATTACAAAAACTGCCACCAATGTTCTTTTTTGTATATGTGCAGAATAGAATAGAATAGAATAGAATAGAATAGAATAGAATAGAATAGAATAGAATAGAACTGATGGGTCAAATGCAAGTCGCATGATTATTCCAACAAATATAACAAATCCTTCTATTTATCATTTGGATGTGTTAAGACTCCTGCTATTTTGCTAATGTGATTTGTTGAGTTTATGAGAACATTATGAGAGCCTGTAGGAATGTCAGTCTCATGCTGCGATCACGGCTCTATATTTGACAAAGTGCGCATGCAGCTGATTTTAGAAGGCACTTCATCTGGCTCAAGAAAACTAATGAGCTGAGAGTCCTGCCAGAATGACACTCAGACAGGGTAATTTTAATCAGCGGTCTAATAACATCTCACGGGTTTCTGAGATGCTCTGAGGGTTAGAGTTCAAAGTTCATTTATCAATCATCATCAGCTATGACAGCTCAAACTGTTTATAATAGCAATGCTTTATGTATACAATGTCTTTTCTAAACTATTACATAATATTATTAGTGAAAAGAGCACAAAACATCCCCCTGGAATTATAAGGTTCTATCTGACATTTTTCTCAAAATTGAGTTATTCACATATTCTTATTATTCAGAATGCAGAACCTTATAATTCCAAGGGGATATAAAGTCAAATGACATTAATGGTAGTGTGTTTAAGGATTTGTTCAAAGTAGCAAATTAGTGGATATATATATATATATATATATATATATATATATATATTATAAACATATCTCAGAATGATTTCAGACAGACTTCTGGGGCAGTGTAACAGTTTAATGATCTACAGCAAAATAGAGTGAGCTTTGGGGAGAACTAAACATATATTTAAAGCTGCATTCCGTAACTTTTTTTGGTTAAAAATTATCCAAAATCAATTTCTGAGCAAGTACATAACCAGATAGTGTTCAAAACTACATCCTTACCTTAGCCCAATTCACTACAGTAAGCTTGTAGTAATGTTTTATAATAAAATTGGTACTGGTGGGTTTCCGCGGGCATGCAGCCGTTCGTCTTTGCGTCATTACGTCACTTCTGTAAACACAAAGGAAGGAGTCCCAGCTAGTAGGCTATGCATATAGGATGCTGCTGGTAGCGGATCATTTATAGCCTTTTCTCACAGCAGCTGAAATAATGAAACTTATCATTTTGATGGTGGATTGTAATCCAGAATGGTCCAAATGACAATCATCAGTGACAACTGGAGATTCACCCGTAATCAAAAGCAAAAGACTTAAGACTACGGACTGGCTACAGAAATTGAAATCTACAGTTAACACTAATACACACTAAATACACATAGTCACGCAACGCTGATGTTTTTAAAATATACAATTTGAGAACAAAGTATAACAGTTATAATAATTAGCATGGTTTGACGTGATCCGAGCTAAGCGAGCGTTAGATTTAATCACCATTGGCAGCACGATTTATTGTAGGCCTAATGCTTTTTTCCTTAGTTGGTCAGAACAAAAGTGGCAGACATTACTTACTTGTTCAGACATTTTCCTGTGAAAACACAATGCACGTAAAGCTAATAATTCCGCATATAACTGCAATTGCAGGTTTCAAACAGAGATGGCGACAAAGAGGCAAAAGTTATGGACAGCAGCTTTATTTGCTACTGTAGAATTTCTTACTAGAAATGGCATCAGAAGTGGAAAATCTTGGTCAAAAATGTACATTTACACACAAACTTTTAGACATATTCTATCTTTTTCTAGTTCATCTAGTTCAAATGCTACAGTATGTATCGAAATGATATGTGTCGTGAAAAGCGCTATACAAATAAATGTGAATTGAAAGGTACGAAAAGGTTTTTGGGATTTCAACGGCAGCGAAGGATACATCTAACAGCAAAATCCCCAGAGTAAAATCAGCTCTGCTCAGAGTACATTTGGTCTCTCTCTACATAGAGTTAAAATATCTCTGAAGCAGAGTTAAACTTAATGACATAATTAAGTGATGATTGAGCATTAGTGATGAACACCTGCTGTTAACAAGCATAATCACTGAAGGAAAAGAAACACAAAAACTACATCTGAAATGAAATCAACTGAACACAAAAGACATCAAATCTCTCAAGATCTCAGCAGAAGATGATTAAACAACTCCACAAACAACATTACCAGCTTCACTTATTACTAACCAGATTGATTTTATTTCTGTCTTATGTCTACAGAAGCTCTTATTGAGAATTAACAGAGGTTTAGATGTTGATGTTTTATTGGTCAAAAATAATAATAATAATAATAATAATAATAATAATAATAATAATAATAATAATAATAATGCCACCATCATGCTTATCAGTGCTTGCTTTAGTTGGGCTCTTGACCCTTTTATATTTTAAAATAATTTTCTTTTCAATGTTTGCAATAGTGTTTCATAACAAACGCTTACACGTTGCTGAATCTGAACACTGAAGGATCAGATCAGCTGACATTTTCTGCTTGTAAAACTTTTGAATAATTGTGGGTAACACCATAATACAAAACTCCCATTATGCACGGCAATATGAATAATTATTGTCACCACTTTTGAGGATTGTATGATAAATGTTCATGTCTAAGCCTGAGTGGTAACAGCTGTTCTTCAGCAGTATGATGGCATTTGTTCAAATTTTTTTTTCTTTGCAGCTCTGTAATAGCTGAATCTCAGTATATAAAACAAAACAGAGAGATAACTGGGATGCTCATTCAAAAATCTTACAAGTAGAAAACATCAGCTGATCTGCTTCTTCAATCTTGTAATTCAGCAATGTGCAAGTGTTTGCTGTGAAACACTATTGCAAATGCTGAAAAGATAATTATTTTAAAAATATAAAAGGGTCAAGAGCCCAACTAAAGTAGACAGTGAACACCATGATGGTGGCATCATTTTTTGACCAATAAAACATCAACATCTAAACCTCTGTTAATTCTCAATAAGAGCTTCTGTAGACATCTGACAGAAATAAAGTAAATCTTGTTTGTAATAAGTGAAGCTGGTAATGCTGTTTGTGGAATTGTTTAATCAGATCTTGAGAGATCAGATCTTGAGAGATTATATATATATATATATATATATATATATATATATATATATATAGAGAGAGAGAGAGAGAGAGAGAGAGAGAGAGAGGGATCAAATGTTATCTGAGCAGAGTTGATTTTACTCTGAGCAGAGCTGATTTAACTCTGGGGATTTTGCTGCTTTCTTCAAAATTCGAACAGATGAAGGTTTTTCAATAGACAAGAAATTAAGCTAACATTAGATTTGGACGTGCCTTGATGCCTTCCTACCGAAGGCAGCATTTTTAAGTTTTCAGATGCAGCCAATATGTACAATTCTGACAGATACATAGACCACAATGCAACACAATTGATGCTGTCATAGTCATTTTGATATTTAACTGCATAATACTTGTAGCTACCTTAAACTGACTGTTTAAAGCTGACTATAACATAGTTATAGTTTACTATATTGTTATCATTTTCGTTTGTGTAATTTTTTATATTTTCTCCAACAGCCAAAGCACACATACAGGCCTAAAAAATGGTGCGTAAACAAATTCATAAAGAAAAAAGAAAAAATGTAAATAATAAATCAGATCCATTACGGATTCCAAGTGATCAAGGGCGTTACATTTAAACACATTGCAAGGGTTCATAAGCAATGACGTACATCTGCGTGAATGAGACAGAAGGAAGTTAGTGAGGGAAGGGCATTAAAAAGAAGAAAAAAAGAAAAAAGAGAAGCAAATTAAAGGTGCTAAAGAGGATGTTTTGTTTTATACATTTTTGCAATATTACTTGAAACTGTGGAATACTAACAGTTTTACTAACTGATAAAAGACTATTTATTAGGTGCACTGAAAGTAAAAATATTAATATACATCATCTGTGCACGAGGTAGGGCCTTAAAAACATCAGCCATTGGCCCTCTGGCTTGTCAATCACTGCCATGACGTTCCTTGTGAGAGACGTGCGCAGATTGGCCCTCTGGCTTGTCAATCACTGCCGTGACGTTCCTTTTGAGAGACGAGCGCGGCTGCGCTCTCCAGTAACTTTCCACACTCTACAGGCGCCGCATGCAATGTTTTTGTCAGGAGACAGGAGTAACAACTGCATATTATGAGTTACCTGCGGTGAGTCCGACATAATGAATCCAAAAAACACGACACAGCAAATGCCGGTGGTAAACACTCGTGTTCCAATACGAGTGTTTACGAGTTTTGGGAGGCGTTCCTTTGAAATGTGTCGTGAAGGAGGGGGGTTGTTCTTACGCATGCGCTCATTTCAAAAACTCAGTAACAGTCTTTGGATTTTCAGTCGACGAAAAAATCCTCTCTATCACCTTTAAGCAAAAAGCAAGAACCCATCAATGAGAAAATCAAGTGAAACAAAACAAAACACAAGAGGGTGAATAGTGTGGTCAGATTTACAGAGTAGTTTAGGCAGTCAAGGGTTAAACCCTTCTGCATCTATACAACCTTATCCGAGAGGTCAGTCTCTGCTTTAGTTCTTACTGCTCACACTGTCGTTACATATCGTGCCAAAAAATAGAAGTTTCAACCACAGTCGCTTAGCCAAACCAATATTTATCTACGCATATCTAAAAAGAAATTGTATTAAAATATGATTGCCGGTATCCAAATGAAAACAAAGACAGCACAGCTTGTTCAGATCTACTCTTTACACCCCCTGACAGAAGCCTGAGAAATGTGAATCTTGGACTCTCCTGGATTTAAAGACTTACACGCTTGTTTGCAGACAATATCTTCACGTAAGACTGCTGATCAGTTTTCGGTTCCCTTTGTTTTTGTCTACCAAAATCCACATCCAAAAATGATCCCAAATAATGATAACAGTGCAGAAGTGTTTTGAATTCTTTTCTTGATCTTGATATGGCTTAAACTTTATTGCTGAGGTCCGATCAGCACCCTGAGGAATGATTGTAGTTTGAATCCTGTTAATTGTGACACCGACCAAAGCATTTACAGAACGCAGGCCTCCCATCATTGTACTGGCAGCACATTTGAGACATGCCATCTGACATTTACCATGAATGTACTGAGCTCTCTGCTCTCTGTTCCAGTAAGATGAGATGAAAGTACAATTAATTTGCTCCGTAGAGCCAAAGCAAGCATGAAGAGCAAAAGAAAGGTGAAGAGGAAGGCTGGGGAGGAGAGAGAAAAATGACTGTAAAGTATCTTATAAAGTAGAGGATTTACCGTATTGCCGTTTTCAAGCCAAGTTATAGATGGGATTGGATTGCCAGTAGCATTACACTCTAATGTAACCTCTGATCCGATCTGAACTTTCTTCTCCCTGGGAACTTTCAGTATCCTGGCAGGAGCTGTAGTAGAGTTAATGAAAAATAAGAAAACATAAAATATTTTAAAAAGCTTAAAACACGTCAAGTTTTTAGAAATGTGTATATATGTTTGTATATGTGTATAACATTTTTTATAATGTTTTTTTATACCATTTTCAAGAACATTTTGAATTCACTGAAAACAAATTAGTAAACAATGTACTTTGAAATGATTATCACTCAGAAATTGCTAGTAAATTACACAAATAATTACAAAAAAAAGGCAATAACACACAATTAAATGTGAAATTTTGAAATACAAAAACTAAAATAGTACTTTCTAAAACATACTCCAATAATCTTTGTTTTTATTTACAACTTTGAAAAATCAAGGGGAAAAAAACAGTATAAAATCAACTTAGAGGTAATGAAATATTAGCACATTATAATAATACACATTATTTTTGAAAAAAAAAAAAAAATATTAAAATACATTTTTTTTTTTTTTAGGTTGAAGTATTTTGTACAACTATCACGAAGACTGTTGGTTGCACCACACAAAATATGTTGTTTTTTTCCCCCACAATTATATTAGATAATTTGACAATTTTCTAATATTAATAAGCAGTGAAGCAGTTCTGCTAAAATATTTATTTTCTAACAAATAATAATAGATTACATCAAACTATTTTTTAAAATTACTTTTTACAAAAAAAAAAATCAAGATTTTTTTTTTTTTTTTTTAATGAGGGGTTTTATTTCATTTTGATATCAAGACAGCTTTATCAACCTGCCATTTTCACCCAAAAAATGAAGAATGAATTTTAATACATACTGTAAAACATGCTCATCATGAAAGAGGTGTTTTAAAAGCAATGTATGTATTTTTTTTATGTATTTAATAATAATAATAATAATAATAATAATATAGAGGACAAAATAAATAAAATGAGAATAAATGAATAAGTAAAAAAATAAATAAGCAAGCCAGCATTATGTCATTGACCTATAAACATAAAGCGGCCCCAAAAGTATTTGGACACTTAAGTCATACTTAAATTGTCTGAAAGTTATATTGCATTAGAAAACCTAAACAGTACAATAATACTTAAATTAGGATTAAAGCTATTTTATGACATACCCTGTACTTCAATAGTGACTGGTTTGGAGTAGGCAATTCCAAAACTGTTTCTGGCCACACAGCGATACTGCCCAGCGTCCTCTTTCTTGATGTTGTTAATTTTTAGGGAACCAGATTCCAAAACTGATATACGACTATTAACCTAAAAGATACATGAATGATGGAGATGTTAAGAAAACGCACAATGTTTGATAAGTTTTAAACCATATTATGGACCCAATAAATAAATACTGAGAAGAATATTGTATGTTAAGTAGTAAGAAAAGACGTTCCATTTACCTTAATCAAATCATCTTCTTTAATCCAGGATATTTCTGGTTTGGGATATCCTAATGTTAAACATTGCAACACTGCTTTGGACTCCAGAACCAACGTCATGTTAGTAGGATGTCTTTTGATTTGGGGCTCTGAAAAAATAATAAAAGTTAATGAGACTGATCCTCATTCCTAACTCAAAGCATTGCATAAACAGCAATTGAGAAAATCTTAATTTGGATATTCTATTATAATGTTAAAATTCAAACATGTCCACCTAAAATGTGGATTATTCATAAATCAAGCATTGAATATCTCACAGAAATATGATAATATAAGAATGTAAATTGTGAAAATCTTCATTTACAGACAAAAAGAATCAATTGACAAGTTGCATGAACACACACACACACAAAAGAAAGTGAAGATTGCATTCTCAGTGCTCACAGTAGTTATGATATAAGTTATAAAAGTATTTGAACATACTCATCTTCAGCTGTAAAGCTCCACAACTCTTGGCTGGCTCTCCAATCCCATTGTTAGCAATGCAGCAGTATTCTCCATTGTCCGAATCCTTTACATTGGGAATGATCAGCATTTGGCCATTTTCTTGTATAATGTATCTGGAATCGTAATACCTACATTCAAAAAATAAATGTTGAACATACTTCACAAAACAATGGTGTGGGATCAAGATCTCTAGAACTCTAAATTTTAAAACAATTTGTTTTGGGGAATCTTTTTTTTTTTTTTTTTTTTTTACTTTATGGATAGCATAATCAAATTTATGAAGAAAGTACTAACCGTATTGGGTAATTATTCCGTGTCCATGTAATATCGGCTTGAGGGTATGAATCAACCTCACAGATGAAAGTAGCATTATGATCCAGAGAGGCGTCCACTGTTTCAAGCAATGTTGTGATTTTGGGTGCTGAAATAGAGAAAGAAAGATATATTTTCATTAACAAATCATAATAAATGATTCCACTTGTTACAATGCAACAATTACATTTAAGACATTTAAGTATTAAGTAATATTAATTAACAACACGCACTCACTATAGGGTTAGGGTTGGGTTTATGGATAGTTACATGTAATTATGCATTATCTACTGTTATTACTATTGTAAGAACATGTAACGTGTAACAAGGACACTTGTAAAAAAAGTGTTACTTTTTCTTTTTCTTTTCTTTCTTTTTTTTTTTCTTTTTTTTTCACCCTTCAGTAACCATGTTATGAAATAGGACAGGCTTACAAGAAATGCTTTTTAGCATTTGACCCTAAATAATAATAAATCAGACACTGTAACAGTTGTGAAACTACCTTTTCACAACAAAATATTTTGCATTCTGAACACTGTTCGGCACACCACAAACAGCTGACCTCAGAGAGAGTCACAGAAAGACAACATGCTTCTGATAGAAATAACTGTGAGAATGCAGTACTGATGTTATCCTAAGAATAAATCCAACTGATAGGAAACACATCCCTCTAGTGACTGAGGGCAGAGTGGAGTTTAGGTCTCATTACACTAACAAAACTCATTTTAAAGGTAACATCATTATGATCATTATGTTTTTTGTTTTTTTTTACATTGTTTTTTTGGGATGTGTACCATAATAATATACATTTTTAATGTGTATCATGGTAATACCATGTGCCCTTTTGAGGGAACTCAGCATCAGACTGCATCAGACTGTCTCTATGGGAACTCTTCAGCGTGAGCTAGTGTCTGAAGCATTTGTGCCAATGCACCAATGAAATTGGCCTTAGAAGTAGTTAGGTGACAACCTGTAAGCAAGTCAGTGAGAGAATAATTAGATGCAAGAACATAGGTCATCAATTTTTTTGTCTTCAGAAAGCTGCTCGGTTTGATGTGTCTGTGTCATTTTTGTCTTAGATTCAACACTTAGGAGTTATTATGGCAAGCAACAATTTAAAAGATGTGTGCCTCTGTGCATACATTTTCTGACAGAGGACGATACACATTTGCGTGTCCATTGTTTGGGAGAAAAGCACATGCGGTCATGTTTTGAAAGAGGCAGCTGCCCGCATTGCAAGTGTTTCTTGCTAAAAAAGCTCTGCTCCCGCCAGCCTCTCTTTAATGTTGATGGGAACTCGGCATTTGCGCCCCCCCAGTTTGAGATGGCCCTCACTGCAGAATCACAAGATCCAGGGGGCGAGGTTTGATCCAGATCCAACTCCTCCCACTTTACATATCCCTATACCTACCCGTCTCCGCCCCTGGATCTAAACTTACCCATTTCCACCCCTTGTATATGGATCCAACTCCTCCCACTTTACATACCCTTAAACATACCCGTCTCCGCCCCTTGGTTCTCGTGTTCTGCAGTGAGGCACTACTGCATGGTTTGGGTCCCAAGGCTGCTGAAACAGCTTGGAGAATAAAATTGTGGAGATCATAGGTCGAGTTAGCAGAGAGATATGGGACAGGAATTCCCCATTCTAAGTCTTCACCCACTATCTCAGGAGTTCTATGGACAGACTTGCAAGCCTGCTCTGCGGCCTCTTCCAGTATGCCTGAAAATGTAGTAATGGCCCAATCTAACTCCAAGGAGTCGAATGTGTTTGAAGGTGAGGCAGAAACTATTAGTGAGGCTGCCTCCTTCTATACCCCTGCATACGAGGAGTTGCTTGAACCGTGCCACAGCCAGACAGAATTTGGACTGGGAGGCAAACAACCGGAAATCGATCCAGGGAAACTTGAAGAGTGATTTCTGCCATGTCAAATGCTCTGCTCTAGTGAGTCTTCTAGTTCTTCCCTATCTCTATCTAGAAGTGTCAAGATCGTAGGAGAAAACATACTCAGAGACAATTGCGATCTATCTCTCCCCAGTCGTGGCAACTTCTCTGAAGGTTCTAGTCTTACCCTCTAAGGTGTTGGGACTCGAGATGTTGTTTAGCTTTGAAACGGTTATGTTTCCATTTGGGAGGGGAGTTTTTTGACCTGCATTGCTTATGCACAAGATGAGGAGATGCAAAAGAACCAGAGATGAGGCCCTTGGCAGTGCAAAGTGAGCTGTAATAGCCATTCCATCTGGCAATGTTGGCCTCCCTCCAGTGTACTATCCTGGAGGTGACCATGCAGACATGTTTTATTAACATGCATCTTTGAGGAGTCTATGAGATGAGTATTGGTAGACGGTCGGAGACTGAGTGAAAAACGTCTTGGTTACATATGTAACCCTCGTTCCCTGAAGGAGGGAACGGAGACGTACGTCAGTAGTGACCGACGAATTGGGATATCGCTAGAGAGCCCTATCAGCTTCGAGTGAACTAAAACAAGCCAATGGAATGCGCACCGCCTCCGACAGGTGTATATAAATAGGAAGCAGATGCAATCGCACTCTGTTTTTCGCTGAGGAGACAACTGGTGTCCGCACAACAGCGAGGGTACAGAAACTGTGGCGACGGGACGTACGTCTCCGTTCCGTCCTTCAGGGAACGAGGGTTACATACGTAACCGAGACGTTCCCTTTCAGTCGGTCACGTTCGACGTACGTCAGTAGTGACCGACGAATTGGGATCCCAAATAAAGCGCCACAGTTAGGAAACCCCTTCCAGTGCCCAGTGCAAGCTCTAGCCACCCGACGCACCAATTGGGAAGGTGAAGGGGGCGAGCTTACGCCGAGAGAGTCTACTGCTGTTCCGACATACCCACTAAGTAAACTAGACTACACTGGGGAAGCGAACCCGTAGGGGACGCTGCGGAGGCCACTACCTACCCAATGGGGGAGGAGTTTACGTGGAGAATACACATATGGACTGGCCCGGGGGGCAGTATGCATATGGAGTCCCTGGGATGGCTCCACCTGGGTAGGGGGAGACTCATCTGACAGGTGACAGCAGAGCTGGCTCTGCTAAGGGAAAGACACGGACTCGGCCCGTAGGGAGTTTTAAACCGTGGATGAATACACATATGGGACCGCTCACGTAGAGGAGTCACGACATATGGGCCCCAGCCAACAGACAGCGTCAGCGACGGATGTAGGCCTGGCATCAGACACTCCGCAATGTCCGAGCCGAAGGGGGAGGCGGAGGAACTCGACAGGGTTCGCCAAGCGGGGAACACGACTGGAGTAAAAAGTATGCACGTATCCGGCCAAGGGGCGGGAATGGCATTGCAAGCCGACACTTAGAGCGGGTACAACACGTCTACCGACTAGTGGATGCGAGTACACGTGAAGATACCGGCTCTACACGTAGGCTATAAAACCTAGCGAACGTGTTAGGTGTCGCCCAGCCCGCAGCTCTACAGATATCTGTCAGCGAGGCGCCATGAGCCAGCACCCAGGAAGAGGCCACCCCTCTGGTGGAGTGGGCTCTCAACCCAAGCGGGCAAGGCACGCCCTGGTCATACCCAAGGCGATGGCATCCACTATCCAGTGGGCCATCCTCTGCTTGGAGACAGCCTTTCCCTTCTGCTGGCCTCCGTAACAGAAAAAGAGCTGATCTGAGGTCCTGAAGCTTCGCGTTCTGTCCACGTACACACGCAGAGCACGGACGGGACAGAGCAAGCTAGGGCTGGGTCTGCCTCCTCCGAGGGCAGCGCTTGCAGGTTCACTACCTGATCTCTGAAGGGAGTGGTAGGAACCTTGGGCACGTATCCAGGCCGGGGTCTCAGGATGACGTGAGAATCACCGGGCCCGAATTCTAGGCACGCTTCGTCGACCGAAAACGCATGCAGGTCCCCTACCCTCTTCAGGGAAGCCAATGCGACCAGAAGGACAGTTTCTAGAGACATTACTTTCAGGTCGACTGATCGCAAGGGCTCAAAGGGATGACCCCGGAGAGCTGAGAGAACCAGGGTCAGATCCCAAGAGGGTACGGAGGAAGGGCGAGGAGGATTCAGTCTCCTCGCCCCCCTCAGGAACCTGGCGATCAGATCGTGTTTCCCCAGGGACTTACCCTCAACTGCGTGGTGATGTGCAGCGATAGCGGCAACATACACCTTCAGGGTGGAGGGAGACAGCCTTCGCTCCAACCCTTCTTGCAGGAAGGAAAGCACAGATCTGACCGAGCATGATCGGGGGTCCTCTCGGCGAGAGGCGCACCATTCGACGAACAGGTTCCACTTCAGCGCGTAGAGAATCCTAGTGGAAGGAGCTCTAGCGGAAGTGATGGTGTCTACGACCGCTTGCGGGAGATCACTCAGAACCTCCGCATCCCGTCCAGGGACCACACGTGGAGGTTCCACAGATCGGGACGCGGGTGCCACAGGGTGCCCCGTCTTTGAGTCAGGAGGTCCTTCCTCAGAGGAATCGGCCAGGGAGGGGCTGTCGCGAGGAGGATGAGGTCCGAGAACCAGGTCCGAGTGGGCCAGTACGGAGCCACTAACAAGACCTGCTCCCCGTCCTCCCTGACCTTGCACAGGAGTTGTGCGAGAAGGCTCACTGGGGGAAACGCATATTTGCGTAGACCCTGGGGCCAGCTGTGTGCCAAGGCATCCGTGCCGAGCGTGCCGCCGGACAGGGAATAGAACCACTGGCAGTGGGCAGTTTCTGGGGAGGCAAACAGGTGTACCTGGGCCTCGCCGAAATGCTGCCAAATCAGCTGAACCGCCTGGGGGTGGAGCCGCCACTCGCCCGCAAGTGGAGGCTGCCGTGACAGCTCGTCGGCCACACCTGGGACATGAGTGGCCCGAAGGGACCTCAGATGCTTCTGACTCCACAACAAGAGATGGCGGGCGAGTTGCGACATGCGACGGGAGCGTAGACCACCTTGATGGTTGATGTACGCAACGGCCGCAGTGCTGTCTGAACGGACCAGTACGTGCTTGTCTGACAGCAGCTCCTTGAAGCGGGCCAGAGCAAGACGTACTGCTAGCAACTCGAGGCAATTGATATGCCAATGCAGCTGAGGCCCCGTCCAAAGACCCGACACTGCATGCCCGTTGTACGTGGCCCCCCATCCCGTGGCAGAGGCATCTGTGGAGATCACAGCATGCCTGGACACTTGTTCCAGGGGTACTCCGGCCCGCAGGAACGAAGGGTCCGACCACCGGACAAGGGTGCGACGGCAGCTCGGTGTCACGGGGACACGGAGCGTGCCGCGCTGCCACGCCCATCTCGGGACCCGGCCGCGGAGCCAGTGTTGAAGCGGTCTCATATGGAGCAATCCGATCGGCGTGACCGCGGCTGCAGATGCCATATGCCCCAGGAGCCTCTGAAAATCTTTCAGTGGAGCCGCTGTCCTGCGCTTGAGCGAGCTCAGGCAGTTCAACACCGACTGGACGCGCGCCTCGGTGAGACGCGCAGTCCGTGCGACCGAGTCTAGCTCGAGACCGAGATAAGAGATCCTCTGCCCGGGGGCGAGTTTGCTCTTGTCCCAGTTGACCCGAAGACCCAACCGGCTGAGGTGAGCTAAAACCATGTCCCTGTGTTCGCACAACTGCTCTCGCGAGCTGGCCAGGATCAGCCAGTCGTCGAGATAGTTGAGAATACGAACGCCCTGTTCCTTGAGGGGAACAATGGCCGCCTCCGCAACCTTCGTAAAGACGCGGGGGACAGGGCCAGCCCGAAGGGTAGGACTTTGTACTGATATGCCCGACCCTCGAACGCAAACCGCAGGAAGGGTCTGTGTCGAGGCAGAATCGAGACATGAAAGTACGCGTCCTTCAGGTCGATTGCTGCAAACCAATCCCGGGGACGGACGCATTCGAAAATGCGCTTCTGCGTGAGCATCTTGAACGGCATCCTGTGAAGATACCGGTTCAGGACGCGCAGATCCAGGATTGGCCGTAGCCCACCGCCCTTTTTCGGTACAATGAAGTAGGGGCTGTAGAACCCCGACTTCATATCGGCTGGAGGGACCGGCTCGATTGCATCCTTCGCCAGTAGGACAGCAATCTCCGCCCGGAGAACAGGTGCACTGTCCAACGACACTTGAGTGAAGTGGACACCCCTGAAAACCGGGGGACGCCGGGCGAACTGAATCGCATAGCCGAGTCTGATAGTGCGAATGAGCCAGCGGGACGGGCTGGGAAGCGTGATCCATGCCTCCAGACTCCGAGCCAGCGCGACCAAAGGCACCACAGACGCACCGGGGGTGGGGCAGCAAGGCAGAGTGGGACCCGACTCGGACGGCATGGGAGCGGCCCGGAGTGTGGTCAGACTCTGTGAGGCAGCAGTGCGTATGGGAGACGGCGCACGGGGCGCGGCCTGCGCCATCACACTGCCACCTGCTGGCGATGTGAGGGGGGGCTGCGCATGACAAGGCAGGGCCTCGCACGCTGACAGCCGCAAGCAGAGTACGGGGACCCGACTCGGACGGCATGGGAGCGGCCCGGAGTGTGGTCAGACTCTGCGAGGTAGCAGTGTGAATGGGAGACGGCACATGGGGTGCGGCCTGAACCACCACACTGGAACCTGCTGGTGAAGTGAGAGAGGGCTGAGAGTGGCAAGGGGGGCCTTGCACACTACCAGCCACACCCTCTTGGGACCTGGAGGATCAGATAACAGTTCTATTCGTGGGTACCGCTGGACTCCGGAGAGCCAGCGGCAGAACAGACCAGAAATCTCCACCCGGCCCTCCTCCGGGGAAAGAACTGTTTACTTCAGCTGCAGGTCACCATATCCCCAGGACCGCCTCCTGCTAACCAACTGGGTTGGCTGCGGGGAGAGCGGGCTGGGTTTTAGGCCAGCTTGTGAGATGAGCACATCGAGAAAGTGTACTTGACGATGACACATCCCAGCAAGACCAGCCAGGGGTGTTTCCGGACCACCATGGTGGACATTGTCTGGCCAGAGGCCTGCGCTATGACCTGTATCATGCGTAGCTCAACCCTGACTCAGAACTACCCACATGCAATGAGTGCTTTGGCCTACCACGGACTTGCCGGGGGCCAAGACCCATGCAGGGCAGAGGTGGTGTGCCCGTAGCACTGCGACCCCACCCTAAAGGGTAGTGAGAGAGAAAAAAAAACTTGTAATGCAGATTATGGCCCCCTTGGCGTTCCATATTTAACACCAAAGAGGCTACAAAACTGCCAAGTTTTTCCATGCACGTCCGGGCACAGGGGGCGGGGCAAGGCGAGTGCGCATCACACAACGGCCCCAGGGGCCCGGGAAAGCATGGTTGTCAAGTCTGAATCTGATTCAGCATGAGCACATCACGACTGTGTGACGCTCAGCATCATCTTCATTTTCAGAGCCCAACAATACTCTCTCCAATGTAGCAGTCGACATCTGATCCTCTGCTGGAGCTCCGACTAAGACGCTAGGTCCCTCATGAGAAGGACCAGCAATCCAAGCAGAAGCTACCAGCCATGTTGGACAGTGAACGTGGCCGTCCAACTGGACGACACACGGCGCACTGGGCGCCGACGTGGCCATGTTTTATTAAACATGAACCACCCACGGACATAGTCACAACATGTTTGCGATGCACTAGAGGAGTCGGGGGCCCACGGAGAATGGCTCGGCGGGTATAGCCCCACTGTGATCCTCTGGTCACCCAGGCTTATTAACCAAAGTAGTATTTTTCTTATTCAGAAAAATAAACTAGATCGGGGAATAAGTGAGGGGACTCCACCTCATTAAAGGCGCTCGAGTCTCGACCGTGCATCTAGAGCGCCAGACGACGCGCAGGGTTTCCATGGCAACGCGCGCTGTCAGCCGGCAGCTCGACGGCACACGGCGCGCTGAACGCTCAAGCCCTTACGAGAAAGGCGAGACAAACAACGCGCCGACGTGGGCATAATCTCATAAGAGAATATGAGCCACCCACAAACACAGTCTCAGCACGCTAAGCAGACATGAGAGAAAGTGATTGTGGCCGTCAGTGAGGATAGGAAACGACCGCCTCCAGAAACGCACAGACAGAATGACGTCTTGAAAAAGACGCAGTGTCTGTCTGTGAAGCTCTTTTAGAAGGGGAAGAGTCAGCTCTCTCGTGCTGAAGCACACAGGGAGTGACGCGATGTGTTCAGGTACACCACTCCCCGAACACACCGGGAGGAACCAGCCCAAATCGCAACAGACAACTGCGTTTTATATGGGAATACAGTTGCTGTTAAAACAGCAGTTGAGAGCTTAAGCTCAGGCTCCCCGGGAAGCTCGCAACCTCGCTGTTGTGCCTTAACGCCAACACAAACAGATGCTGAATCTCCAAGGCTGTTTAGTTTCACTCTTGTGAAGTCTGAAGCTGGACACCAACTGTTGGCTCCGAAGCGAAAGACAGAGTGCGATTGCATCTGCTTCCTATTTATATACACCTGTCGGAGGCGGTGCGCATTATGCAAATATCGCACGCCAATTCCATTGGCTTGTTTTAGTTCACTCGAAGCTGATAGGGCTCTCTAGCGATATCCCAATTCGTCGGTCACTACTGACGTACGTCGAACGTGACCGACTGAAAGGGAACATACTTTATCGTGTTTCTCCAATATAATATCCCTGTAGCTGTGCAACAATGTCGTCAGGCGGTTTCTATGTCAGGCATGATCGAATCCACTCGTCTCATGCACCCTTCAGCTGGAGGTGATAATTGGACATGTATGTGGTTTGTTTTTTGAGTGAAGAAGAAAGAGATAGATTCACAAGCAGTAGAATGAGAGAAGCCCCATTTGCTTTTGACTGCCCCCTCCAGCACTGTGCTAGAGAAGAGAGTTTAGATGAAGATGCTTCCACGTGGTACACTCCCTGAGGGAGTGGTAAGATTCACAGATTTGCCTTGGTGCATCGGCATAAAAGTTAACGACGCAAATCATGCAATGCATCAATTTAAAAAATTGGCATTTGTATCGTGATGCATCGTTTCTAACATATTTGCATTGGTAAAAAACTATTTATTTATATATTAGTAGATGCGCTATACTTTTATTTAGAAAGTGACCAAGAGTAGATTGATTTCTCCTCTCTAAACTGTTTCTCAAGCATGTTCTCTCATCACCACTGCTGCTACATGAAAATGACGCATCACAACACAACGGAGACTGAAGCATGTCCTGAGAGTCACATAGAATATAGATTAACATGACACTACAAAGGCCTGTTTGTGAGAAGGCCATGCGTTAGAAGTCAGAAGGCAACTTAATTTATGATTTGCTGCCAAAGAACAAAGAAAATAAACAAAGAAATAAAAGGGAACTATCTGTACTATATTTATGGCCCGCTGATTTCCGCAATGCAGAAAACATGGACGGAATCGCGGCATCCATTCATAAAAACTTAATTTACCGTTTGACGTGGAATGTCACAGAATTTGTCACAGAATAAATTAATGTTTTATGCCTTCATTTGATTACCAGAATTTTTTTTTGGGGGGGGGAGGAATAAATAAATAAAAAATCATCTATTATTGTAAACAAATTAAGAAAGTTGCTTTTTATTAATTTAATTAATTAGACATGTTTTTGAGTAAACCATTAAAATTGCATCTAGAAAAATTAAAACTGAAAACAGAATATGGTTAATTAAATAAATAAATAAATAAATAAATAAATAACTTTGAGAAAAAAAAATAAAAAAGTATTTCATAGAGCCCTACATATTGAATTGCATAGCATCATAATTTTTTTTTTTTTTTCATTGTATCGTATTGTGTTGAAACGAATCGAAATCAGATTGCACTGTATCGTAATAGGGATGAATTGCATCGCATCGGTAGCTGCTCTATATGTATCTTTAATGCATTGTATCAATGGCTATGCATCGAGATGTGTATCGCATCGGCCTCAGTTATGGAGGTGCACATCCCTTGCAACCTATGGCTGATCAGGATGACTAGCAGAGTCTTAGGGGTTTCGGATGTAACCCTGGTTCCCTGACAGAGGGAATGAGATGCACTTACACCTTGCCATACTGCACGCATGCCTGGGCTTCTTCCTTAAAACAATTGGAACATGATAACATATGTTTTTGCGTCTATTAGTCTCACTGACTCACAAGTTGTCACCTGAATACTTCAAAGGCCAATTGAAGATGAGGCGGACTTTAATGTTTTTTTTTTTTTTTTTTTTTTTTTTTACCATGTTGAACTTTAATTCTGTCAGGACCACTATCATCAAATATGATTGATAATAGCATAAAGTTTGTCTTGGCAGTATGGTTCTGTTCTGGGCAAGAACTACCTGCGCATCCATGCAGCCATGGATAAGAGCAGGGAGAGCAGCAATAACCCCCCTAGGGTAAACAGAACAAAACCAACATATGCAGATATCAATAATCTCAATAATTTAACATGTACACATATTTCAAGAATTAGTCTGATTCAGGGGAATCAGAAGGCCAAATCCTGACTGACGAGAGGAGGAGCTGGGGATGGAGGAGGGTAATTAGCTCCTGAGAAATGTGATAGCTGCTGATAATTCTGAGGAGCATATATATGGATGCTGTGATAGGCGTCGTATTCCAATAGGTAGACATGAGTCACCTGGGAGTCACCTGATGCGAGCTTGACTGACGTGACCTGCCAGAACTGACGCTATACTTGATCTCTTTCCTTGCCAGCCATCACCAGCATTTTTGATCATTTTCACAAAAATTTCATGGCCCCCTGAATATTTTGTTGTATGAATATCTGAACATACAATATATCAATAGAAAGAACAAAGCCTCTGTTTTTAAACAACAACAATTTTCTTTATTTTAGCTTCATATATTCATTTTTATCAACAGTTGAATGTGTGTTAGTTTCATAAAAAAAGCAACATTTTGAACAAAAGCTGAGAAAATCATGTTTTTGTCAAAGACTTATAGATGGAGTAGATCAAGTCCATCAGCACCACAAAGCTTCACAGTTGTCACTTCTTCGTGAGTTCATGACGTCATTCTTTTTAGTTTAAACATAAAAATATATAGCACACACGTTAATTTGAGTACTGTGTTGTTAGTTTAGTGAGATCCTAATACCAGACTGTTGAAATAAGTTGTGTCAAGTCTCTTCATGAGTACTGCTATTTGTTTGTCAAATGGAGTTGTGGCCTATGTATGGTGGTATGTAATCACTAATAAGGTTCCATTTCATTTCATGCTGCCTATTTATGCAACTAGCAAGCTCAGGCTTTGGAACAGAACAGATGGTTGTGCATACTGTATGTATTAGGCCTACATAAATTTTAGGAGCACAAAGTAATATTTAGGCTAATTTTAATTACAGCAAGACCAGCCCTTTACTATTCTTCTAAGACACTGTTAAAGTCATTTTACATAAACTGGTATTTTACATAAACTAAATATGTATGCCTCTGGATATTGCAGTTTTACAAACCTGATTCCAGAAAAATTGGGACACTGTACAAATTGTGAATAAAAACAGAATGCAATGATGTGGAAGTTTCAAATTTCAATATTTTATTCAGAATACAACATAGATGACATATCAAATGTTTAAACTGAGAAAATGTATAATTTTAAGGGAAAAATAAGTTGATTTTAAATTGCATGGCATCAACACATCTCAAAAAAGTTGGGACAAGGCCATGTTTACCACTGTGTGGCATCCCCTCTTCTTTTTATAACAGTCTGCAAACGTCTGGGGACTGAGGAGAGAAGTTGCTCAAGTTTAGGAATAGGAATGTTGTTCCATTCTTGTCTAATACAGGCTTCTAGTTGCTCAACTGTCTTAGGTCTTCTTTGTCGCATCTTCCTCTTTATGATGCGCCAAATGTTTTCTATGGGTGAAAGATCTGGACTGCAAGCTGGCCATTTCAGTACCCGGATCCTTCTACACAGCCATGATGTTGTAATTGATGCAGTATGTGGTCTGGCATTGTCATGTTGGAAAATGCAAGGTCTTCCCTGAAAGAGACAACGTCTGGATGGGAGCACATGTTGTTCTAGAACTTGGATATACCTTTCAGCATTGATGGTGCCTTTCCAGATGTGTAAGCTGCCCATGCACATGCACTCATGCAACCCCATACCATCAGAGATGCAGGCTTCTGAACTGAGCGCTGATAACAACTTGGGTTGTCCTTGTCCTCTTTAGTCCGGTGATGCAGTGCCATCTAAGGGCCTGAAGATCACGGGTATCCAGTATGGTTTTCCGGCCTTGACCCTTACGCACAGAGATTGTTCCAGATTCTCTGAATCTTTGGATGATATTATGCACTGTAGATGATGATAACTTCAAACTCTTTGCAATTTTTCTCTGAGAAACTCCTTTCTGATATTGCTCCACTATTTTTTGCCACAGCATTGGGGGAATTGGTGATCCTCTGTCCATCTTGACTTCTGAGAGACACTGCCACTCTGAGAGGCTCTTTTTATACCCAATCATGTTGCCAATTGACCTAATAAGTTGCAAATTGGTCCTCCAGCTGTTCCTTATATGTACATTTAACTTTTCCGGCCTCTTATTGCTACCTGTCCCAACTATTTTGGAATGTGTAGCTCTCATGAAATCCAAAATGAGCCAATATTTGGCATGACATTTCAAAATGTCTCACTTTCAACATTTGATATGTTATCTATATTCTATTGTGAATAAAATATAAGTTTATGAGATTTGTAAATTATTGCATTCCTTTTTTATTCACAATTTGTACAGTGTCAACTCTTTTGGAATCGGCTTTGTAGTTCTGAAATGTTTGCTCTTAATGTTACGTAATATTTGTGTTAACAGTCATTAAAACAGCATTAAACATGTACTAAAAAAATTGAGGTCAGTTTATTGTACTTCTCTGTCTGTCTGGTAATAAATGTTTTAGCTGGAGTTTTATTGTTTAGTCTGGCACCGTTATGTCAAGACATATCAAGGAAGTTCCAGGAAGTTCTCGTCTTCTCATTTCTTTTGCAATCACACTTAATTTTTTATTCCTTCAAAGATTAGTTTCTTCAAAGAGAAATGTGACAAGATAAATAGCACTAGCTGAACCTGCCAGAATAAAAAAAACAAAAAACAAATCTCCTCTTTCAAGGCCATAAGCTCCTCTCACATTCAGAAACTGTACCAAAAATGGATGCACTATGTTGCTCACTAATGTAATTATCACAGGTCCCATGTCACATACTGTATATGATGCTTGTGCTATTTTCAGCTATGATATATTATTAGTGAGAGAATAATGTGCTAACTTTTGTTGTTGTCCCTGCACTTCAGTGTTAACTTAGTATTATTTATACTATTATAATATTTATTAATATAAAATGTATATTTTGTTTTAATTTTAGTGTAAGTTTTAGTCATTTTTAATGTGTTGTCCTTTTTATTATTATTTTCTAAATATTTCTATTTAGCTTTAATGTTTTTTCAGTTACAGTAACTTTAGTACTTCAGTTTAAACTTATTTCAGATAGTTGCCAAGACAACATTCCAAATGTTTAATTAAGTTTTTCATTTTCATTTTAGTTTACATTTTAGTTCTTTTTCTATTGTATTATTTGTATTATTTGCTTTAAAATATTTCTACTTTAATTTAATTTTATTTCAGTTTAATTAATTTTAGTACTTCAATTTAAGATAATTTATTTCAGTTAGTTGCCAAAACATCATTTCTAGTTTCTCATCTAAAATTTTTCAAATAATGATTTAAATAATGATTTTTAATAATTTTACTTAAAAATAACTCTTTCAGTGACTTGGACGTAATAACGTTAGTGGGTTACACTTTATTTCGATGGTCTATTTTAGAAATTCTACTAACTACAAATAACTTTACAACTACATGTCATCTAACTCTCATTAAAATACTAGTAGACTGTAGTAGACTAGTAGGTTAGGGTTAGATGTTAGGATTCGGTTTAGTAGAATAAGTTGACGTAGTTGCAAAGTCACTTATAATCAGTAGAATGTCTGTTGGGGAGCATCAAAATAAAGTGTTAGCAGATATTACGCAGACTGTCTTTTAATACTCTAATGACTGCAAGTTGATATATAGTTACAAATTTACTTAGAGTTAGTAGAATGTCTAAAGTGGACCATTAAAATAAAGTGTTACCATCATGGAATATTTCCCTGAATTGTCATCAGTGGAGAAAGATATTTTTGGGAACCAGAAAATGCAATTACGTCATCTACCAGGAGGGGCTAACAGGCCATTGCTAACTAGAAAAACCAGGATTAAACTGTTCAGCCTGCTGGCCTCTGAGTTAGGCCTGCTGACAACTGCACAAAACTCCTCTAAAACCATTCTGGCAGACCAGCTGAGTACTTTAGGTTGGTTCCAGCCTTTTTGTAGAAGGGAATGCAACGTTATTGTCTTTTTAAGGTCTTTTCTCTGCCTTGTATGCAGATGAGTGATAGAAGTGAAGCTGGAGCCTCATAAATTTACACCATGACTATGCAAACCTCGTTTGCTGTCGGCTGCATTTTCTCACGGGGATGCATTAGCACTCAGCAGGAACACAACCTGCCAATTTCCCAAGTGTGAATCAGCGGATATATCACCTGTTCCTCGCGAGAGCTTCCAAGGACATCATCATCCCTGACCTGTTAGCAACAGCTCATGTTAAGATGCTGCATAGGGTTTTGTGTAACAGCCTCCCTCTTTGCTTATCCAATTTGATGTAAAAAAAAAAAAAAAAAAAAAAAAAAAAAAAAACTTAAATTATAATAAATATATGAACTATGTGTTCCTTTTTCAGTTATAAGTCTAGCATCGTTTGTTTGCAGATGCTGTTTGCTTTGATAATTTGTTATCTGACATTCATACATTTTTAAGTGACTCAGGTGTCCAAATACTTTTTGGAGGCCATATGTAAAATATTGAATACTCTTTTTTTTTTTTAGGAAAAGACTACATAATAATATTAATGGCAACATATAATTTTACAAGCTATACCTTGTACTTCAACGATAACCAGTTTGGGGAAAGTCTTCAAGGGGACCTATTATGCTATTTTACATGTTCAACTTTCTTTGGTGTGTAATGTTAATGTTTGAGCATGAAAAAGATCAGCAAAGTTACAAAGCACAAAGTCACTCCAAAGGGAGTTATTCTTTATATCAGTGTGCACTGTTTCTGAACTCCCTGAAATGCTTCCTTTGTAGTCTTGAGATTTTTTTCCAGCACAATATCCCTCATTAAAAATGCCAGAGAAGTGATAGATAGATAGATAGATAGATAGATAGATAGATAGATAGATAGATAGATAGATAGATAGATAGATAGATAGATAGATAGATAGATAGATAGATAGATAGATAGATAGATAGATAGATAGATAGATAGATAGATAAATGTTTATTTCATTCATGGATATTTTTTTTTCCCAACAAATCTTACTTCATCATCTTCATATATATAATTTATAAAACCATGATGAAAAGGAGGCAGGGTGAAGAATGTCTTATATTTCCTGCCCCCTCAACAATAAAAAAAAAAAATTCAACATATCAAATCCCCGTCAATGCATGACAATAACAAATGAAACAAACTAGAAACCAAAACATCAACCTAAAACAGATTTCAAAGCAAAAGCAAACCATGATCACAACCATCATCATCATCATCATCATCATCATCATCATCATCATCATCAATTTCTATAAGTGTTCATCCAAAACAAAAGCAAACCATGATCACAACCATCATCATCATCATCATCATCATCATCATCAATTTCTATAAGTGTTCATACAAATCCATTGTTTTCTCTTTAAATCTTTTTTTTAAACTGAAATATATTCTTACATTGCTTTAATTCATTTTGTAGTGAATTCCAAACTTTCACTCCCACCACTGAAGTACACATTTGTTTTGCTGTTGTCCTTACAGTTTGATACCTAAAATGTCCCTTTCTTCTTCCTTCATTTTCTATAAGGACAAATAAATGTTGAAGGTTTGTGGGCAGTACTCTATTTTTTGCTTTAAACATAACAATAAGTGTCCGTAGTTCCACCAATTCTTTAAATTTTAACAATTTAGAGCCAAAAAATAAGGCATTTGTGTGCTCTCTATAATCTGTTTTAAATATAATTCGTATGACTCTCTTTTGTAATAGAAAGAGTGACTCTGTATTGCTTTGATATGTGTTTCCCCACACCTCCACACAGTAGCTGATGTAGGGCAACACCAGTGCACAATACAAAGTTCTCAATGCCTTATAATCTAACACATATTTTACCTTATTTAATAAAAAAATACTCTTGGATATCTTTTTTTGTATGTATGATATATGTGGTTTCCAAGTCAACCTGGAAAGTGCTGGAACTATGTCAAATATGGGGGGAAATTACATGTTTTTTGAACATTCAAGCATGAATACCTATTCTAGTAGAGCCCAAAAACAAAATCAAGACTTTGAGAAAGGGCATAATAGGTCTCCTTTAAGGATTCTATGAATGTTAGTCTTGGTTACTTTTGTTGCATTTTTAATTCTCGCTTCCAGTAGTGTTGTACATCAGTATTGTCCTGTTTCACGGTACCTTCCTGTGTGAATGACATTTGGTGTGATACCAAGAAAGACGTACTGTATGCAAAGGGTGAGAAGGAACATTCATTTTCATTACGCTGGTCAATTACAGCCAGATGATGTGTGGAACAGCTACTGATGCTTTTAATTTGATTGAGGTAGTGTGTACGTCAATATCAAATTTATACCTAACCATCTGATCGCATACCATTTTGGTATCATCTATTGAGAGACTGATTTTGCTCCTGGATCCAAATGGACATTAAGTGGTAACACTCCTGAATGTAACCTATAATTAATGCAGGATGGGTCATATTTCCTATGACCTTTCATAGTTCATAGTTTGTTAGGATGAATGCATGTCAATGTAGGCATCGGACGTGGTACCAATTGGTACAGATAAATTTGTTCCAATATATTGTAAAGTTTGATTAGATGCAACATTTGACATCACAACAGAAGATATGAGAAGTATTTTCTTCTCCCCTTTTTAGACTATGTATACAAATATACAAAACACTTTCACTGCTATTGAGGTGGGATACAGGTAATGTTAGAGACAGGTTTGGTGGTATGGGTAGGCTTAAGGATGGGTTAAGCCTTAACCCATAAGGTGCCTTAAGGTGTAATGGAAGGGTCAACAGTGTAATTATAGATGTAATTATAGAAATTAAGTATAGATGTAATTACATGCAGGTATTGTTTAAATACAAGTACAATGCAAAAGCATGTACAGTATGTATACAATAAGTGCATTGTATTAAGTGCTTAATTTAAATATTAGTACATAGTAGTTAAAGACATTTACTATAAAGTGGGTCCCATATTTCTATTGCAGTGTTGTTGCTTGGCAGCATGTTGGCAAGAGCTAAAGATTCCCCACTCAAATTTTGCAGCTGGTTCAGTTGGTCACACAAATTTGCCACTTTGACCAACAGAAAGCCGCTTGAAAGTGACTTCTACATACATGTTCATCTACACTATTAACAATAGACAACTGACCTTCTTTTGCCCACAAAATGTCACCAAAATTTCTCTGTGACCGCACTGTCTCGTGAGGCATTTATTTCATTATGTTCATCAATTTGAAATTAACCGTTACATTGTGATGTTATATTTAAGGCTTGTGAGACATAAATCATTGTCGTTACTGAGAGATTGCTCATATGAGAGTATTAAAGGGACAGTTCACCCAAAATTGAAAATGATCCCATAATTTACTCAACCTCAAGCCATCCTAAAGGCTGATTTATACTTCTGCGTCGAGTGTACGCCGTAGCTACGGCGTAGGCTGTGCGTAGTACGCGTAGCATACGACGTAGCCTGACGTGCACCTCTTCAAAAATGTAACAACGCGTCAATTCTACGCGGACCGCAAGCGCTCTGATTGGTCTGCTAGAACCCCTCCCTCGGGTCAAAAAACTGGCGCGGAGCACTCGGAGAAGAGCGAGCACTTTCAACTTCACTATGAATGAGAAACACTCTGTTTCAGAGGACAAATACAGTCAAACTGCAACAAAAGTCATTACCTATTTGCCGCTTCTCTGCCGTTTCTGTTTGTAAGCTTCTCTGACAACGTACATGACGAGCTGCTTCTTCTTCGGCTTTTGTTTTGATACTCAACATGACCGCAGACACTGCCTCCTAGTGGTCTACATGCACGTCGACGCGGACAACGACGCAGTTCCGACGCTGAAGTATAAATCAGCCTTAAGTGTATATGACTTTTTTCAGCCAAACACAATCAAAGTTAGTACATTGTAAAACATCCTGGCTCTCCCCAGCTTTATAATTGGAGTGAATAGTAACTAGAAGATTTTGAAGCTCAAAAATGTGAATCCATCCATCATCTAATCCATACAACTCCAGAGGGTTAATAAAGGCCTTCTGAAGCGAAGGGTTTTTGTAAGAAAAATATCCATAATTATAACTTTATAAACTGAATCACTAGCTTCTGGTAATGTCTGTCCATGCATGCATGAAAGAGTCGAGTTCCGGCGTATGGTGTAGGAGTAGCGTAAGCTTAGGCAAAGACTATAGAATAACACAAGACGTGTCACTCGTATTGTTTTGAATGGGAGAAAGTGTAACGTGCAATATGGCGGAATAAGTCCCGCCTTCTAAAGCCAAGAGCCAATCGCCGACTGGTAAAGTCATCGCGTCACTTCAGCGGCCGTTAGAATCACCGGTTTCTATAGAAACAGTCAGACGCGCGCCTCCGAAGAGACGCGCATTTAGGTCTGCGCATGCGCATTAGCTTGATCCAGCCTGAAAAAATACAGTTTTTTTTGTCATGATTCGAGCGTTTAGAGACTAAATTTATGAGTCGGTTGTTGTTAGATTTCATTGGTGATTTCAAATATGAAATTTAATCGTAAGGTTGGCGAACAGTTTTGGAGACTCTGATGTTTCCCCATTCAAAGAGATAGGAGCTTCATTATGCCCAGGATGCCCGAGAGGCATTTCAAAGATGGCCGCCGAGTGAAATGACTTGTCTTAATGGGACTTTGGCTTAGGTGAGAGTAGATGCCACTATGGTGTTCATATTAGGACTTCCTCACACCTCAGTCATACAACGAAAAGGAGTCATGCCTCAGACTAAAAGGCTTCAGTCATTGGACAAAACGGCATCGTGCCTCAGACTGAAAGGCTTCAGGTCTCAGGAAAAATGATGTCAGGTGTCAGGTTTCGTACAATTAGGCATCGAACTAAACAGCCTCAGACCAAAAGGCATCAGACAAAACAGCCTTAGACCAAAAGGCATCAGACAAAACGGCCTCAGACTAAAAGGCATCAAACTCAAAGGCATCAGACGAAACGGACTTAGAAAGAAGCGAATCGCTCCACCTCAATGTGACGTCACGTGCACTCAGTTTTCTGTTAAATGTTACACTAAGTTGTATAAAACATATCCCACTGAGATTATTTTGTAAATTTGTATTATTCACTAGTTTTATATGCATGTAGGCTATAAAAAGTTAGCAAAATAACACATTGCAACTAGCTTGCATTGCAAACTATCATGAACACATATGAAAATTAACCATGGTTAAAAGTGTGTTAACTATGATTTTTTTTTTTTTTTTTTTTTTTTGTCAGATTGATAGGCTACTATTTGTATAACAATAATTTTACTACAAATACCTTAAACTATAGTATAGCAAAACCATGGTTAATTTGTGGTTACCATGGTTAACTACAATAACCATTTTGTTTTATTTGTAGTAAACCCATGGTTCATTTTTGTAAGAGAGGTAAAAAAAAATATTTCAAGCTATTTGAATGCGTTGTTATAAGCACAGCTGCTTTGTGTACAGAGGTTACCAAGGAAACGGCTTTATTTCTGATGTTCCAGCGCCACCTAGCCTACTGTCATAGATTCTATTAGGCAAAGCAAGGCAATTTTATTTATTTAGCACATTTCATACACAATGGTAATTCAAAGTGCTTTACATAAAAAGGAAACAAATACATAAGAATAAAATGGAATGCATAAAAAATAACAATAAAAACAGAATACCACAATCTGGTTGGAAGAGTCACATTTACATTTTCATTCAGCCCGTTGCTGTTTTTCTGCAGACCAATGTGAAAATCGGCATGTTCTTTTCTGTTCTTTTCTTTTCTTATTTGCCAAGGGATTACATAAATAGCCTACATGAATACCATCAACAGATAGATTCTACATAATTAACATCCACGCATACACACCTTACATTAATTTGGGAATAGTAAAAGTAAAGAAAAAGACAACTGAAGGATGGCATTAAGCTAGTTTATAAAGTTTTAATGTTTTTTTTTTTTTTTTTTTTGCTTTAGAAGGCTTTTATTAAACCCCTGGAGCAGTATGGAATATATGATGGATGGATGTGCTTTTTTGGGCTTCAAAATCTCAGTTACACTTCACTCCCAATATAAAGCTGGGAAGTGCTAACTCCGATTGTGTTTGGCTGAAGAAAGTCACATACACCTAGGATGGCTTGAGGGTGAGTAATTTATGGGATCATTTTCATTTTTGGGTGAACTATCCCTTTAACTCTTTCCCTGCCAGCATTCCCAACCAAGATCTAGTATATCACTTCCATCAACACCCCCCAAAGCTTCACAGTCCTCTTCCTGGGTCAACATTTCATTCAGTAACGTTCAGCAGTTTTGATTTATGTGCTGTTGAATGTTTGATGATTGTGTTATTTTTATTTTACGTCCCTAAGCAAACTTCTATCATTTTTTTTTCTGCTTCTTTCACCTGTGTTTTTATCTTTCAATGACAATGACAGTTGATTTTACGTCTCTACTTCCTGTGAAGTGATGTATCGATGTCCCCTTATTCCTTATGCTATCTCACTTAAGATGGTGAAATACCCTGTGAAGTCCACTTCACACTCCACTTACGGTCGAATGGAGCGCACCTAAAATATATTCTTACATAAGAGTTTTGTCATATAAATGGTGGTTACCAAAAATAGCACTGGTTTTGTGTAGTATATTTGCTATGTTTGTAGTTATCAATTATTATTTAAGTACTAAATAATCATTAATGAAATTGTTTGATTATTTTCTCTATAGTCATGCCCCATTTGTTGAGAACCATTGCTTTAGAAAGTCAGAGTAAACTTTCTTCATAGTCATTTTTGGTCAATTTAAAGCATTTGTGTGCACAAATGATAACATAACTTCTATGTTGGATGGGAAGAATATAACATTTTCACCACTGTTCTGGCTATATGAGATACACATTAGATATCTGGCAAGCATAGCATCCAATATATTACCTTATGTATTACCACACTCAAACAATCTAAATCATTACTTTCCAGTGTAACTCTTGCAAATTCTATAAGTCATTCCAAGACGTCACTATGTTTGCTCTAAGTAGAACAATTGATTTTAACATGCTGCCCAAAACCAATATACCTTACTTATGACCTCATAAGCTATTTTAAGATGTCGATTAGTAACCGCATGAATTCATCTTAAGAAAATCCTTTGCCATACAGTGTATCTTCCCCTTCTGTAATCCAAAATCATCATAAACATTTCCAGTTGGAAGACATTGAGGTTCAAAGCTCTGAGGTCACAATTATGCTTTAAGGTTCTCCAGAAGTCATATGTCACAAATTATAGTTTAGGCTTGACGTGACCTCACAATTTAAATCATAATTACACAAATCAAATCCCATCTGTCAATGATTCTGAAACTGATACTAAGAAGACTGTAAATGATTCTATAATTGTGGTCTGTATGTAATTGCTTCTCTCAAACTGGAAAACCAGACTATAATAAATGTTTATTCACAGTGGGTGCAAAGAAAAATGTGAGAAAAAAGTTTTTTTTTGTGTGTGTTTTTTTCTTTGACTTGATTTGAAAATGAAAGGTTTGAAGTGCTTGAACATGATATGGTGTGCATATTGTGGAACAAACATTCTGGAAGCTTTCATCCTCTGCTTTAATCTTTGATGACATGAAGTATTTGTTATGAATGGCCATTGTTACTGCTATTATTAATACAGCAGCACACATTGTATCAAGGCACAGTGGCTGCTGTCAAAAACAGCTCCTTTCATAAACTTTCAACACTTCATCCATTACTATAAATATTGACATGCATGAAATATCTTATGTAGTGCTTTCTTGATGTTTTGTGTATTTCACATTTTGCTGAATTGTCATTACTGCTTTGCTAAAAAAAAAAAAAAATAATAATAATAGGCTGTTTAATTGGTTCTATTGTGACAAATACCTCATTTAGTAAACTGTTTACTTAAACTTTTGTTATAGCCAAGTACGTGCGATACGAAATTGATTTTCAAAATGTTAAAAAAATAGAAAAAAAAAAGTAATTTTAGAACATAAATTAGATATATTGGCACATATTTTACTATATCATCAGTATAATAACTTAAGTGAAAAATTAACTTTATGATCCATGTTCTCCAGCTTGATTTGAGAATGTTCCAAAGAAAATTGTCACATTTTCAGTGTGTCCACACTTCAACAGATCCTTAATCCTAATAATCAACAAACTACCTTGGTTCACCATGTGGTAAATGCTTGCACAACCCAAGCTAGTTATTCACAATGAGAAGCCGTGACTCACCTCTCTGGAGCCCTTCAGTCAGGCTGAAATATGCCAGAAAAAGTATCAGTGGAATGTTTTTCAGGACCTTCATGTTCACCTTAGAACGTTCTGCTTCGAATCAGCTTTAAAATCCATTTGTCAGCCTCATATCAAAACTCTGAAATGAAGTCCCTGCAGATAGTACAGTGTGTGTTCGTGTGCTGCAGACAGGCCTGCGATCTGTTTGAGTCACTGTGCTCGTGCGGTTAGCTGAAGATAGACAGGACCAGCTGCTGGATATGCTTACAGTGATATGGGGGGGCCGAGGTACATAAAGTGCTCAGAAAATACCAATAATGCCAATTTTATATAAGGGAACATGTTGTAGTATGTTTGTACTGCCAAAATTCAGACCTCATATGACTTAGCGTGAACATGATGATTCACATCATGAATGAAATTGAATAAAATCACTATTACAGTGTTTTGTGCTAATATCACTTGCGACATTCAATTTAGAATCTACCCTGCATAATAAATAACTTAATATTTCATAAAAATGCTTCCCTTCACTTTAGTGCTTTATTAATTAGATGTGTTTTAGAGGAATTTTACCAATTTCACACAATTCCTTTTGGACTCAGCTGAATCGTATTGCTAAATTATATTTTTTTGAAAGTCAGTGTAAGAAGGTATGCTTCTCTCTGTGACTTGACCGGCACTCAGAAACGCACGCCTGTCCTCCCTCACTCATAGCAATAGCATGACAGGCACAGCCTTTGCATTCAAGTCGCCTTTGTATGGAAAGGCCCACCTGTTGCTCACTGGCCCGTACGTACCGATTTATTTTAAGCTGGAGAGTGACATTTCCCAAAGTGACTGTTTATGTCCCCATCCACAGCGCTTTTGCCTTTTACGGGTAATTGCATTAGAACGTTTTATTCTGAGCGTGCACAATGCACAATATGGAGAGAAATCTGCAAATTATCACTTCTGAAGAGGCGTTTGTTTTGACAGTTTTTTATTTATACATAGAACTTAGAATGTCCTGAAAGCACATGCGTCATTAAGTCTATATTTTATTAGAAAAAAGAACAGTCTATGACCGCTGACTTAATTCAGTCGGTTCTGCCAAAATGAAGAGAATATACACCTTTTTTTCCTTCAGGCATATGCAAAATTTATTCCTATTATTTTTTAGTACTTTCAGTAGTTATCACTTTTTTAGTTTACATGGATTGTGTCTTATCTCTCTCTCTCTCTCTCTCTCTCTCTCTCTCTCTTTCTTTAATATATATGTATATACAGTAGGGGTGTAATGGTACACAAACATGACGGTTCAGTACGTTCCTCGGCATTGAAGTCATGGTTCGATATGGGTTCAGGGGGAGAGAAAACTAAACATAAAATTGCTTCTTTTTTCTTCATTTTTTAAATTATTTTTATTAAATAGTGGTTTATTGAACAAATTTGTGTATTACAGAAGAGGATTAGGGCCAAGCAATAATAAAAAAATAAAACCATCTCGAGATTAAAGTTGTTAAATTTAGAGAAAAAACTCGTTAAATTTCGAGAAAAAAGTCGAAATAAAATGTTGAGAATAAACTCATTAAATTACGAGAAAAAAATTGTTACATTTCTAGAAAAAAGTCGAGATAAAATGTTGAGAATAAACTCGTTAAATTATGAGAACAAATTAGTAATTTAACGAATTTGTTCTCGTAATTTAACGACTTTTTTCTCGTAATTTAATGACTTTATTCTCAACATTTTATCGCAACTTTTTTCTCGAAATTTAACAATTTTTTTTCTTGTAATTTAATGACTTTATTCTCAACATTTTATCTCGACTTTTTTCTTGAAATTTAACGAGTTTTTTTCTCTTAATTTAATGACTTTATTCTCAACATTTTATCTCGACTTTTTTTCACGAAATTTAACAAGTTTTTTTCTCGTAATTTAACAACTTTTTTCTCGTAATTTAATGACTTAATTCTCAACATTTTATCTCGACTTTTTTTCTCAAAATTTAACAAGTTTTTTTTTCTCGTAATTTAACAAGTTTATTCTCAACATTTAATCTCGACTTTTTTCTTGAAATTTAACGTGTTTTTTCTCGTAATTTAATGAGTTTATTCTCAACATTTTATCTCGACTTTTTTTCTCGAAATTTAACAACTTTAATCTTGAGATAGTTTTATTTTTTTATTATTGCTTGGCCCTAATCTTCTTCCGTAGTGTCTCTCTTTAAATGAATTCAATAATAATTAACATTTTCTTAAGGATAAAAAAAAAAATATGTCTGAGACAACACTGAACATTTGAGATTTTTTTTTCAGTTAAACCCAGAATTAAATTAAATTGAAAAATATTACAATTTAAAATAATAGTTTTATATTGTAATATCTTTTAAAATGTAATTGATTTCTGTGATCATTACTCCAGCCTTCAGTGTCACATGATCCTTCAGAAATCATTCTAATTTAATGTTCAAGAAACATTTCTTCTTATTATCAATGTTGAAAACAGTTGAGCTGCTTTCTATTTTTGTGGAAAGAATGAACAGTTTGTTAAAAAAGAACTTTTGATCAGTTTAATGCATCTTTGTTTAATAAAGGTTTTAATTCTTTAAAAATAATAATAATAATAATAAAAACTTTATGACTCCAATCTTTAAAACAGTAGTGTATGTAGTGAGGTTCATGAAATGGAGTCTATTGTAATGGCAAAGTTAACATCATAGGGAGGCTGAAGACAGCTGCGATTCCTCAGATGTTCCGTTCGTAACCCTAACAGTGTCACCCAGAGATTTGGCAGACATTGAGATATTACAGTGATCACCCAACAAGCATTCTGCAATATAATATGAGTGAGGCAGAACTATACCACAGTCTGACTCCAAACCTATTCCTTTTAAAAGCTCCAAACCTATATCTTGTCTATCCAAATGTAAATCACTAAAACAGTAAGTAAATAAACAGTAAATAAAAACACTCCAGCACAGTGCCTTAGATTCCATAGGTCCCTGTGCCACTTAAGTTATGCTGCCATCTCTTGTACAGCTAGAGAAGAGCTTCAACACTATGAGCCAGGGATTTCAGTAATGGCAACCTGTAGATTTCAAAAGATATCCCAATCTGTAATGTGGGCTAACATGAAGTTCAACCACTCTGGGTTGCACAGCTGTTTTGACTTTGTTCATTTTAGCAGCTGTATGTGTGTGTGAAGCAAATGCAGTTGAACTGTAATGTAGCAACTTTCTAATGATTAAAATGCATAGCTAAAGCAAAAACATGGTGAGTGTGTGAAAAAGAGATTTCAAAACATGGTATATTGCAAACCTCTTTGCAATATTTTGAAATAGTGTGGAGCTGTTGATGAGTCTTTAAAAGGCTGGACAAAGGTTGAGGGTCAAAGGGCACTTGTGTTTTGTCATTCTTTCTGAATATTGCAGCTTTGGGGAGTGTCTATTTGTATTATTGATTAGAACACATTTATAAGCCTTTTGAACATTGGGGACATGGGGTAATATCCTCATAAGTCACCCTCTCCTTGTAATACCTATGTCATACCCATGTCATTATACAAATTTGTGTCCTGTCACAAAAACACGCACACACACACACACACACACACACACACACACACACACACTTGTAAGAGGTGGTTATATTGGAATATTTACAAAGTGGCAAAAGAAAATTTAAGGTCAAGAATCATTTGAAATCTAAAGAAAAGCTTGCATGGAAGTTAGTCTAAAATACAAGATATCGTTGTTTTTTTTTACATCATGCTTTGAAAGTTAAGTCATATGTATTATTTAAAAACTATCTCAAATCTAATCTAAACTGTAACATTGTACAATAAGGTTTTACTTTAGTTAACATGAACTAAGAATAAACAACACTTCTACAGCATTTACTAATGATTTTTTTTTTTTAAATCATGTATGTTTTTATATTAGTTAATGCAGTATGAACTAACATGAACATGAATATTTTTAAAACACTAACACATTAATAAATACTTTAAAAATATATTGCTCATTGTCAGAAGTGTCAATTAAGAATATGGCCATAATACTTTTATTTTACTTTTTTAAATTATTATTTTCTAATTATTTAATACTCACTGTATATACAGTACCTGCATAACTTCTATTTTTTTTTTTTTTTGTCACAGTAATAATTTACATTTAAAAAATATATTCAAACAGAAAAGTTATTTTAAATTGTAATAATATTTCACAATAAGGAAATTGTAATATGGCAACCCTATCAAATATGTAGCTTCGTGAGTAATTTTGAAAGTCTATATTAATCAAAACATTTTATTAAACAAATTTATCAAAAGAAAGAGCTAAATTAATTTAAATAAAATAAATGAATTTCCCATAAATCTCAAACCCTGCAGCATAACATTTAAGGGAAATGAAATTATAACTAAAACATTTTATTGTCATCTAAGACCAATGCGTCACTTATAAAACAAAACTTCCTGTTACGCCGACAAATTCAAACAGAGCAATTCATACCTAAGGGTGTGTCATACATTCGCTGTATTGACAGGCATTCCCAGAATGCACTTAGAATAGGTGAGTTGGATCAAGTTACAGCACAACATTGTAATAATCACCAGAAAAACACCTGACAAGGACTGTAGCACTTCATTCTGTCCCAGGCTGTGACACTGCTATTGCCGCAGCAGTTTGGGAAGAGATATGTGACCCCTTCCTGTTAAAGTCCACTGACACTGGATCTAAGCAGACAGCAGGTGAGTGAACTGTGAGAGTGTTTATGTGCTACTACAGTATTATATTTAAAGAGTTACATCAAGTCTGTTTATGGGAAGTATGCTTTTATATGTATGTTGAATGAATGAATTACAAGAAAGTAGCCTACATGTATTATGAAACTACCAGGTAACTAAGGAAGTAAGAAATTCAAATGAAAACATGTTAATGTTATGAATATACACAAGGGACTTCGATTCTTAACATGAGCTCTGAATTGAATTCACACTGTGGCTTTAAATTTCAATGTTGTTTCATTTGAGACTTGTGCCATTGTTTGTTTGATTGTGTTCGCCAAGCACTGCTCACAGACAAATTTACATACAGATGCACATCTTTTGTAAGTCAAAGCTGTGTTTGCCCGCGGAGCTGGATTTGTATCTGTGGTTTGTAGAGAGCGTGCTCCAACTTGAAAAACCACACCGCTCCCTCGTCAGTCAAATTCACTGAATGTTCCTGGTCTGACTGAGCAAGCAAAGTGAAAGTACAACTCAAATAATCCTAAACGCACAAGACCGGCAGTCTGTTTTTTTCTCCAATGGCCTAAGGCTTTAGTGTTTAAAGAAAGAAATCACAGCATTTTGAAAGGGTCCATTTGCTAACAGCATGTGCGTGGACACATCAGCTGCCTTCACTCAAATACCAGAGACTATTAATGCAGACAAAAACGTGTTTGAACACAGTTGGAACTCATCTGAATAAATATCCAGCAGTCTTGACTTGAATGTCTTCATGCCTTGAGTTTTTTAGGTTTTAATGGTGCATGAAAAATGTTCTTTCTTTGTAGATTGGGTTGGTTTGTTGAAATGAATGCAGGTCAGTCAAACTCTGTTGTTCAAATTGGAGCTGGAAAATCTTGTTCCAGGTGAGTACTTATATATTTTAATATATTGTTTTTAAATTGATATTTCTTGCAGTCATTGGAATATATGTGAAATAACATGTGGCAGACTATTATAAGCAGTATATAAAGTCTGAGACAACATTTAAAATGTGAGATTCAAAAGATAATTTAAACCTGGAAATGAACCTTAAAGGGTTAGTTCACCCAAAAATGAAAATTATGCAATTAATTACTCACCCTCATGTCATTCCAAACCTGTAAGACATTCATTCATCTTCGGAACACAAATGAAGATCTTTTTGAGGAAATCTGAGAGCTTTCTGTCTGTCCATGGGTAGCTTATGCAACTACCACTTTCAGGCCCTAGAAAGGTAGTAAAGACATCATTAATGTGACTCCATTGGTTTAACCTCAGTTTTGTGAAGTGACACGGGTGCTTTCTTTGCACAAAAAAATTTAATTTACCACTTTATTAAAAAGTGAAATGATGTGATGTGTGGCCAAGTATAGTGTCCCATACTCAGAATTTGTGCTCTACATTTCACCCATCAAAGTGCACACACAGAGCAGTGAATATTGAATATATAGTCCACACACATACCATGAACACCCAGAGCAGTGGGCAGCCATTTTTGCTGTGGCGCCCGGGGAGCGATTGGGGATTAGGTGCCTTGCTCAAGGGCACCTCAGGTGTGGGTAATGAGAGTGGAAGAGAGCACTGTTCATTCACTCCCCCCTCCTACATTTCTTACCGATACCAAGACTCAAACCCGCGACCTTTGGGTTACAAGTCAGACTCTCTAACCATTAGGCCACATCTTCATCTTTACAAAAGATTCATGTCCAATGCATGCCACATAACAACTTTGCTCTCATGTCAACACAACACACATGCGTCGTGGTGCTCTCTTGTAGTCTTGTAGTGGTAGTTGTGTAGCTGTCAATGGAGGGACAGAAAGCGCTCAGATTTCACTAAAAAGATCTTCATTTGGGTTTCGAAGATGAACAAAAAAATATGGGTTTGGAACGACATGAGGGAGAGTAATAACAGACATCATTTTCATTTTTGGATGAAATATCCCTTTAATATGAAGTTTAATGTTTTATATTTTAGTTTTGAATAAACATTTTACTCAAATTCTTATAATGTTCCCTTGCAATGAAAAAATAGATAATAGTTAAAGGTGGTATAGAGGATGTTTTCGTCAACTGAGTTTTTGAAATGAGCGTTTGAAATGATACACATTTTACGACTAGCTAAAACATTCTAAGACTGTGCTCAACATACAGCGATAGTTTCCTGCTTCTGAAGCAGATTTATAGACTTTCACATGGAATTTGAACACCGACTGTAATCGCAGACTGAACGCAACTGGCTCTGACTGGACGCGTTTGAGCGCGATCAGTCATAAGTATCAATTTACATTCATAATCGGCCTTACAATCGTTAAGCCGCGCACACACTTAGTGGATTCATTATGTCGGACTCACCTCATAATCTGCAGTTGTTACTCCTGTCTCCTGACAAAAACATTGCATGCGGCGCATGTAGTGTGGAATGTTACTAGAGCGCGCAGCCGCGCGTCTCTCACAAGGAACGTCATGGCAGTGATTGACAAGCCAGAGGGCCAATCCGCGCACGTCTCTCACAATGGCAGTGATTGACAAGCCAGAGGGCCAATCGTTTACGCGATGATCGCGTAAACGATTGGCTGATGTTTTTAAGGCCCTACCTCGTGCACAGATGATGTATATTAATAATATTCCTTTCAGTGCACCTAATAAATAGTCTTTTATCACTTAGTAAAGACAGTTTCAAGTAATATTGCAAAAATGTATAAAACAAAACATCCTCTTTACCACCTTTAAGTTAAATTAAAGGTGCAATATGTAAGATTTTTGCAGTAAAATATCCAAAACCCACTAGGCCAGTGTTATATATTTTGTTCACTTGAGTACTTACAATATCCCAAATGTTTCCAACTATTTGTAAATCGTGAGAAAATTGCAATTTTAACCAAGGCTCCAGGATGTGTGAGGAGTCGCCTGTCAATGGCGTCATACCCGCGTTACCCTCGGTTTCCGGTTTTATTTTGTATAAACTATGGAAACACCAAAGATGCTTTAATATAATACATGTTTTAATAGACAAGGGAACAACTGTTTTGATATATACATAGACTATATACATAGACAGAAAACTAAATATTGTTATATAGCTCAACACGTTTAGTCTTATTGTTTAAATCTAATTTTCTTGATTTTTTGCGAGTACCATGCTTTACCATGCCTTAGAGAAAAACTCTATTTTTTTGTCAAGTAGTTAACATAGCATAATCAGATGCAGCTTTATTTTTAGTAACAGTAATACAGAATTTTCTCCATCATACAATGAGTTTTTAAATTAATTACATGCCATTTATCAACACAAGCCATCCAGCATTTATTATGATATTCTAAAATCGATCTATCTTACTGAAGTGTGCAACAGTGTCTCACAGCAGCTGCCGAGCGAACGCACAGAGTAACGTTATAACATAATTTTCAACACTCTCATGTATCTAATATGATAAACAGAGCTGCGTTACCTCATACTCATGACCTGAAAAGTGGAAGCGGCACTGGCGATTGTGGCATAATAAAAGTTCCGCTGCTCGTGAGGCGTGTGTTGCTCAGTCACTCCAGCGGCCTCGTTCAGCTCCCAAAACACTCGGTCCTGCTCTGCTTCATACAATCACGTTAATCGCATCCATCAACATGATTTCTTCCCGAGTCCTATTCCTGTTCTTTTGCACAGTCCGTTGAGGTGAAGACCACATGTCCTAAGATTCCACACTCAAACTTGGCGTCATCAAGCTACGCCTTTGTTTTGAATAGGCCTCTAGCGGACAGAATTCTTAAATACTGCACATTTAAGTGTTAGGGTTCAGGTTAGTAGAGCAAGTTGACATCTAGTTGCAAAGTTTTGTATAGTCAGTAGAATGTCTGTTGGGGAGCATAAAAGTGTTAGCAGATATTAAGCAGACAGTCTACTAATACTCTAATGAGAGTTAGTTGACATGTAGCTGCAAAGTTACTTATAGTTAGTACAATGTCTAAAATGTATCATCAAAATAAAGTGTTACTCTGTCTCTTTCTTACTGGGTTTTTTTTTCTGAATTCAAAGGGCTGAATTTTTCTCTTTATTGAACAACTACAACTGCTTTCTTAAAGACAAAGCACACCTGCAGCTCTCCATCTATGAGGTGAAACATCATTCTTATATCTTTATGGATGATAATGCATCCATTAAATTAATAATGCTTAATTAATGCATGTGAGATACAAGTTTGACCATTTTAGTGGGTATTTGATTGTACCATGTGGTTTTGCACCCTTGTTTGTGAACTTTGGGCCCTGGACAACTTAAAGGCCTATAATTATAATTTGCAAAAAACAGCATTTTGCTGCCCTCTGCTGACACAATATAGCAGTATAGCAGATCAGTCAGTAAGATGTCATGTTTGCTTTTTAGAATGCAGGGAAGGTGACATTTGAAGGCATCCTTGCCATTTCCTGGGGTGTGAAGAGACCCATTCAGTTACAAATACAAGATGAGAAGCAGATATTTACAAATGACTCATCAGTTAAGTCACCAGACCCCATCAGTCCACTTGGAAACAAAAGGTTAGTAATGTGTGTGTGTGTATATATATATATATATATATATATATATATATATATATATATATATATATATATATATATATTAAATATAATATAAATATAAAATGTATTTATTTATTTATTTTAACCATCCATTGTTTATGTGGAATAACCAGTATATTTTGTATTGCATGTAACATGTTCTTTTCAGTTAAAGGGAAAAGCTGTAAAAAAAATATATGTTAAGATGTTTTGAATTTTCCAGGTTCAATGAAGCTTAAACTCTTACTGACAACATCAGTGTCATGAAATGCTAACTCGTTCCTGTAATGTACAATGGATGTCTATATTTAAATTCGGCATGAAACGAAAGTTGTCTTTTCTTGTGAAACTGCTTTTCGAACTAGAAAAACTTGATTTTGCCCATGGGAAGTGATTAGTTGGTTGTGGTTTGCTATTGATGGATCTCATGTAAATGACAGAGAAGAGATGTGTTTACAAGAGGGAGAAGTTATTTTGATTAAAGATTATGAGGGCACATCAATTTAAAATGATTCATAATGAATAGAAAATTTGCAATACTATATTAAAAAACAAAATGTCATTTTTTATTTCATGGTAACAAGACCCCATGAAACCAAGTGATGCTGTGTTGATGTATTTCCTACTGAAACAAAGATGGAGTGGGATATATTGAAGGGCTCATCTCTTCATCCCTAAAACAGTTTTTAGTTTTAGTTTGCCTTTAACATCATAAATATGATTTGCTACTTGTAGGTGGAATTAGGGGAGGGACATTCTCATACAGTCAGTCAGTCAGTATTACAAACTCGATTCTAAAAAAGTTGGGACACTGTACAAATTGTGAATAAAAACAGAACGCAATGATGTGGAAGTTTCGCATTTCAATATTTTATTCAGAATACAACATAGATGACATATCAAATGTTTAAACTGAGAAAATGTATCATTTTAAGGGGAAAATAAGTTGATTTTAAATTTCATGGCATCAACACATCTCAAAAAAGTTGGGACAAGGCCATGTTTACCACTGTGTGGCATCCCCTCTTCTTTTTATAACAGTCCGCAAACGTCTGGGGACTGAGACGACAAGATGCTCAAGTTTAGGAATAAGAATGTTGTCCCATTCTTGTCTAATACAGGCTTCTAGTTGCTCAACTGTCTTAGGTCTTCTTTGTCGCATCTTCCTCTTTATGATGCGCCAAATGTTTTCTATGGGTGAAAGATCTGGACTGCAGGCTGGCCATTTCAGTACCCGGATCCTTTTTCTACGCAGCCATGATATTGTAATTGATGCAGTATGTGGTCTGGCATTGTCATGTTGGAAAATGCAAGGTCTTCCCTGAAAGAGACGACGTCTGGATGGGAGCACATGTTGTTCTAGAACTTGGATATACCTTTCAGCATTGATGGTGCCTTTCCAGATGTGTAAGCTGCCCATGCCACACGCACTCATGCAACCCCATACCATCAGAGATGCAGGCTTCTGAACTAGTCCGGATGACATGGCGTCCCAGTTTTCCAAAAATAACTTCAAATTTTGATTCGTCTGACCACAGAACGGTTTTCCACTTTGCCACAGTCCATTTTAAATGAGCCTTGGGCCAGAGAAAACGCCTGTACTTCTGGATCATGTTTAGATATGGCTTCTTTTTTGACCTATAGAGTTTTAGCCGGCAACGGCGAATGGCACGGTGGATTGTGTTCACCGACAATGTTTTCTGGAAGTATTTCTGAGCCCATGTTGTGATTTCCATTACAGTAGCATTCCTGTATGTGATGCAGTGCCATCTAAGGGACCGGAGATCATGGTCATCCAGTATGGTTTTCCGGCCTTGACCCTTACGCATAGAGATTGTTCCAGATTCTCTGAATCTTTGGATGATATTATGCACTGTAGATGATGATAACTTCAAACTCTTTGCAATTTTTCTCTGAGAAACTCCTTTCTGATATTGCTCCACTATTTTTCACCGCAGCATTGGGGGAATTGGTGATCCTCTGCCCATCTTGACTTCTGAGAGACACTGCCACTCTGAGAGGCTCTTTTTATACCCAATCATGTTGCCAGTTGACCTAATAAGTTGCAAATTGGTCCTCCAGCTGTTCCTTATATATACATTTAACTTTTTCCGGCCTCTTATTGCTACCTGTCCCAACTTTTTTGGAATGTGTAGCTCTCATGAAATCCAAAATGAACCAATATTTGGCAAGACATTTCAAAATGTCTCACTTTCAACATTTGATATGTTATCTATATTCTATTGTGAATAAAATATAAGTTTATGAGATTTGTAAATTATTGCATTCCTTTTTTATTCACAATTTGTAGAGTGTCCCAACTTTTTTGGAATCGGGTTTGTATGTTGAATATCAAAGGTTATAGGTTAAAGGTGTCTATGTGTTATTGAGGGATTTAATTTTTTTTTTTTTAGATTTATGGAGTAATAATAATAATAATAATAATAATAATTAAAACGTTTTATAGACCTTTGGGGTAGGATTGTACCAAAGAGGGGCATCTTACCCTGCTAAAGGCAATTTCAGTCCTGATTTCATCCATTTCATTTCAAGATTGGATTTGACTTTGAACATAATAGATGCAAATGATCTATTAGGACTTTCTAAAACAATTAACATGAACATGTCTAATGTGGCTGAATGTACAATCTATACTATCTACATCACATAGAAGTCAATCAACTATGATTGAACTCAATTCATGTTATAATTATTATGTAATCTCTTAATGTCTAAAAGCAGACAACTTTTGTTTGATGAAAAATAATGACTGGAAGCCTGGAATTTAAAAAAAAAAAAATGTGTTATATGCAATTTTTTTTTTTTTCTTCTTCTTTTTTTTTTCTCTATAAAGGAAAAACGCTTAATGTAGAGAGTGGCTCTGTAAGGCATAAATAAATAAATAAATAAATATTTTGCGCCTTCTTGATAATAAATATCTACATTTTAACTTTATCTAAATGCAAAGCACAGTTTATTGATTTCAGCTTTGTTAAATTGGCAGCAGGTCAAGTTTATTACAACTAATGTTTGAGAGAATCTTGCTTCTCCTTCACTTTCAAAAAATTAAAGTTCCAGGAAGAACCAAAAAGAGGTTTTCACAGCAATGCCATTCTGGTTACTCAGAACCTCTTAAATAAACATTTTTGACAAATATTTTCCACTACAAAGAATCTTTTGAGCATTGAAACTGTTTGGATGTTGAAGGTTCTTCGCTGAACCATAGATGCCAATTAGAACCTTCATTTTTTTAGTAAGGTAAGCTTGACCTGTCATTTTTTGTCAACAATTAGTCTTGCAGCTTTAGCTTCAAAACAGTATATTTTTTACTGTGTATCTTTTGTTTTCAAAAACTGAGTGACAAGTCAATATTTTCTGTGGTATGTCACAAATGCTGTTGACAGAGCACAAGTTGTTTTTAACATGGAACAGAACAGAACTAACTAAACAATGATTATCTACAGTGGGAAGATAAGGTTTGAACATTTAAGTCTGAATAAAATGGGCACAATTTTAACAGGAAGCCAGTGGACACAAAACAAAATTTCTGTCTTAGATGAGATTAAGCCATTTGTACAGTCTGAACAGGACAAAATGACCTAGCAATCATTGTTAAAGTCTTTTTATGCTTTCTCAATAGAGTATATTTTTGTGATTTGATCAAATGTTTCTATTAGGGGTATGACACGTTGGGGAGAATTTGATGATCTTCGTATTGATGAAGTGGAGGAAGCTGGACCCACAAAACCTGAAAATCCTACTAAAGGTTCCATTTCTTTTACTTTTCAGCTACAATTGGCACAGACAATATAGAGTGCATTAGTGCCGGCCCCATTTTCAGTGGCACTGTATTTTCCCATTCATTTTTCCCATAGAGATTTTTTAAAAAGTCTTTGTTAAAGAGTCATAAGCCATGAACCGAGACAATCAGATACGAGGTGAATCACAACACTACAAAAGCAAAAAAAGTATTTGAAAATTGGACAAAAATACAAAGGTACAAGACTGTGTACTTAACAGCTTTGTGAGGGAAAGAACTACAAACCCATGAAGCATTGCGGTGTGTGAGAGTTTATTGCAAAATATGCTTAGTGTTTCATGGGAGTGGGCGGAGACAACAAGAGCCGCGTGTTGCTTTTTTCAGCTTTCTGATTTGTGGAATTTTATGTACAGTATCATGGGTAATGTAGTTTTTCCACCAGGAATTATGCTGTTAAACACAATTGTTTTAAAAATAAGCTGAAATAATGTCGGCTGACATCTTCAGCAGAAACAAATACCATCGATTAACAAACTCATAGCTCGCAGTAGCGCTGTCTTTAAAGGTTTATAAGTTAGGCTACCATTAAAAATCAGTTTCCCTATGGAGAAAATGAATGGAGTTTTTACTTCTGGAAACTGACTGTTGCACTCTATTTGAAGACAGTGGAATTATCACTATGTCAACATTCTTACAACTGATAGAAACATAAAGGTGCAATAGGTGATTCGCTACAGAAACATTTTTGTTATGCTGGTTAAAAAGTCTCCTCATATCCTGATAGCAATCACTATGTTAAGCAGTCTAAATGTATTTTTATAAATATATATCGTTTGTGAAAGGAGTAGGACCAAAAAAATGTTCGTTCAATCATTGCATTCAGTCTGAACGAAATAATAGCATGTGTTCCCTGTCGGTCAATGTGTGTTTGCATACCACTGCACAGCCTGTTCACGCAGACATCAAATGTCATCAGCGCGGTTCTTGTACGCTGTGCAGACAGAGCGAGAATGGCAGGCAAAAAGCAACAACCTAACTTTCCTTCTGAACCGACAACAAGTGGTACTGGCAAAGGATCTACGAAAAGAAAGACAGTCTTAGAAAAGGCTATGATGAAAAAACGTCTGGATCAGAAAAGAGCTAAAACCAGATGTTAATTTTCCACACTGGAGACAACTGTGGGAGTCAAAGTGTCTGAAAGATGATGCCATGGTTGCAGTATTTCTTTTGGGCAGGTAGGTACATGGTATGATTCGATTTTGATGTGTTTTGATAGTAACGCATACAGTAGCTTATGTAGTTTGTGTACCTTTATGAATTAACTCAATGACCCAGCGTCTAATCGGGAACTGTTTTTATGTTTTCAAGGTTACTCACTGTACTGTAAAGTTTTCTCACCAGTGAATGACACATGATGTAATCCAATAACGTTGTCTCTGGTCGTCTCGCTTCTGGTCTGTGCGCGTTCATGTGTTTTGGAGGAGGCATGGCTTTGAACTGCGATTTGCAAGGAGGGTGGGATCGTATGTTTTCAATGTTATCAGGCTAAAGTTAGCATTTCCCAGATCACCTACTGCACCTTTAAATCTAAGAAAAATACATATAAAACAGTATAATTAATATTAGTTCTGTCAAATCGATTAATCATGATTAATCGCATCTAACATAAATGTTTGTTTACATATATATATATATGTGTGTGTGTGTGTGTGTATGTATGTATGTGTTTATATATATAGGCCACCTGATATAAAGTGGGACCATCGCATCTAACATAAAAGTTTGTTTACATAGGATTTGTGTGTGTATATATATATATATATATATATATATATATATATATATATATATATATATATATATATATATATATATATATATATATATATGTATGTGTGTGTGTGTGTGTGTGTATGTATGTATGTATGTGTTTATATATATATATATATATATATATATATATATATATATATATATATATACACACACACAAATCCTATGTAAACAAACTTTTATGTTAGATGCGATGGTCCCACTTTATATCAGGTGGCCTAAACTACTATGTACTTACATAAAAAAAACAAGTACAATGTACTTATTGTGTCCATATTGTATTGCAAAACACTTTTGCTGCTATTGAGGTGGGATACGGGTAAGGTTAGGGACATGTTTGGTGGTTTGGGTAGGTTTACGGGTGGGTTAAAGTGTAATTATAAATGTAATTACAGAAATTAATTACAGATGTAGTAACATCCAGGTATTTTTAAAATATAAGTACAATGTAAAAACATGTTTTTACACAATAAGTGCATTCATTGTATAAAATGATAATTTAAATGTAAGTACATAGTAGTTAAGGCCACTTAATATAAAGTGGGACCGATGCGTTTAATCATGATTGATCAATTTGACAGGACTACTTAATATCATTCAGTTTGATTTCTGCATTTAAAAAAAATGCACTTTTAATTAACACAATACTACATCTCTGTTTAAGACTACATTGAATACGAGAGCCAGACTTTAAGGCCTTCCCGGACTGTGCCTATCAGTGAAGAAAGTTCATATCTAGTCCGTACAGTGAGTGATGTCTCGCTGGTGAAAATGAGGGTGAAAAGTAAGAAGATGGTAGAAAGTCAGAAGAACAGAAATAATCGCTTCTCCATCAACGGACACTTCTACAATTACAAGGTCTGTACCTCATCTACCATGACCAACATGGAAGCCAGATGTAAATCATCAATAATATTGTTAGTATTATTGCTATGGCAGGCAAATTGAAATACAGGTAAACCCAATAGTACAGAAAACACATAATTAATATATAAATAAACTCATAAAAGTCCAAAGGGGAAAATGTTTTGTTAATTTTAACTTTGTACTTGTACTGCCATCTATTGACGTATTCACCATGATCGCCAGTTGTATGTAAATTATGTTGTCTTCACATGCTATTGATACATTTTAAGGGTCTTGTAAAGCAGACCAAGCTCTTTAAATGGAAAGATCACCCATAAATGAAATATCATACAAAAGCTACAACTTTTTTCTTCTATGGAATACAAAAGGGAACATTGTGCTAATTGTATTTTCAGTTATTAGTTATTCGTTTTGCAAGCCTTTTTTTATAGCATTCTGGTTCATTTTGTTTTTGCAGACATCTATTTTTATACCATCATATGGAGCAACCACGAATGTGCACATTAACAGCAAGATGACAACACAAGAGGTCATTACACAGCTGCTTCTGAAATTTAAAGTAGGTATTATTATTACTACTGGCAATTCAATACATAAGCCCCTTAATGATTATATGTGTCTGATTTTATTTTGTTGGACTTGACTGATTATTTTGACCCTTAATGTTGACCCTTAAATTTTTTTTAATGCAGGTAGAAAACAGTCCAAATGATTTTGCTCTCTACTGCATTCATCAAAGTGGAGGTAATGTAGAATCATGGATTCAGTTTTATGTGTTTTCACCCTCAATTAATTCCAAAACATTAAAAAAAATTCACAAGAAAAAAAAAAAAAATGTAAACCATAATTTAGTTACATTTGTAGGAGTGCTTTTTTCCCCCCTTCAATTTTTGGTCCATATTTGTTTGGTAAGAATTAACCTATCATTTAGTAACGTTTGTTCCAAGATTCTCTGTCCTAGAGTTTAGACTCTGCTTATGTTTACAGAGTCAGATTTCTGATTGTTATATCCGTTTGTTCGTAGAGAAACGAAGGTTGAGCAGTTCAGACCTGCCATTGTGGGAACGTCTTCTAGAGGGACCATCAAACAGCATTATGAAAATGTTCCTCATGGATGCAGATGAACAGGAAGTTAGCCTTGATGTAAGGCTAGCTCTCCAGACATTACAGAAATTTGTATTGCATACTACTCAAATAAAGCTAACATCCTGTTTCCACTGCTTTAACAGGTCGCTCAGTACCTCAATTTAGAGATGCCCATTTTGAGAGTAATTCTGCAGAAGCTGGAAGAGCAAGAGCATCAAGAAAAACAAAAAATAATCGCAAAGTAGGTCTACGGTTCTTTAAGAAAAACAAAATGTGTTTTTGGCAATGACTTTCCTACTTATCAACAATAGTGTTAGCTGATAGGCTTACATGTGTTTTTATCATACAGGTATGAAAAAGAACGGAGTCTGTTGTTGCATTGCTTGAAAAAAAAGATACCGGTCAAAACCGAGACAACTGTATAAATGAAGTCTTGGGAATGGGAAACTGTTTTCCACATGAAGTCAAAGAAAAATGGAAAACAAGATGGAAACTGGAGTCTTCAGGACAATCAGGATGTTCAAAAGTGCATATAAGCCATTTCAAATATGGCTTTACTGCCAAGTTTGTGGTTGTAATGTAAATATAATGTAAAATAGTTTTCACAAATGTAATTACAATATTTATCATGCGAGAAACCAAATAAAATGCTGGTATTTGATTTGCAGTTTATTTGTGAATTAACTATAGCTATATTGCTATATATATATATATATATATATATATATATATATAGGCTACTGTGGTTTGCTCTCAAGATTGTATTCTTAGAAATGTTATTAAAAAAAAATGTTTGAAAAATGACTTCATAAGTTCCAACTGGCTTACTGTAGAATTCTGGAAAACGTCTGTCAACAGCAGATTCTAAACGTAACTTCAAAACACTTCTCCTTGGCAACATATCTGTCATTACATAATTTGTTTTTGAATAGTTTAAATATAAATACTGATCTCACTTTACTAAAATTGTCACCTTTTATAAAAAACCAAAAGTATTTTAGGTACTTAACAAAATATACAATTCCTTTCAAAGGGAGTTTTTTTTTTTTTTTTTTTCTATCCATGTTAGGCATTTTTACAAAAGTTCTACATTCTACATAAGCTATATATCAGAAAAAAAAAACCCCAAAAAAAATTATATCAAGAAAAAGAATGTGTGGTCAACTATCCAAAAGTGCAAAACCGTGGCAACTTGGTGTCCATGTGAAATTCAAGAGGATCTTCTGCAGGACATCTTCTGCACCTCATGGTCATCATTCATTGGGTTAAGGGTTACTTCAAACTTACATGCCAGTTGCTAAAAAAAAAAAAAAAAAAAAAATGTAGTCAAAAATACGAAAAGTACAGTACCAGTAAATTTGTGTTACACTGGCAACAATCAAATAGAAATAAAGTATATAAAAAAGAAATTACCTTTTTTGCCATGCCACAAGCCTCAATATTTGCACCTTCAATATTTGCATCGTCTGATTTGCGGCATTTTGTCTTTCCAATAGTGGCCTCTATTTTGTAGTTTATCATATTTGTTATCTACACAGAAAGGTTCACTGTTATTCATTGTGGATTAATCCACATTTAAACATGAACAGTACGAAAATATGAAATCTGTACCTGAGTGCGAGCCGATGTGATATTGATAAGTTTGAAGTATTTCTTGGCTTTGGACTTCGTGTTGAATAACTCTACAGCTTCTTTAGCAGCTTCTTGAACATCTTCCCTCTCTGGGTTGGCGTCGGTCCAGCCACCGAGCAGATCCACCTTTCCTGTAAGACATGGAGAGGGAATATTAATGACAGCACTTGGCTTATGAATAAATGAATTTGCAATGTTTCAGTTCATGAAAAAACATCTACTGTACTTAAAATGATATACATTCACCAACAAAGAATAATGAGAATGAAGATTTTTTTTTTACAGTGATACAGTGTTAAACCAGAGTATTCTGTGAAGTTCCATGTTCGAAATTTCGAGCCTTTCTGTCTTACAATTTTGATTTTTTTGTTTTTCTCATAATTTTGCGATGCAATCTCTCAATAACAATACACAGTAGCCTAATATAAAACAAGTAGCTAGCATATATCCTATTTGCTATCACGGTTCAAAGTGTGCTAGTTAAAATATTCACATTTAACGCACACGGAAAAGAAAAAAGAAAAAAAAACACGTTTAACATTTGACATTTTGTAAACAATCTAATATAATAAGAACAATAAGAGCTTACTTGCTACAACTAGTGTTTCCTCCAAAGGCTGGTCAGCATTGCTGTAATGAAACACAGAGAGAAAAGACACAAGGAGGAGAAAGCAGACATCCATGACTTCGGCTGCGTGATCTCTGAGAGAATGATCCAGTGAATGTGGAGAGGCTTTTAGAAATCTGCCATGTAGTCACGGAATGCCTGACGCGCTCTGATGCCGCACTCGCCCTTCCCGCCAGTCAGGGTGGAGTTCATGTGACGCCCACTGATGTAATAAGGGTGAATTCATACAGACAGTAGCCTAAATCAAGGGAAAGAATTCTGTGTACATTTGTGTGTGTGTGTAAATGAGGAAATAAAGGGTAATCTACTTATGCTGTAAGCTGCCGATCTGCTGTCAGTAGCCTACGTAGACAGCTTTTCGGCATGTAATTTAACTTCCTGTTACTTACAGGTGAAGCTTACAGAGTTTAAATACACTTTAACTAACTTACACTTGAGAACAAATGTCACTGCTTATTTATTCCTACGCTACCTGATTAACATGTCACATCTTTATTGATTTATTTATATTTTTTAATATTTAACATTATAATATTTAATTATTAATATTATTATTATTAATTTCTCTGAGATTCCGTAATTTGTATAGCTATGTATATGTAGGGCCTATATATTTTGCAGTACTATCAATTGTATTTTCAGTGTTTTACTTTGAATGACTACAATAAAAAAAGTAAACAATCCAATTCATCCCTGTCCTCTGTTGGGTGAATCAAAGCAAATAAGAATTTCTTTGAGAAATGACACCTTCATAATGAATTTTCTCATAATTGCAATTTCTTCTGTATTACAGGTGTATACAGTATATATATATATTAGTTGAGTTAAAATTTAAGTTGAAAAGTTAAATTTAAGTTGAGATTACTGTGGCAAAGTGCTAAAAACATTTGATTTTAGTAATAGGTCTTTAATCAAAAATAGTATTTTGCATACAGCAATGCAACAATCATATAGAAACATTTTATATTACATATGCTGTAGATTAAAATGTGAACTAAACTAAAATTTTAACATTTAATCCTGAATGAAACAGTTGCGTTTTGCGCATATAGTGTCTCATATGGTACCTTCTATCATTTCCTTCAAAGAAAAAAATGAATTTTAAATCCCAAAAACATGTTTTGCTGGACCCAGGAGGATAATCAGTCATTTGTCCTGAACAGTGACGTCCAAATACCTGTCACCAAGGCCACATTTAAAAACAAAACAATCTAGAACATGTGCTACAAAAATCACACCCTCACCGCACAAAAGACAAAACAACCAGTCAATGAAGGCCATGATGACAGAGCACAACAGATGAGATTTATATATAAAAAAAATCTCACCAGTGCTTTATAAAATACTATTCATTCCATTAGGCAGTTTATACTTTTTGCCTTGTTTACAATATACTAATGCACATTTCTGTGGCAATGTGATAGTTATCTCATCAGGCCTCTCAGCTATCTCATCTGGCCTTAGGTCATGTCTGTATGTGACTGCATTTTGGACCAGTGATGACATCCTAGCCTGTGTAATTACAATGTGTGATTTACTATGGTATTATATTCATTGTGTAATATACCCACAACTGTTTGTGTAGCCTGATTTGTATACAATGATTTATAGCCTTTAGAAACAATTGGTTACAAATTGGTGCTATAATATCAGGCCTAATTATATACTTTGTCATGGAAATATCAGGGTGTAAATGGGAAACTCACACTCTAAGATCACTGACATCAAATACGAGATGATTAAATGATTACCTCAGTTAACCCTGTCATATTGGTCTACAGTCACAGTGATAAGCCCAGTAGAGCTCAACACAGTTAAAAAGCTCTTCAGTTCTACAAGCTTCCTTAAGGACTTGAACTGACGATGAACTCTTAAAACCCCCCTGACATATGCTGACTGATTTGCATGTATATTTAGGTTAATGATAAACAGAAAGGTTTAAAAAATGACACAATTAAACACTGTAACTTAATGTACAGGTGACTTTATTTATAGTGTAGCATTAGGCTTCTTGTGTTTATAACAGGTCTTTCTCATCATAACCAAAATGTTGTGTAATGAATAGCATAAGTCAAGTCAAGTCATTTATATAGCGCTTTTTACAATGCAGATTACATCAAAGCAGCTTTACAGTGATAGAGGGAACATAATTTTGGATGTATGCAGCTCTAGAAGAAAATGGTGTCATTGTCCAGCTTAAAGTGCCCCTATTATGGATTTTTGAAAATGACCTTTCAATTACCTAGTGTGTAAATTAGCTCTAAGTGAATGAAAACATCCTGCAAAGTTTTAAATCTTAAAGTGCACCATATATAAAGTTATTGTCTCTCAAAAGTAAGAGTCGACTCTGAGTCAATTAAACGAGTCGTTTGTAAAAACGAATCCTAAACCGTTTTGTTGTGACGTCACAACGAAACATTAGCATATTGCCCGCCCACTTATTGCACGCAGACACCAGGGAAAATTACTTTTTTCAACATTACCACAGCAGTACAATCTTTTCTTGTATCCCTGTCATTTTACTCTCAAACCTCGGGGAGTTTAATGCAGGATTCACAAAACATTTGGTCTTAAAATATGGACCAATGCCCAGTTTATTTGGACCAACTTGCTCCTCTGAATCTCAACCTGTAAGTATGATTAATAATTGATGTTTATATTTTCTAGCGATCATTCAAAATTCTTAGTTTTGTAAGTTATGTTACGTACACCCTAGTCTGTATGTCTCCTGCTAACTGGCTAACTCACGTTTCTATAGTTCTGCTATTCAGATGTGGGTCCCATATTGTCTGAAAATGTGTCGATTAATGCAGCTTGTCTGTCTTATTTCTTAGAGTAATGAGCAAGGATGGAGCACGACTTTTGTTTACAAAGTTCAATGCATTATCAGCTATTCACGTTTGTGCTCGGCTAACATGGGAGTTTACAACATAGCTGTAGGCCCGGTTGCTTACATAACTGTAAAACAAACAGTTTTTTTTTTTTTTTACTCTGCGTTTTTATTATTAGAGTAGAGTGGAGCACTATAGGATGTTAAGATGAACAGTGCATGATTATGATTCAGGCAGCATTACAGGTTATAAGTCAGATTGGGATCGGAACAGTCAAAATATTTAATCCAGTTCCATTCATCATGCCAGTATAGAAACGGTTTTGTTGGGGATCTGTGCCACTGGCTGTCGTGTCGTGGCCTTCACAGGGGATGGTCTAGTTGACAAAAAATGTGTTTTTAGTCTAGATTTAAACTGACAGAGTGTGTCTGCTTCCCGAACAATGCTAGGAAGACTGTTCCAAAGTTTAGGCGATAAATATGAAAAGGATCTATTGACTGCGGTTGATTTTGATATTCTAGGTATTATCAACTGGCCAGAATTTTGATATTGCAATAGACATGAAGGACTATAATGTGTTAAGAGCTCCCTCAAGTACTGGGAGGCTAAACCATTAAGTGCTTTGTAAGTAATTAGCAAGATTTTAAAATCTATATGATGTTTAATAGGGAGCCAATGCAGTGTTGAACTCTAGATGCTGTGTTTTGGACTAGCTGTAGTTTGTTTATTAAGCATGCTGGGCAACAACCCAGTAGAGCATTACAGTAATCTAGCCTTGAGGTCATGTATTTTGCTGTAGTCTGAGAGGATGTATTTATAGATTTAGACCAATCAGTACATTTTACAGTTTATATGTTGCAGTAATCAAGACTGAGACAGAAAGCCCTTATCTATAATATCATTTGAATTCAATGTGAAACGCTGAAAAAAATTCCCATTTTTATTAACAAATATATTTCCCCAGCAGATGGCACCATTTTTGTTTTCATTTTTCATGCGTTAGTAAGGATAATCCTGTTCATAAAGTAGCATTTATTTTTCCATAATAAAAGTAAATGCAAATACTTTTTTTAAATACAAATTAAATAAAAGTATAATTTTCATAATAGCAGATATAATAGAGATTTCCTGGTATAACAACAATACAGTAACATTACTCTAAAGATGCACTCCTCCCACTCACAATATATAGGCTAAATCCAGCTAAGTGATGCTTAAGAGGGTCTAAACGTGGATCAATAGACTGTTGGTCCACCACAAATACCTGTTAAGCAGAACTTGCTCTTTTCTTGTGTCGCTAGAAGGCAAAAAAGTTGTGACGATTCCCACAATTTCAACCAAGAAGGGCCGAAGGCAACAAGTTGCATCGGGGATCCGGATACTGACAGCCCTGCTTGTGGTATATGGCCAACCAACATTACAGATTATTATTAGGCCTACTAATTCTTTTTTCAACAGAGCTATCATCTCACAGAGGGGAAGGAGTCCTCCCAAACTATATACATGCACTTTCTTTTTCCACCGACATAAACTTTTTGGAAGCTGGTGTAGGAAATTGTAGTCTGCCTCGACCCAGATTCCACTCCAAAGTATATTTTAGAATGAGCTTATCCCCAAAATGGCTTAATTATCATAGAGAAGAAGAAAGTCAACTGGTATATTGTTTATGTACCATTTGGTTGATCAAATCCTGAGCAAATGGTAATCAATTGTAGAATGGGAATGGGTGTGGGACACAGAGAACCATCTCAGACAATGAGGTGTCACAACTTCATTAACATACAGACCACAGCTGGTAAAACATGAGAAACTACATTTACATGAAGAGTGGTAAACTGTAACAGGATAAAAGGTTTGAGATTTGGATGTTCTGGGTTCATTCCGACTCCGATGAACCCAAGGTGCTACGTGTACTTTGTCACTGCTACGTTGCAATAAACTTCTTCATAGAGATCTTCAACGTCCTCATCATTTTTTCTTACACTGGTGTTTGAGAAGCAGTGCCGCTAGCTAGGGAGTTCCCTTCATCAAGTCAAGTCAAGTCACCTTTATTTATATAACACTTTTTAAAGTACAAATTGTTTCAAAGCAGCTTTACAGTGATTAATATTTTCGGCTGAAGTTAGTTGATTCAGTTCTGTTGTTAAGATCATCTGTTGTAAAGTTCTGCAGAAAACAGTGATGTTATTGTCCAGCTCTGTTCAGTTCTCATACAACAGTGTCAGTACAGTCAGATCAGTAATATTGTTGAATATTAAGTCTCTCCAACTAAGCAAGCCAGAAGCCACAGTGGCAAGGAACCCAAACTCCATCAGGTGACAGAATGGAGAAAAACAACCTTTGGAGAAACCAGTCGGGGGGCCAGTTCTCCTCTGGACAACGAACAAACATGGTGTGATTACAATTCAGGCTGCATCACAATTCAGAATTCAGATCGGGATCACTAGCATTCAAATATTCATCCAGTTTCTTTTGATTGAAGGTCAGAGTCATCGAATTCATTACTTACCACTAAACTCAAATATCTCCGGTGTGACGGTTGAACCCTCGCCAGGCCTGATGGGCAATAGGTGCGTTCACACCAAGAACGATATCTAGTAGATATTATAAAGATATTTGTGTTCCAATTCACTGTGATATCCCAGGTGAAAAAAAGTACACTTCTATAATATACTTAAAGTGCTCTATTTCCATGCACTAATTTTGTACTTAATATACTAAAAATTCTTCTTTAGTACTTCTTAAGATCGTCTTAAGAATATCTAAGTGTACTCAACTGTGCTATTTTGAGACACCATGAATATGAACTAAAATGTGCTTTTAATATACTATCTCTGTATTTAAAAAAAATATATATTTAGCTTCCACTTGTAGTACACTATGGGTTCAAATGTACTATAAGTGGTATCTAAATACATTTTTTAAATACAGAGATAGTATATTAAAAGCACATTTAAGTTCATATTTCATGGTGTCTCAAAATAGTACAGTTGAGTACACTTAGATATTCTTAAGACGATCTTAAGAAGTACTAAAGAAGAATTTTTAGTATATTAAGTACAAAATTAGTGCACAAAAATAGCCCACTTTAAGTATATTATAGAAATGTACTTTTTTCACCTGGATATCATTCAGGGCCCAAAAATCTCAAGGCCAATGCATTTTCTCGCCTCCATTCTCCTGACGCCACACCTGCCACTCCTAAATCAATTCTTCATCACTCATTGTTAGGCCCATCCAGTGGCCCCTAATTGAATAAAAACTGCTGAAGCCAAAACCATAGACGTGTTCAGAGAGAAAGACCTATGTGCCCACATTACGTCGCTCACCTCTGGTATCCCTTCACCCCTCCATGGCCACCGGTCATGCTCATTTCCATCAGACCCACTTGCTTATGGGGTTAGAATTGTTCAATTATTCCAAATAAATAGATTATGATCCACAAATAAATGTAAAGAGATTCACAAATAAATAGAATGAGATCCACAAATATATGTTAGGGGTATCACAAATAAGTAAATACATTTACAACTATGCCTGCTGGCATTAATTTGTGGATTGCTTCTTGTGCATTTGTGGATCACAAATTGATTCAAATTGTTCATCTGCATGTGTTGCCTTCCTAACAGCAATACCTTGTGACAAGCCATCTTTGGTCCAGAGGTTATCATTAATGTTTTCCAGATTTGGAAATTCTAGTATTACAAACAAGAGCATCATGACTGAGCTGCAAATGTTGCTCGGCACATAATAACCTGTGCCAAATCCTCTTCAGTGGTCACTATTTGCTGCACAACAAACCAACAAACCAGCATAATATATTGGTCAGCCTTAGCCCTGTCCTGCCAGACCAGAAGCTGGGTGATCTCATCTCAAGAACCCTGGGCTCTTGATTTGCAAGAATTTGCAGAGCGACCACCAGTGGAATGGTTGTGAAATAACTGTCCTATAAAAAAGTTGTTATAATAAATAAATGGAGATTTAATGAAAATGGATAATGGAGGACTTAAAGGATTAGTTCACTTCAGAATAAAATTTTTCTCCATAGTGGACTTCACAGGGGTACAACGGGTTAAAGATCCAAATTGCAGTTTCAATGCAGCTTCAAAGGACTCTACACGATCCCAGCTGAGGAATAAGGGTCTTATCTAGTGAAACGATTGGTCATTTTCTAAAATAATAAAACGTATATACTTTTAACCAAAAATGCGATGCGCCACACATCACGTTGAAAAGGTCACGCGTGACATAGGCGTAAGTAGGTACAGCAGTAGGGTGAAAAACTCCATCTCATTTTCTCCTCCAACTTCAAAATCATCCGACATTGTTGTTTTACCATTTTTTTGTAAAGGGTCTTTGCACGTTCGCTTTGTAAACACTTGCTCGGTACTTCGGTACATGACTACAACGCAGCCCTGAAGTATCAGCAGAGATTGAGTCAACTAGATCATCCATTGTGAAGGCCTCATCAACACGACAACCAGTGGCACAGTTCCTCAACAACCGTCCATACCGGCGTGATGAATACGATCCTTAGATGGATTGAACTGGAATAAATACTTTGAATGTTGCAATCCTATAGGACTTATGATAGCAACCTGAATCGTAACAAAGCACTGTTCGCCAGAGGAGAACTGGCCCCCCGACTAAGCCTCCCAAAGTTTTTTTCTCCATTTTAACACAGAAGTCTGTTTGCCACCTGTTTGCCACCTGATGTCACCTGTTGGAGTTTGGGTCCTTGCCGCTGTCACCTTTGGCTTGCTTAGTTGGGGACACTTGACATTTGACTTGACATTTGATTATCAACAGTGCTTTGATCTGCCTGCATTGACACTATTCTTTAAGAGCTGCTGTGCAGCCAAAATAATGTACTAGTTATCAATGTAAAGCTCCTTTGACACAATCTACATTGTAAAAAGCGCTATATAAATAAAGGTGACTTGACTTGACTTGACTTCTGCCCAACATGATTACATAATGTGTGGCGCATCACAGAGCTAGCATTGTGGTTAAAAAGTATATAATTTTCATTTTCTTTAGAAGTCACCAATCGTTTCCCTAGATAAGACCCTTATTCCTCGGCTGGGATTGTGTAGGGCCCTTTGAAGCTGCATTTAAACTGCAATTTGGACCTTCAACCCCTTGGCAGCCGTCAAAGTCCACTATATGGAGAAAAATCCTGGAATGTTTTCCTCAAAAAAAAAAAAAAAAAATTTTTATTTTCGACTGAAGAAAGAAAGATATAAACATCTTGGAAGACATTGGGGTCAGTAAGTTATCAGAATTTTAATTCTGAAGTGAACTAATCCTTTAAATCAGGCCTGGACAAACTATTGACAATGACAGTTTGTCACAAAAAAAAAAAAAAAAAAAAAAAAGATTAATATGATGATTTTTAATTTAAAACAGTAATTGAGAGGGACAAAAGTATAAGCACTGCCTACTTAAAACAATGACATGATCTCTGACTCTGTCCTTAAGGGAGGCAACTTTTACCACCACCTGTTCAAAAAATAAAAAAATAAAAAAATAAAATAAAATAAATGTGTAAAAATGATTTGCTATTAGGCTATTTGTAGCGTTCTATTTGTGTATAGTTCATATCATTTCATTTAATCCTGAACAGACACGCACAGTTTCAAAAATTAATGCAGAGCATGCCTGACAGTTTAATCAGATGTGCTCTAAGTAGTGAACATAAGATACACTAACCCGCGGTTTCACAGCTTAAACCTAGTCCCAGATTAAAATGCATGTTTGTAAAATATCTACTTTTCTTCACAAAAAGAGTACATACTTTGAGGGCATACAATAAGTAGTCGAATTGGGACGCAGCATGTTTAGACACTCGTGTTGGTCTCATTCCAGTTCGACTCACGGTTTAATTCAAAGGAACCGATTCAGTGATTCGCGATAACGAATCAAACATCATCAAAGAACAAACAGTCCATCATACCGATGAGCTGAATGAAATGAGGTGAGGAAACGGCATGTGTAAATATACATTATGTCGGGTGTTTTTGTGTAATCCGCAGCTGTGTGAGAACGACGCCTATTTATGTGATTTGTTATGATGGCTAATAAATGTAATCTTTTGCCTTGAGCAGTGGATTAGCTGATCAGCTAGTTAGCAGCAAAGCTAATGCTAATTTCTTTTAAAATAAATCTCGCTCGGCAAAGATATCCTATTGCAATACTTATTTTTTCCCCATTTAAATATAAAAGCACCAATATATAATATTATATATATATATATATATATATATATATATATATATATATATATATATATATATATATATATAATAGAATATATGTGTGTGTACACACATACACACATATACATGCATTACATACCATATATACATGTGTGTGTGTGTGTGTATAAATCTGCTCTTAATATTCTCTTACAAACGTTTGATCTGTTCATGCCTTATTGATGTTGTCATGAAAAGATCATGTGGTTATGATTCACAGGTTTGTACTGTTACTCTCATCTGCTCTTCTCTGAGTCAAGTCAGAGCATCATGACATTTAAACAATATCACATTTGCAAGAGTGCATGCTTTAATTTGTGTATACTCGTGTCTTCCAGCAGATCAGGTTTCTGACCCCTCCATGGAAGAGGCCAGCGATGAGGGGCTTTTACTCAAAGCTGGATTCCTCATCTTTGGGCATGGCTGTGCCTCTGAACCTGGCCGTGGAGACTGAGAAAGCTCAGGCCCTGCTCCAGACCTTCAGCACTGCTTCTCTGTTAGCCAGCGCAGGCCTGGGCACTTTTTGCTTCTTCGTTGATCACTTTCTGACACTCCCCTTCATCCAACACCATCTGTGGTTCAGGGCTGTCCTTGATAATGCCGTCCATGGCATTATTGGACTCTGGTCCTGGGCCATTGTGATTGGGTTGAGGAAGAAAAGTGACTTCTATGAAGTCGTCTTGGCTGGGTTTCTGGCGTCTGTCATTGACCTGGACCACTTCTACTTGGCTGGATCATTGTCGCTCAAGGTGTGTGTCTTTTTATAAAATTGCTGACGACCAAGAGAAAGCTGGTTGGTTTGAAAATGACTTCTGTGTGAGCTGTGCTTTATATTTTGCTACATTATTGACAGTGGACTTTTTTGTGACTGCATCTATAGGATGTAAACAAAAAATTATTGATAATGAGGGGAAAAAAAAAAATCTCCCCAAAATATTTCAATTATTTATTACATCAGCATCTAAATATAGGCCTAATCAATAGGTCGACTATTCATTCACTGAGAGGTGATCGATACTCCTCAAACCTCACATATAACAGACAGGTTTGTTGGCTAAAATAGGAGAGTAATATTAATGGCAGGCATTTGTTTCTTTGTGCAGTTGATGTTTGAATTTTAATGTATATTAGTAAAAAAAAACTGTTGTACCTTTTATCATATGAACAATGAATTGATAATCATACTGATTTAAAGGGTCATGAAAGCCCAAAACACTTTTTTTGAGATGTAAACCGATATGTATAGGCTGCACATCATTGAAAACACTAAAGGTACTCATTAATGTTATTCATAAGTGAAAAATAGTTATTTTTGCATTTTTCAGAGCGATTTCTGTCTTCCGGTTTGAAAAGCTGAGTCGAAGCAACGTCACAAAATCTGACGTAATCGTGTACTTTCGGCCCAAGTATGGGCATGGTCGAATATGCTGACGTAGACCGTTTCGAGCAATTCTCGACATATATTCATGACATATATTCATGACATAAAGCTCATTTAATCCAATCACTGCACTGTAGTATGCATACGATTATAATTGCGGTATTATGCACGAGGGAGTATCACTTCTCTCGCCTCGGTCTGTTGTCATTCAGAGACATATCATTGATGTTCGTTTCCTCAGTGCTACAACACAATGTATTTTCCTGAGACGCGACGAGAGCAGAGGTTTGTGTGCATGTGGATTGTTTTGCTGTGATCTACCAGCACAAATGGAAAATATGTTCACATGAGATCGCATTACAGCAGAGAATTCAAATGTCACAAAAAAAATGCGGCTCATTCACCTCTGCCTGCTCTAGCTGCATTCAAACACGCAAGCCGTGTGTATGTTTCCCTCAGCACAGCAGCACATGTGTTGTTTGTATTTTGCTCGCAATGCAGTCAGAGCTGGAGTTTGAATACAAACACGTGAAAAATATGACTGTTATGATATACACGCGGAGCGTGCATATGATCGGTTTCAGCGTGGAGCTCCGCGATGAGTTTAATAACACTAGCCACGTGGCACATAGCTCATACAGAATAAAGTATCTATGTTTAAAGTTTTTATTTCACGCATTCTCCTGCACCAAACATTAACCAACACGGTGTAGTTATGCACACATATTTCATCAAGTCTTCTTCAAATGAATTATATGTGCAAACTGGACACTGATACAGTGGTGTAGCCTATCTGAACGCGACGACACGATTATTCTAATAGACAAAAGACTGATTTTGAGACTGCAGTGCTCGTAAACATAATCAAAGTAGCCTATTATTATCCCTATTAAATATTCTTTCGCATTTCTCCCTTGTGCTTGGGAGTTTGTTGTCATTTTCATCGTGCTCATATATTAATATTCATTATTCTGTATAATGAGTGTGTTCTATGTCTGTTTCATTGGTTGTTCTCTCCCCTCTTCCCCCCCGCTACATTCCCACTTTTCCAGAGCTTTACACGCCCATTTTCACAGTGTTTTTTGAGCTTTGAGGTGTGCACAACCAGGGTAAAACAGGGGGGTTTCATGACCCTTTAAGATTTATTAACTTTAAAGGGACAGTTCACCCAAAAATGCTCATTTACTTTGATTGATTAGTAACCCCTCTGGTGGATTTAGTGAGTTTAGAATGATTCAAAACAGCAACTTTGAGTCTTTTAAATAATTATTTTAATAAAACATTAGTTTTGTTAGTTGTCGATTCTCTTATGCCAAATGTTTACTGAAAAGGTGGGACACAAGCAATTCTGAAGTGGCATTTAGATGTATATTACTTTGTATAGACTGTTTAATGCTGCTCAGAGGTGAACAATATATTGTCAATATATTGCAATGCAAAAATGCAACAATATCATATCGTGGATAGTGACAATATGTGTTGTGCATAGTTCACCCAAATAAAAATTACTGTGTGGTGAAAAAAAAAAAGTATATAGAGTTTTAGTGTCAGTACTATATAATGTTGAGTATAATAATGAAATGGGGGAATATTTGTGGGTCCTGATAATCCTGATAATACCAAATGTCTTATGTTACCAGTAAAAAGTGGTCTACATTATTTTAAATATATCTAGTCAGTGACAAACAGAGTGCAAACATATTAATCTAAAATAAATCTGTTTAGCGTTAGAATCATGAATATTTTTTTTATTCTGGTGTCACCATTGTCCTGTTCATTGGGTTACCAGCACCAAGTCCAAGCCTATTAATTTCCATCCCCAGTGTAATACCAAATTTACCATTTTAATCAACAGTATATTTTTTGTTATCCTTTTACCATATGTCTGAGAGAATCGCAATAATATTGTATCGTGAGTTCAGATTCGTGATATGTATCGAATTGTGACATGAGGATATACTAGGGGCTGAAGTGGGTCAGTGCCTGTCATAATTTAGTCTAGCTTTTAAGCAGCATTGCATCTTTACACTGAATTTTGAGCAGGCACAGAGCAGTCTTAACTCAGTGGTGCCTTTTAGACCATTTTTGACTCAAATATCCCCTGTTGTCCAACACAATATTTGAAAGTTTTTTGAATTTTTATATATATATATATATATATATATATTACAGTTGAATCACTTTTGCTCATGTGATAAAATAATGGTTGACCGCAAATCTACCATGTTTCTACAGTGACATCAGTAACTGAAAACCTTCTCACTTCAAGTACTGCAACTTAAACAAAAACATGCACCTTTATCCTGATCCTAAGTTTGTGTTCCTCCTTTTAACCAGGCTGCTGTGAATCTGCCGCACAGGCCTCCGTTGCACTGCTCCAGCCTGATCCCAGTGCTGTGCTTCTCTCTGCGCCTCCTCATGTGGGCCTGTCGGCTTAAGGACTCCTGGTGCTCCCTGCCCTGGATGCTGTTCATCTCACTGACGTCGCACCACATCCGCGACGGCGTTCGCCATGGTCTCTGGGTGTGTCCGTTTGGCAACACGGCGCCCATCTCCTATTGGCTGTACGTCACCATCACAGCCACCCTCCCTCATCTGTGCTCTGTGCTCATGTATCTGACCGGCACTAGAGACATGATCTCCACCAAACACGGAGTTGCCATAGACGTCTGATACACTGTCTTAATTGTGGTTGTTTATCCATTTTTTGTTTCCCCCCCCCCCCAGCAAAAACATGGCACTGGAAATATTTCCATTAGCTCTTCTCTGCATCATTGCCATATGAACATTATTTGTTCTTTCTTTTCCTTCAGAGCTTTCCAGTCTGTTTGATACTAATTACTGTAGTCGTTCAGGTATCAGTATGAATTCAGGTTGTATTGACTGTGAAGACTGTGAATATTTTAATATGTATGGTGTAGATTTGGGTTGGGCGATGATAAAATCTCTTTTGCAGCATTTTTAGTACAATATTTCATATAAAAATCTATTTCAGAGCAAATACAGAAGTAACATTTATGATTTTTGCAGGTTTTTCACTACTTAATATATATATATATTAAGTAGTATATTACAATTAATTCCTGTTTGAAATTTTTTTTATATGAAAAATGGTCAAAAGGCTTCAAAATACAGTCCATTTTGAAAGTGTAATTTCTCTGTTTGCTCTGCATTTGTTCTGATCTGGATCCAGATAGATAATATTTAATGGTTGTTAATATTTAATAATTGATTAATTTACAATACAAGTATAACAATAAGAGTAAAGGCAGGAACACACCAAGCTGACGGTCAGCCATCTGGCAGTTTTTGTTCATCGCCCGACTAAGTTTTCTCAGTGTGTTCCTCACTGTCGGCTGAAGTTGGTCCTCGTCTGCTTTTTTTCGGCCGATTCGAAATGTTGAATCGGCGTCGGAGCTCATCGGTCCGTCGGGCCATCTGATCATTCTGATTGGCTGTTCAGCTACTGCCACCTGCTGGTTCGGAAAGGCATTTCATCTCACGCAGGCGCAGAACGGACGTGCTACTTGGCCGTCAGCTGTCTAGCGTTGGTTTGGTGTGTCAGGCCAACTTTGGACACAGACACTGCCAACGTGAGCCAACCCCGCAGTCTGTTTTCGTCACCACTAGTTTGTCGGCGTCGGCTTGGTGTGTTCCGGCCTTTTATACAACATTTACCTACATATATTAAGACGCTATACAAAGGCTTCAGTGAGCAGTTTGAGAACCAAATTTTTATGATTTATAGTTTTAAATCAATTCACTTAAGTTACATTAGCAAAATTTTGGTGAAATAGGCAAAAGAAAAGGCCCATTAAAGTCTCTTTCAAAACAAGCAGCTTTCTGTAGGACAGTACAAGTCATCAGTGTAACCAACTTAGGAAATCTTTCAGCGTTGCGTGCAATTTCTTATTTAAATGACTGGATTTTGCGGATACAAATTTCACCATAAAAATTTGCCAAACACAGAATGTTGCTGTACATTAACACCCTTGTTGCTAAGATTAAAAGTTGTAATGGTATAAATGCTAATAAGAAAACAGAAGGATTGTGAAGTGACTTAAATTGAATGGCTAAATAAAAACTGCTACATTTAAAACTAGTGTGATTAATTTATATTTCTAGTAAAATCGTTGTGAATGTTCGATATTATCGCCCAGCCCTAGTGTAGATGGTCTGAAAGCGCCATTATAAACCTTAGTTGAAGGCTTCAGCATTGTGTTGTCATATTTAGCTTAGCGGTGTAGACTTGTCTATTCAAATAATGGCATTTTATTGCATTGATTTTCCGAAGGAACCACAGACACAAGGCTGGATTCATACCGCGACTCATGATGTGTCATGCGTCTAGGAATAGGCATTGAGAATGGATGTGTGTTGATGGTCTTTTTGCTTGTGCGAGGTGATTCTGTGTTGCGTATTTGCTGTTGAAGGCGTACTTGAAGGATGTGATTCTCTGTAGTGTCAGAAAAACACTGGTAGACCTAGTTTAACATGGAAAATTCCTTAAGGAATCGGATAAAAAGAAATACTTTGTTGTTACAGAATAGCCTATTATTGCTGCCTTTTTAGCCACAGGCTTTGAAATAACTGTAAATACTTGCCGACTTGTGTTTTATTTCCGAACCACTTAGAACTTTTAAAGGAATAAATAGAAACTGTCTTTGTATACAAACTGCAATTCTGCTAAAACTGCAATTAATCAAGCTCCCCCAGTTCATTTTGTTTTTATTCAGTTGTGTGCCAGCATAGTTGTTTTAATACTTTAAAATTGTTGTGAAGTGCAAACCATGTTTCTCAAAGCTACAGATTAAGTACTTACCTTGGCTTTTTTTTCAATAATAGCTTTTACAGTACAATGCATAGTTGCACTTGGCATTGTGTATGTATGCAATCTGACAAAAGTGTATACATACACAATGCTTACATATAAAAACCTTGTTCTTTATATTTTCAACATCGTACTGGGATTATGTTGTGCCCAAAAATGTTGAATCAATAATTTTATCTTTGTTGTCACATTGTCTACATTCACTGCACCAAATTTCAAACATTTTCATTTGCTAAAAAATGCATAAATGGACAGTTTGTATTTGTCTGTAAAACTAATTTTCTTCATTATACATAAATTAAATTAAGATTTTGAAAATGTGTGTCCAAACTTTTGACTGGTTGCATATTTAAAATGGCTGCATTTTTTTTGTCAAATGTTGAGGTGATTTAACTGGATCAGGAAACGCATATATCATTGTCAAAACTGCTTTGAGTTACATCAGTGGAAACTTGTGTACTGAAATGCTTATTTTGATAGTATTGCACATTTATTTATTATGGTATTAAGGGAAACAATGTTTAAATTATATTTTTGTTTTGACTGCTTAAATCAGTTTAAGGCCTTTTCAAACCTGCAGAGGGAGCTGTAGACCAACTCCAGACAATTTTGTTCCTAAATATTTAAATTTTCTTTTTTTTTTTTTTTTTTTTTGTTAACTATGTATTTGGTGTAAATATTTATTTTATTTATATGCTGTTTTTGCACATAATTGAGATTTGTCAATAATGTTGTGTTGATGCATTGTCAAGAAATGACTGAAAGCATTATTTCTGAAAATTGTCACCAGTCACACTAAAGGTGTATATGCACCCTTCTGTTATAATTGGTTTCTGTCTTTATTTGTTTCTTCTGAAGTCTTTTGTTTTGAACAGCCATAATGAAGCTTCATTTGATATGCTTGACAATTCTGTTTTCTTCTCAGGCATTCATTTAAAAAAGTCAAAAGTCACAGTTAAGTCACGGTAATAATAGGGTAAGATCGGAAAAGGTGCCACACTTAAAAACAGTGTGTGTTTACTGGTAAATTGTAACATTTGGAGATGAGTTCAGCATGCACTGGATGGTGATGCATCATCCCATATGTTATTAAAAGGGAGAGTTTATCCAGAGAGCAAAGTTCTGTCTTCGTTTACTATTTACTCAGTAGTATGATTTTCTTCTGTGAAACATAAAGATATGTTCAGTGTTAAACATTCTTCAAAATCTTTTGTGTATGTGTGTGTGTGTGAGACATGTAAAAACATGAGCTTGGGTAAATGATGACAGAAGTTTAATGTGTGGGTGAACTATCCCTTTAAAGGTGCCCTAGAACCAGCTTTTACAAGATGTAATATAAGTCTAAGGTGTCCCCTGAATGTGTCTGTGAAGTTTCAGCTCAAAATACCCAATAAATTTTTTTTTATTATTAATTTTTTTAACTGCCTATTTTGGGACATCATTAACTATGCACTGATTCAGGCTGCGGCCCCTTTAAATCGCGCGCTCCCTGCCCCCCGAGCTCTCGACTATAATACAGTGCATAAACAAAGTTCACACAGCTAATATAACCCTCAAATGGATCTTTACAAGATGTTCGTCATGCATACTTCATGCATGCGTCGGATCATGTGAGTATAGTATTTATTTGGATGTTTACATTTGATTCTGAATTAGTTTGAGGCTGTGCTTCGTGGCTAAAGTTAACATTACACACTGTTGGAGAGATTTATAAAGAATGAAGTTGTGTTTATGCATTATACAGACTGCAAGTGTTTAAAAATGAAAACAGCCACGGCTGTCTCGTCTCCGTGAATACAGTAAGAAACAACTTTAACCACATTTAACAGTACATTAGCAACATGCTAACGAAGCATTTATAAAGACAATTTACAAATATCACTAAAAATATCATGTAATCATGGATCATGTCAGTTATTATTGCTCCATCTGCCACTTTTCGCTATTGTTCTTGTTTGCTTACCTAGTCTGATGATTCAGCTGTGCACAGATCCAGACATTAATACTGCCTGCCCTTGTGTAATGCCTTGAACATGAGCTGGCATATGCAAATATTGGGGGCGTACATATTAATGATCCCGACTGTTACGTAACAGTCTGTGTTATGTTGAGATTCGCCTGTTCTTCGGAGGTCTTTTAAACAAATGAGATTTACATAAGAAGGAGGAAACAATGGAGTTTGAGACTCACTGTATGTCATTTCCATGTACTGAACTCTTGTTATTCAAATATGCCAAGGTAAATTCAATTTTTGATTCTAGGGCACCTTTAAGGAATGTCATGGCAATAAACTATGAATTAGTGTAGAATTATTCCACTTAATCGACCTATAAGTTGATGAATAACAGTGTTTTGATAAAAAATTTTATATAATAAATATGTTATTCAGGGACTTGTGACAGCATCTAAATATGTCCACAAAAACCACCTATTATGCTTTTTCAGGTATTACATTTCATGTAGTTTGTAATATAGCTGTTTGTGAATGTAAAAGGTCTGTACATATCAAAGTTCAGATAAATGGAGTTATTGTCTCCCAAAAGAAAGAATTGATTCTGAATTGTCTGAAACGAGTCATAAGTAATTCCAGTCTTACTTCCGGCTCAAACCTGCGTAGGTTTGTAACACATTTGCATAATGCCTTTTGATTGGCTGCCTGCGAACAACTTTTTCTTGGACCCACCCTCAATCACTGTAGTTGTAGCGGAGACTGGAAGAGTTTGGTTGGTCCCACTTTATATTAAGTGGCCTTAACTACTATGTACTTATTGTGTTCATATTGAATTGCAAAACACTTTTGCTGCTATTGAGGTGGGCTATGGATAAGGTTAAGGAAAGCTTTGGTGGTATGGGTAGGTTTAAGGGTAGGGGTAAGGTGTAAGGGATAGGTCAACAGTGTCATTTTAAATGTAATTAGATAAAATAATTACATATGTAATTACATGCAGGTGTTTTTAAAATATAAATGCAATGTAAAAACATGTATGTATACAATAAGTGCATTGTATCAAATGATTAATTTAAATGTAAGTACATAATAGTTAAGGCACTTAAGAAAAGAGATGATGCTGCAATACATTATGAGATTTTTTATTTTTTAACCTTGCTTGTAAACCTATTGTAGAAGATGTCCAAAACAAAAAAGCCAACTTTAAAATAGCATAATAGGGGCACTTCAACATAAATCTGTCACAAATGTAATGTTTAAAGCTGCAGTCTGTAACAGTCCAGTGTTCAAAACTATCTCCTTACCTTAGCCCGATTCACAACGGTAAGCTTGTAATAATGTTTTATAATAAAATTGATACTGGTGGGTTTCTGTGGGAAATTCGAGCATGCAGCCGTTCGTCTTTGCGTCATTACGTCACGTCTGTAAACAGAAAGGAAGGAGTCCCAGCTAGTAGGCTATATGGCATGTGGAGGATGCTGCTGGTAGCGGATCATTTATAGCCTTTTCTCACAGCAGCTGAAATAATTAAACTTATCATTTTCATGGTGGATTGTAATCCAGAAAGGTCCAAATGACAATCATCAGTGACAACTGGAGATTGTCTGGAGAACCCGTAATCAAAAGCAAAAGACTTAAGACTGCGGACTGGCTACAGAAATTGAAATCTACAGGTAACACTAACACACACTAAATACACGCAATGCTGATGTTGTTAACATTAACAATTTGAGAACAAAGTATAACAGTAATAATAATTTGCACGGTTTGGCATGATCCGAGCTAAGCGATTGTTAGATTTAATCACAATTGGCAGCGAGATTTATTGTATGCCTGATGCTTTTTTCCTCAGTTGGTCAGAACAAAAGTAGCAGACATTACTTACTTGTTCAGACGTTTTCCGGTGAAAATTCGTATTTTGGTCATACTTCCAAGACGTAGAATCTGTGATTCAGAAGTTCAGTATCCACACTGATGTGTTGACTGACACCAAACATTAGATTCATCCGCGCTGAAGAGCCGTGCCGATGCACAACTCACATAAAGATAATAATTCCTGCAGTTGCAGGTTTCAAACAGAGATGGCGACAGAGAGACAAAACTTATGGACAGCTTTAAATTAAAAGTCAAGATTAATACGGTAACAGCCATTCAATAAATGTGTTGAGATAACATGATCAACAGGAAAACATAAAGGTAAAATATTTTTATTAAAATACTTGTAAAGTGCTGCTTATTGAACTTTAACAGGATTTTCACATTCCCCCAAAACCCTTTACAAAATATAGACATTAAATTTTGGTCTCGTTTGTATCACACTGGCTTTATTCTATTGACCATCTGAACAAAACTAAAATGGTGCTGCTATTGACATATTGGCACTATAATCAAGGTCTTAATATGCAGCATAAATAATTCAGATGAACATGTAAATATTAGGATTATGTGATTTAAAGTCAGTATAACATGTAAATCCCAACAGATTACAAATCACCACACTCAAACACTGGAGGTATATTATTTTACCAAAACCTTGGCCGAGTAACAGTAGGCTAATTTTGCTGTATAAACTCAAGCAACTAAATCCCTTGCCTGATTTTCATGATTAAATATTTGTAAATTGGTTGGAAGTAAGTTGCTGAATTTTCTTCAAGAAACAAACTGACAGTATCATTGAAAAGATCTGTCACCAAACCAGTTATGACTAAAGTTGTTCTTCACTTAACCTATACATGAATAACCTTATGATAAAATGAAGAAAATCATATCTTCAGATAAAATAACTTTTATTTCACAAAAATATAAACAGGGGAATAATAAAACAGCTTATGTTGTACAGAAAAATATACTATATACATTTACTGTGGACGCTTTTGTGTTCACCTTTCCCAGGCAACAGTAGTCCAATGTTACGCATCCCCCCAGTACATCTGGATTTGACACCATGCATGCAACATTATAAAAAAAAGGCAAAGAGCAAACGGGAAGTATACACATTTTTCTCCAAGAAACTGTCCGGCTTGAATTATATAGTCTCTCCATCCTGCCAGTAACAGATGATTGCTGATCGATTAGCTTGTTTCCTTTGGTTCGGTTTTCTGGAATCGTGCATTAGTTTCCTTCAGCGTGAGGTTGAATTTCTCTGATGCAAGACTTAGGTCAGTGTGGAGAGACTATAACTGCACATCAAGCCATTAACACACTGTTAAAGAGTCAGTTCACAGATGGAGTTATATGACAGAGGTCTAAAAATAAACAGCAATCAGATATTTTCGGCATGTTACAGTGTTCAGATGCTTTATTGAAGTGGTTCTCAACTGGTCACAACCCAAACAATGCTGAATGCATAAAGTAAGCTGCAACAAAACCATATAATTGTGCATATCGATTGGAATTAGTGTAAATTTGTCATTCGATAGATACTAGCAAAATTAGACAGACATTAATTTGGAAAAAAAAAAGGAATAATTATATGACCAAGACTACATAAAATATGGGTTTATTTGCAATTAGGATAAACATAATTTGAGGGGCTCATTTTTATTGCTCCCGAGAGCACAGAAATGTTAATATTTTGTGTGCTGTTGGGCCTGTGCAGTTTATGTTTGATTTTAATCATTTTTGTTTACTTTGTATGATAAACAATTTTGTATTGCAAATCAAATGTAAAATCTGGGTCCTGAGGCAAAACCAGCTGAGAACCACCGATTTACTGAATGCTGATAATCATCATATAAATCAAATAAAAAATTTAGTCTAGAATAACATACCCAAATCAATGTACTCTCAACATGCGAGACAACAAGCGGGGAAGGAAGGAATATATGACCGACTAAATATTAAAACAAGAGTCTCAGTCTCAAATATGAATGACTGACAGAAGCTCAGAACCAAACACTTATAACTTTTTCTTAACACATCTGCATTTTTTTTTTTTTTTCAAAAATTGCATTAGAAAATGTCTTATGATGCATAGGTAAGTCGGAGAATCAAAATCTATTTTAAGGGTAGTATCATAAGAGCACCAATCCCATAAGCCACTTTCAGCTCTAAAAATGCTGGTGGAACAGAAACAGGCCAAAAAAAAAAAAAGGTTAAAAGGTCAAAAACAACATGAAAGGCAGAGGTTACAAGCAAATGGTGCAAAAATGCATGAAAAAACGCAAAAAAAAAAAAAAAAAAAAAAAAATTCTGGCAAACATCAGTCATTTTTATGCCGGGTTCAGACTAGATATTTTTGTTTGTTACGATAATCATTGTGTCAGATTATGCGACTGTCGTGTCGTGGACAAAAGGCAAGTCAGACTACACATTGCTTCCTGACCAATCATCGCTTGCCGTCTTTAACGATGTGTGTGATGTCATAGAGAAGGCGGACCTAGCCTCTACCTAAGCGGTGTGTTAGCTTAATACTTCCAGCACGCACACGGTTGCTGAAGCACCTCCGTTATCATTCGCCAAGTCTGAGCCTCAGACGTCACGCCCACGGACCGTAGGCTGAACGTCTAAAGCATATGGCACACTTAACTGGAAACACCAGCATTTTTGAAGTCGTCATCTGATTGGTTGAATTCTACAGGATGTCCAGGAGACGTGTGTCGCCATCTTTAGTGGTCTGCCTGGAAACAAAGATGCCATGATGCCAAACCCCATCGTGGAAGAAGAACACCGTCGTGTTTACAACTGTGACAATGAGTGCTTACCAGGATCATCTAAATGCTGGATTTTCAAAAGTATGTAAAGTATGTAAAGTTCACGATATAGACTCTTTGAAATATGTCCAAGAGTTTTACACACTGGTCTGTTTGGTCATCATTGTAGGGACATCAATGCTATTTTCATGTACATAAACATGTTGCGGAACAAAACGTACTGTGATTGATTGCTTTACGTGTTGGTCAGATGTCGTCTTGGATGGTCCTTAGCCAATAAAAAATCTGCTATGGAGTCCAGACCTTCTGCCGTCAGTCTGAAGGTCTGACTACGCGAGACTATCATTCTCCAGCATTTATCTTTTTTCACTCGTGATAATCAGAGCTGGGTAGTGATGGATTACATGTAATCTGGATTACGTAATCAGATTCCAAAAATCAAGTACTTGTAATTAGAGTAGACTACTTTTTAAAATACTCGTAATCAGACTACTTTTACTTTTTATGGATTACATGATTACATATTATTTACACAATGACAGTAAGTTGTTCACAATTCACTGATTCTCCTAATTTTCATTTTTTTAACATATATATTTTTTCATAATAAACCTGCCGCTTATATACGTTCATGATTCTTCAAGTTTTTCCAGCGGCGAGGGGGAGGGGTGTGGAATCATGACGTGCACAGAAATCAGCAACAACAAGAATATTTGTTTTTGCAATGTTGCTGTTTTCTAAATTCACTTAATTTTAAGTAAATATGTTTTAAAATCATAAGATGTGATTTTGTTTTATTCAGTGTTACTATCAGCAAACACTAACAGGTACATTAGCATTAGTGTTAGTATTTTGAAGTATTAACTGTCCATACATTGCACTTTAAAAAGAATCTGTTGAGTGAATAGAATATATATTTTTGGACTATATTTGTTCTTTGTATCTGATTATCCTACAATATATGTGACATCAAATAAGTATTAGCACAAAAGTAATCTAAATGTAATCCAAAAGTAGTCAGATTACATTACCAAAAATGTGTAATCTAAGAGATTATATTACTGATTACAAATTTTGTCATATAATTTGTAATCAGTAACTGATAACAATTCATAAGTAATCTACCCAGCTCTGGTCGCGATAGTCCCTCGAGGAAACATAATAAAGGCAGGAGTGTTGTTGCCATTGCTCTATGAATCTTTCCTCCATTGCATAATTCCACATAGCAGCACCAATGCAATCGTCTCTCTTTCATTTCACTATGTTTGAAAGCTGTGTACAGAATAGCTTCTGTGCTCCAACTGATCAATGTGACAGAAACTGTCGTGGAGGAAATTAAAAATCCAAGTCTTTGTCTGTGTCCGAAATCGCCCCCCATACCCTTGAATAGGGCACTATTGTATTGGTGTCCAAAACCATAGTGGACATTATCTAGTGCACTCATTCAATCTCATAATGCACCGCAATAACGAGTGTACAACTGATGTTGACTCAACGGCTAGAGAATACCCATAATGCACAGTGAAGGTTGTACTGAATGAATTCCCGTGTCTCGCCAGATGGCGCCCGCTGCTGAATCATCCATCCATCCATTTTCCAACTGGCTGATCCAATGTGGGTACAGCGTAATATCATCCACTATACAAAACAAAACAATCGATTTTGCATTATGACGCCTATTGTTGTATATGAATCACCATGACAACCTATGTCAAATGGATTGTGATATTGTCTAGTCTGAACCCGGCATTAGAAGAAATTATCACAGTGACATTTGTACAAAAATGTAAAAAATTGCCCAAGTTATTTTTAATTGCACAAGGGTAACATTTAAAAATAGTAACTGATACATACACAATAACCATTTTATGAATTTGTTTGGACAATGTTCATTATTTTTGTTTGTACCTCTAGGAGGGATACGTATGCTAAAATCTTATAATTCAATAAAATCATATATTTTAAAAGAATTACAAAATAAATGCATGCATTGAGCTTTATGTCACTGGAGAGCAATGTACAACAGAACAGTATGCTGTGTAGAAACTATTATACAATATAACTGCATAAATGTATAACAAACAATATAACTTTATATGAGCTTCAATAGAATTTAATATTGTGAATATCTATTAGCTTCAACAGAAACAATCAGCTTTAATCACCTTACGAATGTGTATAAGTGACATTGTAAGACTGATTTACATTCATGTCTCGATTCAATGCAGAGAGATTAAATGCATTCATTGCATTGAAGGTCCTTTTTTTGTTGAACACCAGTTCACAGAAAGTTTCTAATCGTTGCTGGCGTAAACTTTCAAGACATGAATTTTGAGGCTGCTGTCATGATGAAATGCATTTTACGGGAGTTTATTACCGAGAACTTGATGCTTTAGATGCCACATCTGGTTGGAAACTAACCAGACGAGAACAATCAACTACAGATGCGTCCACCTGTTATGAACTTCGTTTTGTGAGAAGAAATTTTGCAGGAATAAAGACAAAGCCGTCTTTGTGTCTCCAAAGAAAGACCACCGTGTCCATCACTGGAGTGCTGACTTTCTGTCTTCCAAAGATAGCAGCTGTCTAAAGGTTACAGAGTGTCTTTTTTTGCCAGATGAGCGAGTTAGAGGACTGAAACATTGACAAAGCCACTTACTCCATAATGCCCCGTATGCTGCACACAAAGCCAAGCCTTTTCACAGCATTCAATGTGTCACCAGTGGAGAGGGGGGAATATCGGGAAGAAGGAATAATACAAAAATATGTTTTTCATTGGCCAAGAATTTGCCGTGAGCAGAAGAAAGTAAAGAAAGAAAGACATCCTTATGTTTTTCCGTTGCATTGTGCTACATTGTAGACTGTACATGTTCACAGTTCACGGGACTCCGCTGAGAGGAGAGGTGGATTGTGGGAAATGGAGTCTGTCAGCCGCAGTGGTAGTGGTGGTGATTCCCTATACTGATGCCCTATGAGGGCCGAACTGGAGCGGCCAACTTCTCAAATCTAGAGTTAAACAAGAAAGTTAAACTCTTTTAGAGCCTGATGAACAACAGTTCAGTGATAAAACACAATGTTCATCTTCCTGGAAAAAAAAGGGGGAAAAAAGACACTACCCTTCAAAAGTTTCGGGTCAGTTTTTTTTTTTTTTTTTTTTGAAAGAAATTAGTGCTTTTATTCAGCAAGGATGCATTGAATTGATCAAAAGTGACAATATAGATTTTATATAATGTTACAAAAGATTTCAATTTCAAATAAATACTGTTGTTTTAATCTATCACAAAATTATCAAGCAGCACAACTGTTTTCAGCATTGATAATAATCAAAAATGTTTCTTGAGCAGCAAATCAGCATATCAGAATGATTTCTGAAGGATCATGTGATACTGAAGATGAGTAATGATGCTGAAAATTCCTAATTCTATTCAAATAAAATGGAAATTCAAATGAATTTTAAAATATATTGAAATAAAAAGAGTTATTTTAAGCTGTCATAATATTTCACAATATTACCGTTTTCACTATCTTTGATCAAATAAATGCAGCCTTGGTGAGCTTAAGATCATGGAAGCTTGTTTCTGCCATGGAATAAAAAAATAAAGTACTTTTGACTTTTTATCTTACAATTCCGACATTTTTTCTTGTAATTTTGAGTTTATATCTCACCATTTTTTTAGGGAAAAAGTCAGAATTGCGAGAAACAAACCCAGAATTGTGAGAAATAAACTCAAAATTGCAAGATATAAACTTGAATTGTCAGCTTTCAACTCACACTCACATATTGTGAGATAAAAAGTCTAAGGTAAATTAATAAAAATTAGGTGTTTATTCCATGGCGGAAACAAGTGTCCATTTTTTTTTTTTTTCAAAAAAATAAATAAATAAATAAATAAAAAATCTTACCAACCCCAAGTTTTTAATTGGTAGTGTATTTTATTGTATATTTTGTATTTGCTTTGTCTGATATTTTATATTGACTTAAAAATTCAAAATTCATTTATCCACACTCATGTCTTTTGAAACTTGATTTTTTTTCTTTTTACCATTAATAAAATAATAATAATAATAATAAGAAGAAGAAGAAGAAGAAGAAGAAGAAGAAGAAGAAGAAATAAATAACAGCATACAGATTTGGAATGACATGAGAGTGAGTGAATAATGACAGAATATTCATTTTCATGCAAGTATTAATTATTACACCATGTGGTAGAGTTTGGAAGATTACAGGCTAATATAGAGCAGGCGCTTCTCATATAAATCATCATGTTTACATTTTCCCACTCGAGTCACAAATTTATATCTAAAGATGAATGAAAAGTCGCAAAGTTCAAACTGAACAGATGCGGTTTATGTTGTCAGTCTTTAGCTTTTAGCATTACTAATTTACAACATTCAGAGCTCATATAAAGTAGACAATAAATAAACTAGCTATTACCGTAAATGGATCATGTACCACCTGCTCTATAATATTAATAAGCCAAGTTTTTGTTCTAATCAATAATGGCAAATGAACATTTGTAGCCTCGGGGTTCTTATGAGCACACTGCAGCTAAATACGATTGGCACTCCTCTTTTGAGAGTTTAATCACTTCAGTACGGCCTCATTCAAAAACACTAGCAAAACCAATTTATGTAAATCATATGTAAGATCATTTTTTTGTAAATGATCACATTTAGTTCAATGTGATTTGGCCAATTGCTGAGCTCCGCCCCCTTGATTAATGTTGCTAACTCGAGAAAACAGATCGGTCTATTTCTACAATGCATTCTCTACGATAATGTGAATTCTTTATCTGCTATCGGCATTAATATGACTCGAATTGATGTACTTTAAATGTAAGTGCCTTTCTTTTGAACAACTTGGCTGAGGTGTGATGCCAGAAAAATACAGAATCTGAGGCATTTGTCTTGACTCGTTTGTAAATTACTGTCTCCACAGATGTTCTCGCACTAGACCTGCGGTCTATCTGCAAACCACATTAAACTACAGTGCAGAGAGAGAGAGAGCGCGCTATTTAGAGGCAGTGACTCAACAACAATAACATAAACAACACATACTGCCCTTGTTGATGGTGATTTACTAACAATAAAATATCTCATGTCGCTAATATTACTTATTAAAAATGATCGAGTTAAGCTGTTTCTTGTTCATAAATGCAAAATGCAAAAACATTGCTTTGGTTATGACTATGTCAAGCAAAGTAAGTTCAGGAGTGACTATTATATTCAGTACACACACTAAACTATAAATTAGGGGATTCACTCCCACGTTTAAATGCAGTTTTCACTCCCAAAATGTATGAATTTAGCCTTCCTTGAAGCTAAAGAAAAGTCAAGAAGTAGTCTAGTCGGTTTTGTTGACTGCATTTTTGACTGAGTTTGTTTTCTATGCAATAAAAATGGAGGGCAGCACACTGATGATATACTCCAAGTATCAACATAGTAACCATAAAAGGATCGTTTAGCATGCATTCTCTTCCAGACTGTTTAAACCAAGATGGGCCAATCGCCAAAGCAGCAGATGCAAGGAATGTAAGAATGGAGACAGTCGTCTACACCAGCTTACTTTAGATCGGTATGGACTTCATCTTCACCATGGAAGTCAGTTCCTGTTTCTTCACATTGTCTTGTTTCCTTTGCCTCACCCTATAAAACGAACAATTAATATATCTCTTGCATATTGTTGCAACTGATTTGTATATATTTAGTTATGAAATATAGATAAATGTAGCACAATTTTCACCATAGAAGCACGATGATAGTTAATAACACAGCCACCATGACCGCTGCAAACAGCCCCAACAAAACCAACAGTCCGAGGCTTCCGTTTTGATGTAATGATGAATCTAAGGCAAAAAACGAAACAAAACAAAATGAAACAAAACAAAACACAACAAAACACAAACCACAACACAAAAAATAAACACAAACAAAAAATACATCACACAAAAACAACAAAACACAAAACAAACACACAAAACAAGAAAAAACAAAACAAAAAACAACAAAACCAACAACAAACACACAAAACAAGAAAAAATAAACAAAACAAACACACAAAAATAAACAACAAACACAATATTTTTAATATATATATATATATATATATATATATATATATATATATATATATATATATATATATATATATATATATATATATATATATACACACACACATTTTATTTTAAGTATTACTATGGATAACATTTATAAAACTAATAACATAAAAACTTAGTAAAAATAATAATAATAATAATAATAATAATAATAACAACAATAATAATTTCCTTGTTTTTGTTAAACAAGTTATTTTATTTTATTTGCCTCGAAATTTCTATGTCTAAAAGCATAAACTACATTATTACAGTATATTTTCATCTTAGGGATAGTTCACCCAAAAATGAAAATTTGATGTTTATCTGCTTACCCCCAGGGCATCCAAGATGTAGGTGACTTTGTTTCTTCAGTAGAACACAAATGATGATTTTTAACTCCAACCGTTGCTGTCTGTCAGCCGTATAATGCATGTCAATAGGAACTCCATCTATAAGAGTCGAAAAAACACATGCACAGACAAATCCAAATTAAACCCTGCGGCTCGTGACGACACATTGGTGTCCTAAGACACGAAACGATCGGTTTGTGCGAGAAACCGAACAGTATTTAAATCATTTTTTACCTCTAAAACACCACTATGTCCAACTGCCCTCCACATCCGGTTAGTGAGGTCTGATCGCGCTCTGACAACGGAAGTGATGTCTCGGACTCATTGAAGCAAAGCGCGACACATCATTTCCGTTTTTTTGACCTCACTAACCGGATGCTGAATGCAGTTGGACATAGTGGTGTTTTAGAGGTAAAAAATGATATAAATACTGTTCAGTTTCTCGCACAAACTGATCGTTTCGTTTCCGCAGGGTTTAATTTGGATTTGTCTGTGTGTGTTTTTTTGACTCTTATAGATCGAGTTCCCATTGACACTCATTATACGGTTGTGTTCTACTGAAGAAACAAAGTCATCTACATCTTGGATGCCCTGAGGGTAAGCAGATAAACATCAAATTTTAATTTTTGGGTGAACTATCCCTTTAAGCATATAGCGCTCAAGAAATGAATACTTTCCTGTGTGAACAAAAGCTTTTATGCTCCAGTTATTCTAGGCAAAGTGTGGCTACTTTGAAAAGCTCAAAAAATGTTATAATTAGTTTAAATTTCTTTGGTCACTACATGATTTATTTTGACACATTTATCAAAAAATGTTTGAGTCAAATATATTTACTTCATTCCATCCTTGAGCTCTTGCAATTGTACAGCATGTACACATGCTAGATGAGTAGTTATAAATAAATGGCCTGGAAACAGTTAGCTAATGAAGAGCAGAATGAGTCATGTTGGTGTCTGCCACATGACTGCATTAGGGAAGGATGGTACGCTTTGATTGGTCAAAGCCAGATGATGGGGAAAACTCCACCCACTACAAACAAGCCCAAACCATCTGGATAATATTTAGGGGGTGAAAAAAAAAATCTGGCTAAAATCTCAAATACATTTTATACTTTGTGTTTAATCTGTGACTGCATTTAACATTCACTGCCAAGACTTCTCAGTAACTATGAGTAAAAAGATCACTTGTTGCACAATGTAATTTTAAATAAATAAATAAATACTAATGGAGTATGAAACTCAAGCAAATACCTGGGGATTTGTCTGTTGTCCTCACTGGAAATGGCGTATCGAAACTTGGAAAGCAACAAATAATTGATTCTGTTGGCTCTTCCCAAGGCTCTAAAATTGCAAAACAAATATAATTATATATATTTATACTACTTCTGAATTATTCATGACCAACTCCCCTCAAAAGTCATGTCAAAATAAGTTTTCCTCAACAGATTTCCACTTGATGATCCAAAGCTCATCATTTAATTTGCATTCATACAGTGGACAGCATGCATGTTTACTGTCTGAAAACCAGCAAGGATAAAACAATATTCTGTTGCTACTTTTTTTAGTAAGGTTGACATAGATAGACAGCTCCACTGTAGTGCACTAGTGTAGTGTGTTCTACACAGCAAACCACAAGACAGAAAGTAATCTGTTGAACATGAGTTGCCAGCATCTAAATATAATTATCTTCCTTTATTAAATTGATCAGATATCTTCCTTAGAACAGTCCAATATCCTGAAGAATCATGATAGCTGTGCAATTTGATTTACACTATTATTACATTAGTTATCTGAAAGATTTGATATATGATGGGTAATATATAGTACATGAAACACTTCTCCAAGAAAAACAGTGGTTTTGATTCATACATATGCATTTAGCATTAAACATTGAGCATTAAAAGCAGTGAATTAAAAGCAGCATCTGTTTAAAACTTACGGTGTGACAAAAAAAAAAAATAGAGAAATATTAGTAATACTTTACAATAAGGTTCCATTAGTTAACCTGAACTAACAATGAAAACATACTTCTAAAGCACTGATTAATTTTAGTTAATATCAATTTCAACATTTACTAAAACATATTATTAAAATCAAAAGTAGTAACACTTTATAATAAGGAAGATTTGGAGCACAAATGAATCAGTGTATCGAATCTGGTGTTCGGAGCGCCAAAGTCACATGATTTCAGCTGTTGGCAGTTTGACACGTGATCTGAATCATGATTCGATACACTGATTCATTTGTGCTCCGAATCTTCCTGAAGCAGTGTTTTGAAATCGGCCATCACTAAAGAAGTCGTTATTTTGTTTTTTTGGCGCACCAAAAATATTCTCGTCGCTTTATAATATTAATATTGAACCACTGTATTCACATGAACCGATTTAAATATGTTTTTAGTACCTTTATGGATCTTGAGAGAGGAAGTGTCATTGCTCCCTATGGAGGCCTCACGGAGCCATCGGATTTCAACTAAAATATCTTAATTTGTGTTCTGAAGATTAACAAAGGTCTTATGGGTGTGGAACGACATGAGGGTAAGTAATAAATGACATAAATTTCATTTTTAGGTGAACTAACCCAAAACTAACAATACTTCTACAGCATTTGTTTATCTAAGTTAATGTTAATCTCAATATTTACTAATACATTATTAAGATCAAATGTTGTATTTGTTAACATTAGTTAATGCTTTCTGAACTAACATGAATATTTTTTAACTAACATTAACAAAAGGTTAAAGGATTAGTTTACTTTCAAATGAAAATTACCCCAAGCTTTACTCACCCTCAAGCCATCCTAGGTGTATATGACTTTCTTCTTTCTGATGAACACAATCAGAGAAATATTAATAAATATCCTGACACATCCAAGCTTTATACGGGACCAATGAGTATGAGCTGAAGAAAGTACTTCCATCCACATCAATCCATCAAAACGTGTACTCCACACGGCTCTGGGGGGTTAATAAAGGCCTTCTGAAGCGAAGCGATGTGTTTGTGTACAAAAAACCCAAACATATTTAACAAGTATATTTAGCTTTAACAAAATATTTAGCTTCTGCCAGACCACCTTCTGTATTCAACTTAGGAAAAAAAACAGTTAAGCTTTTTCTGCAAGTTGATTAGGGAAGGCGTTGGACGTAGCGTAAGCGTTTTGAACCGCGAGAGTGTTGCACTTTCTTCGTAAGTAGAACATGGAAGGTGGTCTAGCGGAAGCTAGACATTTTACTTAACTTGTTAAATATGGATTTTTTTTTTTTTTTTACACAAATGCATCGCTTCGCTTCAGAAGGCCTTTATTAACCCCCCGGAGACATGTGGAATATGTTTATATTATAGATGGATGTAGATGGAGGCACTTTCTTTAGCTCATACTCGTTGCTTACTGCCATTATAAAGCTCGGATGCGTCAGGATATTTATTAAAATATCACCGATTGTGTTCAATTTATATAATTTAACAGACCTTAACTAACATGAACTAACAAAGAATAGTTGTATTTTTATTGACTAACATTAACCAAGATTAATTTATTGATTATTGTTAATCAATGTTAGTTAATGCATTAACTAATAGGACCTTGTTGTAAAGTGTTACCAAAATATTCCATATAGTATTTCAACTAATATGATCCGCATGCATTATTGTTATAGTACAAACTGAATTCTAAGATCTCTACACACATAAATATAACTATTGTTTTAAAAATGTATTTTTTCCATTTCTGTTCATGTCAAACCAGGCATTGCTGCATATTAAAGGTGCAGTAAGCGATTTCTGGAAAACGCTGTTGATATTTAAAATTACCAAAACAAACACGCCCCTATACCCAAAAGGATCACACACCTATCTTGGTGCCTCTGCCCCTACATCTACGTAGACGCTATGCAACACAGGCAACGACTATGGAGGAATCTGCTGTGCATACCAGCCGAGGGTATAACGTCATCAATAAGTGAAAGCAATTTGTTACTATAACAATTCAGGTCGAATGTCTAATTGTTATTTAGCTTCACTACTCCTTCGATGGCAAAGTCATCCCTTCCATCCCCCCCAAATAACAAACACAGTTTTCATGAACCTCTCCCTACATAACATGATAGTCTAAGTAACTGATATATTACAAATTTGACAAGATTAAGGAGTTATAACGATTACTAAAAGGGGAAACAAAAGAAAAAGATATATTAGGAGTATATTATCTCACTTTTTGGACACACATCCAATGCTTGAAATGGGCGGTGGATGAGGTTTAAATGTTCCAAGCTTATAATAATAATAATAATAATACAAATGAACAAACAAGGGAAGATGACACATAAGTATATTTAAGCAAAAGACAGCATATTTTAGTTCCGTGAAACACAGCAAAACCAACATTACTTACATATCAAAAAGAAATAAAGTAACCTCTGTGTCTGTTTTTAGGCTTTTTCGCTCCTTAAGGTCTCTCCAGGGCTGGAAAGTTTCTATGATATTAAAGGGATAGTTCACCCAAAAATAAAAATTTGATGTTATCTGCTTACCCCTAGGGCATCCAAGATGTAGGTGACTTTGTTTCTTCAGTAGAACACAAATGATGATTTTTAACTCCAGCCGTTGCCGTCTGTCAGCCGTATAATGAGTGTCAATGGAAACTCCATTTATAAGAGTCAAAAAAACATGTACAGACAAATCCAAATTAAACCCTGACGACACATTGATGTCCTAAGACACGAAACGATCGGTTTGTGTGATCAATGTGTCGTCACGAGCCGCAGGGTTTAATTTGGATTTGTCTGTACATGTTTTTTTGACTCTTATAGATGGAATTCCCATTGACACTCATTATACCACTGACAGACGGCAACGTTTGGAGTTCAAAATCATCATTTGTGTTCTACTGAAGAAACAAAGTCACCTATATCTTGGATGCTCTGGGGGTAAGCAGATAAACATCAAATTTTCATTTTTGGGTGAACTATCACTTTAATGATATTAACCTCTTGCCTGTTCGTAACCCTTATTTTTAAGGCTTTAAGGTCCTCTTTTGTATTTTCTCTGCCCTCTCTCTTTCTATAGTCATTCTGTTAATGTCTGCCTCATGTACTGATCTCTCTCCTCCCCCATCATGAGTGTATACGCCCCTTACTGCTGATTGGCTACACGTATATTTTGGTGCTCAGTCCGATCCACTTTCAACAGCATTTTTCAAAAATCCCTTACTGCACCTTTAACTGTAACATTAACTGTAAGGATTGTATTTTTAAATTGCATTGGTTACATTTGTTATTGAGTGTTTATGTGTGAGGTGTCTTTTGTGTGTGTGTGTGTGTGTGCGCGTGTGAGTGTTGACTAACTCTGACCAATCCACGGGCGGGCATCCACCACATGACTCCATTCACTCCACTGGCTGTGGTTGATCAGGGCATCCTGAGCTCTGATCTGGATCTGATGCAGGTGACCCACCAGAGCGTCCATGATCTTTAGACTTGTGTTCTCAGTCTCCAGCTGAGGAATGATCAATACATACATCCATTTAACAAAGGATGGATAACACTGTCCAGACTGATACAGACAGACTGATTCCGCTCAAGCTGTTATGATGATAATTTGTGACAAAAATGTGTATATACACTACTGTTCCAAATGTTGGGGTCGGTAAGATTTTTTAATGTTTAAATGTTTTTAATGTTTAAAATATATGTTAAAATGTAATTTATTCCTGTGATCAAAGCTGAATTTTTTAGCATCATTACTCCAGTCTTCAGTGTCACATGATCCTTCAGAAATCATTTTAATATGCCGATTTGCTGCCTTAAGAAACATTTATTATTATTATCAATGTTGAGAACAGTTGTGGTGATTAATGTTTTTATGGAAGCCATGACACATTTTTTCAGGATTCTTTGATGAATAGAAAGCTCGAAGGAACAGCATTTATTTGAAATAGAAATCTTTTGTAACATGTCTTTACTATCACTTTTGATCAAATTAATGTTTCCTTGAATGAATTTTTCACACACACACACACACACACACACACACACACACACACACACACACACTGGGTTTCCATGTTTTATTGGGGTATTTCATAGACTTAATGGTTTTTAGAAACTTTTAGGAATTTTGGAACGCAATGCAACAGCAATTTTCATGTTTTATGGGGACGTTCTATAGACATAATGACTTTTATACTGTACAAACTCTCAAACCTACCCATCACAGAAAACATTCTGCATTTTTACATTTTCAATAAAAACAAAACAAAAAAAAAACACTATGATTTATAAGCTGTTTTCCTCTTGGGGACCAGAAAATGTCCCCACAAGGACACACACACACACACACACACACACACACATAGGGATCTGAAGACAGCCAACATCTGGTTGTCTGATGAAAGGCCAAGCTGCCTGGTGAAAGCAGATAAGATCAGCCTATGTCTGTGGGGCTCTGAGATATGAGGGCTCTGTGTGTGTGTGTGTGTGTGTGTGTGTGTGTGTGTGTGTGTGTGTGTGTTCTTTTTGAACAACATGAGAGTGAGTAAATAATATCTGATTATGTATTATTCAGATTTTAATTATTCTTTTAACTTAGGTTGTGTGAAAAGAGAGAAAAAACAGTGTAAATGGTGTTTCAGGTGTTCATGCTTATGATAATTTATTCATTCATTGTTACATTATTACAACATTTATTATTATTATTATTATTATATTTCTCCCTACACACTTTACTAACCTCAGAACATTATATGATTGTCAACCAATAATATCTAACCATTGACGTTCATTGTTTGTACTGTACACGATTCTTACCATTGACCAGTAGTTGGAGCCAATCGGCCGGTAGCGCAGTAAGAATGTTAAGGGAAAAGCGTGCATGATTTCAGCCGCCCAGGATGAAGGCCAATTCCATTTGACCAATAACTGTGTGGGCTGACCTTCCACGTGAAGAACTTGAACATCCTCCGGAGGATCAGGTTTTACTGAAACCATATAATAAAAGATATGAAATCTTATTATGTAGAGCAGAAAAAAAAAAAAGGGGGGGGGGGGGGGGGGGGTTGGGGGGTTATGAAACCAAGTGCTACACTAAAAGACCTGAAGGAACCTTTAAGAAAGTTTCTCAACTCTACTGATTACTCGTTGAGGTTGGGGAGAAGATATATGAATATTATAAGAATATGAAGGCATATAGACTTACAGAGTTCATGAGTATCTATTTGGATAATGGTGGAGTTGGATCCCAGGGGGTTGATTTCTGTGATGTTTACAAGGACCTTCGAGGAACTCCAGAACGGTGGGTTAGTAATCGTGCACTCATTCATGCCAATATGCTCCTGCTCGCAGGGTTCGAATTTGCCTTTAACACTGTATAAAACAGCAGAAGTAACAGTAAAGGAAGTGAATCTCAAAAGGCTGAATTTATTTGATGAAAAATACAGTAACAACAGTAATATTATGAAATATTATTACAACTTAAAATAAGTGTTTTTATGTGAATATATTTTAAAATGTAATTTATTCCTGTGATCCAAAGCTGAATTTTCAGCATCATTACTCCAGTCTTCAGTGTCACATGATGCTTCAGAAATTATTCTAATATGCTGATTTGATGCTGAAGAAACATTTCTGATATTATATATATATATATATAATTTTATACAAAACAAGAGGAGACTGCACCTGTAGGAGGTTCTGTACATTGTGGGCAGATCTGTTGTCTTAGTTTGTACCCAGGAGCAGTAGATTTTCATATGATTCGGCATATGGCAAGAAACACTGACGAAATGAGGCGGATCTAAAAGAAGAAGAAGACAAAAATATCTCATGAGATAACTTTAGACACAATAAACTCTATCTGTGAACGCAATCCAAAACATCCAAACAGATAGACGGCACAAGAGAATGGTTTAGCACAGTGGTTCTCAACTCCAGTCCTCGGGACCCACCTCTCTGAACATTTTGTATGTCTCCCTTATTTAACGCACCTGATTCAGATCATCAGCTCTCAAGGAGAGAGCTCCATGAACTGAACTGAGTGTGTCAGATAAGAGAGACATACAAAATGTGCAGAGCAGTGGGTCTCGAGGACTGGAGTTGAGAACCACTGGTTTAGCACATGCGCTACATTCAAGGACAAGAGGGTATGTAATAAGGCAGACTAAACGTACACACATGCTAGAACAAGCAATCTCACCCTTCCTATCAGGAAACTGTGGAGCTGTGATGTAGTGACTTCCTGTTAGCGGAAGTGCCCTGAGTTAAACAGAAAGGGCGTACAACTGCACACTTTCTTTTGCAGCTCCCGGGGCACATAGTGCTTCCTTTTAACTGGTACATTTCCTTGCTTTCCAAGAATTTGTCCTAGTACAAGCACCGTTTTAGAGGGGCATCACGCAATCACAAGATGCAGCTGTCATATGAATATGATCCTCAATATCAATTTCAACACCACAGCAAAAACTACTATGCTGCTGAATGCACTTAATTATTAAACGTGTTCAAAATGTACAGTATATTACTATTCGCAAATTAAAATAACATGTTGAAGTTAAAGATCATATAATTCTGAAGTACACTACAAGTGTACATTCAGTACAATTAAGCAAGCTTCTTTTTCAAAAGGGGAGGCCTAGCAATTATTAACAATTCTTAATGGTAAAAGTTGTGAACATTAGAACAGACCTGTGATCCATTTTTGGGTCGCAGCCCACCAGTTTAGAACCACTTTCCCTTTGAAGCACCATTTTAGAGGCCTCAAGCACTTCATATGCTCTTCTTAGATGTATGATCCAAAATGAAATGTGTAAAGAGTCTAGCCCATGATTCAAAGAGTATCAAATCCTTTATGTTTATGTTGCTACAACACTTTCATTTATCGAAGCCAACATCATTCTAAAGATGACAGAAGCAATGGAGCTTCTTCTTTTCGGAGAGCGCAAGCAATTAAAGGGGCCGCAGCCTGAATCGGCGCATTTCTAATTATGCCCCAAAATAGGCAGTTAAAAAGATGAATTAAAAAAAAATCTATGGGGTATTTTGAGCTGAAGCTTCACAGACACATTCAGGGGACACCTTAGACTTATATTACATCTTGTAAAAAAATGTTCGATGGCACCTTTAAATTAAATATGGCATATACCCTGAGGCAATTATTTAAACCCTTTTTCTCATATATTTTATCAAATGATTCACATTGTCAGTCAAAACATGAAACAAGGGACTCCTGTATCACTGAAGTTGACTTACGGCCCAGGCGTAGTTTGATGGACTGCAGTAAAGTTCCTCGTTCATCATGGCAGCTGTAGTTTCCTTCCATTGAGTGTGTGGTGTTCAGTAGTGTAAGCGAGCCCTCATGTGTTTGCCACGGCGGTACTGAGCTCCCATTGAACCGCCATTCCACCAGAGACCTGCCGACCCCATCCAAAACTCAAAGTCAACATCTCAGTCAAAAAACCTTCACCTAGTTTCCTTGCAAACCTGCTCTAATCAAAGATATACCTACGACCAAATAACAGCTATCAACGCCAACTGGACCTACGTATCGCGTTACTCATTTGTGTGTCTTGCAAATCTTATTTTTGGCAGCCGTGTTCTCCTGGACAGCATCATTTTTGGCGAGAAATACGATTTCTCAACAACTGCATTTATATGAAACACAAGGCTTGCCAAAATCTGAGGCTGGGGAATCAATCTCCCCCCCACCACCACCCCGCCTAAATAGCCTCAATGTGTCCAAACCCTATAAGGACTGGCCTTGTGCCCCTACAGAGGGTGGTTAAGCACACTATTATCACTGCTTACAGGAAAGCTTAGATCTGGAGTCTGATGGAGTTCAAGCAAAAACTTAATATAGACTGGAGTACGTACCCGCCATGTGAGCCTCCGCATGTGAGGGTGACCCTGGAGCCCAGTCCACCGAACTGGACGTCTGAAACTGAAAGCAGGAGACATGTGAGCTGTTCTATTCCAGAGCTGTCATGGGATTATGTTATCAACAAGCCAATAGCACTGGAATTTCGTCAGAGCCAAGTGATAAGTGAAGCCAAAACATTTTGATCGCCCCCTGATGGCTGGCTGCAGTATAGGTCATAAACCCTGCCCACTACATGTAATCAAATGGGCCACAAGTCAAACTAAAAAAAAAAACAAAAAAACAATTGGTTCCTGTCATTTTAGGTAGTTCTTATCACATTTCAAGTTTTCATTTTTACAAATGATAAGTATAATTATTTGTAAAAAATTATTAGTTTTTTTAAAATAAGTTAAGGGTTTTAATTAGTTATTAAAAATTTTCCACTACTGTGCAAACTCAGGATCCATATGATGTCATCAGCAATGACCGTTTCAGGGATATTTTGGCTTAATTTTTCAACAGTGGAGGAAAGTGAAGACATGCTGTCAACTTTTTTTTTTTTTTACAATCTATTAGGGCTTTTATAGACTAGTCCAGTAGTCGAGAGATCGACTACTTCAACCACTAGTCGGCGCTGTCGGAAACAATCGACTGCTCGAGCGTGCATTAACTATTAATGAATTAAAAAAAGAGAGAGATACATCACAATATTGTAAATCTTTCCGTTTTAAACCAAGAAGGGGAGCCAATGGATATCACACAAGAAGCAACGTGCAAACTTTGCCCAAGAGTTATGCCGGTGAAAGCTTAACCTCGTTCAGTAGGCTATTCAAAGTGAAAGTAAAAAGTGACGGAGCTGTCTGACGCTGCATTAATGGACCATATTCTCTCAGAGACGAATTTCAACATAATATGCTGATAACGGTATATAACTGTCTTAATTTATTCCATTATTTTTCTTGTGGCCCGTATATAGTGAAACAAATGAGAATAATAGTATTTTGTGTTAGGTTGTATTTTTTAAGTCGGTGCTTGAAGTAGCTCTTAATTTTCATTGATGACTGCAGTCAGAGTTAGGAAATATTATAGACTATTAATAATTTTAATTATAGGCCTATAATTCATTGTATAACAGACCTAAAAACATGTTTAAAACATTTTCAAAGAGGAGCTAATAGCCTAATCTTTTATTATCCTCACAGCACATCAGTTATGTAGTGATGCACTATGAAATTATTGCGGGGCAAATTTATTAATATTAATTTAATAATAAAATAAAAGTAGCCTAATCTAATAGTAATAATAATAGACTAGAACAATGTAACAGGCCTACATTAATTGGAAATGCCAAATCCTCTTAATATTGCAAGTATTTGATGCTTTTGACAATATCTCTGGCTATCATCGCTACATGATCATCGTCTGTTGACGCAACCTAGGTTATCATGGATTTATTTGGCTTTACTCTGTTACATACAAATTAAAATATGTAATATCATAATTATAATGTTTTAATTGCTGCATTAGGCTATGATTTAATATACATTTATTGATAAGAACTATTTCATGTCTTTTCATTTACAGTAGCATGAACCACGAGTAGTCGAGTAACTCGAGTATTGTTTTGATAAGAAATTGACTAGCAGAAATCAGTAGTTGTGCAACCCCTACATTCTATAGTGAAAGCATTGGGGGTGTAGGTTTTTTTTTTTTTTTTAACTATAAAATATTAAAATAAAATAAATAAATATAGCTGTCGAAGTTAACGTTAACTAAGGCTGGGACAATATCTCTCGATTCAATACTATCATGATACTTGGGTGCCAATATGACATGTATTGTGATTTTTATGAATTGTGATTCTACAAGTATTGTGATTCGATATTGCTATGTATTGCAAATTTTGTTTGCTTTTTTAACTCTCTAGACAATGGGGAAAATTTGAATGATACACTTATACATGATGGTACAGGTCATTTGCCCATTTGCCATTTTTCACTTTCTTGTTTCCACTAATAAGAGATATGACGTCATGTAATACTCACAGATACAACACCCTCATGCTGAAATAAAATAGGTAACTTTCCTCTGCCTCATCTACTGTATAAGCAAGGACTAAAATACAGCAATTTAATTTAATGACTCTCATACTATATTATCATATAGTTAACTATATTTTAAATGAACTACAAACAAAAAAATGATGTTTCTTTTATCATTGCATTCTTTCTTGTTCACTCAGTCACATTCCTGACTAAATGGCTCATTATGCGGCTCATTATGGGGCTCTTATGGGCAGGGTCTTAATCTCCTCAGGTGTGAATCACAGCAATTTTCATTAAGATTCACGCCTCCTTGCATATGGCCATCCTAAACAAAAAGTGTCTTAGAAATTTAAAATCAATACATTCTTTTATGTGTCTGAATGGTTTTTACATCACTTTGAAGCAAAAACTCTAGACTAAAATATATAGTTCCCAAAAGTCTTGTGAAAAAATATGGTAACACTTTACTTGAAGGGGTGTGCATAAGACTGACATGACACCTTCATAATCTTGACATGACACGTGTCATGAATATGAAGGAGGTTTTATGCATGTTTATGACAACTGTCATTAAATGTCATTCGCTCAATTATGTCATTTCTAATGCAAAGATGACATTGTTTGAGATGTCTTTGTTACGAAAACTTGACATAAACCAATACATCATAACCTGTCAGTGTCTTTGTCATGACAACTTGACATTAGCAAAACATCATAACCTGTCATAAACATGACATAGCAGATTAATTATCAAACTTAAAAAAACTAATTAGCTTTATGGGTTAACATTACATTACATTATTTTGGTAACACTTCAGTATAGGGAACACATATATAAACGATTAACTGACTTTTTCCCTCAATAAACTCTTAATTTACTGCTTATTGTAGTTAATTGTTAGGTTTAGGTATTGGGTAGGATTAAGAATGTAAAATATGGTCATGCAGAATAAGGCATTAATATGTGCTTTATAAGTACTAATAAATAGCCAATATTTTAGCCATATGAATGCTAATAGTAATAAGCAACTAGTTAAAAGACTCTAAAATAAAGTGTTACCATTATTTTATAACAGTGTCATCTTTTTTATGAAATTTGAAATAGTCTATTATCTGACCTTCTGTTGGAGGAAACTTAAAAAAAAACAAAAAAAACAAAAAAAAAAAAAAAACATGAAATGAAAAATAGTCTTGACGCTGTTATAAAATTATTTGTCAGAGTATTGTCACTTAATGACATTTTAATGACAAGTTCAATTTGTACCACTGTACTTGAGCTCAAGATACATATTTATGACACTATTATAATGGCCTCATGACAGCCAATGTCAAAACCAACCACATGACAGTTTAATGTTAACCCATAAAGCTAAATGATGTCAAGTTGTCATGACAAAGATACTGACAGGTTATGATGTATTGGTTTATGTCAAGTTGTCATAACTCTGACATCTCAAACAATGTCATCTTTGCATTAAAAATGACATAACTGAGCGAATGACACTTAATGACAGTTGTCATAAACATTCATAAACCCTCCTTCATATTCATGACATGTGTCATGTCATGATTATGAAGGTGTCATGTCAGTCTTATGCACACCCCTTCAAGTAAAGTGTTACCAAAAATATTTAGTATGTGTTTTGAGGCCTTATATCAGTGACTTATTTTTTTTATTTTTTTTAAAAACCCTGCATATACGTAATTCTCTCAAAAATACAAAGTACATACTTGTTGCTCACATATTATTGTAGCCTAGTTTGTGCTGAATACAGTATAATGAGACTTTTGTAATTAAAATGTTTATAAGCAACTGAAAAAAGCACAAATAAATGTCAGGGCATGTCAAAACTTCTCCAGGGCCCCAAATTAGCCTCAGACCCCATAGGGTTAATGAATTAATATAAATTCTGGAATAAGTAATTTTGTTTTCTTCCCTTAAAAAGAAACTAAATACAAATTATTCTCCATTTAATAAATAACTGACAGCTCTATTCTATTTTATAGAATTTATAGATTTATAATTTATTATAAAAAAATATTTAGATAATAAATCTCTATAATTTATAGATTTATTACACAATGATTAAAAAGTTTGGAATCTTTTAGATGTTTTATTGTTTTTGACATAAGTCTCTAAAAAGTTATCACAGTTTCAGCAAAAAAAAAAAAAAAAAAAATGAAGCAGCTCATCTGTTTTCAACATTGATAATAATAATTAAAAATGTTTCTTGAGCATCAAATCAACATATTAGAATCATTTCTGAAGGATCATGTGACACTGACGACTGAAGTAATGATGCTTTGATCACAGTAATAAACTACATATTAAAATATATTTCAATAGAAAACATTTTAAAGGTGCCATCGAACGTTTTTTTTACAAGATGTAATATAAGTCTAAGGTGTCCCCTGAATGTACTTGTGAAATTTCAGCTCAAAATACCCCATAGATTTTTTTTTTATTAATTTTTTTAACTGCCTATTTTGGGGCATCATTAACTATGCACCGATTCAGGGGCTGCTGGCCCTTTAAATCTCATGCTCCCTGCCCATCGAGCTTGCGATTCTATAATAAAGTGCATTTACAAAGTTCACACAGCTAATATAACCCTCAAATGGATCTTTACAAGATGTTCGTCATGTATGCTGTATGCATGCTTCGGGTCATGTGAGTATAGTATTTATTTGGGTGTTTATATTTGATTCTGAACGAGTTTGATAGTACTCCGTGGCTAAAGCAAACATTACACACTGTTGGAGAGATTTATAAAGAATGAAGTTGTGTTTATGAATTATACAGACTGCAAGTGTTAAAAAATGAAAATAGCGACGGCTCTTGTCTCCGTGAATACAGTAATAAACGATGGTAACTTTAACCAACAGTAGCCTGCATTAGCAACATGCTAACGAAACATTTAGAAAGACAATTTACAAATATCACTAAAAATATCATGATATCATGGATCATGTCAGTTATTATTGCTCCATCTGCCATTTTTCGCTGTTGTCCTTGCTTGCTTACCTAGTCTGATGATTCAGCTGTGCACAGATCCAGATGTTAATACTGGCTGCCCTTGTCTAATGCCTTTCATAATGTTGGGAACATGGGCTGGCATATGCAAATATTGGGGGCGTACACCCCGACTGTTACGTAACAGTCGGTATTATATTGAGATTCGCCTGTTCTTCTGAGGTCTTTTAAACAAATGAGATTTATTTAAGAAGGAGGAAACAATGGAGTTTGAAACTCAGTGTATGTCTTTTCCATGTACTGAACTCTTGTTATTCAACTATGCCAAGATAAATTCAATTTTTAATTCTAGGGCACCTTTAAATTGTGATGATATTTAAAATATTACTGTTTTTTACTGTATTTTTAATTAAATAAATACAGCCTTGGTAAGCATGAAAGACTTCTTTCCAAAATGTTACAAATCTTTAAAAATTAAAATACATAAAAGTTTGTATGAAATAAACACCTCAGTACGTATACTCAGATCGGCTTTCATCTTGCTGTCATACATTTTTCTGTCAATTGCAAACTACTTCTTACATTTTTTAAAAGTACCAATTGATTGTAGTTTAACAACTATAATTTATATGCTGCCTAACATGCTACAGCTTAATAGCTGCTTCCCCCAATTCCACTGCTTCATATGTTCATCTTTAAAAGCCTAGCAGAGATTCTATAGCAAGAATCAAGGTGTTTACATTACTGTGCTTTTCTGCCTAGTCAGATTTCAGTATTTATATCAGACATTTACTGCCAAGAGTTAAACAAAGAGAGGCAAACACACACGCGCACAGAGTCACACACACTGGGAGTGGCGTCGTTCCAGTGGCCGGGGTCTAACTGCGCTCAAGAAACGCTCGTGCTCAATGTCGGCTTTCAGGAAATATTGGCAAAAGCATATTATTTGAAATCCCACCACATTTCTCAAATTTCTCTCTCTCTCGCTGGCCAGCGAAATAGCAGCCATAACACACTCACACAAGCCAGAGTGGCTTGCATTAATTGAGCAATCCATATGTAGGGCAATGGAGACTGGGAGTTTTAAACACAGATGTTTATTGTTCTACGAAACAAGCCCATAGCTATGTTCCTGGTATGGATTAAAATTTTGAATTCGAATTTTCACATGATGAATCTTTTTGCTATTTGGAGAAGTTGTTCAGTGTTATTTCATCCTGCTTTGACTAAACAAAGACACGCTACAAAGACTTTTGACCAATTCCATATGCTGGAACACAAATCCAAATACTAGCAGCAACAAAATTCGAATGCTAACGTAACTAAGCTATCCATCACAGAATTAAATTACATTTTAAAATATATTATAATAAAAACAGTCCTTTTAAATTGTAATAATATTTCACAACATTGCTGTTTATCCAAAACACTAGCAGCAACAAAATTTGTATGCTGTAACTATCCCGAAGCACTTTGGTACAAATACAGGCAATCCATACCTTCATTGGTCCATATCTCTGATTTGACGTGGTCAGAGAAGAGGATGATGATTCCAGTGACTATTAGATCGCCAAGGCATGACACGAAACCGGGCATCTGTGAGGGTGAAAAAAACAACAACAACAACCATTTAGGCTGTTAGTCAAGTGGAAGTTAATGGGTATCATCCTGTGTAAAACGTCCACCTGCTTAGCAACCGACAAGGCTGTGAAACATCATCACAATTAACCGCTCTAATTTCGATATAGGCAAACAAGACACCATGGCAATACGTGCGTGACCGAGCGTCTGATAGATTTTAAAAGCTTTGCAGAATTCTGGGAAGATATTTTGCTAAAGAACATTCACATTAATTGACTGTCGAGGTCATTCTGGGTTATGACGTCAAATGATAAGGGCCCGCTATCTGAAACACAGCCCTGAGGAGTCTTGTATCAACAGACTGTAAACATTTTAAAACAAATACTGTAACTGACAGGACACATCTGTCATGTGTGCGGATGGGATTTGCCTGGCAGGCATCGTTTTATGACAAACGGATGCTTCTAAAGCCTAAAGGAAATGCAGGAAATATCTTCATATACACACTCCTGAAGTCACTAAACCTCACAACAAGACTTAGGAGAGTTTATTAATTCATTAATGGCTGAAAAGTATTCCCAAACGGAAGTGAAAAACGGAAGCAAAGTGCTTTGAGAATGTGGTATTTACCAATACCATCATACAAAAGAAGAGATCATCTAGCTCCATATTGCCAGAAACATTCGCAGTGAAAGAGATTAATAGCAGAAATATTACTTTTCTGAAAAAAAATAAAATAAATAAATAAATAAATATTTAACACAAAAATGGACACTGAAATTTTCAGTTTACTGAAAGTTACAGTACACACTGACAATAAGCACTGTAAAGAATTTTTACTTCAGTGTTTGTTTTATTTCATGGCATCACCTTCCCATATTTGGATAGGGCTTCAAACAGAACATTGATTTGTTAATAAAATCACATCTCGATGACAACATCAACAGAAGAAAAACAAACAAAGACAACTTTTAACCACTAGGATTCCCAGAGTTTTCCGTTACATCTGATAAATGTGAACTAGCCATATGGGTGCGAGATATGTATCGTCTACGATAATATTTATTTATTTCCGCCATGTCAGCAACAAGGCTATAAACAGAATAAACAACAAAATTCATACTATTAACAAAAGAAAAAAACTAGTATAAGACATTTCATATTAATACAAGATAGGAATTCTAAAATACATTCAGGTGATACTTTCTTAAATACATCAGTTAAACACATCTCGGAATAAAACCGTTGTCTATTTGTCTACGATAATATCCATAATGATTGTTTTAAAGATATGCAAGCTGACATTATTGAGTATGTCAGTCGCTTTGCAAGAACCAAACAAACAGCCAGGACATTTCTCCCTCCTTGGGTTTAGTCTTATATCAAATGATAGCAATGCCACGAAAGTGCCATTCCTATATATCGGCACGATTGTGAATGTCATACAGATTTTATAAAAGTGTTCAATAACATTTTATTTTTAGTCTATGAAAATTTCCAAATGAAACCACAGCAGAACTGTTATGCATCTCAGATCAACACTTCGTTACTGAATGATTTTGCCATTTGAACAAATCATTTTAATGAATGATTCAATGAGTCAGCCCTCTGAAAAATGATTCAATGCTCTTTAGTATTATAGTACAGTATAGTCATAAAATTAACTTCATAAGATCTAAAAACTGGATTCACTAGATATTGAAAGATTTGTTTAAATCAGAGGTCTCCAAACCTGGTCCTGGAAGGCTGCTGTCCTGCAGAGTTTAGCTCTCACCAGCTTCAACACACCGTGAAAGTTTCTTGTATGCCTAGTGAGACCTTGGTTAGCTGGTTCAGGTGTGTTGGGGTTGGAGCTAAACTTTGCAGGACAGCGGCCCTCCAGGACTAAGTTTGGAGACCTCTAGTTTAAATGATGTGAATGCATATTTGCTGAATGTCATAATGTTGTAGTTCAATTAACACCTGACCATTATTTAGCCCATAGGCTACATCCTTGTTTTCATTGTCATTCTCAACTTCTTGAGCATCATGGGATTTCATGGGTTTTCTCAAAGCAGACGGGTCAGAGAAATGCTTAGGATTTGTCAACATTCTTGGCAGCTGTAACCAAGTAGCCTGATTGTAGAAGATTATATGTAGCAGTAATCAAGAGACACATATTTTAGTCAAAATGACACAATCCTCCACAGTAAATCAGTTTTCAGAGGGGAAAAGTAAGACTAAAATTCACAGAGCAGTGAAAACACACTTGATTTTTATTTCCATATGGTTTAGCAATCATTATTATCTGACATCTCTTGGTAATCAGAATATAGGAATTTTCCTCACTACATTAGAAGAGTTTGACTTCTCAAAACCGCAGGCTGGAGTTTGTCCCCATTAGTTTTATACTACTTCATTGCAGGACTGCACCAATCGGCAATGTTTTTCCCACACTATTAATCTAAAACACAGACTTATAATGCCATAAAGTTCCCCTAATATGCTTTTTCAGATTGTATCTTTCATGTAGTGTGTAATATAGATGTTTGTGAAAGTAAAACACCTGCACTGTTTCAAAGATTGGAATTATTGTCTCCCAAAAGAAAGAAGTCAATCTGAACTTACTTCCTGCTCGTACCTTTGTAGGCCTGTAACAAATTTGCATAATGGCAGCCTATGGTCTTCACTAGCTGCCCACGAACAATGTCTACTTTGACCCTCAAACACTGTTGTTGTATCTGAGGCCTGGAAGAGTTTGGTTTGTGTTTTCGACATTTCAAGAAGACGCTGTTTTCTGCGCTGTGAAAGCAAATGAATTGCATGAACTTCCAAAGGATGAGGACTCACACTGGAATTAACACCATGGTTACTGTTCGTATCTCTTTGTATAAAAGTACTGAAGAAGATACGGAGCTGAAATTCAGATATGGTAATGAGTGTTTGGTTCTGAGACACGCTGTAAATGATAGACCAATCATAACAGACTTGGCCATCTGATCAATCAGAGCAGAGTAGACCAATCACAACAGACAGAGCCATCTGACCAATAAGAGCAGAGTAGACCGATCACAACAGACTAGTCCATCTGATCAATAAGAGCAGAGTAGACCAATCACAACAGACAGAGCCATCTGACCAATAAGAGCAGAGTAGACCGATCACAACAGACTAGTCCATCTGATCAATAAGAGCAGAGTAGACCAATCACAATAGACTGAGCCATCTGAAATATCAGAGCAAAGTAGGCCAATCTTCTTTCAGACAAACAGAATCTGAGATATATTTAAAAATATTCTTATATATGTTTTTATATTTTTCAAATTCTGAAGACAGAAAAAATGCATTCATCCATTAAAAAAAAAGAAACCATACGACTCCCGAGGGTTAATAAAGGCCTTTTGAAGCAAAGGGATGCGTTTTTGTAAGAAAAATGTCCATATTTAAAACTTTATATATTCAAGCAAACTAGCTTCAGCCGACAGACCGCACGCAGAATGCACAAGTCATTATTTTTTGGGGTGAATTCTCCCTTTAAGCTCACAGTGTGTGCAATGAATCCTAGCTGTACACGTGTATCTTAGGGTGCCAAACCTGAGGGCAGCCTAAAGCCAGCAGTGGTCATTCTCTTATTTGACAGTTTGTTATCTGGATGGCCTCCATGTTCTCCACTCTCAAAACACTGTCAAATTCAGCATTGAGGTGCAGCTCTTTTCACATTCCATAAAAACCTTCTGCATGTCATCATCAAGCATTTGCAAGAGTAACAGGTTTTGCTGTTGGTCTACATGGGACATTGCACTTTAAACCACTTAAAGGCTGCCTGATTATAATAACAGTGGTTGGACAGTGTGGAGTGGATGTTTCTGGGAGAAATGGTCAATATGTTAATTATTTTTATGTTGTTGTTTTTGGTAAATGACTTCATAAATCTATACAGATCTGCCTGTTTTAAGCTAAATATACTGTCAAAACTAAGTAAAAGCACTTGCTTAAAATCAGGCCTTAAACATTTGAATCAATGTACAGTCAAAACATTTTTTTTTCTTTCTTTTTTTTTGAAAATTTTCAAAAGGGAAAAAAATAAGAATAAACTAATTAAACAAACAAAAAATATCATCTGCCAATACAATACTACAATAATATTAAAAAATATATAATATATAGTACATATCTAAAGTTTTGAATATAATATTTTTTAAGACTATATATATATATATATATATATATATATATATATATATACACACACATAGCAAAATCCCCAGAGTTAAATCAACTCTGCTCAGAGTACATATGGTCCCTCTCTAAATAGTGGTAAAATAACACTGAAGCAGAGCTAAATTCAGTAAGTAATGATTGTACATTAGTGATGAACACCTGCTGTTAACAAGCAGAATCACTGAAGAAATAAGAAAAAACACAACAACTACAAGTGATTTAAGTCACATCCTTATTAATTGCTTAATTATCTCATTAACTTTAACTCTGCTTCAGTGTTACTTTAACACTATTTAGACAGGGACCATATGTATTCTGAGCAGAGTTGATTTAATTTTGGGGATTTTGCTGTGGAAAAAAAAAATTGCTAAATGAGAAGAGAAAGGGTAATAAACTAATTGTAACTAATACAAATACGGTAACCACATTATTATACATGTTATATTGTTTATTATTTAATTTAAAAATATAAAGAAATTATACAAATAAAAAGGATTTGCACACAACAGGATCATATCATAATACAGCACCATATCTACTGCCATAAGATCTGTTTGCCTTTCGAACCACTCACAAAGTGGATGCACCTGCGGTTCTTTGAGATAGAGCCAAAAGGGGCAGAGTTATAATTCAGGCTTCATCAACCCCCACCCAAAAGAATGCTTTGACTTTTCCTTAACCACAAAAATGCATCTCCACACAAGCTCTCTACCTTCCACATGTCAAACCCACAGCGTGAAAAACCAAGAGCTAAACGGTGACCACAAGCCAGTGGTAAATTATATATCAGGGGCATATCCTTATATATTATTTAGTCTGTTGCCTGTTGTTGTTCAAGACGGCTGGGTCGAATGCAACAGAACGATGGAGCATCTGGCAAAGATAAACATAGAGCTGTTAATCCATGTTAAAAACAGCCCCTCAGTACCCATAACATCCTTTAGCGTTTCCCAACATTATGGGCAGGATGACAGTACTATTTTAATAACAATAATAATAATAATAACAACAATAATAATAAAGTTACTACTGAAACATTGTGGTAAATGGATATATATATATTCATAAAAAAATCATATGTTGAAAATCGGAGGCTGAAATAAAAGGGTATTGTCTTTTACAGTTAGATTTTCAACTTATGAATATTGTAAAACTAGTGGGGAAAAAAATAGTACCCATTGTTAACCATTGGCTTTGCATTGAGATCACTCACAAGACAAATTGCACTAGAATAATGTAGTAGCTATGAATATCCTGCAGCAAAACCTCTTCTGTGAATGACAATCATTCACATTTTGTTTATATGGCATTACAAGACCTTATTGCACAGTGGTACCAAATGTTCCTAAAATTACCATTTATGAAAATGTGATGGCTTTGGAGAATTTTTCCAACCACAAGTTTTCATATTTGAATATTCAATGCCAAAACAAACACATACACACACAAATGCACATATGCCAACCAGATGTTCAGTTTGCAAATTCAAGTAAAAAAAAAAGTGAAAATTTACAACCACAATGCATGGACACAACTCAGGATTAATGGCAACTATCAGATTCTGGAGCACAAACACACACACACACACACACACACACACATACATATGGATAACCTTGCCAAAATCTGAATCATCAGAAAACCCACATGTACAACTGTAACTCATCTATCAGAATCAACCTCACATCACAACACCAGTGGAATCGAACACTATGGCTCTGTTCCAAAACCTACATAAAGAAAGCTTAAATGAAAAGTTGTTGCCTTGGCAATTAACTAAAATAAAATAAGTTTAAGTTGAAATACTAAAATTACTAAAACTAAAATTAAAACAATAATATAACTTAAATAATTTAAACATAAAAAACAATTCAAAATATCAATAAATCAGAGTGTCTATATACACCAAGTGCAAATAGCCTGCCTTGAGGCTATTTACACTAACTCCACCCACCACTGTCTGATTGAGACAGACAAAATTACAAAAGAAACCTGTTTGATAACAGGAGCAGTGGCGTTTTCTTTTGATGCGACCTGTGTTTAAAAAGTGCCTTTTTCCATGCATTTATTTTAAATAAATATTAAGAAAATATTAGAAAAATGGAAATAAAGTGCCTAACGAGCTGGGCTGTCACTAGAGGGGAGAAAGGTGGTTTCAAAAGCGGGTGGTCCACGAGGCTATTGGCTCCGACTCAAGCGACATTTGTAATTTAAGTTTGTTAAGATTTTATTTTATTTCAGCTTTATTTCAATTAACAAAAAACTTTTTATATATATATATATATATATATATATATATATATATATATATATATATATATATATATATATATATATATATATATATATATATATATATATAGTTTTAGTTTTAGATAACAATAACAACACAGGATCGTACTAATAGTTTATTAAGGCATAATCTAGTGTTGGATGCTATGGTATGGATGCTATGTACAATATTATCCTATTAATTATTATTAATTGATGTAAACATCAGTTTGGCATCAGAGTAAATACAGCTTCACATTATATAACACTTGAGTTAATAGCAAAAGACTTGATGCAGCAACTTGTGATGTAGCTCAACAACTGTAAACAATTCAACTCCATTTTGCGTTGTGCTTAATGAAAACTTTTAAATAAGCTCAATTCCATTTTCAAATTACTACTTTTTTTTACCATCTTATGTGTAACTGCCAATTCTGTTGTATAAAAAAACAGTATAGCCAAATATTTGCTAATATATTTCTATGGTTGCACAGAATATCATTATACTACCCAACATTGGCATAGTCTATAAAACTATTTAAATCCTATTAATTTAGTATGATTTCTTATACTTCCCTTAAAGACCAAATTAAGTCCTCAGTACTTAGTCACTAATCGTTTTGCAGGAAGGACAATGGATCAAAAGAAAAAAAGGCAAAATAGGGTAGGGGGACCCTGGGGGACGCAAGTTGCCTGAAAGTAGGAAAGACGGCCAAAGAAAGTGCGAAGGAATGCGCAAGTCTCGCCAACATTTTATGTTTCTTTCCATAGAATTCCAGCGCTTGCTCCATGGGGTTGCTACGCCTGCCAATAGTGGGGCCTACTCTCAAAGTGCTGTGATAACAAGTGATAAGACTCTTATGAAAGTCTTTTCTGATATGATTTTCAATGTCAGCCGAGCTGCAACAATTATATCTACTTATTATATCTACTTCACAAGCGTATCGCCTATTGCCATTGTTTGTATATGGAAAATTGAAAAGGCATTGTTGATAAAAGGCGTAGAAGTAAAGACATCCTGGGGCCTTGTGTGAGGTATTGGTCAAAAAAAAGAACAATGCCTTTTTGAAATGCCTTCGCCGACTCCAAGGACACTTTTTAGTATGCAAACACTTTGCAGCATCTTCTGCTTGGACATCTAGAAAACAAGTTCACTCATTTCAGAGGTTGTTTGTCTTTCTTTCCAAGTACTAATTATTAGGACCCTTACAGCGCAATGCAAGTCTAAGCATAGATCGCAAAGATGACTCATGAAGTAACATGCAGTCTTTTTACAAGGGAAAATGCAGATAGGACGACTGAAAATAGACAGTGTTCTCTCTTTGGCACATTCCAACTCATCCAACACGCTTGGATGGAAAAGCTCACGTGAGGAATGTGATGCACATTTGCCCTGGTTTTTATGCATTCTTCTCTGACAGTTTCCTATCCCACAAGCATACATAGGCGGTGAGCATTTTAGACATAATAATTATTCAGTGCAAGTGACATTTCTCTAGATTATCACCTTTGCAAAGGGCAGCGGTTGAGAACAATAACCCTACATAAGCTGATGGTGCACCGGACAAAACCGGCATTTACTTTAATCTCCTGTGCATAATGAGCCTGGTCAACAGGAAAATAAAATGTGTTTGAACTTTAACATTATTAAGAACAACAATATATGTTTTCCCATTTCCCAACAAGAAGCTGTTAGGTGCTACCAGATCAAGTGTTAAAGTAAACTTTAATGCTTTTTGCATGTAGAAAATAGACCAAATCAATGATAAGCCCTGATTAGTATCACAACTTTAGAAGTGACATTTATATCTTATGAAATAAAATGTCAGAATTGTGATTTGGATCACTTCATAACAATTTAATACAACTTTTCTATCAGGAGCATGTTTCTAACTACTGTATTTAAATTAATTTTGATATTTTTTAGAGCATAAAGTCAAAAATGCTGGGGTGATACTGTACAAATGATTCAAACTGACAAAAAAGAAAGAAAGCAATATTCTTTTCTTTCAAGTGTTTAGAATGAACCTTTATTATTATTTCTAGAAAAAAAAAGAAAATGTTTTAACAAAACTGCTTCAGTGCTAATATTTGAATACCTTTGTCCACCAAATCAGAGTTATGTGGTGAGACCAACAAATGCAGATGGTGCAACTAACTTGCAGAACTTTATAAAAAAAAAAAAACACAACAGGAAATGATGTCATATGGCTGTCCTCACTGCTGTATGTGAAGGTCAAAAACTCTCTTTTAATTTTAATTTTACTACACAAGGTCAGTTCAGGCTGTAAAATGTCTTTTGGTGTGACTCCTCAAAAACTTAGAGTAAGGAAAATATGTTTTTACTTCATGCTTGATGGTTACAGACTTATAAGACCATGCAAATCTAACATGAAGATTGCATTTCTAAGAACTTGGCATATGTTTTAAATTAGATTTTCCCTTAGTTCTCATGACCCTTATTCCAAGTTGCTATCCAACCAGCAAACGTAAACACAGTTACTTTCTCTCTACAAAAGTAAACTAAAATCTACAGTTAAATTAATATAGAACACTATATTAGTTGGGGATTAATCATTTTGCTTTATTTTTGCAAAGCTTAAATATAACTGAATAAGATAAAAGAAGCCAAAGAAAATAAATAAACAAATAAATAAATGAAACATATAAAAACAAATATTTCTTTAATGTCTTGCTAATGTAGTTTAACCACACCCTTCTTGAAAAGCCATTTAGCTAAAGTCTGATTTCCTACTCATGTCCTTGTAAGTCCGAGATGATTGGATGCATTTTCCCAGAGTTGCCTGCGGTGCAGGGCCACTGCAGGTCTTCGGAAAAAAAGAAAGAAGAGAGAGCGGTTCAAGCACATCTTCGCAACAAGAAATGAGTTTCAAGGGATTCAAGGAAAATAAAGCTGCAAGTAATCTTCCCTGTTGTTTGAATGGGCAGAGTTTGCTAAACAGTCCAGGATGTGGATACACAGGGGACCAGCGCTTGTGTTCTCTCTTCGTAACTTGAATATAGACCACCCAGGGCCCTTCAGATAAAGGTGTGTTTTACAGATAATTGACTGGCAGTGCTTGTAGAATCTGAGCCCAAAGATACAGCATTAGTCTAGAAGAATGGTGATGGGTCCGGGTCTACTGAGAGAGAGTAGGTTGCCCATTTCAGGAAGAATGGGTTGGAACATTTTTTCATCTGAAGATATGGACTTTGTCCAGACATAAACACTAGGTACAATATGAAGTCTAGTTGGGTGACAACTGGTAGTTTTCAGCCCTGCAAAGAAATACTGGAATTTTTGTTACCAGGGAAACAACACTGAAATTATGTTGTGTGCACTGCCAGCTTGCCTAAGGCAAATAAGACTTAGGCCCCGTCCACACGAAGCCAGAGCTTTCCCTATCTTTTTTTTTCTCATCTCAAGAAATATCTGCGTACACATGAAACCACTGAAACGACATGCCAGACCAGTATGTGGCACTGTAATTCTGCCACAGAGATACACTTAAAACAGCGAATAAGACTTGGGGCATGCACATAAACCTTGTGCGCTGTATACAAACTTCAGTAAAGCTTAGAAATAACGCTTTATTTTGTCTCAGTAGCTTCTGCAGTATGAACACAAGCATCTAGAGTTCTCTATTGTTGTTGTTGTTGCTGTTTTGTGCTGTTAGTGGTGTCTGAATAGGGTCGACATGTGTGGTTTCACAAAATATACTGATTGGCGTTTTCAGATTTATCCACTCTGGGACCCGGTTTCAAAAAATTGCGGTTTCACCTTCCCAAAACGCCGGATCCGTGTGGATGAAACGCCTATCCGATACAAAATTTGTGCGTATACGCAGAAACGCGCTTCCGTATGGAAGGGGCCTTAATGACTTTAACTTCTTCTGGACCTGATGTAACTTTGAATATCACAAATCAGCCGATCAATCTTCTTCCAGAATTCATTGTACAAACCCGATTCCAAAAAAAGTTGGGACACTGTACAAATTGCAAATAAAAACAGAATGCAATGATGTGGAAGTTCCAAATTTCAATATTTTATTCAGAATACAACATAGATGACATATCAAATGTTTAAACTGATCAAATGTATCATTTTAAGGGAAAAATAAGTTGATTTTAAATTTCATGGCATCAATACATCTCAAAAAAGTTGGGACAAGGCCATGTTTACCACTGTGTGGCATCCCCTCTTCTTTTTATAACAGTCCGCAAACGTCTGGGGACTGAGGAGACAAGATGCTCAAATTTAGGAACAGGAATGTTGTCCCATTCTTGTCTAATACAGGCTTCTAGTTGCTCAACTGTCTTAAGTCTTCTTTGTCGCATCTTCCTCTTTACGATGCACCAAATGTTTTCTTTGGGTGAAAGATCTGGACTGCAGGCTGACCATTTCAGTACCTGGATCCATCTTCTACGCAGCCATGATGTTGTAATTGATGCAGTATGTGGTCTGGCATTGTCATGTTGGAAAATGCAAGGTCTTCCCTGAAAGAGACGACGTCTGGATGGGAGCATATGTTGTTCTAGAACTTGGATATACCTTTCAGCATTGATGGTGCCTTTTCAGATGTGTAAGCTGCCCATGCCACACGCACTCATGCAACCCCATACCATCAGAGATGCAGGCTTCTGAACTGAGCGCTGATAACAACTTGGGTTGTCCTTGTCCTCTTTAGTCCGGATGACATGGCATCCCAGTTTTCCAAAAAGAACTTAAAATTTTGATTTGTCTGACCACAGAACAGTTTTCCACTTTGCCACAGTCCATTTTAAATGAGCCTTGGTCCAGAGAAAACGTCTGCGCTTCTGGATCATGTTTAGATATGGCTTCTTTTTTTGACCTATAGAGTTTTAGCCGGCAACGGCGAATGGCACGGTGGATTGTGTTCACCGACAATGTTTTCTGGAAGTATTCCTGAGCCCATGTTGTGATTTCCATTACAGTAGCATTCCTATATGTGATGCAGTGCCGTCTAAGGGCCCGAAGATCACGGGCATCCAGTATGGTTTTCCGGCCTTGACCCTTACGCATAGAGATTGTTCCAGATTCTCTGAATCTTTGGATGATATTATGCACTGTAGATGATGATAACTTCAAACTCTTTAAATTTTTTCTCTGTGAAACTCCTTTCTGATATTGCTCCACTATTTTTCGCTGCAGCATTGGGGGAATTGGTGATCCTCTGCCCATCTTGACTTCTGAGAGACACTGCCACTCTGAGAGGCTCTTTTTATACCCAATCATGTTGCCAATTGACCTAATAAGTTGCAAATTGGTCCTCCAGCTGTTCCTTATATGTACATTTAATTTTTCCGGCCTCTTGTTGCTACCTGTCCCAACTTTTTTGGAATGTGTAGCTCTCATGAAATCCAAAATGAGCCAATATTTGGCATGACATTTCAAAATGTCTCACTTTCAACATTTGATATGTTATCTATATTCTATTGTGAATAATAGGTTTATGAGATTTGTAAATTATTGCATTCCTTTTTTATTCACAATTTGTACAGTGTCCCAACTTTTTTGGAATTGGGTTTGTATATGCATTATAAATTATTAAAAATTTGTGTGGATTGTACAGATCAGGTCTGTAGATATGTAACAAAAAACTTCCAATGGCAGCTTATTAAAGGTTACAGGAACTGTTCATCCAAAAAAGGAAATTATGTTCTTATTTATTCACCTTAATGTAATTCCAAACATTTTCATGTAATTCCAAACCTTTTCCAATTTTACGTCATTTTACATTATGGATGTTTTTCGGAAGCTGGTTATTATTGGTTATTATGTTTTAAATATGGATATTTTTCTTACAGAAACCCATCGCTTCGATTAAGAAGGTCTTTATTAACCCCCTGGAGCCGAGTGGAATACTTTTATGATCAATGGATGCAATTTTTTGGGCTTCAGTATTTTTTTTAATATAACTCTGTGTTCATCTGAAAGAAGATAGTCATATACACCTAAAATGGCTTGAGGGTGAGTAATTCATGGGATAATTTTCATTTTTGGATGAACTATCCCTTTAACTTAAAGTCTTCCCTTTCCTGAAAGTAATGTTGAGAGACGAAAGAATTTTAATCTTCTGGTGAACTAATCCTTTTAGCTCAAGTGCAAATTGCTGCCAAACCAGGTAGACTGGATTAAAAAAAAATCAGAACAATTATTGTTGCAGATAAAAATACAAAAAAGTTAACATCCAGTGTCTTAAGGCTCCAGTGTCTCTAAGGAAGTGTAGAAGTAAATTTAGGCTGGGTAATGACACAGAAAGCAAATAAACAAGTGAGCCAATGCATATTTCAAATTGCCCACCCAAAGCCTCTGTGATACCCTTCTACATGAGGGAAGCTGATGATCTAATAAGTCAAAGAAAGAGAACAGCATCTGTTTGTGAACTTCTCACAGTCAATGTTTGTGCAGTTTGACAGATACAGCTAAAAGTCTTTGCAAAAGAGGCAAATTGCGCGCATTTGGACCTGGCTTTGAAAACAGGCATCAGTTTGACGTGGAAACGGGGATAAGGCCGCGGAGCAGCACTCTACACAAGAGCTATCATAGCCACTCAAGGCTGGAATTTCCTCAGGCACTGGCCAGAATAAGATGGCTACCAGATGCCAGCTATTCACTAAGCTTTTGGCTGGTTTCCCAGGAGAATTGCAGCCTCAGCCAGTTCTGCTTGAAGGTAGACTGTGCGTGAACACTTACCCTCACTTTACTCAACACAGGATTAAACAGAAAGGACAAAAGCATCCTCAACTGATTGATTGCCTTGTTCTGTGGTTCCAAACATGGCCTGAAGACTTGATTACAACTTAGTATGGCACAAACTTTCTCTTGGAAGCAGCGCCTTTCATGGAAGTTGCACTCTGGAGCATTCTCAGTTTCTCGTGAAGAACACCAGTCATTTACCTCAAACAAGAGGTTTCCGTATACCGCAGTTGTGAGTCACTGTTAAAGCCAAACTTGGAAGCGTTGAATGACCCAACAACCTCTGCACCATGTGAAAGCTTCTACCTACTCTTCGAAAGCAGACGTCGCTGTGCTCAAGGAATTAGAAGATCTCTCCACAGAAGGACCTCATCGACAATGACAGCTCAACACCAGCCTCGGCTGCTTGGCATTTAAAATGGCGCCACAGTCCCGCTGCATGTAATTATGGAGGCCGTACGGGCCAAAGCTCACTTCGACAAGCTACCACATCACGAACGGCACAAAACTCCACAATTCCAACATGTAATTTCAGCAAACGAGCGAAAGCAAATAAATGTCAGACGACACAAAAACTCAGACCAGCAGCTGGAAGAGCCTGTTTCTTGGGTCTGTATCTGGCATGAGGAATATGGCACTGGATCTGCAGAGTCTCTTTATGTTCAGTCAATGCCAAGTGAGTCATGGGGAGTATAAACCCCTAGAGAGCATTGTGAAGTGTTCTGAATGGCTTGTTGAATGATCTCCAACGTCGTTTATCAAGACTCAGGCTGGTTGAAGGTTGACACAACACCCTGCGGAGGTGATACTGTTCGACCTGCTGCATGCGATAGGGGCTGAATAGAGAAAAGATCTCATGAACAACTGAAGATGATCCATCGGTAAAAGGTTTGCTTAGCATCAAACAGCATGACAGCTAGAGTATCAGATTTTGCCTGCAGCTATATGCATTTGTATATGGTTCCCAAACAGATGGGAGTTCTCTACAGAAGATAAAGTACTTTCTTTGTGCCTATGACTCACACCTGCTGGGAAACGGCACACATATTCTGTTACCACTGTTCCAACATGCTTGGCTCATAGAGTGCTGGTCTCTGGCATGAGAGGGAAAAAATGTACAGCATCCAGACTCAAGCATTGTAGCCAGCACAACTGAACCTTCTGCAGACAGAACTTTGTCTGAATATCCTTACTGATAGAATTAATGATAGAATAAATGTTTACCAAACATTTATTCTTGTAAGTACATTCTTAAGAGTACATAGTGAGGCCATTCCTCAAATGGATTACAACCATTTGAAACCCCTTATTAAATCTGAGTGGCAGCAAGAGATCTTCAGAGATAAAAGGCTTTAGCTGAATCAAAGTGAGTTGCCATGACAGGCCCGAGCCAAGAGAATTCTTACCGCCTAAAATCAAACTGCCAACACTTATGAGGTAATTAGACCCTTATGTATCTTAAGATGATTTTAAAGAGAACTAGTTTTAACAGATGGATTATATATATATATATATATATATATATATATATATATATATATATATATATATATATATATATATATATACTTTATAAACTTTGTTGAGTTTATTGTTTTCCTTTTTTTTTTTTCGTCTTCCATTCAGACTTTCTAACCCTCTATAAAAGTATAGAGTTTTAGGGTGTTTTCACACACAGCTCATTTGGATCCTTTGTTTCGGAACCTTGTGCGTTTTCTCCCTTAGTTCGGTTCGCTTAGGCATATATGAACATTGCAATCTCGCTTGGATCCGCACCAAAACAATCGCTTCGAGATAGCCTGAATGAGGTTGAAAACAAACTCTGAGGAAGTTCGGTTATGGTGATAAAGCAATCTGAACCAAGCGGTGTCATAATGCGTAACTGGAAATGTGTTATATAAAAAGCAGCAGAGTCTGATTCTGTGAGTGAGCACATTACCGCAGTTGAAATCAAAGAGCGCTTCAGTTTGATCAGTTAAGAGCACGAATGACAGCTACATTCGTTTAAGTGTTTGCATGTATAAAGACACCTACAGATAAAGCCACAATAAGCTCACAGAGCAAACTTGTCAGTCCATCTTGATTGATGACACTGAGGAAAATCTGGCACAGAGAAAACTCTGACCAATAAGAGGACAGATTTACTCACATGTGACTTGCATAAATACATTTTGGTGCGCTTTGAAATGTTGCCTTGTGAAAGCGAACCGAACCAAGAAGAAAATCCAACATTGTAACAAATTAAGTCACTGTTTCAGAAAAAAAGCAAATGATCTAAAGTTCTGAAAATGCTCTAAATTCTACTTCTCTATTTCCTAAGAATTAAAAATTACATTTTAATTAGTTTACTATAATTTATTTGGTATTTGTGTGTACAAACTGAAAAATCCAAAAATATATCTATATGCCATTTTATATATAACAAATATCTGACATAAAGATTACAGATTACACAATTTAAATACCAGATGGAAATGTTTTCAGGTGATGATGGTGCACAGCACATATGCAAAAACCTTATATCTGATGGCATTATGTTGTTTCCAAGGACACAGCATGTGGATCATTTCATTCCAGAAAAACTTCAAACAGATCAAAATGTGTGAACAAAAACAAAATGAATTTGATATTCAACACACAAAAACAAATGCACTTCTTGCACAACCTGCCATGTCCTGCATTACACCAAGTGGACATCAAAGACCTGGACAAGCAGTCCCTATTTCAGTATAATTACCACGTTTCCCAACTGTGGGGCTTTACCAGACCTCGACACTTTCGACTCATAAACAAACCCTTAACGAACTTGAACTCTTCTGCAATGACTCACCCTGCCCTCGCATTACAGTTTAATGGAAAATGACAAAAACTAAAGCATCACACTGCATAATTAGTCGCCCAATAACTGTCCAATGCATGTATATCTTTTGTAGGGAAACTGATCCTGAGCAAATTCATATGAAACTATTTAGGCAGCCTAAGCAATGTATGAAATCCCAACTTGGGCCTCAAGTTAAATCTTGGAGCAGCCTAGAGCCAGCAAATCGTCAGTGTGCCAGTGAGATAGTCGACCACGTCCCCTTCGCTGAGGCCCTTTTCCCCTGGCAGAACAAAGAACACTCAAGTTTAATTTGAAATTGATTACAGCCACTCATAATGCGTGCTGAAATATGCATTGGAAGTGAGTGTACTGAATGAGGAACAGAGCTTGGCAAGTCAGAAAACCAGAGAGGATTCAGAGGGGACGGAGCCGTGCATTCCACCGCCAAACAAACTTTGCAGGCGTATCGCTTTCCTGCATTTAGAGGATTTTTTTTTTTTTTTTTTTAACCGAACATGTTTTTCTCATGTTTGCATTCTGCTTTCCACTATTTACAGTATATAAACCTTCTGGATATGAAGAATGCACATCCGGGCAGATGTTTTCTGCTAGACAAGATGATGTTCTTAATACCTGGCTGAAGCAAGGCCTGATGTGGAAACTAAGTCGAGAGTGTTCTGTATTTAGGGAGTTTTCAAAAGTAATCGAGACAGTTTGGACTGTGCAACCAGTGTACACTGGATCCAGGTTTAAAATACACAAAGAGATTCAGCACAAATGACTGGAGACATTGTACCCAAACAATTTAAAAACAAAGACCTTTCCAAGAGATTATAAGCATTAAATGTCTCATTCTGTTTTATGTCTAAGATGTAAAAACAATTTTATTCACAGTCCACTGTAACTGCACAGACAAGCTTATGAAAACACACTGGAATAAAGAAGAAAAACGGGAAGCAATGGCAATTGTAAATGCCCTTTCATACCAAGGACTATGAATATACATGTGTTCAAACCAACTCACGTTCAACTAATGTTCTGTTTATTATAAGCATGCGCTGCAGTTTTGTCATTTGCCACTTTAAATGCTCAAGCTCTTTAAAGTAGGCTGAATTCTGATTGGATGTCAATGTTTTTATCATGCAACAACTGGTTAAATAACAGTAAATTTTATTCAACGATATTATTCCTCTGTGCTGTTATAATTAAAGTTGTTGTGTGGACTCTGCTTTTCTTTTCTTTTAAATTTAGAACAACTTACAAAATTATATTGTTATTACTAAAGTTACCACTGAGAAATTTTACATCAGTGACTTTTTGTAACACATTTTCCCTAATTGTTGGTCTTGTTTTTAAAAAAAGTCTCATATAACTTTTAAACTCGTCCTTCGCAATCTTAAGATGTGTCTAGTACTTAAGGATGTTGTGCTTTGATTAACCAAAATATTGATGTTTACCATTTGCTGTTACATTTTTCAAAAATCTCCATTACAATTATAGAGCACTGGTGTTACAAACTAGCATTGGCCTTTGTGTACTTTTAGTTTAACTCTATAACTGTAAGTTACGCTTTTATAAAAGTGATTTTAATAATGACTGCTAATATGTCAAAGTTGTTTGGGGCAAACTGCTATCTATGCTCTCCCCTATTTAGTCATGTGATGCTGACAGAGCTTATGTGTGGACACATAGCCCTGCTATTGTTATACAGTTACTTCTTTCCTAAAATCTAAATAGGACACAAAGTATCCAACTTCACTGGAAACTGAAAAAGTATGCTGATCAAGGCCATATAGGGGGACACAATCCCCAAAATTAAGACTAATGACAAATCAATGTTTTTCAAATAACAAATTGTAAATATTTGTAAAATGAAAATAATAATAAAAAAGATCTTAATGGTATTCTCATTTGGTTACATTATTGATGAAGAAGATTACTGATATAAACAGAAATGATAAAAAGATGAAAATATATAATAAAATTAGAAAATACATTTAAAACATGGAAAAACAACTTTTAAAAAGACTTTAAAAAGCTGCTTAAAAAAATTAACAGAAGGTTAATGGAAAAAAAAAAATCTGAGAATAGCCACTATATTTAACTAATAGATTTTAAAAGCGCTTAAATTAATAAATTAATAAATACATAAATACATACATATTTTATTTTTTTATTTATTTATTTAGGCCTATTTATTTATTTATTTACAAAAGTCCTGTAAATTTGCTGTAACACAACATGTTTACGTAGTACACAAGTTACTGTAGATAGATGTATTCAGAAATAAAGGAGATGTCTCCCTGTTCCACAATAAAGAAAACATCACGTACTCAACAGGTATCGAGCTGCTAGTTACTGTACATGCGGAGTTATTTCCATTTTTCAAAAGTAAAGAATTAAAACATATAGTTATTAACATAAGAAACTGTTTATCTTCACTGCAGCGGACAAATTTCCAAGCGCAGCTCCCAGGGTTCACAGTTATATGATCTCCCTGGGGTCGCTGAAACTTTGTTCTCACTTTCACTATGATGCCATTTCAAACACATTAAACTTTTTTTCCCAAAATGTCGTTCTTGGAGTGTTTCTTGTCAGTCCTTACCTTACTTTTCTTCAAACATTAAACGAGCATTTTGACGCGGTTCCTCTCCATTGCTTTGGCTGTGCTTCACCTTCGTAGTACAGTCAGAGGATTTAGTTGCGACTTCCCCTCCTCTGTTCCCATTGGAGAAGAGCTCTGTCAGTACACACATGCTCGTGCCAGGATTTCCTGTCCTGGGCGGTGTTTCCACAGGCATACTACTATTCTTTACGTTCTTTTTTTTTTTAAGGAAAGATGTCTTTTGCACATTTTCTGTATGTGTTTTTGTGTAACTAATGACTGAAATAACCTGATGATTCCTGATTTTTTGTTTTTTAAATGATTGATTATATAAAAAACAATAAAAAGAATTCTTAATAATAATAATAAATACCATAGTAACAAATTACAGTCTACACTAAGGTTACTATAAAAAAAAAACATTGGTTGTGTGGTATTAGCTCCACAGAAAAATAAAATAAAATAAATTTACAGAATTAAATTAGAAGTAATCTTCATCTTTCTTATAGCCTATATACATGCAAAAGCCTCTAAGTGCCGTCTGAAATGTTCTTCTAAAATAAGCATTTTTATCAAGCTTGTATGTTTATTTTCAGTTATTTCACTTTAATGGCAATGAAAAGGACCTATTAATTGCCATTAAAGTAGAATTACTGAACCTAAACATACGAGCTTGATAAAAACGCTTAAGTTAGAATAAAATTTCAGACGGCACTTAGAGGCTTTTGCATCTATATGTGTGTGTGTGTGTGTGTGTGTGTGTGTGTGTGTGTGTGTGTGTGTGTGTGTGTGAAAAATAATACATTCATTTATTTAATAATGAATAAATGTGCATATATGCATATATATCAAAACTCTCTTAAAGTCTGCATAAAATGGAAGTTGACTTACATTGACAATAGACTTTTTTTTCTCTACTGTGTTGTATATCCATGTGAAGCGGCTTCTCAACAAGAAAAAAAAATGTAAGGTGGGACTTGATTTTGTCCATGGTGAATTGATTGTAAATTGTAATTGTTTTGGAAATACTGCAATATTTAATATACACAAATGCAATAATACTTTTTATGAATACTGTCCATTTTATTTTTGGCTGTGATTTGTCACCATGGAAACAATACTACATTGTACAGAGTTTTTGCACCCTTTCACAACTTTGCAGAAATGGCATTTATGATGTTGTTAATACATTCCCTTCATAAGGTTTTAGGAATCTAAATTAATTCCACTTTAACTGAAGGTAACCTATTCCTAAATGTTATGACATTACTGTCATATTTCCACAACATTTTTAAAGTTACCCATATAATTTTGCTGTGGGGTAAAAGTGTCTTACCTCATAAAACATGTCTCCTGTCAGACTCCCTGTGCACAAACTTGTCCAGTCAGTAAAAAAGCTCTTCCATTCACAGTTGAAATAATATGGATAATCACTTCAGAGAAATGTTGGCAGTTGTGATAAATTGCCTGTTGTTTACTCAGATTTCCCATTGTAAGCTATGTTTCTTTTTCAGTGAAATGTAATGTGGTCTTGTTTATATTTTGGTGTTTTCCCTGGTTTTGAAGGGGTGTTTTCCCTGCTTTTTTGTAATTAAACAAATGCTATATTGACGTTTTGATGTTAAACATTTTCACAACGTTTCCAGAACAATATATTTTTAGGAATTTTAAAGTGTTGCTTCCAGAATGTTTAGTAACATTTTCTATGAAGCCTGTATACACTGATTAGGCATAACATTATGACCACCTTCCTAATATTGTGTTGGTCCCACTTTTGCTGCCAAAACAGTCCTGACCCATCGAGGCATGGACTGCACTAGACCCCTGAAGATGTGCTGTGGTATCTGGCACCAAGATGTTAGCAGCAGATCCTTTAAGTCCTGTAAATTGCAATGTGGGGCCTCCATGGATCGGACTTGTTTGTTCAGCACATCCCACAGATGCTTGATTGGATTGAGATCTGGGGAATTTGGAGGCCAAGTCAACACCTCAAACTTGTTGTGCTCCTCAAACCATTCCTGAACCATTTTTGCTTTGTGGCAGGGCGCATTATCCTGCTGAAAGAGGCAACAGTCACCAGGGAATAACATTTTCATGAAAGGATGTACATGGTCTGCAACAATGCTTAGGTTGGTGGTACGTGTCAAAGTAACATCCACATGGATGGCAGGACCCAAGGTTTCCCAGCAGAACATTGTCCAAAGCATTACACTGCCTCCACCGGCTTTTTCCCATAGTGCATCCTGGTGCCATGTGTCCCCCAGGTAAATGACGCACATGCACCCGGCCATCCACATGAGGTAAAAGAAAACGTGATTCATCAGACCAGGCTGCCTTCTTCCATTGCTCTGTGGTCCAGTTCTGATGCTCATTTGCCCACTGTTGGCACTTTCGGTGGTCGACAGGGGTCAGCATGGGCACTCTGACTGGTCTGCTGCTATGCAGCCCCATACACAACAAACTGCGATGCACTGTGTATTCTGACACCTTTCTATCATAACCAGCATTAACTTCTTGAGCAATTTGAGCTACAATAGCTCATCTGTTGGATCGGACCACACGGGCCAGCCTTTGGTCCCCACATGCATCAATGAGCCTTGGCCGCCCATGACCCCGTTGCCGGTTCACCACTGTTCCTTGGATCACATTTGATAGATACTGACCACTGCAGACCGGGAACACCCCACAAGAGCTGCAGTTTTGGAGATGCTCTGACCCAGTCGTCTAGCCATCACAATTTGGCCCTTGTCAAACCCGCTCAAATCCTTACGCTTGCCCATTTTTCCTGCTTCTAACACATCAACTTTGAGGACAAAATGTTCAATTGCTGAATAATATAACCCACCCACTAACACGTGCTGTGATGAAGAGATAATCAGTGTTATTCACTTTACCTGTAAGTGGTCATAATGTTATGCTAATCGGTGTATATATATTGCATTATATGCATTCATGATGCTTTTTAGCCTTTTTATAAAAACACTCTGGCACGAGGTTTCACACACTCTCTCATTTCTCTTTATCAGAAATCTCACTACAGGAACAACAATGAAATTTGGATGACGGATGACAGTAAGTGTAGGCTAATTCACAAATAATTTATCTAACAAGCTCATGTTGTACCAGCAACACACATAGATTTGATGAACAGGTGTCACAACCTATTATGTGTCATTTGCTTTATTCTTTATAACATTGCTCCATCATATCATTGGGACATTTGCTCAGCAGTTTATATGGTGTCATTGCTTACACATCAAATGCAAATGTTCACACACTGTAAATTAGGATACACATTGCTAGTTTTCTCATAGGTATTACTTTTTAAGCATGCAGTTGTTGATTGTGTAAGCATTGACATCTATAATATGTGGATACCAGGCAGCATTTGATACTGGGGCCAATGTAGGCACGAAATGGGCTTGAGGTATGGGCCCTACATAGGTTTGTCCATGGGTTCCATGTCAGCCCTATCTGTATTAGACCCAGTACGATAGGGCCAACATGGAACTCATGGACAAACCAATATAGGGCCCATACTGAGGTTAATTCAGATAGGGCTGACATGGAACCTGTGGACAGGTCCGTCCCAAGCATGGGACAGGGCCCAGTGAGAGTTAACAGAAGTTTGGCCCCCACCTTGGTCCATTTGTGATCACGTTCTGGGGCCCAGTGCGGTCACACCACTTGCACCACCCTAAGGATGGCCCTGCCTGTGGACAAACCCATGTAGGGCCCATACTGGGGCTAATTCAGATAGGAGTGACATGGAACCAATGGTCAAATCCATGTGGGGTCCATACTGGTGCTAATTTAGATAGGGCCAACATGGAACCCATGGATAAACCAATATAGGTCCCATACTGGGGCTAATTCTGATAGGGCTGACATGGACAAACCCATGTAGGGCCCTATGTAGGGACAATACTGGTGCTAACCCTGTTGGGAAAAAAAAAAAAAAAAAACAGCATATGCTGGTTAGGTGTGTTGTGAAGCATGGTAGAGGTGGTTTATGCTGGTCCTTAGTTGGTCATGGGCTGGATTAAGCTGGGGACCATCTTAGGACCAGCATTTGACCAGTTTAAACCAGCTCATGACCAGCTGACCAGCTTAAACCAGCTAAAACCAGCTGCCATGCTTTAAAACATATCTAACCAGCATATGCTGTTTTTTTTCCAACAGAGAATTTAGACATGGCCAACGAACCCATGGACAAATCCATTTAGGGCCCATACTGGGGCTGATTTAGACAGGGCTAACATGGAACCTGTGGACAGGGCCGTCCCATGTGTGGGGCAGGGCTCAGTGTGAGTTGGCGGAAGTGGGCCCCTTGGTACGTTCGCAATTTTTTTCCGGGGCCTAGTGTGTCACACCACTTGCACCACTCTAGGACGGCTCTGCCCGTGGACAAACCCATGTAGGGCCCATACTGAGATAAATCCATGTAGGTTCCATTTTTCAATCCAATATTGTACCTACATTGGCCCCACTATAAAATTTTGGCTGGGATAAATTCCAGAAATGTGGCATTGTTTTAGTGTGATGTATGCTATTTCCCTTTAAGTTTTTATTTGTTTGTTTTTATATGCATATATGTATTTTATATTATTGTCCTAGAAAATATAAGACATCCTTAATACTGTTGTTTAAATGTTACCAAGAAACTTGAAAATATCTTGAATATACTTCATTGTCCCCAGATGAAATTTGTCATGGACACTTAAAAACACTTATCACCACCATACAACTTATAATATAAATAAGCTTAAGTGAAATAATAATTATAGTTCCTTATAAAACATTGCTTCTCAAAATAATCAAAGTACCTATAACAACATTACGCAACATAAAAAAATACTGTAACACAATAATAGTATAAACATCATGTTATACAAGCCTACATAAATAAAACATATAGTTTTATTTATTTATTTATTTTTTCACCTGGAGGTTAACCATTAGCATTTTCCGAAGAAGTGAGGACTCAAAATAGATGGATATGAAGTTAGTTTGAGGAGTCATATATTTTATCTTGTTTGAAGATACAACTACAATCTAATGGTTATCCTTTAACTAGCTATAGAAAACAAAGGGAAAAGAAAAGATGAACTGAGAAGAAAAATCAGTGTACAACTTTGATCATGATAAACACATAGAACACTGATTGCTGAAATCACTAGGGTGTGTCCTTATTATTTTCAAAAACTTCAATAAGTATAGTTAATAAGAATAATTACAGAAATTATACAAGTAGCCTGTAATGTCCTTCCTCTAAATAAACTCACCTTTATTATGCACTTTTAGTGTTATGTCACTTATTATTAAAGTGTTCACGTCTTCATTTATTCCAAGAAGGCCTCTCCCCCTTAAGCAAATATTTTTGTTTTTCCGTTTCAAAAGTATAGTGGCAGAACTGGTGGTGGTGGATAATAATCATCTAAAACCTTTAATCTGTACAACCACAATGTGGAGAAGTGAAGGAATATTTTCCAGTGTTAAACACTATGGACATGTTTCATCTTGACAATAGAAGCAGTCAGTGGAGCACATGTGATTTTGTAGATATTATATGGATCTTAGATATAGATTGGATATTTTATAACAGCATATCAAAGTCCAGATCATGCTATTTTTTTTTTTTCTTTCACTCTTTAACTTCTTGTGCTCCACTAGATTTCAGAAGTAACGTTTCTAGTCTGTAATCTGAGCAAGAGAACCAGATGCACCAGATGTCTCACCACATCAACATCCCCACAAATATGTTACCCAATATATATTAATCTTCAAATGGTGTTGTGGCCTCTAAAATGAAAATGCAGACATCACAATAACTGCTCGCTTATCATACAACTGAACATTTCAGTGAATTTCATTTTCACAGAAAATAATAACACATAACAGTTTCTTTGAAATTATATCAGGATCTGCGCTCAAGCTTGTCTAAATAATAAGAAATGTTTTACAACATAATTTCATTTTGAACTATTTAAAAATCCTAAAAGACAAGTATTAGTTCATCAACCATTTGAATTTGTTCCCAGCAGTTGTGTCATAGTTAAAAGAAGTGTTTGTCTAATATTTCTGAATCTGCACGTCTTTTTTTTTTTTTTTTTTTTTTTTTTTTTGCCAGTCCTTGAATTGGGATGTCTGAACAGCTGTATGGCGACATCTTCTGGAAATATCTTATAAAACAATACTAACATTTTAGCAAATCCCATGCATTAGACCAATGGTTTAAGAAATTAAGTTAAAAAGCTGCCTTAAATTTTAAGTACAATTAAAGTGTCAAATGAAAAAAAATGAAAAAAATGTACACATTTTAAATATTATCTAGTTTTGGATTGATTCTATAATTTGAAATGACTGTCCATTATTAGATGTTTCAACTTAGCAAAGTAAGTTTAAAAACAGATTAATTAATAACATTAATTATTTTAATTTGTTTTGATAAGTGAACTGTTGCAGTGGCTGAAAGAAAATATAAGACTTGATTTTTCTGCTTAGACAAAAGCTGAGATCAAACACCTTGCAATAATAAAACAATAAAAGAGAGAAGATCTCAAAGAAATGGCATAGGACAGTGCCTTGCCCAAACTTTTCTCCTTGCTTATCTATACATCTCCCCTACCAACTCCCTCTCCTTTCCCCCTGACTCAGACACTGAAAGTTCACTAAAATGTCTATATACTACATATGATGTATCTTGTGAATCTATTGTTTTTCTCCTTTCATGCTTGGTATCATTTTAAATGTCTCAGTGCAATTGGTAAAATGGTTTCAATTTCAATGCAGTTACTTGTATTATGAGAATTATTGAAAACTTATGAGAATTCTGTGCTCCTTTTTGGGTGTTGTATCTTCAAAATATCTGATAACCCTCTCCTCTCCCCCAAAACCAGGTGTTGGTGTACTAAATATTTACAATCCTTTTATTCTGATCTGGGTATTTAAGGGAAGGTGGCAGAGCAGCTATTTAGGAACTTCTTTAGTCAGAAGACCCCCATGCAGTGCTGGGTGAGTGTCTTAAAACACTCACACACCACTGTGCGTATGCATTTCTTACTCTTAGAGTCATCTTTGAGCAATTGATGTTATGTAATTATTATTTCTGAATTGGTTTCTAATCGTTTAATTGACATGACATATTTTTACCTGACAAATAAAATGTCATATTTGATTCATTCTGGACTCTCCTGAAATCATTATTACCATTAGATTATGAGGAGTCTGGTGCTACCACAAATAGATAGATAGATTACATGGAAGGCCCAATGAAAGGAGCATAGGGCACATCATTTGGGACCTTAAGATTTCTGACTATCCCTGACTTAACAAGTTTCGTATCTATAAAAAAAAAAAAAATACACTTTTTGTTAAGAGCAAGCAGGGTGTGTCCTAAATAGATCACCCTGCATCCTCTGAGTAAGAATCAGAACTGGCGACTGTGTCCGTGAGATCCATGTAACCTGGGGCGTGTGACTGAGTATGGAATACCCAGAATAATCAAATATCTAAATCAAATATCTAATTAGAAACACAATCTGTTATAATCATCTGGAATTTGAGTTAGATTAAGCGTGCAACTAAAGTAAAATTATAAACAAATTCTAAAAATTAAGTGAACTTCACAGGAGCGCTGAAAAGACATACACACATTATACCTTCCCTACGCTGTTGGATTCTGTCGTTGGGCCCACGGGTGGTGATCCTTACAAGAATTAACTTAAAGGGTTAGTTCACCCAAAAATGAAATTTCTGTCATTAATTACTCACCGTCATGTCGTTCCATACCTGTCGGAATGCAGACTCATTATTGGCCAGCTCCTGCATCAGCATCACATGCATGCGTCATGCTGCTCACTGAGTCAGCGTTCTGAACCTGGAAATGCTGCACTGTCTATACAATGTAAACAGCGAAGGAGACTGACAGGGAAAAGAAGAAATTATTGAATAACGTCGTTATTTTTGTTTAGTTTTTGTGCACAAAAAGTATTCTTGTCACTTTATAACTTTAAGGTTAAACCACTATAGTCACGTGGACTATTTTAACAGTGTTTTCATTACTTTGAATGTGACCTTGAATGTGGTAATTATGTTGCATTCTCTTGGAGATCAGAAACCTCTCGGATTTCATTAAAAAATATCTTAATTTGTGTATCGAATATGAACGAAGGTCTTACGGGTTTGGAACGACATGAGGGTGAATAATTAATCACAGAAATTTCATTTTTGGGTGAACTAACCCTTTAACAATTGCTCAACTAAAGGAAACAAATGAAATTATTTTCAGTAAAACATCAGCATTAACTTGAGCTAAACCTCTGTCAATTCTCATTAAGAGCTTTTGTAGACTAAATCAATTAAGGACTAATTAAAGGTGCCCTTGAATGTTTTTTCACAATATGTAATATAAGTCTAAGGTGTCCTCCTGAATGTGTCTGTGAAATTTCAGCTCAAAATACCCCATAGGGTATTGGGGGTAAATGGGTACCCCATTTTTTTTAATAAATTTTTTTAACTGCCTATTTTGGGGCATAATTATAAATGCGCCGATTGAGGCTGCGGCCCCTTTAAATCCTCGTGCTCCCCTCCCCCGAGCTTGCGACTGCCTTAAACGGCATAAACAAAGTTCACACAGCTAATATAACTCTCAAAATGGATCTTTACAAAATGTTCGTCATGCATGCTGCATGCATACATCGGATCATGTGAGTATAGTATTTATTTGGATGTTTATATTCGATTCTGAGTGAGTTTGATAGTGCTCCGTGGCTAAAGCTAACATTACACACTGTTGGAGAGATTTATAAAGAATTAAGTTGTGTTTTTGCATTATACAGACTCCAAGTGTTTAAAAATGAAAATAATGACGGCTCTTGTCTCCGTGAATACAATAAGAAACGATGGTAACTTTAACCACATTTAACAGTACATTAGCAACATGCTAACGAAACATTTAGAAAGACAATTTACAAACATCACTAAAAATATCATGATATCATGGATCATGTCAGTTATTATTGCTCCATCTGCCATTTTTCGCTATTGTCTTTGCTTGCTTACCTAGTCTGATAATTCTGCTGTGCACAGATCCAGACGTTAATACTGCCTGCCCTTGTCTAATACCTTGAACATGGGCTGGCATATGCAAATATTGGGGGCGTACATATTAATGATCCCGACTGTTATGTCACAGTCGGTGTTATGTTGAGATTCGCCTGTTCTCTGGAGGTCTTTTAAACAAATGAGATTTACATAAAAAGGAGGAAACAATGGTGTTTGAGACTCACTGTATGTCATTTCCATGTACTGAACTCTTGTTATTCAACTATGCCAAGGTAAATTCAATTTTCCATTCTATGGCACCTTTAAGAAATAAAGTAAAACTGATTTGTTATAAGTGAAGAAGGGAATACTGAATTGATTAATCATCCAAAATATCAAGCAGGCAAAAACCCAGAATGATCTCTGTCAACCCACAAATCATATGGAACCACTGAGATTGCCCCCCAGTGGTGACCCATTGAATAAGTGTTTGTGGGTTTTACCTGATCTCTGATCAGTTTCATACATTTGTAGACGTTTTAATGAGACATTAAAATGAATAATAGTAGTTAGTCTCTTATTGGCATGTTTAGCTGAGCCATCCATGTAACAAAGCAAGCTCTGATAAAAGAACACATTTTATACAGACACTTGGTATTTAATCTTATTAGATGATTAGTTGATTGCATTTTATAGATGTTAATTCCAATAAAACATTTGCAATGGGGTTGAAAAGGTGCTTTTTATGCATGTTTGGCCTGAGTTTTTGTTGCATTTACACTGTTTTGACCAGCAGGAGTCACCAGTGTGTGGCATTTAAACTAGTGAATCCTTTGAAAGAGTGAATCATTTTTCAAAGCAATTGATTCAGTTGATTCAAAGCTTTAAAATGCTTAGTTTCTCCCATCACTAGGCAGGGGTAGACAGATAGGGAATGCAGGACAAGGCAGAGAATCCTGGAGCCAAAAAAAAAAAAAAAAAAAAAAACTGGACACAAAAACACTACAGTAAATCCCACATGGAAAGAACCTATATGTGGATATATGCTGCATATATGAAACCTATATGCAGTGTATATGTACATATATGCTGCATATATGCACATATATGATAATATATATGCTGCATATATGCGCATATATACTGCATATATGCTATATATATGCTGCATATATGCATATATATACTGCATATATGTGTATATATGCCACATATAGGCAAAATTGAGGTGCATATATGTGCATATACAGAAAAAATAGGTCTCCTGTATTGCTTCTTCATATCCATATATATGCCCTATACATACAAGATATGTCTTCTATATAGCTAATGGCAGGATCTGGTCATTTTGTAGCTCATATCTCATTTTTGACTGTCATACATGATGCCTAGCTCATATTTTCTATTATCAAGGCAAAAACTAAGAATTAACAAAAAAAATTATGCAAGAACTTATTTATGTGCGAACACGTGAAATTGGTATCACATGTAATTGCCCACATGCCCTACATTGCTACTGATGTATAAAACAGCTGTTGGTAACATGTAAACAAAAAGAAAGGGGATTTGGATAGAACATAAACCCCTTAACAGAAAAATATCAGATTGCAGAGACTGATCAACCTCTAATATGTCACCTGCAAGGGAAGAAGTACTGACATGGACTTTCCCTGAGCTTGAAATTGATGTGGAGTAAAAACATAATTTTATAAACATAATTTTATAAATAGATTCATTTAGAAGTTAATGCAGAAACTTCCTTAAGTTTTAACTTATTTAGCATAGTGTTGTCGTGTTTATCAGTGTTTATTATTGTTTTCTTTGAATGTCTTTTTTTTTTTTTTTTTTTTTACTACATAACATGCCTTGTGTAGAGATCTGAGTCAGAGTCATTTATACAGGGGAGGTGGGAAAATGAGAGTGTTTAGTGTTGTGTGTATTAGGGAGAGAAAATAGATTTGGTTGGGATTCATATTTGCACTTGCAGTGAATAATTGTCTTTTGGATGTGTGTATTTCTTTTGTCAGTGTTTTTGGGTTTTATTGTACTTTTGATTCCTGTCCTATGGAGCTTTACTCTTCAAGGCTGAAAGGCTGATATAAATTGTTTGTGAAGTGTTTTCTTTTTCTTTTCTTTTTTATATGAGTGATATTTATGATAACATTTTACTTGAACTTTCAGATTGCAACATTGTGAAATAAAGACATTTGTGAAAGTGTGGTGACTCTGTGGCATTATTGAAGATTTTGGTTTGCTCCCCAGAGATACAAAGTTAGCTGGTGCCTGCATGTGACAAACTTTGGCGTAGTCGGCAGGGTATAAACTTGATATGAGCAACCGCGACTTCAGTTATCCCACATGGAAAAAACCTATATAAACATATATGTTTCAATATACGTTTTGATATAGGTTTTTAATATATGTGACATATATAAAATTGGCCGTTTTCCTATATTATATGTACATATATGCACACATATATACAGTACAGTCCAAAAGTTTGGAACCACTAAGATTTTTAATGTTTTTAAAAGAAGTTTCGTCTGCTCACCAAGGCTACATTTATTTAATTAAAAATACAGTAAAAACAGTAATATTGTGAAATATTATTACAATTTAAAATAACTGTGTACTATTTAAATATATTTCACAAAGTAAGTTATTCCTGTGAAGCAAAGCTGAATTTTCAGCATCGTTACTCCAGTCTTCAGTGTCACATGATCCTTCAGAAATCATTCTAATATGCTGATTTGCTGCTCAAGAAACATTTATGATTATTTTCAATGTTGAAAACAGTTGTGTACTTTTTTTTTTTTCAGGATTCCTTGATGAATAGAAAGTTCAAAAGAACAGTATTTATCTGAAATACAAAGCTTCTGTAGCATTATACACTACCGTTCAAAAGTTTGGGGTCAGTAAGAATTTTTATTTTTTTGAAAAGAAATTAAAGAAATGAATACTTTTATTCAGCAAGGATGCATTAAATCAATCAAAAGTGGCAGTAAAGACATTTATAATGTTACAAAAGATTAGATTTCAGATAAACACTGTTCTTTTGAACTTTCTATTCATCAAATAATCCTGAAAAAAAATATTGTACACAAATATTTTGTACAATTGTACACATTAAATGTTTCTTGAGCAGCAGATCAGCATATTAGAATGATTTCTGAAGGATCATGTGACACTGAAGACTGGAGTAATGATGCTGAAAATTCAGCTTTGCCATCACAGGAATAAATTACTTTGTGAAATATATTCAAATAGAAAACAGTTATTTTAAATTGTAATAATATTTCACAATATTACTGTTTTTACTGTATTTTTAATTAAATAAATGTAGCCTTGGTGAGCAGACGAAACTTCTTTTAAAAACATTAAAAGTCTTAGTGGTTCCAAACTTTTGGACTGTACTGTATGTACACATATATATACACATATATGTACACATATATACACATATATATATATATATGTTACATATATTTTGTTATACATTTCCTTCTTTTCCACTATCTTCATACAAGAAAGAATTGACCTTGTAAATGTTTCTGGAAAACGTGTAGATATCATATTTAATATATCATGTTAATATATTGCCATAGTTAAATTCCATAACATGCCAATTACATGTGATACCAATTTCACGTGTTCGCACCCACATGGAAAAAACCTATATAAACATATATGTTTCAATATAGGTTTTGATATAGGTTTTACATATATGTGACATATATAAAATTGGCCGTTTTCCTATATTATATGTACATATATGTACATATATGCACACATATATGTACATATATGTACATATAATATAGGAAAACGGCCAATTTTATATATGTCACATATATTAAAAACCTATATCAAACCTATATTGAAACATATATGTTTATATAGGTTTTTTCCATGTGGGACCAATTTCACGTGTTCGTGTAGCGGTGTGTTTTCTGCGTTGTGTCGTAATCAAAGACAGACTGCGAAAAATCTTGCCAACAGGTCCTCACTTTATTCTATAACACAAATGGCAATATATGAGGACTTGTGCAGCATACAAACAGCATGCGGCAGCAACGCACAACGCTGAGAAAGAGAGATATTAAAAGTAACTCAAGTAAAGAAAAATAATCAACGAAACATCTGAATGTACATCACAGAGGGGTTTTGGATTACAATCATACAAATATATCATGTGAATTCAGCTGTTACATGAAACATGGCCTTAATTGAATCACCGCAAAAACTTTGTGCGACCTACCGCTGTGATGTCTCATGCAGACTGGGAAGCAGCAAAGTGCGTCAACACCCCAAGTCAGCATGGCGGCAGGAAACCCCAAATATGGTCATGGCAAGTGGAATCACAAAATAATTGTCTAAATACATAACTGCTACATTCGCACATACATAAGTTCTTGCATAATTTTTTTCGTTAATTCTTAGTTTTTGCCTTGATAATAGAAAATATGAGCTAGGCATCATGTATGACAGTCAAAAATGAGATATGAGCTACAAAATGACCAGATCCTGCCATTAGCTATATAGAAGACATATCTTGTATGTATAGGGCATATATATGGATATGAAGAAGCAATACAGGAGACCTATATTTCCTGTATATGCACATATATGCACCTCAATTTTGCCTATATGTGGCATATATACACATATATGCAGTATATATACGGATATATGCAGCTTATATATAGCATATATGCAGTATATATGCGCATATATGCAGCATATATATAGCATATATGCAGTATATATGCGCATATATGCAGCATATATATTATCATATATGTGCATATATGCAGCATATATGTACATATACACTGCATATAGGTTTCATATATGCGCATATATCCACATATAGGTTCTTTCCATGTGGGCACATACATAAGTTCTTGCATAATTTTTTTTCGTTAATTCTTAGTTTTTGCCTTGATAATAGAAAATATGAGCTAGGCATCATGTATGACAGTCAAAAATGAGATATGAGCCACAAAATGACCAGATCCTGCCATTAGCTATATAGAAGACATATCTTGTATGTATAGGGCTTATATGTGGATATGAAGAAGCAATACAGGAGACCTATATTTCCTGTATATGCACATATATGCACCTCAATTTTGCCTATATGTGGCATATATATGCAGCATATATGCAGTATATATACGCATATGCAGCATATATGCAGTATATATACACATATATGCAGCATATATGCGCATATATGCAGCATATATATTATCATATATGTGCATATATGCAGCATATATGTGTATATACACTGCATATAGGTTTCATATATGCGCATATGTCCACATATAGGTTCTTTCCATGTGGGATGCCTATGACCCACAAGGTCCAAGGGCTCGAGTCATGATGATTAAATTTTTTACGGGAGCACCATGGGTCCAGAATTATAGCAGGGCTGATACAGAAGTGACTTTTGGTTCTTGGAAAGAGCAAGTACAAAATATCTTGACTCTCCAAGGACTAAGTGATGAACAACAGCTGCATTTTATTTTGGGTGTTTTGTAGGGAGAGGCTAAGAGGAAAGTTTTAGCAGTGAATGCAGAATAACGAGACACTCCTGAGGAAGCAGAACTTCTTGTTCTAATCCAATAATATTAAATATAAAGTGTCTGATTAAAATGTGTTATTAAATGGTAGAGATTGTTTTTAATGGAAAGCTTGGTAGGTCAGGTCAATAAAAGTTAATGTGTTCTTTTCAGTGCCGGGTCCAAACAAAGAGCATTTCAGTTTGATCACACAAGATGTCATGTATAGCGTTGAGTGTAATTGCCTTCCAAGCAGTTGACCCGAGTTCGATTCCTGGCCAAAAGCATTGCTTTTTGCTCAAGCTGTCGTTAAAACAGCAATCCCCAAGCCCTGGCTAGCGCAATAAGTTTTGTATGGGTCATTGGACAGCAGCAAAGGATGAGGTCTCCCCGTCAGGGAATTGAACCCCAGTCTTCTGTGTGACAGGCAGAGATACTATCCACTATACTAAAGAGGAGATACAGAGGCATGCTATTGCCCCAAGCAGCACAACTGCTGGTCAAAACGGTGTAAATGCCACGAAAGTACCTTTTACACACCAGCTGCAAATATTTTATTGAAAGTGTAATCTATTAAATGCCATTAACAAATCATCTAATGCCGAACTCTGAAGTCTCTGATTAAAACATGAAGAGTTCATTTGCAAAAACTGATAAACGGCACTTTTAAAAAAGAAATTAACTGAATGCTGTGCGTTATTATCCACATATAGCACGTTCCGAACCCTAAATACGTTTTGTCAGAAAAGCCGGTATTATCCACTGTCAAGGCATCACAAGTTCACGTTTTACAGCAGAAACCGACAAGCACTCTCGTTGTTTGTGTACAGAAACCGATAAGTCCGTTTTAACGAATCAGTGCACAATATTCAGGTCAGGTGACAAAGCTGCTAGTCAATTCAAAAAGATGCCCTAGCTGAGGGGAGTTTCGTCAAAGCTGAATAAAAGTGATAGAGGATTTATAATTTTGAAATAAAACTGTTTGTTATGGAATGCTGAGAGGTGCCCATGACAAAATTTTGCATGATGACCAGCAAGTGACCAGCTGATGAAAAGCATGCTGGTAGGAGTTTGCATTCTAGATTGCCCTCGGTGAGCATAGTGGCATAGTAGAGGGAGCATGCAGGCCCAAGGGGGCGGAGATACAGCTTGAGTTTCTCTTCATTATCATATAAATCTTTCGACTTTTACTAAAGGCTTCATGGAGAGGAACCTTTGTGAGTGTTCTGTATTTTGGGGGGCTCTGCTCACAGCAGAGCTACGCAGGAGCGTTAAAAGCAGAGTGAATTTGGCTGTGGGCTTCTGCCAACGTAGTCGAGACCCAATGCACTGCCAGATGCCTGGGTGCACGTTTGAGCTTGCCCACAGTGGTCAAGCCTTCTGGCAAGAAAGTGTTTACATTATTGATGGAACTGTATAGTGATAATACTCCAGTTGCCACTTTGAAGGCACAGTTTTTTTAATTATAGACAGGAAGCTACACAGTCTATTAGGGCTTTTGCTCTCAGATTGTTTGAGTTGTTTTCCAGGTTGAAGCGGCGAGATAACACCGGCTTGGAGGGAGGAGACATGCTGCTAAGTTCGTGATGGAGTTACGAGAGGGACCCATTCAGCAAAATCTATGGTCTCAGGTCGGGAGGAACCAACAACTGACCTTCGAAGATGGGAGGAAGGAGTTACTGGCTCTGGAGAGTAAGAGGCAAGATCTGTGGGCTCCAGCTACACTAGTGTTTACCCAGAATATTGCAGTAGAGCAGGGGTCGGCAAGTAAGTTTGGCATAGGGCCAAAAAAAATTTTCGACACTGGACTGCAGGCCAGAACATTGTCAAAGGATAATTTAAGAAATTAATTGATGAAAAATGCAACTAGAATTGCCTGTGACAGACTGTTACAGTGTCTTTTGTAATTGGTAGTGAGCTGTTACTCTGTGTTAAATCCTGTAGTTAGGACAGTCATTAAAAAAAGCATAATTTGTGTGGCTGTGTCCAGGTTTTACACTGGATAAATTAATAAAGCAGAGTAGTGACACATAACCTGGCAAGTATCTTCATTCACCAACTTGCAACACAGACTGCCTTGCTAAAACACACATATGTGGAAGATGTGGAATGGATAAAAATAATTCAAAAAATAAAAGAGTTAAAAGAGACTTGAATAAGCCCATAAATGGCATGTTTGAGTCATGCTCTTAACAAACTATGTTTTATTTCCTCTTTCCATATTGTGAATAATAAATGTGTATCATTTTAATTTGCTTGTTACACAATGGAGCCTAACTTATTGTAATAATTATTTGACATGGCCTACTTTTACACTCAGAATTATTCAATGGCATCCTCATGTATTAAACTGCATTTTTGTTTTAATTGTTTGCATGCTGGAGGAACGCTATTACGTTATATGCAGAGTGATGTTAACATTTAAGCTAGCTGGTGAGAGAAAATGGCACTATCAAAGAGTCTAAAGAGGAAAGTTGACAGCTAAAATAGGGTATACAAAGAAGAATGGAAAGACAACAATGTGTTCATCCTACCTAGTATTATTATTTTTTTCTCACTAAACATTTCCCTTTTCCTTTTTTATATATTTTTTATATGTCCTCTCGAACAGGTGGTTTTCCAATCAAATTAGATCTCCGTAAAAATGGAATGTCAGTCTTTGGTACAGATAAATCAAGTTAAGGGGACTGGACTTCAGGGGTAGGCATATCAGAAGATAACATCTCAGGAGGTGGCACATCAACAGAGGGCATTTCTGGGGATAGCATCACATAAGTTGGCACATCCAAGGGAGGCAGTTCCATGTTTGACTGTTTATGATACATTTCTGCAGTGTTAAGCAAACTCCATCAATTTACCTCTGTAATATCTGACAATCTTCTGTTTGAACAAGATGTATGAATTGGATTTTCCTCTTTTAGAACGGTAGTCATTAAATTATCGTAGTCTCTTTTAACTCTTTTAACCAACTGAAGGTCTTCACAAGCTCTCCTAGAAGAGGTTTATGGCCATTTGGAACTACAACAAACATCAAAATGTCCTTTTACTTGTATTTTTAGTCTACATACTCCTTGTGTTTCAATTGGTTGTCCATTGTAGGCTTTGAAGGGAGCTGTGCGTTTTTGAATTAGAGGTCTTTCTTTCAAAGCTTTCACATACCTGATGTTAATTGAGTTAACTTTTGCTCCAGTGTCTAATTTAAAATGTACTAGTGTCCCATTAGCCACAAGAGGAACAATCCACTTGGAAAACTTCACCTCACTGGATACACATTTTGCAGGATTGGTGGGAACCAGGTGTACTGCCAGGATTCAAACTGAAGGAAAAGAAGTCAGCTGTCTTCTAGATACTGGATCACAGGTTACCACCATTCCTAGGTCCTATTATGAAAGATATAGACTTCCCATGAACTCATTGGAACATTTGTTAAGAGTTGAAGGAGCAAATGGCCAGGCTGTACCTTACCTGGGTTATGTGGAGCTAAATCTAAAGTTTCCCAAATATTTCCTTGGTATGGAAGCTGAAGTCCCCACCCTGGCATTGATAGTTCCTGATTTGACGAATGTACTACAAATTCTAATTGGAACAAATTCACTTGATGTGTTGTATGCCGATTGCACTCAAGGAGAAAACTCTGCTTGCAAGTCACTCTTCTATGGCTATCAAGCTGTCATAAATGTATTAGAGAAGAGGAACCAACAAGCTTCCATTGGAACTGTGGGATGTGTAAAGCTGAAAGGAAACCAACCAGAAGTTGTGCCAGCAGGATGTACTGTAGTCCTGGATGGACTTGTGCAAGTGAAAGTGGGTGTCAGTGGAGTCACCTATGCCATCTTCCTTACCTGATGGTCTTCTAGTGGCAAGTAGTCCCACATGGAAAGAACCTATATGTGGATATATGCGCATATATGAAACCTATATGCAGTGTATATGTGTAACGAAGGCGGGACTCAGGTAGGGATCCAAATGCAAAGCTTTATTTACAGTGAGCGTTGTCATACAGGCAGGGTCAAACGGGAGCAAACGGGAACAACAAGGAACAGGCAGAATCGTAGTCAGGGTGCAGGCGATGGTCAGGACAGGCAGCAACGGGTCAACAAACAGGAAACAGGCAGGAACGGTAACACAGGACAGGCAGACAGGATATAATGCTTGGTAATGCAACACAGGGAAAACAAGACCTAGCAGTGAGGTGGTGTGTGTATGAGTCTTTTATAGTCCGTGTAATGAGCTGCAGCTGGGTGTGGTGATTAGTGATTAGTGTGAAGTGTGTGCAGGTGAGTGGCAGAGAGGATGATGGGAGATGTAGTCCGGGAACTGACAGGAACAGACGGTGATCATGACAATATGTACATATATGCTGCATATATGCACATATATGATAATATATATGCTGCATATATGCGCATATATACTGCATATATGCTATATATATGCTGCATATATGCGCATATATACTGCATATATGCGCATATATACTGCATATATGCGCATATATACTGCATATATGCTATACATATGCTGCATATATGCGCATATATACTGCATATATGCTGTATATATGCTGCATATATGCTTATATATACTGCATATATGTGTATATATGCCACATATAGGCAAAATTGAGGTGCATATATGTGCATATACAGGAAATATAGGTCTCCTGTATTGCTTCTTCATATCCATATATATGCCCTATACATACAAGATATGTCTTCTATATAGCTAATGGCAGGATCTGGTCATTTTGTAGCTCATATCTCATTTTTGACTGTCATACATGATGCCTAGCTCATATTTTCTATTATCAAGGCAAAAACTAAGAATTAACGAAAAAAATTATGCAAGAACTTATGTATGTGCGAATGTAGCAGTTATGTATTTAGACAATTATTTTGTGATTCCACTTGCCATGACCATATTTGGGGTTTCCTGCCGCCATGCTGACTTGGGGTGTTGACACTTTGCTGCTTCCCAGTCTGCATGAGACATCACAGCGGTAGGTCGCACAAAGTTTTTGCGGTGATTCAATTAAGGCCATGTTTCATGTAACAGCTGAATTCACATTATATATTTGTATGATTGTAATCCAAAACCCCTCTGTGATGTACATTCAGATGTTTCGTTGATTATTTTTCTTTACTTAAGTTACTTTTAATATCTCTCTTTCTCAGCGTTGTGCGTTGCTGCCGCATGCTGTTTGTATGCTGCACAAGTCCTCATATATTGCCATTTGTGTTATACAGAATAAAGTGAGGACCTGATGGCAAGATTTTTCGCAGTCTGTCTTTGATTACGACACAACGCAGAAAACACACCGCTACACGAACACGTGAAATTGGTCCCACATGGAAAAAACCTATATAAACATATATGTTTCAATATAGGTTTGATATAGGTTTTTAATATATGTGACATATATAAAATTGGCCGTTTTCCTATATTATGTGTACATATATGTACATATATGTGTATATATATATATATATATATATGTGTACATATATGTGTACATATATGTGTGCATAAATGTGTACATATATGTGTGCATATATGTACATATATGTACATATAATATAGGAAAACGGCCAATTTTATATATGTCACATATATGTAAAACCTATATCAAAACCTATATTGAAACATATATGTTTATATAGGTTTTTTCCATGTGGGATATTATGTTTACATGATTACTTTCTGTAAAATAATAATGTAATATATTGTAAGTGAGTAATGGAAGACATGTTGTCAGAATATTGTGTATGTGACCTTACATACACAATACTCTGTATGAAGCCCTTTTAAGAAAAAAAAAAATACATGTAATGTAAGCATGCACTTGTGTATCTGGACTCTGTTCTTTTATTGTTTTCATTATTAAACTAAAGAAAGAGTCATCGTCAGCCTCCTTTCTTGATGTGGTGTCAGAAGTGGCCACATAAAGAGAGAACTACAAGCCCGAAAATGGCACTTTTCAAGCCGCCGGACAACTTTACATCTGACAAGGCGAGAGAATGGCCATCATGGCTGCAGCATTTTGTGAGATACAGAACGGTTGCCGAGCTCACAAAAGAGGATGGGACCATTCTAGTGATTGTTGATTTACGCAAGGGGAAACGATGCAGAAAATATTTACAAATCATTCGTTTTCAATGAAAGAGAGAACGTAGATGATTTTGAGGCAGTTTTGAAGAAATACAATGACCATTTTGTACCGCAGACCAACGTTAAACACGAGGGCGCAGTTTCACCAGCGAACCCAAGAGCAAAGTGGAAAAAGCGGAGACATTTATCCATGCACTGTACTAGTCCGAGTAGACCCAGAGTCTGAACTCAACCACTGAACTCAAAGCCCCAAAGCTGGGGATGATTAACTACATGGGAAAATATATATCCCACCTGGCAGTGCTGGGAGGCCCACTACGAACTCCTACGAACTGAAACAGCATCGACTTGGGACTCAGCACAGGAGTGAGCAATTCAACAACTAAAGGAAGCTCTTATGACATCGCCAGTATTGTCATTTTATGATTCAGAGAAGCCAACAACTGTACCTGCTGATGCAAGCAGTTATTGCTTGGGAGGAGTGCTACTCCAGGAACGCAGAGACTGCTGGAAACCTGTGGCATACTGCTCGCGATCCCTCACTAGTGCTGAACGTCATTACGCACAGATAGAGAAAGAGTGTCTCGCAGGAGTCTGGGCATGCGAACATTTCAGCAAATATCTAAGCGGAATGGGACTTTTCAAACTCATTACGGACCACACACTGCTGGTTCCTTTGATGAACTGTAAAGATTTGGACACTGTACCGACCAGATGCCAGAGACTTTAACTCAGACTAATGAGATTTAATGTGACAGCTGAGTATGTTCTAGGTACTTGTTGTAGCAGACATCTTATCATGAAGCCCACAAAGTGGCACTGTGGACAGCACCACCGAAGTGGACGCCAGCTGCTATGTCAACACAATTGTCTGCCTGCTTCAAAAAGAAAAATAAATTAAATTCATGATGCAATCCAACAAGATGAGAAATTGCTGAGAGTGAAACACTTAATTAGAATTGGATGGCCTGAACATGCCCAAGATATACACTCCTTGGTAAGAGACTTTCATGCATTCAAGAGTGAATTGTCTGAGACATCATACCAGAGTCTCTTCGAGGAGACATTATCGAACAAATTCATGAAGGACACCTGGGCTTGACCAAATGTAGGGAGAGAGCACAGATATCCATATAATGGCCAGGACTATCCTCAGAACTAAAACAGAAAATTGAAAAGTGCAATTTCTGCTGCAAACACAGAAAAACACAGAGAAAAGAACCTCTGAGCCCAACTCCTTTACCTGATAAACCATGGCAGTGCCTGGCGGTAGATTTATGTGAGTACTAAGGGAAAAACTACATTGTACTCTCTGACTGTTATTCCAGATTCTTGGAAATCCTACACGTATCAAACACCACAGCTGAACAAATCGTCATCAAGCTCAAAACAACATTCACACGATTCAGCATCCCAGAAGTAGTCATTTCGGATAATGGCCCTCAATTCACAAGCAAAACATTACAGTCATTTAGCTGCGAGTTTGATTTTGTGCATGTAACATCAAGCCTACATCACCCCTCAAGCAATGGACATGAAGAACGTCAGCAAAAGCCATCCTACGACAAAAAGACCCAGTATTAGTGTGGCTGAGCTACAGAACGACCCCACATGCATCAACTGGAGTGAGTCCAGTAGAGCTTTTGATGGGACGGAGACTCAGGAATACATTACCAACTCTCAATCGCAACTTCATTCCGAAGTGGCCGGATCAGAGACTGATACGGACACAAGATGATGCTGCTAAGCAACAACACGTATTCTATTTTAATAGAAGGCATGGAGTGAGAAACTTACCTCTGTTGAGGCCAGGAGATTCAGTCCTTGTTAAGCTGGATGAGGAAAAACGGTGGAGGACTCCAGCGATAGTAATGGGACAAAGTGCAATGGAACGCTCCTATATGATCAGTAGCCTGGAAGGGGGAATGAAAAGGCGAAACCGCCATCACTTACAACTTGGTCCCTCTGAGAGCAGTGCTGATGCCGAAACAACAGGGCACTCAGAAACAAAGTGTGATGATGACACTGTCCAAGCAAATTAATCGCTGCCTACACAGACTAGTGAAGGATGGAGGGTAACAAGGTCTGGTAGAGTGAGTAAACCAATTGAGAAACTGAATTTGTAATACTGTATATCTTTCAAGTAGTATAAGAACTGTGGTTAACAGACTGTTCAAATGTCAAGGTTAGTCGTGTAAGTAAAGTGAAAGTGAGTAAAATGTTAGTAAATGTGAGAAACATTATGACTGTTATGTAAGTCAGCTTACAGTTAAATTCTGTAAATTGGGGAACGTGATTGTTTAAGAGAGCATAAGTTGAAACTTTAAAACTATGGCGTTATTTTACTGTCAATTGTCGAGAGCACATTATTGTGACGCGAGAGCATATCAATGTAATGCGCGAGCGCAAATCTGTCCGCTCGCGCGCGGATTTCCTCTGCTCTCGCGCAAATCTGTCCGCTCGCGCGCGGATTTCCTCTGCTCTTGCGCAAATCTGTCCGCTCTCGCGCAAATCTGGACGCGCGCGCTCAAATATACAGTGCTCTCTTATGAACTGCCTCTCCTCTCGCTCAGATATTGCGTGTGCACGCTCAAACTGTTTCCTGCGTGCTCAAACGTGTCCTGCGCGCTCAAACTGCACATGTGCGCTCACGAATCTCTCCGTGCTCTTGCAGAAATTAATTTGCTTTTGGATTAAATGCTGTCAAAAGTTATAAACCAATCAGAAGAGACGACTGATCCATGAAAATGCTACGTGGAATCTTATTGGCTGAGAGTGAACTGCGCCTGGAATTCTTTCGACAAAAATATATATTTTATTTCTTTACAATTTAATAATATTTATCAAATGTAACCTAGTCTAACTGCATCACATTACAGGTCAAACCCCTATTTATCTAAACAAACAAACAAAAAATGTTTTTTAAAGTTATTGTGGTCATACGTTTTGTGTTGAATTTTTTTTAAAAAAAATAGGTAACATTTTACAATAAGGTTTTTATTTGTTAACATTAATGTATTATCTAACATGAACTAACAATGTGCAATACATTACTGTAATTATTAATCTTTGTTAACGTTAAAAATACAGCTGTTTGTTGGTTGTTTACTTCACAGTGCATTTAATAATGTTAACAAATACAACATTTGATTTTAATAACGTATAAGTAAATGTTGAAATTAACATTAACAAATATTAATAAATGCTGAAGAAGAGCAATTCATTATTAGTTAATGTTAACTAATGCAGTTAAATAATGTTAACGCAACCTTATTGTAAAGTATTACCAACAAATATCTTCTGATTTAAGACCGAACAAGATCAGGGTCAAATCGTCATTCCCTTAATACTTAATGTGGAGATCACATATACCACTATAGTCAATTTCTTTTGAGGTCTGGAATTAATGATTCTGATACATCAAATACATTTTAACAGTCACTGGTCACCACCTACTGGCAGAACAGTGTAACAACATTAGTTTCAACATTCATTTAGCTACTTATTTTAATTGCTGAAATCAGTGTATATTCAGACTATAAATTGTTATTGCAATACTTGCATTATTATTTAATGTTTGCAACACAGATGTAGCAATAGTATGTTGTTGAAAACACTTTGTGAAGCTGTTTAAAACATATAGCTTACATGACCACTGCTTTCAGCAGCAATGCAAAAGCAGGTTTAAATATTCTGGTATGATTGTAATTTCAAAAGGTTTAATAGACATAACCGAATCGTTGTCATTTAGGAATAAGATCGCGTTCTTTTGCTTAATCGTGCATACACAAGAGCTTAGGTATTTTTGTATGTCATGTTTTATACCAGACCTCAAAAGAAATTGACTATAGTGGTATATGTGATCTCCACATTAAGTATTAAGGGAATGATGATTTGACCCTGATCTTGTTCGGTCTTAAATCAGAAGATATTTGTTGGTAATACTTTACAATAAGGTTGCGTTAACATTATGTAACTGCATCAGTTAACATTAACTAATAATGAATTGCTCTTCTTCAGCATTTATTAATATTTGTTAATGTTAATTTCAACATTTACTAATACGTTATTAAAATCAAATGTTGTATTTGTTAACATTATTAAATGCACCGTGAAGTAAACAACCAACAAACAGCTGTATTTTTAACGTTAACAAAGATTAATAATTACAGTAATGTATTGCACATTGTTAGTTCATGTTAGATAATACATTAATGTTAACAAATAAAAACCTTATTGTAAAATGTTACCTATTTTTTTTTAAATAATTTCAACACAAAACGTATGACCACAATAACTTTAAGAAACATTTTTTGTTTGTTTGTTTGTTTAGATAAATAGGGGTTTGACCTGTAATGTGATGCAGTTAGACTAGGTTACATTTGATAAATATTATTAAATTGTAAAGAAATAAAATATATATTTTTGTCGAAAGAATTCCAGGCGCAGTTCACTCTCAGCCAATAAGATTCCACGTAGCATTTTCATGGATCAGTCGTCTCTTCTGATTGGTTTATAACTTTTGACAGCATTTAATCCAAAAGCAAATTAATTTCTGCAAGAGCACGGAGAGATTCGTGAGCGCACATGTGCAGTTTGAGCGCGCAGGACACGTTTGAGCACGCAGGAAACAGTTTGAGCGTGCACACGCAATATCTGAGCGAGAGGAGAGGCAGTTCATAAGAGAGCACTGTATATTTGAGCGCGCGCGTCCAGATTTGCGCGAGAGCAAAGGAAATCCGCGCGCGAGCGGACAGATTTGCGCGAGAGCAGAGGAAATCCGCGCGCGAGCGGACAGATTTGCGCTCGCGCATTACATTGATATGCTCTCGCGTCACAATAATGTGCTCTCGACAATTGACAGTAAAATAACGCCATATAAAACAGCCTTGTTCTAATGTATTTAGAGGTAATATACAGGTGCTGGTCATATAATTAGAATATCGTGAAAAAGTTAAAATTAATTTTTTTTTTATTGTAAATTATTAAAAAAAAATGAAACTTTCATATATTCTAGATTCCCTACATGTAAAGTAAAACATTTCAAAAGTTTTTTTTATTTTTATTTTTTTATATTTCTTGATTAGAGCGTACAGCTAATGAAAGTCCAAAATCCAGTATCTCAAAATATTAGAATATTTACATTTGAGTTTCATTAAATGACCATCTCTACAGTATAAATTCCGAGTATCTCTTGTTCTTTGAAACCACACTAATGGGGAAGACTGCTGACTTGGCAATGGTCCAGGAGACAATCATTGACTCCCTCCACAAAGAGAGTAAGTCACAGAAGGTCATTACTGAATGGGGTGGCTGTTTACAGAGTGATGTATCAAAGCATATTAAATGCAAAGTTGACTGGAAGGAAGAAATTGGGTAGGCAAAGGTGCACAAGCAATAGGGATGACCACAAGCTTGAGAATACTGTCAAGTAAAGCCGATTCAAACACTTGGGAGAGCTTCACAATGAGTAGAATGAAGCCGGAGTCAGCGCATCAAGAGTCACCACACTCAGACATCTTCAGGAAAAGGACTACCAAGCCACTTCTGAAACAGAAACAACGTCAGAAGCATCTTACCTGGGCTAAAGAGAAAAAGAACTGGACAGTGAACAGTGGTCAAAAGTCCTCTTTTCAGATAAAAGTAAATTTTGCATTTCATGTTGAAATCATGGTCCCAGAGTCTGAAGGAAGACTGGAGAGGCACAGAATCCAAGCTGCTTGAAGTCTAGTGTGAAGTTTCTGAAGTTAGTAATGATTTGGGGGGCCGTGACGTCTGCTGGTGTTGGTCCATTGTGTTTTATCAAGTGCTAAGTCAATGCAGCCATCTTCCAGGAGATTTTGGAGCACTTTATGCTTCCATCTGCTGACAAGCTTTATGGAGATGCTGATTTCCTTTTCCAGCAGGACTTTAGCACCTGCCCACAGTGCAAAAACCACTTCCAAGTGGTTTGTTGACCATGATATTACTGAGATACTGGATTTTGGACTTTCATGAGCTGTACGCTCTAATCATCAAAATTAAAAAAAAAAAAAAAACTTTTGAAATGTTTTACTTTTGTAGGGAATCTAGAATATATGAAAGTTTCATTTTTAAAAATAATTTACAATAAAAAAATGAACTTTTTGATGATATTCTAATTATAATGACCAGCACCTGTACTATGTTCATTGTAATCAAGGTAATGTAAGCATGCTGAAAAGAAGAACTTGTGTATCTGGACCTCTGTTCTTTTATTGTTTTCATTATTAAAAGAAAGTCATTGTCTGCCTCCTTTCTTGACATGTTATGTCAAATCCATGAAACATAGTCGTGTCTGGAAAAAACACACACACAAAAACAAATCACTTTGAATCTACTTTATTTGGTCACTTAGAACAATTGATTCCTGTTAGCACTGGTTTCAGACAGACAGATGAAGAAAATGACTCAAAACACAGAGTTTAATAAAAATTCATACAGTAAACCACAGAAGGTTCAGAATAAATGCAACTTACACAAATGCTAACTTAAACGAGACTAAACAAACAATAGCTGTGTTTATTTCATTTAATTTCGAAGGCTGCATACAAAGTGTCCTTAACCAGAATTAAACGAGACGTCCTTTGTAGGACACACAGGCAGGAAAGGAAACAGGAAGTATCACGTTGCTATGCCAACACGTTCATGGCCGTGTGATTGTGCTCTCACAATAGTTAAATGTAAACTTATTTATAAATTTGGAAGTAATTTTAAAAGTAAATGTACTTTTTTTTATTTTGGGTAATGCTTGAGGAGCTGAGGTGTATGTACAAATATCTGTTGAAGAGACAAAGGAGGAGGATATTAAGAAGAACAAAGTTTAAAACAAAAACACCACTTCTTCACTTGTATTGTACATGTACATCTGCTGCGGCCACTTTTTTTTTTTTTTTTTTCCAAATAAATGATGGTTGTTAACAGTGACGCAAAGAATTGTGGGCTATCTGCAGCAGCAAAGGATACACCTCATGCATCCTCCGAATTCCTGTGAAAGAAGGACGCATTCGAAGGTCGCATTCAGAGAGTCCTACATACTTTTCTGAAATGATACAGCCTCAATGACGTATGCAACCTTCAAATGTGACCTCCGGAGGATGCAGCCTTTGAAATGAGACACAGTGGCTGCGTCCGAAAACTGGAAAATGCTGCCTTCTGAGGACACATTTCAAGGTAGTAATGCATCAAGGCACGTCCGAATCCAATGTTAGCTTCACTTCCTGTTTGCTGAGATACCTTCCTCAGATCGATTTTTGAAGGAAGCATGGATGTATCCTTAGCTGCCTTTGATATCCCACAATCCTGTGCTTTCCATTCTGTGACAGTTGAGCTAGAAAAATAAACATGGCGTCCGAAAGTTGCGTTTGCTGCTCATTTTGTGTATAAATGTACGATTTTGACCAACATATTTCAATTTTGATATCATTTCTATAGAGAAATTACTACTGTAATAATTAAATATTTGTTTAGTTCTCACCAAAGCTCGCGCTATATTGCTGTAGATCATTAAACTGTTATGCTGCCTCAGAAGTCTGTCCGAAATCAATTTCGTGAGGTGCCTTCATGCACAAACGCTGCCATACGTCATTCTCTTATAAGACAGCGAGGCAGCAAGACAGCTACCTAGGTTTTCGGACGCAGCCAGTGACTGAGTGAAGGTGAGGAACTACCTGAAATACACATGGTGATTAACTAAATGACAAACAGCTGTGATGACGATTAGTGTCCATGGAAACTGATGAGTGATGGGAAACTCGAACAAAGGAACACATTTGACTAAGGAAAACAAACTAAAAGTCCATGAAAATGGACTTGTTCATTTTATTTTGCTATTGTTTTTATTTTATTTTATATGAGGTACATTTTTATTAGGCGATTATATAAAATTTGGGACATGATTTTAATATTAAAATAACTAAATAATAATATTAACACAATAATAAACAAAAATGACATAAACATCAATTAGAAAAAAAAATCTTAATGTAAAATATAGCTGAATAGGTAACAGGGTTGCAGATTTAAATTGTTGTTGTTGTTGCTGTTGTTGTTTATAATGCTTGCTACCCCTAGATTTTGAACCCTCTGCTGTGGGCATTGATGCTATTCATTTTAAAGGAGATAAAAATGTCAGTGGAATTTTGTGATAAGGACACATTTTCAGTGTGTCCAGCAGGTGTCAGTGTCCGCCTAGAGAAGGTTATGAAGCTGATTTTATTGGGCACTAACTTAGACATGTTTGGATAGAGGAGACAGTGTAACTGTGACAGTAAAATTTAATGGTGACTGCTTCAAGTGAGTGGCATACTTTTATATGGGCACAGACAAGTAGAGTAAAACACACAACTTATAAAAAGCAATAAGCCGTGTCTGAAGACCAACTTCATAGACAAAAACACATTCTAACAAAGTCCTTATGCATAAAGATCAGTAATTTATTTGGAATTAGTTTAGTTATATTAAGCCAACCATGGAATAATTGAGATTTTAGTGATACTGGGGTCCATATCTAAGGATGCTCATTTGAACATTCTCAGATAACGCTGGATAATGTGGATTGTCACATGGGCATTTATGCCAACTAATAAATAATAATAAAACATAACATGACATAAATGAACATAATAAACAAACAAATAAATAAAGTCCCAAATGAGCCACTGCATTTTAAGTTCTGACGCGTTGAGCAATAATTGTGGGGTCTTTAAGAGATGTGGATTAAACGTCTAAAAATAAAAGGTGAAAAGCTGTGTCTCGCTAACTTCCCTAATGGCCACATCAGCTGTTATTTGCTGGATAATGGGCCAGCAATCAAAGTTAATCAAGCACAGTACCTCGTCTGTCATATAATTGCACAGCATATTATCCATTTTAAGGAATCGTCTGATATTGCTGACAGACATAGACAGTTAAAAATTTGACTCCATCTGCTGGGATTCTTATTGAACTTTCCTAGCGATTGTTCACCCCAAAATGAAAATTCTATATGCTAATTTATTTTTTATACTGGTGTATTGCACTTGGTTATGGCATGCATTGCTTTCTCTGTACTTTCTGCAGGCTACTTTGGCACTGGACATACATAAACTGTCATAATTTGGTGAGAAAAAAACAAAACGAAAAAAACTACTGTTTGTTACAATTCCTCAAAACAGTGCTGGTCCCTCAAATGAGACATGGGAGGCTGAACCTTCTCAAAAATGTATTCAAAATGACATAACAGCATATGGGTTTGGAACAACATGAGGTTGAATAAATATATTTAGAGTTTTGTATGAACTGTGCCTTTAAAATGCCAGAAAGTTCCTTTAGATTTCCTGAGGTCTGAGTATTTCCAAAGCGGTTGTACGTCTGTCACTTCAGCAGGAATCTGAACATGGTAACGGTGTGTTTTCAGTTAGACTGGGTTGTATATGCCAACACATGTGGCTTTGGGGTTTGAGTGTAGCTGCTAGTATTTGTGTCTTGGCCCTGACAGTGACCGTGAATCAGGCACACCTTAAACTTTACAGAAGAGTGCTATATCCTCTCCTGACAGCGGCTCTTTTTTTGCCAAGTCATAAAAGTGCCAGTCATGGAGTGCCTGGCCAGGGCAAGTCTTTGAAGACTGTCACGGGACACCCCGCGGCTCTCCCTGCCTATGAGGTGTCGGGCTTCACCATGGCCCCTTGAGCGCCGTCTCCACTCTGGTACCAGATACAGACATCACAGCCATGAGCCGGGCCGTTCTGGCAGGACTGGGAATGCCAAACGCAGTTCATGCTGATGGAGTGGACTATAAATCAGTCTCAGTAAGACAAAAGGGAGGAAACTCACCTTTTCTTGTTCGTCGTCTGGCCCGCTTCCCGCCGCTGACCTTGTGACCCTGGAGTGCTTGCCACTGCTCATGTCTGGCCAAGCAGGAATCCAGCTGGTCACCTGGCCAAGACTGAAATTAATTAGCGCCTTCCCACCTTAACCTGGCCTCCCTCCTTCCTTGGCCCAGACTTGGCGCTCAATACTGGCCATAAAAAGAGGCCGCCTTCATCCGCATTGGGAAAGAACCAATTCATCAAGCTCCGCTTCTGCTGTTGGAAGGTGCGGGAGACATAGGAAGATGAACAGGGCACTTCTCAGCTGTCCCAGGATGTCTACGGGGGCCAGGATCATCTGTCAGGTGGGCAGCAGGGCGGTTGTGGGGTTCTCCTCTCTCTGCTGCTGATTACACAGCGTGATTCACACTTGATGTGCATCAGATGTGCTTTATACAGATCCTTAAGAAAGCTCAACCAATGCAGAACATACTGCTTTCAAGTCACGTCACAATGATAGGATTTACAAGATGAGCGCACATGAAAATGATGTATTTACAAGTGGGAAAGTCTGGATTTTCTTTAATCCAGAATTTGAGTTTGGGACTTGTCATTCAAAGAATCATGGTGGACATAGATGAAGAACAGCCATTGTGTTTCACAAAAAATATTAATTTAATCATGTGAAACTGTATTAGTTTTCCACAATAACCAATTTTTACCATATCATATTTATTTATTTATTTATTTATTACCATTAAACTTATGATAAGTACATGCCAATCCTAAACCATAACCTTAACCTTAGTATATTGTTGGTATGTCCTGATAGTTAGCATCACTGTTTGTTGCGATCGGATCCATCAGTGATTTTTCCGAACTCTGTAAATCCATCAAATCTGACCTTTTCTTGACATGTGACTGCATGGTGGAATTAACCAATTAAATCACTGTGGAGTGGCATTTGCACTTAAAGGGGACCTATTATGCCCCTTTTTAAGAGATGTAAAATAAGTCTCTGATGTCCCCAGAGTGTGTATCTTAAGTTTACCCTACAGATAATTTTTTATAACATTTTAAAATTGCCACATTTTGGGGTTCAGCAAAAACTTTTAGGGCCCTATCATACACCCGCCAGGCATGACGCAAGTGTTTTTTGCTAGTTTCAGCCCGACGCAGTTATCATGTTCACGTCCTGTGCCACGTTGTTTAAATAGCAAATGCATTTATGCCCATGAGCGTGCTGATCTGAAAACAAGGTGTGTTCAGGCGCATTGTTGGCGTATTACTATTTTGAGGCAACTGAAATAGACTGTACCAATGACCAACTGAAACCTGGTCTAAAGTCAATATATGTTTTGTTATTTAAAGAGCATGTTAGTAATATGTGTCTATATGCAGGTGCAAAACTCGTACACTCTGCTTATTACACACACAGGGATGCCAAATATTAAAAATAAAAGGATTACAATGTAAAAGATTATTAATGTGTGCATAAAGATAAAAATGCTTTGGTGGAATTCGGCTTTTTCCATAGATGGTCTGTGCGCACTTTAACCTCAAGCACGAGCAGAACCGTTTCCTCATTAGAGAAGCATTCAGTTTTTCCTCTTGCAAATTCCGCCATGTAAATAGTGAATTCGCCTTTTAGACCATGCGCCGGGCAGTTATAACTTATGTTGTCATCTTTCTTTTATCCACTATTAGTACAAGCCTGTTGTACCCAACCTCGTCTGAATGATGGCCAAATCTTTACTGATCAGCTTTATGAAGTTTATTGTACATCACTCAACATATGAAGCGTACATTTTCACTCCAGAAAATCACCATAAGAGCTGAATAAAACAAGAAGTACAAGAAGTGCGGTGACAAGAAGTCTTTTATCTATAAACTCTCTTCCTTGCATTATCATTAACATACACAGCGAACTACACAAACTACTCATTACAACTAACAGTAAACAAATATATACAGACCTTATGCCTTTGCGGGGGTGCTTAATAAACTGGTAAACTTTATAGCCGTAAAACAACTCCGATGGACTGTAATAAAGTGCATGCTCTCCCTTTCATGTATCACTCCAGAGAGGATCACAAACAGTGTGTACTGATCCATCCTTGAGTATTAACTTTAACCACAATGTCCTCAGTGACTCAGTTGGTGGGAGTCTATGGAGCCTCATATGTTTTTTGGTACATCCAACAACAGAACATTTGTAATGTTTTTTTTTTTGTTTGTTTGTTTGTTTGTTTTGGCACAGACATTGTATATCTCTAGCTGATACAGCAAGTAAATGGAAATGGCGGACTCTGTGCTTCTCATTCAGTGGTGTGTCTATGCTAACAGGGCAGAATGTCACCAGTCATGGGCTGGGTTTCCCTACTCTTACGTAGGAGTAGGGGGAAATATAAAACATTGTGTTCTGAGAGATTGAAAATGATAAAATGTGTGTGTGTGTGTGTGTGTGTGTGTGTGTGTGTGTGTGTGTGTGTGTGTGTGTGTATATATGTGAAGTTCACAACGTAATTTTGGGAGGAGTGAACCCATCTAATCTTTCAATTAGTGAAACTCAAACATAATCTCAAGAGGAGGGAACCCTAATCTTTCAATTACATCCAGAGCATATAAGCAGCTACTCACTCTGCTCTGGCATCAGTTGTTTCAATATCATCCGGACGCGTCCATTATCGAAACATGTCCGAACTCCAGCTATTCCCGTCAGACAACGAATTCTCCAGCGTCCCAGAGACGCCCGCTCTTTATCTCCAACCCAAACCAGGTCGTTCCACATTGGATTGTGATTCACTGCCGAATCGCACAGGACGTCAGCTCCAGCGCTCGTACAAGCCACGTTCAAGAAGACCACTCTCTCCTCCTCCATCAAGACCGTCATCTTCCTCTGTCTCCAGTTCTCCTTCTCCTTCTCCTCCTCCTCCTCTTTATCTCAAACTTCTCGCCAGGACGTTCCGTTAATCCCCCCTATTTCAAAATGGACTGTAAACAGCCTCCGTCAAGCACTGGCTAATTGCGGTGTCCATTTCTCACGCAGATCATCAAAGATCCAACTATACGTGCTTCTGGCGAGTTCTCAAAATTCTCCCAGCCAGCCCGAACTTCAATCAAAAAATCCTAAAAACAAAATTCAATGCATCTCAACTATCCGTTCTTCCCCGCGGCAGCAGAATAGTCGCCAAACTTGTCACCAGCACGAGCACGCTAATCCTTTAACGACCACTCGTACTTCCTCGATCGCTCCCATCTCATCCCGGCCAGCAACAGCGGCCGCCGAACACAGTTCTCCAGCGGCTCCAGCTCCAAATAACCCTCAGGTTTTATTTTCAGGTTCAAGATCCTCCAGGCATGAGACAGAAATACCTTCTCATTTAATTTCTTTTTCTTCTCTTCCTTCTTTCCTTCCTAATTCCCAAAAAGGTGCGGAATCCAGCGTGAGGCTGCCTCCACTGAATGTTCCGCCCCCTCTCCCTTTTCCTTTTTCTTCTGGTGATGACCACAGCGTGAGGATGCCTCCGCAGTCAGTCCCACCTATTTCTCTTCCTATTTTCCACTCTTTTCCACCTGTCGCAATGCATACTAATCAAGAACCTCAGCCCTCTACGTCCACAGCCCCAGCTCGCTGGCCATCTCATTCCCTTGCATCAGCGGAACATCTTCCACCTCCTCCTCATGCGGTAGCCCAGGAACCTCCTCCAGTGTCTTCTCAACTTCGCTCACTAATCCTAGCAGAAATTCAGAACATTGGCTCCAGATGCAGACTCCAACCCGACACCAGTTCCTCCCTTTTCAGAACTCATATTCCAGTAGACCATCCTCTCAGTCATCTCCACACCCTATCAATGGAATCAATATTGCAAGCCGTTTCTCCCGGAACTCTTCAATCTAATCAGCCTGGAATTCTTTTAAAAACTTCCATATAATTTACAACATGGCTTTTCCAGATTTTTCTCTCCTCTCAATTACTTCTTTTATTTTCCACCTGAACAGTACCAAATCCATTCAGCCAGGATCCATTAAAGTCTACCTCAGTGGCATACATTTCCTGTTTAAACTCATCCATGGCCACCAGTGACCCGCTATCTCAAATCCCCAGACATCCCTTCTCAAAGGCCTACAAAAAACTCACCCTACCAAACCAGATACCAGGCAACCTCTAACTATCGACCTCCTAGGCTGACCACCATCCGCTCCGGTCTCTTTCCTCCAAACATAACTAGAACCCTGGACGCCATGTTTAATTTAGCCTTTTTCGGCTTTCTTCGAGTTTCAGAGTTTACCACAAATTCTACTTTCAACCCAGCTACCCATCCAACATTCTCAGATCTTCAAATTTTAAACCACGACACAATTCGATTCAACATCATACAGAGCAAAACCGACCAATTGAAACGTGGCCATTCAGTCTTCTTTTTCAATCTGCCAACACCTATTCAGCCCTACCAGTCCCTTGCCGCTTTCGTATCTCAGAGGCACTCACAAATGAACTCTCCGCTTGACCCTCTATTCATCGAATTGCAGTGTGGGCCCTCCCGTTCGCTAAACAAGATCTTTCATGTTTAATTTTTATCGTGGGCTCCCTGTTCGAATCGCAGTGTGAGCCCTTCGTTCGGGCGCAGTGGGGGCTCTCCCTTTCCGAATTGCAGTGTGATCCTTCATGTTTTTTATCATGGAGGCTCTCCCATTCGGATCGCAGTGTGGGCCCTCCTATCCGAACAGCAGACAGGAGGAACCCGGTTGTCGTCCTTTGGCAGTCGTGGACCACTGTGTTCCTATGCGATTCTGGCCCTCGCTTTAGAGGGAGGGGAGCACTGCTTCCGACACTTTCGCAGGCTCCCCCTCTCTGTTGCCGGGGGAGGGGTTATCGCTGTGGATACCATTTGGCCCGCTTCTCCGGGGACATGTACCTCCTTCCTCACTCATGACATTATGAGCCCCCTGTTATTCTGACTCAGGGGTCTCCATGTCATGAATGCCATGGAGGGACGTATTTAATCTCTTACAGGTTCTCCCTCCAGTCCAAATGCTGCTCCCGCAGGAGCAACTTAGAGCGTCACTGCCACAGCAGTGCTCGCTCATGACCCAGGTCGATAAACGCAGCAGCGAGATACATCAGAGTTCAACACACTAAAACTCCCCTACAGCTCCGCAGGAGCCTTATACAAACACTTCCTCCATAATGTGGTTACTATCGTCTCTTGCCCCATATCTTCATCGCTCATTTTCATACTCTTTTGGGGGGTATTCCATAACATAAACTGAATCCGTAAGACCACCAGCTTCATTTGCATCTTTCCAGCTTGCTGTCCTAAATGGAATTTGCGCTTTTTGGGGGGCATATCCAAGCTCGAGTTGAAGCTGCTTCCTCGAGCCCCTCCACAGCGGACAGCAAGCCAAATACGCTTAACCTTATTAGCTTAAAGATTTTATGAGGAAACGAACTCATGAAGAGAAGTTCACAGCATAATTTTGGGAGGAGTGAACCCAACTAATCTTTCAATTAGTGAAACTCAAACATAATCTCAAGAGAAGGGAACCCTAATCTTTCAATTACATCCAGAGCATATAAGCAGCTACTCACCCTGCTCTGGCATCAGTTGTTTCGATATCCCTCCACCTCCCCAACTCCACCACATTTAGGCATCTCACCTATCATACTCCTCTTCCAGGCACTAGTAGTCCCTGAGGGGTATATCCAAGCTCGAGTTGAAGCTGCTTCCTCGAGCCCCTCCACAGCGGACAGCAAGCCAAATACGCTTAACCTTATTAGCTTAAATGAAATATATGTGTGTGTATATATATATATATAAAAATAAAGTATTGGGTGGATTATAGGCTGGTTGTTTACACACACTGTGGACAAATACCTTATACAAGTGAACTTTAGCAAGGTCATGGGTTCAATACCCACAGAATGCATGAATTGACAATATATTACCTGTCAGTTCATGTTCAAGCCTATGGCTAAGTGGCAAAATACAAATAAAGTAGTAAGTACACATCCAATCTGCATTGTTCACTCTTTGTTTTGTTGTTTTAAGTGTTAAAAGGCTTCCTGTTGTTTTGTCAGTAAGCAAAAAACGATACATGGAATTTCCCAACACATTTTTATTTCCCAAAAAATCACTTGCACATCACATCATAATGACTTCTGAATATGCAATACTTTCTAATCTATAAGTAAATGATACAGTCGACAAATATTGTGTTGCCTTCTAAGTCGACAAATATTGTGTTTACCTTGTAAGATACCAAATTCTGAAGTGAATATTACATTAATAGCTAAAAGTATTGATAAAAAGTAGTGGTGTAAAGTACTTGAGTAAATTTAATTAGTTACTGTACTTGTGTATCTTTTTGGCTACTTATACTGAGTATAAAAGATTACATTTTTGAATAAGTATATGTACTCTTTACTCCAATACATGTGCAATGAGTGGTGCAATTATTCCTTACATTTTGCATGGCACCTAAGTTTTTCTTCAGCAGTTTATTTCTGCCACAAAAATGATATTGACATCTACAGGGCATTGAAGGTACTATATCATGTGCATTTTTCCCTTAAGCCCAAAGTATAGTTCACTTTTTATGTGTACATGAAGTTCAGCATACAGTGATCGTGATGCGAATTTCATCATCAGAAGAGTATGCGTGTACATGCACCGCTGAATTTTTGTAATGGCGCGTACTTGTATGCATAGAAAAAAAGAAAAAAAAGAAAAATACTTTTTGTGTGTGCGTGCCAGCATGTAAACTAATCAATATTCCAAAGTCAAAACAAACTTGACTATTAATAACAAAGTGTAATAATAAAACTTGACCCATATTACAAGTAAAATATACATGTATGGCCTAATGACTTGTATAAGTCGAAACAGACTAGAACCACTAATTAGAAATACATGTTTTGGTTCACTTAGTTTTCCATTAAACAAAAAAAAAAAAAAAAAAAAAAAAGGGAAGAGTATCAAAAATAAACATATTTGTACTTTTTGTGTCTGTGGTGTGTAAGTGCAAGTATGTAAACAACTCAGTATACTCATCAATCCTCAGTTTGCAACGATGTGTTCTCAAAAGTGTACATCTCATGCAAACAGCTTAATTTTAAGCTGTCGGATCTTTGCATTCAGCTTATGTCCATCCAAGTTCATTAGGATTTTCTGGATAAACTCAAAGGTGTATTTGAGGTTGTCAGGAAAGCTTAGATCAAGTGCATAAATGAGACGGACATACAGCGTAAACTTTTTGAAGAATACGGAAAGCAGAAGCACGTGCAAGACCATAATTTGTTTTTATAAAGCATATACAGTTGTATTTTTTTCGAAAATGACCAATCGTTTCACCAGATAAGACCCTTATTCCTCGTCTGGTATCGTTTAAAGCCCTTTGAAGCTGCACTGAAACTGTAATTTTGACCTTCGACCATCTGGAGGACATTGAGGTCCAATATAAGGAGAATAATCCTGGAATGTTTTCATCAAAAACCTTAATTACTTTTCGACTGAAGAAAGAAAGACATCTTGGATGACATGGGAGCAAGTAAATTATCAGGAAAATTTTATTTGAAAGTGGACTAATCCTTTAACACATTGTTGTTTAAGAAATGAAAAGCTACACACTTCATCTTTTAAGGTGAAAAGAACCGTTGCCAAACATATAACACGCTAGAAACATAATAGTCACTGTAATAATGATCCACACATAGACTCAATTTGCTCACGACATAGATTGATCATGTGCATTTTATAGTGTTTATTAAATAGCATGTGTACCGCAAAAAAAATGGTCTACGACCACTGTCAGTCCTGTGCTTTGATTTATGACCGTGTCTCCCTGTCCCACGCATACATGCATCTACCGTGCTCTATATAGGTAGTTTAGATTACAAACAATAATATTAGTATTAATACCTCTAGTTTTAAGCATTTAAACAGGCCTTTGAAGTTTGGGTTGTGTTTTTATGTATTTTTCCACACGGGGCTTAATGTCATATGGTGATTGAGAAACACAGAACATCTCACTTACACAATTTTATGGTGAATTTTATTTTTTTTTTTTTAACAATGCACCAATTCAGCGTGAGTGCCGCAGCAAAAAATAGACTTGGCGCCAAAACGATCGCAAGCTGCCTTATTCAATTTTTTGATGGTTTAAGTTATTTATCAAGCCTGTTAGCGAAGAGCCATTTGCACAGTCAAGTTCTGAATTGTTAGACTGATCCTGCACAGTGAATAATATTTTGCACATTGTGCGGGTTAGCGAAGAGACAGAACAATCCACCTCGCATAACTTTCACAGCTGTTGCATATTTCGCTCACAATTACGATATACACATTATTTGACAGTGAGGTCAATTCTTAACTACAAAAAATTAAACAAACTAATACTTAGTGTATAGACAAGACATTGTGCAATAAGGTACCCTCATTTGTACAATTCTAGCATGAAAGAATACAAAGATTTACATGAGTTGAAACTCGTGGTGAGAGATTGTTCAAAACTACGCATGTGTCAAACGCCTGTGTATGGTACGAGTCAAATGAAGTATACTTTATAAGGCTGTGCTTTTGACTGTGTGCGTACACTAGCACACGCTTATGAAAAAAACATATACCCAGTAAAACGTAAAGTATACCCAGGACTTTACTCACCCAAACTTGTCAACAAGGCTACTTTACACAAATGAGAGTGCATTAGCAGGTAGTTGTGAATCGCAAGTTTTTTGCATATGAGATGAGGACATGCCTGAAGCCAAAACGAGCAAGTAGTGCAAATAGGCTTTGACTATTTAATTTTACTTAACATTATTTTATTGATCAATTATATTGAAGAGACCATTTTAAAGGATATTGGTTTACTTACCCTTTTGAGCACTTTTTTTGTTGTTGTTGGAGACGTTTAAATGCAGACAGAAAACATAAGTGAAACATACTGTAAGTAAGCTGATTTAAACTGCATATAGAGGGTGAATTTGAGGAGCGACTTCAAAAAAAAAAGAAAAAAAAAATCACTACAATATCAGTTGGGTATTTGTCATTGCAAAAAATAACTCCAAAAGTACAGTTATTACTGAGAAAAAATCTGTAATCATTTGTATGATATTTTTTGTTATGTAATGCCATAGAGACATTTTTATGAGTGTTGAAATCCGTTTTATTAAAGGGTCTGAGAGCCATTTAATGCCTTCTGGGTTACAACAGCTGGATAGTGCATACATTATCAACTTTCAAAAGATTTAATACAAGCAGAACATATGTTACAAAACCTGTCAAATGAAGATCTACAATTAGAAGAATAACACCCCCACTAAACACCCAACACAGAGAGAGAAATATATCCAACAGTTGGCTCTGCATGAAAAAGAGGTTTCAAATGCATACAGAGTTTATAAGGGTGCACCTGCTGGCCTGTCATCTGCTAGATGAAAGTTTCCAACAGTGAAGCATTCAAGGATCCACAGACTATGGGGGTGTTTACATGACATCTTTTTCAGCTAAAAATGGAAAACTTTTTATGTGTTTTGGCCGTTCATGTATACAACAACAGTGTTTTGGAAAATGGAAGCTTTTGAAAACGGATTTCAAAGTGCAAGTTTTTGAAAATGATACAGTTTTTGTCACCATCTAAATCGCAAAAACATGAATTTGTGGAAATTATGTCATGTGCATGCGTATTACAGGTTCAGTATATAGGCATGCGTAAGTAATTGACAAGTACATGACTATGTTTGTGCTGCTCAAGATACTGAGTTTATTAATGTTTCTCAAACAAAGTGTAGCTTTACTGCACCACTACCACCAGCAGAGACGCAGTGTTGGGGGTAATGCATTACAAGTAACGCAAGTTACATAATCAGATTACTTTTTTTCAAGTATGGTAATGTACAGTTTTACTTATAAATTTAACATAAAAAATATCTAAGTTACATTTTTTCAAATAAGTAAAGCAAATTACTTTGTTTTCCCATTTATTGTTTTCTCACAGATTTCAACTCATTCAAATTCATTTAAGTTCATGAACTTGAACATGCAAATTTGCCACATTGATCATAAGATTTGGAATTTTGAAGTTTGGAAGACTTGATTTGGAAGTTATCTGAGTTAGCATTGCTTCTTGCATCACTGCATTATTGACATGGACTTGCTGAAGTTATACTGATGCGACTGCCTCAAGAATAAATTTTAAATGAGATCTGCAGTCCCCGCATTAAGAAGGATATCAAGAATCAAGCATCCACGTCACAGCTGGCTATATTTCACTATAAACTGTTACGGCTTAGTTTTTTTTTTTTTAATCTGTTGTTGTTTTCTTTCTTTCTATAGGTTACTAGATAAGGATCCACACCTGTCTTAAATTCAGGACTGTATTTAAGATGTCTGTCCTTTGTTGGAGGAGGAGTTTATCCTTATCCTGCAGTTATGCTCCAGAACTGGACCTTCACCTTGTTTTTCTGTTAATTGTTTGCTTATTTACCGCTGTTCATTTATTGACTTTATAATTTAACCACCTAGACTCTGATCCCTTTCTTTTGTTACTTCCTTGAGCTGGAATGTAACAATTGAGAGCTCGTCCTCAAATGTCTTTGTAATAATTTGGAAGGTCCAGCTTCTAGTGAGAAAAAAACGCCATGTTAAATTTGCACTAGTGCCTATGTATGTGTAGGCGGAGTATGCTTTAATATTTAACAATATGCTTTCCATTCCTTCTTGATCTTCATACTGAGATTGAGAAGGCATGGAAGTACTTGTATTCAGCTTGCATTCATCAACATCAGCAGGTTAATTTGCTGGTGTTGATGGAGTATGTGTACGCGTCGATGCCTCCTACTGACGAGATGAGTGCAACTATCTCGTGATTAAGGTAGGCTCCAATGCTCTATACGCAGCAGCAGGTCATGTGGGTGTTGCTTACACACAATGTCTGTTTGTTAGCATATCAGTTAGACCTGCTGAAATTGGCTTGGTCTCTTTTTATATATAATCAGTTTCAAGAAACTGTTTAGGATGTGGACTGAGGGCCCTAAAGTTCCATTAGGTTGGCTGGAACAATATATTATTAAGGTAGTACTTTGTTGTCCCCTTTGTTGGATGTGTTGGCTTCAGATAATGAAGCCACCGTTCATATGTATTCAGATGTTGGCTTTAACTGATATGCTTGAGCAGGGGTACTCAAATATAAACTTGAAAGGTCCACTTACCAAATTTCCATTTAGTCTGAGGTCCAGAAAAGTGATGGTCAAATTCCAAATAGAGAACACCAACAAAAAAAACAGAGGCAATCCCCAGAACTTTCGAACTATACACAAAAAACGACATGGTAGGCCTTTTAGTGTGACACCTTCTTTTTGCCACCAGATGTTTAAACTTGGGCATAAAAGGTGTGAGGGCCAGGCGGAGGCACTGATGTAAGTGTTCATTGGCGAGTGTGCTGCGGTATGTGTTTTTTACCATTGTGACAAGTCTCCCGAGCTCTCATCAGCGTCGCCCTGGAAACAAACAAGGATCACCTGCCTGCACTTAGCACGGGCCGGACCGTCACAGCTGCAGGAGATCAACGCAACCCATAAAAAGCCGCACAGTGAAACACCAGGTTGAGCTTTACACTCCATGCAGCGAGACGCTAACTTCTCTCTCTTTCTTATCCAGACAGCAGCTGGTGACGGTCCGGAAACTCCACACTGTTGACACCGCCACACGCTACACGGGATACACACGAGACGGAAGCACCGCGCACCTGCACCTCTTCACTCCGGTTGTTCACTGCTTTGTCACAATAAATAACCACCCTCCGGGGGTTTGTTTCATCAATCATTTGTTGTGTGATCACTGGTGGAGAATGCGGGCATTGCAGTGAAGAATCACACACAAATTCAACATTTCTCAAGATCTTTTTTTTCCCTCTGTTTTCTCACGCAGACAGCGAACCCCGGAAAAAAAAAAAAAAAAGGCGGCGCTCCTCCCAGGCATGGATGATCTACTCAAGGGCTTAACAGAAGTGAGTGCACGACAACAACAACTCACCGCAACACCTGGCAGCCCGCCAGGCGAAGTTTGAAGAGGAACTCGCCGCTCTCCGCCTCAGCCCCGCTCAGCATGTTCCGCTGCCTGACCCCCGCGTCCGCGCCACACAGTTGCTCCCGAAATTAACCAACCATGACGATGTAGAGTTATTTCTGCAGATGTTCGAGACTACGGCGGCTCGAGAAAGTTGGCGAAAGCGCGAGTGGGCACAGCTTCTGGGACCTTTGCTAACTGGTGAGGCACAACGAGCTTATTTTTCTCTCTCTACAGAAGACGCGGACGATTATGATGTGTTAAAAAAAGAAATCCTCGGCCGCCTCGGGCTGTCCGCCGTGTCGGCGGCCCAATTGTTTCATGAATGGGAGTTCAAGCCCCGCCGCCCAGCTCGCGCCCAGGCCGCGGAATTGTTAAGGCTTGCCCGGTACTGGCTGCTCGAGGGCTCACCTACGGCGGGTCAGGTGGCGGAGCGCGTCACCGTGGACCGAATGCTAAGGGCCCTACCGCCGCCCTCCCGGCGGGCGGTCGGAATGACGAATCCAACCACCATCGCTGAGCTTGTTGAGGCCATAGAACTGGCGGAGACGGCCATGCACCGTGAGCCCGGGGAGCGAGCGCCGCTTTTCCCTCGGAGGGTGGTCCAGGAGCGACACACGCCGGAAGGTACCCCACGCACAGTACACAGGCCAGCGGCTCCCGGCCTAGCCGATGAACCGATGCCCACAGAGGAACCGGCCCCGCCTACACGTGCCTGGCTGGCTGGGTGCAGTGTACATCAAGAGGTACCCCACGATGCGCCACGAGTGGATATAAAAGTTAATGGTCGTGCTGTCCAAGCCATCCTCGACTCCGGAAGCTCGGTCAGTCTGGTGAAATCTGATGTCCTGCCTCCGCAGAAAAACTCCAAGGCCCAACTTCCCATTACCTGCGTACATGGTGATACTCGTCACGTCCCGGCCCGCCGAGTGACGATTTCCGCCAGCCCCGGAGCGTGGCCAGTGGAAGTGGGCATTGTAAAGGATCTACCCCTCCCTGTGCTTCTCGGACGAGACTGGCCGGGCTTCGAGGAACTGCTGGCTGCATGGCTGGCGGCCACCCAGCCAGGCCGGGAGCCGCCGTCGCGAGCGCCGTCGTCGGAGAAAACCAACCCAGACCACGCTGTTGACGACGGATAGCGGGAGAGATGGTGAGTCCCCTTCTCAAGCTTCTAACGTGTTCTTTGATGTGTTTCAACAGGTCCAGAGAGGGGGCTCGTTCGCGAAGGCCCAGCGCGAAGATGACAGACTGAAAAACTGTTGGTCTCAGGTCCGAACGCTGGAGGGCCAAACGCATCAGCCAGCACCCCATCCTCTCCCGCACTTCATTGTGAAAAACGGCCTGTTGTACTGTGTCGCCCAGCGTCGGGGGGAGGTGAAGGAGCTTCTCGTGGTGCCAACGCCCAAAGTTGAGATGGTCATAGAGCTAGCTCACAGCCATCCAATGGCCGGCCACCTGGGGACTGCCAACACCATCCAACGCATCCGGGATCGTTTCCACTGGCCAGGTTTGGATGGAGACGTGAAACGGTTCTGCCAAGCCTGTCCGATCCTGCCAGCGAACCGCACCACGAGCGCCTCCCCCCTGTCCGCTCATTCCACTTCCCATCATTGGGGTACCTTTCGAGCGAATCGGAATGGACCTGGTGGGGCCGTTGCCTAAGTCTGCTCGGGGACACGAACACATCCTGGTAATCGTCGATTACGCCACCCGGTATCCAGAGGCCGTCCCCCTTCGGAAGGCCACGGCAAAGAACATCGCCCACGAGCTCTTCCTGCTCTACTCCCGTGTCGGCATCCCAGCAGAGATACTGACGGACCAAGGGACCCCCTTCATGTCCCGGCTGATGGCTGACCTCTGCCGGCTGCTGCGAGTCAAACAGCTCCGAACCACCGTCTACCATCCACAGACAGGACGGTCTCGTGGAACGTTTCAACCAAACCCTGAAACAGATGTTGAAACGTGTAGCCGCTGAAGACAGGCGCAACTGGGACTTAATGCTCCCCTACGTTCTCTTCGGAATCCGAGAAGTCCCTCAAGCCTCTACAGGATTCACTCCTTTCGAACTGTTATTCGGACGACAGCCACGAGGTCTGCTCGACGTGGCCCGAGAAGCCTGGGAACAGCAGCAGCCGGCACCTCTCCGCTCCACCGTCGAACACGTGAGGGAAATGCGTGAGCGGATCGAGAGGGTCATGCCATTGGTCCGGGAACACCTCATGAAGGCGCAACAGTCCCAACAGCAGCTATACAACCGGGCGGCGCAGCCACGAGAGTTCCGACCGGGGGATCGAGTCATGGTGCTGGTCCCCACATCCGCGTGCAAGTTCCTCGCAACCTGGCAAGGCCCATTCACCGTTGTAGAGCGGGTGGGTCCCGTAAACTACCGGCTACGTCAGCCGGGGAAGCGGCGCGAAGAACAATTGTACCACGTCAACCTGCTGAAGAGGTGGGTGGGGACCCCGGAACAGCTCACAGCGCTAGCCTCCATTGATCCCCTGGTCATGGACGTCGGGGATCATCTGGCCGCCGCCCAGAAGACTGGAGCTGAATCATCTGGTCCGTCAGTTCTCCGATGTGTTCTCCTCGCGCCCTGGGCAGACCCAACGTCATCCAACATGACATTCGCACGTCGCCCGGAGTCATCGTGAGGCAGCGGCCCTATCGGGTCCCAGAGGCTCGGAGACAGGCCATCGAGAAGGAGATAAATGAGATGCTGAAGTTAGGGGTGATTGAACCATCACGCAGCGCCTGGTCCAGCCCCATCGTTATGGTACCAAAGCCGGATGGCACCCTCCGTTTCTGTAACGACTTCCGCCGTCTCAACGAGGTCTCGGAGTTCGATGGATACCCAATGCCCCGTGTCGACGAATTACTGGAACGGCTGGGGAGGGCCCGGTATATCACGACTCTCGACCTCACAAAAGGCTACTGGCAAGTTCCCCTGACCGATTCCGCCAAAGAAAAGACCGCCTTCTCTACGCCCAGTGGGCACTGGCAATACCGGACCCTCCCCTTCGGCCTGCACGGGGCACCGGCAACGTTCCAGCGAATGATGGACATCATTCTGCGTCCGCACCAAGTATATGCAGCAGCTTACCTCGACGATGTCGTTATTCACTCCGAGACCTGGCACGACCACCTGGAGCGGCTACGGAGGGTGCTCCTGGACCTCCGGCGGGCTGGACTGACCGCCAACCCCCGGAAGTGTCATCTTGCCCTCGCCGAGGCTCAGTACTTAGGTTTCCGGGTGGGTAGAGGACTGATTCAGCCCCAGCAAAAGAAGGTTGACGCCATCAGGACAGCACCCCGCCCGGAGACTAAGACTCAGGTACGAGCTTTTTTGGGGTTGGCAGGATATTATCGCTGTTTTATCCCTAACTTCTCTTCCTTAGCATCTCCCCTGACAGACCTGACCCGGAAGGGGCAGCCAGAGAAGGTGAAGTGGGGCAACACGTTGGAGAAGACCTTCAAAGATATCAAGAACGCCTTAACCACTGAACCGGTCTTAAAGGCGCCCGATTTCAACTGCCCCTTCCTGGTTACAGACAGACGCCTCGAACACCGGTCTAGGGGCGGTCCTCTCCCAAGTCCAGGAGGGTGAGGAACACCCCATCACCTACATCAGCCGTAAGCTGACCCCGGCCGAAACGCAGTATGCGGCCGTAGAGAAGGAAGCCCTGGCTATTAAATGGGCAGTCCTGGAGCTCCGCTACTATCTGCTGGGACGCCGCTTCACGCTGTTGACTGACCATGCGCCACTCCAGTGGATGGCCCGCGCTAAAGACACCAACGCCAGAGTGACGCGGTGGTTCCTAGCGCTCCAGGACTTCCACTTCTCGGTGGAACATCGGGCCGGGACGGCCAACGCCAACGCCGACGGACTCTCCAGGCTGTGGTCAGCTTACGCAGGTCTGTCAGGGCGCACTCCCCGCCCACCCCTATGTTCCCCAATGTATATTTCTAACTTTCGTTCCAGGAATAGTGCGACGCTGGGGGGGAGTGTGACAAGTCTCCCGAGCTCTCATCAGCGTCGCCCTGGAAACAAACAAGGATCACCTGCCTGCACTTAGCACGGGCCGGACCGTCACAGCTGCAGGAGATCAACGCAACCCATAAAAAGCCGCACAGTGAAACACCAGGTTGAGCTTTACACTCCATGCAGCGAGACGCTAACTTCTCTCTCTTTCTTATTCAGACAGCAGCTGGTGACGGTCCGGAAACTCACGAGACGGAAGCACCGCGCACCTGCACCTCTTCACTCCGGTTGTTCACTGCTTTGTCACAATAAATAACCACCCTCCGGGGGTTTGTTTCATCAATCATTTGTTGTGTGATTCTTCGCCCCGCGACACCATGTTCATGGTTGAAAAGGCAGATTCACAGCAGTATGTTGAGGGAAACATTGTGAGAATTTGAAGGGCCATCTTCTGCAGGAGAGGAACACCTGCTGCAGTGACCATCTTCGTCCAGAAGGTGACAGGGTCACAGTGAGATTCCTGCAGTGCTAGGTTTTCTTGCAGCTCAATTAGCTCTGTTTGCAGAGAAGCAGCACTGGCCCATTGGAAGACTTTCGTGGCTTCAGTTGAAAATTCTGCAATATTTTTGACAAGAAATGGATTTTCAATGCACAGCAAGACTTGTTTTCCCAGAGGGAAATCTTCAAAGCGACTTTGGAAATTTTGGATCAGCTTGTCCAGGAATTCAGCATAATTGTGATGATGTTTTCCTGCAGTCTGATCCAAAAGTCTTGGGAAGTGAAGCAGGTCCTGCTGTAAGTCACATTTGAAAACCTCCAGCTTCCTCTGAAAAGCACGGACAGCTGACACGAGGCCACACACTGTGCTGTTTTTGCCCTGGAGCTTCATATTAAGGTCATTGAGATGGGAAGTAATGTCAGTTAGAAAAGCAACAATTTCCATTTCTTCTTCATTCTTCATGAAATCCACAAACGGTTTGGCTTTTGCACTCTTCTGATCCAACAGAAATGTCTCCAGCTCTTTCCGCAGTGCCCAAAACCGCTCCAGTACCTTGCCTTTACTAAGCCACCGGACGTGGTTGTGAAGGAGCAAATCATCAAATGTTGCATTCACCTCTATTAGAAATGAGTGCAACAAACGATGTTGCAGAGCAGAGGATGCTCTCAGATAGTTGACAAGTTTCATGACTGTTGTCATGACTTCCATGTACCTTTCTCCAAGGCTGGCACACAAAACCATCTGGTGAATTATGCAGTGGTATGCCATGAGGTCAGGGTGATGAGCTCTCAAGCGTGCCACTAATCCCCTCTCTCTCCCAATCATACTTGGCGCTCCATCAGTAGCAATGGAAACAACATGCTTCAGGTCTATCTCTCTATCTCTAAGCATCTGTGTCACTGCTTCATAAATATTGTCCCCCCTTGTGTGTCCATGGAGGTTTGTGACACCCAAAACATCTTCATGAAATTCTCCCTTTTATTCATCAAAAAATCTGACAAAGACCATGAGTTGTGCATTGTCTGTGTTGTCTGTGGATTCATCCACAGCCAATGAAATGAATTTGGCTTTTTTTATAGCAGAGCTAAGTTGTTCAAGCAAATCATCAGCAAGTATTTCAGTTCGTCTTGCTGCAGTGGAATCAGAACAGGGTATTTGGCTTATTTTCTTGATTATTTCATCCTTTTGAGTCCCTTCAAACAGAGCAGTCACCACTTCACTCATACACTCCTTGACTATTCCAGCATCAGAGAAGGGTTTCTTGTGTTTTCCCAGGACCCATACTACTCTTAGTGAGGCTTCTGTTGCCCGCTCTTGTTGTGTGGCTGATCTAACTATTACACTGCTTGTAGCTGCATAGGCTGATTTCAGCTGGTTTATTTTTGTGGTCCTCAACTCTGTGTTCTGAGGGAAATTTTGTTCAAAATGTGCATGCTTGGTTTCGTAATGGCGCTTCACATTACCACTTTTGATGATTGCTACCGTGTCGTTGCAGATTAAACACATTGGTTGTGTGCTTCCCACGGGGAGCACAAACGCATATTTTTCTGTCCACTCACTTTTAAACTCGCGGTTTTCAAAATCGACTTTTCTTTTCTTATTAACAGACAGCTTTGAGCACGCCATTTTCACTTTTAGACCGCAAAAAAAAACGGTTACCGATATTTGCACTGCTCGCAAACGATGAGACTGCCTGTTTATCTGCCTGGCCCAGAGCACGTGACCGGTGGATACATCTGACTGACTTGAGTGAGTGACGTTGCTATAGCGATGCAGTTACAGCTGATATGATCGGACATAGATGAAGCAGCCAAACCGAATAGAAGCCTCAAAGATATATAGCGCGGAATCACAATTGTTCACTGCACTGAAAACTCATTTGGATTATGATTAAAATAGCATGTTGGTTTTGGCGTCGGTCCAGATTTAACCGTGTCTGGGTCCGGAAACGGACCGGAGTCCGCCTATTGAGTACCCCTGTGCTAGAGTTTTGAGATTAGCTTTCACTAACTTCAGATAGATCCATGTTTAGCATCGGCCTTACAGGCCATCTGACATTGTGTGCTTGGGTTGAGCTTTGCTCCTCTGAGCTTTACTGTAGAAATTTAGTATTCTCAGAGTTTGCCTCATCTCAGTTGAGAGTCGTTGGTAGAGGCTGTTGTTTCTTAACCCCATCTATACTTTTATAGCTCCCTTAGAGTTAAACACTGCCACAAGATGTACGTTCCGTGTTGGAATGTCTGTCTTTGTTTTGGTCTGTGTGAAACCATGTGCTGCCAGTTTTTCCAATAGTATTTCAACATCACAGGTTGTCAGTTGGCGGAAAACACCACGTATCGCAGCCATGGAAACCAGCAAACAAACTGGTTCAGAGAATCGCCGATTCTACCTGACCTGCATCCATCTAAAAATCTCTATGAACAGCAGCATATTAAAACACAGATAAATCAACTCATAAGCTTACAGTGTGTTAGTCTCCTCAGCTTTCATTGTCAATTGTGCTGAATGCATTCCCTCTTGTTGCATGTTCTCAAGCTGCTGGCCACCCACGTCTTTGAACGAGGGGGCGGGGCAAACAATATTTTGAATTTGGACTGAAGTACCTATTTCGACCATTGGGTGTCATTCCTACATAGAGCCCCTTTAAGCTCAGGCTGAGTCAAGCTAGGTAACTTTACTTTGTTTGGTTCTCAGATTAGGCTCCCTTAGAAGCTTAGATAGATGCCATTGGCTGACGCCATGTGTCTTTTGGAGTCGCAGGCCCTTTTTTGGGCCCCCTCTAAGAACATGATGGCGCAGGCTTATTATGGTTGTTGACACTGCCACTGGCTGATGCCCTGGCCACATTCCCTTAACGGTACCCTCTTTTCTTTTAAAAGAAGCTTGGTTCCAGAAGCCTTGAACAGCCTTGGTAGGCCTTCTGCGGAAGGCCTCTTTGAGGCTTATACCTTGGGATGTTGGCCATAGGGAATGCTGTCACTGACAGCCTATGTATGACCCCTAGGGGGAGTGGTTCTGGCACTTCAGTTGAAGTGCTAGTTCTGACGTTTGTCCAGGGGCGGTTTCTTCATTAGGGCAATAGGGCGACGCACCACCAAAGTGAGAAAAGGACGGATTTTTCAATCACATTCAACCACAAAGTTACGCTAGCTGTCACTTCTAGGCTGTTTGTTCTGCCTCTGGATATAGTCCAATCAGCGTCGAGTCACGCTCTGTGGAGTACCGCCTCTTTTTGAGCATTTCAGTCTGGCGGAGATTTGCCCCGACTGCTCCCATAGACTTCCATTCAAAGAACTTTTTTTTCGAACTGCAGGCGCTGCAATGCAATCTCTATGGGTTCCGGGAGAGCTAGCACTAACGTGCCTTCGTCATCATACGTAACCTGAACTTGTGCAGCGATTGGTGGAAACAAACATACCTCTATTAATATTTTTTTTTAAGCTGAAGTGACATTTAATAATTTCCTCAGTGCATAATTTACATTTCACAGACATATTCTCCATCTGTAAAAGTTAGAAAGTCGAGAAAATATTTCCGTTTTGCAGTCAGGCGTGGACAAGCCTTCAGCAAGCACAAACTTCCGTGAACGAGCGCCACCGCGCGCCGAACAGACGGAGTTCAATCTGAGTAAAATACATTTTGCTCAAAATATTTGTTGAAAATTTGTTTTTGTTGGCGAACATAATTATGTCATATGTAGAATTTCGAACCTACAACTAAGTGTATTTGTACGATAGCAGTAACTGTGTAAAGTGACTATTGTAGGGTAACGTTAATCAAAATAATAATAATTATTAGTCTGTTCTTTTGTTTTTATTTATTTTCATTTTTAGTTTAATGTATTTAATTTCTGCTTCAAAAAACATTTTGTTTTTAGATTGTAAAGGTACAATTTTAGAATGTAGCCTAGGCCTAATGTGATTTGACCCCTTTTTTGCACATAATTTATAGCATATACTACACAGTTACATTCATGTTTGTTTTTATAGCCTTCAATATGAACATTGTTTCTAGGACAATATTGGGCAGGATCTTAAATACATTTTTTTTAATTAAATACAGATTTTTTTTTAGATCTCAGCCCTATGGCATGCTTTAAATACTGAATTTTCCATGTTTTAGATAGATACATTATTATATCACTTGTTAAATGGTCCTGCATTTCTAAATTGTTTTTTTTTGTTTGTTTTTTTGCGCCCCCACAAATATTTTTTGCACCAGCTGCCACTGCGTTTGTCTAGCTGTTTTTTGGCTTGCACTCCCCTCAAGCATGGTGGCGTGGGTATATCGTTCCCCATAGCGTTTTCGAATGCAGAGTTGAGTTCCCTTTCGAAAGGGAACATCTCAGGTTACGTATGTAACTATGGTTCCCTGAGAACAGGGAACGAGACTCTGCATTTTCTGGGGGTGCTTCTCAATTCTTATTTGTGCATCCTCGTTTCCTTTCCTCGCTTCCTTTCCTCACATCTTAGCTCCACCCCTTCAGGATGCGAGGGAAGGATGCAAGGAAAAGATGCGAGGACGGAGGAATTGAATCAAGTGAAATGATATCCTTGCTCCCTTTAGCGTCACTTCAAAGCATCATCAGCTGCGCTCGAGGGATCTACCCACATGTTGTTAAAGTTTGGTTATTTAAAAAAATTATTGTAAATATTAATAAAGCAAGATGCCCCGTTGAAATATATGGGATAAAAAGTTTATTTAAACTGCAAAAATAAAGAATACATTTAAATTATTGTGACAAATATGAAGGGGGAGGAGAATGTATACATGCGTCAGGTTTCTCGGCGAAAAAGACTTCCGCAAAGGATACACCTCTGTATCCTCGCTCATGACTCCTCAGGAAGCCTCCTCACTCCTCGTTCCTCGCGGTGCAATTAGAAAATTGAGATGTCCTTCAAGATGGCCGAGCTCAATCGTTTTCCGGGTCATAGGATGGAGGACGGAGGAGCGAGGAAACGAGGAGGGATATTGAGAAGCACCCTAGGTGCTCCTTATATACTTCCGGGTCGCGCTATGATGACGTCATAGGCTGTCGCTGTTTGAAAATCGCTTTCAGACACCGGTTCATGTGATGATGTTCCCCATAGTTCTCCATTTTCAAACAGAGTCTCATTCCTTGTTCTCAGGGAAGCATGGTCACATACATAACCTGAGACGTTTGGTTTGTTATTAGGAAATGTGTGCAAGAGTTTTTCAATGTCTTTAAAACAGTGGACTTTCTTCATCTTTGTGCTTTATTGCGTCGTGAAGAGAAAGTAACTGGGAAAAGAAATGAGATCATATTAAATATGGTAAATGTATTGTTTCCTTTTAAGATTTCCCTTTGTAAAAAAAAAAAAAAAAAATCTATGATTGCTACGGACAGAGGAGTCGGGAGACAGCAGGAATGCAGGTAGGTGGTACAACAGATAATAACAGTAGTGCAGGTAAGTGGATAGCAGAATGAGTCTTTTACGGATGATAATGTGAATAATGAAACAATCCTTTGTCTTGTAGGAGTGGAGATCGTGGAATGAGAAAGGTTGTAGAGCTGGATGGAGGAATCCTGGTAATCATGAAACATACACACAAACGAAGCCACAGGAGGACGAGGGAAACACACAGGAGTGGAGACAGTCTGTATCTTAGGAGAAATAAGAGATAAGTAACTAAGGGTGTGTCTCAATCAGTTCCCTAGCTCCCTAGTTCGTGAATCAGCATATCGTGTACACGAATTCGGGCACTGGTAAGGACATTAAAAGATGCTGGTTCACTACACATTGGGACACTTATGACTCTATTTCTGGCGACGTGACAACGTCCTCATTGTACAACATCACTACTGGTATTTATGAACAATAACAGAGCTGATATTTTCTGTCATTACTTGTAATGTTATTTAAACTACATTATGATTAATTATTTGCTTGTTACTTATACGTGCAACATTTCAGCCGTGAATAAATTATAAGTGTTAGCTAGATTATGTTCATTACCTGTCTAGCGATCTATGTTTATGCTGAAATATCATAAAATAACGGTTTGTATTTTTAAAAACATCTATCGCGTATCGTTATGTGTAGTGAGTTGGCTCACGTGATTTAAGTTTCGCGCTTCAGAACTTCCGTTAAGGGAGCATAGTGAGCATCGATGCTCCCTGGTTTTCACGGTGCATTGTGGGACTTTTCAGGGAGCGAACGTTTCAGTGCCCTGGAAGGATTCTGCGAATGAGACAGCCCTTAAAATGGCCGACTCCCTGGTCAGTGCCCTGACTACTGAACTAGGGAGCTGATTGAGACACAGGGTAAGTCCTTGTACAAACAAGAACGGACAACTGAGGGAGGTGAGTGGTGCGCTTAAGTATTGCTGTGGTGATGAGTGGATGGCTTGCAGGTGTGAGTGATTATTGAGTGGTGGAGTGAGTGCAGGTGATTGCCAGGGAGGATTATGGGAAATGGAGTCCAGAGCAGATGGGAACTCTGACAGTGATGGTATACGGTGTAGCTCTGGCAGGATTTTGACCAGTATGTTTACTCTGTTAGTAGTACCCAGTAAGCTAATATTGCAACTCTTTATATTTTTATTTATTTATTTATTTATTTTTTGCACAATTGTGATGTTTCCCGGTAGGTATAGCAACGCACTGCGTTGATATTTTTATTTTAGTTTGTTGTAAAACATTTATCCTGTATTAACAGTCAACTGTGACTTATTTTGGCAAGGTTGTTGGGATGGGAAAAGTTGACAAATTTCCTAGTCCTCAGACTAAACGTGAATTAATGAGATTTTTGGGAATGGCTGGGTATTATAGGAGTTTTTGTCCCAACTTTTCTTCTGTTGTTGTCCCGCTTACTGATTTGTTGCAAGCAAAGGCTAAATTTGTGTGGACTCCTAAATGTGAGAATGTTAAGTGATTGCTCACGTCGTCTCCTGTCCTGACAGCCCCTCGACTGGATAAACCATTCAAACTCCAAGTCAAGTCACCTTTATTTATACAGCGCTTTTTACAATGTAGATTGTGTCAAAGCAGCTTTACATTGATAACTGGTACATTATTTTGGCTGCACAGCAGCTCCTATAGAATAGTGTCAATGCAGGCAGATCAAAGCACTGTTGATTATCAAATGTCAAGTCAAATGTCAAGTGTCCCCAACTAAGCAAGCCAAAAGTGACAGCGGCAAGGACCCAAACTCCAACAGGTGACATCAGGTGGCAAACAAGTGGCAAATAGGTGTTAAAATGGAGAAAAAAACATTGGGAGAATCCTGGCTAAGTCGGGGGGCCAGTTCTCCTCTGGCGAACAGTGCTTTGTTACGATTTAGGTTGCTATCATAAGTCCGATAGGATCGCAACATTCAAAGTATTTATTTCAGTTCCATCCAGTTGAGGATCGTATTCATCACGCCAGTATGGATGGATGTTGAGGAACTGTGCCACTGGTTGTCGTGTTGATGAGGCCTTCACAATAGATGATCTAGTTGACTCGATCTCTGCTGATACTTCAGGGGTGCGTTGTGGTCGTGTCAAGGCGCCGGTCCTCGGTCTCACCTGGATACGGCCCGGATCCGGTTGACTATGGTAAACCTCGGGATAAACAGGAAGACTAATATTAGACTAATATAAACTCCAGGTGGATGCTAGTCAGGTTGGAGCAGGATGTGCTTTGTTGCAGACTGATGAGGACGGTTTTAATCACCCTATCAAATATTTTTCACGGATGTTCAATTCGTATCAGATAAATGACTTTACTATAGAGGAAGAGGCTTTATCATTGATTTGGGCCCTACAGCATTTTGAGGTCTATTCTTGTGGGACTATGCCAGCTGTGGTTTATATGGACCATATCCCAATTACTTTTCTTCACTCGCTGCAAATTCCTAAACGGCATTTTATTAGTTGGTCCCTTTTCCTACAGCCTTTGGAGATTCATCATGTGAAAGGCGTAGACAATGTCTTAGTTGACGCATTGTCCTGTACATCATGTGGTGGAGAATAATTCTCTTGACCATTCTTTCCTCTTTTCTTTCCTTTTATTGATTTTCAATTCCTTAAATGTTGCTTTTTACAGGCACCAGGAGATTGTTTTGAAACTAAGATAGGTGTGGAGAAAGGGGAAGTTGTAATGGTTTAAAAGACTTGCTGTTAACTCCATTAAGGTTATAACTTATTATGTACCTAATTTTTAAGGTACATTTGGGTTTGGAAATTGTATAAAGAAGAGTTTTAAAGGGGGGAGGTGTTATAGCTCAGTTTTTTTATTTTTTTGTTTTTTTATTATTATTTCTTTCTATAGTTTATTAGATAAGGATCCACACTAGGGCTGCACGATTAATCGCATGAGATTGTCATGCGTGTCTCGTCAGTAAAGCCGGTTCTGTGATTAGTGGTAAATGTCCATCACCTGCTTTCAAATGGAGCGGCACTTAATATACAGAGCCGTAGTTCGCGGACAAGCTACGCAATATCGCGTTCATAATCGAAGGCGATTCATCTGCGATTATGAACGCGATATTGCGTAGCTTGTCCGCGAACTACGGCTCTGTATATTAAGTGCCGCTCCATTTGAAAGCAGGTGATGGACATTTACCACTAATCACAGAACCAATCTCATGCGATTAATCGTGCAGCCCTAATCCACACCTGTCTTAACACTTTGAGCGGTATAGTCCCACATATGGGATTTTTTTTTTTTTTTTTTTCTGTACCCCTGGGCGTACAGTATGGGACATGGGATTTAGAACATTCAGTGACATCACATAATTGCCAGATTCAAACTGTGCTTTTGCGCTTTGGCTGCGAGACGGAGGTGCTCGGCTCTTGTCATATATCACAGCTATGCAGTGTTTTCAGCCACATATTTTTTTTTTTCTGAGGTTTCAGACATTTAAATACACACAAGCACCAGTAAAACAATACATTTAGAGTTTATAAAATGCTCACTGATGTCAGATATCAGTGGAAGCAGCAATAACAATCCATTCAAATATAATTTGCCAACATTTATTCATATCAGACACACATAATGGGCCTAAGTAACTATAAAGTTTACTCTATTATTCTCCCAGTTCACCAGCCACTTACTTGCATATATTTCGGGAGAAACTGATGAATTCACCAGCTGTAAATCCGACTGACAGGACTCTGTGAACTGCGGGGAAAACTAAGATGCCGGCGCCCATCTCGCGTTATAGATCAAGATAAAGATCATTTTTAAAGGTTTTTAAACGACAAAACACTAATTTCCACATATTTGAGAATCGGAATATCAGATAGTTGATGACATGGTAAGAAAGTTTGTGAATATTTTAAATGAAAAAGGAAAACAAAATAATATTGATCCATCTGTCATACAGTATTATTGTGGCTGAGTTCAGTGTACGTGATATGCATGACACGTCACCATGGAAACAATAAGGGCAAACGTTCTAAAATAACGGTCGCCGTAAAAAAAACTCTAGGGGGTCAGTAAGAATATTTTAAACTCACACTTGAAAGGGTTAAATTCAGGACTGTATTTAAGATGCCTGTCCTTTGTTGGAAGAGGTGCAAAGGACTTTTTGATGAAAAAAATGATGTCTGTCCTTTGTTTCATCAAAAAGATCTTCATTTGCTTTCAAGGCAATAGTTATCGAAATATGCTTGTTACTTTAGGCTTTTTAGTTTGACACATACAAGCTAGTCCGTGGGCATGGCATCTGAGGCCGAGACTATCTGGTTACCAGCAAGATGCTTGTCCTTAAGCTGTTGTTTAAGGCTTATCTGGTTACATTGGAAAAATGCTTGTTGCTTAAGGCTCATCTGGTATTGAAAACATGCTTGTTTCTTTATGTTTATCTGATTATATTGCCAACATGCTGTGTTTACTGTAAGTCAGCAACATGCTTGTTGCTTAACCCTTTAAGCCCTGGGAGGTATTTTTAGAGTTTTTTTTTTTTTTTTTTTGTCCTGAGTGACACAAAAAGACTCATAACTCCAAAACTATAACAAGGAGAGTCAAAAGGTAGGTGTCTTTTGATAGAAAACTTTTTACATGTTTAGAAAACACCACATTTACATTTGGATATTCTCATGCTGAGGAGCTGCTGGTAATTATAAGTGTATCTTATTTGACATGCAAATAAGGGCAGGAGGAAACTTTTGTGGTGATAGCATAAAGTAATGAATAGTTACAAACAGCATTTGAACCAAGGTAGCCTTTTTGTTTAGCCCTTGACACCCCCATAATGGTCATTTATAAAATGATGATGTTTCATGAATTCATAAAGTGTGGAAATATTACATAAAAGTGTTATAATCTGTATATTATTTATATATGGGTCTTGTGGGGATTTGTGTATAAAAACACTCAAGTTTAGACAAAGCCCAATTATGCTTGTTGTATTCTACTCTGTGAGACCTTTCAATTGACATATGACTATCTGAGCTGTATGATGTTTTTACATATTATAGTACATAGTACAAAAAAAAATCAAATTATGAAAACTTCTTTTTTATTTGAGCAAATAACTCAGCACTACGTAGGAGTTAATTATCTTACATATTCATGCCTTTAAAAATGTATAGGTATCAGCATCACACTTGTTGCATTAAACTACCCAGTTGTTATTGGTGACATGTTGTTGCTTAAGTCTGCATTAACCCAAAGTTGCCACCAACATTACTTCAGTATTGTGATATATTTCCAAGTAAAGAGGATATTTGAAGAGGAAATATCCATCTCTTATCACTAGCTCACTTCAGTTTGTCTGTTGCAGGGGAGCAGTCAAGGATGTTTTACCCAAGTAGTCAACTGACGCATTAGAGAAGGAACACCATTTCAGAAGGGAAGCCATCTTCACATTTTGAGTAAAGATTATTAAAAACTTGCATGGATGAAAGTTTACCTAAAGATTACAGCCAATAAGCTTGCATATCTGCACCTGCATGAGAGAAAATAACTGTCAACACCAGCAGGTGGTAAGTAGTATTCACCATTCAAAAGGAACAGGAACTTGGTCTGCTGATGTACAAACCATAAGCAAACAGAGCCTGATCATGTTGATATCTGAATTATATTTCTTATATAGAAATATTGCTTTGGTACGATCAGAAGAGCCCTTCTGTGTGTGCCCTCTTGACTTTGATGTTTGCTTTCTTAAAAGATTGCTTTCTTCTTCTCGTGCACCAGGTTGCTAAAAAACGTGATGATACACCTGGCAACTTTTTGAGCAATTTTGTCTGGCAGTGTTGCAGAGCAATGTTGCTTTGGCACTTTCCCATTGAGAATGGGCAACAAGTTTATATCTAGATACTTTAGATCGAAATTTGTTGCCCGTTCTCAATGGGAAAGCGCCCAAGAAACATTGTTCGACAGCACTGCTCAAAAAGATGCCCCGTGTATCATCACCTTAAGGCTTCCGATTTATTACGGCACCATGCTTGTTGCTTAAGCTTTTTAGGTATTGACAACATGCTTGTTGCTTATGGTTTATATGGGTATTGGCAACATACTCATTTTAATAATCTGGGTAAGGGCAATGTCAGGGACCGAAGGGTCCAGAGGAAGAAACACCAACTCTTATCAGAAGTAATGGGTCTTTATTTAATCCCAAGTCATGAAAGCAACTTACAAACTCAAGCTTGTTGCAACAAAATGAAATAAACAAGCAATAAAAAAGAAATAAGGTAAAAAAAAAAAAAAAAAAATTAACAAACTAACACTTACCAACCAAATGAACAAAGCAAACAGCTTATAAAGGAATAGATAGACCCATTACAACAGAAGAGGGAAAAACAAAACATACATTACATTTGACACACAACGCAAACAAGTTTTTATACTGTACAAACCGTATTTTCTATCGCCCTACAATACCCCTACTCCTAAACCTACCCATCACAGAAAACTGTGCACATTTTTACTTTCTCAAAAAAGCTCCTTCTGTATGATTTATAATACTTTTGTAAAATGGGGACATGGGGTAATGTCCTCATAAGTCACCCTCTCCTTGTAATACCTATGTCATACCCATATTTGTGTCCTGATATGTCACAAACACACACACACATTTTAGACACACTTTAATTGTTTGAATTCTTATTGGGGATATATAGACCCATAGATTGGGGATGTATAGATGTATAGTTATTGCACACCACATAGCTTGATGTTAGTTGAGGTTTGTGTTATTTTTCGTGTGGGCTGAGTATGCATTGATCAGTATATTTAGATTTAAAAATATAAAAAAAATATTGTATTGCTTCAGAATACTTACCATTTGTGCTGCAAGAAATTTCTGGTCATCATTTATGAATTTATCCAAACATTTCAAATGAAGAATGATGCATTTAAATAGCTGTTCATAACGTGACAATTTGCATTTCGTTCCATTCTAAAGCCCATCGATGTGTTCAATGTGAATTTTACTTATATTACTGTAGCCATGTTGATATCACACCACCTTTCACCTTCTTTGCTCTGAAAAGATTCATCTCAAAAGCATGACAACAAATTGTTACTATGGGTTTCAAATTAGAAAACGTGAGGAGCAAATAACAGTCTTAAATGTTAACTAACGTTAGCAAAACAGCCATCATAAATGATCCTCAAGCCTAGTTTACCGGGGCTTCGGCTGCTTTAGTAAACTGAGGTCATTACATCACCATTACAAGGATATACTAGATGAAACTTATGAAGCGGGTCATAAATAACTATTAACAAGAAGTTTAAAGGTCCCGTTCTTCGTGATCCCATGTTTCAAACTTTAGTTAGTGTGTAATGTTGTTGTTAGAAATAAAATCTGTAAAATTTTAAAGCTCAAAGTTCAATGCCAAGCGAGATATTTTATTTAACAGAAGTCGCCTACATCGAACGGCCAGTTTGGACTACATCCCTCTACTTCCTTCTTTAATGACGTCACTAAAACAGTTTTTTGACTAACCTCCGCCCACAGGAATACACAAGAGTTGCGTTTGTAGAGTGTGTTTGTCACCATGTCGTCGAAACGCTGTTATTTTCATCCCGCAGTCCAATCACCGGGTCTGATTCCGGCTCAAATTGATAGGGTAAAATTAAAGACATGTTTACAATAACACTGAGCGCGTGCATCTCCACGTTATGGTAAGAGGCGTGACCTTTCCGGGCAAGATGCGCTAAACTGCTGTCGAATCACAACACAGGAACCGCTGGCACAATCAGAACTCGTTACGTATTTCTGAAGGCGGGACTTCATAGAACAAGCAAGTCATCAGCCCGTTTTTATGACAGTGGAAACAGCGGTATACAGATAAGTAAATTATGTGAAAAATACTGTGTTTTTTTTACACGCGAAACATGAACACATGTTATATTGCACACTATAAACACAATCAAAGCTTCAAAAAAACACGAAAAACGGACCTTTAATGGTTGTAATATAGGGATTGGGTGGGTTTGTATTACCTGCCTTGGTGAAAAAAATACTATAGTAAATACTATAGTGTTTTTGAACCATACTATAGTAAATTGTAGTATACTGTATATATATTATAGTATTTACAACACTGTGTTAATGAATGCTACAGCATACTGTAATATTAATTATAGTGAATTGATAAACTGCAATAAATACTGTAGTATACTTTAGTTTTTACTGCAGTAAACTGTAGTATATACTGTAGTATAATATACCCTATAGTTGTAGAAAACTTAGTACAGTATTGGGTAATAGAATTTGTTTATATTACTATAGTTGTTATGTTATGCAACTATAGAATTACCACAACAAATTAATTCAAGTTATATATACCATTATATTATGGTTCAAAAACACTATAGTATTTACTATAAATTACTATAGTATTTTTTCACCTGGGTGTTGCTGTAGTTCCTGTGGATCCGCACGCGAGAGATGTGGAAGATGGTCTGCCAACCATCTCAAAACATAAAAGTCACGTTTATCTGTGTCCGACTGTGAGAAAGCACAAAAAAATGTTTCTTAATTTACCACAGACAACCTGGGGGGTAAAAACACAGCATATCACCTTGCTGTCGATAACTTGGATAGCGTGTTGCCTGGCGGCCTGGCGCCTCGATTGTTTGCTAGCAAACGTTAAACACGTTAGTATTTTCTGAGCTGCTGTGACTGAAGGAGGGAAAATGGCGCGGGCGTGGTTTTTGTTGTCTCATAAATGCACTCGGATAATACTTTGACATGAGTAAATGTAATTACTTTAAAAAAAGGCTTAATGTAGGTGTGTAGGCTTAATATGCAATAGATTTCTTATTTATTATTGTGTGTGTTTAGTTGATAGCTTTTAGTTATTTATTTATAGACTACGTAAGCTACTAGATTAAATTAATTTTCTGTAACTTAAACCATTGAAGTTAAAATAACATTATTTCTAGTGACTTATTTAGATTGAGTTAAATATAAAAAGATGTTTTTGAGTTCACATCACAAAATTTGTTAAGTTGAATTAAAAGTTTTAAGTAAAATGAACTTATTTTTATTCCAATTTTACAGTTAGGTTTTAGGAATACAACGCCTATGACAGCATCTCTGTATATTGGTCCATTATTATCAGCAGCTTTATCGCATTGCTCAGTAGCTAATTACCCTCCTCCATCCCCAGCTCCTCCTCCCGTCTAGTCAGAACTTGGCCTTCTGATTTTTCTCTTCAAATCAGACTCTTTGTTCTCAATTAATTTTGTACAGAAAAATTAATAAAGACTCAGTTTTCAAATACTCATTCTTTTCCCTTTCACTTGAAAATGCACAACATTTTAAATGACAGTAAATAACTTTACATTACTCACTCATAACTTTTTTGTGTATAGTCAACACCTGTACATCACTTTACATTTATTTTCAGTCAGTAATCTAACTACACTGGGCCCAGACTCTTTGAAAATTATAAAACTGTCAAAAATAGTCCAAAAACAAATAAACAAATAAAATACGGTGCAGGCATAGGCACCTGCTTGTGTGCATTGGGGCAGAAAAATACTACATCACTGCTTCACTCTTACTAGAGCCAACAATAATGGATGATGCTATTAATGAATGTAAGCATTGAGTAATCAGGAAGGAGAAAGTTCATGCTGCACCAGACACAAACATCGTCACTCGCCGTGTTGTCCCGATCATGGAATCCAGCGATACCAGGGGAACTTTCAGGCAATCCTGAAGTTTGTTATATGTTCAGCTAAATGTGCTGCCTGTCTTGGCCAGGACCCTCTTGTAAAAGAGATTTTAAATCTCAAGAGTTTTATTTTCTGGTTAAATAAAGGTTTAATAATAATAATCCTCAGTCACAGTCCAGAGTATGTTCCACGCACACATACATGATGAGCTAATGCAGGGGTTAAACAATTTAACTTCGGTACAAAATAACATAAACTTACTACTCTTAGTTTAAGCAAATTAAGATTGAAATTGCCTTCTAGGCATTGAGACATGAGACAGAATTAAAACTGATGTTTCTTATTTATATTTTAGTAATTTCAAAAGATTTAATAATGCATTATCCCATTTCAAAGTCTTAATTTTAATAATCAGTCCAACTGAAGACGAGTTGGTGAACCCATGTGCAGTTTATTATTAATCCAGAAGTGAGCAAACAAACAAAGCACCACTTGCCTGAACAAGAGCAGACTTCACAATGACACTAACCAACAGAAGGGTTAGCAACATAAATCTAATACATGACAAAGTAACATAGAAAACAAGAGGCATATGCTACGTTCACGCAACCTCGTACTCACCGGAATCTTGAAATGACAACATGTGACGTTATATTTGGAGCTGTTCACGTCCTTTTGGTCCTTGGACTGGGAATTATGCGTTTCCATGGCACCACCATCAACGCGTAAATGAATCTACAGCAGTCAGGTGGTATAGCGGCCACGTGGTACATTTGGGAGCTTTCAGAAAACTCCCAGCTTACAAGCTGTAATTCCGAGCTCTATGAGGACTTGAACGCTTTTTACAAGCTAGAATCTCATAACTACAGGAATTACGAGGCCTCATGAACGCACCTTTAAATACATGAACTTAGAGAACACATGACTAAGACAACCAATGGGCAAGTGACACAAGGAACAAGGGAACCAATGAACAAACAGAATTCAGAAACACATGACAAGACAATGAACCAATCAGAACATGACACATAGACTAAGGGAGCACATGAGGAGCAAGGGAAGCATGACACAAACAAGCAACATGAATCAAACTAAAAAATAAAAGACATGAACATGAAACAACTATACATTACAAATGTGCACATTGTTTCTTACAGATATCTATGAAAAAGAAAATATTTATTATGCAGAATATTTCAGAGCAGTGAAATAATTTCCATTTCATGTTTTCATTTTTAGAAATGTAAAATAAATAAACATATCCCACAAAATTACATAGTTTTATTGACTGGTAATTTATTTGATCTGGCATACAGAAAATTTAATATGATGGGAAAAAAGAATATTTTTACCTGTAAGTAATAGATTTTACAGAACTGACAGTTCTACACTATTTTCATAGTTTTAGGGGGGGAAAAAAAATATTACATTCAGTTTGTACATCAAGTGCAGTTAACAGCACTGGCAGGCACCACTTTGATTTTTCTTAAAATTTGAAGTCAGTAATTAAAATAAATTTAAAATAAAATAAAATGAATTATGTTTTCAATTTTATTAGGTTGAAATATTGGGTTTATTACTAATTCATAAATCTAAATGTCAAATTTTGCTACAAACTTACTGAACTCATCCAAAACATATTAAAATGGAGATCTATTTAACATATACAGTAAGTAAATATCATATCTATTCCACGAGTAGATATGCCACGCAATGCTGAGCAGGAAATATTAAAGATCAGCTAGGAGATTATCCCTAGAGATTGATATTGTATCTGTGTCTGGAATCCCAAACCTACTGGAAACGGAGGGAGGGGCAAAACTGAATTTGCCCTGCAGTTATTAGGTGTCATTCATATAGTTAGCGCCTCTGAAAGGTCGAGGTTGTCATTAGACAGGCCGAGGTGCAGACAGGCATGCAATGGTCTATTGATTTTTCCCAATGCGCTGTCGGAGGTTTAAACTTTAGGTCTGACAAAGGATGTCAAAATAGCAGACTGGTTTAGCTTGAGTACTTTCAGCATTTGACACAGGATGAAAAGATTGAAAAATGTGGTAACTTTAAGTAGAGATTCATCACTGTGATCATTGATATTACATTTAAAGGAAACATATTTTGTGTGCATTAATATAAAGGTGTAACCATGTGATGTACTGAGTCTAATAAAATGGTTGACAACAACAAAAGGGCACCAAGAGGCACGGTTTTGTACACTATATTGTCAAAAGTATTGGGACACTCCTCCAAATCGTTGAATTCAGGCGTTCCAATCACTTCCATGGCCACAGGTGTATAAAATCAAGCACCTAGGCTTGCAGACTGCTTCTACAAACATTTGTGAAAGAATGGGTCGCTCTCAGGAGCTCAGTGAATTCAAGCATGGTACCATGATAGGTTGCCACCATTCGTGAAATTTCCTCACTACTTAAAGTAACACTTTTTTTGGCGGTACCACTTTTAGCATAGTTCATTGAATCGGATTAGAACGTTAGCATCTCGCTCAAAAATGACCAAAGTGTTTCAATATTTTTCTTATTTAAAACTTGACTCTTCTGTAGTTACATCGTGTACTAAGAACGACGGAAAATGAAAAGTTGCGATTTTCTAGGCCGATATGTCTAGGAACTATACTCTCATTCTGGCGTAATAATCAAGGAACTTTGCTGCCGTACCATGGGTGCAGCAGGCGCAATGATAAGTTCCTTGATTATTACGCCGGAATGAGAGTATAGTTCCTAGCTATACCGGCCTAGAAAATCGCAACTTTTCATTTTCCGTTGGTCGGTCTAATCAGATTCAATGAACTATGCTAAGCTATGCTAAACAAGAGTTCAGTACATGGAAATGACATACAGTGAGTCTCAAACACCATTGTTTCCTCCTTCTTATATAAATCTAATTTGTTTAAAAGACCTCCGAAGAACAGGCGAATCTCAACATAAAACCGACTGTTACGTAACAGCCGGGATCATTAATATGTACGCCCCCAATATTTGCATATGCCAGCTCATGTTCAAGCATTAGACAAGGGCAGAACGTCTGAATGTGCACAGCAGAATCATGAGACTTGGTAAGCAAGCAAGGACAATAGCGAAAAATGGCAGATGGAGCAATAATAACTGACATGATCCATGATAACATGATATTTTTTAGTGATATTTGTAAATTGTCTTTCTAAATGTTTCGTTAGCATGTTGCTAATGTACTGTTAAATGTGGTTAAAGTTACCATAGTTTCTTACTGTATTCACAGAGACAAGACTGTCGTTATTTTCATTTTTTAAACACTTGCAGTCTGTATAATGCATAAACACAACTTCATTCTTTATAAATCTCTCCAACAGTGTGTAATGTTAGCTTTAGTCACGGAGCACCATCAAACTCATTCAGAATCAAATGTAAACATCCAAATAAATACCATACTTACGAGATACATGTTGCATGATGAACACTTTGTAAAGATCCATTTTGAGGGTTATATTAGCTGTGTGAACTTTGTTTATACTGTTTAAGGCAAGCGCGAGCTCCGTGGGCGGGGAGCGTGAGCATTTAAAGGGGCCGCAGCCTAAATCGGCTCATATTTAATGATGCCCCAAAATAGGCAGTTAAAAAAATGTATCAAAAAAAAAATCTATGGGGTATTTTGAGCTGAAACTTCACAGACACATTCAGGGGACACCTTAGACTTATATTACATCTTTTAAAAAGACGTTCTACGGCACCTTTAAATGTAAACTAGAGGTCTACTACAAAGATTATGCTTAAAGTACATAAAAGTATTTTATAAACTTTAGTTTATAAACTTTTATAAACTAAAAAGAGGGCTAATTTAGTCCTAAGAAGTATTTAAATAATATACTTATGAGTATACTACTAATGTGTTGATAAAAAATTTTATTCAATAAATGAATTGAACTCAAAACTTTTTTTGGAAGGGTTGCAAAATGTATTTTTCATTAAAAAGATTGAAACTGAATAAATCATCTTGTTGTAAAGTAAAAAAATTAACAGACAGAATATTTTTATGATGCTTGAGAAGCAAGCAAACTGTTATACTATTTAAAACTGGAGTGACCAATACTGTTCCTGGAGATCTTACAACTTCATGCAAAGTTCAGCTCCAACCCTAATCAAACATACCCAAACCAGCTAATTAAGATCTTCAGGAGCACTTAATAATTACAGACAGGTGTTGGATCAGGGTTGGATCTGAGCTCTGCAGGTAGGTAGATCTCCAGGAAAAGGATTGGGAATTATTGATTTAAAACCACCCTGAATACCCTAGCAACCATGTAGCTCACCTTAGCAACCACCCAGAGTACCCCAGCAACTGCAAAAAAAAAAAAAAAAAAAAAAAAAAAAAGCTTTGTCTGAGAGATTTAAAACCTTCAAACTTTGATATTATAAAACTGATTTAAACAAAACTAGTTCAATTTTAAATTCTTTCAACTTCAATATTTTAAAATATTTCGAAAGCATTTTTGAAATGGGTTGTCCCTATTCTCTTAATGAGTAATGGGCGTAACGTTCAATAAACCAATCAGAGTGTCATCTCCCATTCCCTTTAAGAGCGAGATGCGCTCGCGCCATGGCGGATTGCTGTTTACATGGCGGAATTTGTTGGCGGAAAAGCTGAACGGAAAAGCTTTTCAAGCGAAGAAACCGATCCGCTTTAACTTCGCGCACGAGCAGATCATCTACGGGACAAGCAGGAATCCATCAAAGCTTCCCGGGGTGAAGAAGGCGTGGGATGAATTAGCAGTGATTGTGTCCTCGTCTTCTGGCATCAGATGTTTTGCTGAAATTACCTGTTAAGTGGCCAGTCAATCTTTCAGTCGTCTGCGTTGGATGCAGGCTTTCAAATAGCTCCGCGCGATGAGTCAGTTAATATATATATATATATATATGTGTGTGTATTGGCACGATTGTTCAATTTATTAGCCAATTTCGTTCATCATTATAAGTAGTAATAGGCTGAATTGAAAATAGGTAGCCTAATTCTAATACACGCAATGACTATTCATCATTACATTTTTATATTTATGTAGCCTACACAATAATATTCTTTTACACTGTAATCCTTTTGTTTTTAATATTTGGCATGTTTGTGTGATGCGCATCCTTGTGTGTAATAAGCAAAGTCAACGCGCACTGTGGACGCGCCCAGAGGCGCAGTTTCTACCAACGCGCTCTAACAACAAAATATTGCGCCATTGACTTTAGACCAGGTTTGAGTTGGTCTATGGCGCAGTCTATTTTCAGCTCCTTAAAATAGCAATGCGCCGGAACACACCTCTTTTTTAGACCAGCACGCCCATGGGCGCACTAACTGGTGCAAATGCATTTACTAATTTAAGGACGTGGCGCTGAACGGGAAAACGCGAATGGCACCGGACGCAAACTAGCAAACACATTTGCGCTGCGCCTTGCGTCGCATTGCGCCGGGTGTATTATAGGGCCCATTGCTTCAAACTCAAAAACTTCAAGCTTTTTACACTCCAGATTTACAAATTGGTTGAGAATTCAGTATCATGTTAACGGAGTATAAAGCAATGCACTATATAACATCAGCTGCATGTTAGATAAGAATAAGAATTAAGATTTAAAATTATTTATGAAACAATGGATTACAGTGTGTTACACTGTAAGAATAATTTGCCTCATTGGAATTCATTTGCTTCAGTAGCTGCAAAATTTATGAAAACCTAAAAACTGATTTACATTAAAAATGAAACAGGTGTCTATGATGAAAAAAAAAAAAAAAAAAAAAATCAAAAGGTCTCTGTGGAGAGCGAAAACATTGTTAAAATTGCAAAGTTTCGTGCAAAGCCTCTGTGTAACTTCTCTCTAAAAATATAAATAATTTCTACTCACCTCACAGATATCTTGATTCAACTTGTTTACAACAAATCAGTGCTATTTCATCTGTCGATCAAGATGCCGACAGTGAGCACCAGCTGTGTCAAAGACATGCTTCTGTGCAAACCTCCGACACACTTAAAAAAGCCAAAAAGCTCCTTAATATCCCAGCCTGGCAGCTGTCCATCAGAAAACTCAAATCTATCCCCCATAACTAACCAAGCCTCTCCCTCTTCCCCTGAATGCTACAGGCCTGGCATGACCGATCAGTCATCGTAATGCCTGGCTAGACGGCCGTTGGAGACCGCGAGCCTATGAGCCATTGATTTTCCTGTAAGTTTCTCTTCTCTCTCGCCAGCTAATAAGGGTTCTTGGGTCTAGACTTTAGAAGACTTTAAGTGAAGGGTAAGTCAACAGTATGCCTTCGGGTGTACAGATGGAGAGAGATTGATGCTTGAAGGAGAGTTATAGTTCTCCCAGAAATATAGTAACTCTCATCTCAGTGGTTCATGGTCAAACTTGGAAGAAATATGAAAGAAAATAAGAAAATGCTCTCTTTTTCACTTCATGTACACTAGTGCTGTGGTGCTACTGTACCTTAAAGGAAAGGTTCACACAAAATAAAACTTTTGACATCATTTAATTGATGTTATCTTTTAACCTCATGCCATTACAAACCTGTATTATTATTATATATTTTTTTTTTTTTCCTTTGGAACACAAAAAGAAACATTTTGAATAATTGTATCTTCTCCACTGAAGCTCTCTAATACAGTGCCATTGCCTCGGGCCACGTTCATGTAGCAGGAGAATATGGTTGTCAGTCATGTATTTGAGTCCTTAATGCGTTACATTCACAAACATTTCAGTTATTCATGGAAGATGATCAAATTCTGTAACCAAATTCACACCTGCATTTTCAGTGAGCCTCAGCTGTGTGAACTTAACTGGACTAGACAACTGTCATGTCATAGAGTGTGAAAGTGTCACTCTGTACTGCACATGCTTGTCTAGTTTTCATTTTCGGTTTTGGTAATTTATAGAGATGGTAACATGTATGGAAGCCAGTTTTCATGGGTAATTGCACATTTTTATTTCACAATTTGAACACAATTCCAAGTTTATATCTCGCATGTCTATATAAACTCACGATTCAGAAAGTCTGAATTCCAATAAAAAAAGTCAGAATTGTGAGATATAAACTTGAAATTGCAGGAAATAACTATGGGCGTATTTCAGAAAATTTCTGTCTTAGGTCTTAACTTAAGATATGTTAACTTAATTTAGGATTTTTCATAAATTCGTATTACTGAAGCAAATCTTTACCTGATTTAGGATTCTTATCCTATCTTACAAAATCTCATCTCATCTGTAGTTGGCTCATTCTACAGAAACATCCACTTTTGGTATGACAAAATGTCTTAAAACGTATTTCTTTTTTTAACATTTAAACTTAGACCACATTATTATATTACACTTTGACTTTATGAATACACATAAATGACAGCTTAATGATTTTTTTTTTTTTTTGTGCATTTATTTAAAGACTTGTAAAGACATGTACCCATGTTTTTGTCACTGGTGTTACCTTACTTCTCTGGCATTTTTAAACGTTTTTACGAAATATTATTTCACATTTTTTTTCAGCACATGCAGTCAGAGTTACAGAAAAATAATGATAATGCAAAAAATAAGGAGACTGTGTTTTTTTTTTTTTTTTTTAATCAGGTTAGTTAAAAGTGTGATTGGATGATGTTAATTCAATTTTGTAACCATGTATGTGCTATAATTTCAGTGGATGTAAAATTATTGTCATGTCACATATGATACATTTTATTTAATGTGACAGACAAAAATCAGTAACACCAGTGACAAAATTAATCACCAGGATCCTTATTCTTCAACTATAATTAAGTAGATTGGACTAAATTTTTACATTTGGTATACAATCAAAGACTTATCATTGTCACTTAGTGAAATCAGTCAGTAAAAGATCATAAACAACATTTTAAAACTGTCTGTAAAATACACTGTCTGTAAAGTCACTGCACTGAATTTAGCTATATAGCCTTAATTTAGCCATATCTGACCAAAGGAGGATTAACAATGAGAACGAAAAGTTCAAATCATGTAATCTTAGTGCTATTTTATGCAAAAGAACTTAATGAATAGCTTTAAATAAAGTTTATCTATAAACGGGTAACACCAGTGACGGTAACACCAGTGACATTTTTCATGAAAAATGCGTTTTACAAAATGGCTGCTGCAAGGTATCAATCCACATGTTGTCAATCATGATATATTCACTAAATCAAGTAATTTAATCCATTTGTATTCTAGTTTTTTTAATTTCCCTAACAATAAAGTAGGTCACACCAGTGACTTCAACTAAAAGCTTCATATTAAATTATGATTTTCTAATTAACATTTCTGATAACTGAAAAGAGATAGAGGACTTTCCATTGGCCTTTAGTCATTTAGGACACCAGTGGGGTTGTCCTAAAGTTAAGACAGTTTTTAGGATTTTTTGTTGAGTTAGAATGCTTCTGTAATACCCGTTTCCTATCCATAGTTAAGATAAGATTATGCACTTAAAGGTTCTCTAAGCGATCCTGGGTGGAGTAACTTCCTGTTGACGTTCTTAGTGTTGTCAAACAAAACAGAGGCTAACTAGACCCTCCCTCCGCCTCCTCCTCCCCTCCCATCCGTGCTTCCTGAAACAGTCATGATCGCGCATTTAAAATCATTCTTGTCGGTTATTGGCTGGAGCGTGTTTATTATGATTTGTGGTCCAGGCTGCACCAGTTTGTTTTTGTTGCCGTTTTTAGAGCTTGTGGCGACTACAGAGACAGCGTTTTTTTACAGTGTGTTCAGGGGACAGGCAGCTAGCGGATAGTGAGTTGATGTTTGCTGTATGTGACAAAAAATGTTTTGGCTTAAAAACGCATGAAATCGCTTAGAGGACCTTTAAGAAATCATTCTGTAATAGCTTTTGTCCTAAATGAGGTCATAACTGAAATGACCATGGTTACCAAATAGATAAGATAAGATTCTGAAGATAAGATCTTTCTGTAATATGCTCAGAACTTTGTCGTAATTCTGAAAGATAAAAAGTTAAAAGTGCGAGATGCAAACTCAGCATTCTGAGAAAAAAAAAAAAAAAAAAAAAACAGAATTGTGAGATATAAAATTAGCAATTTGGAGAAAAAAAGATTTGAAAATTGTGAGGTTACCTCAACGTTGCGAGACTTGAAATATAGTCAGCACTAGGGCTGGGCGATAAATCGCATGCGATTCTCACACGCATTTCGTCAGTAAAGCCGGTTCCCTGATTACCGGTAAATCTCCATCACCTGCTTTCAAATGGAGCGCCATTTAACTGACAGAGCCGTAGTTCACTGATAAGCCACGCAATATCACGTTCATATCGCAGATGAATCGCCTTCGATAATGAACGCGATATTTGCGTGGCTTATCAGTGAACTACGGCTCTGTCCGTTAAATGGCGCTTCATTTGAAAGCAGGTGATGGCGATTTAGCGGTAATCAGGGAACCGGCTTTACTGACGAAATGCGCGTGAGAATCGCATGCGATATATCGCCCAGCCCTAGTCAGCACTGTGTTATAACTTGTAATTAAGAGAAAAAAAGTCTGAATTGTGAGACATAAACTTGAAATAATGAGAAATTAAGTCAGAATTGTGAGAAGTCACAAATATTTTATTTATTTTTATTTTTATTTTTTTTTGATCTGTTGCAGAAACAGGCTTCCATAGACATGAGCTGAGTGTCATTTGAATGTTTTAGATCCAATCACTATCTTCCACTGGAGCTGCTCCCATCAGGTTTGTGTTCCTTGGTAGAGGGGGTTTGAGCAAGGGAATGAAGTGGGCTGCTTTGGAGAAAAGGTCTACTAACGTCACACTCTAAAACATGCTGGGCTAAAAACAACCCAGCGCTGGGTCAAAACCATAGACAGTAAAAGAAATGGACACAGCGACCCCATTGGAACTCAATTGAGACAAGTGAAGCCCATTTTTAGCGATTTTTAGCACTTCCGTTTCTGACGCGCAGACTCAAACTAAGCTTGATGATGTCAGCAACCTGTCTGACAGATGTAAATCTTCTAGTAGCTGTGCGTGCAAACTGCCATCGTTAATCTTGCAGAGACGGCGAGCTTGAGCGGGGAGTTCTTTGGCGTGAGTGAGCAGGAGTAAGTATTCTGATTAATTATTTTGTATAGTATTTTAAAATGTAATGCCAGTACGCCATATTAAGTTAATGCATACTATTGCCTGCGAGCTTCTCCTCCTGTCTGTACGGTAATTTCTTTACTGTGCGACAGAGAGTCGAGTGGTTATGACGCAATCGTTAGCCTATTTTTACAAAAACTGTATCTACGGGGCCATAATGTAACATAGAAGGTAATGGAGCCCTTTATACATTGTCGTGTATCTTTAGAAATAAATAATGGACAAATGGAGTCTTTAAACGCCTCAGATGAAAAGTTATTCACTGTCAAAGTGACACCAAAATGAATGGGAGTCAATGGGGATGCTAACACAAGTGAAGTTCTGCTACAAGATGGCGGCACCCGGCCGACTTCAACTTCTGGTCGACTTCCTTGGGCACTGGTCAAAACTGGACAAACCTAGCGTTGGGTTGTTTTTACCCAGCTGACTGGGTTAAATGTTTGACCCAACATGCTGGGTTGTTTTTTATTAAACTCAACTATTGATTAAAAATTACTATATTGCTGGCTTAAAATGAACCCTAAATACACTGAAAATTCAAATCACACATAGAATTACTTGATTAACAACACAGGCAACAGTAATAATCAAAAGGTGAACATATATAAATAAGCAAGAACACCCAGGAATGCACAAAAATATAGGTGAGTTAAAAGAATGGTAAGCAGAAAAGAATGACAACTCAATTATACATCTTACTGTTAAACGAAATAGCTTATTAAAAGTTTTTTTTTTTTTTTTTTTTTTTTTTTTTATAATTTTGCATTTAATATTTGAAATCAAATTTGACCATATTTCACTAATTTTTTCAGACTAAAAGCACTATGCCCAAAACTCGCTGCAGCCAGTTTTCAAAGTACTCTTGTCAATTAGTTTTCTTCTATTTTCCACATATATTCCTGTCGTAAGCGCAGTGGTGTGTTGCCAATCAAAGCCGGTGATGGACCGCTGTTCGGGGAGCAATTTGGTGGTGTTAGAGTCTGCTCTCTCCTGACGAGGATGCAAAAAGCCTGTGCTCTGTGTAACCCAGCGACTGGGTTGCTGTAGTAAACTAAGCCACCGCTGGGTTGTTGCATCAGAGGGTGTGTGGGGAGGGGTGTATTATTTCAACTGTCAGTGAGATTGACAAGCCTCTAACCCAGTGATTCCCAGCCACATTCCTGGAGGCCCACCAACACTACACATTTTGCAATGTTTCTTCAATCAAACACTTCTGATTAAGGTTATCAGCTCATCAGTTGTGACTCAAAGATCTAAAATGGGTGTGTCAGACAAAGGAGATATGCAAAATGTGCAGTGTTGGTGGGCCTCCAGGAATGTGGTTGGGAACCACTTCTCTAACCCAATGGCTGGGTTACACAAAAACTACCCAACCATGACCCAACAAAATGATCCAACAGGCTCAAGCCAGTGTTGGGTAGAAAAAAACAACCCAGTGTTTTTTAGAGTGTAGGATGATGGTGTTACCTCTTGAAGGTGGGAGACTAATGTGACCATGGACAAGAGGGAATGGACAAGAGCTGGAGCAGACCAATAGAGGGGCAATTAGAAGTCTAGTTCTGGGCACATGTCAAGCAAGCCAATGCGAACAAGCCTGACATCCGGGGTAGAGGGGGGCCACCAAAAATGCAGGCAAATGGCAGCCAGCTATTTCTGAATTCCTGGGTGACAGACCAGCCTGGATTCATGTCCCCACTGGAGGACTTGGGGCGCAACACAACTTGCATGAACAACAGAGTCTTTGGGAACTGAATATAATGCCACATGATTTGAAATCAAGGGTTTAAAGTTTGCAGATCGTGCATCTCCAGTGAAGATGAACTCTCCTATCCACATTCAATTCACACAGACCGACTGTCACACACAGAGTAATACATTCATGAAGTCTACAAATGCAAGCTTCAGAATTTCTGAAAGCTGGATTTGGCTAAGTCTGCAAGGTTTGTGAAAATAAATGTTTCTTAGATATTCAAAGATTTGTTAAAATAATATAAATGCGTATTTGCTAAATGTTGATGGTAAATGAGAAAGTATAGTGTTTGCCTTATTTGTTACTAAAAATATAAAAGGCAATGCTATAATACTTTTTTTCATATACAGTTTTTTTGTTTTGTTTAACAGTTCTATCTAGTAACGTATTAGACAAAACTGTTTAACAGAGACCATAGCTAATGAAGATGGAGAATGGGGGTGCTGTGTGCACAGGTGCTGCCGCTCTCAGCGCCGGTATTCTCCATGCCATCAAAATAAAAGTCTGGCATGCCACCTTAATAAAAGTCTTTCAACACATCGGCCAAACAGAAAAAAATGTATAGTCCAATACCGATATTTCAAAAATGACAAATATTGGCTGATATATTGGCCTTAGCGATATATTGGTCAACCACTACTTATGATCCGTTCAGAACAGGAAGGGCTGCACTGACCCCTCCAACCAGTGACGCCACTCACCCAAGGTTAACCTGACTGCCAACAGATCCATGTTACCAACGTAATTATGTTCAGCTGGGCTAAGTCGATTGGAGAAGGCACAGGGATGCACCTTCCAATGGACTACCGCTCAGGATCTGAAATACAGAGAACAGAGGCAGATATGAAACAGGACTTAAGAGCATCAAAGGACTCCTGAGCCTGACTTTTCCATTTGAACAATATCTTGGTGGAGCAAAAAGCTGTTAAGGGTGCAGTCACCTGACTAAAGTTCCTGATGAAGCGCCTATAAAAATTGGCAAACCCCAGGAACCTCTGCAGGGCCTTATGGGTGATGGGGACTGGCCGCTCAGCCATGGCTCTTACCTTAGCAGGATCAGCCCTGATCCCTTCAGCTGAGATGATATATCTCAGAAAGGTGACCGACTTGGAGTGAAATTCACACTTCGTCTTAACAAAAAGCTGGTTCTCTAGCTACTGTTGAAGGACCTGGAGTATATGCTGAGTGTGTATCTGAGAGGAAGGAAAAAAGATGAGAATGTCATCAAGGTATACAAAAACAAACTTGTCCCTCAGCAAATCATTGACCAAAGCCTGGAAGACAGCTGAAGCATTAGTCAGACTGAAGGGTAAAACCAAATATTCAAAATGTCCCTTAGGGGTATTGAACGCTGTCTTCCACTCATCCCCATCATGAATCCACACTAGGTGGTAAGTGTTGCGGAGGACTAACTTGGTGAAGACCTGGGCTCCCTGCAATAACCCAAAAACAAATGACGTGAGATGAGAGGTAGACCTGTTCTTGACTGTGATGTCATTTAGTTCCCTGTAGTCAATGTAGTCTTTCTTCTCAATGACAAAGAACTCCACCCCGGCAGGCAAAGATGAGGGATAGATGAGGCTGATATTGAGAGATTTGAGAGAATATACCTGTCCATGGTCTCTCATTCAGGACCAGAAATGGAATATAGACCCTTTGGCGGAGAAGTGCCTGGAAGGAGGTCAATGGCACAGTCATACGGCCGGTGAGGAGATAAGGACATGGCTCAAGACTTGCTGATGAAGATTGTTGTACTCCATCAGGACTCTGGTCAGATCTGTTGCCTCCACCTGTAAAACAGGACCTGGGAAGGAGACAATACCCAGACAAGAAGCTAGACAAAACTGACTCCAGGCTAACACAGAATTCCCTGGCCAGTCCACGTGAGGGTTGTGCTACACCAGCCATGGATGCCCCAGGATACCAAGGGCACCTGGGGAATTCACCAGGTACAGCTCAATATCATCACGTGATTGCCCGAGACAACTAGACTTACGCAAGGGGTAATGATAGAGATAAGCTGACCAGCTAATGGGTGAGGAGATAGCTGGGATGCCCCACCGTTGGATGGCAGAACTGTTCAGAAAATTGCTCTAGGCCCACTAGGGCCAGGCAGGAGTTGGAGGAGCCCTCATGCTGGATGGAGATGTGTACCAGGGTACAAGAAGAGGGGGAATTCACACAAGGTTAGGCACCCACCAGGATTCCTCAGATGAGCTCTGGCTTTTAAAGGGCACTTGATGACGAAGTGCCCAGACATCCCACAGTACAGACACAAGCCCCGTGCCAGCCAATCTTGTTTCTCCTGGGGTGTAAGAAAGAGGTGACCCAACATCATGAGCTCGAGGTCAGTTGGAGGAGGCAATGACGGGGTGGGGTTGACTTGGAGCGGCCCTTCCCCAGCCTCCAAGATGACCAACCAGACCACTGCTGGCACCGACAAAGGATCCGACCCTCCACATGAAGAGCCGGGTCTACCAAGGTATCCTGTTCACAGGGCAGCTCATGGGTGGCAATCTCATTGTGGATGTCATCATCCAGCCCCACAAGAAATCTGGAATGCAGGGCCCTCAGGAGGTTCAGGAGGCCGTTAAGGTTTGGAACTGGATGGCAAAATCTATGATGGAGTGACATCCCTGCGAGAGCCGCAACAACAGTGAAACCACTTCATCTTTTCAGGAGGACAGGTCAAACAACTTGATAATTTTCTCATGAAAGTTTTCAAACTAGCAACAAAAGGGTGTTTGTGCATCCCAGTTTGCAGTTCCCCACCTCAGAGTCCTCTGTGGCGTAATGGTGAGGCTGTGAAGCAAACACCAGAGAGCACTGTGATAAGGTCTTTTCACACAGGACATGACAATGGCACCACTGCGCTATGAAACATATTTATTTCAATGGCTTTGCCATGCGAGGATGGTTTGTTGCTGCTTCGACCAAAGCACATGTGCAGTGGAGCGAACCATTGGCGAGCTTGCGTGCATTCTGCGGTCAAAGTTCAAAATAGTTAAACTTTCGCCACTGCGTTCTGTGATGATTACCTGTGCAGCCAATAGAAACGGGACATAAAATGACTAGACATATAGAACTCCCACTAAAAGTGTTGAAAACTCCGCCTACTTTGCTCTGGTCAGCGTAGCACAAATCATGTTGTATCTGAAGGCTACGCTGAACCCAGCGTCCAGCGCAGCACATTCTGCGTTCTGTGTGAAAAGGCCATTAGAAACGCCCAACAGGACTTAGAGTCCTGTGATGGAAATGTTTTATGTAATGACCAAAAGAGTAAAAAAAGAGTTATGTAATTGGCCAAAAGAGCATTTTAACATGGAAAGTGCAAAAAAGTGCAGACTAAGGATGCTCAGGTCAAAAATCATGTATACATCACATGATCAAAGAATCTAGACTTACCCCCCAAAAAATGCTTAACACAGTAGAACTAACAATAAAATGATTAGCTTAAATCATTACAAACCAATCACCAGAACAGTATAACCAATTCCAGTGAAGAAGACTTGAGTGGCATTGATTTTTACTCACCTGTAAGATATAAATGTACATGCATCTTTCTGTTCAGGGAGACTGTCCTGGTTGTTGTGACCAGTGAGCTTCCAGCTGTGAATAAAACTTAAAACTTAAAAATTCCTGCAAAGAGCAACTTTTGAGTCATGTCTGGTATATGCTGCACAGCTGCAGAATAGAAGAACTAAAGATTCTATGTTCAGAGGACCACAGCAGGGACAGTGATAGAAAGACTACAGACCTGCACTTGGGGCAAGGCTGTAATACTCTAAGTTAATATTAATGATCCTATATCAGACCAGCGTACACATGAGAAGGGTGGTAAGGCTGTATATATACTAAAGACCTGGTGCTCACGTGTGGTTTGAGGTAGTGATAGTAGTTTCTTGACGGGACACCATCACCATACTTCGGGAGGGAAATTACCTTGAAGTACTGTATTGTAAGTATTTGGGAAGGGAATTACCTCGAGATATTGTAGTATATTATTTTATTATATTGACAACTGGAAGTTGTTTGAATTATCCGTGCTGAAGAAGTCAGATTAGTAAGTTGTATTCGCATTGACAGTCGCAACGGCAGTCCCCATCATAAGGCGGTGGGCTGTTGGCATAAGGTCCAGGCTCATGGCGTGAAGAAGATTGAGCAGGAACACTGATTGGTCTGGATACCGGGGCATCTCGCTAGAGCTCTTCAATCCGAGCGTTGAGTTTGGCCACCGGAGCCGTCAGGAATTTGACATCCCAGGAGGAGGTGGTAAGCTGGAGTGCCCTGATGGGTGTGTGCTGTCCGAACCTGGTCCATGCCCGCTGAATCCATATTGGCCAGATAGTTCTCTCAAGGATCAAGATGAGTTTCAGTTGTGGGCACAACAAAATCTGTTTATAGATAATTAGCACACAAATGAGCAAAAGTCAAAAGTCAACAGAAAATATTTAAATCCAGCAGAGGGCGTTGGGCAACTCAATTCCCAGGCAGCTGTCAGGAGAACGGGAGGAACAGATAATGGGATAGGATTGAGATGCCCAGCTGGGTGGGGCAACAAGTCATGCAAAGAGATTGATGGTAAGCGAGGAATGAAGGGCTGGGGTGAGAGAAGCCAGTCCAGAGCAGTGGAAAGCAAGCCAGGGCAGGAGCAAAGGGCAGATGCAGTCTTGATAGCGAGAGAGTGGAAAAAAACAAAACTAAAAGAAAATAAACCTGGCACTGAAGCCTAGACACAACGGGACTCATTTATAAAGCGTGCATACTCACAAATTTGATCTTAGAGTGTGCGTATGCTAAAATCCGCTGCAAAGTTAATATTTATAAAAACGGTCTTTGACGTGGAAAAGTGCTTACCGTCACGTCAGGGTCTGAGCAGACATATGCACTTTTCCTTGTGGCAGAGTCGGAGTACTGCAGGTATTTGGAATAATAATTATAGTAGCAGCAATAATAATTATAGTAATAATAATAATAATTATAATTATAATTATCCTGATAATAGTTATTGTCCCTAATAATAGTTATTTATCCTGACAGAAAGGCCTAAATCTACTCTGATTAAATTAGAATAGATAAATGTCTGTCACCAATTATTATTATTTTTACATGTGCAAATATCAGCATGGGCAACAGAACATGAGTTTTCACATTACGGACCTGCAGCGCTTCTGTGAAAGGAGAAAAACAATAAAATAATATATATTAAATTAAAATTTAAATGGAATAAAACTAATATAGGCTTACATGAAATATATTTCACTTCAATAATTAACACATTAACAAAACAAAAGAAAAACAAACTGCAACAATTGTAGGCTACACTGAGTGACGCGCTCCACAAGTTAAATGAAACCAACCTGAAAGTGCATCCTGTTTTTTTTCCCTTTCTTTTCTTTCCTTTCCTTTCCTTTCCTTTCCTTTCCTTTCCTTTCCTTTCCTTTCCTTTCCTTTCCTTTCCTTTCTTTTCTTTTTACAAATTAAAGCACACTATTTTGTTTTTATTGTGAGTGTACACAAATAAAAATAAACCAGCAGGTTTTTTTTTTTTCTCAACACAGTTTTGACTGATATTCAGCTCACCTTAACCATGCAGCAAACGTTTTAAAAATAGCTTTACAAATCAATCAATTAAGAATACCTTAGGCTACTTGTTAAAAAGAAAACATACAGCCTGCATGGTTTTTCAAAACCTTGTTAGCATAATTGCACAGCATTCACTGCAAATAAATGCTTTTCTTACTTAGAGTTTTTGTACGGAAGAGGATTAGGGCCAAGCAATAATAAAAAAAATAAAACCATCTCGAGATTAATTTAACGTAATTTAACTCATTTGTTAAATTTAACGACATTTTTCTTAGAATTTAACAAATTTGTTCTCGTAATTTAACAACTTTTTTTCTCGTAATTTAATGACTTTATTCTCAACATTTTATCTCGAGTTTTTTCTCGAAATTTAACAACTTTTTTTCTCGTAATTTAATGACTTTATTCTCAACATTTTACCTCGACATTTTTCTCGAAATTTAACGAGTTTTTTCTCGTAATTTAAGTTTATTCTCAACATTTTATTTCGACTTTTTTTCAAGTTTTTTCTCGAAATTTAATCTCGAGATGGTTTTATTTTTTTATTATTGCTTGGCCCTAATCCTCTTCCGTATTTTTGTCTTGTTTCAAGTCCAAATATCTAAAAATTCTTAAATCAAGAAGCTTCTAGACAATTAAAAAAACATATTGTCTTGTTTTCAGAAAAAAAAAAAAAAAAATCAAAATTGAGTGAGTTTTTTTCCTTAAAACAAGCAAAATAACAGCCAGTAGGGTAAGCAAAATAATCTTATTTCAAACCAAAAACAAGATTGCTTACCTCATTGGTACATTATTTTGCTTGTTTTAAGGAAAGACTCACTCGATTTTGGCTTATTTTTTTCTGAAAACAAGACAATATATTTTTTTTACTATGCTTCTTGGTTTAAGAATTTTTAGATATTTGGACTGGAAACCAGGCAAAAAATCTAAGTAAGAAAAGCAAAGTTAAATGATGTAGCATGTATAGCACAAACCTCTACTTCTGTCAACAGGACCCTGATTTCGGCCTCACTATTCTTTTTCTTGCCACTCGCTATTCTCAAGTAAAGAATTTGGACGTTGAATGGTGCACTTTTATATGCTAACAATATTAATTAGGGGGCATTTACAAGGTGGAGATCTGAAACCATTCATCTCAAGATTATTTGCGATTTATAGATTTCACATCTGAAAGAGAGGCGTACGCATTTTTTTTTTTTTTTTTTTTTTCGGAATCACACATACACACATTTGAGAAATGATCTTAGATCAAACATAGGATGGTTTCTAGGCAACATTTTATAAATGAGCCCCAACATTATTTAACTTGACAAGACAAGAAATTACGGTTGGCCAGAGTAATTGGTAAACACAAATTTGGCACAAGACAGAGTAACTAATGAAGACAGTATGGAACTAATGAGGAAGGCTAACCAATGACAGGTGAGAGCAGTGAATGATAATGATTAGTATAATAACAAGAGAGCCGGGGTGAACGCCACAATGATAGGGGAGTACATGGCGAACTGTCAAAACAAAACCATGTGCACCAAGACAATGAGACAGGCAAACCACAAACACAAGAGACAACAAAAACTGGGGTGATTAAACTGACGATATGTCACAAGCTGGGGAGAAATCACTTTTTTGTTTTGAACGTACCAGGTGAGTAGAAAGCTAATGCTAATGTGCTGATGGTGTTGCCAAGCAACGGTAAACATTTTAGCCCATTTAGCCCAACTGTTAACAGATATTAAAATTGGCATTTAAAGTCTAACCTCCAGTTCTCATTGAAGAACATAGAAATTCCAAGTTGTTACATCTGTTTTCACATGAGATCACATGAGGTGCTCCCTCTGGCATGATAATGGCAATAATATCTTGTAGTGTAAGATGTGCCACAATTTTTGAAAGAGCATATTTGAAATGTGGTAGAAGACAGTCTGTGAAGATTCCCCTTATGTGCGTGATGCAACCAGATTTCATAAAAGTTTAGGATTTCAAAATTCCTGTAGTCTGAGCCTGGCTTAATGGGGCTTTTTGTAGTTTTAAAAGAAAGTCATGGGTTTGAAATGACATGAGACTGAGGAAATGATTCAAATTTTCTTTTTGTGGAGAACTATTACTTTAATTTGCAAATGCGCACAAACAGAAATTGCAGCCTATAGAAAAGAAACAAAGAAAGAAGTAACATAAGCTACTTATATAAATTACTCCAGTGTGTTTTATGATTTTATGGACGTGAGTGTTTTGCAGAGATCCAGCATAGTTTAATTGAACAGACTGTCCTCCAAAAAAAAACAAACAAACAAACAAACAAAAAAAAAACGACCCTATAGGTTGTTTTTGAAGCACCTTATTATGACCTATATTTACATTTTAAAGTCATGCGCCCTCTAGCTGGTGTAAAAGTAATGACAGTGTCATGTTACGTCTGTCGTCATGAAATGACATATGACTGTTGTTAGTAATCAAAATGCATGTTCATTTAAATGCAATGTGTGGACTTTTTACACCATTTGTCCTATTTCCATTTAGCAAAACTCATTTTTTTATTTTTATTAACGACTACACCCACCCCACCCCTAAACCTACCCTTAGTGATTTATAGTGCATATACACTTTATGATCACATGCCTTCCCTGGGATCGAACCCACGATCACATAATCACATGATTGCATATTGTTATTGAAATACTCTGCCAATTGAGTTACGTGAAACCTGAAATATGATGCAGATAAAAGGGAACAATGCATTAAAATAGGATAGGGGCACAACTTTAGCAAACCCTCCTATGGGTCATATTTCATTAATTAAAATGAAAGTGTTCTGTTGTCGATAGGGGCGCAACTTTAGTAAACGCTCCTGTGGGTCGTATTTCAGGAAAGTGACAAACAACCTATATAAGCATATTGGTTGGAGAACATGTTGTAATTGAATGTTTTATTAATGCCATCATCTGTAATCATCTTAAACCTCATCTTCCACATGTGCATTTCAGTCAAAGGAAAACATTTATCATGAGACCTTATCCCTGACTCTGTAATAGTCCAAAGGGTGGCTTATAGTAGATAAGTGGTTCTCAGCTGGTGGTTTGTGACCCAAAATTGGGTCACAGGTCAGTTCTGTTCAACATACTCTCTTGGTTACTAATTTTTACAAATTTGTACATTCTCACTCATACCATTTAATACTCACTCATACAATTTGCTTATGCCCCACTAACAGGTTTAGGGATGGACCTTCATGTTTTTTTTTGTTTTTTTTTTCCTAGAAATCACGTAAAACACATTGTACAAATTCATACAAAATCCACACCTTGTAAAATAGTTATGTTTTCTCATGAAATTGAGTTGTTTCCAATAGGATTTGCAGATGGCAGGGGGAAATAATGTTAATTGTCTTTCTGCAAATTCATTTGTCACTTGATAAAAGTGAGGTAACATGGCCAACATCATGAAATCATGAACAAAACAGGTGTCAGGTGTCAGGTAATATAAATAGACTCTTAAATACAGGTTTCAAGGACTATTTTGTAAACAATTTTGGTATTGTGTTGGGTCACCAATTGAGGTCCAGTGTAAAACCAGTTGAGAAATGCTCCACATTCAATGACGGACATGAACAAAAAGACTGACAGGTTCTACTCATTGTGAAATGGTCACATTTAATGAACAACTTCTCATTTTATATACATCTATAAAAAGAACCCAGATACAGGTTACAAGAATCTAAAGCTAATACATACATTATTAAATAATAAACTTTTTCTCATGTTAAAGATACATATCATAGTTTACAAAATATGATCAAGGAGAATTAAGCAATTATGGTTTGAAAAAACAAAAACAAAGCAAAAACGCAAACAACGAACAAATAAACAAACAAAAAAATGCTAAGGTTCTAAAATTATATTTTATTCAATACTAACCAAAAGCAAAGTGAAACAATTTTCCTTGAAAAAGGTAGTATTAAACTGTGATACTGACTAGAAAAGTCTGCAAAAACAGATGGTGAAAGGCAAATAGTCGAAGAATGAAAATATGTTTCCAAATGGTGCTTAATCTTCAGATGGTCTGACACGACATGTTGTTCTTCCTGTTACAAAAGGTAGTCCAGAACAGTCCAAACCAATTTGTTATTTACAGTTCCAACTTCTCTGTCTTCATGGGCCAGAAAAAATTATGAAAGAAAAAGAGGAAAACAAAAGGAATACAACATATATCAAATTATGGCCTTCAAAATAAATGTGTTACTCCTCAGTCTTTGAAGCTTGTGAAGATTTTGTACTGCCAGTTCCAATTCCTTACAGACACAGGTTTGGGGAAGCTAGGGATCATGGGAAAAAAGAAAAACAGTCCAAGTCTTTGGCATGATGAGTTAGCTGTATGTCGTGGAAATCAATGTTACACAAAATGAGCTTTGCTGTCCTCGGAACAGTTTGAGAGAATGAAGTGGATTGAAAAATCTTTTGTGACAAACAAAAATGAGGTGAATGAATTTTGTTTGTTTGTTTGTGTTCTTGTTGTGCGGCCAGGCAGGTGAGTCTCGTCCCCAAATCTTTTGCTCCCCTGGGGTTCAGTTCCTGTGTCTGTGTCTGGTTTTCCATCAGCTGTCATTGCCAGAGATGTTGAAATGCTTTATTGTTCTTTTGTCTTCCTTTTGTAATTGTCAGCATTTATTAATCTTTCTAGGTCTTTTTTCTTTCGTGAGAAAAAGAACTTGAATTAAATTATCAATGCACGATATCTATTAACATGTGCAAAATAGAAATAGAAGACTCCTCATTTTTTCCACAGGAATGAAGCTTACACATCTGAAAACAAAGAAAAGAAAATGTATGTTAGATTTGTGCTAAAGTATTTATGGAATTTAATGAATTGTGTAATGCATTTGTTGCATTCTTTCACAAGTGCCAAAATAGCCTTAGAAAGAAAATATATACTTTTTATGGTCTCATGTGATATTGCTCAGCTATCATATGACATAAATATGAGACAACAAAATCATACAGGGCCATTGAATTTTAGGGACATTCTAACTGCATTCTGCATTCTATATATATATATATATATATATATATATATATATATATATATATATATATATATATATATATATATATACACACACACTTTTTTTTACATAATTGTCATGAAAATAATTTTTAAAAATAATAATGGTAAATAAAATATTTTCTATTTTTGATTTTGGAGTGAAATATAAACATGGATATGTTCTTGAAAGGTGTAAGGGCTGTTAGATTAATTCATCATGATAGTGTGATCTTAAAAAAAAACAAAAAACAAACAACAACAACAAAAAAAACGATATAGAACTCCTTAACTGAATTTGAAATCATTCCCCTACTGAGCATTTCAATGCAGCGGTCAGCCTACTACAGCATAAATTACCAACACAGTATTGCAAATGAGAACAAACAGGGGCCAATGAGAGCAATATCCAAATGGCTCCCACTTCATGCCAGTGGGAAGTTGTAATTGGTGAGCAGCCACCCGTGATGTTGCCTTTAATTTTGTCTTAGCTTATTACAGACTGACCAATTAAATCTTGCTCAGAAGGGCTCAGTGTGGAGGTATAGAGCGAAGGTATTTCTGCGTGTCCGTGGCCGTCTCGGGAGGGCGAACACATCCTACCCCCGAGGTGCTATCATACACTTCCTCCTGCCTTCCAGCTCCATGCATGAGCTTGCTTTAATTAGAGATAGGCTCGTTATGCTGTGTTGCTGAGTTTGAGATAACAGGCATGCTGTAAACATATGGCCCGAGTACTAATGAATCTCCAGCTTGTTACTCTGCTATCTCCTCCTGCTTTCTGACTCCTGCAGGGGATCGATGAGGTTTATGTGGTTGTAAGCATCAGTAACTGGGACCGTCCCTCAGTTTCTCAGGGGTTTTTAGTGGATTGTGTCGGTCTAATGAGCCGATGGTCTCTAGTCGGCTGTCCTGTATTGTAACTGCTGTCAACAATTTCTATGGTTTTTCCGGATGGAAGAGGACTGACCGCACTGCAATTGTGTTGAAGATTGTCTATTTCACATAATTACAAGAAGGAAGTGGAACTCCTTCAGTAGTCTGCCAATACCTAGTCAATTAATTTTAGTACGTATGACTGCAGAGAGTGATACAAAATCATGTTCTGCAAGGACTGTGGCTACATGAAAGATGCTGAAGCCTGAGTGGACTTAAGACCACCACCTCCAAGATTCAAACCTAGACCAATACCAGATCCACTTAGACCTAATCAATACCAGACCCCCTAAGACCAAGATTAATTCCAGACCCATGAGACCCAGATCAATACCAGACCCTTTAAGACCTAGAACAATACCAGACCCCTTCAATACCACACCCCCAGTTACCCAGACCAGACCTCCTAAGACCCAGATAAACAGCAGAACCACTAAAGGTGAAAGTATACTTCCTGTTCCTGCTTGCAAATTAATAATTTTCATCATCAGTACAGTCCGTGGACAACAGCACATGTGTGAGTGATCTATCTATGCTCATGGTCAAAGAAGTCTATTTTAAAATGCTTCTGCGCTCAACTGTGTGCAAGATGGGACGTAATGTGGAAAACGATATATACCACCTCAAGACCCAGACCAGAACCCTCCCTCCACCCCCAAACCAATACCAGCCAACTATACCATACTGTACAACAGTGGTGTAGTCGGGGCCATAAGCATGTATACTTACTTTTTGCCCAGGGCTGTTTCCGTATTACAACTTCTAAGGATCAATATTTTTGTATACCCACTTGTTTGTTTGCTTCGAAAGTCCATAATCTATTGTCATGTTAGCTTCCCCTGTAACTGTGTGTCCAATGCTGTTGTGTAAAAACTTTGTTGTAATTGGTGCATTAGCACTTCTATCATTCTACCTATCATAGGCCTACTCTGAATCTTGTCACGCTCCAAAAGTGTGAAAGATTTCCACAAGCCATTCCTATCGTGACACTGATGATAAAATGTGCGTTCCATTTGAATTCTATTGAGAGTTAAACACTTTAAAACACTATAGAGAAAGTCAAACATGATCTAGACTGATGAACAAAATGAACATCTTGCGCCAACATTAATTAGAAAGCTTTTTAAACTATTCATGACCCACCCTTACTAGAATTTATCACATTTTATTGTATTAATTGTGATTTGGCTAACTTGTAGAATTTATAATCTATTAAGGGAATAAATTTTCAGATTTAGTGTGTATTACAGCTGTGACATGTTGTAGCTATTGTTTCTATAGGCTATGTGTAGGTTGCTATTTTTCATAACAAATGCTGTGATAAAAAAAGGAAAATGTTATAGTTTGACTTCTTATGGCACACTGAAGTAGAAAATTCTGTCAAACTGATAAGCTTACAGGTGCTGAAATAAACATCATATAGGCCTAAACCATGATGCAATTTCTGACGATTAGTATATCACAGTTTAATATTTTTATTGTCATTAAAATGATGAAAGCAAGGAACAGTCTCATGCAGACACAGGCATGTAGCGTAGGTTTTGTTTATTTGTTTAATTTAAAAAATGACGGAAAGAAGGAGAGGTTTTACAAGCAAGTGCTGAGGGAAATTATATGAAATTATATGAATTAAAGTATAAATGAATTCTATGAATGTACAAACCTGATTCCAAAAAAGTTAGGACACTGTACAACTTGTGAATAAAAACAGAATGTAATGATGTGGAAGTTTCAAATTTCAATATTTCATTCAGAATACAACATAGATGACATATCAAATGTTTAAACTGAGAAAATGTATCATTTTAAGGGAAAAATAAGTTGATTTTAAATTTCATGGCATCAACACATCTCAAAAAAGTTGGGACAAGGCCATGTTTACCACTGTGTGGCATCCCCTCTTCTTTTTATAACAGTCTGCAAACGTCTGGGGACTGAGGAGACAAGTTGCTCAAGTTTAGGAACAGTAATGTTGTCCCATTCTTGTCTAATACAGACTTCTAGTTGCTCAACTGTCTTAGGTCTTCTTTGTCACATCTTCCTCTTTATGATGCGCCAAATGTTTTCTATGAGTGAAAGATCTGGACTGCAGGCTGGCCATTTCAGTACCCGGATCCTTCTTCTACGCAGTCATGATGTTGTAATTGATGCAGTATGTGGTCTGGCATTGGAAAATTGAAGGTCTTCCCTGAAAGAGACGACGTCTGGATGGGAGAATATGTTGTTCTAGAACTTGGATATACCTTTCAGCATTGATGGTGCCTTTCCAGATGTTTAAGCTGCCCATGCCACACGCACTCATGCAACCCCATACCATCAGAGATGCAGGCTTCTGAACTGAGCACTGATAACAACTTGGGTTGTCCTTGTCCTCTTTAGTCCGGATGACATGGCGTCCCAGTTCTCCAAAAAAAAATTCAAATTTTGATTCGTCTGACCATGGAACAGTTTTCCACTTTGCCATAGTCCATTTTAAATGAGCCTTGGCCCAGAGAAAACGCCTGCGCTTCTGGATCATGTTTAGATATGGCTTCTTTTTTGACCTATAGAGTTTTAGCCGGCAACGGCGAATGGCACGCTGGATTGTGTTCACCGACAATGTTTTCTGGAAGTATTCTTGAGCCCATGTTGTGATTTCCATTACAGTAGCATTACTGTATGTGATGCAGTGCCGTCTAAGGGCCCGAAGATCACGGGCATCCACGGCCTTGACCCTTACGCATAGAGATTGTTCCAGATTCTCTGAATCTTTGGATGATATTATGCACTGTAGATGATGTTAACTTCAAACTCTTTGCAGTTTTTCTCTGAGAAACTCCTTTCTGATATTGCTTCACTATTTTTCGCCGCAGCATTGGGGGAATTGGTGATCCTCTGCCCATCTTGACTTCTGAGAGACGCTGCCACTCTGAGAGGCTCTTTTTATACCCAATCATATTGCCAATTGACCTAATAAATTGCAAATTGGTCCTCCAGCTGTTCCTTATATGCAAATGTAACTTTTCCGGCCTCTTATTGCTACCTGTCCCAACTTTTTTGGAATGTGTAGCTCTCATGAAATCCAAAATGAGCCAATATTTGGCATGACATTTCAAAATGTCTCACTTTCAACATTTGACATGTTATCTATATTCTATTGTGAATAAAATATAAGTTTATGAGATTTGTAAATTATTGCATTATATATATATTATCTGGAAATATTTATTTAATATTAAGTCATTTTTTTACCACCCACTTGAATAAGATGAAACATTAATTTCAAATGTATCACAGTGAATATAATTCCAAAGCAGCATGTTTAAATAATAGTCATACTATAATGTAGTCAAAAATAATCTTAATAGTAATAGTACACCACTTCTTTTTTTAGAACTACACTACTGCTGTACAAAGACCCAGATCAATACCAGATCAACTAAGATCCAGACCTAGGTCAAAACCAGGACCCTCAAGACCTCATCCAGACTAAGACCTTGGGAAAAAGTTTCAATTTTCAAAGTTTCAAAGTCAATTTTAATTAACTAAATCAAGAAATTGGTAATTTATTGCAGCATTCATTTCTAATATAAAGAGACTTTGTAAAGTGGTTGAATAGGCATTCTTCTGAATTCTCCATAATAGTGAAGATACAGCACCAACTAATGGCAATGTCAACTATCACCGTTAGTACCTTGGAAATAGACTGTGGTACTGTTTGAGATCAAACAATGTTCAGCCAATTTTCTAGACATTTCAAACGAAATCCATGTGATCAGGAAATTCACATGAGGGCAAATTATTTCCCCACACAGATTTCACTAGTGGTTCAAATTGGTCACATGGATTCACCATGCTGACCAACACAAAGCTGCTTGGTTTAAAAGTGGCTTCTGTGTGAGCTGTGAACTCCATCTCTGATAATGAGGGAACATGACACAGCTTTTGGTACTCACTGAGTTACAATATCTCTTTAATAAACTATGTGCATAGGCTCCAACTATTAGTTAGCTATTGGTGTCTCAAGTGTATTGTCATTATGTATAGTACATAATTAGGAAAAGTGTAGTCCATCTGCATGAGCTGCAAGTGGTAAGCCTCTTATGATTTATAAATGCTCGCACATTATGTTCGCACATTGCTCATTGTTCATACCTCAGGCATTGTTCAATTGTTTCATTGAAAGCTTGTGATCTTTTCTCACATTATAACAGGGAATGAGATGTTCCTTCTGTAAATAGCATTGCAATGATATCACATACCACATGATGGACAGCAGGACGCAGGCCAGGAGCAGGTGGGTTGACCAGAGAAGGGTGGAGCAGGCCGCTGTGGGTTTACCCACTCGTGGTGCGGCTGAAGGCGGACCAGGGGTGGTTTCTGCCAGGGAAGAAGAAAATTGTCACTTTTTTAACAGGAAAGGCTGTGTATGTCCTTGGTTCAAGTACTATATACTGTATGGTTGAATGACTATCTATTAATTTATTAATTTCTTCAAAAGTACAATAAAAATGCAAATCAGACATACGACTTCAAATGTTTTGAAATGTCAAAAAAGTACAAACAACAACAACACCCTGTAGAGCAGGGGTGGGGAGCGTTGATCCTGGAGGGCCATTGTCCTGCAGAGTTTAGCGCCAACCCTAATTAAACACACCTGAAGCTAATCAAGGTCTTCAGGATTACTAAAGTGACAGGCAGGTGAGTGCTTTTTTTCAGGGTTGGAGCTAAACTCTGCAGGACAATGGCCCTCCAGGATCAACGTTCCCCACACCTGCTGTAGACCCTCATGACTATGTGTCAGGGTCAAAATGTCTCTAAAAATCTAACCATTTTATGGCTAGGCAAGGTTAGTTTAGGTTAATGTCATGAGGTTCAGACTAATATGTTGGAAAACAATGGACGGGTGGACGGGTCCTGGCCCAATAACCGGACCAGATTTTAAACCATGATTCAAAAGCCTGGTTACATGATACATTCAACTTATTAAAATAAACGTTATAAATGTAACTCACAATCGAGTTAGAACAATATTTTCAGTTAACTAAACAACTGCTCTACTACCGCTTGAATGTGTTCATGTTGTGCAATTGTAAATGTCACAAATGTAAGTAGATATTAGTTCCTGTTTCAGTATCACTCGTTTATTGTATTATTTGTGCAGTGTGACGATGCATGAAATGACTCCCTAGAAAACATCTCAGATAAAGTTGAAAGAACTGTCTCGCACAATGACTCTCATCTTAAATTAAGCAAATGAAACACTAAAATAACATGAGGCAAAGGAGGAATTATTACAAGGACGTTTTCCTGTTTTACCCAGGAGACAAGAAAGAAAGCTTTTAGAGGGAGTGTTTTGACGCATGGCTCACAAAACTAGAATGCATTTCTGCTGACTTTTTGATTCTTTCCTCCGTTCCAAGTATAGTGTATAGAAACTCAATACCGTCTGCTGGATCAAACCGAGCAGGGCAGCTGTCACTAGATATTACCTCTAATAACAGTCATCAAGTTGTCAGTGCTATTTATAAAACGAAATGTACATAGGCTATCACACGGGTTTTAAAGACAAGATTCTCTTTGTCCACCCCAAAATGAATGCTGTATCAGTACTCTTGAATCCCAAACATGGACAAACAAACAATGGGACACTGAAACTATTTTTGCTTGCAGGCCATGAGATTAGACATGTTTACTTAGGGCTGCCCGATATCTTTTTCGGCCAATGACACAAGTGTAGGGAAGTGGAGAGAGAGTTTGAAACCATAACTGCACAAAAGCGTATTAAAAGACTTTATGCTGATCAGCATTTCCTGCTGACTAGGATGTTTAACACTCTGCCTTTTTTATGTAATCAAAAAAATGTCAAACAACTTTTTGGGGGTGTGGCAGAGTGTCTTGCTTTCATTTATCATCTCCTTCTTAGTCATGATTGTATCCATCAGGAATTGATTGGATGGTCAAAAGTCTAAGCAGAATCCAAACCTTTCAGTGAATTGTGAAGGGCAACTCCCAGTTTTTAAAAAGCTTTTTGACTGAGATATGGAGGCTGAAGGAAAAGTAACAAGTAAAGTAACTCTCAATGAATCCCATTTTGTTTCTTTTGGATAACTTGGACTGAACAATTGAGCACAATTTGAAAGGGAACATGTGTTGAGAAATTAAATAGGGTCGATTTTGAGTTCATACTGACAGGATGACATCACTGTTACACATTTCAAGGGGTTTTTACTGTTGCCAGTAAGTTACTGTAATCAAGTATTTACAGTACTATAACCATATTTCAGTTTTATAGTAACAACTTGGTACTGTAATTATGTAATACAGTGCAATTACTTTTATTTGTCCTAAATATACATTTTTATCATTTTGATACAGATTTTATTTTTATTCTACATAAGTACTACTGACATACAATTCATACAGACACAAGTATTATAAAATATCAATATTTTTATTTAAAAAATTGCAAATATAACACAAAATAAACAGTCTGCCAATGCCAGGACAGTGCATCTTCACCATTTCTCGTCTTACGACTTTTTACAGTGCATTATGTTGTATCCTCTGGATTTATCTTCACAAAGAAATCTTTAGGCAACAGAAAATTAATGGGAAAAAATGAAAGCAGCTAAACATTTAAAGGGTTAGTTCACCCAAAAATTATTTTTTTCATTTATTACTCACCCTCATGTCGTTCCACACCCGTAAGACCTTTGTTAATCTTCTGAACGCAAATTAATATATTTTTGTTATATATTCCGTGAGGCCTCCATAGGGAGCAATGACATTTCCTCTCTCAAGATCCATAAAGGTACTAAAAACATATTTAAATCAGTTCATGTGAGTACAGTGGTTCAATATTAATATTATAAAGTGACGAGAATATTTTTGGTGTGCCAAAAAAAACAAAATAACGACTTATATAGCGATGGCCAATTTAAAAAAAACTGCTTCAGGAAGCTTCGGAGCATTATGAATCAGCGTGTCGACTCAGCGGTTCGGAGCGCCAAAGTCACGTGATTTCAGCAGTTTGGAGGTTTGACACGCGATCCGAATCATAATTCGACACAGAAGAATCATAACATTCCAAAGCTTCCCGAAGCAGTGTTTTGAAATCGGCCATCACTAAATAAGTCATTATTTTGTTTTTTTGGCACACCAAAAATATTCTCGTCGCTTTATAATATTAATATTGAACCACTGTACTCACATGAACCGATTTAAATATGTTTTTAGTACAAAAATATCTTAATTTGTGTTCTGAAGCTGAATGAAGGACTTACGGGTGTGGAATGTCATGAGGGTGAGTAATAAATTACATTATTTTCATTTTTTGGTGAAATAACCCTTTAAGTCGTCTGGAAAACCCACGTGATGATCCAAAATGTATGCCACCTTTGCACCATCCACTTCGTTACAGAGAAAAATATGTTCACTGAAAAAGAAGTAGAAATTGCACACTTTTAAAAGGCATACACCATATGAAATACACAAACTTCTCAAAATTATAGGCCAGTCTTATCTTACCAAGAATTATGCAGCATCACTCTCATGGCTGGCATTCTCATGTCTTTCTTGATGCTTTAAAACAAAAACTGCAGTAAATATTAAATTCCATAAATACTATAACAAACTAATGCTAAAACTAGAAAGGTTACTTTCTAACATACAATCACTGCGTTAGTGCAGTTTACCGTGGTAAAGTTTGTCACCGCCATGTTGAATATGTTAAAAGTGCCATCTGTCAAGTGTTAAAGGTGCCATCAAACGTTTTTTTACAAGATGTAATATAAGTCTAAGGTGTCCCCTGAATGTGTCTGTGAAGTTTCAGCTCAAAATACCCCATAGATTTTTTTTAAAATCATTTTTTTAACTGCCTATTTTGGGGCATAATTAGAAATGCGCCGATTCAGGCTGCTGCCCCCTTTAATTGCTCGCGCTCTCCGCCCCCTCCCGAGCTCTAGACTCTATCACTGCATAAACAAAGTTCACACAGTTAATATAACCCTCAAAATGGATCTTTACAAAGTATTCGTCATGCAGCGTGTCTAATCGCGTAAGTATGGTATTTATTTGGATGTTTACATTTGATTCTGAATGAGTTTGATAGTGCTCCGTGGCTAAAGCTAACATTACACACTGCTGGAGAGATTTATAAAAAAAAAAGTTGTGTTTATGAATTATACAGACTGCAAGTGTTTAATAATGAAAATAACGACAGTCTTGTCTCCATGAATACAGTAAGAAACGATGGTAACTTTAACCACATTTAACAGTACATTAGCAACATGCTAACAAAACATTTAGAAAGACAATTTACAAATATCACTAAAAATATCATGTTATCATGGATCATGTCAGTTATTATTGCTCCATCTGCCATTTTTCGCTGTTGTCCTTGCTTGCTTACCTAGTCTGATGATTCAGCTGTGCACAGATCCAGACGTTAATACTGGCTGCCCTTGTGTAATGCCTCGATCATGGGCTGGCATATGCAAATATTGGGAGCATACACCCCGACTGTTATGTAATGGAGTTTGAGACTCACTGTATGTCATTTCCATGTACTGAACTCTTGTTATTCAACTATGCCGAGGTAAATTCAATTTTCAATTCGATGGCACCTTCAACATAAGTTAAACTGGTGTGCACAAACAAACCTGACAACACACACAGAAAAATGTTTACCTTGCTTACTGGTCTCACTCTCTGTGGGATCACAGTCCTCATGAGCTGCATTTGTACACCTCACAGATGTTCCGTAAGTCTTCCACTCCCAAGTTCTCCCGCCCCAGGCAAAACCTGTGGCGCTGCCACGCTGGCTCCGTGACCGTCTCTACCCCAGACGCGAACGGCGCGATCAAATAGAAGACAGAACCCATTATATTCAGCGATATTGTCTATAGATTCAGTGGTGCGACTCAGTTCCCAGACAGTATGCCCCGTTTTATTTCTGACGTACAGTGTTCCGAGTCCAAGCGCTCGCGCCATTTCTGACACAAAGGACATAGCATTTTAAACATGCGTGTAAGGCAAGTTCTGTAAAACCAAATGTACAAAAAAGAAAAAAAAAAAACATGACGGAATTGCGCCACAGAGGCCATTTTTTACAGCGATTTAAAAAAAAAATACAGTAAATCTCTGTATGTGGTGTCTGACGTCACAGAAAATTCCCATGATGCAAAGGGAATCAGAGTTATGTACCGTAAAGAGAATTAACAGTATAATACTTGGCCGATGTATAGTAAATAACTGTAGAAATTACAGAAATGTCTAACAGTGAACGGACATGTGTGTCCCTCAAAGGGTTTTGCTGGTGTCCAATTAAATATGGCATCTACTTTATAACTTTCATTTGTAAACTTAACAGAACCTGATGTTAATTCATCATTAACCTCATCAACTATTGAGTGCATCAACTATTCATTTCTTGTTAAACCTCTCTGACAGCAGAGGGCAGCATGACTTTGAAATGCAGGGCTATAGACACTGTCTCCTCATTATCAGTCACTATTATTGTTTTATGAGAGGACAGAGATCACAGAGGCAGACGTAACTGCCATTACAGTGAATAGGAGAGTAGGGACACGGTTGACAGCTCATGCATACCTGGGATAACGTCGCTCTCAGTGGTGGAGGTTATGGGTTTGGGTTCCTCCATCCAGGGGGTGGCGTGGACCGCCACGCTCCAGTCGCTCCAAGTGCCGATCTCCATGTCCTTGGCCGCTAGTTGGATGATGTACTCTTTTCCTGCGTAAGCATCGGTAATGATGTGGGAGGTGCTGTCAGAGAGCTCCACCTGTCAATCAATAACAAGAGAGACAATCAGGGATATGGAACTTATGGGAATGATGCGTGCTGTTGAGATGATTACATACAAGATGTATGCGATGAAGAATGTTTCATTAGAGGTGTTCGAAGTAAAAGGGTTGATCAACAGTGTTTGTGTGGTGCGGCAGACTTCCACACACCTGAGGACCACCTGTGGACTCTTTGGTATCTGAGGGTAATGAGGTTGAGAGGGTCACTTGACCACAACAGAGGAGGGGGCACAAAGAGGCTGGGAATTCCCGTGCATGTCTTGGCCGCTTTGAGGAGGGGGAAATTTGACTAATGCACTGCAGCTGAGGCCTGAGGAGGGACATGAGTGATAGTAGAAATGGCCCGGCGTCTATGATTCATCCTGCGCATCCATCACTGGCCTGTCCTGCACTGCTAAAGCTCCAGTCTGGAGCTCGAAATCATGTGTGGTGCTCAGTCGCAGTTGCTCAATCTGTGCTTTTCTCGCTCTTTATCTGTCACACAGCAGGACTAGGGAGATTTCACTTTCAATCTACGAGTTGGAATTTGAATTAAACTGACCTTGACCCACAAAATGTTGAATTGGAATAACAGGAAGATAAATCTTTAATTTAATTAAAATTTAATACAGTCACACAACAGAAAGAACAATGCACAATGATGTAGGCCTACATTTTCTCACCTAATAACACAATGTTTGCATATATGTATTACACACAAAAAAAAAAAAAATACAAATGTGTAGTGAGTTAGTTCAAATACCATCTGCAGCAGTTTTTACAATTCTGCACCTGTTTGCTACCTCCATTTAAAATCAAATCAAATTAAGGAATTCAATTAAAATGTAACAGTTCATGTAACATGTCTCAGTTCAATTCTGAGTTTAATCAATTTGGTACACAGAACTCTCACACACATGCTTGGCAGAGAGGAAAAACATTGGAACGGGAGAATGACTTCACTCACAAAGCAAGATCCTACTGCAGTATACAAAGTACAGAGCATATTTTCTGAAGAATTTACTATTACTTCATTGCCTCCCAGGTCTCCTAAGTGAAGCTGTACAACACAGAGAAAGAGTGAGCAGGAAAATTGGAGTGTGTTTGCTTCGAGACTCAGAGAATATCTCATCTGCACCTGAGCTGCTCAGAACAAAGACCAAAGGAGATTTTTTCTTCACTGAATTTTCACTAGCACCGTCTGCAAGTCTTTCCATCTAGTGTGCTCAGACAAACACAGCCTGTGTGGATGTTAGTCCTTGCATTTACATTTTAATTGAACTTTATCTTTCATAATTGGAAAAGAGAGCATTGCTCATTTCCCCGGTGCTCCTGAAAACCCACAAAACAAAAGCTGCACGCTTTTAATTTCAGACTAAACCACGTTCTCTGTGCTTTCCCCCACTGTGGCCACTGAGCACCTGGCCTGTTAAGTGTTTGATTCGATTATTATCAAATTGCAGTGTTTCATCCATCTATTGTACTATATTTAGAGTTGAAATAGACCGAAATGGCCTTGAATTGTAAATGTGTGCTTTTCATTCCCAAATTCCCATTCACCTCAACAGCCAGTTTTCCACCATCGGGTCAATCCGTTTTCGTTGCTTAACCGTTCCATTCCGTGCTGATCCGGCCCAGCCGGTACGGATATGGTTTCATTTTCCACTGTGGGGCTGATAACGGAGCTCTTTGGAATGTAATACAAATACGCCAGTCGTTGCCTTGTTAATGCAAGGGTTTACAGATGGTATGAGATGTAAATAGTGACTGCGTTATGGAGGATGATCAAATATTTATTTTATTATCTTGTTTACTTCGCTCAAATAGCGAGCTTAGCCAGCTACAGAGAAAATGGTAGCCAGGAAACAGAAAAGTGACCAATCCTGAATGGCGACGTCATGACATGCATTCTACCAGCATGGTTCAGCACGGTTAGCCAGCCATGTTGAGAATTGTGGGCCGAGAACAGTTTATAAACGTACAAAGTTTGTAATCGTGCCGTGCCAAACCAAGCTCTAGTGAAAATATAATGGGAACCATTACCGTTGTGGGTGGATGGTGGAAAAGGGTCTAACAACAATTTCTCTGCTGGCATGACTACTTTTGAATGGGAACCATTGGAGAAATAACCAGCTAAACCCTCAACCGATGGCATGTGTTTTATTAACAATGGCAGACGGAGAGTGTCTGTGAAATGTGTCAGGAAACAATTATTTTTGCACTTTAGTTACAAACTACATGCATGTGTTGATTTTATTTGCAAGGCTGCTTTAAAACTTTAAGCTAAAGCTTTAAAACTTTAAGTCGACAAATAAATCAAATCAAAGATTTCTTTTAGCCATTCAGAAAAAGGTCAATGCCCATTTACACAAACCATTTCACAATTGCTAGTCTTTTGTCAAAGCTGTCAACTCCAGAACTAGAAATGGGAGTCGAAATGTCCTTTGTAACCTCTGTACTTTTAGGACATACTATAAATCCACAAATAAAACACTACCATCAGTTACAAATAACATGTTTTTGGAAATCTCTGCCTAAAATCAAACTTTAAAGCCTAAAAAAAATCTCATCAACAGCTTCCCGGATCAGGTAACATTTCACATAGTGCAGAGAGAGAGAGAGGAAGACAGATATAAAGAATAGAGACAGACAAGACATCTGATGTCTGAGACATGCTATTAGAGAGAGCTATTTATATAGCCATATCATTATGTACCAAACACGCTCTGACCCTCATACATGGCTATGACTCGACAATCCCAGGCGCCTCACTGCATTCTGGGCCTCGTTCAGTGCGGCCAAAGCTCATAAATAAGAGTAGGTGTAAGTTGTGTCATCAGAACAGCAAGGAGAGGATTTCTCTCCTACATCGTGTATTGCAATCAGTGAAACAATGAAACAGCTGCACACAATATCACTGGGTACTAATGAGACAAGATAAAAGCTATATTTCCATGTAAATCTGAGCTTTTGTCCCAACCAGCCTTTTGGTTTCTATTTATCCAAAATCCACATGTAACTGTATATTAAATATTAAAGTCAAATGTTGACATCAAAATTGACCCTATTTACTTTCATAATACCTGGTCTTAATGCAAATTATTTTTCGGTGCATGTTATTCCAAAGACAAACAACTGTAGTAATTCATCCCCTGCTTTTTTCCTCATTTAATATACTGTTTCTATATTGGTTGTAAAATCCATATCATGTTGACTTAGTTTAAACACTTTTTGCTTCCAATGTTCTAAAACTAATAAACCTAAAACTGAAATAAAAATATATAAAAAGAGGGGTTGTCAAAATAACGCGTTCATTTTGATTAATTAATCTGAGAAAAAATAACGCGTTAAAAAAAATAACGCAGATTAATCCATTCCGTATTGACCTTTGGAACCTGGAGCCGTTCTAGCCACCATTCGACTGTAAAATGAAGGAGAGAGACGAGAACGCGCTGGCGCTGCCTGGATCATTGATTGGAACATTTACTTATAAAAAACGGCCCGATGGAAGTGTTCTGCAGCAAGGAATTTGCATATCACCAGAGTTCGTCCACTCTAAAGTACCACATCAATGCAAAGAATCCAGGAGTTAATCCGGAGGTACCTAGCACGTCCCGTGATACCAACTCTAGCTGTCAACGTCATCTTCAAACCACACTGGGTTCGTGCGCGTGCCTCAAAAGGCTTACAATGAGTTAGAATAGAAAGATACATAACAGCTACGACTCTGTACACTACTTGCTTTATGCAAGCATATAGGATTTACCCTATTATACATTATCGACACAAATTGATAGGTGAAACAACAAACGGCCACCCACAAATAGTCTATAAACAAAGCATCAGGCTGTCTTTGAGTTCACAAGAACAACGGTTAAAGTTTCTCGTCAGGATACAGAAGAATAACAAAATCCCAACGTTAAATTAGGTCTAATACATCGAGTGTCACGCAGACCTATAACAACCCAGCCACAACATATAATTGCGAATTCAGCTTTCTTTGCTGTTCGAGTTAACATGTACTAAACATGAGTGGAATTTGCACCGCAGCGCCCCCACACCTTGATGCTCATGACAAGTATAGCATGTATATCTATATTGTTATTATCTTTATTGAAGTGAATTAGGTTTAAATCGCAGTCATGCATGAATTAATGATATTTTTGCAATTATACACATAATAATCCACGATGATCACATTACACAAAACTGAAATAACACATCAAAAATTGAGACCCTCCAAAATTTCACAAATCACGTTTTCAGGGGAGCCCATGTCTTATTAAGGGGAGCTGAGCTCCCCCTAGCTCCCCCGTAGTTCGCAAGATCTAAGATCTTTCTGATGAAGTCTGAGAGGTTTCTGTTCCTCCATAGAGATCCAACGCATAACAAAAGAGTTTTTTAACTTTAATGTCACTAATGCTGATTATTCATTGATTCATTTGAATTTAAATATTTAATACTTTCACAGCAAAAATTATGTATGTATGTAAAATTATGAATTAATTTAGATTAATTAATCACAGAGTATGTAATTAATTAGATTAAAATGTTTAATCGATTGACAGCCCTAATAAAAAGCTATATATAAAAAGTATTACAAAAAAAAAAAAAAATGACAAAAAGCACATAACAAAATGACTAAAACTTAAACCAAAATAAAAATGAAAATTTTAAATATTAATAAATACTACATATAGCATCACATACTTTAAAGGTAATAGGTAATTATGTATTACAATTATTTATTAGATCAAGCTTTATCAATGCTTTATGCATAAATAACACATTTATAATACATTATATGTATAACGGTTTCACAGAAAATGTTACTGTTTAGAATAATCATCACTTACATATATAGGATATTGTAGATACTTATTATATAAATATTAGATACTTATGGGGCTTTTACACAACACTGTTTTCAACTAAAACAGTGGCCCCTGTTAATGGGGCCTAAAAATGTAAACTTTTGAAAAGCCATATACCATTTATAATCTCCATGTAAACTACAAAAACGTGGATTAGTGAAAATGGTGACGTCATGTGCATGTGTATTACATGTTAAGTATAGGTGACATTGGTACAAAGTGACATCGCCAACCACTGGCCTGGCATAAATAATACAGCATTTTAAGTTGTTTTCGCCAATCCGTGTGAACAGGAATCATTTTGACAATATTGTCATCTGTATGCAAAAAAAAAAAAAAAGTACATAGTTTTATTACATTGCTGTCATGTAAACGTGCCCTTAGACTATTATTATAAGCCACAGTACACATATTGTGTATTCAGCATATTTTGAGCCTTCTTTCAGCTAAGCCAATGCAACTAAGCGGACATGTTTCGGTATAAAGCTCTCATAAGCAATTCCAACTAAAATAAAGAAAATAACTTGAGATTTCTGACTTGCATGTAGGCAACTGAGCAGCAAATGGAGCTGCCAGACTCCCAGCAGTCACTGCTGGCTGATTACTGCCACCATGCTGTGATATTTTCTAAATTCCACCCACTTCCCTGCATTCGTGCCTCCAGCCCAGCTGTGCTTAAAGCTGACGGTAGTGGAGTGCAGCACACCCCACCTGATGCCTGCTTGACCAAACATGAAAGGCCATAAACAGCTTCTGTTGATAATATATCAGTGAAAGCATACAAGGCCAAAAAGGTGTGTGTAGGGTTTTAGACAATTTTCTTTCAAAGTGACTTTTAGTACATTGCGGACACTTTGACTGAACGGAAACGTCTATGAATGGGAGTTTATGGTAGAGTTTGTTTACAGTGTTCAGGATGGGACTTTGCCCTTCTCTCATTCGTGTATCTCTCATTCTTTTAAAATCTTTTGTTTGCCATGATTTCATCAAATATTTATTTCAGATTCTTCCGTTATTGAAATTTGAAACCTTGACCTTGCAGAACCTTTGAGACTGAAGCTGAAAGCTGCATTCACATATTCAAGTATGTAGTATGTTGTTGTAAGTACACTGCAACTGTCTTTTTAATGAACTGGAAATTGTTTTACCTTAAGTAATACATAAAGGAAAATGATTTCAATAATTTGGTAAAACTGTTAGTTAGGGCATTAACCTCAATGATCAATACATTTGTTATATTTATTAATCTTTGTTAACATTAGTTGTTAAAAAAATACAACTGTTCATGTTAGCTCAGGTCCATTAAATAATATTAACAGATACAACTTTTAATTTTAATAATGTATTAGTAAATGTTGAAATGAACATCAATATTAACAAATGCTTTTGAAGTATATGTCATTGTTAGTTCATGTTGATGCAGTTAACTAATGTTAACAAACAGAACCTTAGTGTTACCAATAATTTTAACAATAAATATTGGATGAGTGTGGCCCAAACAAAAGATTCATATAGCACAGATTTAAGCCTACAAGCCTTTTCACTCAAAAAAATATGCTCTCAAATATGTTATCATTCCATACCACTAGATTTAAAAAAAAAAAAAAAAAAAAAATCCTGAGCCAAAACCAAAACCAGTGAGGGGAAAGAAAAAAAAAAATACTTGACTTTAATTTAGCTTTTTATCTTCAAAGGCTCCAGTCTTGAAAAGGAAATTTGTGGCTGTATCTGGACACTTGAGCATTACATTTGGAGGACTAATTTCATAAGCACTTACAACTTCCCTCATTTTGTCAGCTATAACCTTTTTTTTTTTCCTGGCTGTGTCCATTCATATCACTACAGGAAGTCTAGAGGAATAGTAAGCATTCAAACTTTGTATCACAGATCACTGACGACTAATTCCAGCTAACGGCTTATAGCTCCCATGCCCATCTTCTCCAAATCACATCTCCGGCTCACATCACTGAGAGTGCAAACAAACAGTGTTGATTCTTAAAGTAACTGATTTAAAAAAATTGTGGTTCGCTAAGTATGCACATTAACCTGAATTGCTTGGAATGATGGTTTGGAATACTCACTGAGGGAAGTGTTTGTGCCGTTCCAAGAATACATGCAGATGCATCCTTTATTTTGGATGGCAATAAACTAACTGACTGATTAAAGTCATTCCATGAATGTTTTTTTTTTCTTCTTTTTTCTTTTCTTTTTTTTTTTTTTTAATCTGAATGCAAATACTGCAGTTTTCTATATAGGATGTAGTCTGTAAACAAAGGATTATAGAATGGCAAGCGAAATGCTAAAAACAAACAAACAAACAACAACAACAACAACAACAACAAAAAAACAGTTAAGACTAGCTCAATAAAAGGAGTGCTAATGTGGTCAAATTGAGTTTAAAGGATTAGTTCCCTTTCAAATGAAAATTACCAGAAGCTTTACTCACCCTCAAGCCATCCTAGATATATATTCACTCAAAAAAATGTTTTTTGATGCTGTTCACTTTATTTAAACAATTTATTTTGATTCAACACCATTGTATCAGGTTTCTGGTTTAAATGTGATTGATTCATGTTAAATTGACTTGAAACGATTACTCTTTGACTTAACTTGATGTTTTCATATTGAAATAACATGTTTCAATAAAGTAAACCCAACCAGGATTCAATCAAACTGGATTTTCACTTCCCATCATGCTTTGCAAAGGGGCTGAACTAGGAGTGTAAATGTTGAAATAAAGTGTTATTTTAAGCAGTTTTTAGGAAGATGAGAAAATGGAAAGACTTTTTAATGTTTACTATTATGTTGGTACTTAAAAGTTTCTGTTAATTAATAGTTTTAGGGTTACCATTGTGGTGAATTGTTGCACTTGTGCTTGGGTTGAGGACCTGCTAACAAACTTTCAAATTACTTTAATAAGAAAGTAATCACTGTGGTAGTGCTCTGGGTTGCATTTCCCAAAAGCATTGTAAGCCTATGTTGATTGTAAAACCATTGCCACCAATGGACTGGATGATCAATTTAGGCTTTACAATGTTTTTGGTTAAGGCAATTTAAGATGAATCCAGTATAACATCTAGATTTCTAACACCGAACATCACAAAAGTTATATAAATCACGAAATTAAACAAGAAGAATTAATTGTAAAAATCAATGTATATGAAAACAATTTATTTTTTATTTATATATTTATTGCTTTTTATTTATTTTATTTTAAATGAACACAATTGATTCTAGTTAATTTAACATGGTTGATTCTATTGGATTTTACTATTTAAAATATCCAATATATTGGATCTAACTATTTTACATAGATTCTTCCTTAGTCAGTTGTTTTGTCAAGCTGTGCCCAACCATAGTAAATAAGTTGAATCAACCTTAATAAATTAAGTTGACCCAACGTAAGTACATTAAATTGGAATAATAGAATTGCATAATGCTGAAATAAAGCAACTTAATCATGTGGAAATCCTTTCCATGTGTTTTTAATGTTCGTTCAAAGAGTTATTTTTTTTGAGCGTATGACTTTCTTCTTTCTGATGAACACAATTGGAAATATTTTTTAATAAATATCCTGACGTATCTGAGATTTATAATGACAGTGAACTGGGGACACGAGCATGAGCTGAAGAAAGTGCTTCCATCCACATCCATCCATTGTAAACGTGTACTCCACATGGCTTCAGGGGGTTAATAAAGGCCTTCTGAAGCGAAGCGATGCATTTGTGTAAAAAAATCCATATTTAACAAGTTATGAAGTAAAATATCTAGCTTCCGCAAGTTACGAAGAAAGTGTAAACTGGCGTCAGTTACACTTCTTCTGTAAGCTAAATAGGGAAGGCGTAGGACGTAGCGTAAGCTTTTTGAACTGCAAGAGTTTTATAATTTCTTCGTACATTGAATACGGAAGGTGGTCTGAAGGCGGTCATACTCGTGACCCCTGTTCACTGCCATTGTAAAGATTCGATGTGTCAGGATATCTATTAAAATATCGCAGATTGTGTTCATCAGAAAGAAGAAAGTCGTATACACCTAGGATGGCTTGAGGGTGAGTAAAGCTTGGGCTAATTTTCATTTGAAAGTGAACTAATCCTTTAATCCCTGAGTAAACACACGCTTCCCTCTAGGGTCGAAGTACACAGATCCAAGTTGCAAAATTCAGGCAAAGTACCAACACAGTGTCTAATTTGTCTTTTGCTATTCATGCAACATGAGCACTTATGAAATATGCACGAGATCTGAATAGCATCTCAATAAATAAATAATTGATATTATCCCCTGAATGAACAGAACAAGGGATACAAAAAACAATGACTTTGTTTAATAGATTCTAATGTCTATTTACTTTGTGTCTGGTTTCATTATCCAGTGCTATTTTTTTTTTTTTTTTTTTTTTTTTTATGTTTTAAGATTTTCATTATAAGCTCAATTAAATTCATTTTATCTAAATATAAATGAATGTACTTAAAAGACAGCATGACAAATTGAGAAAGAAATTCTATAATCTGTTCTCATACCTGGCAACTCAATAAAGTTTCCAAAATAAAGGCCTCAGCTCATGGTTTTCACAGCAATGCCATAAGACCTATTTTGGTTCCCCAAAGAACCTTTCAATGAACATTTCTCAAAATAACTTTTTTTTTTCTTACTGAGATTATTTTAATAATCTAAAGAAGCCTTTTTCACTATAAAGTATCTTTTGTGCAATTTAAAGGTTCTATAGATGTTAAAGGTTCTTCATGGAATCATTTATGCCAATAAGAACTACTATTTTTAAGTGTGTAGATATGGCATAGCTAAAAGACTGGAGGGTTATTTTAAATTTGTATTTCAGTACAAATTACTAATTGCTTGGGAATCAATCAGTAACCTATGAATTTTGCATTATTAATTGAGCTAAATTCATATTAATGTAGTTCACCCAAAAATAAATACTATCAATATTAACTCACCCTGACTGTCATTCCAAACCTGTATGACTAATTTTATCCATGGACAATAAAAGAAGATGTTTTGGAAAAATATCTCAGTTTGGAAGAAAATTATGATTTTGTGGAGAACTATCTCTTTAAATGAACAGTGTTGTAACAGTTACAAGTATTTTGTTACTCCTCAAGCCTTGATAAAGCCTGTGCTTGATAATTCTTAGAGTATAACATCATCTCTTGATCTATTAATTGCATGTGATTGCTCCAGCTTTCAAGTCCCCTTTGGCATTGAAAACAACACAATAGCACCTTCCTCATCTGTTGAGCTATAACAGCGGGGACATTATAAATTCATCCCATTTCTAAAAGGTGCTCACCGGAGCAGCGCTCAGATCTTCCGCTTATTGTGTATTATCTACAGTATTTTCATCTTAGCATCAAAGATGGCTGTCAAAAACAGCTTAGCCTATACAGTGAGCAGAGGGGAGGCCCGGAGGAATGGGAGATTTGTACATTCTTGAGAGATTACATAAGGGAGGGCATGGTGACCCCTTTCTCCCTTCAGTATCCTGTCCCATTTAACTATAGCACCCTGTCCTGACTTAAAGCTTTGGTATGGAAATCATGGCTTTAAGGGATGTGGATTCCTTTATGAGGGCCTGAAATTCTTGGGCTTTTTACTTGCCGATGTGAATCCAAGGACAATTCAATATAAGTATCCTAGCGGGAAAAAATGCAACTTTTAATGTTTTTTTCATTTTTAAGATCAATAGTTCTCAACTGGTGGGACACAACCCAAGAATGAGTCACAGATCTATTCTGATAGGGTCAGGGGGAAAAATGCTAAAGCTAAATAATAAAAGGCAACTATAATAAAAGGCATAAAAGCATAGGCAAAAAAGAAGAGGAAAACTATGGAAGCCTGTTTTTACCTCAGAGTAAAAATAAAAAGGGGAGGTAAATTGTGTGTAAAGTTTAAAATAAAAATAATAAAAAAGTCATATTGAGAGAAAATAGGAATACAAAGTCAATGAGAGATAATGTGAGAAATCAAACCATATAAAGTCACATAGCAAGATTTAAAGTCACTGCAACATATTCTGTGAGAAATAGTCAAATAGCGAGATTTAGTCATATTATGAGATATAAAGTCACAATTGCCAGATATAATGTCATGCAACAAAATATTGTGAAAAAGTCACACTTGTGAAAAATAGTCAAATTACAAGATTTAAAGTCACGTTGTAAGATATAAATTTGCAATCGTGAGATATAAAGTTGCACTAAATGTACTAAAAGTGATTCTTTGGCTCGTAATCATAGGGGAACCACTTTAAGTGCTGTATAGAGCACTTAACTTCACTGTATAGAGCTGTATGAAGCGGTTCTTCACTGGTTCTTTGGGATGACTGAGGTGCTACAGTATATAGCGCCGCTACCGTATACAGAACCGGTTAAGCCCCTGTATGGTTCTTCAGCGGTTGTTCAGTGGTTCTTTGGGGTGGTTAAGGTGCTATATAGCACCACTGCCATACAAAGAACCTGTTAAGCCCTTTAAAGGTTCTTTATGAGCCAAAGAACCACTGTTTGTGCTGTTTAGCACCATTTTTGTTGAAGAAATAAAATGTGATATGGCACCGCTTATGGGTTCTACATTGCACCATTTGACAAAGTTTTTTTTTTTTTTTTTTTAGAGTGAGGGATCAAAAATGTATCTACAAAATAGCAAAAGTGCAACTATACAAATATCGTTGATATAAAAGGTACATAATTTTTTGTTTTTTTTGTTTCCTTAGCTGTAAATACATAATAATGATCATGTTTTAGATGTTGTCAATATGTCCAAATTTCAGCATGTATCCAAACACACACAAAAAATTACATTTTGTACCTATAAATGTTACAAAAGAATACCTACGTATAAACAATGAAACATGATATAAAGGCTTTCATAGAAAATGTCTTTTGTTGTTGTTAGAAACCCAAGTTGTCAATATGCAATGAAAGTCATGTTAATGATTTTGCACAATTATGGGTTGCCACTTGATTTCCATTAAAAAATTAAAATAAAAATCTGTGTCCTGAAGCAAAACCATTTGAGAACCACTTCTTTAGACAAACAGGACTTTTGGCATACTTATACAGTAGATAAGGAAACTCTCATTTGAGTGTATAGCACTGTATACTCCTCCTTGCCCTCCTGTCAGGGAATATAAATATGCCAGGCATCCCAGTTGGAGAGCGTGCCTACTGTTGTGGAGAGAAAAAGCAATTATGTGCCACTTTCAAAATTCACGTTTGACTTTCTACTGAAGGGATAAAAAAGGCTGGGCAGCGCAGGTTCTGTCACTCAAACTAATGAGAGCTATTCCCTCAGTCCCCCTTCTGTGGAATCACTACTGCCGAGTCCAACAGGTTTAATAGATAATTGTCCACGGTTCTAGACCCCCTTTGATGCCCAGCCAACAGTGGTGCAATTAATATCAAAGGTAGTGGAAACACCTTAGCGCTTATCACAAAGAACTGAGTGTGTGAAACTACAGGAATTCAATCAGCATGCCTGTGTTGAGTGCGTGAACCGTTTTATGCTATTTAAGAGGGACTCATGCAAAGCAGTCGCTAATGAGATGTGTTTCTTTAATGGGCTGAATGTCAACAAAAGAGATAGACCACCTTAGAAAAATACATACGCGTAAAGACATATCCTGAAGAGGCACTGGAGGCAGTGCCTCATCAAAAAAAAATTGGGATAAGAAAAAAAAAAATATTACAAAAGTAACACTATCAAAAACTGACGTCACTGGGTTTCAATGAGGTGGCATGATGTGAATGAGGGGGTTAACAGTGTAATACAGGGGGAAAGTCACATGACAGTGCCTCCATATCACTGTCACTGGCTGTTAATCCAGTCAATAGGATCATGATCATGTTCACAACTGATTAGCAAAGAAGGCTCGTCAAACAAGTGGAATCGGTTAGATATATTAGATATTGAATTAACAACATTGGTCAGAACATTTTGGTTTTGGTCAGAATATTTTCGTCAGATACAGAAATGAACTAAATGCCTGTCAGGGAAGCCCTGAGGGAGACAATAAAAAGTTAGTCTAAAAGTAAATAAATAAATAAATACATTTCTGAGTGAAAACTTGTTTTTAAGTAAATTCTTCACCATTTTTTTTTTTTTTTTTCAGTATACCTAACACTTTGCTTTTAAAAGTTTCATTTCTGTCTATGTGACCATCATTACACTAACAGTGTTTTCTGGGATTTGTTGATTATTAACGTGATGATACACAGGGCAACTTTTTGAGCAATGTTGCCATGGCAATGTCGCTGAGCGATGATTCTTGGGCACTTTCCCATTGAGAATGGGCAACAAATTTCGATCTAAAGTATCCAGATAGAAATTTGTTGCCCACTCTCAATGGGAAAGTGTCAAAGCATCATCGCTCTGCGACATTGCCATGGCAACATTGCTCAAAAAGTTGCCCCGTGTATCATCACCTAGAGCAAAAAGGTTAAAAATAATTGATCATTGAACAAAAATAATAATGCAACATATGCAACATATCTGCTACCTTTTTTTTTTTTTTTTGGCAATTATTTATTTATTTATTTATTTTAAGTGGGGTTAAATTGGGTAATCGTTGGTGGTTTTATTAATGACTGGCTGTTTATGTATTTAAAGACTAAACTATTAGATTTATTTAATGGTTAAAAACAGGATAACAAGAATTTACACTCCTAGTTTTAATAAATTATATTACAAATAAAATAATACTGTAATAGTAGGGGAGAGTGGGGTGATTTGTGCCAGGGGGGAAGTAGTTCCACCCATTGTTTCTGGAAAACCATAGAAGAAATTGGTCATGTGACAACATAATTTTGAAAAGCCATCCATTGTACTCATCCTCCAAAGAAGAGAGACACATGGCATGAGAGGAAAGCACATTTTAGCTAAAAAAACCTTTTTTTTCCCTTTCAAAGTAAAATTTCTATGATCAAAGTTTTTTGATTGTAGTGTCTGAACAATTATAGACAAGTTTGTAAACATTTCACACATGTTTTAGTGCTTTAGCAGGCTACACAATGAGTCTATACAGTTAGCATGATGTTAGCTCTTAACTGCTGGATCATGCTAGCTTTTCAAACTTGTGGGTCCGGGGTGATTTGTGCCAGAGGGCCTGGGTTAAGTTGTGCCAGTGACACAACTCACCCCCACGCATGATTATTTTCAACATATTATTAATTTGTAATTGTACATTGTACTCTTACATTTTAGCAGTTAAACTATGTGACATTCTTGAATTTAGACCAAAACCCATCATGCCACGCACTTATAAAACGCACTTTCTGAAGATGAAAAGCATGAAATGGTCCAATGTTGTGCAAAAGGCATGAAAACAACTAATATTAGAAATATTATGTGAAAACTGAATGGAGCTTATCGAATTATCATAAGATTTGTGAGTGATTTAGAGCACAGCAGAACTCGGTCAGATAAAGGCTTATTAATGAAAGTTCCTGTCAAAAAAAAAAAATAATTGTATTAAAAGGGCAGCTATAAAAAAAGCCAGTGTTTAGCAGCAAACAGGTATTTTCATCTTCAGAAAGATCTTTCTTCCTCCCCATTTTGCATGAAAACTGTGACTTGCTTAATAATGTGGAACAACCTCTAAATAGGGTTTCCATAGACCTGGCAAATTATTTTGTCTGAGACTGATACCAGTTATAAGATAAATAATAAATAAACAAACATTTTCTTAGAAAAACTAAAATCTGAATGTTTATTCTACTGAAATCTTACTGATATGTCACTTGCATAATAATTTGGAACGTGGCGTATTCTTATATGTTATTCTTATAATTGAGAGACAGCGTTCTATGTATGTCAAGAGGCATCTATTGCCAAAGCCTTTTTGCCTGAAATGATTCACAAATATCATATATTGTGTATTTAAGTTTTTTGTGTTTTCCCAAAAACTACAAAATATGACTTAGCCTATTCCAACAGTTTAATAGGGTGACAATATCTAAATAAACCTTAAATGAGTAATTTTATATTGAATTTGTCTTGCTTTCATATAGCATTACAGTTCATAACATTAAAATGTTCTGTTTTACTTCAGAAATGACTGGCACAAATTACCCCTACGTATTCTCCCCAAAGGCACAACTTACCCCGCACCAGGGGCAAGTTGTGCCACGAGACCACTTTTTTTCCAAAAGCTATATTTCTGAAACAATTTATTTCAGATCCAAAGTTATTGTTCTCAGGCATGCACCACATCCTGAAATATATGTACATTCCTAAGTTGAAGGCATTACTGCCATGGCCTCACTTTAAAGTCACTTTGAGTAAAAACTGGCACAACTCACCCCACTTTCTCCTACTGCTAAATATCCAATTTGCTCCACAGCTAGAGAGGTGTTTTTACCTCCTCATTTGTGTAGTCACATTGTTAACAAACACACACACACACACACACAAGCATGCATGCACTCACACACGCACACACACACACACACACACACACACACACACACACACACACACACACACACACACACACACACACACACACACACACAATTAGAGGAATTTGTATTTTGAGTATGTCTCTTTCTCAGTGCACCATGCCCCAGACAGATGTTCCCCATGCTGTGCAGTCTCAGATCATAAGACACTAGTCTTTAGGGGGCTGTGACACTGAATAAGGCATGTGAATACACAAACCTTTATCCATCGACATCTCAAGGATGCCCCGGCTGATCTGAGAATCAATATGGGCGGCAGAGATGGAGCCAAGGTGCATTTTTCAATCTCCACGCTCTGAGCATCAAGAAACAGCTTACAGCGCCCCAAGGAAAAATAACCTTAGAGCTGAACAAACTACTTAATCATAGTGTTCAAGCTGTCAGAGGTGAATTTTAATGTCTAATGCACTATAATGCAATAGGAGAGACATGCAAAGATGACTGAAGAAATAAAATTCTGCCATTGGCTCATGCATCAATCATTGACATGCAAGTATTTGATGAATCTGTAATATAGGTAACACTGTAAAGTCTTGTTTATGAGTTTATTCAGGGCTTTCCTTTATTATTAATGATCAAATCGATTTCTTAACCCAAGGCTTACAATGAATCCTATAGAAAAGAAAAATCAGAAGTGAAATCTCTTTAATATCTCAATTTTTCTTCTGGATATGAGATTAATGAAGAGCAAATAGAGGCTTAAATGTCCTGCATGCATTTATTATTTATGCAAGCATGCATGCATGTATGTATATATGTATACATGTATGTATGCATGTATGTATGAATGAATGTATGCATGCCTGAAAGTATGTATCTATGTGTATGTATGTAATTGTGTACTATTACTTTTCTACAAATTGGATAAGACACTTAAAATAAAGGCTTCTTAATGTGCCTTAACTATGTGCATGCATAATACTTTATTCATAATAAGAAGAATAAGAATAAGAAGAGTATTTTCAAAATATCTCGAAGTAGTTTCATGATCATGATAACATGGTGGCCTCTTTAATAGAGGGGGAAAGGTACAAGGAGAGAATGTTTGTGGAGAGGGAATAATGGTTTTTGGGTGCAAATGTATTAAACCCAGCACTGAGGAGGAACAGCTCGAGAACTAGACCCATCAGCACTTACTCATGTGTGTATATGAATCTGTGTCCATTTGCACACTAGTGCCATCACCATCCTGATGATAGATAATGATGCGTAATATCACTTGTCTCTGAAATAATCAGAAGTCCAGCATCTCTGATGACAGGGCTGCAATGGGGCAATTACAGCCAGTGATATGAGCCTCTGTTGGGCAGAGCCTGGAGTGTCACATGCGTGTAAGTGTGTATGTGAGACACACAATCCATCTACACTGAGAGCGAGTGACATGATAGAACTAAAACAAGATAGACCTGTGAAGATCAACAAAGCTTTCTACACTTGATCGCTTGCAGTGTAGTTACGCTACACTTTATTTAAGACAATGTTATTACAGTGTAATTACACAGATAAGTAGCATTAAGTCCAACCCGATCTTATGAGAAAACAAACATATATCATTGTGGCAATTTTGATGAGATTTGCACAAAAACGTGTTTTTTGTTTTGTTTTGTTTTTGTTTTGTTTTTTAAAGCAAGCAAGAAGGTCCACCCCTTAACCCTAACCACTGTGTGTAAGCAGATCATACGAAAACAAATTAGCTAAAAATTCAGAAAAAAGAAAAATGGTTAGGAATTATTATGAGATTGAATAATTATAAGAATAATGTCAATTTTTAGTGAAAATAAATGGTTGGTTTAAAACATGCAATAATTAAAATGTAACTGTAAAAAAAAAAAAAAAAAAAAAAAAATTGTAAAACTATGCATACAAGTAGCAGATTTGTACATTTGTGGCTTGTCAGTAAGATTTTTTTTTTTTTATAATAATACTTCAAATTAATACTTTTGATGCTACTGCAGTTTGCACTGTTGCAGATCATTTATATTGAAGCTATATGTACTGTATATATAAATGTGTGTATAAGTCTGTGATTTATTTTGTTTCTATGGGTCAGATGTGCAGTGCTTTTACTGCCCATTAGGATATCTAGCAGAAGTAGCACCTAAGATCAACAATACAGTAACCTTGAGTGCTAAAATTACTCTATATGTGAATTCCCCTCACAATGCTTGCAAAGTAGCCTTGCATATTACAACAAAAGAGCTCTAGTTTTGTCTCAAAAAAAAAAAAGAGCAACAGCATCCAAGAGATGCATAAATGTTTCATTTGTGTGTATCTGCCCACAAGAGGAGTGGTGCAGATGGGGGCTGGCCGGGGTGGAGCACGGGACTTTCATGAAAGATGGCTGAATACCCCTTTTTCTCCCTCTAATTTCCTTTACCATGCTAATGGTACTGCAATGCCGGTGCTATTGATTAATCTAAGTGCGGGCTGGAGGATGAGAGACTCTTTTGGCAGATGCACAAAAGGCCATTAAATGCGGGGCAGCCGGAGGGGAGATGGGGAATGCAGCGTGTCAGGGAAGGGGAGAGAGAGAAATCAAGGGGTGAATGAATGAAAGAAAGAAGGGAATTGTGGGGAAATAAGCACATGGTAAGTGAGACAATGATAACGGCTGTTCTTTCTGTGTAAGACTAAATTTGACAATCTTCAAGAGGATTGAAACTGGTATGGAAAAACACAGATCTGATTTGAAGGGATAGTTCACACCCAAAATGAAAATTTTGTCATCATTTATTCACCCTAATGTTGTTTCAATCCCCTTTGACTTTCTTTCTTGAGTGGAACACAAAAGAAATTCTCAAGACTATGCTGTGGAATGGGGAATGAAACTTTAAAAAGGACACAAAAGAAACTTATCATAAATGTAGTCCATCCAACTTGTGCACTACATTCCAAGTTCCAAGTCACACAAAAGATTTGTATCAAAAAAGGACCAGAGGTTGTTATGCACTGATAATCTTGCTCTCCAGGCTGTTAACTGTTGCGATAGGATCATTGAGTCAGTGAATTGAACAGTTCAGTCTAATTCATGAATGAATCACTTTCACTTTTGTGAATCGGATTAATTGATTCATTTAAAATGCTGACTTAGATTATAGTGCACATTATGTAGCATTTTATGATACATTTATGATACAGTTCAGTCTAATTCATGAATGAATCACTTTCACTTTTGTGAATCGGATTAATTGATTCATTTAAAATATGTGATTTAAAATGCTGACTTAGATTATAGTGCACATTATGTAGCATTTTATGATACATTTATGGTGCTTTTGAATCCTTTTTGAAGCTTAAAAGCCTGAAATTGCATGGGATACAGTGACTAGTACATTCTTCTGGTTTGGAATCATTGAATTTACATGTTTTGTGAGAAGCAACCTATGAATGGCACATTATTGTTTTTACACTAATACACTAATTAAAATGATTCTGTATGGATACATTTTTTAACTTTTTTTTTTTTTTTTTAAACGTATAAAAGCAAAATAAATTAAAGGCAGTAGAACATATATTACAATGATGTATAAATATTTTATTGGGTCAATTTTGGGTCAATATGATTTTTTTTTTTTTTTTTTTTTAGAAATTAATACTTTTATTTAGCAATGATACAAAGTGACAGTAAAGACATTTATAATGTTAAAAAAATTCTAATTCAAATAAATGTTGTTCTTTTGAACTTTCTATTCATCAATTCATCTACTGATCCTAAAAGAAAAATGTATCACGGTTTCCACAAAAATATGAAGCAGCACAAATGTTTTCAACATTGATAATAGTAGTAATTGTTTCTTGAGCAGCAAATCATCATATTAGAATGTATTTCTGTAGGATCATTAGACACTGAAGACTGGAGTAATGATGCTTAAAATTCAGCTTTGATCACAGGAATAAATTACATTTTAAAATACAGTATCTCACAGAAGTGAGTACACCCCTCACATTTTTGTAAATATTTTATTATTTCTCTTCATTTGACAACACTGAAGAAATGACACTTTGCCACAATGTAAAGTAGTGAGTACAAAGCTTGTATAACAGTGTAAATTTGCTGTCCCCTCAAAATAACTCAACACACAGCCATTAATGTCTAAACTGCTAGCCATTTTCTCTCCCCGGTGTCATGTGACTCGCTAGTGTTACAAGGTCTCAGGTGTGAATGGGGAGCAGGTGTGTTAAATTTGGTGTTATCACTCTCACTCTCTCATACTGGTCACTGGAAGTTCAACATGACACCTCATGGCAAAGAACCCTCTGAGGATCTGAAAAAAAGAATTGCTGCTCTACATAAAGATGGCGTAGGCTATAAGAAGATTGCCAAGACCCTAAAAATGAGCTGCTTGGCTGTATGGCCAAGACCATACAGCGGTTTAACAGGACAGGTTCCACTCAGAACAGGCCTCACCATGGTTGACCAAAGAAGTTGAGTGCACGTGCTCAGCGTCATATCTAGAGGTTGTGTTTGGGAAATAGACGTATGAGTGCTGCCAGCATTGCTGCAGAGGTTGAAGGGGTAGGGGGTCAGCCTTTCAGTGCTCAGACCATACGCCACACAATGCATCAAATTGGTCTGCATGGCTGTCGTCTCAGAAGGAAGCCTCTTCTAAAGATGATGCACAAGAAAGCACGCAAACAGTTTGCTGAAGACAAACAGGCTAAGGACATGGATTACTGGAACCATGTCCTGTGGTCTGATGAGGCAAAGATAAATTTACAGTGGCATGAAAAAGTATGTGAACCCCTTGCAGAATCTGTGAAAATGAGAATTATTTTAATAAAATAAGAGGGATAATAAAAAATGCATGTTATTTTTTGTTTAGTACTGTCCTGAGTAAGATATTTTACATAAAAGATGTTTGCATTTAGTTCACAAGACAAAACAATAGCTAAATTTATTAAAATAACCCCATTCGTAAGTATGTGAACCATTGATTCTCAATACTGTGTGTGGTTACCTGATGATCCACGACTGTTTTTATGTTTTGTGATGGTTGTTCTGGGATGGGAGCTCTGTTCTTCAGAAAATTCCTCCAGGTCCTGCAGATTCATCAGTTTTCAAGCATTTGAACCCTTTCCAGCAGTGACTGTAGGATTTTGAGATCTGTGTTTTCATACTGAGGACAACTGGGGGACTCAAACACAAGTATTAAAAAGGTTCAAACATTCACTGATGCTCCAGAAGGAAACACGATGCATTAACAGTCGGGGTGTGAAAACTTTTGAACAGGATGAAGATGTCACAATTTTTCTTATTTTGTTTAAATATCATTGTTTTTCATTTAGTACTGCCCTTCGGAACCAACAGAAGATACTTGCATGTTTCCTGGCAGAAAAATGAAGTACAATTAAGTACTTGATATTTGAATTCAAAAGTTTTCACCCCTCGGCTCTTAATGCATTGTGTTTCCTTCTGGAGCATCAGTGAATGTTTGGACCTTTTTTAATAGTTGAGTTTGAGTCCCTCAATTGTCCTCAGTGTGAAAAGATGAATCTCAAAATCATACAGCTGGAAAGGGTTAAAATATGCAAAAATGCTTAAAAACTGATGAATCTGCAGGACCTGGAGGAATTTTCTGAAGAACAGAGCTCAGTTTAACTGCTCAGGACAAACAAGAGACTCATGAACAACCATCACAGGTAACGTGGATCATCAGGTAACCACACACAGTATTGAGAATCAATGGTTCACATACTTATGAATGGGGTTATTTTAATAAATTCAGCTATTGTTTTGTATTGTGAACTAAATGCAAACATCTTTTATGTAAAATATCTTACTCAGGACAGTATTAATCAAAAAATAACATGCATTTTTTATTATCCCTCTTATTTTATTAAAATAATTCTCATTTTCACAGATTCTGCAAGGGGTTCACATACTTTTTCATGCCACTGTATTTGGTTCAGATGGTGTCAAGCGTGCGTGGCGGCAACGAGGTGAGGAGTACAAAGACAAGTGTGCCTTGCCTACAGTCAAGCATGGTGGTGGGAGTGTCATGGTCTGGGGCTGCATGAGTGCTACCAGCACTGGGGAGCTACAGTTCATTGAAGGAACCATGAATGAGCAGAGCATGATCCCCTCCCTTAGGAGAATGGGCCGCAGGGCAGTATTCCAACATGATAACGACCCCAAACACACCTCCAAGATGACCACTGCCTTGCTAAAGAAGCTGAGGGTAAAGGTGATGGACTGGCCAAGCATGTCTCTAACATCCACCAGGACTCCAGTGGCAACCTGTGAAGCTCTGGTGAACTCCATGCCCAAGAGGGTTAAGGCAGTGCTAGAAAAATAATGGTGGCCACACAAAATATTGACACTTTGGGCCCAATTTGAACATTTTCACTTAGGGTGTACTCACTTTTGTGGCCAGCGGTTTAGACATTAATGGCTGTGTTTTGAGTTATTGTGAGGGGACAGCAAATTTACATTGTTATACAAGCTGTACACTCACTACTTTACTTTGTAGCAGAGTGTCATTTCTTCAGTGTTTTCACATGAAAAGATAAAATAAAATATTTACAAAAATGTGAGGGGTGTACTCACTTCTGTGAGATACTGTATATTCAAATACAAAACATTTTATTTTTTTTTTAGATTGTAATAATATGTCAGTGTATTACTGTTTTTACTGTATTTTTGATCAAATAGATACAGCCTTAGGTGAGCAGAAGAAACCTTTGAATGGTAGTATAAATAATATAATTTTATATGTATACCTAAATAATATGTTAAATACCTTTGACAGAAATTACAAATGTGCTTAACTGCAATGAAAATAATGCCAAAACACAAACATCTTAATAGTCCTAAGAATAATATTATAATAGATATACAGTATATAATTTCTTACTGTGTTTTGATTCTGCTCTGAAAAATGATCCGGACAGGTTTTCTTTTCATCTCATTTATGTCATCAACTAATTTAGTGGTGCAATATTTTCAATTAAACACTTAAACAAACGCACACCATCCGAGGTGCAGGTCAAAGATAGCAAATCTGTATAAAGGAGATATGACCGCACACTTACAAGCAAGTGAGTGTGCGGTCATATCTCCTTTATGCAATATTCTCAATTAACATGAAAGGTGGTAGAATGGTTCACCATTCAAGAACGCATTAAACTGCGTACAAGAATCCATTTCAAGTGAGATGTGCAAAATGGCAGTTTCAATCAAATAAAACAAAAAATCAGGCAAAAGAAATGCTAATACAAGGAAATATTGTTATGCGCTCAGCAGAAGCCAATGTTTTTTTTGGCATGAAGTAAACCTCAGTGGGAAGAAGTGTATGTGTGTCAGAAGGAACGTACTCCAGCATGATAAACCCTGAATTCAGATGAGATCTATAAATAAGAAGGGATATGAAAGCTGTGGCCGATGGGACCGTGAGAAGGGACAGGTCATGACAGCATTCCACCTGCTGTCGCCTCGACAAACAAAACAACAGCCCCTGGGCCGCACCACAACGTGACTGAGCATACTTTTTTAAGACTTATACATCTCAGAGTCTCCCACTACACCCCAAACACACACCTTATATATAAGACACACACTGCTGCTTAATTTGCAGGAAGCTGCCTATGTGCTATTAACCAAGTCCTGAGGTCTCGGCTAGGTGATTTCTAAGATCATAATGGCTCGCACACATACATACGCACACCCGAATGTGCAAGACAACAAAGCAGGCATCTCATTTTCCCTGCCGTAGAGCTGTGACTCACTGGCATTTGAAATCTCTAGCACTGGCACAGACAGCAGTGGAGTGATATCATAACTGTGACTGCTAACTGACATCACACGCTAATGGCTAATGGGTCCTATGAAACACAGTCTGGTAGTCAATAAATCAGCATAAGTGCACTGTTATTTGAACCTGTCTCTCCATTAAAAAAAAAGAAAACAATAAAGAACAAAGGAAAAATAAGAATGAGGCAATTATTGCGCCACGCTGTTGTGTATGCTTGCAGTTTCTTCGTGAAACAAGATAACTAAAATATAATTCTTTTGAAAATAAACAAGAAGCTATGGAGAGGAGAAATATTGTTACTTGCACTGTTGAAGGACACGTGTACTGCAGTGTGAAAGCAAATAATGTTTTGTTTACAAGAACCCAGGCGTTTCAGAAGAAGTGCTGGATTTGCTGAAGTTTGCAAGGACTTCTGTGTCAAATCTTTGAAAAATATTCTAGATTTTTGTTTAGTAGCAAGAAAGCAGGATGTTGTTCATGTCCATAAAATAACAGTTAGTTATTAATTGTGAACTGACAGAAATACCAGGTAAGATTTTTTTAAAAGTCTCTTCTGCTCCCATGGCTGCATTTATTTGATAAAAAATACAGTAAAAACACTAATATTGTGAAATACTACTACAAAGTAAAATAACTGTTAAAATAAATGTTTTAAAATACAATTTATTCTTGTGATCAAAGCTGAATTTTAAGCATCATTACTCCAGTCTTCAGTGTCACATGATCCTTCAGAAATCATTCTAACATGCTGATTTGCTGCTCAAGAAACATTTAGTAGTAGTAGATAGTCCCAATGCTGAAAGTTGTTCTGCTTCATATTTTTGAGGAAACTATGATACATTCCCCAGCAGTCTTTGATCAACAGAAAGTTGAAAAGAACAGCATTTATATAAAATAGAAATCTTTTGTAACATTATATAAATGTTTTTTTATATAATCACTTTTATCAATTTAAAGAATCCTTGCTGAATAAAAAGTAGGTTATTCATTTAATTTTTAAAATTTAACAGTTAAAAAAAAAAATACTTGTTTAATTATACATAGAGGTATATATTATACACCAATAGGAGTCAGTATAAAGCCCCCCCTGATTTTTTTTTTTTTTTTTTTTTTAACATTCCTTTAGACTACACAAGACAATTTTAAATGGCCACCATGAAAAAAGTTGTGTTTTTAAAGCCAGATGGAAAAGTTACGGCATCTACTAGCATAAGCTAACAAGGCTCAACACCTTGGTGTGCGGACGTGCGTCTAGAATAATCTATAATGTGAACCACCTTTATGTTAACAGTCAAAAGGTTACCTATTCTGCTACACAATTTGAGTCAAAGAATGATAATCTCATGCAAATTCCATTATTCGTTTGGCACTCTGCACTCCTTCTGTAGCTCCAAAACCCATTAGATCTACAGTCACATATCAGTCACCTGAAACTGGATGGTGCTTTATGAAGCTTGGCCTCTAAAACAGCACATTCATTCTGTGCTCCGACTCCCAGAAGCCCCCACTGGTCAAGAGCAGATTGTTTCTCATTTGGCTGAGTGGCACCACAGTGGCTTGTTAAAGCTCGAGTTTAAATACATCATTTCTGGGAATGAAAGGGGCAAAGAAGAAAAATGGCCCACCACACCATTTTTTCCCCACACCCCCAGCCCCCTCTCTTTTTTTTATGCTCCATGCTGCTGCTTTCCCGGAGAAAAGACAGAGCGTGAAACATATGCAGTCATTTCACAGCTGTCTCATGTCTTTTCACCGTTCCCATCTATTTCAATCCATCATTCACATCTCTCTCTAGAATAACTTGCGATTAACAGGATTTCACCTGTTCTGTAATGCATGTGCTAATGAGCTAATGAAATGCATGCACAACCAGAATGAAATGATATAATCTTTAGCCCAAGGGGATATCAACTAAACTATTTTAGTTGGTATTTGCATGCCAAACCTGCAATTTATACATTAACCACTGGCAAACCAGACACTAAATACGCAGGTTTAACTAGTGTTATTTTAGTATCATTGAAATACTATTATAGTTTTTTATTAATGTTTTCATTTACCATTTTAATTAAAAATTTAGTTAAAGTTGTAGTAATTTTGTTGTGTGTTTGTTATGTCATGAAAAAATGTCTATATGTTTTTGATTTTTTTTTTTTTTGGTTTTAGTTTCAGTTAAGTACATCAAGTTTAAAACAAGAAATGTTGCCATGTTTTATATATATATATATATATATATATATATATATATATATATTACTTTATTTCAGTTAATATTTATTTTATTTCAAGTAACAATTATTATTATTATTTACATATTTATTTTAGTTTCAGTTTTAGTAATGACCCTGGGTATAAACAAAGTTTATTTCAGGCAAGTCATTTCACTTGGTGGCCAACTTTGAAACCATCTTGGGCAAATATTTCAGACATGCAAGTACAGCTTTTATCTCTTTGAATGAGGAATCATCAAATTCTCCAAAGCAGTTCACTAAGCTCATGATTAAATTTCATATTTGAAATCACCAATGAAATCTACTAGCTATAGCACACAATAAACGTGAATGAACATCAGAAGGTATGTTGTTTCAACTGCAGAAAGGGCATGTACACACTACAGCTAAATTCGGCTGTCAGTTCACCTTTTAGTGCTTAATCGCATTCTGTACACACACAGTTCAGTAAAATATGGGAGTGACAACCGCATTCTACAACCAAATTAACCCCCGAAAAATACAGGTAGTTGCAACCGCATTTACAGAAATTCTATGCAGTGTGTACGGAACCGAAATGAACAACTAGTTGTTAATGACGTTTACGTGCACCGGTGTAACGTGTGTCTCTCGTGTATGCGCGGCGAATCACAGGGAAAACACAAGCCTATCCAAATGCTTTACGCTGAAAATCGCGATTCATGTTTGCTCACTTTAATAACTCCATAAACCTGTTCGCTTTATGAGACGAGCTTAAACAACAAGCCCACAAACTCTTATAGTGAGTGACCATGGCAACACAGAAAGAGCGCGCGCTGTGCGAAACAGACTGTACAAGCATAAACAAAACAGGACGCCTCCGTCGACTGTGTTAGTGTGTTTAAATTGCTGAAAATATAATGATTGTTTAGTCACTTAAAAGGTGCTAAAGAGGATGTTTTGTTTTATACATTTTTGCAATACTACTTGAAACTGTCTTTACTAACTGATAAAAGACTATTTATTAGGTGCACTGAAAGGAATAATATTAATAAACATCATCTGTGCACGAGGTAGGGCCTCAAAAACATCAGCCAATCATGTAAACGATTGGCCATCTGGCTTGTCAATCACTGCCGTGATGTTCCTTGTGAGAGACGTGCACGGATTGGCCCTCTGGCTTGTCAATCACTGCTGTGATGTTCCTTGTGAGAGACGAGCGCGGCTGCGCGCTCCAGAAACTTTCCACACTCCACAGGCGCCGCATGCAATGTTTTTGTCAGGAGACAGGAATAACAAGTGCAGATTATGAGTTACCTGCGGTGAGTCCGACATAATGAATCCAAAAAACACGACACAGCGAATGCCGGTGGTAAACACTCGTGTTCCAATACTCGTGCACGAGTTTTGGGAGGCGTTCCTTTGAAAGGAGGGGGGGCTGTTCTTACGCATGCGCTCATTTCAAAAACTCAGTAACAGTCTTTGGATTCTCAGTCGATGAAAAACTCCTCTCTATCACCTTTAATATTACTTTGGTCACGATAACGGATACCAAACAAGAGAGACGCCAGAACGTTGCTATGGTTTCCAAGCTGTCAATCATCGCATTTTTGAGAGTGAGTCATGTTCTGTACACACATGTAGCGGTAATTTAGGGGATTCACTCCCGCATTTAAATGCGGTTGTCACTCCTGAAAATTACAGTGTGTACGTGGTCAAAGACACCAATACACGCCATTTTTAAGTTCAAGTCATTTGTCGGACAAAATGGTGGATAGCAACGGGGGCATATACAGTAATATCAGAGTTATGATCGCATATCAATCAAACTCACGGCGAAGGGTGAATAGGAGATTGGTTTCTTTATTCAAAAGTGGGACTTATTCCGATGTTGTAACTACACCATCTAGTTCTAAAAAAATACATTTTGGTTTACATTTATTCCTTTAGCAGACACTTTTTATACAGCTGCAACTAACACAATTATTTTTCAATCAAATTATCTTTTTGATTAATTGGTTAATGTAAAATTTTTCCCTTTAATTTATAGATTATTTTCTGATTAAACTATTGTTTAACTTGCCAATAAATAATAACTGTAACTTCTGCCATTAATCGATCAATACTTCATTCAAATAGTGGAGTTTTTCCCAGAATACGAATGGGAGTTCTTAAAATTTGCAGCATGCCCGCGAGCCAGAGTCGGCATCATAGGGGATGGAATTGGGATGCATTAATGCAATCAACACAAAACTATGCATTTATGCAATCAATGTAATCAATTACGCATCATTCTTTTATCCAAAGCATCTTACAAATGAAGTACTTCATTAGGAATTTGTCATTTTTCACATACAAAATTACTGTACAAAATAAAATGCAGACAGAACATACAAATAACCAGTGGCCCTGTTTATTGTTCATGAATTCACCTTCAAAATACTGATAATTTCAAAAGAGAAAGCCACCGATATATTCCCACTTTCAGTAAATGTCTTATAATCTCTTCCTCACACCTTCGAAGGAAAGAAAACTTTCAAAGATCATCACTCAGAGGGTGTGAATGTATGCATATCTCTTTTATAATTACTCCACACTTCCGTTGCTCTTAGAGTTGTCCGTTAAATGTCAATGCTTTTTAAAGCTCTGCTGCACCATATGTCTTTTCATCTCAGCTCCATCAATTACAACTAATCCATTGAATTTCTCAGTCCAGTCAATTATTTGAGTCGTTCAACAAAAATGACATTTATACTCTATAATTATGTATATGTGAGGCCATACATTTTGGTGTGAAAGTTATTTCTAATGTTAGGTTTCAATAAATACATCAAGACCAAACTATCACTTGTGGAACAGATCTGATGTTTTGTAAGAAGGGTTTGTTTTTCTGATCTTGTAATATTGCTCTGATATGTTTAAGGGTCATTGTTTAAATCGTTTACTCACCTTCACATTGTTCTGAACCTATATGCAGTTATTTATTTCTTCTTCTTTGGAACACTGTGGAAAACAAGTTATTTGGAAACAAAAATGTTGTTCCATCCATACAATGACATTCAGTGGGGTCCAATGTTGTTTTGGACCCCAATGACTAACATTTTTGGATACTTTGGAACTATTGAAACATTCTTCAAAATATCTTCGGTAACACTTTACAATAAGGTTCATTAGTTAACATTAGTTAACTACATTAGTTAACATGAACTAATAATGAACTGCACTTCTACAGCATTTTTTAATCTTGGTTAATGTTAATTTCAACATTTACTAATACATTATTAAAATCTTGTTAACATTAGTTAATGCACTGTGAAATAACATGAACAAACAATGAACAACTGTATTTTCATGAACTAACGTTAACGAAGATTAGTAAATACAGTAAGACATGTATTGCTCATGTTTAGTTCATGTTAGGTAATACATTAACTAATGCTTAACTAATTAACCTTATTGTAAAGTGTTACCATATCTTCTTTTGTGTTCCACTGAACAAAGTCATACAGGTTTGGAACGGCATGAGAGTGAATCATTTTTGGGTGAATTATTCCTTTAAATTCATTAAAACTCTCAGCCGCGACTGAATCCAAAATGAGTCTTAATTTAGAGGGTTCACTGTATTCCTTTAACGTGTGATTTCAGAACAGATGGCTGACTATTTCTGTCCTTTCTTCTGAAAAAAGTCCTAATTACCAGACTATTTACATCATGGATCCAAAATTAACTTATGCTTCTTATCCATGCAACACAAAAGTGTGTGTGTTTGTGTGTTTTGTCTATAAAGTACTTTGCATTTGCACCTACCTACCTGTCTGTCTAACTGCCAATCTTTCTACTCATTCCGCCATCAAAAAAGGCTTCATTTTTGTGTGCATGTGTGTATGTGTTAAAACTGTAAATCTCAAAGAAAAAAAAAAGTTGCACTGCACACAATAGAAAAAAAGATACCAGTATAGAAACTGAATGACTTTAACCCTTTGATGCACAACATGGGTCAAAAATGACCCGGCTGAGTTTTTATTTGAGTTTTATTATCTTTGCAAGAAATTAATTTCATCATTCAGTGTTCCAGGTATTCCTCAATTAACTTGTTTTTCATCATCACAAATCCTCATTTTCATTTTTTCTTTCTTACTTTTTGAATAAAAATAATTTTTGTATCACTACCCTTCTAATGCACAACATGGGTCAAAAATGACCCGTATTCATTTCCTATGTAATTGATGTAGAAATTGATGTAGAAACTGTGTTTGTTTATAAAGTAAGAAAGAAAAAATAAACACAATGATTTGTGAAAATCAAAATCAAGACATTTAAGGAATACCTGGAATAAATAAATGACAAAATACATTTCTTTCAAAGATTCAGCAAAGAAACACTCAGTCATGATTGAAATAACATAGGAAATGAATACGGGTCATTTCTGACCCATGTGTGTAAAATTGATGTAGACATACAAAAACTGTGTTTGTTTATAAAGTAAGAAAGAAAAAAATGAACATAATTTTTGACAATCAAAAACAAGATATTTAAGGAATACCTGGAATAAATTAATGATAAAATACATTTCTTTTAAAGATTCAGCAAAAAAAAAAAAAAAAAAAAAAAACACTCAACCATGATTGAAATTACATAGGAAATGAATACGGGTCATTTTTGACCCATGTTGTGCATTAGAAGGGGTTTTCATAGCTTGTGCATTAAAGGGTTAAAGAAATACTTAAAGTGAAACTGAAGAAGAAACTGGTGAGACATCATTTTAACAAAATCAGGGCATAATGAAGTTCATTTGGAGTGTTTTTAGAGTTCTGGAGAAACAGCTTTTTGTAAAAGTTCGCCCTGACTGGTAAACACCTTCGAACTATGATTGGTCCACGGTGATTGGATAATAAGTAGGTGTGGCTCTGAGGCTCCGCATTCTTTGACATGTTCTCCAGGTAAAGTGCTATAAATAAATGTGACATGACTTCACTGGAGTGTGGATTTAGAGACCACATCGATATCAGATACTTTTATTAACAGCTGATTTCTCACTGCTGTCGTTTTTGTTGTGTTTATTTTGCTATTGAGAGGAAAACACAGCACATATTTACATATTCATCTAAACGTCGCTTTCAGCAGTGTGGACGGTGATGGAAAGTTTGCTAACAGTATATCACTGCAAAGGTATTTCAAACTTCTTTTTACTCCTAAGCAAAGATTGAAAAAGAACTTTGCTGTGAGTATATCGGGACATTTAGTTGTGTTTTTAGACAGTTCCGGGAACACAGAAATTGGAGTTTGTATACCTGCACCTAAATACAACTGGAAGTTACTTTATTAATATTTAAAAAGCTCCACTTCTTAAACTCAGGGACATTGTCCGCTAGCTGCGAGCACTTGATTGTTTTCATGCCACATTTTGCTGTCAGATCCCAGGCAGCTTTGAGGCACCCATCGCTCAGCGAGGACTGTTCCAGCTGCCATCCCCTCATTCCTCAGCAGAATGAATGGCTTCCCTACACCACGCTCCCCGTGCCGAGCTGGCTCTTTCATCTCTCTGAAGCCCTCTCGCCGTGATGCACTACGTGAGTACACATATGAGGCGCAGCTGAAATGCGGCCCTGCAGAAGACTGATGAGGTTTCCACCTTGTCGTGATGGAGCTCAATATGGTCTTTGCTGCAAGTAGATATGAGCTTGTGTGCGGGCTGATATGGTTTGTTTCAGAGGAGTAGTGGTCTCGGGGAACTCAAATAGGATTCGTATGGCACTGAGTAATAGTTGTTTTGGAAATTTAGTAGTTAGGTTCTGTGTAAAGAAGGATGAGATGTGCTTTGTAGTGAAGTATGACATCATATATGACTACTATTACACAACACTGGCTGGTGTTTGCAAGTACAGGTAGATAGAACATAGAAGACTAATTTAAGTTTAGATGGTCTACTTGCTTACTAAAAAGTCACTCTTTTCAATGCAAATATTCCTATTGAAATTAATACATTTAGCCTGCGGAATTTCACTGTACACTGTAAAAACAATGTATACAAAGAAATGATGGCATCAGCAGCATAATTAATTCTTAGTAGTTTCTCCTCAAATGTGCTTTCTCAATAGCAGGGAGTGTTGTGAAAAATAGAAATTATTTTATACAACATCGATTCTGAATATTTGATGGTTACGATGCTCATTTTACACAGTATATCGATAAACTGATACCAGCTGCACTATTCCACTCTCTCTTTTTTCTGGCACTAAGTTGAAAGATACAGCAGTGTGTATTGTTAATTAAATATAGCCTGTTGCCCCGCATGTGTCAGATTGAAGCTGTTCCTACATGCGCACAGCTCATAATGCGGTGTATTTAGCATCTCAGAGCAGCCTGGTTTACAGTAAAAGCTGCAAACTCCATCTCTGCATGTGCTGTGAATTTAACAAGTTTTAATGTTTCACGTTCACATAAATTCTATTTTTGACAGATTATCACAGCATTTTAATCTTTCATGCATTTCATTAGACTTGTAATGGCAAGCGGTTATAACCTGTTGTCACGGAAACATAAATGTTTCCCTGCAGTTTTCCACCAAAATAGAAGCTTGAGAGTTTAATTCTTGCAAGTGAAGAAATTAAGTCTTAAGTCTTAAAGGGTTAGTTCACCCAAATACGAAAATTCAGTCATTATTTACTAACCCTCGTGTCGTTCCACACCCATAAGACCTTCGTTCATCTTTGGAACACAAATTAAGATTTTTTTGATAAAATCTGATGGTTCAGTGAGGCCTGCATTGACAGCAAGTTAATTTACATTTTCAAATGTCCAGAAAGGTAATAAAGATATATTTAAAACAGTTCATGTGACTACAGTGGTTCAACCTTAATGTTATGAAGTTACGAGAATACTTTTTGCGCGCAGAAAAAAATAAAAATAAAAATAATGACTTCATGAAGCTTTGTAGCTTTACAAATCTTTTGCTTTGAATCAGTGGTTCGGAGAGTGAATCAAACTGGCAAAGTCATGCGAACCATTGAAATTTCTAAACACTTATAATGACTTATTCGTAACGAAGCCTCGTTTACGGAAATCACATGACTTTCACGCTCCGAACCACTGATTTGAAACAAAAGATTTGTAAAGCTTCGAAGCTTCATTAAACAGTGTTTTGAAATTGTCCATCACTAGATATTGTTGAATAAAGTCATTATTTAGTTTTTTTGGCGCACAAAAATATTCTCGTCGCTTAATAACATTAAGGTTGATCCACTGTAGTCACATGAACTGTTTTAAATATGTTTTTAGTACCTTTCTGGGAATTGAAAGTGTAAATTAACTTGCAGTCAATGCAGGCCTCACTGAACCATCGGATTTTATCAAAAATATCCTAATATGTGTTCCGAAGATGAACAAAGGTCTTACGGGTGTGGAACAACATGAGGGTGAGTAATTAATGCCAGAGTTATCATTTTTTTGGTGAACTAACTCTTTAAAGGTGCTGTAAGTAAATCTTGAACTACGCTATTGGACATTGTTGATATTTTAAAAAATCAACCCAAACAAACCCACCCCTCTCTTCATTGCTCTGCCTCCAAAACTCAACTCCAATTCTAACCACACCGATCCAAGTCGGCCGATTGCTGCTGGCATGCAAGGCGAATGCACTAACAATGACGCTAAACACCTTATTCTCTAGTGGGCGTCAATGTGCAGTAGTTTAACCATCTGGCCACTGTTACACACGCAATGCGAATGGATGTCTGTTTATCACAGCTGACACGCAACAAAATGCTTCACAAAAAATAAAGCGCAGTTTGATGAATGAACGACAAGGAAGCACAAAAAAGAAACATACAGTACACAAGACTAAATACAAAGTGTTTGTTGTTAGTTGCAAACAGCACAGCAGCTCCAGACAATCAAACCCAGTGTTACTCACACGTGAAGTGGGATCAAAGCAGCCTCCACATCTGTTTTCAGGCCTTCCTTCTTAGCTCTCTCCAGCACTGGAAAGCTTTTCTTATATAAACACGGGTCCTAAAGCGTTTTGCGCAGGCATAAACCTTCATTCCAGTGATATTCTTTTGAGCTCTTTTGCATTGTGTCCCATTTCTCGTTCTGCAGTTTTTTTTCTAATTTTCAAATCTCCCTCTCACTCATTCTCTCTCCTCGACCGTCATACGCCTCCTAATGCTGATTGGTTAGACGTTTGTTGTTGGTATCGGCCAGACTAATTCCCAAACAGTGGATTTGAAATACTACTGAGTCCACCTTTAAGTATTATAAATGTACTACTGTAAAGTAAAATAATGAATATACTTAAGAAGTATTGATATTTTATTAAATATTCAAATGTATTATTATTATTTATTATTATTATATAATCCCAGAGCTAGCAAGCTTGAGGAATCTCAGACAGCAGAGTTAATGTTGATAAGAAATTACTTTGACTATAGCCACAATTGTAACTTATATACTGTTCAAATTTTATGCCTCTGATGTTGTGGAAATTTTCCCCATGTTATCAAAAATGGTATTGAATATAGATATTTTTCAAGCTATTATCATGAAGTTAGAAATTCCTGTATCACAAAAAACATATGTACTGCATATCCCATTCATCCAGAGCAGGTAGTTTAATTACAAAATTCTCAAACAAAACCATTTGAAGTAGTTCTGAACAACTCATCTACTTAAAGAGCTTAATGGAAATAAGCATGATGCAACATCTACTTTCATCCTTGATATCTAAGAGGAATAAATACAAGAATCCCAAGGGGCTTCTTAAGAAATAGTATTTGACTGACTGTTGTAACATGCTTTCATTCAGCAGTATAGCAACAAATGAAACTTTGGGATATAAATCACCTACTTTCAGCTGTCTTCAAAACTCTGATTGACGTCTTAGTGAGCAAATCATTTTCCAAAGAACATGTCTGGTCTCATTCTGCAGAGCATGAGGGACACAATTGGACTCATGCAGAGACCTGACAATGGAACCAAATTACACCAACCCACTTTGACCCCAAAGGACGTTGTATTCTTGTAAAAAAAAAAAAAAGATACACAGTTGCAACACTACTCAAAACCCTGCAGAAAAAGGCTAACATAGCTGGTCACCAGCATATGTTATGTTTTACAAGCTAACAAGTTAGGTGTGCTTGGCTTCCAGGATGCTGAGCCACGGACAGAGCTGACCAGCAAAACTACATTGTTTGACCAACTTGGCAAAAATAAATAGCTGGTCGGGTTTACGAAAATGCTCATAATCATTAATAATCTGAGGTCACACAGCATACGTGCTATGCATAAATGTTAAAGATGAAATGAAGATAGACAAGAAACTACAAAGTGGTGATCCACACTTACGTGCTGCCACTGGTCTCGGATGAGCGGCCGGTAGCGTAGGAAGTACTTTAGTGGGAAGTTATCCACATCGGGCCACGTAGTAGGACTGTTCCATGTCACTTCTAGTCTTCGTGGCTTGTTGGTTATGGGTTTGGCCACCACCTTCTCAGGAGGGTCAGGTTTCACTGTTGGACCAAAGAGACCTCGATGTAAGCTCATGATCTATCAAAGGTTTCATATTTAAAGGAATGAATCCCCTCAAATTAATTCTGTCATCAGAATTTCATTTCTTTCTTCTGTGGAACACAGATGGAGAAAAGTTCTCAGATCGTATTCACACATGGTCATATTCAATTCAGTCACATAAAAACACACCTCACCAGGTTTGGTGTAATTCACACTAAATGCAACTTAACGGTAACAGAATGAGTTTGAATATGCAAAAAGTTATTTTAGTCTGTTTCTCACACAATTATATGGTGTAGGACACAAATTTTAACTAATACATTTCAGCATACTTATCCCAGTTGATTGATCGCAGTAATTTAAGACAATTGTTAGACAAAAGTTTAACAAAATGTTATGTTTAAATATGCAAATTATCTAATTAAATATGCACAAATTTGCATTCATTTCCAAAACAGAAATCTGAAAAATTGGATTAAGCCAGGTTTAAAATTCTTGCTTCATTTTGTTTACATATCAACTTTTTTCAAGAGTGAATTTAGGGTTTCTCTTTTTATTAGGAAAACCTGTCAAAAGCCAGAAAAAAACAAAAAAATGTTATTAGGAATAAAATGTTATATAAACCAGGTGAATGATATGAACAAACCTCTGTCTAAACCCCTGATCTGGAAAAACGTTTACGTTACTTTTAAGGTGTTTTGTCTTTTTTAAGCTTGACAGTCCCTATGCATTCATTGTATGGAAAAGAGCAGCTTGAACATTGTGCTAAGTTTCTCATTTTGTGTTTCCTAAAAGTCATATAAGTCAAGTAAATCGTATAGGTTTAGCAATGTCATGAGACTAAGAAAAGGAGTGAACTATTCATTTAACATAGTTAGGAAGTGTGAAAATACCTCTAATGTTGAGACGCTAATGGTATATGAGCTTTGACAAGGCTCAGTACAACAAGAACACATTTTTAGTAGTTAAACAGAAAGAAGCACTCATGACGAATGCCACTAGCAAAACACTACAATAGAAAAGGAGATGAATGATGAATAGTATTGAGATTTCCTCTTTATGATCCCCAGCTCGTCCCTCTGAGCAGAAAATCAGTTTGACATAACACACACGTCTTTTAAAGAAGCCACACTGTGACATTTCTCGAGATGTCTTTTGAGCAAAGGCGTCCCCTGAATATCAGGAGATCCTTTTGGAGCTGAGGTTTATGGGAAATACGCAACAGAGTGGCCTTTCTCTTCTTCTCAAGCTGCGGCGTCCAAGGATCATTCTGTTTGCTCTGCGGTTTTAGCTTCACTCACACACAAACACATACACAGGAGGACAAAGAGATGTTTCTGAGTCTCGTTCCCTTTACTATTCATAGCAGACACATAGTGGGTTCAGGATTTATAGCTCAGGCCTTGACCTGGCTTGAGCGAAACACTCTTTACGACTTTCAAACAGTGTTGATGTTGTTTAGATGTCAGCTATTCGGATGCTAATTTTTTTTTTACGTCTTGGCATGCTAAGAGGGAGGGCTAGACTGCAAAAATTCATTTTCTTAATCAGTATTCTGGTATTTTTGTTTTTTTCCCCCAGTGAAATATCTAAACATCCTGTAGACAAGATAAATTGCTCACATTAAAAAGCAAACAATCTTTCGTAACCCCCCCCCCCCCTTTTTTTAACCTTGTTTTAAGCAAAAACCTGACTAAAATTTGTTTAGATGTATGCTTAAAACAAGGAAAAACAATTTAGCAATGGGGTAGGAAAAATAAGTCTTATGTATCATGCCTTTCAATATTTTAATTAAATAAATAAATAAATAAAATATACAAAAATAGTGATTAAGAGCTTATTTTTTTGCAGTGTAGCTGAAGTAAAAATCATTATTTAGTTCTCATGTACCTTAGTTGTGGTCAAAATGTAATAGTCTGCATGTTTTAGTTCCATTGTAAGGCAACTTTCATCAATATGTCCCCTACTCGTCACTGCAATGTATGCTAATCATAAGTTGCTTTTTCAAATGAAAATAAATAGCTGTTACATACGAAATGCATTTTAAAAGGATTCAATTTTCCATAAAATATACACTAGAGCTAGAGGGAAAATATTTTCGGTGTCAATCCAGCGATCCAGACGGCATTAGCATTTTTATTACTATCAAGCACACATGTAGCCATGCATGTAAGTATTCTATTTAGTTGCCAGAAGCCACTTCAACAAACACCACCAACGACCAGCCAATATACTGAATATATTTTCTTCACTTCTGTTGGTCTGCATTAGTGTTGTTTTTCAGAAAAAGAAAATGATTGTAGGGTACCAGAGTATCTGGCAAATGTGAGCTAGATGTTTTGGGCAGGGTCTGTTTTCTCATCACCAGCAATCATCCAAGGTCAATAACGACTAAATGACTCTGGATATTTTTTTTTTTTTTTTTTTTTTTTTAATTTTAATGTTTCCATCAAAATGACTTGTAAATTACTTCATGGTGGCATCTGTTTGTTAAACTACAAACAGCATTTCCTATGTTAACACTGAAGCTAAAAAAAGAAATAAAAAATAATCACAATAGTAATATAAACTTTACCTATTGAAGACTCCTCAAAGCTGATGGTGGTGGAAGCTCGACCCAGCGAGTTCACTGCCGTGACGTTGACTCGGTAAGGATAGGTAGAGAAAAGTTCTGGAAACTTCACGTGACACCTGTTTTTATGAACTTCATCCCTCATCACCTCCAAGGGCCTCTGGTTGTGTCTGAAAAAAGTGAATAAAAAAAAAAAAAAAAATCTAAAACATCGTCTGAAGCAGTCTTGCATCATGACATTATTACTTTAACTTTTATAAAGAATAGTTAATCCAAAACACAAACCAAAACAACATTATGGCACTCTTTTATGACACTAAAAAGAGGAAAGTCAGTCATACAGGTTTAGTCAGTAAAAGAGAACATATTTTACATTCTTGGGTTAACTAGTCTTTTAAAGGGATAGTTCACCCAAAAATGAAAATTCTGTCATCATTTACTCACCCTCAAGTTGTTCTAAACCTGCATGAAGTTCTTTCTTCTGTTTAACATAAAGGAAGATATTTTGAACAATGTTGGTAACCAAACAGTTGCTGGTCCCCTTTGACTTACATAGTATAGTAACAAATAATACTATGGAAATCAATGGAGACCTGAAACTATTTGGTTACCAAATTTAAAAAAGAAATATCTTCTTTTTTGTTCAGCACAAGAAAGAAATGAATACATTTTGAATGTCCATAATTTCCGGAGGAAACAAACAAACATTATTATTATTTAATTTTGATGTTTTGCAGCAGTACCGGGTGGCACAAGAACAGCAGATATGTTAAATTAGGGGCTGCCATTTGCTTGCCCCCAGGGTACCATCTGGGCAGAGGCCTTGTAGCTGACCTTTAAACCTCCTGATATCAGCTCTGCATGTGCATTGCAAAATCATTTACTGGGTTCTGATGAAGCTTTATTGAGGTTATACTTCACAAACCTTGCAGCATATTTTCATACATAAATCGCTTGTCATGTAGATAATGTCCTGACATTATGTTCCTAGTCCTAGTCCTGACATTATGTTCTCGTATAATGACCTAAACTGCACAATTTACGAGACTTAATGGATTATTAAGTTGTTATTAATAGAAGTGAAACAAGGTCATTGCTATTTGATTAAAGTCAACTTTTTATATATTTTAGTCAACTACTTAGTTCAATGGAGGAGAGGTTATTTATCATTTTTATTAACAACCAAAACATTAGCCGTTGAAGACTAATATTTATGTACTGGGCGATTATTTTATCAGCTCAAAAAGACATTTCTTTGTACATGTGTTATACATTTAAGTACTTTAAACGCTTCACTATGGAGCCCTACAACACTGTAATGAAAAATGTCCAATTGGGTTTTAAACTTCCATTATAAATTATGCTATTTTATCCATCACAGGACTAAGGCCGTGTGTCCACCAAAGTGTTTTTATCCAGCTGAAAACGCTAGGTGCTCTGCTTAAAACGCCTATCTGTGAGCGCTTGAGAGCAAGCGCAGCGTTTTTTTTCTCCGTTGAGACGCTTTGATGCTATGATACGGAATATCCGCGGCACTGTTACTTATAACTGATTTTGCAGGTAATTTGTTTCAGACGAAAAATGCTGACACAATGTGGAATTACTTTCTATGTATGGTCGGAGACCAGCAATATTAATTTCTCATTCATTTTGTTTGGTTCTCTGTTTGTTGATGTTGTTGTACAGCAAGAATGTTGTGACAGTTGGTCGGTGTTGTATTTGTCCCGCCCCTCCTCCACTCTGATTGGATGTCTGGCTAAAAAGTGACAGTGATGAGCGCAGCGTTTTACTCAAAGTTGAACATTCTTCAACTCGAGGCGACTGGTAAAAAACGCCGGGCTCTCAGCACTTGAGCGTGAAAAAGACGCTCAGCGCCTTGTTACGCTCCTGCCGTTTAAAAAACGCTGCGTTTCCATTGAAAACAATTGAAAAAGTATGCTATCAGCTGGAAAAACCGCTTAGGTGGACACACGGCCTAAGCGTAAAGCACCTGTTATTCCCAGGGTCACTGTGATTTTGTAATAAAATAAAAAAAAAAAATACTGGAATAACATTCCTGTCTGAAAATTTTGTCATAACCCTACCCCTACCCCTAACCCTACCCATAACTTATGCTTAAAATCAGAGGGAAATGATAGGTTAATAACACTGATGTAGAAGCACCTAACCCTGGTGGTAAGCCTAAACTTGGTCAACTTATCCCTCAAATCTGATTGGTTGATTGGAATGTTGGGTCCCACTTTATATTAGGTGTCTTTAACTATTATGTACTAACATTAAAATTAATCATTTGATACAATGCACTTATTGGGTACATATATGTTTGTTCATTGTACTTATTTTTAAATACCTGCATGTAATTACAGATGTAATTTAATTCTGTAATTAGATCTATAATTACACTATTGACCCTTCCCTTACACTATGACCTACTGTACCCACACCATTAAACCCGTCCCTAACCTTACCCGTATCCCACCTTAATAGCAGCAAAAGTGTTTTGCAAAATAATATAAACAATGTACTTATTTTTTGATGTAAGTACATAAAGCAGTTAAAGACACCTAATATAAAGTGTGACCAAATGTTCTACGAGGATCAACAAAGATTATGATCCAGGAACATTATTGTACTTGGTGAAATCACATTCACCTGTTCCCAGGTGGTCTCCTATTCAAGTATTAACCAAGTCAAATCTTGCTTAGCTTCCAAGATCAGATGTGCACATGGTTGAATGGTTGAGTGTGGAAATATATGTTCATAAGATTAAGATGAGTTCATATATTAGATTTTATGTGTTTGAAATGTCCAGTATACTGGACACTGATTATACACCCTTAAAAATTAAATTAATATATTTAGCTATTTAAAATGAAGAGTAGTGATCTCATTAGTAATCAGTGCATAAAGTATGGATTCAGACATTTCCCATTTTCTGACTGATGAGGATAAAGGTACCTTATGGTTGTCCAGACAGATGTGGACATAAGGAGAAAGAGGGGTTGAGAGAAAGAACCGTGCAGCGTTATTCCGCAGGGGCTTTCAGTTGAGAGTCCACTTATACTGCCTTGAGTTCCAGCACTCAGAGTCAGACAGGCCTAATCAGCTCTCAGCAGACAGTGTCTGACCGCATAGATCACTGATTCAGATGAGCTCAGTGCATCTCAAAGCCTCTGCCGAACACGAGAGGGCATGGCATGACAGACGGAGCGAGAGGCAAGCAGAAGGAAGTTGGGAAGCGAGGGTTGACAGATGGAGTTGCAAACAAAAGGAAATGCAGACAAGAAAATATCTTACTGGACATCGACTTCGAAGTCCGTAGGGATGTACGTCGGATGCTGAAGGTGCCAACTGCAGTAGAAGCCTTTGGGATAGGTGTTTGATCGACACGTCACCTGCGGTTCCTTCGGAGGAACTGTGAAAAAAGCAGAAGGGTGGAAATTTAAGTACTTTGTCAGCTACAAGACCTTCAGAAATCCATCAGCGGCCCAAAATACAAGTCCCAGGAGGCTTTTACGATATCCCCTGCTTCTTTGGCTGTGTAACCCCTTGAACCTCCCCCATTCCAAGCATCAAGTGGGAAAGGAAATGTAATAACCGCCCATGCCCTCCTTCCAGATTAGGGTCCTTTCTTACAGCGCCACTGGACCGTGCCTACCACTGCAAGAATTGAAACTGATGACTTGGACCGGTTGCCAGGGTTACGCATAATATTACCCCTTCCCATGTGTTCCTGTGTGTGTGAAATGGGGAGTGATTTAAGCTCCGTTGGCTGCAGAGTGCCGCCTTCTCCTTCCTCATCTCCATCGGCCCCCGGGGGCCTGACAAACTAGAGCCCACAAGAAACAAAACCGCCTCTAAATCTCACCTCTGGGCTTCCCTTTGAGCTTTGATTGCGCTAAACATCACACTAAGCTGTCAGCTTACACACGTTCTTTCCTTACGTGATTGCGATGAGGCTGGCTTTGAGATTTCTGATGGAGATTTCTGCTGAGGATCCTTGCAAAATATCTTTGCCCTTATGGGAACTTGCAAAGCTCTTACGGCCTGACATAAAAGGTACTGACTGAAGAATAATTTTCTGAGCCATCTTATTAGTGGTGCTTTTTAAAGTTCCATATAATTTGGCAAAAAACTGGCCTTTTTGTGTAACAGACATTAATGATACCTCAAATGATGTAATATTACTTTAGATGATCAACTTGGAGGACAATAAATTGGACAAAACAATCCACTAAACTTACCCATACTTTGAAGGAGGAACCCAAATAAAGACAATAAAATATATTGATAGACTTGAGGGTGGGCTCTTTTGATTTGGACCAATTAGCAACCACCCAGAATACCTTGGCAACCACACTGTAACATCCTACCAACCACCAAGAACACCCTATAGCAACCAGATTGTCACCACATTTTTAGTTGAACTGGCTTAAGAATAAACAAGTGAAATAAAATGAAGAAAATCTGCCAGTGCTACATGACAAATTACACTTGCATTCTGAATAGATTATCAGAAAACAAGCCTTAATATTATTATTTTTTATTTAATTTTTTTCTCTGAGGTAAGTGAATCATGTTTAGATATTTTAATATAAAAACAAGATAAAGAATATTATTTTCTGAAGTGTAGAAACAAATATTACATAATCCATCATTCAATTACCTCTCAAATTACCCCACATTTTTTTCAAATATATTTTGTTTTATTTATTTTATTTTGACATGAGCTATTACAGCAGGATAGAATAGTAGAAAATAAACAGCTGTTAAAAAATGTCTTTTATTTTGCTTTTTAAATGATTCTGCTGTTACTTGGGTAAAACATCTTGTCCAATTCATTTGTCAGCAATGAAGAATCAATTGCCAATTGAGTTTTACTCTTTTGTTAAGTAGTAAACAAGAATACTGATCGGAAATCACAACCCACACTCTAACAGACTGGTGTTACATAGTTAATTGCTGGACTAAAATCTCAACAATGAGACATCTGAAATTAGCTGCGTGTGAAAACATAAAAGCAGGAGATAGTACCACACTTGCTAGAGGAGAGGAGGGGTCCAGAGCATGATGTATTTGACCTGACATTCCAACCATGAGCTGCTAGCTCAGTGCTTAGACAGTTTCTCCTCAGGAAGTGCATTCCTCCATAGCGTTCAGCCTGCAGGAGGCCTTCCTCACCCTCAGTCCAAATGGGCACACTGTCAGCTCATGGACCCTCATCCCCAGCTACTAAAAACACCGGAACCCTCCCCTTTCACTTCCCCACCCTTCCCAAAAGAAAGTGCATGGCCATCCGCACAGTGGAAGATCTCAAAGAAGCGAAAGCGGCAAAACAAAAGAAGGTTGCTTTTCTGAGAGAATTTGCAACCTAGCAACACCTCTATTGTTTCCTTTATGCTTTTTTCTTTCTTTCCCCCCCTTTTTGTAGGACAGAATGTTGTTGAATTGACAACAAAGACATATCTCAGCATTCTTTCTTACAAGTGATTTGATCTAAGCTACCAGTGCCAAAGGAACAGCATTAGCCGGAGATGTAGAGAAACTAAACAAAAGTGTCACTTAAGCCATTTTGATTACACTAGCATTGTAGGAAACGGATGGAAAAGTTATTTCAAATGTTAGAGTTTGGAGGGTAAATCTAACAAAGAAAGGTCTAGGTTGTTTTTCACTGAAAAATTTAAATAAAAAAATATGAAGTTATACAGCTTTTTGGATAATTTTAGCTTTTAATATAATTGAATTTATTTATATTTATATAAATAAATTACGGAAGAGGATTAGGGCCAAGCAATAAAAAAAAAAATAAAACCATCTCCAGATTAAAGTTGTTAAATTTCGAGAAAAAAAGTCAAAATAAAATGTTGAGAATAAACTCGTTAAATTACGAGACAAAACTCGTTAAATTTCGAGAAAAAATTCGAGATAAAATGTTGAGAATAAAGTCATTAAATTACGAGAAAAAAGTTGTTAAATTACGAGAACAAATTTGTTAAATTATGAGAAAAATGTCGTTAAATTTCGAGAAAAAAGTCGAGATAAAATGTTGAGAATAAAGTCATTAAATTATGAGAATAAAGTCATTAAATTACGAGAAAAAAGTCGTTAAATTATGAGAACAAATTCGTAATTTAACGTAATTTAATGAGTTTATTCTCAACATTTTATCTCGACTTTTTTCTTGAAATTTAACGAGTTTTTTCTCGTAATTTAATGAGTTTATTCTCAAAATTTTATCTCGACTTTTTTCTCAAAATTTAACGAGTTTTTCCTCGAAATTTAACAACTTTAATCTCGAGATGGTATATTGTCATGGTGATATTCAAAAAAAAAAAAAAAAACCTTTGCAAAAATGGATATCTAACTCACAAACCAGTACTTCATGATATATATTTACTTTTTTAGAGCATATTTAAGTAAATTGATTTACTTAATTATTAATTTTTCTTAATATTATTTCATATTAATATTATAATAAGGAAATAATGTTACACTAATAATAATAATAATAATAAAAAAGAAGATACATTTTCATTAGATGTCATTTTCTTTATGCAAAACCTGTTTTCTATCTTGATTATATGGCTGCCTATTTTCTTGACAGTTTTTATGAGTTTCATCCATTTTGTCTAATTTCCCGTGAATATTAAGTCCTCTCTTACCAAAACCACACTGTCAAAGTAAACATGCTTTATGTAAAGTTGTCGTTTGCCTCATTATTGTTTGCCCCATATGCTATAATCTCTGTATTATATGTATGATTGATTTAGTGTGCATGACTGTGAAATTGTGTGTGTATGAGACTTTCTTTTTCTTGAATTTCTCAGGCCTCTCCTTTGTATTTGCATTGCATTTGAATGCAAGAATGTGAAAAACTAAGGCGGGACAAGCCCCCATTTTTTTTTTTTTTTTTTTCTTCTAACCTCTGTGATCTCAGTTTGGTCAGCAAGAGTGCTGTCATATCATATGCAGGCCTAGCAAATGATACCTTCCAGCTTCTGGTACAAAAAGAGAAACTTCAGTACTATTTGGAATAAAAGCTGATAATTGCAGAAGTCAATGAAGAGGTGCAATTTAGCTGTCAGACGAAGTACACTTACTGGTGAAAAAGAAAAAAAAAAGTCTTTCTCAGCCTTCCGGAGTCTTGTTTTTCTATATTGATGCAATTTAAATGAAACATACGAAAACATTTGCCTTTGACCTTGGCTGCTTATTCTTTAACCCCACTTTAAATCCGAATCCTACTTGTCACTCAATGTGCTGAAAGCATTATATGCAATTCTGACCAAGTCTACGACCCTAGACACATCAGGTAAACTCTTTCACACACTCAACAAATCCAGCTGGTCATACAAAAACCAAAAGGAAAGACTGTGCTATTGGCCCCCTGCACTGCTGGCTGTCTGCTCCCTAATCTGAGGCCATTAAAAGGCCAGCACAATGAAAGACATGGTTGCAGGGGTCAGTTGACAAACGTCAAATCGCCAGGCCACATGAAAGGCGAGTGAGTGAATCCCAGGCGACCACCACTATCATCACTAACTGCTGATCTGTCAAAGCTGGGTCTGAGCCCCCCTCCATGACATGTCTGGAATGTGGGCTATGTGCTCTGCAATTTGAAGCAGTGGCAAGAGCAGTGCGGGGAGGGGTACAGGGGGTCAAGTTGCATGGAAGGCCTCTACCAGCAAAAAAGTGGAGATCAGTCACAGGAAACACCTAATGTTGTCTAGGCCAGCACCTAATGTGCCGTCAGACACAGCTGACAAGCAGTTCTTAATCTGGAAGCATGCTGAGGGTGTTTATGCTGTGGCCATAATTATTTAATATGAATACAATACCTCTAAACAAAGACGTGTTGTCTAATGCAGCTGCTTTTGCAGCGATACGCACAGCATTTTTAAATATTTTCTTAAACACGTGGGTGCTCTATACAATACATGACCTGTAAAATCAATCGGACACATGCAACATTTTAAATATATTCAGGCTCAGAGGGCAGCAAAATAAAATGACTCATGATATCTGGCCAATGCAAGCATTTATAAATTGTCTTTTATAAAAAAAAAAAAAAAAAAAAATCTTAAGAATCTTGTATGTTTCTCTTCTTTTTCTATTACTGTATTATAACCATGTTATAAAACAGTTATTACTAAATCTATGATAAGTGATAAGTCAACTTTCTTTAATTGTTATTTTCATATAAAATGGAAATCTGTTAATTTAGACTTATTTATTTTTATTTTCTTGCTTTTTTTGTAGGATTTAAGGTTTTAAAGATGTACTCACCTTTATCTACAAATTTCAACTCAAATTGTGCTTTTATTGTTGCGTCTTGTCTAGAAGATCAGGATTTGGGGGTGGGGTCTTCAAACAGGCAAAACCATCATCATAAATTAGTCACAGTGCTTGTCCTGTGCAGAAAGTGCCTGGCTGGCATCTTTTCAAGGAACAGCTTTGCACCGTCTGTGCATGCATGCAAATTCATCTTATGCCTTGGATCCTAATCGAAAGTCCAATATAAAAAAAAGCCCCATAAATCCTTGACAGAGGTGCATGAAGTGAGGGTGAGAACTATAGAAGACCACTGCTATAGACCAGCTAAATGAATTGTTCTCCCACAAGTGCCAATAAATCATCAATCTCCTCTGAGTATATACTGCATCAACTGAGCGCTAGCAGCAGGGTTTGTCTTGGTCCCCCCTTTCATGAACAAAACAACACTTTACTCATGCTGTGTTTTTTTGGTAAAGCATTTCTCCTCTTGACCATGTGTTTTGACACACTGTAGAGGCAGATGGAGCTGAGCAAATGGGAGAGGAAAAAGCCAGTCAGCAATCTTTAGCAAAACAATTTTTTAAAAGCATCCTACGAGTGAAATCCACCATGGTACAGTGACAATAAATCTAAGAGTAATACACTGTGCAGTGTTAACAGTATGTAGGGTTAATAATCCATTTAACATTGAAAGCTGTGGAAAAACATGGTATGTACTTTGTTTTAAAAAAGCCTGGTCTCAATGGCTTTGTCAGGGTAGGTGCTATTGTTTTCACTCAATGTGTGTTCGGTCAGGGTGGTCTAGTAATGTAAACCAGCTCTTGACAGCTTCAAATCACTAGATTTAGAATATTTTCTTACCCATGAAAACCATAATTTAGCATGACATGTTCCCATCATTTATTAAAAGCTACAAGTAGTAACTAGTAATAAAGTTGCTATGGGTTAAATGCATAACAATAAGCAATTAGTTTAAAGGTGCCCTAGATTCAAAAATTGAATTTACCTTGGCATAGTTGAATAACAAGTGTTCAGGACATGGAAATGACATACAGTGAGTCTCAAACTCCTTTGTTTCCTCCTTCTTATATAAATCTCATTTGTTTAAAAGACCTCTGAAGAACAGGCGAATCTCAACATAACACAGACTGTTACGTAACAGTCGGGGTGTACGCCCCCAATATTTGCATATGCCAGCCCATGTTCCCAACATTATGAAAGGCATTAGACAAGGGCAGCCAGTATAAACGTCTGGATGTGCACTGCTGAATCATCAGACTAGGTAAGCAAGCAAGGACAACAGCAAAAAATGGCAAATGGAGCGATAATAACTGACACGATCCATGATAACATGATATTTTTAGTGATATTTGTAAATTGTCTTTCTAAATGTTTCGTTAGCATGTTGCTAATGTACTGTTAAATGTGGTTAAAGTTACCATTGTTTCCTACTGTATTCACGGAGACAAGACTGTCGTTATATAATTCATAAACACAACTTCATTCTTTATAAATCTCTCCAACAGTGTAGCATTAGCCGTTAGCCACGGAGCACAGTCAAACTCAAGCAGAATCAAATGTAAACATCCAATTAAATACCATACTTACGCGATTAGACATGTTGCATGATGAACACTTCCATTTTGAGGGTTATATGGGCTGTGTGAACTTTGTTTATAGCTGTTTAAGGCAAGCACGAGCTCCGTGGGCGGAGAGCACGTGATTTAAAGGGGCCGCGCTGCATAAATCAGCGCGTTTATAATGATGCGCCAAAATAGGCAGTTAAAAAAATTAATAAAAAAAAAAAAAACATGGGTTATATTGAGCTGAAACTTCACAGACACATTCAGGAGACACCTAAGACTTATATTACATCTTTTGAAAACATGTTCTTGTGCAGGGACGTGCACAGGGGGGTTGCTCAGGTTGCCCGGGCAACTGCCCATATGCCTTTCTCGACTCACGTTGCCCTTCCGAGGTGGAAAAAAATAAATAAAAAAATCGTACAATGGATGCAGAATTTCACGTAGGCCTAGATAAAAAATAAAATTAAAAAAAATCGCAAAGCCTCATTCACTTCCATATTCGGGCACCCGTCCGAAAGTGAAAGTCAGTAGGGGAAGGGCAAACACTGTTTAGATGGCTGCAGCGCTGCACGCGACCGGCACCTGAGCTGAGCCTGCATGAGCGGCACTAGAAGGAGATTGTCGCGGTTGTCGGGTGAGACGACGTAACGTTGTCGGAAAGGTGATAAAGACCCTGTTATTCTCAGTCCCTAGCCCGTGAGTTTTTTTTTTTTTTTTTTTTTGGGGAGTGCCCTTTTTTTAGGTCAGAGCAACTGCCCCTCAAAATTCCTGTGCACGTCCCTGTTCTTGGGCACCTTTAATATGTAACATTCCCCCCAGATTTTCAAACAGGTTGCTATAATTGTCTCTTGTTAACTGCTGAGCTGTTTGATGCTGCGGAAACGAACAGACAAACCTTCCCAGACCAATTGGAGCATTCCCACAAATCTACATCACATCTGGGACTACATTATCACCAGCTCTCTGTGACCAAAACAATCAGTCTACGATTATTTCCACTTCAGAGAAATTGAAATGAAAAAAAAAAAAAAAAAAATAAAAATCCTATATTCTCTGAGGTGAATTTCAAAGGTAACAACACAAGTTGTACATATGCAGTGACTAGAGCAGGGACCATCTGTACAGGGGCGGAATACATGAATAATACTCTGAGACTCTAAACCTCAAGGCAGTATTTTTATATTGAAGCCATTAGCGTGCGGTGGAAAAAATAGCAGTTCTGTTTCCACAGGCCCTCTCCTGCACTGTCCCTTAACCATCCGATTATCATTGAGACAAAGGGATGTTTGAGAGATTTTAAGGATGTAAAAAGTTCAGGTCACTGCTAAGGGAATTCCTTGGATAGGGGTTGGTTCTGTGACCTAGCTCTAGAGTGATTCCTGACTTAGGATTCAGGAATACTTCACAGTGTAGTATTTGAAAATGGACACAAGTTGTAATTGGCAAAGTAGACTATGCATTTTTTTCTGCCACTGAATTTTACAAGTCAGCATTTTAGACCTAAAAGTAAACATCTGTAATCATTGTATACAGCCTCCTGGCTATCTGTTATTCAGAATCCATTATGTAAACTTTTCACACTGTGTCCTTCCTTAATGGCAGTGTTTTTTTTTTAATCCTGTGACCAGAAGAAAACTTTCCTGCAGAGTTTATCTTCAACATACATACCTGGGAGTTTCAAGTGATCCTGAAGACCTTGATAAGCTGGTTCAGGTGTGTTTAATTAGGATTAGAGATTAACTCCACTGGAACGTGTCCCTCCATGAAGAGGATTGGACACCCCTGCTTAAAGGGATTGTTGTATAACTTTCTTTTTTGGAACACAAAAGGAGAATTTATGGAGAATATCCTGGCCACTGGGGTAGGATTGGGGCTTTCAAGCTTCAAAATGACCCCAGAGTGCAGTGATCAATATGCCTTCTGAAACCATATGATCAGTGGTGGCGTTTTACAAAAACCTATAAGGTATGGCATGATTCCCTTTGGCCATACAACAACATATCTTAACAAAATGTGAACAAAAATCCACTAGCCCACTAAAAGAATGGCCAGAGTCCACGGACATGCACAGACTTCGCAACAATACGAAATCAATGCAAATTCTGAAAGCCCTAACACCGTGTCCTAACCAGACGCAATGTGACACGTGAGAAAATTTATTTTTTCCATGTTAATTAGAGTTTTTTGTACTAACCAGCCGCAACGACAATACACAACAATATTTTAAAAAAGTTTATATTTCTGTGGCATTGTGGCTAGAACATACAAAGAATGACAATGATAATCTCAGGTGCTGATTATGTGCTTTATTTAATGTAAAAAGAAATTGTGAGTTTGAATATCATTTTTGTGACTTTTATAGAAAGCAACAATGGATAGGCATTCACCTCAGATCTTATAAATTAGTTAAAGGAAACAACAGTGTTCAAACTGTCAACTCAAGGTGAACAAACAAGTGTTCTATGAAGAGATTGTTTCAGTCACTCAGTATGTATTTTTAATCATGTTAAAATGGTGTAAGATTTATGAATTTGATAATTTACTTAATTTCTTTGTGAATGCAGTGCACTTGCAGAGAGAGCCCGCCCACATGCTCTTCTGATTGGCTGTGATTTTATGTCTCTCTTGGGTCGAGTCTGGTTTGGACAGATAAATTGTTTGCCATGGAAATCTTATCGCAACGCGTCTGGTTAAGACACAGTGGGCTGCTAAAATTTGCTTTTCAAAGATGGAATTTCTGCCAAAGGCCAACTCAAACAACAGAACTAACTAGCAGCATCATGAGCTGTTTATTTCCCATTTTGGTTGAATGCCAGGGTACGGCAAATGCCATACTCTGCCATACGTAAACGCCGCCCTTGTGTTTTTGTGAGCATTGTTCTTTTGAGTCAAATCTTTTTAGTGAATCAGTTGATCCAAACTTTTCAGTAGTCTGAATGATTTGTTCATGATTGATATGCCAGATATGGATCTCATGACCAACTCACTGACTTGATCCAGTTACAGTGGTTAAGAGCACACTGGATGGGGAATGATTAACAGTGAAAAATAACTTTAAAGCTGCAGTCCATAATTTTTTTTTTTTGGTTAAAAATTATCCAAAATCAATTTTTGAGCAAGTACATAACCAGCCAGTGTTCAAAATTATCTCCTTACCTTAGCCCGGTTCACAATGGTAAGCTTGTAATAATGTTTTCTAATAAGAGCGGTACTGGTGGCTTTCCACAGGAAATTAAAGCATGCAGCGGTTCGTCTTTGCGTCATTACATCACATCTGTTTACATACTGTAGCTAGTAGGCTATGTGGCATGTGGAAGATGCTGCAGGTGGCGAATCATTTCTAGCCTTTTCTCAAAGCAGCTGAAATAATTAAACTTATCATTTTGATGGTGGATTGTAATCCATAAAGGTCCAAATGACAATCATTAGTGACAACTGGAGATTCATCCATAGTCAAAAGCAAAAGTCTTCAGACTGCTGAGTGGCTACAGAAATTGAAATCTATAGGTAACACTAATACACACTAAATAAACAGTCACACAGTGCTGATGTTGTTAACATTAACAATTTGAGAACAAAGTATAACAATTATAATCATTTGCAGGGTTTGACATGATCTGAGCTAAGCAATCGTTAGAATTAATCACCATTTGTAGCGTGATTTATTGTAATGCTTTTTTTCCTCAGTTGGTTAGAACAAAAGTGGCAGATATGTTACTTGTTCAGATGACATTTTCCAGTGAAAATTCTTGTGATTCTGAAGAATTCTCTATGATTCCAAAGTACAGTATCCACACTGATGTGGTGACTGACAGCAAACATTAGATTAATCTGCGCTGAGGAGCCGTGCCAAAGAACAACCCATGTAAAGATGATAAATCTACAAATAACTGCAATTGCAGGTTTCTAACAGAGATGGCGACAAAGAGGCAAAAGTTACGGACTCCAGCTTTAACTTTGTGTGATGAACATATAAATTTTTAGTATAATATTGTATGATCATATAATGATAAGGAAGCTTTGTGTCTCCTGAGGTCTCTTCCTTCTATTCAGTCACAAATTTAAAGAACCCACTGCTGCAGACAAATATCTGATGGGAACAGGGAGGGGGCATAAGTCATCAGGGGGAGTTAGCCTCTGAAGTGGGCCATCATGAGGGGCTAATTTGACAGAAATGCGGGGAGGAAGACTGATGATCACTGGGCATGTGGTTGAAAAACAAAGAGGGAGGGGCTGATGGATGAAGAAGGGTCGGAGAGGTAAATTGGAGAGACAACAGAATGAACAAAGTAAAGCCTGAACTGAGCAGTGTTTGGGTGGTCTTTGAGTCACAGTGGACTTCCATGAAAAAAGTGTATCTTCCTTTTCTTAGATCTACCTTCACATTACCCTAAAATGCAATGGAAATGAAATTCTCTCTCTCTCTCTCTCTCTGTGTGTGTGTGTGTGTGTGTGTGTGTGTGTGCACGCACACTTTTTTTGTGATTTACGAGGACACAAATTTGTATAATGACATGGGTATTACACTGGAATTATGTCGTAAACATGAAATATGAGGACATTTCATGAGTCCTCATATTTAAAATAGCTTTAAAAACATACTAAACAATGTTTTATTAAATATGTAAAAATGCTGAATGTTTTCTGTGATGGGTAAGTTTAGGAGTAGGGGTAATGTAGGGGGATAGAATGTATAGTTTGTATAGTATAAAAACCATTGCGCCTATGAAATGTGTGTGTGTGTGTGTGTGTGTGTGTGTGTGTGTGTGTGTGTGTGTGTGTGTGTGTGTGTGTGTGTGTGTGTTTTGGAGTTCAATCATTATCATGCATGCCTTACTGGGAAACAAGAGTGTCTGTATTTAGAATAGATGGGTCTTGACAGGGGGGTTATTAATCGAAAGCACTGGGCAATGTGTTTGCACTCAAATTTATTAGCAAGTCAAATGCCAAACTTTGATGTCTCTGTGTCAAAAAAGTATTGCATATCATCTGAAAGCAGGAAAGTTAACACTAATGAGAACCTCTAACATTCTTCAATCTGTGATAAGGGCCTCTTTAAAACTAGAGTGAAAGGTACAATCACAAAAATATGGCATATGCATTTAACTAACTCCAACTAGCTGAAGAAAAATAGCTTACACTATAGCATAACAAAAGTTTCACTGGTATACCAGCTTAGACAATCTGGTTTTCAGCTGGTTTTGCTGATCTCCTAGACTGGCCAAGTTGGTTGTCAGCAAGTCTAGCTCAACTCCCAACCTGGTTAAATTGGTATTCAACTTGCTTATTGGTCAGCTGGTCTTCCTGGCAATTGCCAAAAACAACCCAAATAGACTGCCCTAACCAGCTTGGTCAGAATGGGAGAGCTAAGACGTCTATATATTTTTAAAATAAGGATAGAGGTAAGCATCAGGCTGTAGCTCACAGACCATATCATATCCAATGTCTCACAGCTCTCCAATTAGTCAAGGATTATCTAGCAGTGAGGATGGACAGACCTCAATGAAATATCAAGCTGTTCAAAAATCCAATATTCCCTCTAAATCCCTCAGAACAGTGCTTCCCCACAGCTGGGAAGTTTGGTCCAGTCTACAGTAGGGTGGGTAATGGTGGACAGCAAGTCTAATATTCCACAGAGAGGCAGGGGATAAATGGTGTCCATTGTGTGGACAGAGTTCCCTGTCATTTCACAGTCATGCTAATGGCTCTAATCTGACAGTAGGCTCTGGCAGTCGGCTCTTTGCTCCTTGCCTTTTTCCTGGCGTCCCCCCTCTACCTCCAGCCCCTTCACATTCCTGTCCCCCGTGTCATCCGCAAGGAACAGGCAGCATTACATGCCTGTTTGTTCCCTTTGTCATACAGCCTTCCCAGCTATTAGGGTTTAAGTTAGGAGGGGCAGTGGTTTTGGGGTTAAAGACTGAGAAAACTGGTGTTGTGAGGGGAAGGATGGTGGGTTTCTGCCTGAGACCACTAAGCTCATATGCTGGCCCACATTCACTTTACCCCTGCTGGTCACTAGCCATTGTTTCTGATCAGTCAGGAATTTGCTCATGCAAAGCCCTCTTTGACTGAAAAAAGAGGAAGACAGTTCAATATATGTAATGAGGACTGATGTTAGAAGGCAGGGTAAACCATGGACCGTTGAGTTTGATCCATTGAAAATGACAGCAGAGATTTTGCTTAGACTCACTCTGACTATAGGGCAATGAACCTACAGATTTTTAGCCACCTACGTCTACCATAGACACTTGCAGATGTGTAAAGTGTGGCTGCAGCCTCCTTATTATGCGAGCAGCCTGAGCAATTGAGCTGAAAATTGGTACGCCAAGACAATCTAAAGCCATGTGGGTCGAGCAGGGATGAGAGTGAATCAGCTTAAAATACCAAGGTAATCTACTCTGACAGGCCCAAACGCAATTGGAATTTAACGACACATGGATGCTTCAGAAACTCATGGGTATTCGGGATTGTTTTCATCCTGTTTTGGCCCATCAGTCCGCTAGATAATGGAGAAGGTTGCTAAGAGTTTAAGATGTATCTTCAGTGAGGTGAGGTGAAGTAATGGCTTCTAATATGCGTGTAAGGCTTCTAATATGCGTGGCCAAAAAAAAAAAAAAAAAAGCCCAACGTTGGTATTTGTAGACGGCTCAGTTCCTGTCTGGCAAATTTAATCCAAGCACAAAGTTGGTCTCAGGACTTACCACTCAGTGTTTAATTAGTGACTGTTAAAAGTTTAAAGTTTAAACCAGGGATTAGAAGTCTGAGTGAGAGGATTAGTCCAAAATACCAGCCTGGGTTTGGAAATAGATTCAAGGCTTTAAATGCATGGCAGAGTTCATCTCGATGTGGAAAAAGAAACCCAGAAAGGTGTCATTTGAGCCAATCAGTTATGGATGGGTGGTTCTTACGGATGTTGGTGTGCAAATGGATTGCAAACCTCATGGTTGTGTTTGTCAGGCAGATTCCTGACATAAGCAATGCCTGACAACTTAATTTATCAATCTGTTAGATGGACACTTCTCCCCAAAGATTGAATGCCTTGATTTCACTCAGAATTTTAATAGGTCTGACTGCTTTTGACCTGTGGGATAAAGACTCTATTTCCACAAGGGCAACCCCAGAGTTGTGGTTTGCCTAAGAAAGACAGCCTCAGCCGAGAAACACTTGCCAGATGAAAAGTGATACAAGGGTTAAAAAATGGCTGGAAATAGTTCTAATGGGGGCAGCAGGAGCACAAAGTGCTCTCTAATTTCAGTCTAATTTTCTTTGAGAGGAAAATGACAGGTTAAGTTGAATGGTTCCCCTTAATATTTACCATTTCTCCTGACATTTTCCTCTGCGGTGTTCTAGTGAAAATATCAGGCAGATTAACATTTCTGATGGGTAAGCCAAGAATCCCTGCAGGAATCACATTGGGGACTTAATTTCTGCACCGCAACGACGGCATAAATGATCCCTCTGCTTATAATTAGATATCGGGACACTGTTGTAACTTTGGAACACGCTCTGGCCAAGTGAAAATTAGTCACAGTTCAACAGATGTCTGTAATTTTTGTAAAAAGGATATGAAGTTAAGTAAAGGTTTTCAAGCCAGCTTCAAACCCAACATAAACATTCCCTCCCACAAAGGGCAAAAAGTGGAGGATGATATGCTTAGTCTACATTCCAGATACAATTCTGGGGTTTATCCCAAATGACAAATCACACACTTAGCCGGGAGACAGTGGCCATTTGGGAATGTGTACCAGGGTTGCTCTGGGTGCTCCAGACGTAAGAGAGAATGAATTCCACTTATTCACTGGACCATGAATGGACTTCAGAGAGTTTTACCCCCACCACAGCCGTCTTGCACCCAAACTTCCCTTTGAGCTAAGCACCCTCTCTTAAATGCACCTATAGTCCATTCAGAACAATTTGTTGCTGTTTTTGCAGGGATTTTGAAAAGATGTCATTTTTAACATTAATGCATATGGAATGAGTTTAAGTAATGGCAGCCAACACAACTGATATAACCACTAAAATTATTGAAAATGTTATGAAAAAGTCATTTCTGTGGGGGCTTACAACTCTTTTTGAATGCAAGGCAGACAACCACCAGTACCGTCCATAAGTTAAACTTGAAATATGGGAACATTATAAAAAAGTTAAGAATGGATTATGCCATCTTGTATCTGTATTCAAGGCATGTTATCCTCACAAATACAGGCATTCATGTCCTGATGAGATCAAGAGGTATTCAGGGATCTCAAGAAGTAGAGGATGTTTCAGTCCAAATGGTTGGTCTATACATACAGCAAACACACACACACGGACATATAATTATAGGGAAGATACTTACAACAAACACAACTGTGCAATTTACAATACAATGTTAATTGTGTAGCATAGTGCACATTAGTGTAATTTTTAGATTTCATCGTGAACACTACAATCTAAGAACTGTATTGTATCTTATATTTGTCAATAAGGAAACTTAAATCACTGTAGCCAAACAGACATACAAACACTACCACTGGCCTTAAATGCTTTAACCAACTACTCATTATTTTAATATATGTGTTAACATATTTCACTAAAGCCACTGCAGTCTACCTCATCCCACACAAAGCTATGGACTGTCTGGATCAGCAAGGCAGCATGTGATTTAGGCAAAATATGCAATTCTCATTAGGGTCTGGAGTTATGGGCTAGCCAGACCCATAGTCCTCTGTCTCAATTAATGGCAACGACATCCACAATGAGAACAAATCACCTGGGTTCTCCAGACAGTCGGCTTCCATCTCCGAAGAGTCGGACAGATTCACTTGCAGACATCTGGTCCATTTACAAATTGGAAAATGCAATTTAAAGAAGAAAAAAAAAAAAAAAGGAAACATCAAGAGAGAATTCTGTGCAGACTGAAGATTCTGCAGGAATCAAACCAAATTCCCCTCTGCACTTCTGTGTCTGGCCAATAATTAATATTGTTTACCAGAAGCAAGAGAGAGAGAGAGACAGTAGGAAACAATCTATAAAATACAAACTTGTTATTTTGAGTAAATGTTGCATTGCTATTTCAATTACCCCTTTCCCCACGTAACAAAGCTCTTTTTAAAGACCAGCCTTTAATCCAAGAGTAAATATAAACAGTTTTCCACATAAAGCTGGGCCATAAAGTTTTAAATTCATTAAGGCTCTGGAGAGAAGACAAACCCATCTGTAACATCATAAATTTCATAGATTCACCCAATATTTGTCAATACGTTTTTTGTTCATGCACTTTTTCTTTTTTCTTTTTTTTTTTCAATTAGGGTTCTTACTCTGAACTTTAGACTGATATTAATAAAGAGAGAAATCTGTGTGAATTTCTGTCTTTTGCAAAACACAAGAGGATATATTTTGAAGGATATTTGGATCTATGGAGATATTTGGATCAAACAACACTTTCATTTTTATGAAAAGTGTTTCATGGAAGAAAAAGACATACTAAGTTTGAGGATGAATAAACTATGCAAACTATCCGTTACTTTGAAATCCAAATGGGCATTTCCTTTCTTTTTCTTTTTTTATGGAATGTTGTTTATTATAAATGATTTATCAGATTTAGCCTACTTTTTTTCTTTCTTTCTCATCTGTCAAGCAGTTTAGTTTGGAGATTCATCATAATATGAAAAAACAAAAAAACACCACAATTACTGTTTTTATGCCATATATAGCATGTAATAGCGGTCAAACTCACTAAAGAAATGCCTTATAAAGTATACTCAGATTATTGTTGATAAGAGTCAAAACAAGCATCTAAATGTTTACATCTCCCATCGAAACTGTCCTTTATTTTTGAGAACAGTCACTTCAACCGCTACATTTTCTAGTTATGTTGCCCTCAGGCTATGTACATTAGTTCATTGATCTTTACTGATCTTGAGGTTCCTAAAAGGTCAGACTAGGCTAGCAGACTAGAACTGTTGTTGTTTTTTTTTTCTTTCTTTCTTTTTTTTTTTCTTTCAGTCTTAAGATATTGATTCTTGAATGATACCACTAAAAACAGCTTCAGAGAAGGGGAATACCTAAAGAGCTGTTTAAAACGCTGATGCTTTATATTAGTTTTTAAACAAGATCACAAAAAGAAGAACGAACGAAGGGCTTGCTTCCATTTCAGTGCTGTCGTGTCTCAGAAAGGATTGAGTCTTGTGGGGGATTACGTCGCTCCCATAATGACAGTATGTAATAATTAATGGGATTAGGAGATTACATAGCGTTCTTCCAATCTGCGCCCAGGGCCATACTGCCTGTACTATCTCTACACTTATCTGATCTCGTCATTGTGCCCCCCTGTTTGAGCAACGTCTTATTCTGGGCAACAGGCTCCAGTCTTCAGATACACGGAACTCAATGCAAACAGACAGCAAACAAGGGATAAGCAATTCAGCAGAAATAATTGCTGCTGTTTGCATGACCTTAAATCATTGTTGACATGACATGTTCCTGGGATAAAAAAAAAAAAAAATTAATAAAAAAAAAACAGAGTCAATGTAAGAGCAGTAATTATACATACAATGGTAACAGATCATTGCTATTGGGCCAGTTTGTGTTTCATTAGTGCAATAACTAATCAGCTAACCAGGAGTTAATGATTATCAATATGATACAAGAAATCCCCAAATGTGTTCAAAAATATATTGGACAGATGCAATACTAAAAGCCAGCATAACCAAAACTAGTATATAGCTACTGTACACCGACACAAAACCCATTAAGGACATGCAAGTAGCCAAGACGAGTGTACCATCTAGAAACCCATTTTGTTCTATTTTAAATGAATGCTCAGGGTTCAATACAAGTTAAGCTCTATCGACAGCTCTTGTGGCATAAAGTCAATTACCAGAGAAAATTGAGACTCATCTCACAGCTAAGAACAGCAAAAATTGCATTTAAAAAGCGCATGTGCAGCTTGTATTTTAGCACTTGAATTCATACAAGTATGTTTTATTAGAACTGTGAACTTCCAAAATGACTAAATAGTCATTTTTAATTTTGTAGCTAAATGGTTCTGGGCGATCTGAACTTCTAGTTGAACTGTTTTCAACATGGATAATAAGAAATAATTCTTAAACACCAAGTATTTCAGCGACTGAAGACTAGAGTAATGATGAAAATTCAGCTTTGATTGCAGCAATAAACTAAAATAGTTCATTTAAATTGTATTAATATTTCAGTATTATTCTTTTTACTGTAATTTTTTGATCAAATAAATGCAGCCTTAGTGAGCATAAGAGACTTCTTTCAACAACGTTTAAACAAATCTTTCTTCTGACCCCAATGTTAGTGCACGTTAATGTACGTAGAAAAAAAAAAAAAAATACAGATGAAACCGCACAGATTATAATAATGTGGTAGACCAATTTTTAAAGGTCTACCAAATGAATAAAATAACAGTTTTCCCATACTAACAGAGCATGACACATTGATATAATCACTTCTGCTATTACTGGTAAGTTTGGACCCACTTTATATTAAGTAGCCTTAATTACTATGTACTTACATTTAAATTAATCATTTGATACAATGCACTTATTGTGTACATACATGTTTTTACATTGTAGTTATATTTTAAAAACACCTGCATGTAATTACATCTGTAATTAATTTCTGTAATTACACTTATAATTACACTGTTGACCCATCCCATACACCTTGACCCACCCTTAAACCTACCCCCTCCACCAAAGCTTTCCCTAACCTTATCCGTATCCCACCTCAATAGCTGCAAATGTGTTTTGCAATTCAATATGAACCCAATAAGTACATTGTACTTATTTTTTGATGTAAGTACATAGTAGTTAAGGCCACTTAATATAAAGTGGGACCGTAAGTTTTAATCAATGCAGACAACTCTCAAACACAACTCCAGAGAATGTTAAAAACAACAACAAAAAAAAAATAAAAATAAAAAAAATACAGCCATGAAAAAGCCAACTTGTCTTTGTGTTATGCACTAAAATGCTAGGCAGAGAACCGGAGGAAAAAGTCTGTCTGAGAGCACTAAACGTAGCCGGACATCTCTTAAATGAATGAGGCACGAAGGGGATTACCTCACCACATTTGTTCTGTTACGTTTTCAACACACATAAAAGCAACTTCTCAATGTCTGTTACAATTCTAATTTCGACCAAGGAATGGAGGGAGGGTGCAGGGGAAATCAAAAGACGCCACGCTGGTTTGTGGATGGAATGTGACAATGCTAATTATTGCGTGCAAAGCTACACAAACCAAAATTCAACCTGATAATGGAAGTCTTTTCCTTTCAAAAACTCATTCTAGTGTCACAATTGTGAAAATTACTCCCACATTCTTTCCGTTCGATACTTAAGCAACCTTTTTCTTCATTTTCGAAGCAAATTATTGTTAAATCAATGTTAAACAAACAATAAAATTAACTTTAAAATGTCTGTCACGATGGCAGGCACATTGAAAGATAACTGTAAATTTGATGAATTTATAAATTGAGAAATATTATTATCCCAGGCTCATTGAGGGACAAATTGTCTTTAAATAAATTCAATTATAATTAAAAATCTTTCTCGCTAATGCTGTAAACTATATATAGGGAGCCCTTACTTACACATTACTATAATATTAAAGGTTACAATTAACAACAGACCCCAAATTCTTAAATTGAGTTGCTGTTTATTTTTAGATATAATAATCAACACTCACATAAAATGTTATGCAAACATGTAAATTGCATATATATCAATGTTAAAATATGTTCATTTACACAATGGCTGTCATAACTTGTTTTCATGATAGATTTATTTAAACATACATTAAACTATACATTAAATACAGTAAAATATAAGTAAAATATTTAAGTAAAATATAATGAATATATAGGCTATGTAGTGCATATATGTAGCGAAAGAGTTCATTTCTAGGAAACACTTTGGAATAATGGTCCGTCATTAATAAGTAACTATGCAGGAAGTAATGCAGGACTAATGAGTAGTACTACATTAACACTTCAGCTACTACTATTAACTAATATAGAAACAAGCTTAACTAATCAGTAAGTAATATTAAATTTAGGACTAAGATAGTTCCCTATTAGATAATGATTAATTAGAGAATGAGATTGGCATCATTAAGAACTAATAGGTAACTATGACAAATTATAAAGAATTACTAATTAATTACTAATCACAACATTAAAGTGTCTGAGATGTGAGCAATTGTCTTTTATATTTACTCTCAACGTGGTCATAAAATGCATCACTAATTACACGTGTACCTAGTCATTCTTCAAGAACTACCAGTGATCTGGACCATTATTTTAAAGTGAAAAAGATGTTTTAACTTTAAAATAATGGTCCTGATCACTAGTAGTTCCTACATAGTGACTATGTAACACTTGAGTAATTAATGATGCATTTTATGACAATATTCAGAGTAAAAATGATGACTGATTATGGCTCAGACATACAATAATGTTCTTTACAATTTGTCCGTTAGTTAATAGGTATTAATGATGGTAATCTCATTAGGTAATTATAGATTAGCTAATAAGGAACTATCTTCTAAATGTGATATTACTTACTGATTAGTTAAACTTGTTTCTATATTAGTTAAAGGTGTCCTAGAATTAAAAAATGAATTTATCTTGGCATAGTTAAATAACAAGAGTTCAGTACATGGAAAAGACATACAGTGAGTCTCAAACTCCATTGTTTCCTCCTTTTTATATAAATCTCATTTGTTTAAAAGACCTCCGAAGAACAGGCAAATCTCAACATAACACCGACTGTTACGTAACAGTCGGGGTATACGCCCCCAATATGTGCATGTGCCAGCCCATGTTCGAGGCATTACACAAGGGCAGGACGTCTGGATGTGCACAGCTGAATCATCAGACTAGGTAAGCAAGCAAGGACAACAGCGAAAAATGGCAGATGGAGCAATAATAACTGACATGATCCATGATAACATGATATTTTTAGTGATATTTGTAAATTGTCTTTCTAAATGTTTCGTTAGCATGTTGCTAATGTACTGTTAAATGTGGTTAAAGTTACCATTGTTTCTTACTCTATTCACGGAGACAAGAGCCGTCGCTATTTTCATTATTAAACACTTGCAGTCTGTATAATGCATAAACACAACTTCATTCTTTATAAATCTCTCCAACAGTGTAGCATTAGCCGTTAGCCACAGATCACAGCCTCAAATTCATTCAGAATCACATGTAAATAATATAACAGTATACAATACTCACATAATCAGACGCATACATGCAGTATGCATGACGAACACTTTGTAAAGATCCATTTTGAGGGTTATATTAGCTGTGTCAACTTTGTTTATGCTGTTCAAGGCAAGCGCGAGCTCCGTGGGCGGGGAGCAGGAGATTTAAAGGGGCCGCACAGCATGAATCGGCTCATATTTAATGATGCACCAAAATAGGCAGTTAAAAAAATTTATTAAAAGAAATCTATGGGGTATTTTGAGCTGAAACTTCACAGACACATTCAGGGGACACCTTAGACTTATATTACATCTTGTAAAAAAACGCTCGATGGCACCTTTAATAGTAGTTGCTGAAGTGTTAATGTAGTACTACTCATTAGTCCTGCATTACTTCCTGCATAGTTACTTATTAATGATGGACCATTATTCTAAAGTGTTACCCATTTCTCTAGCGAACTAACAAGCTGTGGACACTGAATGACATTTCTGAAGTAAATGCTACATGACATATTGTTTACAAGCTGTTTTATTGATGTCTTTCTGCGGGTGAAACTCTGAAATATTGAGTGATTACACAAGATACATTTCAGTAAGTTGTACTGTATTTTTTAAACATACCTTCAGATGTTCATTTAAATATTATTCTGCAACTAGTATTACCCCTTAAATGCATGACTGTTTCACCAATCGTTCTTACATATTGGCATATATCTAACACGGAAGGATCAATACCTGTCGCGATAATATAAAACTCCTCTGATATTAGAGTAACAATTACAGAAGAATAAAATAAAGCATATGTTGTTACATTTTAGAGGTTGAAAGGGCTCAGTTTGAGCAGATGTTTTATTTCATCATCACTGTCCTCGTCAGAGCTCATTTCCCAGTAAATTCAGCAAATAATAGGCTAGTTTTATGTTTGAGGTCACGAATATGAGCCCATTCGCGATCTCAAACGTATTCTCAAAACTATATAATTTTCAACATCTTCAAAAATCAATATTTCGATCGCTAACAGCTTCACCAGATCCATCCAGTAACAGTTACAGTCATATTTGATTGCGTCCAGTACTTGCTCTGCAGTAAATCGCTCAGACATTTCATGTTTTTCTTATTTTTTTTTCTGTCTGAATGAGTCGTCACTTCAGCATTGTGTATCAGACATTGCCACCTTGTGGAATAAAGGTGAACTGCTCTTATTCCATCATCTAAGATTCAATTATTGTTGTGAAGAAAAAATATACGTACACTCCTACACAGCTCGGGTCGTTAGCAACCCTATACAATTTTTACAAAAAATGAATACAAAAATAGGCATTCTTTTATAATTTTATGATATTTTTCTTGTTATATTCTTTATAATGAATTGATTGAGGAATACCAAGAAGGTTGATGTCTAACTTTAAAAAATTAATGAGGAGGAGGGTAGTGAATGATGTCCCGGGTCACTAAAGACCCGAGGTATGCATTTAAGGGTTAAAGAGGAAGAGATGATCATGTTCATGCTTGGCGCTGAAATGAGGCGCATGTACATTGATCTGTCACGCCACATCAAAGAGTGACAAAATGGCATTTATTGTTTGAATAAAATGGACAGAATTTGAGGGATGAGAGGACGTTTCTTATCAAAAGTAAAAAACAAAAAAACAAAAAAAAAACCACAGAGCTTATTGCGATTATTGGTGGTTATTGGTGGTTAAAAGTTGTATACAGCTCTGTATTCATTGGTATACATGTGTACCGAACCGAAAGACACACACCAAAATTTTTCGGTACAAATATGTGTACCGTTACACCCCTAATGTATATATGCCTTCAGTTTTATCTGAGGCAGATGACCATGAACCTGGCGATGTTTTATTACGTTGGTTGTTGTACATGTCCTGGCAGTTCAGAAATGAATTGTCTGGTGAGTGTCGTCAAAAGGTTAATGCTCTGCTGCATTTGAAAATAACATAGAACCTATACTAAACCTACAGTATATATTATAATGTACGCTATTACCAATAGTTTTGACAAAGGCAAGCATTAGATAAACATACAACTGCAGAACTAAACATTTAGTTTTAACTTGCTTCTACAAGTTTTCAGCTCTTTTATCATGACTTTTGTTTCATGGGGCTTGAAACCAAGCAAATCAAGTGCATTGCTGTACCAGGTGAGCTACCAAGCAAGTTTACTATTGTAGAAAAGCCAAACATATGGAGCTGGTTATGTGATGCAAATGTCAAAATGTATTAGTTTACAAATCATGCACTATGTTAAAAGTGATTTGAGCTTGTAAAATAGTAAATAAATCTTTATTAATCTGCCCCTGCAATCATAATCTGTGCAAAACAAAAGTTGTTAGCGTTTTACTCTGTTTATTACTAACGTTCACTTCAGTTGGAAAGTGCAGAGAATTGTATGTATAGGTACATTTTTGTAGTAGATAGAGGCACATTTTTCAAATGAACATAGGTTGGATTTTAAGCAAAAGAAACAGCAAGAGAAAGGGCAAATGAAAGACATAAACACCCTTCTAAAAGAAACAAAAGTTTTTTGAAGGCTTCACAGTTGGAACATACAGAAAGATACAGCGAGACGGCAGAAAGAGCCACATCAATGGCGCCATATATTCAAAGAGCAACAAACAGAGAGAAATGAGGTACAAAACCGGAGGGAGATGATCACCAACATGTTGGAGAAGCTCTACTTGGAGCATACTGTTCTGTTGGGATGAAGTCATGAATGCTGTCCTGCAGAGCCGAGTTTATTCACTCGCTGCTCTGCCATGCTGTGGCTCCTCTGGTTCCTCTTCTTTTCTTTGGACACCAAAAGACAGCCACTGACTGAAGCTTTTCAGCACACATCACCAAGCCTTTGTGGAGCATAATCAAAGGACATGAATGTGCACCACAGCCAGGAATCGTCATGATTTGTCAGAGCACTGGGTCTGAAAGGACAGGTTTTGCCACATAGTTGGCTACAATGACCGCCAACGTTTTGGAAAGATGACAGACTTCAGAGATCTGCTTGTGTTCAAACATGAAATGATTTATGTCAAGCAAAAAGAATATCTAAAATAAAACCGTGGCATTACTTACTTAACCTAATATCATTCAAAACCAGTATGCTGTTGTTGTTGTTGTTGTTGTTGTTGTTTTTTTTGCATAGAAAATAAATAAATAACAGCATATAGGTTTAGAACAACATGATGATGCGTAAAAATGGGTGAAATATTCCTTTTCATGTTTTCTATGATCATCGTAGCTACTAATGGCTGATTTTGCACGCTAAGCACAGAATACGTAGCGGCTTGGTTTTTCCATAGACCTGTTTAATTAAACAGGGTTGTGTCCTCATGTGACCTAATTGTATTCAAGACAACAAATACTTTGGTTTACCAAAAGATAAATCATCCCAGTTTTAAATTAAAGCTTAAATTAAGGTCTTAAATGTTTCACTGATAAAATACAACACACACCGTTGGGACTTGAAGTCATCTTTCATGCAGATGTTTCTATGTACTAGTATCTATCATCAAAAAAAAAAAAAAAAAGTCTGTTTCTGTATTCTGGGTCATTGCTGTGAGTGGGGTAACTTAAGATCTTGAAAATGGAAAAGTACTTCTTATGAAATATTCATCATACTTGCTTTTGCCTTATGATATACACTGTATGCTGTCCACATGTGTTCATATTTTGCTGAATGCCCCAGTAAAGCCTTTGAAGGTATATACATGGATGCAGAATATAACAAAGTAGTTTAATAAAGTGCATGTAATAAAGTTAGACTGTCATATTCTTAATAAGTATTTTTGTCTTGTTTTACAATAAAAACTGTCTAAATATTCTTACAAGATAAAATTACTAGAGCAGCAACCGCATAAAATATCAAGTTGTTTTCAGAGAAAATAATATATTAATTATTAAATTACGTTCATTTTTAAGCATGAAATCAAAACATTTTCATTATATTTGAGTTTAAAAATATATAAAATAATAAAAACACATTTACCTCAAAATATATTTAAAAAAAAAATATATATATATATATATATTCATTCCGTGGTGAAGAATTATTGAGATCACAATTCTGCTTTATTTTCACTGAGCAGCCACTTAACCCCGGGAAACATTTCTTAATAGATTTTACTGTCACTTCAGATGAACAGCATTTGCTAAATAGCAAGTACCAAGGTCACTGGCTGATTAATGTTTGCATGTGTCTGTGCTTTGTATTGTGCATGATGATGTCATCAGCATGACCAATATTTCAATGACTTCCTCCTCTCTCCATTGTCAAGGGTCTATTGCCATTTCCCTAATCACAGACATTATGAGCACACGGAACAATTTCCCCATTAAAGTACCATCAAGGATCTATTGAGAAAACAATCTGACCACATAATCATCACTCCCCTGCTAGATCACTGCCAAACCCTAATGAGAAACAGAATATACAGCATAGTGAGGGGTTACATCTGAATAAACATTAGTCTGACAAATAATATTTTTAATTAGGTTAAACTGAAAAATATTTGCTTATTTAATGGCCATGTGTTTTTGAATAATATATAATTAGCATGTCAGTGCTTCCAAGACAATTGATTTACACATCAAAAATCATTTATTCATAAAATGATTAAATGATTTTATATCAAAAATTATTTAATCATTTTAGTCATTTATAAAGTGGTACAATTAGACAATTTACCCTAAGGGCCCTATTTTAACGATCTAAGCGCATGTGCACTTAGGGCATGTCCGAATCCACCTTTGCTAGTTTAAGGATGGGAAAAATGGTCGGCGTGCCCGACGCATGGTCCAAAAGCTTTAAAGCTCACGAGCAGATCATCTACGGGCAAAGCCGGATTCCACCAAAGAATTTTTATATTTATGCACACAATAATAATCTTTTACATTGTAATCCTTTTATTTTTAATATTTGGCATGTTTGTGTGCTGCTGCACATCCCTGTGTGTAATAAGCAGAGTGTACGTGTGTTGTGCACCCGCATATAGGCACATATTACTAAAAAGCTCTTTAAATAACAAAAAAAAAAAAATATTGCGCCATTGACTTTAGACCAGGTTTCAGTTGGTCAATGGCGCAGTCTATTTCAGTTGCCTCAAAATAGTAACACGCCAACAATGGGCCTGAACACACCTTGTTTTCAGACCAGCATGCCCATGGACGCACAAATGGACGCACATGCATTTGCTATTTAAACAACGTAGCTCAGGACGTGAAAATGATAACTGCGTCGGGCTTAAACTAGCAAAAAACACCTGCGTCGCACCTGGCGTCGCATTGCGCCGAGTGTATGATAGGGCCCTAAAAGTGCAAAGCTTCATATGGAAATTACATCTAAGCAGACACATGCAACATTAAAACTCTTTCATATTCATTGCCTAGCAATGAATAGGTAGCATTTTTCGCTGTCGAATTGTCCAACCTACTGTTAGGTCGGTAGAAAATCTGACAAATCGAGAGAACGCCGGACCAAAAAGAGAAAATAATACAGTCAGTCCTGATTCGCTTGGCATTCACACTGTCGTTTTTAACATCGAACCTAAAGATACAAACCCCCCCCCCAAAAAACTGCTTTTATGATGTATATTTTGCTGATCTTGTCAAACATCCAAAACAGTGCTGTTTGCTGGGCTAAATGCACTTGCTGTATGTGCGTATGGGAGCTGAGAACCTGTGAAGAGCTTATAAAATGTGTAAAAGGGTCAAAACAGTGGCAAGAATCCCTCCGTTGCACACACAAATGAAGATCTGCTGTGAGGAGACGCAGTTCTTATGCCTGTACCGAACTGTGATGGGCAACATTGTGACTATGACAAGAAAAAAACAGGTATACTTGAGCATTCTGTTCTTTTTAGGGTGGAATCTTGTGACATCACGTCCTGTTTTTGATTCGTTTACATGTCTTTGGTTTCGAACTGCACCAAAGTTTGTTTGTTAAGTGGGCTGAGACCGCTTCTTTGGTGCCCACCAGGGTTCAGATGGCAGCATTCACAAACTAACTGAGCAATCGCATCAGAGTTCGTTTTAATCGAGCCAAACATGGCAAGTGTGAACCCACTCTAAATCTCAGAAACTCATTCAATCTTGTGTTTCTAAACTTGTCATTTAATTAGCATGCCAAACAGTAGCCTGTAAACTGTAAAATGAAGTCAAGCTTCATCTAAGAGTTCAGTTAATACAGAACTCCTTGAAACTGCAAAACTAAATTAGGATCAAACAGGGGGCAGACGAAGCAATTTGCGATAAAATCTCAGTGAACTTCCATTCGATTTCTTTCTAAATTGTCACCAAGTGGCAACAACATTGCATTGACTAGTCAGTCTCACCAATTACTCTGTTGGTCAATATCAAAACGTGTGGCACATTAATGCATTCAAAACAGATGCTCATTTTCTCCATTTTACTGTGGTATAATAGGTAAACAAAACTTGCTTCCACTTAACCTAACAGGATCCCACTCCCCAGTACAGTATATTTGATAATTCAGGTAAACAAAGATTCTATTTCAAGGTCCTTGCCTCATAATTGTATCCATAATGAACTTTCACATAATGAATATTCATTCACGGCTTCACACTCTAGGATTGTCTTCTGGTTACAAGGCCACTAATTGAATTGCTTGTGTGCAGAGGACAGCCGATTGCTCTTCGTTTTTTTTTTTTCCTTCACATAATTATGTTCTCTGCTGCCAATCAAACCTGCCAGCCCTGTTTGTTTAGACTGAGCCAATTTGTATCCCTTGTAACCTCATATATCTAATTTACAGTTAGCTGTATGAATATACAGCTAAAATTTAGAGTAATTAAAGCAAGCACACACAAAAACACTCAGTTGCAAATAACACTGGACTGTCACTGCCCTGGGTGGGCTTGCATTGATGGATTTTATTGACAGCAATTAATCAAATCTCCTACTGAATCACATGTGAATATCACAGATCACAGAGTCTGCTTGTGTTGGAGGTATAAAATAAATATGCTTTTTTTAGTTTTCCAAAGCTTTTTTATCCAAAAAATGATTTCCGTAAACAGTTGAGACCAAGTGTGACATCTTTCAAAACACAAACTGTATATTAGAGTTGCCAAAAGTACCGACTTTGGTCCCAATCTGTACTGAAATTTAAAAAATGTGACGCTTTGAGCGCTGTTGAGTGGATTCGTAAACATCTATGATTGGCCATTGTGTTGATGCACTCATCATATATGTCTGTGATTGGCTACAATGATAAACACACAACAGTGTTTGAAAGTACACGGAAGTGTTTGGATTGGAAAGTGCTTTGAAAGCGGGAACATTTGAAAGCAGGCATCTATCAGCGGACTGGTCCGTGATATACACCTGTTTTCAAATGCTTCCGTGCGCATCTGTGTAAGCGCTTGGTGAAGAGCTTCATTGATGACTATTTACAACGTTTTTACAGCATTGATCATTGAAGCAAATCACAGATCCGATGAGTCGTGAACACAATGGCCAATCAGAGGTGTTTACGAATCCACTCAACAGCACTCAAACTGTCACAATTTTTAAATTTCAGTACCGACTAGGTACCGAAGTCGGTAATTTTGACAACTGTATTATCTATATAATGTGACAAAAGACATAATCGGATGGATGGATGGATGGATGGATGGATGGATGGTCACCTTGACAATCCATATTAAATTTCATTCACTTGTTTCCAGTTCAATCAGGAACAGATTTCTTTTAACAAACAAACTATTTATTTAAAAATCACTGGACTACATAAAAAGAAATGACAAGACCATCTTCAGTTGTAAAAAACACAGGAAGTAACTCTGGCAAATATATGTCACATGATCCGCACACATCACATGACTACCAAGTTGTCCACATTGTATGCTTGCTAGAGCTGATGGTATTCCTCACTTCTATTTATGTAGTCCAGTGATTTTTAAATAAAGAGTTTGTTTGAACATTTTATAACCTGGATGTTTTAGAAAGTCATGAATCTACATTGACAGTTTAAATAGGGCTGTAAAACAGGGTAGAATTACTTTAGAGCGATTAGTTAAAAAAAAGTGATAAAGCATTAAACGTAATTAGTCATGTCTGTTGAATCCGGAACAAGGACTCAAGGGTCTCAAAACACATTTTTCAATGCTAAACTACTTGTGGCAAAATGGATTGCTGTGGACTGTAGGCCAGTGATAGGCTTATGTTAAATAAGACATAACGATATATATATAGACTTCTAAAGCTATGTTTTGTAATGTTTATTCAATGTTTTTTTTTTTTTTTTTTTTTTTTTTTTGTCTGCCACAAATATGCTTTTTTAAAATTATTTGCTAAGTAGCTGATTAACGAATCAATTGACAGCCCTTGTTTTAATTATTATGATTGTAAAAATTACGTAACGTAATGGAGTGCCCTAAAAATAACAATTACAATAGCTCAGCTGCTCTGCTCTGAAAATAAATAGTCTTGCTCTTGTATGGTGGTGGATTTCTGCACATGCTCAGTGGATACGGCGAGATTTCAGATAGATCACTTACATGTTGGCTCAGTCATGCACTGCTCTGCGTTTATCATCTTTCATCCGGACCTGATTTGACTTCCATGCTGGTTTATGAGGTTGGATCACATGGAGCCAGACAGACTCAGGAAATGTCTAACTACTTATTACTGCTTGTTCTGAGCTGCATACTGGTGTTTAGCATGAAAAATAACAAGCTGAAGAAGTTTAACTACAGAGTGGGATGTAGGGGTAATTCTCTCAAAAGTTGAAGAGGGTGTCTGTACTTTGAACTCTGCATTTTAAGAGCTTGGCCAATTCTGAGCCCTCATTTTGGGCATCAGGTCGAAACAATTCATCAAAATTGCCACTCTTGCGTTAAAGCTTTCCCTAACCATAAAGCGGACTTGTGTACGTTCGTGTGTCAGAAGAGAGAGAACTCTAACCTTATGCCGTTACTGTACACAAATTAGAGACACATTCTTTCCTCATTTTGCAACCCTCTACCAAGGATTTCATTGGAAATCTGACTCCAACAAACCAACCCAGACCTGTTAGGTCAAACCACAGAATGCGCAAATCTAGCTGCTAAGCATGGAAGTCTTGACATAGGAAAATAGCAACCACTGAGAAAAACATCAAGTTGACCTCTTCTTGCCCTTAAAGCATATATACAAATGCACTGTTCCAAACCCTATTGAGCTATCTACCGCCTGCCTAGACATATACCCCCTGTTCACTCAGGTGTACGACACAAACAGAGATCCTCATATGACCTGATTAACTAGAACAGAGGGTGCTCAAAATACAGTTCTGTTTATGAGTTCAAGTCCAAAATTCAATGAACACAAATAATTCATGATAAGAAATCTGCCACTTTAAGTGAAGAAAATGCTCAACCTTGGCACATTTCAAACACAATCAGAGGAAGCCAATGCCAATTGAGCTCATGTTAATAGCCTTTCTATGGCATGTAGTGTAATTTTTTATAATTGCTCAGGGTTTTAATAATTCACAGTATGAGCCCAGCACTGCCCTCATTATAACTGAGGTGAAAGACCTCTAGGGGGAGTAGAGATAGACTGTACAACATTATTCCTACATTATTTATACACTTGGCTAAGATCCTAATCATAATGAACACTGTTTATTTTTCATTTCTAAATGAAGGCCCCTTTTATCGGAATGAAAATAATGGCCTCTAAACTCAAGGCTCAAACGGCATTCAAATTGCTAGAGAGAACTAGTGTAATGACTAGGTTATGATTACAATGATGGCCCTTGAAAAAATGGTCTAAATCCAGATTTAGGGTTTGTAGAGAATATATTTGTTTAACAGTTTAATATTCAGCACGATTAATCTTTTGTGCGTGAATGAGGTTTTGTATAGCGAGTTGCCAGAGTGTGACACGCCATTCCATTATTCCATCTCTGATGAGGCAGTGAGGCGAGACGAGAGCGATTCCCAGTGGAAATGCTCTGAAATCATTTTTCTTTTGGAAACGCAATAACACTAAGAGCCTTAGCCGTTACACCTGTACGTTTTTTTTGGTGGGCAGCTTGAATAATTGAATTATTCATAATTTAATCCAGCTGTTCTCTATATTCAGTGAAAGGGAAAACCATTTTGGAACTATTTTACAAACAGAGAACCCCTGAACTGTCTGTTGAAGTCATCTATAAGCTAGTATACAAAAAAAAGGACAAAAAACAAACCAAAAATACTGATGAACTGATCACTCAGGGACGTATTCAAGTTTCTGTCTGAAAAAAGCCTTCAAAAATGAGATTGCCCCACCCCTAAAACCACTTGTCTCCAATTAACTATCTACTAGCAAATCATGGTTCACGAATATGATGTAAACAAAAGGCTACTATAGGCTAAAAACACGGCTGGTCTTCTATATGACCCACCTCAAACTGTTTTAATAGAATTTACATCATAAAAGTAAACATACTGTATATCATTGTTTATTGACTCCTTGCTCACTGAGGCAATTCATGGGGTCTTTAAAGATTTCAGTTTAAAAAAAAAAGAAGAATAAAACAGAAAGTGCTACACAGAGAAAACAGCTCACACAGCTTGCTTTTATCTTGTTGAACTTCAAAAGAATTTCAAGAGTGTTTCACAGCGTGGGAGTTGTTAGACGTTCCATATCTTATTATCAAACTTACTCTTCACACACTTTACAACTGTTTAATTCCCTATTTGAGCAGAGGGCATACCCAAGGCATGTGCCATACTGCAGGGAACAGGAAATGAGTGTTGGCACTTCTACTTCGCTCAGAGTGAGATGTTTCCTCTGTGGAAGCTGCATTCTGTTGTCAATTTAGATGCAAGCAGGTGGCTTTTGTTCAGGCTCTTTCTGAAATTGTTAATTAATCAGAGCTAAAATGTTGACAAGAGGCAGTCTTACAGAACATATGATCGAGGCAGAGGCGGACAGAGTATGAGAGGGTTTTTTAAATTATGTTTGTAAGTAATTTATCTTTTAAATTTGGCTTAAGGTTCTGTTGTGTGTAAGAAAGGTTATCCTGTGTCCATTGGTTATGGCTGAATGATGACGCGCGAAATACCGGTGGAGGGCAAGCAGTGAAAAATTAGAATGGACGAGATGGAGAAAAGTCCTTTCTGTGCTGGTTTAGAAAGGTATAAACGGAAAATCACAACATATGTTGGACGTGATCTTTATGTTATGAAGATGTGCGACTTTTCCACTGAATTGAAAGACTTTCCTGCCATCGAGGAGATAGATATAGAGAATCTGAAGCTGCCGTCACGCCGCGTTCAGTTCTAGTCTGGGTTGGTTTATATCGCGCTGCCTTTCTGCTAGTGAAGTTAGGGCAGTATTTTTGATTTTCTGTCGCGATTGTGAAAAATGTCGCCATTGTGCTGAATCGAGAATTGCAACAGGAGTTCACATCATCGTTCAAAGAAAAAAACTGGACGGTGTAATACAATTGTTGCCTATTATACGTGTAAAAACAAACTAAGGGAAGCAGGTTGAGGAGGTGACGGGAAGACGCCATATATCAAATCTAATAATGTCACTGATTTAACCCACTCCCTATCATTCAATAAAATAATCAGATAATTGAGTGTTTTTGAAAGTGTTGTCTTTGTTGTTGAATCGACGTCTGTCAGCTTGTTAAACATTTATTTATTTGGACATTTTCATCGTTTTTACCATATGATGGCTGAAGCAGCAGCGCGTGACACTGTTGTCATGGTAACCAGATGAACATTGTGAACGGAATACTACAAAACTGAAGTGAAAAACACCAAATTATCATTCAATGGGATAAAATAGCTTATCTTCCCTGCAAACGATAGCATGAAGAATGTGGATATTTAACCAAGTCAAAAACAAATGAGGTAAGCAGGTATCCATATTCATTTCAGTATCAGCAGACGCAAAACGCTATTAAAGGCGACAACTTTTAAAGTTAAAAAAACGATATAAGTTATAAAAAACGGTATAAGTTATGTAAACACCTTCTGGGTTCTCGATTTTATCAATTTGAGCAACCATAAACGACGCAAAACATACGAATTTTGAGTTTTTGATAGGATTCCTATATAGAAAAATCACTCCCTGCCCTCCAGACTCATTCGCGCTGCTGCTGTGACGTCATGTGCAAACAACCTATTGTCTTTTCAATTGGTGAACAAATTATATTTTCTTTTCTGTGATTCTGGGTTTTTTGACTGGACCTTTAAGTAGGTAAGTGGGTGAACAGGTAGGTAGTAGGGTTGGTAGATAGGTGGTTGGGTAGGCGAGTTTCTAGTTTAGGTGAAATATGGGTAGGTAGGTAGGGTTGATGGGTTGAAAAATAAATTAGAATAGGTAGATTTGTGGATGAGTTTATTAAGTTTATGTTTGGTAGGTAATTTCTTTTTCTTTTCTTTTTTTTTTGTGCCACAGTCATCTTTGGTGTGCTCACTGGGGGATTTGTAAGGGTCCGTTACCTGTAAAGTTGCCTGAAACGTTTTACGAAAAGTGCTAAACAAATAAAATAAATACAAATCTGTACTGGAAATGTCATTTAGTAATAAATAATTTTTTTTCTTAAGCAATAACATCATCAGATTTGGATGTGCTGTAGCAAGTTTATTTGCATTTCCTAGATGTTCAGCTGTGACAGGTGCCTGAGGTATCTGAACCTTCCACTACATACAATATAAACACGCAGACACACACAACCCCAACCTGAGTGTATTTGCATGCATGTGTGTGGGCTGTCTTTTGAAGTTAAGCCTTCACAGATAAAGAGCTTCACTAGGTTTTCGGCGTGATGAGCTAACTCAATGTGGGACACACTCCATGTTGTCGGCGGATGGAAAAAAGCAAGCGCCCACCATTTAGGATTCCAATCGAGCCAAAATCAATAGTGATGTGTTATTCTGCAATAAAACTGGCTCATCCGAAAGAAGCTCTTCTGTTTTGTCATGTTTGATTTATTTCATCTAGCCTGGGTACTTATGTGTGGGTTCTGAGGGCCCGAGTTCTTGTTGTTTGTTTGAAGAAAAAGAGGGCATAAGTCCATCGGCTCCCGTTCTTTCTCTGTTAAGAATATACAGACCCTCTTAAAGCAGTTGCTAATCTGACATGGTTCATCTTAGTGGCACACAGGGTGTGTTATGTAATGTTTAAAGCTCAGCTACTGTTTTCGAGCATGTCCTGAAAATGTTCTGATGGTTTGAGTGGATGCAGATGTTTTGGTGGAGGTTTTGCATATGGTTGTTGATTTCTTTTTTGTTACATTTTACATTGATACATCATGCATTATTCTATTAATTTCCTTAGACTTACTACCGCAATTCCCCAGTACAATCAAAACTCTGATTAAGAACATAGATTCCGAATTCCAAGGTGTCCAGGAATCTCCAGATGCCATGGCCATATTGACACTGTCTACTTCAGCTATAAATAACAACGCTGTGATGTTACTAGGGTATAAGGTTATGACTGAGGAAATGAACCACAAAAAAAAAATGTAAATTACTTATTGATTTCCTTGCTTATCCGACCCACATCCATCTTAGGTTTGAAAATATGTTTGACAGTAACCATATTCACACTGAATAACATGACAAATCTTTGCTAAAATATACTGATGGTCTGGAATGGGTAAGTATTTAGCAATATGTATGCTTTCTTTCACCCTTTTCTTCCAGCATCTGTCTTTCTCTTTGAGAACATGCAGACAGTATGGAAAGAATGGGGAAAATTTGATTAGAGAGGAAATCCTGGAGAAAGAAGCTTGTAAATTACAGCTAAGTTCAGCAATCCTTCCTCCCGAAGGATGAGACAAGCTGCTAAACGGCATAAATCTGCTGCAGCAGAGAACTTCAGCATGTCACATCTCTATAATTCTCTTTCCTATTCCTCTCACTCCTGCTTAGTGTAAAGCCCTGGATAATTGATCAGCATGGGAAATTTCAGTTGTAAATCTGATAATGAAACGTGCTCCATTTATCCAGAAACTTAAATGATTTAGATTCAGATTTTTTTTTTATTATTATTATTTATATTTTTCTATAAGATCATATCAACAAAATAGAATGCATATCTGTGATCTCACATAGCCAAAAAAAAAAAAGAGAAAAAGAAAGTTTGTAAATATTTTATAATCAATATTAATATTATAATTATACTAACTATACTATAAATATACTAATTCATTATTAATAATAATGTAACTTTTTTTTTCTTTTTACTGAGGAAGTTCTGCAGAAGAAAATTCTAGGTAAGCAAAACCTTTAAAAACAAAAGCAAACCTTTGCCTCTCATGCTGGTGAGTCTTGTCTAGGTTTGTCTCAAAGAGCTTTTCTCTCCAGATTTGATGTAATTACTGTATGCTACATTTGGCCGACCCATTCTCCACAATCCCAGAGGATTCCAATGGTAAACAAAATATCAATCACAGACAATAAAGCTTGCAGGGAAAAGGAGCATAGCCTTAACAAAATACAAATAAGAACTGGGACCAACTCTCAAAGAAATTGACCAAAAAATGTTTTGTCCAAGGCAATGATCAGAAGTGGTCAGCACATGGTAATTCAGACATTTTAATGAGGGCAGGTAGTTGAAAGCAATTTTCTTTTCCTGTCCCTTAGGGGGAAAAGGAAAGTAATTTTTCATGTTTTGCTAATGACATAGAATCTGCCTAATAGTCAAAATTTTAGTTGAGCACAAATATGCAAGCATGTAAGAAATTATAACTGTGTATGGAACTACTTTGATTATTTGGAAGATATAAGGTTAGCCAGGAATTTGATTTTTATTTTTTGAAATGCATGAATTGTGATGCAACAGTTTTGCAATGTGCTCTTTAGGATATTTTCAGTCTGTTTCTCATACAATTCTATCATAAGAACCAAAAGGAAAAAAAAGAAAAACAACAAGAAAAAAAAAAAAAAAAAAAAACGAACTATAACGATAACTATATTAGCATCCACATCAACATAAAATAACGTTATGTTCATTACAAACAGTTTTGTCGTCTGTCGCTTTAAATACTCTTTCAAGTTCTTTAAAGATGTGTGGATTCTGATTGGCTGTCAATGTTTGTATCATTCTTCAGCTGGAAAAAAAAATGTTCCGAATGTGATAGCATTCCTCTGTGCTGTTATTGCTATAGCTATGGTGTGGACATGAATGGACCTATATGCTTTCATTTCATTAGAGACACAATATGCTTTCACTGTATGGAAATACCAGCTCATATGTTCTTCAAAATATCCTTGTTTGTGTTTCATGGAAGAAAGAAAGGTTTGGTATGCCACAAGGGTGAATGAATGAAAAATACCTTTGGAATACCAGAAAAGAACTTTTTTTTTTTTTTAACTTTACACACTTTTTGATGATCCCTTGAGTTATCTTCCACAAGTTTCAGGCCACACGTGCTGTAGCGACTAGTTTAATGCTTTTGTTCGCCTCTGCTTGTAGTAAGGTAATAAAAGTTTAATAGTTAAGGCATCATGAGCACTCAAGTAAAAAAGTGATGACCTCGACATATGTCTTCTCGCAACCTCCTCCCTGACAACCACCGCAAAGCAGCCTAACACGAGCACGCTATCTCTGACAACGGCACAGCTCGCTTCCCCTCGCATACTTTGTGGTCCTGCCTGAACCCTCAGCATTGCTTACTGTAGACCCAGCACTTTGTCCTGCAGGAAAGCAGCTTTTTCCCAGGGCAGACAAAACATGCCACTTTAATGGCTTTCTCTTGTTTCTTACAGCTAAATGAAGACAGACCACAAGCAAAAGAAAATCAACAGCAGGGAAAAGGATGGTGCAAGTTTTGAACTTTACAAGAGGTAACTTGCTGGTGAATATGTTTTTTTTTATGTCCTTATACTTTTTATGAAAATGCTTGTCAGGCTGACATTACTTTCTGTGTGATTTTATGCTTTAGTTTACAGTGAAGGCGAACACAGTCTATTTCTTCAACTTTTCAATAGATAACTTCTCAGTAGGTAGTCATTACTTTTTGTGAAATGGCAATCAGGAGGATTTGACCTGTCAGTGATTTCAATTCATGGATTTGATGCGTGTGAGACATAAATGAGTAAATGAAAGACAAAATGTAAATAGCAAACACGCTTGCAAAAGTTTAGCATTATTAGGAAACTTTGCTATGCTTATGTGTCATATTTCCTGCCAACCAATAATGCTACAGAGGACTGTATTAATCTTACTGAGTGTTTCAAGACAGCTTTATGAATGTATGATAGATGAGGTCATTATTTATTCCAAAATATTTCATATACTGAGTCATTACAAATGTTACAATCTAGCACACTGTGCAAAATTTTGGCCAATATGCAACGCTCTCATCTCAAAATCCAATTAACACCATTTAGATGATCCACTCTTTTTCTTTGCGATAATCTGTTACACTTAGTTGTATGTCGTACTATGGACAAAAAGAGTTGTTGCTACTTCCTTTTCACTGGGACTTTAACATAAAAAAGGGGGATCTAGTAGTCTCACATAGCCAGACCTTCAGACAGACGGCAGAAGGTCTGGACTCTATTGCCGCTTTCATTGGCCAAGGACCGCCCAAGAGGACGTGTTACTGACATGTAACAACCAATCACAGTTCATTTTGTTCCGAGTCATGTTTAGGGGCAGGAAAAAGTAAAGTTGATGTCCCTACAATAAGAGACTGGCGTGCATCTAATAAATTATTCATTCAAGAACATTATGCAAGTTTACTGCAACAATGGAGCCACAAACTTCACATAGCGTTTAGTTGTAAAGACGACGGCTTTCTTCCTCCATGAGGGGGTTTGGCATCACAGCATTTGTTAAAGAACGCGACACACTCGTCTCCTGGACAACCTGTAGAATTCAACCAACCAGATGACGACTTAAAAACTCCTGAAGTATTTCCAGATACGTGTGCCATATGCATCAGACGTTCAGCCAACAGTCCATGGGCATGACGTCTTAGGTTGAGACTAGGGATCTAGTACTTGTGAGTAAGAAGAAATGGCCTGCAAAGATGTGTGCCCGGGACCTTTTAGGAATTTGATTCAGGCATGATTATTCGTGGACAATAATTATTGTTAATACGTCTGAGATGTTGAGTCATGGTCCTTGTGTGGATGATTTGCATCAAGTTTTTGATGTTTACTGATTTCACTCCTTGTCTTTTTTCATAAGAATTTCTTGTTTCCAGCTACAGGTCCACAGTCAAAGTGGAGCCATTTTAAATCCAGGACACCAGCTCTCTCTCTCTCTGGATTTGCAGTCAACACTGCTACTCAACAGTCCCCTTTTTCTTTTATAGTTTAATAAACCTAAACTTTGATTGGCAGATTTTGGTCTCTGTGTCCTTTATGTTGCTTCCCTAGAGCCAGGGTTGTAACATAATGGGGGCTCGTCCAATTTTGTTGGTAAAACCATTTATTTTTTTCTTTTGATACTTTGAAATTCTACATTTTTTTTTTTTATTCCCTTTGATTGAGAGCTGTTGGTGAGTATGGTTGTTTGAGTATCTTTTATTACATATGCATGAGTTTCCCCGGTTAGGTAGGGTGAGAGTTCCAGCTGGGTTGAAGATTCAATCCTTCCATCGGTTCACTCTTTTGTTGTTTTTCCTTTTTTATTTTCAAGGTTATTCTGGGTGGAGACTTGTTCTCTGTCGGGGGTAAGCAGTTCACAACTGTATGACCATTGATTATATGGCCTACTGTTGTTGAGTTTTTGCTTTTAAAGTCGCCTCGTGCCCGGTACACCTCAGAAGATAGATAGGAGTTAGAAAATTATAGGTAGGTATCCGGGTGTCTCTCATGTGTTTTGTTATGTTTGGGCTCAACAACCATGCTCACTTTATTTCGTTAATTTGTAAGGGACTAAAAGGTGAATAATTAAGTTAGGTGAGTTAAACATTGAGGCACTTTTGGGTTTTTTTGGTCCATGATCCTAACTTTGGTGTGTTAGCAGCTGTTGTTTGTTAGTTCCTTTGTGGACTTTAGTGTAGACTAATGCCCAGTATTTAGGTTTTTGTGGTTACTGACAAGTTGCATTAAAGTGATGAGTAATCTTTAATGTTTGTAGTTTGCTGGGATTTCTAGTTCTACTTCTGTGTTTAAAGCTTTAAAAGCTTTGTTTGAGAGAATAAAATCACAGACAATAAGAACATATTTACTATTTACATTATAACAATGAAGATTCCACTATATGTAGGGATACCTGGCAAAAAGCTTGAATGCAAAGCTTACATTTTTTAAAAAAAGCAATAGCTATCTTGAACCATCCATGGGCACAAACAAAACCATCGTAATTATCAGGGAAACCATAACTTATTTCCTATGGTTTCTCAGTGAAAGTTGACCTACAAGCTGTTTTGGTTATGACAGACCACTAAAGACTGTTTAGAGGAGCTACAGGAATCCTTTTAAATGGCCAGACCCGATTCTTCCCCTCTAATTCCTGGCAAGCGTTCCTGTCACAGATAGGCAGAGTGTTTGACGTACTTGCGGAGGGGCCTCTCCCTGTCTGTGGGATTGGGACCATGCCATTCTCATTCAGACACTTAGCTGCAGAACTTATCTTGTTAGCTGAGCCGTCTTGCCCATGACCCAGCCGCTGTGAGAGAGGAAGTGCGGCCACACGCCCACTAGCCCACCAGACATAAGCTCACAATCTGTTTTTGCAGAGCAAAGCCACACAATGAAATATTGTTCTCACCTTTGCTTGGTTAAAGAATTTTAAGATGAGACCAATTTAATGGCATCTGCTAAACAGAAAACACCCTGTAGCCCACTTAAAATACCATGTGTCACAGTGTGCTTTTAACTGTTTGTGCTTTAGCCACAGTGCAGTAACACACCAAGTATGTGGTTATGAAGTCCGATCACAAGAGGTCACAGGAGACGCATTTAAGATCTTACTACCAGGTGTAAATGGCAATCTGTCTCGGCTGAACACTTGTGTTTAGATCACCTGGAACAGATGTTAGTACCAGAAGTAAACAGCAGAGACACATGAGATTAATGACTTATAGGGATAGTTTACACCAAAATTTAAATTATTTAAACCATTAATTTACCATAATTTCTTTCCAAACCAGTTTGGAAGTGATACAGGTTTGGAATGACTTGTGGCTAGGTAAACTATCCCTTTAACATAAGTCTTAATTTGCTCTCCTTTTTTATCTTAGAAGAAACAATGAGAATTAGTTCACATTTGTTCTTGCAGAGACAGAGAGAATAAAAGGAAATTTGCTATAGTTTTTGCTATAGTAAAAACCGCAATCATGCTTTTTGAAATGCTGCAGTATTAATGCATGTAAAATGAAATTCCTTTAGAGAAATTAGACTATTTTTTATTAATTATGTGATCTCGCTTACATTTTGTTCAGTCATTTTCAGGGGCTGTGGAAATACGCAGAGGCGGGTGATGAAGCACATTCCTCATCATGTTCTCATAAGAGGACTCATCTCCACTTTTCCCCTCTTCATTCGTCTAATTTGATTAGTCAATGAAATTGCTGTCAGGCGGCGTTACGGGTAGCATCTTGTCACATAATATTGATTACAGTGCTTTGCACATTTTGCTACAGCATAACAGTTCATAATTTAGCTGTGGGGTTATCTGAGATTTGCGGAAAAGAAGTCTAACACCTCGCTCACCTTTGTTCTAAATGTTCATAAAATGCACAGCCTATCCAAAAACTATATGTTTATTATACAGCTATAAAGATATTTAATATACAGCTTAAGGGTTAGTTCAACCAAAAATGAAAATTATCCCATGATTTACTGACCCTCAAGCCATCCTAGGTGTATATGACTATCTTCTTTCAGACAAACACAATCAGAGATATATTTAAAAATATTTCCAAGGTTTATAATGGTTGTCAATTTGGGGCAGCGTTTTAAAGTCAAAAATAATGAATCCATCCATAAAAAAAGTAATCCATGCGACTCCAGGGAGTTAATAAAGGCCTTCTGAAAGGAAAGCGATGCAATTTTGTAAGAAAAATAACCAAATTTAAAACTTTATAAATTCAAATAACTAGCTTCCGGCGGAAGACCATACACAGAATGCGCAAATCAATTTGCGGCGGAAGAGTATTCTTTGACCTGACGCACAACGTAATGACAAACATGGAGGTGCAGGGGATAGAGCAAAACAAATCACCGGTCATGAATTATAAGTCTAAAACGATATTTTTTAAAGAGAAATTTTGGAGGATTTCAATATAAAAGAAGAGGAGCTTAAAATTGTTGCACAACCCTATTTTTCTTACAAAGATGCTTCGCTTCGCTTCAGAAGGCCTTTATTAACCCACTGGAGCCGTATGGATTACTTTTTTTTATGGATGGATGCATTATTTTTTACTTCAAATCACAGCCCCCTATTCATCTGAAAGTAGATAGTCATATACACCATGGCTTGAGGGTAAGTAAATCATGGGATAATTTTCATTTTTGGGTGAACTATCCCTTTCGAGTGATCGAATGTCCAAATTCATCTTTGGGGGGCCACTCAGAAGTCCTACAAAATGACCCTGTTGTATTGTGCGCATCTGGACGAGGCATACTATCTTCTCTCACATCATGTTGTGTATCCTCATAAAAAAGATCCACTGTGACAAATTAATCCAATCGACAAATAGATAAGACATAAAACTTGCACCCCAGTGACTCCCACACAGATAGAAGCAGCTGCTTGCTGGAGAAGACAAGGCTTGGGATCAGGGGCCGGAGGAGAACCAAGACACGGTCAGGGTCAAACAATGACGTTTGTTGTTAATAATTAGACTCTTCAAATACACAGTGGAGACATCCAAACAAGAGGTTACTGGCCTTTATGAGATGACCGGGTAGCAAGTGGCGGAAACGAGTGCAGTGCTTGTTTAGAAAAAGAAGTGTCGGGGTAAACACTGTCCAGGGTTATTTGAAGTTCTGGGAAGGATGTAGTGAATATGAGGAAAAAGAAATCGGGATAAACAGTCACTACTTACGTCCGATGCGGAGATTTATCTGGTCACGCCGCTGGCCGTCAGGGTTCTGGAAGCAGCTGTATAAGCCGTTACTACTCATGTTCACCTCCATCAAGATGAGCCGTGGTCCTTCTTCTCGCCGACGGGCCTTCACGTCCGTGCCATTCACCTTCCACGTTACAGAGGCGTCATTGTCCAGCGAGCCACACTGCATAGTGACATCACATCCTATCCTTTCATACTGAATCCTGGCACCTGAGGAAACAGAACAGAGGGTCAACATCACCGTGATTGCTACACATGGCTTGACATTTACTTTTTGTACAAGGAGCACTCGAAGTTGAAAAATTTAGAAGCGCATTTAAAAATGATAAGGGCTGCAATGAAAATGTATCAGATGTGTTTTTCCTCAATAAAGGGATCCAAGGAGACGTTTATTTAGTTTATTGCATAATCAAAATATGAAGGAAAAAAAAATATGCATAATGCGGTACTTTTAATAGTAAACAATCCTGAAATACACCAGGACTTTTTTTTTTTTTTTTTTTTTAATGTCTATGTTTTACTGTTGTCTCATTTGAAAAGACAATATAAACACCAAGTAAACATTGCCACAAACAATCAATAGTAGATAGCAGGTTGCTCTGAAACCGCAAGTAGAATGTGCAACAGTGCTGCATTTTTATTTTGAAATCTGCAGCGCTCATATTTATTTAAAGAAATTAAAGCCTTTTGAAGTTTAACAATCACATTAAGCTGTACTGCAATTCCTGTTTTTCCATTGCCAAATTTAAGACCTCTTAAAATGATAATTAAAGGTGCCCTAGAATCAAAATTTGAATTTATCTTGGCATAGTTGAATAACAAGAGTTCAGTACATGGAAAAGACATACATTGAGTTTCAAACCCCATTGCTTCCTCTTTCTTATGTAAATCTCATTTGTTTAAAAGACCTCTGGAAAACACGCGGATCTCAACATAACACCGACTGTTACGTAACAGTCGGGATCATTAATATGTACGCCCCCAATATTTGCATATATGCCAGCCCATGTTCGAGCATTAGACAAGGAAAGGCAGTATTAACGTCTGGATCTGTGCACTGACAAGGTAAGCAAGCAAGAACAACAGCGAAAAATGGCAGATGGAGCAATAATAACTGACATGATCCATGATAGCATGATATTTTTAGTGATATTTGTAAATTGTCTATCTAAATGTTTCGTTAGCATGTTGCTAATGTACTGTTAAATGTGGTTAAAGTTACCATCGTTTATTACTGTATTCACGGAGACAAGAGCCGTCGCTATTTTCATTTTTAAACACTTGCAGTCTGTATAATTCATAAACACAACTTCATTCTTTATAAATCTCTCCAACAGTGTAGCATTAGCCGTTAGCCACAGAGCATAGCCTCAAACTCATAGAGAATCAAATATAAACATCAAAATAAATACTTTACTCACATGATTCGATGTATGCACACAGCATGCATGACGAACATCTTGTAAAGATCCATTTGAGGGTTATATTAGCTGTGTGAACTTTGTAAATGCGCTGTAATATAGTCGAGAGCTTGTGTGGCAGGGAGCACGCGATTTAAAGGGGCGGCGAGCTGAAAAAATCAGTGTATAGTTAATGATGCCCCAAAATAGGCAGTTAAAAAAATTAATTAAAAAAAAATCTATGGGGTATTTTGAGCTGAAACTTCACAGACACATTCAGGAGACACCTTAGACTTATATTACATCTTGTGAAAAAGCATTCTTGGGCACCTTTAAGATTTTTTTTATTTTTTTTTTACTTTTTTTAAAAGTCCTGCAGGGACTTTATTTGCACACATGCTCCTGAATACATTTTCAAGTTTGCACACATCTATTTTAGTCGCAAATGCGAGTGAAATGCTTGCAATGTCGAACCCAGCAACATACTTATTAGACCAATATATATCACGTTTTTGTATTCTATTTTGCTGATTTCCATTGTTTTTTCTATGTAAACATGCACTAGATGGACATCTTTGACTGTTGTGTTTTCCACTGCAGATAGGACATTCTGGTGGTGTTTATATGCGCTCATCTCAAACACAAAGGCAGCGTTCTGTATGACAATTGTGAGGAGATTCTTTTGAAAGCTTGTTTTTGTCACATTAAATTATATGACATTGTGTGTGGGAAAAAAAAAAAAAAATCTATGAATGAATATATTTTGTGTACAAATATCGAACACAATTGGTTTTTTGGTTTGCCTGTGATGAGAAAATAGCAGGTTTGTTTATTTTTCTACTTAAAATCAGTTCGGTCATTACTGTGTTTTTCACAAGAAAAGGAAGATGTGGTTGTTTTTCTACAGAATCTTTTTTACACCCTAAGGCGTGTTGTTATGGGCTTTGACATCAAAAGAAAATGCATTTCTTCATGTCGCAACCACGAGTAATGCCCTATAGATGTCCGCTGTCATGCGACAGCTGCAACAATGAAAGAAACATAAGAAAAAAGACGAAGGTTCAGAATACACAAACAGGCAAACAAACAAAACTCAAAGAACACATCAATGCTCCTCTTTGACTTTCATTACGATGTTGTGACTCCCACAATGCACAGGGGTCGGAAAAAGCAATCTCTCTTTCTTCCACTGACCTGACTAACTACCCCTGTAGCTTAATCCACACGCTCTGGGCAAACCAAATCCATGAATTTTACATTTACTCTGATGTCAAAGCTTGTGATACAGCAGTGTTGAGTAGAATGGAAAACGACAGGGGCGACTGTTTGCTGTAACACAAATGTGCATTAGGATTGGTTCATATAGATAGCGTGACATGCTGTCATAAATTTGACTGCAAATTCCTTGCTCACAGAACACATTTCAATCTTTAAAGATAACTTATAAGCTTATAAGCAATGACAAAATCTTAAAAAAAAAAAAAATTATATTGGACACCTTTGAGATAGAAATACAGTGCCAATTGTTGCTACTGGGAAACTTCCCTTGCAGATAATAGTATTGTGTAAGCCAATTTGATGTCTTCCAAGCAACTAAAAACTTAAAAACACACTTTTAAATCCAGAGAGGACATTTTATAATGTGATATATCATTTTTAAATGACAGAATGGGAGCAGAATAACTTTTTGAATAAGTTATGTATCACTATCGTCAGTCTTAGCTCAAAGAAAAATCTCCGGTCACCTTACGCTTTGAACCTACTTGAATGTCTGCTGATTTCATCATCCTGATTATTTTAGCTTTAAAAACAAGGGTAATTATATTCTCTTCACTTTAAAGTAATAGTTAATGTATTGCATGCATTCATAATGTTTTATATTCAATACAACTCACCCCATACATTATAATTTCTTTGAACCGATTTAATTGTGTCCATTGACCAAACATGATTATCATTCTCAAACATATGTTAGATATCAAAAAAGAATAATTGCAAGAAGGGTAAATGCCTGAATTGAGGCTGAACTTCTCAAAAGCTCATTTTATAGCTTTAGAAACCCCCAGAAGACAATGCTTTGTGAGGAATCTCAGTTGTGTAAGCTTGTGAAATATCTCCTCTCTAAATATCTTTAGTACGGGAGTCATTGCTTTGCCCTCTGCCTTGTTCCCTTTGAGGATTCTCATTAAGGAGGCTGCCTGCCCACTTTTCCCAGACCGTGCTATTACGGAGCATCAAATAAATCCATTTCTTGTTTCTTGCCTGCTTATCTGTTGAAGCTGTGGGCAGGCGGCGATAGGGCGCGTAAACGGTGGCGCACTGGCATGACACAACAAAGCCCAGGAACAATTCATCATATCTGCTACCTTTCGATAGCTCAGAATGCCTAATTCCCATTATTCAATTAGCAGGTACTTCATTTTTGGCCATATCAGATCTTAGGTTTGCTTCCTTTTTAAGTACTGCCACAAGGTGGCATAGAATTGGCAATTCAATTATAATACACCGTAACTGCATTTTATCTTTAAGACAGGAAATTAGTGCCAAAAAGGATCAAGTTTGATTCCAGGAGCAGCAAACTTTCACTACACACCACAACATTATGGCTAGGCATGTCAAAAGATCTGAACATGCATATTACTTTACAGAAATCCAACTACACAAGCCAAACAACTTCCGATACATGCAAATTTGTTGTGAACGTGGCATGCATAGAGTTTCAAGGGCAATGAGTCTGAAGCTCCCATTAGGAAAGGGGTGGAAGGGAAAAATATGGCTGGAGTTTAAAGTAGTTGTCAGACTGACACTTGATAATGTAGACGTAAACTGGCCGCAGAGGTTAGCAGAGGCGTCATGTAGAGATGAGAGGAGAGGGACTTTACACCCACATGGAAGTGCTAAAGGTTTATGAGCAGGACATATGCAGTGTTGCTTGTGGAGGGAATTCTAGACCGGCCAATAGAGGACCGGACGGACAACTAGAACTCCTGGCTAGATGAGGAACAGCTGTCCTTCTGAAACACGCGGCAAAAGCACAAAGCAGTTAATTGGCTGTGCAAACAGAAGCTGTCTGTGTAAATGAGTGCCCTTTGTACATTATATATTATTTATACCAGTACAAAGACAATGAAACTTACAATTTATAACTCACATTCTCAGAATATTGCTTTGTGGATATGCACAGTGCAAACAGAAGTTTCATGCAGGGCAGTATGAAAATACTAGAAAACCAACAGTTGGTGCCCAGTGTGGGATACTGGTATGCTGCTGTCCCAAGAGGGCTATTAACTAACTTAACAAGTAAAACTTCACCAACCAGCTTTACCTGCACTAAACCATCACTGACCAGAATTAACCAGCTTGAAAATAGACTTTTATCAGCCCCATTATTCAAAAAAGGTCAATGAATATTCAAATCATGAATATTTTATTCCATACTTGGTTTCATGACATCAACATGCTTTCAGATCTGCCAGAGTTTACAAGGACTCATCGCATCCATGCCTCCAGGCTGCGGGTGGGCTGGGTAGTACTGCGGCATATGGAAGTTTTCCCTCCCTGGCTGATATTGTATTGTAACACAGAGGGATTTTCACACAAACAAAGGTCATGAAATGCTACATAGTCTGCAAAGGTCAATAGGATTAGAAAGCATCAGATTGATACTACATGGATCAGACCGCTTCATCATTGGGCTCCTGGGCTTAGACGCTCTACATTGGGAATGTGGGTTTGGCTACTTGGTTTATTTTCTTACACTTGTCAGGGGGGTTGCTTGCTTACTCCTAGCTACTGGCGCTGTTCCTTATTTTCTCTCTTCTCCCAGACCTCCCGTGATGCACCACATGCTTCAAAGACTATCTAGTTGAAGACTAACACTCTTTCCACAAGTTTCGCTTTAGCGTGTGACCTATGAAAACCCCTAAATGGGTATATACTAAGCATACCAACTAACATCATCTAGTCAAATTATCAAATTACTATCTCAAATCATGTCCAAAGCCAATGGTCAATCCATACCAAACAAGCTACCAAAATTACTGCTGGAACCACGTTCAAAGTCATTGTAAAGTCGCTGCTCTACACCCACCAGTTGAATTTTATACAAAGATTATAAACTGATCTTTAATGGTTGCATTTCTTGAGAACAAAGCATAAACAGAACACAATGAATATTATAATATATACATACAGGGTCGCTGATAAGAAGGGACAACTTGACCTTTTGTCCCAAGTCAAGATTTCAACCGAGAGACACAATATGAATTAAGTATTTTTACTGACCATTGGTCATGTTATATATATATATATATATATATATATATATATATATATATATATATATATATATATATATATATATATGTGCAGTGTGAAACTATAAGAATTGTTTATTGTGATTATTTAACAATGGTCATATCATTCTGCTTAGTGTCATGTCTAACAATGTCCTTGTAAAATTTCTGTAACATATTACTACATCTCATTTGTTCAGAGATGTTGCAGATTTTTTTCTTTTTCTTTTTTTTTATATGTAATATTTCCACTAGTCAGAAGAAAAAAGATACTGGGATGTAATGATGTGGGCCTTGCATCGTTTTTTTTTTTTTTTTATTAATGGCTTATTATTTTCCCAATTCAATGCACAATGGAACTTTTGACAGAAACTCAGTCTCACTTTGTTTCCCCAGACACATGAGCAGCCTGCCAGAGGAGATGAAACAGGATGTGCAACTCAACAGCCCCTTGTGATGGAGAGCAGCATGAGGCAACGCTCCAATGCAAATCGGCACCAGAGGAGATTAAAGCACCCCATCCCACTCGCACCCAAAGCCCTAATACACAAAGGCAACCCTGATTGAACTGGATCATAATCTCAGAAATGCACTCCACAGCAATAGCATCCCCCTCCCCTCTTCATTTGCTAATACACAGTAACATACATCCTTAGCATTCCACATGTGGAGCTGAAATCTAGCTGCTGCTGACAGGCTGTGCAGATATATGGGGCTGTGCTTGCTGTGCTCATATCATTGATTTGGTTCAAGGCAGGGAATTTCAGGAATCACATAAGTATTAAAAGACAGCCTTTCAAGTGGGTAGATTGTGAATTACAGAATCTGAGCCAGAAACATTATCATACACTGTAAGAGAATGGCTTTGGCAGCATCAGACTATTGCAGCAATTGGACCATATGTTACCATGGTGGTGCTGATGCTATGCTGTGATTATCATGATTTCAAAGTATGCAGGGAGCTGGTCTAGTCTTACACCGTGTCCTAATCCAACCGGGTATTTCCAGTGTCAAGATTTCACTGAAAGTATTTATGCTTTTATGCAACAGCCAATCAGATCATACTTAATGTTTAATGCTGCATTTCATTCAAAGTTGGATGTGGGATATTTCTCTTCACCTACTTCCAATCATAAAGGTGTTCCATTGGCCAATGAAAGATGGTGCATAAGGACACAAAATAGCAAAGCTATTGTTAGCTTAGCAATTGTAAGATTTCCCAGTAACCAAACTGCAGAGGATAAATGCTAGCATTGCCTGTTTCTGACAACATTTTGCTAAACAGGCTCAAGGATACATATGGTTTGCTAAATAGTGAATGTTTATCATTAACTGTGTACAACCTGGATGCTTTGTTTGTATAATGCCTAACTTCAGATAAGCAAGACGTTCCATTGCCTGATGCTCAAAGATGATGTTTATTGAGTTAGCAGCACTTAGCAAGTGTTGGAACTGTTATTAGCAATCAAATTTAAACAAACATTTGCTCTACATTTAGAGTGTTTTACAAGTGTTTGAAACATTTGCCAAGAGTCCAAATGAACGTATTTGATTTGCTAAAAAGTGAATGATCAATTTATTTTGGACCAATGAGATTTTGAGCAGACGAGAGCATTCCAACACCGAATTACTTAAAAACACTCATGCTACAAATGCCGCTTGTTGAAGACGTAGCTGGAGAAATGTAATTAATTGCTTGTTACTTTATTATGTTGTTTCATCTCAGGGCACACTAAATTAACTTCTTTGAAGATCATGGCTTGAATGAAAAAAAAATAAATAAATAAAAATTGAAAACAGTTGAGCAGTAAAACAGGATTTCAGAGGGATGTGCTTTGCTGCAAGCCAAAAATAACGCAGTCCAACTCAATAAGCACAGTGTAAATTCACAATGTAAAAACAGACATTCAACAACCAGGTTTCATTCATATTTGACGGATGACCTTGAGCCAAGATATTCCAGTGCAGTGTTCATTGGTAACAAGCCAAATCAAAAAGCATTCACAATCGACTGATGAAGTTCTAGAGTCTTCAGTCAAGTCACTGAGGCTATTCCTGTAGTGCCAAAGGCATATGTTATAAAGTCCTCTAGCTTATAAATATTTGTAAACATAGACTAACAACTGATGTGGCCCAAAAATATATATTGTGGCAGAAATAAACTGATTGTAAAATCAAGTTTCAAGAGCACTTTGCTGTCTGGCGACTCGGCAATTATTTTCTAATATCTAATTCATTCTTAGTATGAAGTAGATGGCATGAACCTGCTGCATTTGCCCCAGGTCCTTGGAGAAAACACTCCTTTATACCCAGATTACTTGCACATTTATTCCTTCACTCTACCTCGGCTCTGCTTTGAATGAGGGAATTGCGTGGCCTTGCTGGTGGAATGTAAACATCCCGTGGTAGGCCTGTGTCTGCGGCCCCCTGTCCTCCTCATCAGAAAGGATTGAAATCTGCTTGCTGTACGCCTCCCTCTCTTACTCCATCTCCACCGCCACACATGTCCTCCAGCACTGATCACAGATGAGCCGTGCAAAATGAAGAGCAAACATACCTGGATGTCATTACAAAGCACTCCCATAGTTTACAGGAAGTACACTGAGGCCTAAAACCAACAATCGCTCCTTCTCTGTTCCCATTCTCCTCGCAGGGTGGCAGCAGGAGGGAGAGGGAAGAAACGAGCTCCGGCAGGGGTCAGAAAGAATCCTGCCGCTCGTTTTTTACATCTGTTTTGACAGGCACTCAGAGCACCAACAACGCTTGCCGTAATTTGTCTCCATTTGCGCAGCCGTTGTTATTATTTCCCCAATCAATCCTGACGCAAAGGGTCTTTTTGAGATGTTGATGTGTTTATGTCAAAAGGGGAAATTCTTGTGACTAGAATTCAGTGACTTGTTGCAAAGTATGTACTCTGATTTAAAAACGTTGCTATGCTGAAGGGAACACAAAGCATTTCTGAAGGGATGCCAGTGTGCCAGCCAAAGTAACACTTTTAGATCATTCATCATGTCAGGTCTAGGCATGTTTCTGAAAGAAAGATAAATATTTTTTTCTGATGAGAAAAATCCCTTTAACTAGGGTTTACACGTTCTCGCCAATCAGATGTATCAGGGCTGAGGGAAATATAACCAAAACCTAAAAAAAAAAAAAGGATATTTAGTTTCATTAGCCTAAACAGTGCAAGTTACAACACACTCGCTAAAACACTTTCTGAGAATCTGCACCTCAAAATTCATAATCTAGATAAAGAATCCCGATAAAATCTAATAGTGGACCACAGTGATCAACTGTAGGAGAAAAACAAATGTTTAATAAAATATTGTAAGTTGTATGTTGTCTCTGTATGTTGGTAACAATTTTCTTGTTAATTTGAGGTTTTGGCTGGTACATGGTTTTGACAAATTCTCTGTTGTATTCTCATCTTTTGTGGTGTCTATCGATTGTGAGTTTACAACTCATCTGGGACGCAAAGCTATTTGATCAAGACCGTATCACACCTTGACAGAATCTTCACTACAAATTCTCTAGAGAGAGAGCCGTTGAGGTAGCAGGGCTTACGGAGTGACAGCAGACAGGAAACTGCAACTGTTTGCTACAGGATGCTCTCGTTTGCAAAGGGTACACATTCTGGCAGGCCAACAGACTCTACTGTGACAAGCCTGCTTTGTATTCCACACTATTACTCCCCATGAGAAAACCTTTCATAACACAGTCTTATGCTCTTGTGTTTTCTTGTGCGTCTCCCTTATCTATCCTACCTCCTTTCCCATCTACTTTTCCTCCATTGTATTCATCTCTCCAATTCCTTTCTCCTAACAACCCTCCCTAAACTCACACCCTGGGTCGGAGCCTCTCACTGCAGGGCTACGAAAAGCTGCCGTGACTTCATCCAAATACTCCTGTTACCTCAGGGTAATCCTGGCGTGATTGCCCTGCTTAGTGGCCCTTCTCCTTACTCCCACAGGTGGCACGCTACTCACCAGACACTGCCACTCGCAAGTAAAACAACGTGCAAGTCTTGTTTGGATAACACTCAGGGCTAATCTGTCCGGAAAGGGAGGGCCTGTTCGTGAGTGTCACTGGAATAACAGGTCTGTTTGAAGAAAAGAACATTTGGGTGGGTTCTCCAACTACTAGTGACATAACACCAGAGAATGTTTCCAGTGGTACAGAGTTTTTTGGATGATGGATGTTACCTTGCAGGATCTTTCAGCTACCTTTGGAAACAAATTCCAACCACATCATCTGTAAAGCATGACTAGCTCTCCTAAGTTTTGAGTTCATCACATTCAGCTCTGATCTCGATTGGTTCTGCATGAGAGGACATTGCAATCTCTACTTTGTCTTTTCTGTGCTGAGCAGGAGAATTTGAGGAATACCAGATGCAAAGGTGTCTAAGGCCACGTTCACACAGCGGCAGAAAACGGTCATCAGTCCTGTATTTGAGTCCTTAATACGGTTACGTCCACTTCACACACAGTACAGTTATTTACAGGAGTGACAACCGCATTCTATAACCGAACTCACATCCGTCAATTTTCAGGACTCACAAACTCTGAAAATCTGTGCCGTATGAACGGAACCGGACTGGACAACTTGTTGTCTGTCACGTCATATAGTGCAAGAGAGCCGCACTTCGAAGGTGTTAAGTGTGTGGTTTCGCTTTCGGTAACGTACAGCGACAGAGATATGAGCTGTGCATCATGGATCCAGTCACTGTTCTCCATGGTTGTGGCTCCCATCGGTTTTGTGTCTCTTTTCCAAATTCAAATGCCGTGTCATGCGCGAGATGTCGCAAAAGGATGTGACACACGAGTGCAACGGTTAAAAACTGCGTGTTTACATGCTGCTGTTGGTTAATGAAGTTTTGATGGATGAACTCGCGGTTCAATTAGTCTCATCATGTCAAAAGTGATAAGACTTTTCAGTTTTATGGACGTCGCCATCTTTAATATTACATTGGTCACTGTCGTTATGGTTACTAGTAAGAGAATACGGGCTTGACTCTCGTTGGACGTTCATAGTGACATAGACAGTGTTCGAGACGCTACTGTAAGTTGTTGTGTGAACGGGGCATTTCAAGACTCAAACCTGTAAGTAAAGGTGGCTGTCAATACCCAAAATGTACAGTGTGAACATGGCCTAATATTGCTCTTGGGGGTCCAATGTCCTGCAGAGTTTAGCTTCAACTTACTCTAAAACACCTGCCTGGAAGTTTCTTTATTCTGAAGACCTTGATCGGCTGGTTCAGATGTTTATTTGAAATTGGAGCTGAACTCTATAGAACAGTGTCCCTCCGTGAGCAGGATTGGACATTCTAGACAAAGTGCAACACCTAATTAACTAGGAACATCACAATCACTATAACTGGGAAGAATTGTTTCTCACACTTTCAGAGTGAGAAGAGTTGACTTGTCTTGTCTTTTGGGGAAATAATCATCACAAATTTTAGGAGTTTCGTTTTGAGCTTCTGTTTTAAGGGCCACCAGACAGCTGCTAACCCACACAGGAAATTAAAACTTATTGCAAGCATTAGTTTTTGGAAACAACCATTTCACTGCAGTGTTTGCTTCATCGTGCACAACCCGAGTACACACACAGAAGCTTGGAATCTAAGAGGGCAATCTATCAGTAGATTTACCGCTGCTGCCACACATGCAAACAGAGACATTAGATCATGTACAGTAATTGCACTAATATTATGACTACATATACAGTCGTGGCATTTATGGTGATATTAAAGCGTAATTATCGTTGCATAATTTATCTCAAACTATACTTTATTTCCATTCTAAATTGCAGTTTGAGGAGCATAAGCTAAGAATGACGGCATGTTTAAACATCAGACTTTTTTTTTTTTTTTTGCTTTTTTTGAATGGCACCTCTCCTGATGAGCATAATTCCAGCAACATTCATTAACTGTGATGACATTCATAAATACAACAGAAAATAGATTAATATGCACTTGACATGGAATGTGACCTTCAAAGGCTAATTTAGAAGTTGCTAATTGTGTATACTTAGCAAAAGCTGTATCATCTATCAGTCTGGAAGGACTGCTATTGACCTCTAAAGTTGTGCTGTTAATGCAATATGCATTGTGAAACAAGTTTTGCATTGGTATCATAGCACTGAAAAAAAGCTATTAGTTGCATATAGTTGACTCTGAGTTGTAAGAGGAGTGAGATCTGATAACAAAGGTTAATGTTAACAACCGTGAATTTCCTGACCCAATTTCTCCAACATACACCTCTCCGAGAGTGCATGCAGATGGAGGCGTGAAGATTAATGCCCAGACTTTGCCATTTGACATATGTGGGCTCTCTGTTCCTTCGCATACGCCAATACCCTCTTTTCAAGCTAGGCCTCACGCAAACACAATGCTAGCTTCACTTTGATGAATTAGCATGGCTAGATGGGAATGAAAAACAGAAACGTTGAGGTAAGTGACTGTTCTTTAGTGTCTTTAGAGGAGAATGCACCTATAAGTGCAAGTGATGAGAAAAAGTGAGTTACAAAAACAGTGAGGGTGTATTATACAACTATCAACACAGAATTTGATGAGCTTCTCTGAGTTTCTATGCTTGTGGGGGTAGTGAATGGGGCATGATACATCAAATGGAGTCTGAAACAGATGGCATGCATACTTTTGTTGTCATCATTTGGGTCACTGGACTCAATTTGAATGCCTTAGTGACTGGTATAGGGGCAGCTGAAGCTGAACAAGCAGATGCACTCAGTTGAATAGAGAAAGAATGCTCTGGCTGTACACTGTAAAAAAAAAAAAAAAAAAAGTTAAGAAAGCTCAAAAAACTTGAGGCAACCTGTTTCAGGACTTTGAATATACTGACCTTATGGGAAACATGTTGTATCCACTTAGGGTTAGTTTATCCAAAAATGTCATCACGTATACTCAAGTTGTACCACCTGTATAAGTTTCTTTCTTCGGTTGAATACAAAAGAAAATATTTTAAAGAATGTTGGTAACCAGACAGTTGACGGTAGCCATTGACTTCCATAGTAGGAAAAAAAACAAAAAAAAAAACACTATAGAAGTCAATGGCTATACCATCAACTGTCTGGTTACTAAGATTACAAAAAGTGTCCTGCACTCACTAGTAAGAATATATCAAAAATATAAAAAATGTCTGAATAATTGTTATATTTATGAATTACCTCTACACAAATTACTTTAGGCTGAATTGTAAAACCAAAATTAAAAAAATGCACTTCATAGAAAAGGTGTATTTAAAGGGTTAGTTCACCCAAAAATGAAAAATTATGTCATTAATGACTCACCCTCATGTCGTTCCAAACCCGACCATAAGACCTCCTTTCATCTTCGGAACACAGTTTAAGATATTTCAGATTTAGTCCAACAGCTTTCTGTCTCTCCATTGAAAATGTATGTACGATACACTGTCCATGTCCAGAAAGGTAATACAAACATCATCAAAGCAGTCCATGTGACATCAGTGGGTTAGTTAGAAGTTTTTGAAGCATCTAAAATACATTTTGGTCCAAAAATAACAAAAAATACGACTTTATTCAGCATTGTCTTCTCTTCCGGGTCTGTGTATATCCACAGTGACGCTGCTTCTTCTTCTTCTACGGCAGTTGGCATCCAGCTTATTGGTGCATTACCGCCCCCTTCTGCTCCGGACAGTGACGCTGATGACGTGTTATGTAGTGCGCCCGAGCTTCGTTTACAGTCTGAGGGAGACGCACGCTGTATTCAAGCTATTCTACATTGTTTGTATTTTGGTATTGCTATATTTTTTAAAATGGTGCGTAGGTGTGCATGTCGCAGACTCGCGGATGTCCTAATCGCGTCACAGTCTGGAGCAGAAGGGGGCGGTAATGCACCAATAAGCTGGATGCCAACTGCCGTAGAAGAAGAAGAAGCAGCGTCACTGTGGATATAAATAGACCCAGAAGAGAAGACAATGCTGAATAAAGTCATATTTTTTGTTATTTTTGGACCAAAATGTATTTTAGATGCTTCAAAAACTTCTAACTAACCCACTGATGTCACACGGACTACTTTGATGATGTTTTTATTACCTTTCTGGACATGGACAGTATACCGTACATACATTTTCAATGGAGGGACAGAAAGCTCTCGGACTAAATCTAAAATATCTTAAACTGTGTTCCGAAGATGAAAGGAGGTCTTACGGGTTTGGAACGACATGAGGGTGAGTCATTAATGACATAATTTTCATTTTTGGGTGAACTAACCCATTAAGTCATTATATGTATACATTGAATTTTGGTATTTTTGAAAAAAATTAAGGCGATTAAGTCATAATGAGCGTTGTGGCATTGACACACTAGCACACCTGCATCAACTATGCAAGAAAGCTCACGTTTACACTCCATGCACAACCTGCAAACTGCAACCCACATTTAATTCTCCAATGAATCCACTTGTCAGCAGCTTTTATTCTCAATGGACCACAAATAGCATTTTTTCCTCAATAATGCATAATAAGACAACGAAAGTCTAGCACTTTCATCAAGTTCAGCATCAAGTTACGCCTGTCTTGCATAACTAATTTGATGATATACTTGGTGAACAGAGCGCAAAGCTTAAAATTGTTTAGGGAATGTTTTTTTGTCACCGTCAACATCTTTTGAAGGATTAATGAAGGGCAGAAATAGAAACTATCACCAGACGGATCACAAATGCTTCATTTAATGTGTTCGGCTTAATGAGCTCATAGAGAGTAAACAGCAGAGACGGAAGCAATGAAAATGTGTGAAAAACAGTTAGAGTCACTCACAGGGTATCTTCAGCTATTTTCACACTTGGTGTGATTGTTTGTTTCCGTCCCCTCTCCTTTATGTTTGCATCATCATTGTGAGCACCATCATAAATAGCATCAACTGAATACCACTATCAAAAGTAACAATTCAGGATTAGAAGATGCTAACTTCACTGTTTTATTCATGTTTTTGTCCCTTTGCTTTTATGACCAAACACAGACACGCACAATCACATTCATGTCATTAAGCTGTATAGCTGCAATTGAAGGAATGAGAAGAATGCAAGCTATTCTCACTGAAGACAATTTCTGAGATCAGTAGATCAGAAATGCATAACAGGGAAATGATTCATTATTATTGGCAGTTAAAATGGCTGGAAGAGCTTTAAAAAAAAAAAAAAAAAAGTATTGACATTTTGCAGGTTTTTGATGATATTTGCTCTGAGATGTCTAAAGGGGTCATTTCATTATTTCAACTAAATACGTAAATACATAATTACGCTAAATAATTGCTAAATCAAGAGTTTTGAATCTATTCATTGAAGAGCTGAATTGAACCGATTAGCAGAATTGAATCAAATTTAATCAACTCTAAAGTGTTTTTCTACAGAAGTTTAAATCAAAAACTGTGTTTAATTTTCAGTAATACTTTACAATAAGGTTCAATTCGGTAACATTAGTTAAAGTAGGAAGTAGTGAAGTAGGTGTTCTGGGAAAATGCTAACTTTAGCCTGCTAGCATTGAAAGCATACAATCCCACCCTTCCAGCAAATCGCCATCTAAAGCCGCACCTCCTCGAAAACACATGAACGCGCACAGACCAGAACAACGTAAATTGGATTACATCATGTGTCATTCACCGGTGAGAAAAAAATTTACAGTACAGTTAGTATCAGTACTACAGTAATGAATGTAAACAACTTTTTAAATATATCAATTTGATGCAGCAAATTGATATATTGGACATTTCTAACGTGACAGCTTTGAGCACAAAATAAACAACATCACTGTCTTTATAACCAGACAGGTGATAGTATTTCAGCAAAAATACAATATGTCAGAATATCAAGCAAAGGAACAACACAAAACTATCTTTCATGCTAAGGACGGCATGCACAATACCCGCAGGGACGCTGAGGGTATTTTCATTTTTCACGTTTACGCATTGTTTGTAGCAAGACTCAGAAACAATTGTTGAAAAATCTGGTGGTGGTGGCCGTACGAATCCATGCACCAAAGGTGTGGATGTTGTAGTTTGCTCGTAACTTTGAAAATATAAAAATAGTTCCCAATTAGATGCTGGGTGCTGCTGTCGTTTAGCTGTTTAGCCAAGGTACACACACTACATAAGCTACATTATGCGTTATTATCAAAACACATTTCCACAATTTGCCATTCTCGCTCTGTCTGCACAGCGTACAAGAAACACGCTGATGACATATGATGTCTTCGTGAATAGGCTGTGCAGTGGTATGCAAACACACGTTGACCAACAGGGAACACAAGCTATTATTTCACTCAGACCGAACGCAATGATTGAACAAACATTTTATGGTCCTACGCCTTTCCACAGGCGATATATATTTATAAAAATACATTTAGCCAGCTTAACATGGTGATTTGATGAGACTTTCAACAAGCATAACAAAAAGGTGTCTCAAACTAAAAATTAACATTCTTTTTTCAGCATTTTAAATAAGATTAATGCAATTAAGAATATAATATTGTTCACTAAAGTTCATTCATAATGTCCAGTAAGTTGCAAATATAGGTATTTCAGAAGTCATGGTATCGATGTCATAACCATGAGTATATTAACACTTCATCGAAAGACTACTTAGCCAATCCTGGTGAACAACATTATTGCACAGCAATTAGCCAATCATAATAGAGGTCATTAACAAAAGTCTTAAAGGTGCAGTTTAATTAATTAGTTAAATAAACGTCAGAGAAAGGGTGGAAACTGGTAATTTAAAACTAATATGTGACTGTTTTTGGTCCAAGAAACCATTTTATTGTATTTCTTTCTTGTTTATTTACAGTATAGAGCTAGATGTTATTTAAGGGTTTGCATTTAGTCTTATTTCTACAGTCTTTTTGTTGCCTAGTCTGATAAAATTATTATCAGCTAGGCAGTCACAGCATGAATCTGTTATGAGTTAAGCACAATTTACACCAGGGCATTTTTAAGAAATGATTCATTTTTTATGAGACATAAAAATGTTATGCTAAATGTGATATAGTTAGCTAGCTAATGAATTTAATTTCCATGTGTTTTGCCGCTAGTTAAAATTAAAGAGCACAAATGTATTAACAGGGGTGAAGAATATCTGGCCACTTTTTTCTTTCTTTTTTACAGGTCCGTCAGCACGACAGCTCACTTCCAACAGTTATTATAATTTGGGTTATTCATTTCATGTGTTAATTTATGTGATTAATTATACAACAAACAAACAAACAAACAAACAAACAAATAAACAAATAAATAAATAAAATAACATAAATAACAAATGTAAGGGAATACTATTTTTTTATGTTTTAAAAGCTATTAGAATTATGAAAATATGACGTTTTTGGTGAGTTCATAATGTAATAAATTTCTCATAATGTAATAATGTAATACATTATAAGCTCAAGATTTTATTACGTTTTGAGAAAATTACTACATTATGAACATTTTATTATATGTTATAATATTTACAATATTATAATATTTATTACAGTTTTTATTATTTGTACAGTTTTTGCATTATGTGCAGTTATTACATTATGAGTTGCTACAAGCCCTATTTATAATACCAGAAGAAGAAGAAGAAGACTGACTCAGAAAATAAGAGATTTTTAGTAGAAGTGCAGTTTATATAAGGATGCACCATGGCCAATTCCGATTGCTGACTTTTTTTTTTCTTTTTCTTTTTTTTTCAAGCAAATGGGCCAATTCCGATTTGACAATTTTTTTTTTTCTTTGATTAAGCAAATTTATTTGTTGTTTATTTCCTCTACTATAGGCCAAACTGGCCTTAAAAAATAATCTGTAGCCATTTGAAATGAGGCAACCACTCCATTTTAATCATGATCCACACAAAGATGTTACACAAATGTATGTAGCATGAGCAGTTGTTTTTGATTTAAATTAGATTGTATAATTTCAAGATTTAAGCAACAATTGATTGTTTGTGAAATTATGCTACATAAAGTACCTGCACAAAACAGCAGACAGACTAAATGAAAATGCAAATTCCCTCTTTGACAGTAGGTGGCACTTGTGGAACAACAGCGAATACCGTTGTACACAAAGCAGCACTGCACTTATAAACACTATATTGATACACATTTAAACGAAGGTAAGAGGAAAAGGCCAGTTTATTTCAGAAACGCATTCATATAGATCTTCATCCCCAATTCAATATTTATATTTTTCTTCCAATATTTCGAGTTTCGCGAACAGTATGACATTTTGGGAAATGATTGCAATGCAGTTTGTGAAAGAAACAACAACAACAACAACAAACCAAAAAAAAAAAAAAAAAAAAAACAGCCATTTGCCGATCATGTGTTTGAGGCAAAAGCTGTCCGGTTCTGATCAATGGCCACTGGTCGATGCACGCAATGCATGCAATGCAATGTATGCACTGTTCTTCAGGACTGACAGTGAGCTGTCACGCTGATGCTTTCCACAGTCAATGTTGGTAACATAATGCTCTCAAGGATGAAGAAAGCACAGAGGCAGAACACACAGGGCTAGCGGAAGCGAGAGAGAGAGATAGAGTAAATGCATCAGTAAGAATAGAATGGTCTAGCTGTCCCAGAGAGCTTGCTGGATCGATACACCCCAGAGGATAAGCAGCCAACCTGCACTGTTTCAGATAATAAGTCCCCATCACCTGAAATCAAACACTGAATCACTGAACATGAGATCCACTCAGGACTTCAGGTGACAGTGCACTCCACACTGAACTCATCCTGTGCTCGTATTGCAGCAGGTGAAGATTTATCCGTATTAGAACTCTGAAACCTCTCTATTACTGTTGTTGTGTGAGGTTTTCTTGTGTTGTCATGTTCTCAGGAAATGCTTCATTCATGTTTGAGTCTTAATCACAAAAGACAACTCCGAGACATCTCAGTTGTTTCTCTAAGACAGTAATGACATTAAATAGACTACATATAGAAGCCTTTGCTTAAAATATAATCCCAGTAATCTAACGTTTCTTTGTCGTGCTTCAAATTTACACTATCTAAAATAATTAGGGGCCAAGCACCGACGGTGCTTCTTCTTCTTCTGCTCTTCAGCCTATAGAACTGCTTGCAGGAAAGTAAGGAAATTCAGCACACATGAGCACCGTCTGAACATTAACCACAGCAATTTTAGAGTCTCTAACTCAATCCCTCTAGCCACCAACTGTCCAAATTTGCAATCACATTTATGCTAATATTTTTTTTTTAACCATAAGGGCTAGGAACAAAATTCATTTTTCCTTTGACACCTTGGTTCCCTGATTTGAATACTGTCAAATTCACTATTTTTTAATTTTTTTAAAAAAAAACCTACTTTGTTGAACTCCTACAAGCTTTGTCCGATTTTCAACAAATTTGAATCAGATCATCTTGTGGTGTTATCTCTTGAAAGATTTGACATATTCACACCAAACTTGATCAGTTTGGTATTAGCACCACCTTATAAGCCGCCACTTTACAAATGATTGTATTTATGGGTTTTCAACCATTTGACCTAAAATAGTCCTAAAATAGTTTCTAAAATAGCAGTTAATCTGATACTCACTTTTTAGCTCCTCATTCTGACTTTGTGGTGCTTGGCCCCTTAATTAAAGCTTGAAGCTATATATCTTTATTGTTATTATTTTATCCATGGAAACTTTGCATTGTACAAAAGGTACTTTACAGTTTAAATATATATATATATATATATATATATATATATATATATATATATATATATATATATATATATATATATATATATATATATATATATATATAAAGGATGATTTTCTTTTTAAGGATTTATCTTTGCCACTGTACAGACAAATTCCAAAAGACAAAAAAATATCAAAAGTTTTTTTCTGCACTCTCAAGACTCTTTGTTTTGTTATTATTTCCTCAGTTCAATTCAATTCTTTTAACAATGGCATGATCATGTCTATGTTTTCTAGAAAGCCTAGGGCTTAAATCTTTAAGGGCAGACCAAGGGCAACAGGTACATGGCAAAAATGTTTTGGGATATGAGAAAATCACTGGTAAAAACAAAAAAATGCCCTGAAAGGAAGAAACCACAAGAAGAATCTGCTGAAGGAAAGGAGCCTCTGCTCTGGTAAGAAGATGGACACATCATTACCCTTCAAGTCATTAAGGTCTTGGAAAAGCAACAGTCCCAAGTAGACCAAGACGGTGTAGCACAGCTGGAGGTGCGTGCAGAAGTTAAAAGGTCCCGTCCTATAAAAGCATGGACAGAGAGCTTGAGGACATGGGTGACAAGTTGAAGACAGGTCAAGACAGGACGAGTGAGCTGGAATGGGGATTGTCACAGGGTCAGAAGGATCCAGAATCCAGATAATAAAACTGCAGCACAAGCTTATAACAAACAGAACAATACCATGCGTTGGAGTGGACACTAATATAGTTGTCGTTATCGTTATCTTTATAGTTATGATTCTTGGTGTGAACAGGCCTTAAAGGGTCATGAAACCCCAAAACACTTTTTTTGAGATGTAAACAGATATGTATAGGCTGCACATCATTGAAAACACTAAAGGTACTCATTAATGTTATTCATAAGTGAAAAATAGTTATTTTTGCATTTATCAGAGCGATTTCTGTCTTCCTGTTTGAAAAGCTGAGTCGGAGCAACGTCACAAAATCTGACGTCATCGTGGACTTTCGAACATGCTGACATAGATTCTCGACATATATATTCATGACATAAAGCTCATTCAATCCAATCACTCTAGCCTGCTCTAGCTGCATTCAAATACGCAAGCCGTAGGCTGTTTCCCTCAGCACAGCACGTGTGTTGTTTGTATTTTGCTCGCGATGCGGTCAGAACTGGAGTTTGAATACGAACATATGAAAAATACGACTGTTTTTATGATATACAGGCGGAGCGCGCATATGCTCGGTTTCAGCGCGGAGCTCCGCGATGAGTTTAACAACACTAGCCACGTGGCACATAGCTCATACAGAATAAAGTATCTGTGTTTAAAGTTTTTATTTCACACATACTCCTGCACCAAACATCAACCAGCACGGTGTAGTTATGCACACATATTTCATCAAGTCTTCTTCAAATGAATTATATGTGCAAACTGGACACTGATACAGTGGTGTAGCCAATCTGAACACGACGACACGATTATTCTAAAAGACTGATTCGTAAATGTAATCAAAGTAGCCTATTATTAGCCCTATTAAATATTCTTTCACATTTCTCCCTTGTGCTTGGGAGTTTGTTGTCATTCTCTCCGTGCTCATATATTAATATTCATTATTCTGTATAATGAGTGTGTTGGATGTCTGTGCTTCATTGGTTGTTCCCCAATCAACGCACAGTGTATTTGCTGTTACGACTTACGGCTACTGACCAGCCAATAAAAATGCGACATGAAATCAACGCGACATGGCGCTAAAACTTAAAACTGCTTACCTCTAGATCTTTTCCCTTTTTATTTCGCCGCTTCCTTTTTTTACAGCACACATAAAAACTACATCTGCCAAAATGTGATTTAACATGGTCTTTTTGTTTACCACTAGCGCATGACGTTTTATTTTTCTATTGAAACTTGCATCGTAGCCTACGAGTCAATAGGTGTCATCATCGTACAGTCTACATCCATGTCGTACCCAGGTTTAATAGATCCATGTCGCACAGTGCGATAAAGTAATGATCTTATAGGATTACTAAAATCATGCAGTGTATCCCGGGTTTAAAGTGGACTATGGAAACGAAATGTAACCATTTCTTACAACATCAAAAAACATCTCGCTGACCCTAAATTCTTGAAAGCTTGTGTGCATGATCAACAAATCTAAGATTCACTGACAATGCATCACTGGCCCAACAAGGGAGAGTCACTGTTCCATCAACTGGCCCCAAATTCTCTCACGCTGGTCTCAGGCCAGCAGGCCAACTTTATTGTTGAGCCCTTAGACTTGTGCATCAATGCTGTTCAAAAGAAATTTTAGATGTTGAGGCTTGTTGACCAGCATTGTATCACTTGTAAAGCTGATTGGCCAAGAGAGTCTTGCTGGTTAGCTCAAACTATTTTACTTTAGCTGTTCTGATAGCAGATGGCTTATTGTTGAAATGGTTGAGCTGAACTGGCTTTACCTGCTAGAGGTCTTTCCTGAATGTCTCAAAAATCTCTTTAGCCCAACAAGCATGTTTAAGACAGCAGTATCCATCCATCCAGGGTGCTGTAGTTTGAAAATCCAATTTCACCTTCTCTTTGAACCAATTTCCTAGCTTGAATCACTTTTGCCAGTTTGGCTGAAAAGGTTACAGACAGAGCATGAGGTTGTTTTTCTTACTCTGATAGCTAACATAGAGGACAGAGAATATCACAGCAGATCAATTGCAGAAAAATCATGAAAGAGTTCACTCCTTGTGCAAGAACTCTCATAGCTTTGCAGTATTTCTATTTGTGTATGGCTTGGGTTCAAGTTCTAGTCAGCGTCTCCTCATTCATATGATGCACAAAATGTCCTGGAATTGCACCTTTAGATTTATAGTGCAAAACTGTAAATGTGGTCCTGTTCTGCATATATTTCATTTCTGTAATACCACTTGACATCTGACAGGTAGTTAATCTGCATATTTTAAAGTGGTGCACTGAATACAACAGCAGGAAAAACACTCATATTCGAGCAGGGCAGAGGAAAGTTAATCATGCAATTACAAAAACGCATATGGAAAATGACTGCATGGCTAGGGGTTGAAAAATACCTGGTGGATTATTCAAGACACTATAGGGATTAAATTTCTGAAATCCTTTTTAATAGTCTTCTTTTTGGAATATGGGGACCGGCTTCTAATGTTTTGTTAGGTTTGTTTGGGTATGTGTGCATGCAGTAAAGCAGTAATACACTTTAAAGGTGCTAAAGAGGATCTTTTCGTCGACTGAGAAACCAAAGACTGTTAGTGAGTTTTTGAAATGAGCGCATGCGTAAGAACAACCCCACTCCTTCACAGCTCATTTCGAGGGAACGCCTCCCAAAACTCGTGCACGAGTATTGGAACACGAGTGTTTACCACCGGCATTCGCTGTGTCGTGTTAGTGGATTCATTATGTCACGTCTTTCACAAGGAACGTAATGGCAGTGATTGACAAGCCAGAGGGCCAATCGTTTACGCGATGATACTTTTACTACATTTTTACTATTACAGCTGTCAAAATTAATGAATCATGAAAAGTGTTGATAATTGCATTATATTTTGCATTATATTTCAATTTTACATTGTATTAAATTTACAAGCAATTTCTGAGAAAACATATATATATATATATATATATATATATATATATATATATATATATATATATATGTGTATGTGTGTGTGTGTGTGTGTGTGTGTGTGTGTGTGTGTGTGTATATATATATATATATATATATATATATATATATATATATATATATATGTGTGTGTGTGTGTGTGTGTGTGTGTGTGTGTTTATTTATTTATTTAACGTACAGAAAAGGTACTGGTAATTTTCTGCCAGAGCAGTATCCATTAAGTTTACGGACTTTCCATTAACTCTAAAACACAACAGATGCAATAATCAGAACTGTTGTGTTTTGGAAAATTCCTTCCTATTAAAACAGTACGTTGAGCTGTATTTTTACAGACTTTTGTGAAGAGTGTGGCGTGAGTCTGTGGGGCAGAACATAAGGGGCTGTAAGAATATTTAGGAAACAATAGCTACTTGAACTATTCTACAATATTTGTGATGCTATTGGCACACAAAAAACACATTTTACCCTTGAATCTTGAATATTCAATTTACACTTAAAGGTTAAGTACATTCTGCATCTGTTGTTAGACTCAAAAGAACAGATTGCACACACAAACACACACACACACACACACACACACACACACACACACACACACACACACACACACACACACAGTTTATTCAAACAAAAAGCAACTTTTCATTAGATCTGCATGATATCTACCTGTTATGCAGTTATTTTATTGATAATTTTATAATTATATATTTGCATATTCTTAAGATGAAACAGGTAAGACAACAAAAGACAAAGGAATGGGGACTTCCCATAGACAATGATTTTTGTACTGTACAAACTGTATATTCTATCCACTAACCCTAAACCTACCCATCACAGAAAACATTCTGCATTTTTAGATTTGCAAAAAAAACAAAAAAAAAAACACTTAATATGATTTAAAAGTTGTTTTATTTGTACATACAATTTAAGGCAAGAGGGACAGGCGCAACATTATTTTGTACAGTCAAACCAAAATTTATTCAGACACCTTGAACATTTCATTCATTAATACAGTTTATTCACTATAATTACCTGTACACTATACTAACCCTAACCCCCACACAGTTAACCAGCAATAGGGAAATAACAGAGGAAAGCCATCCACACCAGAAATGTATTGCTCATGTCCTACACAAGACTTTCATCCCGCATTAGGTTTCTATTCACAAACAAAAACATCTGTGTGGAAGCGTGTGTGATTTAAACAGCTGTCTGGACAGTCCATGAAGTAGCCTTGGGAGATGCACTGATGTGCTGCTATAGACAATGTTTTAAGGGAGGGAGAAAAATTACACAGACACTCCTTTAAAATTCAATAAAGATTGAATTTGATCTCAGCAGGATGATGCAATGTCTATTTGAACTCAGTTATGCCCTGTTCAAAAGAATCTCCATCCATCCATCCATCCATCCACCAACCATATTTTACCAAGATCTCAGCCATGGATACCAGCACTTTTCAATATGCAAGCAATCATAAACAATACATTTTATTGAATTTATTTAAAATATATATTTTATTGCATCTAGATGGGTCAATTCTGATGCAATGGACTTCCAAAAATTTGGACTACGTGTTCTTTGAGACCAAAATGAGAACATTTGGGCCTCAATGGTACAAACCAAAGACAGCACATCACATCACATTCTGAATACTCCACAGTAAATTATGCTGGTGGGAGCTTTGTATTTTTGTGATGCTACTCTGCGGCAGGAGCTGGAAAAGCCATAAAGTCAAGAACAACGGAATAAAGAAAAAATCCTGTTAGGAAAATGTGTCGCTATCTGCAAGAGCTCCTTGAGATGAAAGACGATTCATCTTCCAACATGGTGTTGACCCAAAACACTGGGCAAAAGCTACAGTGGTGTGGCTTAAAACCAGTAAAAGCCCAGACTTCAGTCCAATTGAGCATGTGTGCAATGACTGTTCACAAACTGTCTTCATCCAGCATGATGGCAGCTAAGCAATTTTGCCAAGAGGAATGGGCAGAAATTCCAATGCCAAGACGTGCAGCGCTGGACAGAGACTCACTGAAGGAAGCTGCCAAGAGTTTATAGGGGGTAAGAGAATAATGAACAAGAAAATAGAGTTAATACTCTTCATCTATACATAAGTTAGGAGATCATTCTTTTTGCTCTTGGAAAGATTTAGCAGATCATTGTATAGTCTAATCAAGCAAGTCATGGCTAGGCAAAGTTGTAGGCCTTATTCTCCAGGCACAATCATTAAGTGCTGTGTGAATCAAACATGACCACTGCTAGCCCAGCATTAGATGTGCTTTACTTTATGTAGTTCATTAACATTTTAGTGCTTTTTTTTTTTTTTTTAATCTGTTAGAGCTTTGATCATTTTGCCTGCCTAGCAGATATCCTTTACACAGGGAACTCTAAATTTTGAATGAAATTTAAAGTCTACCCACAATGAAAAAAAAAAAAAAAAAAAAAGTACTGTATGTCCTTTGAAGACCACTTTTAAATTATAAAGCTGTTTTTTTTTTTTTTTTTTTTTTTTTTTCCTACACACACTAACAAGCAGAATAACTAGAGGAAACACTTACAGATTTTAAGTCTTCACAAGTTAATTTACAGAAAACTGCAAGAGTAAACCTCCTCATCTCTTGAGGAAACTCTCCTGATCTCACTAAGGTGAAATAATACTAAGACTCTGTCTTGTTAAGCAGTGTTCACTGTACTGAACAAGAACACCACGCATGAACAAACACAAATCCAGCAGTCTGATCCCGAGTTCAACTCTGCCTTGCCAATTAGATGATTTTTGCACACAGTGGAACACTGCAACTGCAAAGCATTGTGCAAGTCCATTAAGACTTCCAGCCCAGTGCCCGAATACATATTAAGAACTGTGCTGACCTCCACGAGTATAAACATTCCCCATTAGCGAGCTCGCAAAATCCTAGAATGGCCATGCTATTTGGCTCATGACCAAGGGGGTGGACACTTAAGCTCTGTTCCAAAACCTATAGTGAGCAGCCTACCAAAACAGTATTTTAAGGCATTTTAGACATGTTTCAGACATTGAGGTGTTCCAAAATGGTAAAAGGCATAATTTTACCCCAACAGCCTAAATCTAAGGTAGCAAAACTTTTCAGAGTAAAATAATCCCAGAATGCATTGGGGGGTTGATATATTATGGTATCAAGCTGTTATCTGATTCTATTGTAATCAGGTCTAAGTCAAATCTCTTGTGCACTTCATATTATAAGTGCTATTAAGAGAATTATTATGCGTGCATAACATTTCAGATCAATTCCTTATGAAGTTCCTTTTTTTGGATATAGTCTCCCCGTGTAGGTAACAAGGCATCTCAATAGATTTTAAAACAGAGCATTAATGTTTTCAATGTGCATTTTATTTGAATACAATAATCAATGCACTGGGAGGTAGAATAAGAATGGGATTTGCAAAATCAAGGCCCCAAGGGCGCAGAGATGCTGTTAGACAGGAAGTAATGATACACAACTTCCTGTCTCCCACAGAGATAAGATCGTAGTTAATGTGACAGTGTCAAATTATGGACGATGATTCACAGAGTGGGTTTTCTGTGCTTTTCGCATAAGAAAGATCAAATAGTTTCTTCTACTTACAGAGGATTATGCTCCTTTACATTTTCAACTTTCTTTAGTGTGTAATGTTGCTGTTTGAGCATAAAAAAGGTCTGCAAGTCACTCCAAAGGGTATTAAGCACTTTTTTTCTGATTTCCCTGAAAGGCCTCGATTGTAGTCTTGAGTTTTCTTTTCGGAACGAACACATCACAAACTTCGTCACATTTAAATAATGAAACTTGCGATTATGGTAAGGGGCGTGACATTTCCAAAACACACTTGAAGCGGTTGACCAATCACAAAACACTGATCCATCCAACCAATCAGAGAACACTGTGCATTTCAGAAGGAGGAGCTTCATAGAGATGGGAACTAAACAGAGTGTTACTGACAGACTGGGTAGAGAGGAGCTGAAACAATTTCAAATAGGTGAAAAAATAATTTGTGAAAACTAAAGTTTTTTGAACATTCAAGCATGAAAATCTATTCTAGTAGATGCCAAAAACAAAATCAAGGCTTTGAAAAAGGACATACTGTAATAGGTCTCTTTTAAAGGGGTAGTTCATCCAAAAATTCTGCCATCATTTACTCAGCTTCATGTCATTCCAAACCAGCAGGGCTTTATTTTTTTATTTTTTTTATGCCCTGGACATGTCCTTATCAGGATTCCTAAGATTCTCTTTTGCTGCCACATTTCCAGTTTAATTAAAAAGAGGATAACTGCAACTACGGAAGGGAAGTACACGGCCTACATCTGTAGCTTCACACAAAACAGCTGTTTCCTCAGCGCTGTGTGTAGCCATGCCAATTTTATGCTTTCCGTGTTGGGATTTCCAAGGAGAACATCTTAAGCATTGATTGATGCTGGGAAAAGGAACTTTATTGACAGCAGAGAGTTTGAATGATTTATACACTGTAGTGAGACATTTATTTTTGCACATCTTCGAAGATAAACAGTCCTTTAGACGTACAGCAAGCACATGGTAAGGCTGAAGCTCATTTTCCTGAATAAGTCTTTATCATCTAACACCCAATGTAAGCTGTGTTTAGTATAAATCCTTGAAGCGGTGCTAGAGCACCTTGAAAATGGTAGTAAAAGAGATATGTATTTTGAAGGGTGCTGACAGTGTGAGAAGTTCATGCATCTGACTTATTTCACACGCTCTTTTTGTGAACAAGGACATGCTTGAAAATCGCCACAGCATTCGCTTTCATTCTCACTTCACCTCCTGCTGGTTCAAGGTATGAGCATGAGAGACGGTTCACACTTTCTAACTTTACTATCACTGCTCTTGAAGTAAACATAAATGTGCAATTGTGCCACATAATCCATGCAAATTCTCTAGGGAGGCAATATGCACATATTTTCACACCTCTAACAAAGCCAAAGTTGGAGTTGTTGATAAAATTCACACTTGCACCCCAAAGGGATGCGTTTTTTTTTTTTTTTTTTTTTTCTTCTTCTTCTTTTTTTTTCCATTTAGGGAGGACAGCTAGTAAACAGCTTCAAAATTACCACCAGCAGGGAAATGCCTGATCCAATCACAGCTTACCAACTAAAGACAAAGACTTAATCCTGGTTTTAAAATCATGCATGTCAAATATCTGAAAACTGTCCATTTGCCTTAGATTTGCGTGCCAGTTTTATAATCCAGCAAGTCTGGACATGAGACACATCACTCACCAACATTATTCATTCCACATTGCTATACTCGATCAAGATGCCGTCATCAAATAGGGTACTTGTGTATTGTGAGACCCTTTAGGCCACTAGAGACTAACAAGTGACAGATTGAATTCAACAGCCTCTCCATGCTGAGCCGGATTGGAACTGACCAGGACAATGGATGCTCTGAAATATATTTGCTCTCATTCTCACTTAGGGTATCATGAATAATTAAATTGTCAGAGATGGGCTTGTCTGGACTCAATCTCACTGACTGATGACATAAAACAAAGCTTTGTCTGTCTTCTTCTGATGGAAGAATGGGGTTGGGTAGTGTTTTTAGTTCTAGTTTAAAAATATCCCTAGACTTGTCTATTATTTCAGCTCAAAACTTCTACCATTTAATTATATTTTTGTTATGTGAAGAGCATGTATTTAACAAGGACAACAAGGTATCAAAAGTGTCGGATTCAGGAGGGAAAAAAAATCAAATTCATTTTATCACGTGTGCCAAGCCATTTTAGCAAAATAACCACTTCAACATATTTCATTTGGAAATTAAAACTATTTCCAGTTACTTCACATTATAATAAACATACCACTGTCTTCACCAAATGTGTATTAACACCGCATCTGTTGTTGTTTAATCAGTTTACATGTCCATACAATGTAAAACCCTATTCCTGGTGTTAAATTTAGAGACTCCTGGATCAAAATAAATATCCCTTGATGCCAAAACACAGGTGCAAAATGTTTATTTGCATATAACCTTTATTAATATTGCCTCCATATGGTGATTTATCAACTAAATATATCCAAATGTACTCAAAATATAAAGGTGCCAAAAAAGAGTTTAAGTATTTACAAAATAGATGTGGAAAAAAAGAATCTATATGTTCTTCGCCAAGAAACAACCATGTATAGTGTTCATTCCAAATTCATACTTCCACCAAGGATGTGAGCATGCTAATATGCTAATGCTAATTAGCACTGTCTTTATCTTTACACACAGTGTTTTCACACAATGGTTTTATAAACACTGTACAAATAAACAAAAATATAATACCTTTTCAGTGCGCATAAAACATCCCACAAGCAGCATAGTGGCCAGTTGTCCCAAAACTTTGTTTTATTTGCTTGAGAGTTAAGAGTTCTAGATCAAATCTAGAAAAATTGCAAATTGTGCAATCATGATAAGCCACGCCCCCTTCATGCAAACTTAGAGTGATTGAAGAATAAATTACCAATCAAACATTTTATGCTATATAATGAAACTATATTCGAAATTAATTACATTTTGGTCTGGACTGCATGATGTACAAGAGGAATGCAGAAAGTCAAAAGTATTTTGGTTGTCCGCAGGGTTATTATCATTAAATAAAACTAAAAAGAAAAGCTGTATTTATGATCATCTATGTTTATAATCATACACCTGCAGAATATATGTCAACATTGCAGCATTGGTTTTTCTATTGGATGGCAATTTGTATGGCTGGAGTTAACACCTGCAAAGTTAACAATAGCATGTTAGCATGCATCCAGTATGTAGTGCCCTCATATTCAGACGTCATGCATCTTAAGTAAGAATAGACTTTGGATGGAATGCAGGAGGGGATGGAGCATGAATGCCATTATCATTTCAGCCTGCTTTTAGGCTATGTTGTTATTGTTTGGAAATGAGATTATAGATAGGGTTAAAGCTATGTTTGTTATCCTGGAATGTTGTTCATGGACTAACAAAAGATGTTGATGAACACTTAGATATGGTTAAAACTATGTTTGTTAACCTGGAATGTAGTTCAAGGACTAACAAAAGATGTTGATGCAGGAACACTTCCTTCCTGGGAAAAATCAGGGTTTACACCCCTATCCTTGTGATTGACAGGACTATATGGACCTGAAATATTTGTTAGGAACTTTGTTTGGTCTTCAACTTCATTCAAGACTTATGGTTAGCAACAGACCCTACTTACACTAACCAAACTTGGAAGTTTTACAATGCTCTAATGTAATTACTCACATTTGCACTGTCATTAGAAGAGATCCACCTGCAACTGAATTAGGATGCAATGACAGTTTGTCACTAGAACAGACATATTGTGCAGTATCAAGCATTGCCAAAGGAAAAAATCAAATTAAACAATAAACACAGAGATTCCAGAGAGAAATACAGCTGAGAAAAAGTGGCATGGTATTACATCTATCAATAGTAAATTAATGACAGAATTCTAATAAAGACTTTCCAAGATGTCAAATCGAGTTTGGTTATAATTAGTCAATGAGAAACATTTTGATTAAGTCACAAACTCTTTGCATTTGTCTTGGTTCATTTTGAAATATATCTGACAATAATTATACCTACCCTAATGATGCATTAAACACAAATCGTTTGTGACTGTGTGAATAGAAAGTTAATTATCACATTAACATATTTCTCTATGTTTGTGTATTGTAATGAAACTGTTCTCGATTCTGCATCAGTTTTTTTTTTTTTTTTTTGATCCATCTGTACATAAGTCTGTCTGTGTACTGGCATTCACTTTTGAGTGTGTGTGTGTGTGTGTGTGTGCGTGCATGCAAAAAGCTTAGCTGGCATTACTTGGTTTGTGTTTGTGATGACTGCTGTCTAGATTAAACCCGATCAGCAGACCAATCAGAACATGTTTGGCAACAGATAAGCAACACTGCTGATGGATGATGTGGTGATGTCATCCCACTATGACATCATTGTATCAATACTACTGCCCTGCCAAAGAAACACACGCCAATGACTAGGCACTATAGCGATGTAATCAGCTTTAGTGAGAGCATCATTTCAACAAAATGTGGGTCGTCACAGGGTGTGGGGGATGACAACAGCATGAGACATCCAAGAAGATGCTTTATCACTCTCAAACAGTGTTCCCAACTGAAGCTACATCTGCAGTTTTGGCCGGCATAGGGACAGGATTCCCTTTTCAGTAAGTAATCATTTAGCAATAAGTCATTTTATAATAAGTGACTTAAAGTACATTGTAAAGTACAAATGAGCCCCCCGGAACAATTTGATGCTGAGGTTCTAGATCACAGGTGACCAAACCTCCTCCTGGAGAGCCAGCATCCTGCAGAGTTTAGCAAATACTTGTGGCAAGAAACCTCCTACAGACCTTGATTAGCTAGTTCAGGTGTGTTTAATTAGTGTAGGAGCTAAATTCTGCAGGACATTGGCGCTCCAGGAGAAGTATTGCACCCCGAGTCTAGATCAAAGGCATAATGGTGCTATTTTGAACCTATAAGCTTTTAGTTATCAGCTTAGGTCTTTAACCACTATGCCTCATCCTAGCAATAAACAGTTGAAGTTTCATCTACGGTAGTCTGGCAAAACTTTATACCTGTATTTTTATTACTAATTTAATTTTACTCAACACTTATAAAAATAAATGTTCTTAAAGGGGGTTTTCGCAGTGATGCCACAGAAGAACCATTGTTGGTCCCCCAAAGAACCTTTCATTGAACAGTTCTTGAACTATTTTCTTAGTGTGAAGAACATTTTAAGTCTATTAAGGCCATTTTAAATCTAAAGAACCTTTTTTTCTGCTATAAAGAATGAAACACAATTTTTGTACAATGAAAGGTTCCATGGATGTTAAAGGTTCTCATAGGGAAATTGATGTCAATAAATTATGTTTTATTAACAAAGTTCAGGAGGAACATGTTCAAATGATCTACCCAATCAGCATAAGAGGAGGCATATAAATACGTAGCTGACTCACCTAAGTTCCTCGACAGTTTTTTCGACATTCCTCCTTGACTGGTTACTATCCTAACCAAAGATACGGGGGAGTGCTCTGGGTTCGGCCCACATTCCAAGCTCGGAGCCCTCCCCCAGATAGCATGCCAAATACGCATACTCTATATAATCAATTGTAAATGTGAACTCCTGAAAGAACCATGATTTTTAAGAGTGAAAGCTAGAGTCAAGTTTTGTGCCTGAATTTTCCATCATGGACAAGCCAATTCCATGACTTCTGTTGCGTCTTTTTAAACAGGATGGAGCTTCTGGAGGGCCACTATCCATGAAGAGTTTAACTCCAACACAACTGCCAGGACATTTCTAAGTTATCCCAAAGAGCTGGATCAGGTATTTAATTGGGACTATACGCTCTTGACATAGAGAGAAAAACTCCAAGGGTCTGCTAAAGTGATGCTATGTCATGTGATCAAAAGTTGAGAAACCCTTTTACTGCAGCACACTCTGATGTAGGCAGTTCATCCAGCTGTTCCTTCTTTGTTTCAAACTGTGTCATTCTTTCCAAACCCCTAAAATGTATTAAATGCCTTTCTTTCCATCAAACCCATAGTTTTCTTCATGAAATATGTCCTGATTGGCTGTGATTATGTGGAGTTGTGTAGCATTTTTGCCTTCACTGCAGACAGACAAATTACTTGTTGATGGAAACTTAAGTTGCACCTGGTTAGGAAACGCCGTAATATGCTGTCGCATCCAGCTTGAATAATAACTGAAAAAAAAAAAATGACAATAGCTTTATAGTAGCTTCCAATGAAACAAGGATGCCTCGGTAGCACTTCCACCCTGCTGTCTTGCAAAATGACACTGAATTGAAATGCAGAAACAACATAACTGCTTATTCACCCAAGCATGAGAGAACCCATCAAAGTCAGCAAGATAACATGTCTGGTCCAAACAGACACATTCATACACACTCCGAGGATTGCTTTGTTCTGGAGCTCTAGTTTTTGACCCTATGACAGGCTAGTCTCTGTGTCTCCGGGCAGCCAGGCCATGCGTTAAACAGCATTCACACACACATACACACACCCCTCCCCACAGTCAGGTGATACTAACCCTCTGCTCACAATGTGACTTCTCTGTTCGACTCCGACAGATAGACTGAAGGAGGGACGTAAAGAAACTGACAACTAAAAAGAAGGACAAGACACATAACCAGAAAAGAGCAAACCGAACCCTAATCTACAAAAGATGTAGCTGATTTTGTTAAGAAATTGTCTTGTCCCTGAACAAACACATACACACACACACACACACACACCGGAGACTCGCAACAGATGGAGGAAGTATTCAAAATGTGGACTTACCTTGCTGGCTGCGCCTTTGGGCATAAACCACCACCACGGCTGCAAGCACCACACAGCAGAAGGACGTCACAATGTTGGCCATCTGCAGAGACACACACAGAGGTAGATCGTGAGGCTTCTGGCCTGCCCGAGAGAAACTGGGTGGCACCGATGCCAAGACAGCATGAGGAGGACAGTTTCCTCCTTCCCTCCCTCCCTCTCTCTCTCTCCCTCTCTCTCTCTCTTGTTTTCTTTCTTCCAATGTCTCTGCCTTCTGATTCCCCGCCCCATTTCTCTCTATCTCTGTCTCTCTCTCTCCCCTACTTTATACCATCTCATTAGTGGAATCAATGTCCTCTGGGACTGATATTCTCTTTGGCCAACTGGCTGTGGGATAGACAGACCTAGATGAGAAATAGTAGGAAGGAAAGACAATGCCAGACTGTTTGGATCCAGGATTGACCATCATAAAGACATTCTCAGTCTCTCTTCATCTGGCCTTCTATTTCTCTTTTTTTTTGTCTCTATTTTTTTTTTTCCCTCACTCTATCCATATACAAGCTCTATTGTTTTTTAAACCAGGGAAAATGTTGTATGATCATTGATTTCTATTTCATATAACTCAGGACAGTGTTTCCCAAACCTGTACCTAGAGTACCCCCAAAAGTACTCATTTTGAATGTCTCCCTTATCTGACATGCACATTTCTAGTCTTGGAGTTGACCTCCAAGACCTGACAGGTAGTCTTGCTCCAAACTCACACCATCGGTTGAGCCACTGTTGTTATGGCTGACTTAGCTGGGCCATTTAAACAAACAGCCTTCAATTCTATTTAGTGTCAGTGGCGCAAAAAACCCACTCACCATTAAAAATGCCACAAGACTTTTTGGGGGGGAAAAACAACACATAATATTTTCCCACTACCTGACAGATATCACTGAAACAGATCTCCTGATCAATCATAACTGTCTCTGTGACAGCCCTAGACTCGGTGAACAGCAAAACAGTACACCTTAACCAATCAGAAATACTCTAGGCCCATCAATCATTTTGAGTGTTCATGGGTTTTTGAGAGATATTGGTTGCTAGTATGTCTTTGAAGGGCAGAGTATTGGAAATGGCCCTCTTTTGGTTGAAGTAAGCAAAATAGTGCAAGTTTGCTGAAAACACTTAGAGCAACTTTAACAGAGTTCCAGTTTCATTTAAAGGTACAGTGTGTAATTTATGCAACACAAGTGGAACCAAACAGAATTGCAAAAATAATTAATAATTACCATTTTTACCAGTTTGAGACATTGCTAAGACCACTTCTGAAACTGTAGAGGCAACATATGTGAGATTACTGGGAAATTTGAGTCCAGGAAAATCTGAGAAGCAAGAGACCTAACCAAAATTTGATCTCAATGTAATCTAATTTATGTCCAGAAGAAATAATTGAGATATTAACAGGATCCCTTTAGTGATTTTATTTCCTATGGGAATAATTCACAGTGAAACATCTGAAATCCAGACCAAAAACAACACATTGTAGGGTCAGGATATCAATTTGTCTCCCTAAGCACACCAGCATTTAAAACATTAAAACGAGCCCATAGTTAAAACAAACACAAAGAGAGGCATTCATCAGAGTGAGACTGGGAATATTCATAACCGATAAAAAAAAAAAAAAACTTTTTCCTGGATGAATGCACACATAATGCCATAGATGGAATATAAGCAGAAGTTTCTCTTTTTTTTCTTCATCTTCTTTTATTTTTTTCTACTCTCACTTGTTTAATTGTCTCCCATGATCCCAACGGTAGTTATTCATTAAAGTTAAACAGGAAATTATAACACACCCTATTATCAGGATGGTTAACTTGCTAAAGGAAATGTATACACACTATATTTATATATTTAACATTGTAATCACAACACCGTCTTGCTAATTGTGGAGAACCTAGCTCACTTGTAGCAAAAGTTCTTGATTGTTTTTGCTGGCAAGAACGTGCTCGTTTTGGCTGGCGTCAAAGACGTAAGTGGGAGTGATGTGCATTTAATATTTGCTTTTATTGATGTGGATGTTTAATATTGTGGATATTTAGCTTTTTGTCAGCTACTTATTATGTTCTGATTCATGGGTCTGCATACTTAGCATGTCTTTTATCACATGCTGTATTTACCCAGCATTTGTCACTCACTAAACACAAGGTTCACATACACATAAGCGTGAAGACGAGAGAGCAAACTATTTTCTTTGATCAATGTCATAGACTAAAGTCAATATTGTACATTCTCGCTGAATAACATATTTGCGTTTGTTTGTTTCCGTGTCGTTCATCAAAAATCCATCATAAACATTGTATGAGGTAATTTACATATGGATGACAATAAACTCTTTTTGAAAACAAGCATATGTCCAGCACAGCACAGCACTACTTATGGAGTCGCATAATTAATATCATTACAGAAAACAGTTGATAAATCTTTCACATTCAGCTTAGTAAGTATGTCTAAATTAAGAGTAGTTCCAAAATGGCTTTCAGTATTTTGAAGTGTACTTTTCAGTTTTTCAATTATCAGTGCTTAAAAAACCAAACCTTTCCTCTATTCCATTGAGATTCTTGAGTAAAGCAGAGAAATATTGTAGTCTGTTGACTGACACTTTATATTTATTCCAGAGCTCGAGGAAAAAAAAAAAAAAAAATGGACTGACAGGAGTGAAATTAAAATTGTATCTCTCTGTCAGTTCTTCAGAATTCCTCCTTTTTCTGGCGGCTGTAAGTAGCATTTAGCCCATCAAACTCGCGAACAATACATTTGATATCTGACAGCTCAGGATCCTTCTTTTAATGACATCCCATGGCACTGTAGATTTTATAATAATGTTGCTCAATGAGACCCATTTTGCTCGCCTTTATCTCCTGTCTTATTTATTTATTCATTTCTGATTTATGGCCATTGCTGCTGAATAGACGCATTTCTCTCACTGGTTAATTAAAATATATAATTTATCGTTGGTGCTGAATGAGTTTTTGCAAACGTCTCAGGTTCCTTCTGATGTCCTGTAAAATTTGCATTTAAATTGGAAGGCCTGAACTGAATACTTGCAAAGAAGGTATGAAGTATCACAAAATAGTACCAGCCAGGAAAATCCCAACCAAACCCTTGACTGACAGATGAACACAAATCACAAAAAAAATTATCATCGTTTTTTTTTTTTTTTTTATAACTTACCCTACATAAAAATCTCTCAATTTGCCAACACATTCTCATATTTGAATCAATGTGGCCTAAAGGATATGGAGATTGGTCTACTACATGTTGAATACAAATAGCAGTGCCAGTGGCAGTGAACTATGAAAATCTTCATGTAGCATATCAATGCTTTCTAGCAGTGAAAGTTGTCTCCCTTGAGTTGCAAAAATGATACATAAAGCATTTACCTTAAATAGCTCACCATTACATGTATGAAGTAAAATTTTTAGACCAACTTTAACAAGTGTTATACTGGCAAATCACTTATGCTGTTGGTCCTCCATGTGCTGCCAAAACAGCACCGACCAGTCAAGATTCTACAAGAGCCCTGAAGGTGTCCTGTGGTTTCTGGCAGGAAGACATTAGCAGCAGATCCTTCTGTGAGGTGGAGCCACCATGGATCGAACTTGCTGGTCCAGCACATCCCACAGATGCTCAACTTGGATTGAGATCTGGGGAATTTGGAGGCCAGGGCAACACCTTGAACTCTTCATCATGTTCCTCAAAGCATTCCTGAACAATGTGTGCAGTGTGACAGGGTGCATTATCCTGCTGAAAGAGGCCACTTCCCCCAAGGAACACCATTGTCATGAAGGGGTGTACCTGGTCTGCAACAATGTTTTCCTGACAGAACATTGCCTAGATCATCACACTCCCTCCACTGGCTGGTGGTCATCCCACAGTGCATCCTGGAAGCCATCACTTTCCAAGGTTAACGGCATACATGCACATAGCCATGCACGTGATTTAAAAAAAAAAAAAAAAAAAAAAAAAAAAAAAAAAACGGGACTCATCAGTCCAGGCGACTTTCTTCCACTGATCCAAGGTCAGTTATGATGCCCGCGTGCCCATTGTAGGTGCTTTTGATGGTGGACGGGTCATCATAGGCACTCTGATTGGTCTGTGGCTGCGCAGCCACATACGCAGCAGTGTGATGTACAGTGTGTTGTGACACATTCCTCCTATAACCATCATTAAATTTTTGTGTGACTTGTACCACAGTAGACCTTCTGTTGGCTCAGACCAGATGGGAAAACCTTTGTTGCCGTCGTTTATCGACGAGCCTTGGGGCGCCCAACACCCTTTCACCGGTTTGTGGATTGTCCCTCCTTGGACCACTGTTGGTAAATTCTCACCATCCAACATATTGATAATGAGAACTGATTGCTGCTTACCATCTAATCTACCCAGACCTTAACATGTGGCCTTGTTAGGAGACGATTACATCTTTACAGGATTACAGGAGAACATTACACTTTAAAAAGTTTAAAATGTTCAATGCATATTTTGCTTTTATCGCTATTGAAACACAAGAAAGAAAATGCAAGCATTTTTAGATGTGCAGAAATGTATAAAAAATATCACACAAAGATTCATCAAAATGGTTTGATCTTACCAACCTTAATGCCCTTTTTACTACTTCAAATCAGTTTAAGCCAGATACTCTTATTAAAGCATCGTGGCTCATAGTCATAATCATAATTATGAGGCCAGAATGCAGCATTTAAGAATCTTAATGAGCAAACAAAAAGCTTGCATTCAAATCATTGTGATATGCATGATAATGCTAAATTTTTTTTTTTCCAGCAAAATGATCACAGATATATCATGAATATTCAATATGTCGCTCAGACCTAAATGTGACTGAACATCCAAAGATAAAATCTCAATCAATTTTCCACAAAGCCTCCAGTGTTCCTACTGACACACTCACGCAAACTCTGAGGTCATATCCTGTAATTAAAGTCTGCATTCAAGACCCCTCCTGACACTAATTCCCTCCATCAATCCAGTCGTATCAGAGATCTCTCAGATTAGCACCCATGCTACAGCGCACATGGCACACAGCCATGCACACATACAGCCAATAGCCATGACATTTAAACCCGTCACATCACCCCTAATCGTATGCCAAATACAATGTCAGTCCTGTCAAAGCCTGTGGGGCTGTGATCTTTGTGCTGCTGTGCTGGTGTTATTTATTAAAATAAATAAATAAATAAATAAAAAACAGATTAATGATCAATACTGGATCAGTGCTTTAGCACTACGCTACAACCCATCCCATTTACTGGGCTGGCACCTGTGTTCACTGAAAATGTGCAAATGTGTTTAGGTGGAGGCAGAAGAAAATGTACATTAGAAATACATTTCATAAAATGTAAAAAAATAAAATAAAAAAATGTCAGCTTGATGCAACTGTCTTGACATCAAAATGGAAAAAAGCTTCATTAAAATAATGACATTTTTGAAATTATTGAATCAATTAAAACAAATAATGTACTAACACATTACTTAATACTAAACTACTCACCGCTTATTAATATTACAGAGAGAGAGAGAGAAAGACCAAAGTCATGTGGTAAAACTGACAAACAAAACAGGAACACAGAAACACACTCTTGGATACTTACAGAATGTATAAAGCACTCAATGTTCATTTATACTGGGCCACTCTCTTTTTGCAGTCTAATTAGGGACCCATTGTGTTCCTCATGCCAAGTTAGCACAGCTGCATTTTAAAGCATGCAGCATAAAGAGTTTATCATGCATATGGCACCTTTAACAATTTTATGATAAAATAGTGCAGATGGACCTATGCAATGAATATTCATCTGTCAATGCCATTAAACAAGTTCTTTATTACTATATTATCCAATGTGAATACGCAGGCCATCAACAGAATTGGTTTATAGGCTGTGATATAGATTATTAGGTGCGATTTTACACCATTCTGTTCTGCCATTACTCATCTGCATGACATGTATCAGCCCTTGTGAAAATGCAAGTAGAAAGCCCCACTGCAAACAGCATGCTGCTGGTATTTACCCACAATCCCACTCTGCACTAAATATGTAGTTCATATTCTAAATCAGTTATTGAAGAGAGACTCGGCTAACTATAAACCGAGCTCTATGTGGGAGCTAAAAACTATTTAAACTCTATTTACGTTTTTTTTTTTTTTTTTCCCCACAAGAACCTTAAAATGCAGCACCCATGAATAGACCCTTCCTGCTTTGGGCCCGGTCCTTACCCTGGCCACCCTGTGTGCTAACCGCACTGAGCCAATTGGGACATTACAGGGAGACTAAATAAGCAGACACCCTACAACGGAATGCACACATGATGCTTTTACCCTCTGTAAGAGGTTAGTGTGTGTGTGTGTGTGTGTGTGTGTGTACTGAATTTATCATGTGTGTTTTTGAGGTTCTGGATAAGGATAGTGTTGTTTACATCATTTAACGATGATTGAACAAAAGAGCAAGTATTAAGGCTACCACTCAGTATTTCAAAGATAATTTAAGGAGTGAATTAGGAAATCTGAGAAGCAAATTTTCTTAGAGATTTGAACATATTACTGAAACATGAACTTTGGAGATCTCAGTCTTTCCCTTTAAAGCAGTAAATAACTAGAAAGTACCTAGGTAGTCACCGGGTGGACTGGCTATAAAAAGGAGTTTGATATCATCAAGTAAAGTCATAAATCTCTCTTACTTTTTTTTTTTTTTAATGAATAAGTTCTGCAGATATTCTTCTTGCTAATGTTTGTGGGCTCAAAACGCCTTGGTCTTTAGAAAGTCTTAGCTAAGCAGGAGCGGTACAGGGTCTCTTGACAGTGACTCAGTGATCTGTGACTTGTGATGTAATTATCCTTTTTCTATTGGTTTACTGGCTGAAAGAGGACATCTGTCATGCAGAGCCTGGGCTAATGGTATAGGACACTCTGTTTCTCTCTTTCTCCCCTCAGAATCAGAGACAAATGCAGCACCTTCAATCTCCAAAGACTTTTGGAAGATCCATAGATCACAGTTATTATCACCCAACCGACTGTCCAATGAAAAAGCAAAACGACCTGTCCATGGCACCTCATTGTTGTGATTGGATAGTATTTATGCTTACCATATCACCCATGGCCACAGGTGAAAAATGTTAATTTGTCAATGTTGAAAGGTCTATAAATAAAAATGCTTGGGAGGGAAACAGATGTTTGACAGAGTCAGCCATTCAGATAGTTCGGGTTCAAAGGTTCCAGCTGGCAACTGACGGCCGGAATGCCCTGTGGTGGTACCGGGGGTTTGCCTCTGCCACCACTGCGCAAAAGCAACATCTGTTCCTCAGACAAACTACCGAAACTGCAGCCAACTGTTTACTATGCTTTTCTGATGTGACACACCAAGCAAGAAATGTGGAAAAGTCACAATGTGAGGATCTCTTGGGCTTCAATGAGAAGATGAGAAAGACCAGGAGATTGAAATGCATAAATAAGAGAAAGAGAGGAGAATATCAAGAGACAGGTGGTTAGGCCTTAAGCCAGGGCATTTTTCTGCCTGCTCGCAAAGGAATTATTTGCTTCAGAGAGTCCTTCAAACCAAAATACCACAGTGGCTCTGTCCTTCTCAGATCATTTCTGTCCATGGGCCTGGCTGATGTCAACCGTGAAACCTCAACACTTGCTCATTTTTCTGGCAATATAGTTCTTTCTTTCAGACGATCAGAAAGGCCAGAATCCACCACAGAGTGACCATCAAGTGGTGACCCAACATCGTGGTCAGCAAAAACCATGTTTTCTGCAAGCAAACCCATAGTTGCAGCCTGGGTTTTATTTTCTTTGACCTTCCGTAGGTTTGCTCAAGGTTTTTGAAGATGAGAGTGTGTCACGCAACCTGTCCATGTTGGCCCCTACCTATTTTGGCAAGTTTCCCTCAAGTAACAGAAGAATTTACTCAACAATTTTGTAGAGTTTGATTGGAAACATCACCTTTCATGCCACCCTATCCACTCTACAACCAGTTCTTGAGCTGCAACCTCTCAGTTGAGAACAACTGTGCTACGAAGCAAATTAGTAATTGTTGTTGATAGAATGATAGTGTGGACACTCTGGTGTCATCTGTATTAGTATGTATTAGAATCTTTTTGGTGAACTCTCTGTTTCCACACCTTTATATGTACACCCCAGTGGCTAGTGTCCTACAGCTAGCTGAAACCATTGGAAATTTGCCCAGGGGCCTTGTGTGAGCTGTAAGGCAGGACCCTGGCGAGGTGCTCCTCTCATCACTACTCTGACAGAGTCATTAGGATTCTATTCCCAGCTTCCTTCTCCTCTCAGTGCTCATTAGTCATACAATCAATTAAAGCCAGTCCATGCTCACATCGTCTTTCCCTGCCAGATACCTAAATTACACATAGGGAGATTATTACACTGAGGTGGTTGGTCACTTTCCTTTGCTCTGAAAAAGTTTTTTAACCTTATGAGATGGAGGAAAGGACCATTTGTTTTCAGATAAAAAGTCCTTCTTGTGGTTTTAACTAAGAGTTCATAAAAGTTCAGTGAAAAATTTGAAAGAGTTGGTCAAATTATGCCTCAGACAAAGGTCAGGACCTAAAAGATGCACTTGATGTGGACTTGCAATCTTGTGGCCTTTGTTTTTATGTGTCCGTGAGGTCATCAAGATCACTGGGTGTCCCAGTTAACAATTTATGGTTCAAAAGAGTGCCCAGAAGTGCCTCTTACACATTTGATGCACCCACAGTGCAACCTTTTGTGAAGACAGCACTTCACGGTGATCCCCAACAGCCCATGTAACGTTACGTCATTCCAGTGTGGAGTCAACTGTGGGCCACAAGAGCCGAGGTCACCATTTGGAACAGAGGCATAGCTTGCAGAAGTGAAATAAATACTTTTTTTTTTTCAAGCCATTGCGTATGGTCAGTAATTGAACAATGTCTTCTTTTATAGATGCCATTTTGAGTTTCATTTCAGATTTCATTCCACACAGTCCAGGGATCACAAACAACATCCTCCTAATTCAACACAATTACACCACCAACCTGGAAATCGGTGTGTGTGCACTTTTCGCTCTGACAGAGTCCATCGATTTGTGCTGACAGAGACAGACAACTCTCTTGCATCACTGAGTGCAATTGCTGTGGCTCCTTTCACCTTGATGGGCAACTCCTGATCCAACATCACAATGATATTCATCAGCAACCTCTCTTCCTGTGTTGAAAGTTACAGTAGAGTGAACTACTAAGTCTGCCTTCAAATTAATTGTTGCTGTAATGACCAGTGGGTCCGAAGCATGCTATGAATTTATTGAGCAGTCTTGCTTCCGGAAGACAGGTGGCTAAAGTGCAGACATATTCTGAAAGTAAAGGGCACTTCAGCACAAAGGAACCTTAAATTCAGTCACTGGCACATATTACAAGTTGATTCAATAGACACTGACAGTTCTTCCTCTGAGAAAAAGAGACCCTGATCATGTCTCACGGTCCTCCTGTCCCTTTGACTCAGTCATGCTGCATAATAACCTCCCTCTTTTGAGTACAAAGCCTCCCCAAGTGACAGGTGTTTGACTTAATATGCCCACTCCAGCTGAGCTCTGGCTCACTAGAGTGCAATTGACAATTACATTTCACACATATTGGAGAAGGCCTGTCTAAAAAACTTAGAATTAGGTTATTGATCCACTGACTCGGATTGTCATTGCTCTCAAAGTCAAGCCGGTTGAATAGTCGCCTATTTATTAACAACCATTTCATGGAATGGAACAGTACATGATGTGACTCTGGCCATTCTGGGGATCCGAATTTGAAATGATGGCATGCCTCAGTAAAAAATTGAGATCATTAATATTGATATTTTTGCCAGAAAGCTCTGTTGACTTTAGGGTGTTTCAGGCCACTTCTGTGATCACGTTCTGCCACACATATTATGATTGAATTCAGACAAGGAGGCTAGCATGTTTGCATTCAACCCAGAGGGATGCAACTCAGCAAAATCTATAATTGCTAATAGCATGCTAATAGGGAGGGATAATGGAGTTTATTTCTGGGGCCACTTTTGTGCATCTATTGACTATGTTTGGCAGGGATAGCCATGCTAGCTAATCCTTACACCACCTCTCCTCGGCTGCCTTCAGTCTGTAGGATAATAAATAATGAGCTTCAGTGAGTTATTGATCTCTCTTGCTCTCTCATGTTACTCAGAAAGGTCTTTTTCAGAATAGGAAAATTAGAGAGTGAGAAAGCTCCTAGCATTTCAAACAGAAAGGATATTAGCATTTTGTTGGTTTGAGGTGGGGATTAGTCTTTCTTTAAGAGAAATCCAAGAGGCATAGATTAGGTATCGCTTATATCATTCACTGCAAAAGACTGATGCTTAAGGTACAACAAGGTCATTTCACAGAATAACTTAGTTCTGAATAATGTTTTTTAAATGCTTTTTTCGAAGCAATTACCAACCATGCGGAAATGACATTGATTACAAGGTATGTAAATATTATAATAGCTGAACAGCTCTGTTATATTTGTTTACCCTGATTGTCTAACATTTCAGCCATTACTGTCAGAAAGCCAAGAATATCTGAATAACCCTTTTCCTCGTTCTTCCTGTTTGGTCAGTAATAAACACCCCACACAAGCAGAGCTGCTGCTGTCATGTTGAGCAAAATCAGCTCACAGTGCATTAGCTGCTCTATCGGAGAGAGTATCGATCCCTCTGAACATGGTTTACAGCTACAGAAAGAGGAAGAGGGAATGCATGCAGTTTGTTTCATATCCTGGCTTAAAACTGGTCACTCTTGGCTGTATTGCATAACTATGAACATTTATTTATACAGAGAATTGCAATTTCTGTGAGTGCAGAGCTACAGAGTGAACTCAGTGTTTTTATTTGATTGGCTGTTTATTCTTTGTCATCCTTATGATGTCCACACTGTAAATCATGTTTTGTCAGGTAACTTAAAAATATTACCAAAGAATGAATGCATGAATGAATGAATAAAATGTAAGTATATATATATATATATATATATATATATATATATATATATATATATATATATATATATATATATATATATATATATATATATATATATATAAAACATTTAGTTGCTGAAAGTTAACAATGGTCAGATAATATTTAGCTCTTTAAGACAACAACTACACATTTTCAGTTTTACAGAGCAGAATGTTAATAATTTGTAGAGCTTGTAGAGGATGCAAAAATAATGATTATTAATGGTTTTAAAAAGTACAGCAAGATTTGTGGACATACTGTAATGGGGAGAAAACATAAGTATTGTAATACATACTTCATTGACTTCACCATCATCATAATCTTGCTAGTTCTGTATCAGATCTGAAGTATCTAGTAACTTGTTACTTAAGTAATATTTTAATTCAATATTTTTTATCTTGTCAAGTAATTATTAACCTGTTAGCCAGCATCCCCCCTTTTGAAAAAATCCCAATAAATGACATACCCAAACTAAAACAGATACAGTTCATGAACCCGCACTAAAAGCACAAGTATAGTCTCAATAGAAAGCAGACACTTTGCACACAATTTACACAATTCCTACTCCCTGTTGCACAAATTTGTTAAACATAAAATCTGAGATTAGTAGACAAGTGATATGCTAAGAAAGGGAATGTATTAAAGGGTTTCTGTCATTAAGTACTCACCCTCATGTTGTTCCAAACCCGTCAGACATTCGTTCATCTTCAGAACACAATTAAGATATTTTTGATGAAATCCGAGAGGTATCTGAACTTCACAGAAAGGCAGCAACGTCATTGCCCCTTTCAAGGCCCAGAAAGTTAGCAAAGATGTTAAAATAGTCCACGAGACTACAGTGGTTCAACCTTAATGTTATAAACCGACAAGAATACTTTTGTCTGCAAAAAACAAAACAAAAATAATGACTGTATTGAATCATTTCTTCACTTTCCTGTCATTCTCCTATGCTGTTTACCTTGCAGACACAGTGCAGCGCTTCCAGGTTCTCAGTATTGGCCAGCTCCTGCATCAGCAGCGCATGCATGCGTCGTGGTGCTCACATGTACAGCATCGGCCAATACTGAGCTGGCATTCTGACGTAGAACCTGGAAGCGCTACACTGTGTCTACAACGTAAAAAGTGTAGGAGAATGACAGGGAAGAGAAGAATTTGCTATTTAACAATGTAATAATATATCTAATGATGTCTTTGCTACCTTTCTGGGCCTTGAAAGGTGCAATGACGTTGCTGCCTATGTGTAGTTCAGATACCTATTGGATTTCATCAGAAATATCTTAATTTGTGTTCCGAAGAAAAAAAAAAAAAAGAAAGAATTTTCAAGCAGCTAGCAATGACCATGAACACTCTACCAACTGCACTGCAATGCCCTGGAAACCTCCCATCTTAGCATCCAGGTGACAAGTTCTACAGAAAATTTCTAGTTTATTACTTTTTAATAAAAGCAGAATACAATAGTATGAAAAAAGTTCAAATTACTTTTTTGTTCCTTATAGGCTGCTCCACACCTTTGGCATGAAACTGATCGATAGAATACAAGCTAAAACTGTGGTGTGAAGGAATTGAGGAAGCCTGCTCTCTGGTTTATAAGGGTGAAAGTTATGTTTTTATCAAGGCCTGGGATGTGCTTGCTGAACTCTAAGATGGATCGAATGCTCCTGTCATGTGGATTCTGGATTGATCCAAAAGGCGTGAGCTTAGGGAATAGAAAGGTGAGCACAGGTCTCTCACCATGACATTCACTATATCTTGGCCTATTGAGACTTGCAACATTTGTACATCGAGTTTGGTCTGGATATATAAAGAGAAGCTCAACCGTACTTGTTTGATGCACGAGAATAAACCTCATTGGTTCTTGAAGAAGCTCAAATGTGCTGCGCAACACACGAGTATGAACCTCATTGGTTCTTGCGGAAGCTCAAATGTGCTGCGTAACACACGAGAATGAACCTGCACGTCAAGCAAGCATAGCTACTTGAGCTTCCATTAAGCATATCTGAATGTGTGTTGGTGAATGATGAATGTCTATATGTGAATAAAAGCCTAAATTAAAATCAGTTCATCATATAAAGTAATTGTGTCTTTTCAGAAAATTTGGACTAAATCACTCAGTTCATATGGATTAGATTAGTATGAACTTTTTGAAGCGTCAAAGTTGTAGTTGCATGCTGTCAATGGAGATTTCAGATTTCATTAAAATATCTTCATTTGTGTTTTGAAGATAAATGAAAGTTTTACAGGCTTGGAACGACATGAGGGTGAGTAAATGATGACAGATTTTTTTTTATTTTTGGGTGAGCTAACTCTTTAAATATCTGGATTCAGTCTGGTAACAATAGACAATAAATCAGAGACAGATCATACATTATGCTAAACAAAAAAACAAAAAGCCATTACAGAGGGAAAAGAAGAATCTTTAAGAGGGATTTGTGGGTAATTCAGTCTTTAATTACTCTTTCACAGACATCCTGAGGGCAAAGTATGACATAAATTTCAACACAGGTAGATCTATCTACAACATTAAGTTTTAACCACACATCTCTCACACAGAGTTGATTGAACTTGGCTCAGATGTAAGCCTAAATGATGAGGAATTTAAATGACATTTTAATCAATTTTAGATTAATCTGTCCCTGTTCTATTTACTCAGCGGAATTCCATAATGCACTACGGAAGATTAGCATACAAGTCATTAAGCAGCCAAATAAGTAATTTTGCCCATATAACAACTAATGTACAGTCTAATTATGCAAAAGAAACAGATTTTAATTCTCAGTTGTTGCTTTAAAAAATTATATTTGATGAATGACAAGGGAAATTCTTGCTTGTGTGATCCGTGAGTGGATTATAAAGGTGGAACCGTCAACTTTCCTCCATGCATATAGAATAAAGGCAGGCGAAGCCAATCGAGATCCAGATTTCATGGCGGCTTTTCAAGGATTAGACAGCAAGCCCCTGCCTTTTGCATCCCTGCCTTTCAGACAAACGAAGCCCTTGATCTTTTTCAGATCATGTCGCGCACCATTCATCATTCTGACAAGTTTCAGAGAAAGGTCTCCACTTCCAAAGTTTCTTTTGTTAAATGGAAGATTATATTGGAGCAGACACAATAATGGCCTTTACTATGTACACCAAATTAAGACCCTGTGAGCCGAAGATGTCTGCCTGTCAAAAATAAAAACTGAATGATTTTCTGCTATTGGCACACGAGTCATTTTTAATTCGTACAAATTAGTTCAATGTGCTGCAAAGGTACACAGCTTTGCATGAATGAAACTTGCCTCGAAATAGCCTGATTGTTTATAAGATGGCTTTTGGTTTAGAGTCAACACAAAATGCTGTTTGCAACCCATTTTACTGAGGGAAAGCAAGGCATGAAATGAGACAAAATATTGGGAGGGGCTACCAGAATGGAGCCAGATGGACGGAGGAGAGGGACTGAAAAGCAAGAAAAAATTTGCAACATAAGTCAAAAAGGATAAGAAGTTGGAAGTTGTTTGACTAAAGATTATGTAGAAAAATTATTTTGGTTCAAAAAAGGCACCCTAATAAATGCACGGTAAGTCCAAGAACATGCATTAGGGAAGCTTACACTGTAAAAAATTATTTTCATGATTTGTTATCACAACATTTTTTTCTTTTGTCAAATCAACTTGGATAATTAATGTGGTTCAGATAACATAATATTTTAAGTTTCTGTTGATTAAAATCAATCGCCTTCATTGTGTTAACTCAATTTTTTAATTTCAAAGAACTCAAAATTTTAAGGCAACCAGGTAACTTACTTTTTAAAGTTAAACCAACAATTCTTTTTTACAGTGTAGTTGTATTGAATATGCTATTGTAGCGTACTTCAAATCTATCTATCTCTCTATCCATCTCTTTATCTATTTCTCTAGCTATCTCTCTATCTATAAAAGGCCACTTAAGTGCACTTAAATACACTAGAAAAGAGCATTTTGTAATAATGACAATTTAAGTTTAACTTTAAAGAATTTTAAATCATTATGTTTTAATAATCTTTTGCCGTGCTTTAAAGAAGTAGCCTAGACTTATTTTGTTGTGTTGACCAACATACTAAAAGGACATGTAAAGTACTTAATTATAATTTGAATTGTAGTGCAATATTTGATATTACATTTAAAGTTAATATATTTTACAGTTTTTCTCAGTCACTTTGGAGCATTTCTCAGATCACAACTGAAATTATCAAAACTACTTGTTCAACCTCCACATCATCTAGTAACTTGTGCACACCATAAAAGCAATTTCTCATTGTTTTGAACAAATTGCATATGCTTTTGTACAGTCAAGCAATTGATTATGTACAATTGTCTGCTGTTTCCTACATTATCAATTGCTTATGTCATGTTTATCAAAATATATTATATGGTTTCCTGTTGAATAGTCTTACCCCTCAAAACATCTAGGCATTAGTTCATTGCATGAGTCATTAAATGCAAAATAGTTGAACTAGTTGTCATAAACTGTCGACCATATTTTCTAAACATTTCTATTAGACTTTTTGTAAATGTGTCCTGAATTGATGATTTTGCAGAGGTGAATTCTGAATTTCACTATAATGAAGGGGAATGTACAGTAAAGCATTAGATCAACCAGGGATCATCCAGTTCTCTATAGCTCAGATGTCATCTCATGAAGCTTCATTTGGGAAGCAGATATAGACAGAGGACAGCACAGTGTTACTAATTTTGACAAAAAATAAAAATAAAAAATAACACTCTGTTGGAAATTTGTAACAAGGAAACAAACAAGCTGAGAATAAAAAAAGGTCTAAGGATGTGTGGTGAAAGGGTACAGAGGCAACACAGTGGAAGACCAATGTTGTAGACATGTTTGTGGCCACTATTGCGGACCATGTTCTCAATCATTATCTTATGGCCGAAGCGGGTTGAAAAGGTACAGCCGAATTTTGGGAGACCAGCCGTGTTCTCAATCATTCAAACATTTGCAGACAGAACAGGTATGTATAATCAGACAATGTTCACTGTACTGTAATACTGTTTACTTACTGTAATGCTATATTATTACAGTAGTCTATCTGCATTTTACATTATGTCTCTATAAAGTATATTTACTGTACAAAGGACATATTGACACACACACACACACATATATATATATATATATATATATATATATAGTATTGTATTTTTCTTTATATTACAGTTATACTGTAATTTGTTGACAAATAAAGTTAAAGTGTAACTGTGAATCCTGTCCAGTCTCTTGCAGTCAATATCCCACACAGAGTAACGTAAATTTGCACTGATGAAATTTATATATGCCATAGAGATAAAGTAAAATCTTGTGCATTTTCATCATTGTCATCAAAATCATAGCCATAGTTCACATCTGAAAATAACGACAGAGTACACTGTTATATTGACAATGTGGCTAAACATTTTGTTTGTGAACAATGACACAAGGACTTGTCATTCTGATGGCACTGATATGTTCATTGACATAAATACTTGCTTTTGAGCGATGAACTAAGGATTTTGAGCAAGTTACAGGCTTTTGCAGGTAATCCATTGTGTGGTGCTGTCTGCACAAATTGTTTTGAGAAATGCACATAATTGTTTGCCAATATTAAGGATGATATGAGAAATGCTCCAAAGCGACTGACAAAACTATACTAAATTGCAACTACATTACAAATGTGTAAAACAAATAGAGTTAAATACATGATATACAAGTGTCAATAGGATCACATTTAAATATAATTGAATTTACCATAAATACTTGACAATACTGTACATTCAGCAGTGCACTTTAACCATATTTTAAGACAATAGAAGTATTTATGAAACTGTATATAAAATGTACTTATGTGGGTCAAAAAACACTCATAAATTCAACTAATTGCATTTAATATAAATTTGAACTATAATACATTTTCGTTTACAGTTTTTTTTTTTTTTTAATTCTAACATACTTTTGTCCAATCTGTAGTCACATTTTCAAAACTCTAAACACATTTAGCAGAACATCCGTCTGTTGTGGCCATACCATTACCACAATTCATGTCGTTTCACACAAAATGTAGTCAATTAACACGTTTATAAAATGCTTACATTTTCTTTTCATATAAGCTTACACCATACCAAAATCATGGATTTTTCTCATCTTATTTGCAAATGCTTCAACACAGCAAGTCAGAAACGAAGACCTAATGTTCCAATCTTTAGGATATAGGATAAAACCTATACTTTTGCAACAACAGCAGTACTGAAAAAAATATAAAAACAAATACTGAAACAACTGATAAGCATTTTTAATTAGCAGATTCAAATCTCAGTTGGAGGCATAGTCAGGTGTTAAATTTATTTTCATTACATGGACACACAGTAAAATTGTTCTGACTTAATTCTTAATTCTCTTAATTCGGACTTTTTTCTCTCAATTCCTAGTTTATATCTCACAATTCTCACAATTGCAAAATAAAAAAAAATATTTTTGATAAAAAGTCACAATTACCTTTTATGCCTTTTTATTCTGTGGTGGAAAAAAGCTTCCATAATAACCAAAGACCATGTATGTTGGATTTGTTTTTGATCAACTGCACCAATTTCATGTTTTCATTTCAGTACAAGCTTTTACCACACGATTTTACATTTTACGATTTTGTCATTGTGCTTTGATCGACTATATGTTCATGTTGGATAGAAAACTAGTGCTATGTTTTGACAGAACTCAGACTCTATTTTGAATCAGGTTTGCTGTGTTTTGATAGAGTTAGTATGTGTTGTAAAAGGTTTTTTGCATTTTGAAATGTAGAGTGTGTTTATTTAACAAAATATGGCTTTGGGTAGAAGTATTTAAGTACTTTAAGTATTAGTATACGCTTATTAGCAATTGAAACAAAACTGTAATTGTAAATAACATGCAATTACGTGTTGAAAATATACGTTCAGGTCGCAATTTTCTATTAAAATATATATACTCTTTTTAAAAGTATGCTGAAGTGTAGCGTACTTCTTTTTCACAGCAAATAGATGCAATGGAGCAAAAATGATGCAAATGTCCAAAAAAAAACAAAAAAAAAAACAGGATTCTCAATGTTCACATCAAAGAAATGACCCAGAATGTTGCCTAGTAAAGTTTCTTACAGCTGTGCTTTGGTAAATGCATGTCCCTTTGTTACATTATTAAATAACCCTTTGAGTTATGACCTTTACTCTCACAAGAGGCTTGGTTTACACTCAGGCATATTAGAGGACAGCCCATGGGTGATATGAGACCCGTGATACATAGAGAGCATCATCAATAAAAACAGTAAGGGAGGCAACCGCTGCCAAGACAGCACTCAGTGAGACTGAGGCTAAATCCGGTTTCATATTATCATTACACATCCCAGGCACGGATGAAAGGGAACCCTCCTTTAAATGGGAGTGAGATGGATCCTTTGGCATAAAGGACCACTTGGGACCAGAGACAAGGAAAGCAATTACAGGTTTACAGTGCTGATATTCTGCAAGTCATTGTAAGTTAATGCTGGAAGGGGGGGGGGGGGGATGGGGGGGGGTGAAGGAAGATGACCAGCGATGGAAGCTAGCACATGACGAGGGAGCACAAGAAACATGTTTACAGCCACATTGGGCTGGCTTCCCATGCTTGTGTGTTCTAGATTTTCAAACAACCGAAGAGCCAATGTGGCTAGACCGCTCTTTTACCAGCCACAGTGAAATGGTAGGCATTAAATAAATGTATGCAACAAAGGAGCAGGGGAAGCAGTGGATTAAAGACATGGGGGACTTGTATTAATTTAAGACGTGAACAGCACAGAAACTTCAGTTGGGACTAGCAGTCTGGAACGGTAACTGCAGGGGATTAACTGTGAAAAAAGGCCTTCGGAAGGAAACCGTTTGACCAAACTAATTAAGTTAAAAGTGTGTGTGTTCGTGTGTTTGTGTTTGTGTGTGTGTGTGTGTGTGTGTGTGTGTGTGTGTGTGTGTGTGTGTGTGTGGGTGGGTGGGGGGATAAATAAATTATTCAATTGAGAGCCATTCAACCAATTCTAGCATAAAATACTATGCTCCTGAAGTAGGGTGCTCTTGAAAAGCAATGTGATTTTTTCTTTTATTTCTTTTATTTTTTTCTTCACACACACAAAAAAAAAAAAAAACAGTTTAAAAAATTGCTTTAAACATTCTGCAGACTGTGTGAGCAATGTGATGAGTGAGAAAGAGAGAGTGCTGATATTTCAAGCTAATGCCAGCAAACTGAATCCTATATATCTATATATATATATATATATATTTATATTTATACAGTCAAAACAAAAATTATTCAGACACTTTGATCTGACCATGTTTCTGACACAGTTTAACTCTGACATATTGTCATATTTTATTACCATTTATTATTTTTTTTAACTATAGTGAATAAATTGTATTAATGAATGAAATGTTCAAGGTGTCTGAATAAATCTTGGTTTTACTGTATACATATACAGTACAGTCTAAAAGTTTGGAACCACTAAGATTTTTAATGTTTTTAAAAGAAGTTTCGTCTGCTCACCAAGGCTACATTTATTTAATTAAAAATACAGTAAAAAACAGTAATATTGTGAAATATTATTACAATTTAAAATAACTGTGTACTATTTAAATATATTTGACTAAGTAATTTATTCCTGTGATGCAAAGCTGAATTTTCAGCATCGTTACTCCAGTCTTCAGTGTCACATGATCCTTCAGAAATCATTCTAATATGCTGATTTGCTGCTCAATAAACATTTATGATTATTTCCAATGTTGAAAACAGTTGTGTACTTTTTTTTTTCAGGATTCCTTGATGAATAGAAAGTTCAAAAGAACAGCATTTATCTGAAATACAAAGCTTCTGTAGCATTATACACTACCGTTCAAAAGTTTGGGGTCAGTAAGAATTTTTATTTTTATTTTTTTGAAAAGAAATGAAAGAAATTAATACTTTTATTCAGCAAGGATGCATTAAATCAATCAAAAGTGGCAGTAAAGACATTTATAATGTTACAAAAGATTAGATTTCAAATAAACACTGTTCTTTTGAACTTTCTATTCATCAAATAATCCTGAAAAAAAAATATTGTACACAAATATTTTGTACAATTGTACACATTAAATGTTTCTTGAGCAGCAGATCAGCATATTAGAATGATTTCTGAAGGATCATGTGACACTGAAGACTGGAGTAATGATGCTGAAAATTCAGCTTTGCCATCACAGGAATAAATTACTTTGTGAAATATATTCAAATAGAAAACAGTTATTTTAAATTGTAATAATATTTCACAATATTACTGTTTTTTACTGTATTTTTAATTAAATAAATGTAGCCTTGGTGAGCAGACGAAACTTCTTTTAAAAACATTAAAAATCTTAGTGGTTCCAAACTTTTGGACTGTACTGTATATATATACAGTGGGAACGGAAAGTATTCAGACCCCCTTAAATTTTTCAGTCTTTCCTATATTGCAGCCATTTGCTAAAATCATGTAAGTTCATTTTTTTTCCTCATTAATGTACACACAGCACCCCATATTGATAGAAAAACACAGAATTGTTGACATTTTTGCAGATTTATTAAAAAAGAAAAACTGAAATATTACATGGTCCTAAGTATTCAGACCCTTTGCTCAGTATTTAGTAGAAGCACCCTTTTGATCTAATACAGCCGTGAGTCTTTTTGGGAAATATGCAACAAGTTTTTCACACCTGGATTTGGGGATCCTCTGCCATTCCTCCTTGCAGATCCTCTCCAGTTCTGTCAGGTTGGATGGTAAACGTTGGTGGACAGCCATTTTTAGGTCTCTCCAGAGATGCTCAATTGGGTTTAAGTCAGGGCTCTGGCTGGGCCATTCAAGAACAGTCAACAATACTTAGGACCATGTAATATTTCAGTTTTTCTTTTTTAATAAATCTGCAAAAATGTCAACAATTCTGTGTTTTTCTGTCAATATGGGGTGCTGTGTGTACATTAATGAGGAAAAAAAAATGAACTTAAATGATTTTAGCAAATGGCTGCAATATAACAAAGAGTGAAAAATTTAAGGGGGTCTGAATACTTTCCGTACCCACTGTACTTATATAAGTCATGTTTCTATTGCAAACAAGCACATAATGAAACAAGTCATATCATCTGGCAACCTTATTAAACATATTTTTGATAACATTAAACATTACATCATTGACCCATATCTAATACAGTCATTCTCTAAATGGATGCACAAAACATTGGCATATGTAGCTGTATTGATTGCACTCGAGTTTCTGAAACATATTCTTTGTTTTCAAATGGAGCTTAGTTTCTACAGATAATTAAAAAAAAAAAAAAGTGAAAACGAATACCGCTATGATGCTGTGTTTTATGTAGAACATCATTATAGCTAATGTGCAATACTACTAAATCTTCCTGTGTCCCTGAAAACTTGTTAGATGAGGTCATCATAGCATTTCAAGTAATGCCATCCATTTCTTTATCCATTAAAACAAAATATTCTCCATTTATATGTATGTTTAGGTTTAGTTATCTTCTTCTGTTTCACTAAATGCTATGGGAAATTGTATTGAAACCACAACACACACTGTGCCCAGATGTCTTCTAATGTTTTATTTCTGGCAACCAGAGGCCATGTTATGTAGTTTAATCTGGGGTCATTTGAGATATCACTGAAGAGGAGTAAAAAACTACTCGCAGCTTTGTTAAATTAGAGTAAGCAGCAAGCAGCAAAATGTCTTTTCCTTGCACATTGTCTTCACGCTCTGTCAGAGAGGCAAATCAAATCACAGGCCAGATGAAACCTGCTCATGCGTTTTCACTGATGGCTGTTTGAGCTCTGCTTAGATAATTAGTCAACTTAACAGCACAATAGTGCATTAGCATCTCCCACCATTTAATTACCAAGACAACCTGACTATAACACTTATTAACACTCCCTAAAGTCATAATTGTAATAGAAAAAAAAATCTGCAGTTAAAAACGATCGCATGACATCCGTTATAACAACAATCTGGCCCTGTAACTGAAACGTAGTAGATTCAACCTCCAGTCGGTCGATCAATGAATCACCACTATGTCCTTGATCAAGACACTTAACCTCAGATCACTCCTAAGGGACTGTCGCTTTGATAAATAATAAGGATTTATTCGGTTAAACGCATCAGTTGAATAACTAATTAGGTAGGGATCGTAAGGATCGAAAATAAATTAACGATTCTAATTTCGGTGCAGTATACCATTAATGATTATTTTAGTACTTGTGTGGAAGCACCAGATGTGTGTATGTGTGTGTATTAATTTAGAAATAACAAAAAGTGAAGAGTGAGTCAGAGTCAGGTAAGTCATTAACTGTTCTGACTGATATGCTTTAGACAGATTATATTGAGAGTCATTTATTAAAACATATCGACTCATAAGAATCATTCGCTCTTGCATCTGACTAAACTTGTCAGTGAGCGTGAGACCAGCGAGGCCAATGCAACAGAAAGATGCGTGCAGATCTATGAGTTTTCATTGTCTGTGCATTATTTCACGGCAGCCAGTCTTTCTCTTTCATCGCATTCAAGACGGCAAGCACCACTCATCTAAAACATTTATTTTACCGGCAGAAGAATGCAGATGTTCAAGCACCGTTAACCGTGTCACGAATAAGAACTTGTTCTCGATTCCCAACCCTTCTAATTACTTAATGTATATATCTTAGCTGATAGTGACGATGGTACACTTCACACAAGACATACATCTACTGGGATAAAAACAACTTGCAGTCCTGGCATCTCTCATCTCCTGTACTTTTCTCCATGAGCCCATGCATCTGGACTGCCATTGTATCAACACACAGTCCTGACCATACAACAGCCATCTGGAGCTTTCGCCTAAGTCTAATTGACACGCTCATTAGGAAGTAATGTCACAGAGAACATTCTGGAAAGGAGAGCCATGGAACCAATGGCAGCGCCGTGTTTGGCAGGAAATAGGCAGCCATCCATGCATCCCCCATGCCAGAAGAATCCACAAGCAACCCATCTGGACGAAACTATTCCGCTGTGAAGCGATAGCCTTCGATGACATGCAAGGCAGTTTGTTCCAATGTGTGGCTTATATTTTAACCACCATAATTTGCTTGCTTGTTGAAATGTATTGGGATATTTTGCGGTAATGCAGAATATTCCACAACCACTGCCTGAGCTGAATTGGAAATTGGCTAGGCGCACCTGGCATGCATGACATGGCAATCGACACATTAACCCTGAATTATGCAATGGGATGCACAGAATATTTGCAGATATAAACAGCCACATGCATGCAGCTGGCACGAATTAAGGAGAAACAACATATGCAAGGTTTCTGAGAATAAGAACTAGGAAGATTTACTGTAGAATAACCTATAGCACACAGCCAACTTGAAAGACAGCTGAAATGCATACAATACCTTGCAAATCTCAGAAAGCGAAAGTCTAAGACAACCATTTCATATAGCATCTTGTGCATTGTCTGGATACACGTTTTCTCCCAGATGCATTAGACTGATTGATGGCACTCTCTTCTCTGGGCTTGCTTTCCTTTGAACTTAATGGCACAAAACTACTCCATTTGTCTACAAAACAAAATAAAATCCTGTTTTATGCAGCTGTCTTGTTTTACAGTAGCTTTGAAGGTAGACTTATGCCAATGCACAAAACAACAGACAGGCTATGTGAAGCATATCCTGTTTCCAATTGCAAAAGAAACTTTTCACCTACACCTTTAACATTGTCTTCAAAGGAGGAAAACCTCCAACTGTTGACAGTAAGGGTAGTGTGTTATTAGTGACAGCTTCTTTCAACAATATAAGCTTTGACTTTGAAATCATTCTGATCCCGAATCGAGGCTCCCAGCATTCATAGGCGGTGAGATTCTAGATGTTTTTATTATGATAATGTTATTTTAATTACAGTCCCTGAAGTGTTATAGTTTAAACTGGGCATCAGTCTACCCTGTCCCCTTACAGTTGAGTGGGCAAGTTGTACATCTCAGACTAAGTAGCCTGTCATGTAGTAAGCCCATCAAGGACACCAACACCAAATGCTGCTTTTCCCTCCAAAGAACCCTTCGCCCGTCTTAATGTAAGCCGGAACAATTTCATCAGCTCTCTCAGTTGAAGCTGAATGTGATGCAGTGCACCTCACCTTATCTTTGTGCTCTTCCTTGCTGTTTGATATTGAACATTTCTTCTACACAGAAGCTTGATCTGATAACTCTGATCCTTGAACCGGGTGTAGTTTGATGGGGGCACTAGACAGAACTGAGATAAAAAAATGTCCAGTGCCTTAAACAATAAAACGTGTATCTCTGAAAGCTGTGAAACTGCAACTTGTCTTTAGTCTAGCCCACAAGTGTTCAATCTTCCTGTAGAGATTAGTTCCAACACTAAATAAGCACAGTGAACCAGATAATAAATGTCTTCAGGATTACTACTTCACATCCGAATATGTCTGCTTCTCTTAAATAGTATGCAAAAAGCAGTATGTGAAATGTGTAGTATGGCATTGCATTCTGATTTTGCAAATAATAAGCAAAAAGTACCTGAATGGCCTCATGGTTCTATTTACTTTACTATTCCATGTTGGCTCTGCCCCCCGCCCAAGCCAACATAAGGTCAGGTACCATAAGAAGGGTACACTGTCAGAAAAAAAAAAAAAAGAAAGAAAAAAAAAAAAGAAAAAATTATATCTGTAGGGGTACAAAAGCTTGTCACTTGGACAGTACCCTTAAAGGAACAATTTGTACCTTGTATGCCCCTAAAAGGTGCATTATAGTGCCTTAGAGTAGTAATATGTACCCTTAATGTACTATTAGAAACCTTGGAACCATTTAGGGGTAAATAAGGGTGACAGGCTGTAATACCACTGAAGGTAATATTTTTGAACATTTTTTTTCTGACAGTGAATATAAGCAACTCAACTGTCATTATAACATGACAGACATAGTATGTCTGAATTATGTTCATATTACACACATGCATACTTTCGAGAACATTCTTTTTTTTTTAATGGCAGCAAAGTGCTTCATCAAATCTGGGACTGATTCTGACCATATGCAGTTTTCGATGCAACTCTAGAAACTTCCAGGCAGGTGTGTTGGAGCAGGTTGTACACTCTGCAAGTAGGTGTCCCACCAGGAATAGGATTGGATGTCCCTTGTCTAACTATTTTCCTCCCAGGGCCGGATCATGGTCTCTCGAGGCCCCTGGGCCTGAGGGCACTTGGGGGAAGCTAATGTTGTATGAGCTGAGGGACCCTAATGGCCAGCCTGCATTTTATATGCCAAATGACCTAAAGTATGTGCCCCCTTTAGACGTCCCTGGAAGCCTTAGGCCCGGGGCAATGGTTTGGTCCATAACCTCAATATGTGAATTTTTCATGCATTCACAAATTTTATTTAGATTATTTCACTTAATTTCATTGGCATATTATGAACTTTAAACACTTACTATGGTAATCTGAAGTGTACACAGTTAGAATTAACTTTATAATACTTGCTTCTAAGTAAACGGCTTAAAATAGAGTAGCACATATTTACAGGACAAATATTCCTAAGCTGTATTAAGCTTGATCTCTCACACCGGTTGAGTTCATGTCCTCATAAGCAAAGCTCTATTATATTCCCTTCCAAATATGGATCTGGAGGAATAACACTGAGGATATGTCATTCTACTTTTGGCTGCCTTTGTGCTAACCTTATCCCTTGGATTTCCTCCACTGTGTTTGGCCCTAACCGAGACCTTTTCCAGAAATGAATTCAGCTGAAGGGCCTGATGACCTTTTACAATGGAGCGAGCCATGAGACATTAAAGCCAGGCATCTGGTGGAAAGGGTACCGCTTTCGCACATTCTGAGTTCTTGTGATTACGCAGATATAATGCACATTGCAATTGTGCCGAGAAGTGACATTTCTGGTTGGATGCGATGCCAAGTCACAAAACATGGCAAATTGAACCGTACAATGTGGAGACAAGGGTTACTTTTCAATTTCATAAGAAATTGAACATTTCCTCTCCACTTGAGTGCAGAAAACCTATTCGTTTATTCTTGGTTGTGGAGTGTTCTGGACTGAAAATAGCTTTTGCAAACTCTCAAGGACAATCCACCTTGTATGGATGAGGGAAAGTATCTGGTACGGATAATTGGGGGTGACAGAATTATTCCAAAAGCTGTTTAATTGATTTCACATTATGGTATTTTCATTTTTCCAGAAGGGATTTAATAATTTGGCTGGGTAAAGCATAATCATTATTTCACATAGTTATCACATAGTTATTTATCTAGCTAACTCCTTCCTGGACGAGTATCCAAGCACAATTAGCATATTAATCACTTAAGAGAACACTGGGAATCAGTTTAACCCAACCCAAGAAATGAGGGTTTGGAGGGTCCAATTACCCTCTGCTGGTAGAATCACTACACCATTCTTGAGGATAAAAGCATCTTTCTTTATGAGTTCTTGCCACATTTCAGGGTTCTCAGAAGAAGAAGTCTTGATTGCTAGGTAAACTTCTAGGGGTGAATGAGAGACTACAGCTAATATGATTGTTTGCCTTCCCAGTTGCTCCAGTAGCAAAATAAATAATGAAATAATCCATAAAAGCACACACACACTAGCTTTACGATGTTAATAACTAAAGAATTGCGTCATCTCATTATGTAAAAAGGATTCATTGATAGCCATCCTGAAGTACCTGAGTATTCTGACTTTTTTTTTTTTTTTTTTTTTTTTTTTTAATCAAGCAAGATATAAATCACAACTATTTTATTACATTATGCTAGATGTTTTGCCAGTGATCAATTTTATTTAAAGTGTGAACCTAAGTATTTCTCTGATGGCTGCCTTTCCACATTGTAATTCACCTGTGAGTGATTTGCCCATGAGCAAAGATGGCTGTAAGCAGGTCGCACACTTCCGGTAGGCCTGGAGCAGCTGCCATTGAGATGAATGGGAATGGTAATGGATGGCTTTCTCCAGCTATAATACACTTCCTTGGTTTAACCCTGTTCCTATTATCAACTCACTGCTTTTAATTCATGGCAACCCTAATGCAAATGTGATGTAAAGGATCTGTTGATGTACAAAGTGGATTGCTAAACTGCACAGCATTTTTCACGAGCCAGCTCGGTCTCGATTTGAAGGAGCTGTCGTCCCCTATCTGGTTGACAGACGTGTGTGTCAGACTTGTTTACTGGTTGGCGCGTGGAGCTGTCCTAACGGCTGATGCTGGTGAGCCGAGGCAGGCGTCCAATGTCTGCGGACTGTACGTTAGAAGGGATATCTTAATCAAGTGGGCATAAAATCGAAATCAAGGCTCAAACTGAGGGGGTCATTACATTAGAATGACTTAACTTTATGTTGCTGCATAGTTTGTTGTTCTTTTTCTGGGTGAGGACAATATTAGTAGGATGTCTTAAAGATTTGACTTGAATAAATAAGCAATTGGTACTTAAATCTTCATGTCAAATGACAATGATGGATGTGTTGTTTTCCCCACAGAGATCACATGGCTATCCTGCTTAAATTATGTGATATTCCATTTTTTTTTTTTTTTTTTTTTTTTTTGTAAACATCAGAATGTACAGTAGATATATTTTACCCTTGACTCAATTGCTGATTGCAATGCAACACTACTTTTTCTTTCTTACAAGTTTTCCCACGCCAACTCATCAACACGGCAGATTCTATCATGTCTGCAGGGCGAGAGAGTTTTTACAGTGCCTTGGAATCGATTATTGATAGTTTCAGTTGTGTTTTATTTGACAGCAAGGCTTTTCCTCCTCAGGAGGAGGATATGGGGAGCGGTAAGAGGGTTTGGGAGGAGAGACATCTACTCCAGGCAGATGAGGAAATAGATCCAGTCAGCAGGTCAAGAGTTTGCTGTATTTGGAAGTTCTGGTGGTGGAGACGCGAATATGACTGGAACAAACTGGTGGCAAAGGAAGATGGCAGTTTCCACAAGAGAAATGTGGAAAAAGAAAAAGATGGAGAGACACGTAGAATAGAGAGATGAATGGGTAATCACTTAAAGGGTTAGTTCAACCTAAAATAATAATAATAATAATAAAAATGTCATTAATTACTCACCGTCATGTAATTCCAAACTCGTAAGACTTTTGCAACGAACGCTTTGGCACTTTAAAAAGTCATTAAAGAGATTGGAAAACTAATCCATATGAATAGAGCAGTTTAGTCCAAACGTGCTCCAAGCTCAGACGTGCTGAGTAACAAACATGAATGAACCTCATTGGTTTGAGCTTCCGGAAGAGGTTGTTCTTGTGCATAATTCAGGTTAGGTTGAGCTTCTGATGAGTTGATGTTGAGTTTACATGCGAGTAAAGCCTAAATTAAATCTGTTCATCATAAAAAGCGATCAAGTCTTTTCAGAAAATTTGGACTAATCCACTCAATTTAAATGGATTTTTAATTTTTATAAACTTTTTAAAAGAGTCAAAGTGGTCGTTGCAAAGGCAGTCTATGGAGTAACAGATATCTATCAGATTTCATTAAAAAGATCTTCATTTGTGTTCCAAAAATAAAAGAAAGTCTTACGAGTTCGGAACATGAGGGTGAGTAATTAATGACATAATTTTCATTTTGGGGTAAACTAACACCTCAGTTCTGAGTTATATATAAAAATAAATAAATAAATAAATAAATAAAAAATCATCAAAGACGTGTATTTTATGCCAACAGGATCTTGCAGATTTATTTATTTCTGACTCAAAATGTCTTCTCAAAAACTATTATGCCATTTTCTGCATTTTTTTGGTAATGCAGCAAAAACTCACTGATAATCATTGTTTAATTAATCAGTGACAGCAGGACTAATAAGACTTCAGCATTGACCACTTTTTCAGCAACATCAGTTCTATTCATATTTACTTTTAGTTTATTGCAAAATATTAAAATATATACAAGTTCTAAGTTTGTAAGAAGACTTCATTATTTAATATGCTCAATAATCGGCTTAACAAACCTGAATTTTTTTTTTTACTATTGGAACCCTGCTGTTATTGTTCCTAATCTACTACTGTTATTTCCATAAAGTTTATATTCTATGCATAAAATATCCACTACATATGCATTTTTCAGGTTTGTCCAAATAGCTCTATGCCTCTTTTGGGGCTTATTGCCTTTTAATATCAAATGTCAAGCTTGTGATTTTCTTATTCATCCATTTATTTTTTATTGTTCATGTCAGTAACTTTAAGCAAACCTGAATATATTTACATACCACGAAATAAAGCAAAATCTACACTGACTGACAAAAGTCTCATCCTTATTACATAATTAAATAACTTTTGTTCTGTCACTTGCCAAATGTGACACAGGAGAACTTTTTAACCTATGCAGTTCCTGCTTTTGAAAGTTTTCTTCACCGCATCAAGACATCCTGTTATGCAGAAGACTTCTTGAATGTATTCATTGTTTTTCTTTATTTTAAACAGGGTATTTTCACCAAATATCCCCTGTTTTAACTGATTTGTTAATAAAGTGATGTGAAGTGAACCCTATTGTCTGTGTTCTGAATTTTTCTAAATGCATTTATGTTTTTTCATACATTTTTGTTTTCTTTTGGGACAGTGAAAAAAAAAAATGCTTAATAATTGCTTAAAATATTTAATTGGACCAACGACAGACTGTTGCCACAATTGATAAAATTCAATTCACACAAAAATTCAATTAGTCCAACTGAAAAATTTTGATGTGACAAGTCACAAGAAAATTTTGAGTTGAAGAGGTCAAAATGTTTTTGTGATAGTCATTATGTTGAGTATTGCAATTTATCTCCTTTATTCTTCAAAAGGCTCTGGCTCGTGTTGGGTTATCATGCTTATCATATTACTTCTTGCTTTACAACAAAACACACACACAATCATGTACACACATAGACAAACTTAAATTCCAAGCACACACACAAACAGTCGTCCTAACGACCATCTACATCATGCCCTCCACGCACGTTCAGATTTGCTGCAGAGTTCGCAGGCAGCCTCTCAAGTTTAATGACGCGTAGCAACAGGATCGAGAGAGGATGAGGGGGGTCACGGCACTAATGTCCAGACACATCGCCAGAGGATCAGAGACTTCCAGACAAAGGACATCAGAGAAAGTCTCTCTCTCCACAAGCACATTTCTGACCTCTTATATCCTCAAAGAAACCCATTCACTACTATTTCTGCTATGAGACCAGTTCTCTAAATAGAAGACATCTTGGACAGATATGATGGATACGACCAAAATGCTTATGGCAACATAAATTGTCTTCTCAAATCGACTTCTATATCTGTCATAACGTACTTTAGAAATTTGTCCTTTGTTGTCAGAGAAGTCTCAGATATCATCGTGAAATGGTTTCCTGCAATACTGCACATATATTTTCATAGAGCAAAGATTAATTGAATGTAGCGAAATAATTGAATGATTGTGAATCACTCCTAACCACATGACCGAAATGGTCAAATCCATCAGTATTCAACTTTCCCTGCCCACTAGCTTGTCAGCATAACCTGATTTTTGGTTATTAATGCAACAAACACAAGATTATTTCCCGTAACTCTTTTTGCTCAGTCAAAGAAAAAGCCATATTTTTGTATTATCTTAAAAATGCGGCTTATATGGCTCCTAATATTATTAAAGTCCTTGCTAGAATTTGTCTAATTTCGTAATGTTCAGCATGATTACCTAAATACAAGCAGAATGTGTTGTTACATCTGATGGCTTTCCAAACTCTTATGACTATTTATTTATCTTCAGAAGAAATATAGAGGTTTGGAATGTTATGAGGGTCATGATGACAGAATGTTCGTTTTTTTGGCTGAACTATCCCTTTTAAACTGCCTTTTTTTTGACAGGGTGGGGTGAAGCAGGCTCCAACTTGCCTAATATTAGTCATTATGTTCTGATTTGCTGCTATTTTACCTCTTTCTCCCTTTTCCCCCTTTTTTGATAACATATAAACATATTTGCTTCAACACATCAACATTGACTAGAAAATTATAGTAAATACTTTTAATTACTAATAGCAATGCTTATTTCCATAACAGCAAGGGGTTGTCATGGTGGCACCAAACATTAGAAATAATGAAGGAGAGTGACACATACACACACAGAGAGAGGGAGGGAGGGAGAGAGAGAGAAAGAGAGAGAGAGAGAGCATCGGAAAACAAAACAAATAGTGGAGTGAGACTCCAGCCCTCAGGGAGCAGCACTTAAGTAATTAATGTTTGAAATTGCTCAAGTTCAGCGCAGAGACTCCCGAGAGAGCCAGTATCAGTCACACACACACAGACACACACATACATGCACTCAAACCACAGAGGAGAGGTGAGAAAAGAGGAGACATAATTTCTCATAAACAAAATTTGTTAATATTTGTATTGTCCACTTCTTTTGTTGCAGATACACAATTAAATTGTGATTTACGCACTGACAAAATGATTATCTAAAGCAAAGTCCCTAAAATCATCACTTTTATTACCATTTCTAATTGATAACTTCCATTTTTGGTAAAACTTTTTTTATATTAACAAACAATATTATATTGTTTAAAGGTGCCATCGAATTAAAAATTGAATTTACCTTGGCATAGTTAAATAACAAGAGTTCAGTACATGGAAAAGACATACGTTGAGTTTCAAACTTCATTGTTTCCTCCTTCTTATATAAATCTCATTTGTTTAAAAGACCTCCGAAGAACAGGCGAATCTCAACATAACACCGACTGTTACGTAACAGTCGGGATCATTAATATGTACGCCCCCAATATTTGCATATGCCAGCCCATGTTCAATGCATTAGATAAGGGCAGGACGTCTGGATGTGCACAGCTGAATCATCAGACTAGGTAAGCAAGCAAGGACAACAGTGAAAAATGGCAGATGGAGCAACAATAACTGACATGATCCATGATAACATGATATTTTTAGTGATATTTGTAAATTGTCTTTTTAAATGTTTCGTTAGCATGTTGCTAATGTACTGTTAAATGTGGTTAAAGCTACCATCGTTTATTACTGTGTTCAGAGACAAGAGCCGTCGTTATTTTCATTTTTTAAACACTTGCAGTCTGTATAATTCATAAACACAACTTCATTCTTTATAAATCTCTCCAACAGTGTGTAATGTTAGCTTAAGCCACCGAGCACAGCCTCAGACTCCTTCAGAATCACATGTAAACATCCAAATAAATACTATACTCACAGGAATCGATGCATGCATGCAGCATGCATGATGAACACTTTGTAAAGATCCATTTTGAGGGTTATATTAGCTGTGTGAACTTTGTTTAAATGTTTAAGGCAGTCGTGAGCTCGTGGGCAGGGGAGTGCCAGATTTAAAGGGGACGTGCGCTAAATCGGTGAATAAATAATTATGGCTGAAAATAGGCAGTTAAAAAAATTAATAAAAAAAAATCTATGGGGTATTTTGAGCTGAAACTTCACAGACACATTCAGGGGACACCTTAGACTTATATTACATCTAGTTAAAACTAGGAAGTTTAGCAAGTTTTATTTTTGGCAAATGTAAAGGCAGCAGCAAAGACATTGCTTAATAAAGTGAGATTAAATGCATAAAGTATATTTGTGCAATATAACATTTAATTATTTAATGATTGCAGGTTTACATAATATTTTGAGTTTGCATTTCACAGTTTTTATTTTGAGGAATCCTGAATCTGTTTTTGTGCAAGTGAAATTAGTAAATGCCATTTAGTCTAGAACTACAATAACCATCATGTTTACTCGGCGCACACAATGCCTCTGCACTTACGATTCCATTCAACATGGGGTCAGTCAATAAATGGGAAAATTAAGTAATTTGCATTACTTATTTGAAAAAGTAACTCAGATATTTTGTTGTAAATTTAAAAATAATGTGTTACTTTACTAGTTACATGAAAAAGTAATCTGATTACATAACTCATATTATTTATAATGTGTTATCCCCAATACTGCTGGTGATAATATTACAATAAATTTGATTTTTTCAAGTATATAACTAAATGTTAAGTACTTACCTCAAGAAATTTAACTGTGATGTAAATACATTTTACTGGTTACTACTCTACCCTGTAGCACCAAATGGAGTTAGTCCTAACAGGTCTCATTAACACTCCCCTTAATCTGCCTTTGGTCCGACAAACAAATAGCCCCGCCCAAACCTCATGCGATTGATTAAGGCAATCTTGAGCTGTCGGGCTGGTCAGGCTGCTAAAATGAACATTGTAAAAATTACTAACTGCACCTTAAAAAGGAAAAATAGGATCATTCGTTTCATTTCATCATTTAATTGGTTCCTGTTACAGGTTTAATGAACACTTTAAACTCTTGTCTGATTCATCAAGAGCTTTAGTGAAACCCCTGGCTGGAGTATTTGAACCCTCTCAAATGAGACTGAAGGGACTCTTCAAACTGACAGCGGTAATTCCACGCATCTTACTGTTCCTAAAGCTTGCCGTAATGGATTTCTTTCACATTTTCAGCTTAAGCATTGCACACTAAGCTAGATGCAGCCGCTGGCCAAACGTGCTTAAAACCTGACTCTCACTGTCCCTTCTCTTAAAGATAAATTGAAGTGGAACATCCATTGGCACAATGTCAGTTTAGTATACCAGCTCATTTTTCAGTGCAACTGGGGATCAAACAATGACTGAATTTTAAGAGCACAGATAAATGCAGTCCCTTAAGACAACAGACAATTACTGTCCTGAGGGAACACAGGATGGCAGCAAGGCAGTTTCAAGCAGATCTGCTCTCGTCAGTCCCAAAAGAATGTGTTAATACGGAATAAGAATCTATTTATTTGCTGTACTTACACTAATTTAAAATGCAAATGAGCATAAGGACTTTCATTCCAAATTTGAATACTTTTATAGAACAGCTTGATTATGTTAAAGTTGTTGTCTAGCCGTTACATGAATAGTAGGGCCTTGTAAGGTTGGGTATGGCAGTGTATGGTGGCTGCCATACTTTGGCTGCCTGGTCAGGTCAATGCAAAGTAATATATTTTATTGCTAGATTAAAAGAGTAATATTATTTTGTGTCACATATAATTTGTAATTGTTTAATATAAAAGAAATGCAAGTAAACTGCATCCATGACTTTAGTTGGAATTTAACAGAGACACGACAGGGCAGTCTGTGTGGCTTTTGAACCTGCAGCATCACAACAGCTGCCCAGCCCCACCAATCAACTAAGCCCAAAGATATTGCAACATCCCCTTTTTGTGACACTGTAATCCTTAAGCCAGTAAAGGTGAGAGTCAGCACTAGCTTTGAAACCTCAGAGGAGCAGGTGCCCCACGAATCAACTACCAGGCCCCATGATGTCGCGACATCCCCGTAAAAGAGTTGACATCAATGCAAATACAACAGACAACCCTATACAGCCTTGTTTAACACAGTTCACATTTACGAACAGAAGACATTTCATTGCCAGTGTATGTAAAAGCTATAACTGGGTGGAATATTGAGTGTCATGGGATGCTATTTTTTTATTTTGCATGTCGCCATTTTGCCGGGGTTTCAATTGTTGCTGGGAACAGACAAGGTGTTTTCATCAACCATGGATACAGATGTTGGCAAAACCAACAAAAACCAACTTCAGGACATCAAGAGACACGGAAACACTGTTATTAGCATGGAATGAGTTCAGGGCTATGGTCAGTGAATGTAAGAAGTCGATTGACAGTCATATTGATGCCAACGGAGGTACAAGAAAACTGAGCACAAGTTAAAACTTTTTTTTTTTTTTACAAAGAACATCATTTTTATGATGACAGTAACAATGAGAAAGATTGTGGTGATAATAAGGGACATTTCCTGGAACTATTGGATGTTTTTGCATCAAATAGCAATAGAAAACCAAATTGGATCACAGGTACGGACACTATTCATCCCCAGAGTCTCAGAACAATATGATTAGTATTACTGGAGACAAATGAAAACAAATAATAATCACTGAAGTTAAATTTGAGAAATATCGTGCTTCCTTAAGTGGATGAAACAAAAGACTTGTTGAAAAAAAGAGCAATTAGCTATACTGCTCCGATATGTCCATAAGAGGGTGGTTAAAGAACGTGCCATTGGGACAATTCACATGAAGGACTTATGTGCAGAATTTCTTGCCTTGTTCATAATGAACAAGTTATCAAGTCAAGGTTTAGACCTCCAGATGTGCATTGGGCAATGCTTTAATGGAGCAAGCATTATGCGAGGAAACATGAGTGGAGTACAGGCTATTATACGTCAAGAAGTGCCATACACTGTTTACATCCACTGTTACTCACATCGATTAAATCTTGTGCTTGTGAAATCTGTAACTGAAATTCCTGACCTTTTTCCTGAGTTTTTAAGCATTATACAAACACTTATAATTTTATTGCAATCAACAATACCAAATGCATGCTTTTCATTCAGGTGCAAAAGCGCCTAAAACAGACAGTGCTGAGCATGGGGCGCACTTGCAATTTGCTGGTTGTATAGGGCACTGCAAAAAATCAAGTTACGCTATGAGACTGTATTAGCTGTGCTGGAGGCAAACTCCGAGATGGGCTCAGAATAAAGATGCAAGATTTTCTTTTGCCGTACGTGAAAAGAGAAAGCCTTAAAATTGACTTATGGATTGTTTGAACAGAATATGTCCAGTGGTGGACAACAACATATAGTCCAGATGATCGTGAAAAATGGCTGTACTTTGAAGTACTTGATCATTTCAACAGTGAGTTTAATTGATGCTTCACTGATAATGAAGACCTCATTGATGCAGTCAAGGCATTTAATTGTTCATCTCCTAATTTTATGAATGCAAGATCGAAAAGTCTGCCAAACAATATGAAAAGCACATTGATGAAACATTGCTTCAAACACAGAACAAAACTGTTAAAGTCTTTCTAGACACGGAGCCAAAAGATGAGAATGATGTAAGCAGTTTGACAGCTCTTGAAAGACTTAGCACATAACAAGTTTATTTTTTGGAATTGATTAAATTGTTCAAGATTGCTGTGGCATTGACAGTCTCCACTGCATCAAATAAACAATGTTTCTCCATGCTGAAATGGGTCAAGGATTACTTACGGACCACCATGACTGATGACAGATTAAATGCTGATGGCTGCTGAATCTGAAGTTGTGAAGTGCCTAAATTTGGAGATTGTTGTGGACTTTTCCAAGTTAAGAAACCAACGCTATCCCTTAATGAATTAAATGACTGCCTTTTAAATAAAATTAAATCAAGATCACGCTGTAAAACTTGGTCTTTAATGTTTTGTTTTTTTTTCATTCTTATAATAGCCGTTAATAACTGTCTAATATTCTGGGTTATAAGGATATATCTGGGTTATAGGATTTATCTTTGGACACGTTTCATACGCACATTTTAAGGCTGGTGCGGTTGTCAACTTGTCTGGCTATCACCAGACCAAGCTCAATTTAAAATTGAACATTGGTCTGGGGAGTTTGCTATACTTTTCTACTGCACAAGAGGCGTGATCAACGAGCATTATTCACGCAATTGGATAGTCCTTCAACCAATCAGATCAACAATCTGGGTGACGTACTTTGCAGAGCGACGCGACAACTCCAGACAGGTTTAGTTTGTATTGGTTTGTAGCATTGATCAGCGGTTTGCAGAAGCAGCAATGGCATCGAGCGATTTTTGCAGGTTGTGCAAAAAAAAAAAAAAAAAAAACATGAAAGTGAGTGGTATTTACACCCACTCGAGCGATTTGTTTGCTAAACTAAAAAGTCATTCAGCATCGTTGAGAGGTTAAAAGGAATTGCCGTCGCTTCTCTATCGCCATCGTGTTATACCAGCCAATAGCGAGCAAGGTGGATAAGCCAGTCTGTGATTGGTTCCTGCAAAAGTGTAACAGACGCAGTAGAAATGAATGTACGGGTTTCCAGACTGAGTTGCCGGGCGAAATCAAATCGCTGGCAGATCAGGCTGGGTTTACCCAGTCTAGTTGTCAACAGCATTTTGTTTGTTTTTTCTCTCTGCTATCACTCTACCTTTGCATGAATTTCAATGTAATGCATTTTAATTTGTCAAGTGGCTTCAAAAGGTTTCTGAACCAGTCATATGATCTGCTCTTCAATACAGTATATCTTTTAAGGTGTGTATATGTGCTTTGTTGTAATATTTGAAGATGGCTGAGCAGGAATTAATGAAAATATGTGTGACTGTCACATCGAGGTAGTAAGATTGGATGGCGTCATCAGAGTCTGCCATACCTTGGCTTTTGATGAACTGACACCACAAATGCCTTGTTAGTGTCCTAGTTAATCCCGCTCGGAGTGGAGCATTGGCAGTTATATTGGTGCCGTGGCCCGGATGGGAATGTGGTTTTGAGGGTTAGTGTAACTAAGGCCAGCTAGTAAGAGCTGTGCAGGTAAACCGCACTTTCTTGGCCTCGGGTAGCTCACTAGAGGCTGTAGTCTTTAGAGTCCTTGTTAGTGCTCCTACTTTCCGTGCCGGCTGACAATTACTCGAATCCCACTCAGAGCTGTGCGAGTATAGTAGGACACCCTGCACTGAATATATGCAAATTGTTTTAACTGTTACAACTCCCCTGACCTGAAAGAAGCACATTAGCGACGGACACCAGAGGCTGCGGTCTGAGTCCTGAGTCCTTGTTAGCCTCCCCACCCCCTATGTCGCGAGACACTGGTTCAAATCCCATTCGTCAAGGTGCAATAGGACCAGTTAAATTTGTGTCATGACCCGGATGGGATTGAGGTTTATGTGGGGGATGAGTGTAATGCAGGGCAGCAAGTAAAAGCTGTGCAGGTAACCTCACTCTCCCGACCTCAAGAGGCGCACTATTGGTTGTGGTCTTAAGAGTCCTTGTTAGTGTACCTGCCTCCTATGCCAGGTTACTGCTGGTTCAAATCCCACTGGGAGCAGTGTGAGTAGGACCACTTACACTTGCCTGTTGTGAGAGGTTGCCAGAACATTGCTATGGTCCTCTGGGAGTTTTTCGGCATGTTGCAATATAGTTGCAAGGGTGTCCGGGTGGTTGCTAGGTGGTTGTGTACTGGCAAGCTCAAAAGAGTTCAATCCACCTCCAAGTGTTTGATTTGTCTCTAAATATGACTCCGGTCACTCCTTCAAGTCTATGAGAATTTCTTTTGCTAGTTTCATCATCTGCCAAGCAAATGTCATGAGCTTAGTTCTGACAAGATGTGCAATTTGAGGTGTTGTGTCATGTTCATAACACAAACAATGTGGGATTTAAGTTTAATTTCTTATAGTAAGAGGTTTCTTCAAATTCCTGCTTTAAGAACAAAAATAGAGAAAGTAGAGAGCACCACTAAAACTGCCTTGACTATATAATATCAACTACATATCCAGTGAAAGATGACAAGATTAAACCTGCTAGACAATCATTGGCACCTCCATTCGATTTTCATTACATCTTTAGACGACATGACATGTTGTGCGGATGCTGTTTTGCAATTTTTCCAGCGCTTGTAGCTGTAAATCACAGCATCTGAAAAGGGAGGCTTCAGTTTTTCTCCAGCTGTTCTCATGTAGGAAGGTGTCAGAGCTCACACATGGCAAGAATCAAACGAAATGGAGACAGAGTGAGAGAAAGAATGAGAGTGAAAGAGCGAGAGAGAAACTGGAGAAAGCAAATCACTCAAGGGGTCCAGCAGACATCAGTGAGTCCAGCTCAGACGCTCAGAGTAAATGACTTCCTTGTGTGCTCTCCTCTCTGGTATGTATTTTTTAAAAATAATGCGTAGGATCACATTGCTGCTGCTCGTGGTGTTTGTGATGTGCCGAAATGGACGAAAGGGAGGGATCAGAGGCTAGCCGTCCTCTGAGGAGAATACGGAGAGGAGGTGATCGCTTGGAATTTCCTTTACAGAGGGAGAATGTACAAAGGAAACAGTATGTTCAGAAAGTGACTATTTTCTAAATAATGTCACATGAAGTTGTTTCTACTAAACGGTAAACTTAAACTTAAATATAATATCCATATTTACATCACTCATTGCACTTTTATTTTGTTACATAACAAAATATAGATTTTTTATATCTCTCTCTCTCTTTTTTTTAATATAATGCAATTATATTTACATGTTAAAGTGTAGTATACATTTCCAAATGCTTTCATGAGTCACTGGATCAATACAGGATCATCAAAACCATATAGAACATATGTACAATGTGCAAATAAACTTTAGGTAGCTTCAAACCAGTTTCAGTCCTTGAATTGATATTTCCTTTTCACCCCCGAGGGGAAATAAAATGACTGTAGTCTAGACCTGTGGACAGAGGTGACATTTCTGATCAATAAATGCGAACCGTTTCAAATCCCCCACAGCCAGAAGACATGCGACTGCTGAGACTCCACTGGATATCATTACAGCAAGACATAGAGGTTGAGACAGAGCAAGACCCGTGACGCAAGCAAAAGATGGATTTTTATTTACAAAATAAAGTCCTGATATATTTCATTTTTGTATTGCTATTGGTAGCATTGCTCTGGACATGTTGTACTGGTATTATTATTATTATTATTGTTAGTATTTGTATAGTATTTTTATTGTTATTGTCGTTGGTAAATTTACTCTGAATATTTATTTACTTGGAACATATATTTAGAATTATAACTGCCATTAAAATGTCTTTAAAAACATGCAAAAAATAAATAAATAAATAAATAAAATCAAAACAATTAAATTTGTAAATCATATTTTTGTTGTTGTTGTTATTATTATTATTGGTAAATATATTATTAATGTTTAAATACTTTAAAGATCTGTCATTAATGTTGTCTAAAAAAAACTTTAAAGCTAAATTAAATTATAACATACTTGTTTACTACAATGGTCAATTAAAATGTTATTTCGTTACTAAATGTTTAATAAAAATAACTTATTTCAACATTTGTTTCCCCAAATGTCCCTCTTTTTTTATTATTATTTTAGTGTGTACTTAATATTTATTTGTATTGTAAAAAGGTCATAAATATTTAAACGTAATAAATATTTTACATACTTGTTATTTTTTTCTATTATTCTATTCTATTCTTATAAAATTAGAACAGAAATAAACTTTTTATATTAGCAAATTTGTCAGTAAAAAATCTGATATGTATGGTGACTGATTTCCTCATAGACATGCTCTAGGCAGCTGGGTGGCATGCAGAGAGAGAGGGTGGTTCCAGCCAGGCGCGCTAGTCTTGTAATTATTAACATTATGGAAGATCTGGTGAAGCACTGGGGATCCTACACTTGCCAGGATGTCCCTTGGGAATTGGCAGAATCCGTTATCAAGGGAATGGAATCATTTTGTAAAGGAGTAGACTGAGATAATGGAAATGGTAGTGAGTGCTTTTCCTCCTGCCTCTCTCTCTCTTGCTCTCCCTCCATATCTGGTGTCTGGTTCCATTTCTCATCGGAGGAGCAGACCTACTGACGTCGGCCGCATTGATCGCAGAGCACTGGTGACAAAATAACAGAACCCTTAGGGTTGAGGGTAAAAAAAAAAAAAAAAAAAAAAAAAACTTTCTTTGTAGTTGAATCCAATCACCTTTAGTTGCTATATATCTAAGTAAATTGCCCATTGTGGAAGTTCTCTGACACACTGCATTGATGTTCCTATTTTCACCAACCAACTGTAATACATGTCAGGACCGTAACCTCCACATACACTGAGGGAGACAAGTCTCCCCCAATAATTAGAAATGGCCATATTGTCCACTGCTCTGCTGCACACAGTGCTCTGTATGTGGTTAGGATGACAAAAAGGTTTTAAAGTTAATTTTTGGTCTGGTCTGCATCGTCAGTGTCAAAATGATTGAGATTGGCCAATCAAATCAAGTAGAGTGTGAATTCCAGCATGAATCGTCAGTTTAATGTTCAAGACATGGTTACGGCCTTGATACATGTGTGTGAATTGCTATTAATTATGTTCATTATACACTATCGGTCAAAAGTTTGGAATAATTACGTTTTTTTAAATGTTTTTAAAATAAGTCTCGTTTGCGCAGCAATGTTGCGCTGATTTCATCAAAAATAGTAAATAAAAAGTAATATTGTGAAATATTAACATTTAAAATAGATTTTTAATTTGAATGTATTTAAAACGGTTGGTTGGTTGATCGATTGATCGATTGACCGACCATGATACATTTCAGCATTCTTTCATGAGTAGAAAGTTGAAAATAACATTTATCTGAAATAGAAATCTTTTTTTTTTTTTTACATTATGAATGAAGTTACTATTTTTTATTACTATTACATAAATGCACCCATTGGTGAGCTTAAGAAAATTTGGAAATACTTTGCAATAAGGTTTCATTAGTTAACATCATACTTTAGGTAACATGAATTATGAATGAACAATACTTCTACAGCATTTATAAGTTAATTTCAACATTAATAATACATTATTAAAATCAAAAGTTGCATTTTGTTAATTTTAGTTAATGCACTGCGAACTAACATGAACAAACAATGAATGACAGTATTTTTATTAACTAACATTAACAAAGTAACATTAATAAATACTGTAACAAATGTATTTCTCATTGTTAGTTAGAACATGCTAGTTAGAACATTAACTAATGTTAACAAATGAGTAAAGTGTTACCAAAAATTATTTCAAAACATTAAAAAACCTTAATTACTTCAAAATGTTAATATGTGTGTGTATGTAAATAATTTACTCACACATGACATTTTAGCTTGTGATGTTTTAGCTAGTAAAATTCCTACCAATATTTATAGATAGTTGTAAAAAAAAAAGAAAAAAAGAAAAAAAGAAGCTATAATTAAAAGCACAATTAAACTTTTAATAGAATGAATAGATAGAATGAATAAGTATGTTTTCTCTTTCTCCTCCACCTTGAAATTAGTCACGAGGGCTCAGGACACAACAGCACCATCCCGCTGGTTCTAATTGCAATCAATTAAAAAAAAAACTTTCCAAGCGTGAAATACGATCCCTGACACAAGACGTTCTGAACCAGGCGGAGGTGAGGAGGCAGGCCGAGGTGACAAGCTGCGCAGCTTTGATTAAAATCAATATCAAACTCCAGCAGGAGTGTGCTTACAAACAGACCTGACCTTGCGCCTGTAATATTAACCGACAAAAAAATAAGCGCAGGATCGTCAGACTGTTGGGCGGCTAGATGGACAAAAAGTGGGGGTGGACGAGAAAGACAAAGCACCTCCTTGATACCCTAAGCAATGCCCCCGAACGCCGCTTTATTATTAATATTCTATTGCCGTTGATTTTCGTCTCCAGATCTCTGTCCCAGCGCCTGACAGCTTAGTAATCAGAGATTTAAAATTGTTACCACTTCCCTGGATGATTCTCAATGTGACCGCGGTTGGTATTAATACAGGTCACGGAATAATAAACAGCCTGTCAGCACAAATAGACTGGCATGTCTGACTAGCATTTGGTTATTCAGTTTATCTACTGTAACCCAGCTTTGCCTGAAGGATAGAGGTTATGTGTTACCTGCTATTTAAGGGGCAATGGCAAAATCACAGCCAACCACCTGGCTTAAGTAGCATCTAATATTTCTGCTAAGCCTAAACTCATTAATGCAGTTTGTCTAACCAGAATACAGCATACTTATTATGTAAAAATGGGTTAACAGCACATGTCTCAGGATACTGAAACATGATGCCAAATAGGCCAGTGTAGCTGTAATATGGTAAACAAGAAATTTCTGCACAAAAAAAAGGGATACAATTCTTCAGTAGGTCTGCTTCTATGGGGCTTGTTATTATGTTTATACCTGCACATTTGAAATGATAATGTTAATGTATAATAATGAAAGTTTACAAACCCTGCAAATGTAATAAAGCATTGATACAATATATAATAAAGACTGCTGTGATTTAAGAAAAAAAAAAAAAAAAAAAACCTTTATTTAGATAGCGCTTTATATAATACAGATTATTTCAAAGCAGCTTTACAGGAATAAACAGGAAAATAATGATTCAATGATGCAAACAGTCATTATTCAGTTGAAATCAGTTCAGTGTTGATTCAGTTTTGTACAATAACTGTGCAAGCTTCATCAAACTTGTTAAGCAACCTGTACAACTATTTAACTATTTAAATCAGAATTTTGGATTCCTAGAGTCAGAACTATCCGTTGTTATTAAGAATGCATATATCTTCATAAATATAGACCTTGCAGCCAGAATTTTACATACTAATCTGCCCAGGCTAAAACACTTTTAAGCTTGAATGCACTTTTCCTATATGACAGACGCATATAAGTGCTCAATAGATCAGATATCATGCAATGACATTCTCTGCTTATCGCACAAACTCTGATGCGGCATGAGTGATTCTTACCCTGCTAAAGAGAGCCAAAGAGATGGCCGTGGCCTTGGAAAGATTAGTGACCACTTTTAAACATGAGACAGATACAGTGCATTATCAATGACAGAGCATTACTGTATCATGGCCGTGTACAACAGCAGACTTACAACTGTTAGCAGAAGAGAGCAGATGGTCCGAAAGACAACTCAAATGGTCAGCACAGTATGACCGTGCAAGACTGATGATTATGTTTAAATAAATCCAACCATATTTGCATTATTTCCAGGAGGTATATTTAGGTATTTTTTTTTATGTGTGATGGACTGCAGTACATAGAGGCACTATCTTTGTAATGGTGACTCAATATTCATAACTACACACACCACACTGAACATTTCTCATTACATATGCTCATACATTCTTAATGCACATTCCTAAACTGTTTCAGGTCTGAATATACCCAGTCTCTGAGTTACAGTGATTGTTAATGATGGAAGTTTTTTTATTTATTTTATTTTATTTTATGTTCTTTTTTATTTTACTTTGAAGTTTATTTAAGTTTATTTTAGATTTTATTTTATTAAAATAGAATAAATAGAATTAAATTACATTTTATTGTTTAATTTTTATTTTTTATTTTGTTTTAGATTTTATTGTATTCTATACTTTGTTTCATTATTTAAAATAAAAATATATAAATAAAATAAATATAAAATTAAATTAATTATTGAATGAAATAACATTAACAATATTATTGTTTTTTTATTTTGTTACTTTATTTTTTGTTTTATTTTAGATTTCATTTTATCTTATTATTTATTACAATAAAATAATAATATAAAATAAATTCAACTATGAAATTAAATTAAATATTGAATAAAACACCATTAACAATATTATTTTGTTTTGTTTTGTTTTATTGTTTTATTATTTTACTTTTTAATTTAAATAAAAAAATAAATAAAACACCTACTATTAACAATATTATTTGTTTGTTTGTTTGTTTGTATTTGCACATTACCTTTGTTAAGTTAAAAAAAAAAAGGGAAAAAAAAAGCTGACTTTTCTGGACATGTTATAAGGTTGAGATGAACTGGTTGATATAAAGCAGAAAACCAGAATACAGTTAAGCAAGTGGATTATACAAGTATAGCATAGTGTCCAAGTGGCGTATTGGACACAATATGTCTCCTTTTCCTCTTATACTTACGCACCCCTGACATGACTGGCAACTACAAAGACCCCCGGCAAACTTTGCCGTGCCATTCTGGGCAATTAGTTATGGCCGCGGGGGGAGTGCTTTAACTAAGTTTTGCTAAAGTGACCGAGACAAGAGCAAGAGGATGGATTACACCATGTTTCACTGTTCAGGACAGAGAGGCTATCTGGCCAGGGATGTTGTAGATTACATGCTAGAACACCGTAAACCAGCAGAGCCAGATGGAGTCAAAGAAATGAATCACGCAGGCCGGCGTGAGACCAGTTTAAACGGACTGTCAGACTTTCCCAGCTAACAACACCTAGCCATTTTCTCATGGATGGAAATGATACCATGCAATATTTTAATATTGAAACACTATGATGTCATAAATGATGTTTACCCGCATTGTAACAACCCTGCTGAAATAAAATTGCATAAACTAATCTAAAAAGTCTCTAAAAAGGTGGTTAGCCAGACCTAGGTTTATTCATCATCTTCCTGATCTCCCAGCCAAATATCTAAAATCCTTGTAAAATAATCCATCATACTCTCATTAAAAATCGTTACTATTTTACATTTGTGTGGAAGCATATGGTTTTTAAAAACAGAAAGCATAAAGGAACGAATCAGCTACGATTTCAAAAAAAAAAAAAAAAAAAAAAAAGTATCTCTCTGTACAATGTGATTTGTGCAAAAATCATCATAATAGACCAATCTAAGCCTGACCAGGGGTGTGTTTCCCATACAACAACTAATGAATGATTAGTAAAGTTAATTTCCTACGGAAGAGGATTAGGGCCAAGCAAATAATAAAAAAATAAAACCATCTCGAGATTAAAGTTGTTACATTTCGAGAAAAAAGTCGAAATAAAATGTTGAGAATAAACTCATTATATTACGAGAAAAAAACTCATTAAATTTCAAGAAAAAAGTCGAGATAAAATGTTGCGACTAAACTCGTTAAATTACGAGAAAAAACTCATTAAATTTCGAGAAAAAAGTCGAGATAAAATGTTGAGAATAATGTCATTAAATTACGAGAAAAAAGTCGTTAGATTATGAGAACAAATTCATTAAATTATGAGAAAAAAAGTTGTTCAATTTCGAGAAAAAAGTCAAGACAAAATGTTGAGAATAAATTCATTAAATTATGAGAAAAAAGTAATTTAATGAATTTGTTCTAGTAATTTAACGACTTTTTTCTCATAATTTAATGAGTTTATTCTCAACATTTTATCTAGACTTTTTTCTTGAAATTTAACAAGTTTTTTTCTCGTAATTTAACGAGTTTATTCTCAACATTTTATCTCGACCTTTTTCTCGAAATTTAATGAGTTTTTTCTCGAAATTTAACAACTTTAATCTCAAGATGGTTTTATTTTTGTATTATTGCTTGGCCCTAATCCTCTTCCGTAATTTCCACAAAACAACAGCAAGCTGATATTTTTTTATTCACATTAACATGCTGAATGTATTTGGTGTCCACTCCATAGTAACAAGAAACTATGCTTCAAACCACAGCTTGAGAGCTGCAGTTCCAACCAAAAAGTTAGTTGTTTCAGAAGATGATCTGATTATCAAGGTAATCTCACAATCTACGTCAATCTAACATCTTAAAAATGTGTACAAATGACATCAAGCCTTACCCATCCCAGAAAAACACGTTTAACATCTGCAACATGCGGTCTGCTCTGGTTACAAAGCGAGCACACAGAACGGCTCTCGTAGCAGCCGGCCGTCACTGTCATTCCTCTCATTTCAGGAAACGCAATACTCTGTTTAAGTGCTTTCATCACTTGCCAAGGCAACAGACATGGCAACACAGCCAAACAAATTTGAGCATGACATCACATGATATTGGCTTGTAGACAACCATGTAACGACAATCTTCCTCTCACCACCAGCTGCAAATATCAACACTGTCTGGTGGTCTGTGAACGAAACGACCCAGCAGAGTTCGGTTTATGTTAATGCCATCATATTTTGAGAACATGTTTTGGAAATATGTTTGCATACTTATGTTTCAGAAGACATAACAAGGTCCAAGATTTTGTCTTACCAATAGCGACTAGAGTTGGGTGGGATGACCAAAAGCTTACCAGACTTTCAAATATATAAATATATTTAACAGTTGTGCATCTTAATATTTTTGTGGAAACCATTATCTATATATATATATATATATATATATATATATATATATATATATATATATATATATATATATATATATATATATATATATATATATATATACATTAAAGTAACTTGGCATTATCATTGAAGACCAGCAATAATAATTTCATTTGGTTACATAATAATGGCAATATATATACATGTTAAAGTCAGACATGCCCCTTTGCCAGCTGTGATGCCTGGTTACTGGTTTAAACTTGGCCCAGGTTTGTAAAAGATTTTTGGGTCAGCACACCTTAATAGCTTCAGCAATTGATTGCCAATTCAGTTTAGAATACAATGAACCAATCAGAACCCAGTTTAGGTCAGATAGCTGCTAATAATGGATATTTTGATGAATTGAAAATTTAAGTTTTTTCTATGTATAAACTGTTTGTTTATGTAATAAAATATTTTATCGTAGTTTGTGTTGTCCCTTATCAGTGCAAAATTATCACATATTAAAAAGGATTTATGCCAGTATTGTCCAAAACCCCACTTTTCTAGGGCGTTTCCAAACTTTTGGAGGGCAGTGCATATATATGTATATATAATATATACACACACACACACACATCACTATTTTTAATACATACAATACATTTTATATTTCTAACCAACTGAAGATAATCTAGATGTTTTACTGATTATTCTGGCAAAATACCATTTATTTATTTATTTGATCAGCTGCGGTCATTCAGTATGCACTGAGCATCGGGCAGGAAATGCATCTGTCCCTGCCTGCTCATGTTTGGCAAGAGAGAGGGACAGAAACAGCTCAGAGTGCATTTTTTCCAGGGCATTTTAAATTTTTTGTTTGACATTGAAGCAAACACATTTTAATGGATGTTGGACCGCACATATCACTGTGGCACTGCCACTGATATAACTGTAAAGCAAGTAAAAGAGCTTAGTGCAGAAAGACTGGGAGGGAGGAGGTGCTGATATGTCTGGCTTTCTGTAATACTCAGCTCTGCAGAGATGCAACCAGACACTCACCTTGCGGGTGTCACCAGATGCGCTTTTCCGCACGAGCGCTTCTGCAAACATTTGAAAAATCTTTTCTTTTTGGATGAAGACACTATTTCACAAATAACAACAGAACAGAAATGGAAGTGTTCACACCTGAACCAGACAGATGGACCGGCTGGCAAACACTTTTACTCTGTCTTTTGACAGCTCAGCGGCTGTGTGACACACAACAGTGTTCTCCTGTGATAAATGGCAAACATGCAAGTAGATTGGCCGGCGGTTGAGTTTTGGTGTTTCGTTGATATTCACAGAATTTAGAGAAAAAAAAAAAAAAAAGAAAAAAAAATCCACTGAAGCAATTATTGGTCCAATCAGTGCATTTCACACAGGGTCTTACTTACCTACATACTGTATAAGGTTGCTAGGGTGTGCTGTGTGGTTGCTGATGCATTGCTATTATGTTTTGGGTGGTTCATAGAGCGTAGATAGGTGGTTGCTAGGCATTCATTTCTATTTGATTGATAGGGTGTTCTAGGTGGTTGCTAGGGGTTTGCCATGTGGTTCTGGGTGGTTACCAGATGTTTTCTAGGGTGTTCTGTGTGGTTCTTGTAGGATGACTACTGTAAGTGGCTACCAGGGGGCACTGATTGATTGCTAAGCAGTTGACAGGGTGTTGTTAGGTGGTTGCTATGTGATTGCTGTGGTGTTCTGGGTAGTTTCTACAGTGTTCTAGGTGGTTGTGAAAGGATTCTTTGTGGTTGATATTGTGTCATGGGTGTTTCTTACTGTGTAACTAGGTTGTTACCAGGGTGCTCTAGGTGGTTGTTAAGCATTTGTTAGATTGTTGGTTGGTAAGTAGTTGCAAGGGCATGGTTATGCAGTTGCTATAATGTGATTTGGTGGGTCCAAATCAAACTTACCTAACCATTATCAATTTGCAGCAGTAAATGAAGAGGTACCATATCTATCACAAGTTAAATATGGCAGTGGTGTCCGGTCCATATAAGGTGCGAACGCTCTGCATACCTAAGCCATTCGTGGACTCGGAAATGAATATTAACATTATAAATTACAATTAAATCCCTTGTTTGAGGTGTACCATAAAGCCTACATGATTGGTAATGCGTATGTAACTATTTATTTGCCAAACAACGGTAATTTTCTTAATATCTGCCAGCTGCGTAGACTTCCGGGTACGCTGATCTACAGCAGCTTTTGCGCCTTCACGCTTTTGTTATGGAATGTCATCATTGTCCTGCGTTCTCATTGGTTTACTGGCCAATGGCGAATTTCATAAGCAGGATAAGCTGTGAGCGGACCGCTCGCCCAGGAGGAAAAATGACCTGCTGCCAAATCTCGATCAACGAAAATCACATTGTATTTGATACAATTTTTTTTTTTTTTAAATCAGTATTTTTAAAGAATACTGATATTTTTATTTATTATAGCCTACATACACACACATATATATATATATATATATATATATATATATATATATATATATATATATATATATATATGTTTTATTGACAATAGGCTGCTAATACTAATTATGCTATATTTATTTTTAATTATTAATTTAAAAAGTACTTCTGGCATACATTTAAATTGACACTATAGTGTTTTTTATTTGTCGTTTCTGATTTAGATCTGGGTCCCAAACTGATACGTTTAAAGGTGAAGTATGTTGTTTGTGTGACACTAGCGGCACCTAGCGGATTACAAAAATGCAGCATATTTTGCACCTTTCGCATGTCGCGCCTCCGTCGACTCAAACATCACAAAAGCTCTTATAGGTGCTTGTGAAGGCACGTCTCAACAGGTAAATATAGGCTACTCTCAATAAAAAGGTCCAACATATTAGAAATACTTTTCGCTGTGTTGCTATTTGTCATGAGCAAGCAAATGAGTAAACCAACACTAAGAATGTGACAGAACGTGAGCGTCTTGCATATTAGCTATAAACCCATTCAACGTAACTGCATCGGCCACATTTTTTTACATGACGCACCACCCAGCATACCCGGTTAAAAAAGTCACCGCTCGCCACTGCAATATGGGTATCACAAGGTTCAGTACTGGGACCATTGCTTTTCACCCTCTACATGCTACTCTTGGGAGGTATCACTAGAAAACATGGCTTTAGTTTTCACTGTTACACTCAGGATACTCAGCTCTATATTTCTTTGTGGCCTGACGAAACATACCAATTCACAAAACTAATGGAATGCATAGTCGATATAAAAAAAATGTCATAGCCAGTTCTGTCAACACTGCATTGGCCCTAGAAACAGATCCCCTGTGAAGCCCTCGTTGACGTGACAGTCATCGCTACAGATCCACAGCAAAGACCACAAGCACCAGACACGTCCTCTACACAGATCCCTATGGCCAGCTTTGACTCCTCCTCACCATATGCCTGGGTGTTTTTGGTAGTAACTGTACATTTCTAACATATGGATGGTAAGCAAATGTGGGTGGTAAGCAGTTGGTAGGGTATTGTGAGGTGGTTGCTTGGGCATTGTTATACAGTTCCTATAGTATTCAAGGTGGATTCTAGGGTGTTTTGAGTGTAGCTAGGTGGTCTTTAGGCATTCATATGTGATAAGGTGGTTGCCGGGACATTGCTATGGTGTTCTGGGTGGTTTCTAGGATGTAGCTATGAGGTTGCTAAGATGTTCAAGTATGAGACTGCTGTGTGGTCTATATTGTGTTATGGGTGGTTGCCAGGCATTTCGTAGGGTATTTCAGGTGGGTTTTGCAGTGTAGATGGTGTTGTCAGGAGGTTGCTAGGGCATGTTTATGCAGTTGCTATGGTGTTCTGAGTTTTTGCTTGCTTACTAGCTCATTCCTGTTGTAAGTCTATGGTTTTGCTTTGCCCACTTTATTGTCCACCAGACACTAATAGTAAGTTCAATCACCTTGAAAAGTAATAGTCCCTGAAGAGACATGATTTTATATATCAGTCATGTATGTAGCGCAGACATTTAATACTTAGCATTAGGCTGACATAGGTATTGCATAAATCATCAACCAAGGCCAAATAATCAATAACAGAAGACCATGGGCTCAGTTGTATACATGTACGAACTGTGCAAGGCTAAACAAAAGCAGATTGCTAAATCCATTCTGTTAAACAGGAAAACACTGTGAACAAAAAGAGCGCTCTGTACCAGACACTTGCAAGTGACTGGTCAGCAGTCGTACCACTGTGAGGCCACAGAAGGTCATCGGGACACATAATTGATAGCCAATGCTGACCTGCCCTGCAAAAGACATCCCTGCTCGGCAAGTTTACAAGATCCCCTGATTTAATAGGACCATTTATAGGCTGATGCAATGTCAGTTAGGTCATGGCTGTTGAGGCAAACCGGTGGGAATCAATTAATGAGTATACAGGTAGATGCCAAGTCTATGATCAGCAGAGATTATGCAGCAGCGGTGGGTGAAAAATGCAATTGCACTAAACATCTGTGCACTGAGGGATGCTGGGGCATTTGACCTTTTCTGTGCTGTATGTTAACTCAGTAACGTTTCTGACTCAGATTAAAGTTTAAAAAACTTTCAACAAGAAGCCTGATGATGAAAAATGATTGCCAAGTTGTGGTGTTTGATCTTGAGTTTGAAGTTTTTTTTTTTTTTGGATGCTATGTGATATGTACCTAATATGATACCAGACTGATCTCTAATGTCAGATATTATTTGCTTTGATGATTTGCTTCGGATAAGTTTCACATACAGTCATTTATTTTGACATTTTGGTCAGCTGTTGCAAATCGTGACATCAAAGGAGAAAAATTTTCTAGTTGGTCACATAATATTTAGATGGGTATGTATTGTGAAGTTAAGAAAAATTTAAGAAAATAAACAAATATGCCATGTCAAATACATATTAAGCTCAATCAACTGCAAGTGTGGCATAATGTTATTAAGCTATGAAAAAAAAAAAAAAAAAAAAAGTAAAATTTACTTTTTTGAAGGACTTATGTGAAGGACCTTTTGAAGGACTTAAAAGCAGAAATCAGTAATTTTTTTATATATAAAAACACTTAAATTAATTCATTATTTGAGCTGTAAAGCTATTTCAGTCATAATTTACACAGTCATTTTAGAGTTAATGCTGTACACTTTATGCAAACTTTACACAGGAAAGATTAAAAACTGATTTGACACTAATTCACTGTCATTGAAAGTGCGTTGCTGTAACCCAGTTTAATATACACAAACATGACGGTTTGGTACATACCTCGGTATTGAAGTCACGGTTAGGTACGGGTTCATTACAGCAGGGGGAGAAAACTTAACATAAAATAGCTTTTTTTAATCATTAAACTGTTTTTTGTTTGTTTGTTTTAACAAATGTGTTTAAATAAATTCAATTATAATTAAAATTTTCTTAAAGGTGCTCTTAAGTAATCCTGGGTGGAGTAACTTCCTGTTGACGTTCAAAGTGTTGTCAAACAAAACAGAGGCTAGCTAGACCCTCCCTCCTCCTCCTCCTCCCCCTCCTCCTCCGTGCTTCCTGAAACAGTCATGAACGCGCATTTAAAATCATTCTTGTCGGTTATTGGCTGGAGCATGTTTATTATGATTCGTGGTCCAGGCTGCACCAGTTTGTTTTTGTTGCCGTTTTCGAAGCTTGTGGCGACTACAGAGACCGCGTTTTTTTTTTTACAGTGTGTTCAGGGGACAGGCAGCTAGCAGATAGCGAGGAGATGTTTGCTGTATATGACAAAAAATGTTTTGGCCTAAAAACGCGTGACATCACTTAGAGCACCTTTAATGATAAAAAAAAAATCTCAACTAATACTGTAAACTATATAGGGAGCCCTTACTTACACATTACTATAATATTAAAGGTTAAAATTAACAACAGAGCCTAAATTATTTTGCATTTGCATTAACTTCTAAATCTATGCCTTAAATCTTCAATGCCTGTGAAGTTAAAGCTCAAAATACCCCACAAATAATTTATTATAACATGTAGAAAATGTCATTTTTTGGGGTGTGTCTAAAAAAGAGCTGAGGGGTTTATCACTTTAAATGAAAATGAGCTGCATAATCCCGCCCCATCTTAAGAAGAGGGCATAGAGTATACATTTCTGCTTTGCATATCTATGGAAATAAACAGTTGGTAGAAACAACATGACTGAGAGTGAGAGAAGTGGTGTCAGCCGTGTGGTTATGCAGTATATAAACAAGGTTTAAAATAGACGACAGACATCTGGTCTCTAAGACAACAATAGCTTTAGCCGAATTTGTTGTGGAACTGGCTAACAGGCACATCGAATGAAATGGCGATTTGCTTAAAAATAATAAAAAAAATAAACAGTGTGACAGTTAGTTCTTCTGGAGGTGAAGCTGGACCACGAACAGTTGGTACAGATCCATCCTTGAGTAACAACTTTTTAGCAAAAGCCTGCCTTGTATTGCCTCTTGTTCACAAAGCAGTCTGGAGTGAAATGGTTTGCGCAGACATAAATGAATTTAGGTATGTTTTGGGGTGCATTACCTTCAAAAATAAATCTAATCCACTGCATCCTCAGTGGCTCAGATGTTGGGAGAAAATGAAGACTCTTATGTACACTCTTACATCCAACAACAGAACACCGGGATTGCTTACGAGACATTGTTGTAGCTACAGCTACTCGAGCGCAGAGAAAATGGCGGACAGAGTACAACTCGTTGACAGCAGAAACTAAGGTAACGCAGGACTGTCAATCAGCAGCCGTGGGCGGGGCCTTAACAGTGTGATGTCAAACTGCTCAGGGAATTAATACAGCATGTTTAATGAGACTGCTTTGGTTTAATGGGGTTGTGTGTACACACAGCCAATGCACATTTATGTTCAAACACCATGTAAAAGTGGATTTTCCAACTATACAAAAACACACAGCAAAAGTTTGTGAAATGGCAGGTAGCAACATTGCTAAGGTAGGATTGGTCAGAAAGTGTTTAGCGAAGGGTCAACTGCAGGATCAAATTGAGTTCTTGTGATGACATTTTTTTCAATTTCCACATTTTCCATCAGTTATGCATCCAAACATAAGCTAACTGGAATGGGAACCTAATGGGGTTGTTCGGTGATATTAAGTGACACCTTTTCAGGCTAAACTATTTAGCCGCTCATCTCTGTCACCACTTATTTTCTTTTTCATTAGCTTCTTTGTCGTTCTTTGAGCAAGCTAAATAAGCTTTGTTCTCTTTCCCCCATTCTTCCCTAAAGCTTCAAATCAACATTAATTGCTCTCTGTGAAATAGAGGTGAAATGTGAGTGTCAAAGATCTAATTGGATGGAGACGGGAAAATGCCCAAATTGGCCCCAAACTTGCACTGGTAGCCACATTATTTTGCCAATGTAACTAATCTCAATCTTATTTAAAATGCTAATGAGACAGCTAATACTGATCTTCAGTTACAGCTCTATGCCGGGACTGGCACATTAATTACATTGGCGCCGTGACAGTGTGTCTGATTGGTTTTCTTTTAATATGGCTATTTTGACTATATGCCATTATACCATTATACTATAAGTGATATATATATATATATATCCTCAGCCAGCATAAATGCATATATATATATATATATATATATATATATATATATATATATATATATATATATATATATATATATATATATATATATATATATATATATATATATATGCATTGCCTTTATATGTAGTTTATAATGGCAGTTTTTTGGCAGTTGTGCTACTGGCTTGATAAAGGTGTCACGCTCTGGTGTTTTTCGATTGGTCAGTGTTTACAAGGACAGCAAAATATGAGGCTGTCAGCAATGTCCTTCATCTAGACAAAGCATTCCCCACCCACTATATGGTCGACGCACAAATGAAGACTCAGACAGCGGAGTATCTGCCCAGTAAGGGGATTTTAAGGGCATATGAGAAGTAGGCACAGGAGGTGCCCATATAAGATCATTACAAAGTGCATTAAAATGCTATTTAATCTGCTAGCACTGCATTCTCTAAAGTGGTATTCATCGGTCATGTCCAAATCTAAACTTGCACCTCAGACTTACAAAAAAAAAATAAAAAATAATCGAATTTAAAAAATGACTCAATGTTGAACGTGCAATACGTATCAAAAAGAAATCATTTATCAATCTTTTTTTTTTTTACATTATTAAAACAAACATTATTTATCCAATATAATGTTTAAAATTCTACAAAAAAATCAAAAAAAAAAAAAAATCTAATAAAACTGTAAGTGACACCCACTTTACAAACCGAACTCTTAACTGTAAAATCTGATGCAATCTAGGACAAGATGGGCATCACATGAATAAACATTATGTGGGATACATCTTGCATATTCTACTTTGTGGTGTGACCTAATCGTCTTCTTCCTTCATGAGCTCTTTTGACTTTCTCTTATCAATGTGAGCATATCTCCATGACTTATTTTCTTCTCATTAACACGCATCCCCTCCCTAACCGCCATCCTCAGCCAGCATAAAATGTCAGTAAACAACTAATTTATCATAGTTTGTCAGTGCTGCCTCCTGCTCTGCTGAGAACATCTAACCTTGCTTCAAGAGTTCACATGTTATGTGGAAAGTGATAAACAGGTTTGAAAAGTGATAAAAAGCTAAAGTAAGCAGCACTTTATGTTAAGTCTAACGTGGTAATTATTATTGCCAACCGTTCTGTATATTGTCCAGTATAAGGTGTTTGAATCAGTTTCACATAAAAGGTTAAAATTACAGATTAGCATTAAAAAAATGCTGCTGCTTGACAGACAGATAGATAGATTTTTTTGAAACTGGCAGCCCTAGATGTAAGAGGCAGGATTCATAAACACACTCCCAAGAACTCCATCTATGTCTAAAAAAAAATCAATTTGCGATGCATATTTCAACAGCTGTAGGTTTATCCATCTGATTAGACCATGCACCAAAATTTGATATCAAACAAATCTGTCACAGGTTGACAAAATCCCTCAATCCCATTTTCAAAACCGCATTGATGTCTTTCCACTATCCCAGAGGTGAAGCAAGTTTAAATGCAAAGTACCCGTCTACACCTACTCTGTCTCTCATCCTCCATGCTAAGAGCAATGTTGTGTGTCGTCGTAATGTTAACTAGGCCAAACTTGGCATTTACTTGCTGTAAACTTTGTTTTAAGATGATTTTGGTAGTGAAGCATTGATGGTTTAAAGTAATGCATCTAACGGGTGTATCACGTAGACGATATAAGTGCCAAAAATGCATATTAACATGTCAACTTAGCACAATTTGAGCTCTGTTTGAAGGCTATGTTCCAAAATTTAGTAAGCCTTGATGTTTGTTGCCTGTAGGCAACATCCTAACTGAACCTCATAAGTGACTGATTTGGAACACAGGCAGCAACACGCACTCCTTGACTCACGATTGACTTTAGTAAGTCTTAGCATGTTGCTAAATAAATACTCTAAACATAAATGTATAGTTATTGTAGAAATGAGAATCAAATGTTGATTCTGGGGGTAAATGTACAGTATCTGTTACTCCATTCAACACCATAAAGTATAAATAAACCATCATACACCATCTTCGATGGAGTTTTGGTTGTCACAAAGAATTACTAAATTGTCATTTCCATAAGAAAAACATGAGATGCTGTCATATAATTTGGACAAAAAATATTTTAACATACTATTATTATTTAATACATATTAAATACATTTAATATAATACATTTATAGTCTATATAAAATACTTATTTTTTAAAGAAGTAATAGTAATAATACATTTATTTTGTATAGCGCCTCTAAAAGTTGCTTTCTCAAGGTGCTTCCCAGGAAAGCTTACATGAAAGAAAAACACAACAATATAAGACAATATATTATACAAATCAACAAGAAATAAATCACAAAACAATACAATAAAAAAACTAATCAAATAAAAGCTTTCCTACAAAAGAATGTTTTGAGCAAAGTTTTAAAACAGCTAAAGAATTAGCATCCCTAATGTCAGTTAGGAGAGAGTTTCACAGTTTTGGAGCAAAAAAGAAAAGGCCCTGTCACCCCTGGATCGTAACCATGTTTTGGGGACAGCTAAGAGACCGTGCTGAGAAGATCGTAAATTGCGAGGTGGCGTGTAAGATGTTAAAAGATCTGCCAAATACTGTGGAGCATGACCATGCAGAGCCTTATATGTAAGCATTAAAATTTTAAAATCTACACGGTATTTAACAGGAAGCCAGTGCAACGTCTTCAAAACAGGAGTTATATAGTCGCCAGCCCTAGCCCCAGTTAAAATTCTAGCTGCTGAATTCTGCAAGTATTGCAGTTTGTTAAGAGAGGATTAGGACACTCCAGCAAGGAGAGCATTGCAATAATCAATTTGTGTGAAAACAAAAGAATGAATACATTTTTCAGCAACAGAAAAGGACAACATAGGCCGAATACGTGCAATATTTCTAAGATGAAAAAATGAGGTCTTTACCATGTTCTGGACAAAAGGCTCGAATGATTTTTTAGTTTACTGTGTAGCTCTAGGGCAACACCATAAGCAACACCAAATGTCTTCTGTTCACCAAGGCTGCATTTATGTGATCAATAATACAGTAAAAATAGTAATATTATGAAATATTATTACAATTTAAAATAATTTTCTATTTGAATGTGTCTATTCGAATGTAATTTATTCCTGTGATCAAAGCTGAATTTTCAGCATCATTACTTCAGTCTTCAGTGTCACATGATCCTTCAGAAATCATTTTAATATGCTGATTTGATGCTCAAGAAACATTTCTTCTTATTATCAATGTTGAAAACAGTTTAAAAATGTTTCTCTGGAAACAGTGGATTATTCAGTATTACTTGATGAATAGAAAGTTCAAAAGAACAACTTTACAGAAATATTTAGTAACATTAGTAAACCTTATCTGACCCCAAACTTCCAAATGATCATGTAGGTTAATATAAAATGTAATAAATAAAACTATAAAAGGCATTTGTGATGTCAAAATCTTCTGATTCAGAACAGCTGTTTTCATGATTTTAAAGTAATACATATTGGACATCTTGTGGGATACATCCTGCATATTCTAAATTGTGGATCAGCCAAACACATTCGGAGTTATATGTAAGCAATAAGGTTCAAAAGGCTGTGCTGTATCGTGAATAAGTCACAGCTGAAGGGCGCTGTTAGGCACGACGCAAAGCGTCGAGTACCTTATTGCTTTTATAAAATGGTTACCACACAATACAAATATTAAAGCCAGAAATATGCATCAATGCAACTTTCATGAAGTAAACTTTAACTTAAAGCCTTCCTTCCGCCAGAAAAATAGTCCCTGACCGTGAACAGCAACAGAAGATACATTATTACGCCATTAGATGGCGGCAAAGATTGTCTTTATGAGTGAGTCAGTCAGTAGCGAAGTCTTTTTTCCATTGAAAAGACTGAATTGCTGTGAACACAGAACAAGATGCAACTGACAAATGCTTTGACTAGCACTGTCAGTCATGGAAAACCCTTTAACTGTTAAAAGGACAAGATAATACATCAGACATTTAAACTGATTTTTTATTATGAACACAGGACTGACGTGAAGGAAAATGCTAAATCTGAATGCAGGTAATAAACTCGCTCACTTGATCTCTTTTCTCACAATACTCTTTTACATAATAGAGTAAGCTTCAATGAACAATTTAGTTTGAGAACAAACAGTTTACGTTGTTAAGAGTGGTTGCTAAGGGTGTTGTCTAGTGAAACACAGAACCGTTGTGTGAAGCAGTCATAGCCGTGTTTTATCGTGAATAAAACACAACTATTGACCAATCAGAATTAAGGACAGAAACTAACCATTTTATAATGACAAATAGCAAGGCTCTTCCTAACTTTATAATGAGAGTGAATAGTGTCATTTTTTTTTTAATCCATCCATCCATCATAAAAGTAGTCCATTTGGCTCCAGGGGGTTAATTAAGGCCTTCTGAAGCAAAGCGATGTGTTTTTTGAAAGAAAATTATCCATAATTGTAACTTTATAAACTGCAATCACTAGCTTCAAAAAAAAGTACCATTCACTCCCATTATAAAGCTTGGAAGAGTCAGGATATTTTTTTAATATAACTCTGATTGTGTTTGCCTGAAAGAAGACATATACAGCTAGGATTGAGTAAATTTATGGGATAATTTTCATTTTTGGGTGAACTGTCCCTTTAACAAATCACCCGAGGGACTGGAAGAAAAAAAGTCTTTCATAGAACAGTTGTTAGTCTTAATTGGTCTAATCAGTTTTTGCATCAAAACTTGCATGTGTTGAATGTGCGGTTGATTACTTGAGAGCCCAAGATGTTGAGTAGGGAAAAATCAAGCTCTTGCCAATTAAGTTACTAGGTTTTTAAAATCTAGAGTGCTAACCAACTGTTCCTTTAGCATTTGTTTGATTCCTTGTTTATGTATTTGTGTGCCATTCCCAATCAAGGCTCATTTTTCACTATATCTTTAAATGGGCAGACTCATGTCAAGTCAAGTCAAGTCAAGACATGTTGGAATCATATTAATGAGATTAATGCACATGAATGGAATTAAAATTAATCAGGATTTTCTTTAAATCCAGATTATGAAAGATCTGATTATTAAAATGATTTTTTGCTATATATAAAGCTGGCCGAAAATGCTACTTAAATAGTTGGTTCTTTTGAATGGTAGTGTATGAATATGAAATTGCTTAACATGTTTTAAAGACTACTTGAATGCGGATCACAATTGTAAGTGCAAACTTCCCATGAAGGACTTTCATCCGTCATGCTTGCGGATTTATCTGGTGACAAAGACTGATGGGTTTTGTTAAAATACACTTCTAACTGTTTACACAAGGTTTAAATCTTGGCTGCACTCTCTCCCAGGTAAATTATACGCTGCTATATTTTCCACAACACTAGCACCTAAGCTGTCAAAGCGCTTAAATTACATGCAGTTTAATGCAGCCTTGTCAACTGTTTTATTTTCAGCGGCCATTAGCGCATTTGTTCCTCGCTATCTTCACCACTCGCTACTTAATCAGGATGTCTTATTATTTTGGGAGACATAAAAAGGACAAGTGCAGGTTTTGCAAGACGGATATAAATTCACCCGAGATTCGCACTGCCACCTGTGTTAAGCATTTGTCAAAACCTGCTCATTTTAGAAACAGGAAATCAGCGTGAATATGCGGGGAAACTATTTACGAGATAAGAGTTATGGTTTGTGTCATAATTAATGAATGTCTTAAGGAAACTGCCTCCCTATGGAGTGAACGGGGAATAATTATGACTATAGAGACATAGAGGAGGCCATTTCTCTAAGCAGATTAAATGCTTCCAATCTACTTCATTATGGTGATTAAGATGAGATGAAACAGTAAATAATCATTTGTTTTGTTCAGTCCAAAGTTCAAAGAGAATCAATAAACTATGTAGTGATAGACACAATAACTATTTTAAAAGATGATGTAAATAGAGCTCAACATTGACCAGCCACTATTGCAGAACTTTTAGTTTGTTTGTTTTTTCTTTTTTTTTTCTTCACTTATGTTTCACTGAACTGACCGTATTAAACTTCAGTCTGAAGTGTGTCACTACAGAGTCTGTTTTTTCTTTTAGTGCACTTCATTGTCAAACAACCTCATAGTATGCTCTCTGGCTATTGCACAACAAGGAATAAGGCATAAAATGTGCAAAAAAAAAATGGGTTTATTATTGTATTACATAATTTTTCACAACTGATAGATGAATACAATTAATTTATGTGGACATTTTTTGTCTTTAAAAAAAAAAAAACATGCCTACAGAATGAAGCTATGCTAGTTAGATAAAACCTCTAATGAGCAAACAGCAGGGGGTCCTCGTTTTGAAAATATCGTCAGCCTGATGATGTCAGGGTACTCAGCATGACATTTCACTGTAATCACAGTCCAATTATTTCTAAAAAACGCAGCAAAGACAGACTCAAAGTAAATGACTTTCTTTTAACATTTGCCATCTGGTGATGAAATATAGTCATTTGGTGCTCATTAAGTAGGCAGTTAAGCCACCTGGACACCCGTCTCGCTCAGAGACATCCTGACATGACAAACATATCGTCAGTACTGTATATCATCCATATGCTGTGTTTTTGATGGCATTGATTTTACTTGTGCCAAGCCTGACAAGTTGAAATACATTGCTTTCAGAGCAAATCAAAGTTCAATATCTATCTGTGAATCTTTGTATGTCAAGTAATTACATGATTATGATGGAACTATTATGCAAACAGCAAACATCATTTTAATATATTTTCATCATTTTTTTATTTTTTTATTTATTTATTTTGCTATGTGAACAGCTTCCCTGACTTCCTAGATTGTCTATGAAAGCCTAGACATTTTTTCCAGGAAAATCAAAAATGTGATGGTTATGCGTGTTCCCAAGAGCCTCTCTACAGTACTATGACACATGAAATGAATGCTGAAATGAAATGAATGCAGGATAATGCAAAGAAAAGGGATGAATTCAAACAGCCTCACTCTCACGTCAGTCTCAGCAGAGGTGTCGGGATGTTCATCTTAACAGTATCGCTGAAAAGGTATTTCCAACTTCTTTTTACTTCTACATAAATAACCAAAAAAGAACTTCACCTCAAGTATATTGGGACCTTGACCTTGGGTCTTGTTATTTGTACATGAATGACTGCAGTTCACTTAACGGCCACCGGTGTTGCTAATAACAAGGGTTTCTAAATTCTACATATAGCCCCTGTAACCTTAGTAATTACTAACTGAGATAACATTTAAAGGTTTTTTCACCCAAAAATGAAAATTCTGTCATTAATTACTCACCCTCATGTTTTTCCAAACACGTAAAACCTTTGTTCTTCTTCAGAACACAAATTAAGATATTTTTGATGAAATACTAGAGGTATCTGACAACTCCATAGACAACAATTTAACCACCACTTTCAAGGTCCAGAAAGGTACTAACGTTCTGACATAGAACCTGGAAGCGCTGAATGTAAACGGCGTAGGAGAATGACACAGAAGAGAAGTTTGTTGAATAAAGTCGCAGTTTTTGTTTTGTTTTTGCACACAAAATGTATTCTCAGTTCTTCATAAAATTAAGGTTGAACCACTGCAGCCACATGGACTGTTTTAACGATGTCTTTAGTACCTTTCTGGACCTTGAAAGTGGTGGTTAAATTGCTGTCTATGGACGAGTCATATACCTCTTGGATTTCATCAAAAATATCTTAATTTGTGTTCTGAAGATGAACGAAGGTTTTACGTGTTTGGAAAAACATGAGGGTGAGTAATTAATGGCAGAATTTTTTTCTTAAAGGGCTCATTTAAAAAACAAACAAACAAACAAACAAACAAAACTTATGTTTTTTGTGTAATAATAATAATAATAAACCAAAAAAATTGAATTAAATGTTATTTCTTTTTTATAAATAAATAAATAAATAAATAAATAAATAAATAAATAAAATAATATATTTTTATGTACCTTTACAATTTGAAAATAAACAATAGTCTTTTGGAATGGATTTTTTTTTTTTTTTTTTTTTTGTACAGTTAGTTTTCACAGTTCAATGAACTTCTTCACCTCAAAAGATCAAGGAAAATTTGACCCTTTAAAAGGTCATTCAAGGAATCTATGCAATTTTCCTAAGCAGCCGCAACTATTAAGCCACATTAATGAGATGAAAGTATTTCTCTTGAAGGAAACAGCTTCTAGATGGAGGGACTAGCAGCTGTGGGCAGCGGGGAGTACAGCTAATTCAGTATGCTTAGTGAAAACAATCGTATCACACCCAGACTGCTAGGATTACAGGGCAGATTGAGTCCACCTGCAGGGCTTCACTGCACAGTTAATAAAGTCACCGTTTTCAATTAAAAGCCTTTTAAACACTCTAAATCTAATCATGCTTGCAGGTAACAATACAAGTTAACTTGGTACGTTAAGTTAAGAATAAAAAGAGGAGATTATTTTAAACGGATTTCACAATATCTAATTGTTCGGTCTGTCATTTGAATAGCTACAGAACGAAAGGGTAGACTTATGCAATATTAAACAGTCTTCTTTTGCCATTAAGACAGCTTAATAGTGTTGTTCATTGTTAAGACATATGATGGTACTTGAACTGCATTTTAAAAACACAATTTGCAACCTTGTTGTGGAAACTAAATGTAATATGCAGTAGTATGTATATATATAGAGAATATATATATATAAAGCTATATATATATGTATGTACTGCATGTGTGAGAGTATATATATATATATATATATATATATATATATATATATATATATATATATATATATATATATATATATATATATATATATACACACACAGACTCTGCTTCATGTTGTGCCTCCTTTTTAACAATGTCACTCTTCTCTTGACCATTTTAGCAAACCACAACCTCTGTATATTCACATTTATCCATGTGTCTTCATCACTCTCACACATGCTATGCAATCAACAGGTTATGTAAGAGGTTTGTTGAATTTGCAAGAGGAACCAAGCAGCTTGCGTACGACATTCAGGACTAAGGCGCCACTAATGTGCCGTGTCCAGAGGCCCTCAACCTTGAATATCTGCCAGGGTTCATAGTAGCCCATGCCGGGGCGTAAACAGAGAAATGTACCCTGGCATTTTCCCCAGTACACTCTAATCAGAGGCCAAATTGGGAATGCTAATGCAATTAATGTTTCCCAGTCAACACAACGCCCCCCCCCCCCCCCCTCCGAATTCTGCAGCCCCCTTCCCTTAATAAACGAGTGTGCTTGCTATCAAAAGCAGTGGCACTAATAATGCAGACATGCCATAAAAAGCCAAGGGGATGGAGGGAAATTGGGTAAATAACTCTGCCCCAGAGCGCTAACACGATTTGCAATGCACACGCTAAGAAGAGGTCCGTCTGTGATGGTTTTCCAAGTGAAGGAGGCTGGCCACTCTGATGGCATGATTTATTTATTCATTTCCCTTTCTCGTTTAATGGAAATATAAAAGCCTGCATTGATTAGAGTTTAAGGATCAGCAGTTAATAGATTAAAAGCTTGCGTTGTGGCCAGAGAAGAGCTCCAGCATTTTTCTGGGTTGCTCTTTGCTTGGAGGTATTCGAGGGTTGTTATTTAGGGTACTGTATTTCCTGGTCGTCCTGTTTTTGCACTGTGCCTAGAGGTACGGGTTACCCTTGTGCCCTGACCTTGGACCACTTTTACTGGTTTAAATCTTTATCTACAGGTGCAAAAGTGATAGAGGTGGTCAGTAAATGGAGCTCGAAAGTTCAGAAACCCGAGTTACCTTCAAGGCAATGGCAAAAGCGTCAACTCATTGACCTTTCAATGAAATGCAGACGCTCTTCTGGCCTTCAGCCAGTGTTTATATGACAAGAGTCAAGATGTCTCTTTAAATAGAGTTTGGGATGGAGGAACTGGATTTTTTTAATAATATCCCATGAAAATCTCCTCATTGTCACTGAACAGGAAGGGATCCATTGAGGAGAGGACCAAGGTTAAGTTAAGCTACATTTACATAAATTCTGATACATTTGGAAATGGTGTTTATGTTTCAAAATGCTCTCTCTCCACACTAGCAAGTTTCTCATCAAGACTTAAAAATCATCTTGCTGTGCATACATAGCATGTAATAAGTGCTCACTGAGATGATACCAAGAGATCATTTGAATACATTTCTCTCAATATTCTTCTGTTATGATAATTTTATTACTAAAATATCTCACCACTTACTGGTATGTCCAGGTCACAGTCAATCGCCATTCCATATGGTCTAAAACGCAATTGCCCTCAAGTTTTGCTGCAGGACGGCAATTGTGAGTACATTATCTGTCATCTTGAATCATGAATGTGATATGAATAACATGTATCTTTAGCGACACTGTGAAAGTGAATAGCATGCAGTAGGCACACAACCAGTAAAAACATAGATATGTATGGGTACATTATGCGTCACATGACCAAACATGCACCAGCGTTTTCAAATACCTTTCATTTCACAGTCCATACAACAAAGTGAAAAGGGCATTTTGAAATCTCTCCACTTGGGGGAGCGTTTTAAAAAAGCTCAGTTTTCATTTCAAAAACGCAGTCTCAGTGTGGATGGAAGGCCAAAACGTAGAGAAAAATATGTGTTTTTTTTAAATGTATCTGGATTTGTTTATACGCATAGCCTCACATGCTTGAGTTTACCTGGGTTAGTTATGATTCAGATAGTGAATAGTCTAATAGATGATGTTTTGTGGACAGGGTTAAAAGGCAGAATAATAGATTTTAAGTAGCCAAGGGATTCATTAGTTTAAAGCGGAGACAAATTTGGAAGACTGCTTTTGGGGGAGGAGCATCGGGGTGAGGTGAAGTCAGTACATTTGAATGTTCATACTTGCAGGGATAGCTTGAACTGAGGTTGACTTGGAGCCCCAAATGTGTCAATGAACAAATGTATAGATAGATTCACAATCCCTACACTTGTTCAGCCTACCTACAGACATGAGTCGAGACATGGGGTATTCATACAACATGCAGATGCATCCATCTATAGCATATAATGTATAATTTCCATACCCAGGTAGAAACAATAGATTTAAATCAGAGTAGCAAGGTGCAAAGACACATTTATAATTAAAATAACCTGTATGTACTTTGTTCTTAACTCAAAACCATTATTTTTTTTATGTTTTTGTTACCATATCAAGCTAAGCACTCAATCCAAAAATTGTATTGTATAATTTCAGGCTTAGATATATATACGGGCAATTTTTTTAATGCAACTGGGTGTGACATCATCCTGACATTTGCATATTATGTCCCTATTGGTCTTTTTTTTTTTTTTTACATGTCAATTGTGATGGTGTCATTGGGATGTAATTCTACTACACAGCCAACAGGAAACAAGGCATCATTTCATTTTCATTCATAAACCTAATTTTACCTAAAACTCTACATTTTAAGACCAAAGTATACTTCAGTTTTGGTGCAAATGTTTCGGGTATGCGTACAACCAAATGCATAGCCTTTAAATGTATGTCATTTGATAGCATGTGGTCAACAGATGCGCACTGAAAAGTTTCATCTTTTTCCAGAGCCTGCATTATTTCTCTCCTGAAGTTATGATTGGTAAAATTTAATGTATGTGTGTATTTATTTATTTATTTATTTTTTTCGGTCTCTTCGGTTACGTATGAAAAAGTAAAACAATATTCGAGTCAGCGTCGCCACCTTGTGGACCAACTAATTAGTGCAAAAAACACATTTCAAGGCGTATGTGCGAGCGGAAACCACATATTACTATGCTGATGATAAAATATGCGTTGCATGCACATTACACATACCTTTGGGTGGAAACCAAAATATACTTTGGGCATTACTGCCTTGCAAAATGATACTATTTATTTCAGGAAATGCAAATCTAATCCAGTCTCTGAATAAAAGTTATATAAATAATAATTTCTCCTTAAAGACCCACGTGGAAGTCAAAACAAGACATCTTGCATTTAAACGCATTTTAATGAATACTAATACAGCTCATGGATTTGTCGCCATCCACATTCTCAATATCAAATGGTGGAAACATCACATTAGTTAGCTCAGTGAAGGGCTAAATTGGAAGAGTCAAGAAAATAACATAGCTGCTCATCTTGAAAATTCTTATTTACTGCATAAAAGACAGGGTTCAAAATCCCAGGCAAATGAAATTGATAAATCAATCAAATCGTAATTGAATAAGCAACGAACTACCAATGCATCACAGCCATTTTAACAATTCAGTTCATAAAGATTACAGACTATTTCATCTCAGTGTGGTCCTGGCTCTACAAATGACGGCACCAGCAAAGAGTGGGAAGCATTTTCTTGGCGGATTCCTTAAGCACCAGCTTCTAATTTGTAGAATTTGTGTATGTTGGGGAAGAAAGCATCGGCAGCCCCCGTTGTCTGTGATCACCCTGCGTTCTGACATCTGTTTAAGGATGTTTATCCAAGGGGTAAGTATGTTAAGGGAAATATTATGCTGGTGTTATTTTACTTTTCTTCTGTTTGAATCATAAACACTGCTCAGGGGCAGGACGGAGAGATTAGAGCGAAGAACGCGAGCATGGGGTCTCGAATCACACCCTGCAAGAGGAATCCCTACTGTGGTTCCAAACCTAAATATGTTCTGCTTCTCCAAGACCCTAATCTGCCAATAGGAGAGTATTAGTTCAATTAAGCCTAATGTAGCATGTGCATCTCACTTTAGCTCTTTTATTGAGCCTGCAACGTTTTATTTACATCCACACGAGATCCCGGACAAGCGCGTGTTGCTCTTTTACTGTGTTTGTGTGAATGGAGTCAAACTAAAACCAGGTGCCAAGCTACAGGCTCCTCAGATGACAGCGAGAGCCCTTTTAGTGAAGGCTTTACGAACTGAAATGCTGCACAGAGAAAGCAGAGACCCTCGTGTAAAAAGAAAAGTAGGTGTCCGGCAGCCATTCAGTCACCGCTTTCAATAAGGCATGAAACAGGGCGTCATTAAGGCAGTGTCAACCCTGCCAGAGTTAAGCTGACCCCCCTTTGAGCTAATGTGAGGAGGGCAGAGTCTTTAAAACCAAAGAGAAAGAGGTTTACCCCCGCAGCATGTCCCTGTGTTACAGATAAAGAGCTTTAGCCCACCAATAAATGGATGTCGCTTCCCAATAAGTCAAAACGAGCAGTAGATGTGCAGAATAAGGGTGAATCTCATGGAACCTGTCAAGAATGTGTCCAGATCATATTTCAATGCGAGTAATAAGTAATTAGATTTTGCTAAATGATAATGTATCTTTTTGCATTGCGGCATTATTTCCATAAAAGTTTGGAAAAAAAAAAACAACAAAAAAAAAATCACTCATTACCATATTGTGAAAGAAATTACATTAAAACGTACAATTTGAATCATTTTATGATATTTTCTATTTTTGTTTGTTTTATATATTGGTTAAAAAAATTGTTGATGTTTTTTGTACTTTAATTTCTATAATAAAATTGCATATTTTTTTGTATAAATGTATGTGTATGTGTATGAAGATAGGTCGACAAAATATTGCCACACATGACAATTTAAATTGTCAAGATGCAATAATCATAAAAATAAAATGCTACTATTTTTTTGTAAAAAATGCAAACAAATAATACAAATAATAATTTAAAAAACGGTTCTTCATGCAAAATATTTATATTTATTTTTTTTAAATGTTACCCAGACAAGTTTCCATGAGATTTACCCATAATGAAAGTCCAAAAGACAGATGAAGAAAGTAAACCAAGGGAAACCAGCGAGATACAACCCCAGCCAAAGAACAAAAAGCGGCAGGCGAAGGAGGAGGAGATGTGGAGATTTCCGCTAAAACTAATCAATCAGGTCCTGATAATGGCTTCCATGCAGGAGTGTTGACACTGGGTCAGCTCTTCCCTTGACCCACGCCTTCAGGGCAGCGGCTGCAGAAAAGGCACAGATAACAGAAGCCGGGGCTAATTGTCTGCCTAGTGTCAGGGCTTTTCAAAGCCTCTCCACTTTCACTCGGTCGCCCGTCTTTCTCTCCTATTCCTCCGTACCCTGATCCTCACCCCCGTCTCCCTCTCTGGCCACTTTGTTTGCCTCCTCTTCCCGGAGTGAGGCTGCATGAATCACATTTCTCGTATGGTGCGCGGCTGTCTAACACGCTCGCATCCTTCTAACACGTGCAGAGAGCCGGGGACGCTGCGGCTATATGAACACTGTGACACCAGGTTCAACCTCAAGCAAACAGGAAATAATCCATTAGGTGACATTTGCCAATCATTTGTTGATCTCAACAGCCTCTACAAGCTCCAAAATAGCTAACAAAACAATCTGTCCATCTGTGCATGTCTTTCTTGTCCTTCAAAGCACAAAATCAAATTGCATCGCATGTAACAAAATACGCCCATTAAAAAATGACTGACAGTTTATAAAGAAGAGATACAATCAAGGTACTTACTTAAAAGCGTTTGCTTCTGTCTCTAGCCTTATCTTCCTCTGCTCCTTAATGTCTGTGTCTTGTCCTCTATAGCTGCACACAGATGTGAAAGTGTGTGTGTGTGTGTGTTTATATATATCAGAGAAGCTCCAGTACAGAAAGTTGCTGTTCTGTAGGCAAAGGCGTGTAGTGTGTGTGTATGTGTGCGTGTCTTGAGCAAAGGCTCATACTGCACTGGCTGAAGGGAAACCAAAGCACTTTTAAACTCGCACTGGCTCCCCATGTGACCAGCTCACAGCAGCCAGTGAGGAATATATTAGTGTGGCTTCCTCTGTCCACATGCACCCCCTAGCCACTGTTGCAGGAAGTGTGCGCTGCCAGAGAGACACACGCGCACAATGACATATGCTTGCAATACCCAGGGCACTATTAACAAAAACACAAATGCAACCACCCAAAGGGAATTTCTATTGCTCAGAGGTTGCTCTTTCATATCTCAGGAGACTTAAAGGCATGCCTTATTTAATTGTCCCTTTTTTTCTCAACTGTTTTCACCTAAAACTTCTTAAGGGAGATTAAAAAAAAAGACAAAAATGAGACATTTGGAACAATTTGATTAAAAATAGACTGTGCAGACTGAGCTCAGTTGTTGAAATTGAAACTCTAACATCTCCACATATGAGAGTCTTTTTTCACAAGAGGAAAATCACCAAAAGTCTCAATTTGCTCTCTCCTTAAACACATCATTGTCTAGGAGAAACTATTAAGATACAAAAGAGATCTCATTAGCCATATTTCCTCCCTTGCATTTACTAGAATCATTTTGGCATAGGTTTGTGGCTATGGCATTTTAAAATGCACAATACCTCAACTGTCCTGATTGATGCATCCTATCTGGGTTGTTTAAGATAAATTGCTTGTTGTATACATATAAAAGCACCTGCCTAAGGAATAAATGTAAATGATTAAAAAGATAATGTTTTAAAATGTTTGGAAAGATCTCCTTTGGCCATTTGATGTTTTTTGTCTACAGACTAAAAAGCAAAGGGTCCTTGAGATGAAACAAATAACTAAAAACAAACAACAAACACCAAATATAACAAACAACGCACCCTAAACACAATTTAAAAAACTGTACACCAAACACAACAAACAGTGCATACTAAACATTAACAGCATACAGAACACCAAACTTAAAAAACAAACCTCAAATTCAACATAATAAATATTGCACATGAAACAAAACCATCAACATAAACCAAATATAAACAACTATACCAGACATAACAAACAGACCACCCAAACACCCAATAAGTTAACAATATACAACAAAAATGAATGAATGAATGAATGAATGAATGAATGAATGAATCTTTCCACCAATCACAATCATCAGGCTCTGAACCTTTTACCTCACTTCATTTTTCTGTCTCTCTTTTTCTTCCTCGCTCTGTTTTTTTTTTTTTTTTATTATTATTCCGTTAAACCACATCTGAACTACAGCTCATCACCAGTTTATACTCCCATCCTCCTCCTCCTCCTCTCTCTCTCTCTCTCTCTCTCTCTCTCTCCTGGGCTCTTGCTTCTATGCAAATGTGCCTCCTGAAACAATGGTGAGAATCTTAGCCAGATAAACACACGGCGTGCATTTACAAATCAATACTCAGAGCTCAGCAGGGCTGTGCATTAAACATGAGCTGCTCCACAGAAAAGCAAAGTCACTACTAGCCCTCCTATCAGTCTGCTCACCATTCAGCCAGTGGGGGAGACTACCCACGATGCAATGCAGGATCATACGTCACAATATAAAGTTAGAAGATGAGCTGTAATCTACAGTGATACTGTTAAATGGTTACAGAAATGACTGCCATTTTAGTTCAGAGGCCAAACCGGTTTTGCATTCAGCAGCTCAAATACTGAAATACCATAATAAGATAGAAATTGGGGTCAGTTACTTTATAATTAATGTCAATAATAAGTAATTAATGAACATTATATAATGCAGTTCATATATTCATATATAGATATGAAAAGTTTTATGAGAACTATTTGAATGTAAATGTATTTGGGATTTTTTTTTATGTAACTAGTGTTGTGGGTGGTTGTCAGATCATTGCTATGTGGTTGCTAAGATATTCTGATTGCTATTAAAAATAAGTTGCTATAATATTGCTATTCAGGAGCCCATCCCTGGGCTAGGACTTTGTTTCAGTCCTTAAAGGATAGTTCACTCAAAAACGAAAATTTACTCCTTCTCAAGTAGTTCCAAACCTGCATAAATTTCTTTGCTCGGCTTTACACAAAGGAAGATATTTGGAAGAATGTTTGAAACCAAGCAGATCTCACCCCCCACTGACTACCATAGTAGGAAAAAAAATACTATGGCAGTCAATGGGGGGCGAGATCTGCTTGGTTACAAACATTCTCCCAAATGTCTTCCTTTGTGTTCAGCAGAACAAAGAAATTTAGGCAGGTTTGGAACAACATGAGGGGGAGTAAATGATGACAGAATTTTCATTTGTAGGTAAACTATCCCTTTAATGGTAAGTATGAAGCTTGCCTTAGCACACAACAAAAGTATGTTTATTTTTACCGCACGGATGGACCAGGATGGATGGATGGATGGACCAGAGACAGTGGTTTAATTATCAATTTATTATAAAGTGTTACTATTATACCTTCTACTTACAAAGTTAAGGGCATTCTTGTGATTAGTTGTAAATCCTTGTTGTGTGTTAATGTTGTGAGTTCTGAAAGCAGCCTGTGCCAAAGCTGCACCGCATCTGGTCAATTGAGTACAAGTGATTCATGCACTTGTTGTTCGTTCACCCAGCCTCAGATCTCTACTTTCAGAATATGCTAATTATACCAAGTTTGGTGAGAAATGACAAAAGAGTGAGACGCATAATAATCGTAATAATTCATTTTTTTGTTCAGTTGATAATAGATGTTGGCAAAATTCCCTGGAGGTAATTAAACTGCTTGCAAGGCAGCACTGAATAGATATTTCTCAAATATTCAGCTTAGGGTTTGTTCTAAACCTCTAACCCTAAGTATTAAAACTCCATTCAAACTTTGTTGTGTAGATAATTCCAGCCTTTTCTCATTGACTTACATTGATTGAATGTTTGTCATTTAAAATGTAACCAACAGCAATGAAACCATTGTTATATTTGACTGCCTTTCAAATGTACTTTCTTGCAACTTGTTTTAAAAGCTACTCTTATAAAGCCTCCCAGTGGAATGCTGAGCAGGAAGTCACTGGACGTGAATGTTCTCATCTTCCCCACCGTGTGTCTGAGTGCTCGTTTGATTAGAGCTATTTTTATGCATGTCTCATCATAGCATATTGTATTTACGATATGAAAATTCTAATATGAGTGAGGAATCCTGTAGAGACTCGCCTCAAGTTCATGGACACTGAAATGACTGAAAACTGTTTGAGGCTGTTTGTTACTCAGAAGAACTTCTGAGAGGAGGAAGATCACAGGCAGACATGTTCCCTGAGGCTGATTTCAGACGCCCAGAATGGTCAGAGAATATGGGGATGTGCTTTTATGTAACAGACAACTACTGTTAAAAAAAACATAAAATTCAAAATTAAAACAGGCCCAAATCACTGCCTAATTAATGCTGGTAGTCTCACAGTAGATAGATAGATAAATAATTAAATCAATAATTTTTTTGCACAAAAGGTGGCGGGCAAGTGACACAACAAAGTTAAATGCTTTTGCTTACCTGGATTTTCAAAGGACATTTTCATTAAAAATATCTAAATTTGTGTTTTGAAGATTATCCAAAGTCTTATCGGTTTGGAACGACATGAGGGTGAGGTTTACTTTTGGGTGAACTGTCTCTTTAAGTGTAACTGATGTAACTTAAGTTTCCAAAAGCATTTTGGGGCCGGTTTTGTGGTATGGCTAGGTTTTAAGTCAGCAGGAAATGGAAATTCACCATATCTATTATCTAAATGGATGTTATACATGTTGTGAGCAATTTATTTGTGCATATGTTTTTTTTTTTTTTTTGTTGTTGTTGTTGTTGTTGTTTTTTTCCAGAATGGCATTATAGCATGTTAAATTTGTCGCTTTTTGAGGGTGAGCAAAAACGCTCCATTTCCTTTAAATACAAATGAGATACTGCTCTCAAGAAGAGGGCGGAGTTTCAAGAGCTCATGTTAGCAGATCCAATTATCGTTAACTCATGCAGACTCACTGAAAATGTCAGAAACTGTTCAGCCTTTTATGTTCAAACCAGACTCGGACATAATGATGGAGAGACTGAAGAAGAAGTGACAACATGTAGAATGCAACAGGACGTTTCCGAATGGTTAGCTGATGAATATAAGTAGCTAATGTGGAGTTAACTATCTAAAGAGTCATTCATTGGCATATTCTGTCATGATAATCTATAAATCGCTCATGTGGGAACTGTTGTAAGATGCCTACAGAGCTACAGAATATATGCTGCCTGAAGATAGAACAGGTGTAGTTTAGTTTAATTATGGTTAGAACTTGTCATGTTGTCATCTTGCTTTTATGACATACTATAATGCAATAACATGGCCTCATCCCCTTTGTTGCGTGTTCTCGGGGGCAGTGTTTATGTAAATTTTGGGGTTAGTGATGTCACCAACCCAGAAATAAGCTCGTTGTAGTCCTTAAACAGAAAATTCTTTAAAATAAAATATCTCACTTTGCTTTGAACTTTGAGCGTCGTCACTTTGCAGATGTTAACTAAAGTTAAAAAAAGTGAAATCATAATCAACCACTCCTTTAATAATAAAGTGGGTCCAATTTTGCCAATGCCATGTCATGTGATTTTTAATTCTTGTGATTTAAAACAGAAGCATTGTCATTGACATTTATTTTCTTCTAAACCAGTGGTCTCAAACTGCCACCCCGCGGGCCATTTACGGCCCGCCCACCCCCTCTACCCGGCCGCAACTGATCTCAAAAATAAAACATAATCTGGCCCGCTAAATTATTGTTATTATTATTATTATTATTCTCTAGTTGCTACTTGTCTGACATGCAAAGAAAAAGTCGCCGTTCTAAGGGGCATTCACATATCGCGTCACATAAGCGGCCGCGCCGCACTCTTCTTTCCAATGCGCTTTTGCTCCAGTGGCGTCTGTCGTTGCTATGGAACCATGAGCCGCGTTCTCAATCGCTTCTATTATGAGAGCGCTTGCCTAAATTACAGTAAAAGCACTCGACTTTAAGTCACAAGCGCCGATTTAAACCACCGAAACGCGTCCGATGCAGCCATTAAACGTTACCGATGCTCAAACGGCATCTTGGACAAATGTGTCTCAGCTGTGTGAGCACAAGCGCTGCAGGTGTCTGTCAAGAAACAGAAGAGTGTACAAATGCATTCAGGGATTGTATTTGTTCAGTACAGTGTTGTTCAGTGCAAGATTTTAATGTTATTTAAGCTAACATAAAGTAAGGGAAAATACTTTCACTAGATGTTAAAAACTAATAATGTATGTAACAATGAAAGATTTTTATTTTTTGGCAAAATAAAGTTGATATATATAGCTCCAGATTTTTTTTTTTTATTTCTGACCCCTCCACGCCACAAGTGTTGCTGGTTTTGTTTCTAAATTACTGATTTTTTATTCCATGCATCTTGTTGGATGTGAGAAGTCGCACCAGACTATTTCAATTAATAGTATTATATTAGTAATATTATATTAGTTTATTAGTAGTATTATATTAGTAATAGTGTTATATAATTATATTACACTCTGTAACAATGAGAGAGACACTGCTGTTCACATTTAGTATGGTAAATAAGATATTTATAGTATAGGTATAAAAATATTTTAGTAGGCCTAATGAAATTTGAAGTAAATGAGAAATAATGCAAAGGAAAGTAAATTTTCTGAAATGTTGCGCTTTCTTGCGCTTGAAGGTTAATATGGCCCTCCTATGAGGTGTCAATCACAGAAACGGCCCCCTGCCAATTTGAGTTTGAGACCCCTGCTCTAAACCAACACAACCAACACTGAATGAACTATGACACTTCACGAAAGAACGTCACAACTAAACTTTCTGATGAAACTGTCATTTTGACAGCAGTCACTTTTATAGTATGCGTTGTCTGTCAAACCTTGTGTCTATGTCAAGGTGAATGCTTTGAACTTTTCCATAAAGAAGCTTGTGTAATTGCATAGGGCACATCACACTTCATTTCTGTTCATGTTGTCGGCTTGTTATGACAAGAACATCATTCAGCAAACACACTTGGCCATTATCCACAACTTTCATAGGGTGCACCTTAATATGCTCAAACCCTCACTGGTGTTGCAGCAGTGTTGCATCATCAAAAATCTTTGCCACAAGAGAAAACAATATTTTTTTTTGTATGTAGTTCAGGAACTCTGAAAACTGGCATGTTAAGAGAACATCCACTGAGAGTTTGTCTGGTTTGTCAGGGATCCCAAAGTCAGTCATACATTTTGACTATAAACAGTTATTGATGCATGGCACCCCATTTCAGAGTTTCATCCTCAGCATCCTGCTCTGCATGTTTAGTGATCTACTGATGCCTGAGATTGTGTTCCTCGAGAAACGGCAGGATACAGGATATTGCAAAGCAGATCATCTGCGCAAGTCAACAAGGCGACAGAGACCACAAAATTTATCTGACCCAATTCTACACAGAATATTCTGCTTTAAAGCACTATGGAAGAGGTCAAACATCTCATACCGTTAGATATTCTCAGCATTATAAGCAACAGCGGAGACAGAAACAAGAGGAGACAATAATACTGTATAATCCACCAACAAAAATTACAAGCTTTTAAATCAATACCATTACACATACAAATTATCACGGTTTTGCTGTGACAGAAATGTTATAGTTTCTTTTTTACATGGCTCTCTGGAATACTTAAAGGTGCCATCGAATGAAAAATTTAATTTATCTTGGCATAGTTAAATAACAAGAGTTCAGTACATGGAAATGACATACAGCGAGTCTCAAACACCATTGTTTCCTCCTTCTTATATAAATCTCATTTGTTTAAAAGACCTCTGGAAAACAGGCGAATCTCAACATAACACCGACTGTTCCGTAACAATATTCCCAATATTTGCATATGCCAGCTCATGTTCAAGGCATTAGACAAGGGCAAAACGTCTGGATGTGCACAGCTGAATCATCAGACTAGGTAAGCAAGCAAGAACAATAGCGAAAAATGGCAGATGGAGCAATAATAACTGACATGATCCATGATAACATGATATTTTTAGTGATATTTATAAATTGTCTTTCTAAATGTTTCGTTAGCACGTTGCTAATGTACTGTTAAACGTGGTTAAAGTTACCATCGTTTATTGTATTCACGGAGACAAGAGAGTCGTCGCTATTTTCATTTTTAAACACTTGCAGTCTGTATAATGCATAAACACAACTTCATTCTTTATAAATCTCTCCAACAGTGTAGCATTAGCCCGTTAGCCACGGAGCACAGCCTTAAACTCATTCAGAATCAAATGCAAACATCCAAATAAATACTATACTCACAGGAATCGATGTATGCATGATGAACACTTTGTAAAGATCCATTTTGAGGGTTATATTAGCTGTGTGAACTTTGTGTTTGCTGTTTAAGGCAGTTAAGAGCTCGCAGGGGCGGGGGAGCGGGAGATTTAAAGGGGCTCAAAATAGGCAGTTAAAAAAATTAACTTAAAAAAATCTATGGGGTATTTTGAGCTGAAACTTCACAGACACGTTCAGGGGACACCTTAGACTTATATTACATCTTTTGAAAAGGCGTTCTAGGGAACCTTTAACCCTGATTGGTCAATAGTGAGATTTCCACTCATCTGGTTAATTGAAACCGGTGCAACTTTTGTGTCTTTGATACCACACCGCTGACACACTCACATCTCACGTTTCATACAAATGCAAATTTTTTGTTTGTTTGTTTTTGTTTCGGTTACCATTGTCTTAAAAATAAAGAGACATTTGTCAAAGTGTTTTCTTTTATGTTCCACAGAAGATAATCAACGCAACATTTTGTGTCAGACTCCTGCTCACCCTTTAAGGATTTAATTTGCGATAATGAACTGTCTGACTGTCCATTATTATCCCTTACACAATAGGTGGACTCTAATTGACGTTTTATTACAAATTTGACTATCAAGGGTGGCTTTGCTGGGCTGTGATGCAAACTAAACACAAATGTATTGGATAAATGTACACATATGACGTGAACCTCCACTGGTTACCTTCAGTCCCTTGACTTCCCCTCTAATGCCACTGAGTTGTGTGGATTTGCCTCAGGTCTTCCAGTCTCCAGCTCCATCCAAGTGGATCCCCTGGCTCCACCTCCAGCCATCGATCCTGTCACTCCACCATGGCCCGTCGACCTGTCGGCTCCGCCTTGGCTCCTCTCTCCCTCGGCTTCAACTGGGACTATCATCCTTACAGCTCCACTGTGCTCACCAAGCTCTGTTTTTGACAGACTTCACCCTGCATGCACCACGGATCTATGGGCCTTCAGCTACGCTTCATCCTTCATCCCCTCCGGCTTCACCTTGGTCCTCAGTCCCACCGGCTCCGCATCAGTCCTCTGGCACCCTGGCTCCACCTCGGACTCTCGTCACTGTGGCTCCACCTTGGCCTCTATCTGCTCTCTGGGTCCCCGCCTGCCTCCTTCTGGACCTGGCTCCTCCCTGGCTCCTCCCACCATCATCGCCAGCCTGGTCTCTCCTTCTGTTATCTCCCCTGGTCTCCTGCTCTCGGCCTACTCTGTGTCCTCCTCCAGAGCCCTGTCCCTCCTATACATACTGTAAAATATAGTCAGTTTTGGTTTTATTTTACTGTGTTCCATTTCTGTTTTACCTGCCTGAGTTCCTAGTTAGATTCCTTGGTTAATAATCGGCTCTACACCTGTTCTGTTTTACCTCGATTACCCTGTCTGTGTATTTAAGCCTTTAGTTTCTTCAGTTTATTGTTCGGTATCATGTGGTTGAGTTTAAGTTATCTCCTGCGAGCTCATGAGTGTTTCTGTTCTGGATTTATTAAAGACTGTTTCTACTCCTGCATTGTGTGCTTCTCTACAGCCACACAGTGACAGATGCAAAGACATTTACACTGTTACAAAATTATACTTCAAATAAACGCTGTTCTTTTGAGTTTTCTATTTATCAAAGAATCTTGAAAAAATGTATCATGGTTTCCATAAAAATATGAAGCAGCACAACTGTTTTCAACATTGATAATATTCAGAAATGTTCCTTAAGCAGCAAATCAGCGTATTAGAGTGATTTCTGAAGGATCATGTGACACTGAAGACTGGAGTATTGATACTGAAAATTCAGCTTTGCCTCACTGTAATAAATTACATTTTATATTCATATCTTACATTCATCTAATCTTATATTCATAACATATATTTTAAATTGTAATAATTCACAATATTACTGTTTTTACTGTATTTTCGGTCAAATAAATGGTGAGCATAAGACACTTCTTTCAGAAACATTGAAGAATCTTATAAGAAACAGAGTTGAAGAACCCTGGACTATATTGTGTTTTATTAAAAGCCAAAGAAAAAAAGAAAAAAAAAAAAAAAAAAAAAAAAGATTTGCAGGCTGGATACAACATAACATTTGAGAGGTTGAAAGGTTGCGAGGTTAAAGAAACTGTCTACGTCAGTTTGAGACTTCTAGTTTAGTTGCTATGCTAGATATCGGAAAGACTGACTAGTCTTTGAATAATGAAGAAAACACCAAAACTCATTCCCAAGCCTTGAATCTGACAGTATGATATTCACGTATATTAAGATTGATGGGTAATCTCAGCACTGGTATGGGTAACACTGCATTCATTTTCAGGGAAAAACAGCTTTATCTAAATAAAGGGATGTTTTGTGACCTTGGATCAAGATCAAAACTTAGATACAACACTATCTACAAAATGAGGCAGTTCATCTTACTTTGAGGATTGTTTTCCAGACAAAGATTAAACGAGAACTCTGAGCAAAAATGTGTTCAATGGATAGTCACCGATGGCAGGGCATAATTTAGTCACGGATTAGGTATCATCCATGGACAGGACTTTATCCAACTTTCCCTTTATATGAGCCATATTATGACCGAAGGCTAGAACAGACTTGCCTGGATATGGCTGGGCACGCATCCACTTCACCTTGATTCCCTGCACCATCTGGTGATGGCTCAATAACGTCTGGCTATGAATTGAGTGATCATTACAAATTCCAATCTAGTTAAACAGAGCGAGATACTGAAGCTGTGTTTACAGGAAGAATATTATCACCATACCATATAAATACCTTTCATGTGTATCAAAACCATCCGAAATGCCTTAGGATTTTTCCAGTTTGCACTTAATAATTTTCTTCATAAACCACATGTCCATCTGTGCCACCTGAAAGTTTTAATGAGAATAGACAACTAGCCTTGTACATTTTTTTTGAAAAAAATATGCTAATGACTGTGGCATTGCTATGCAGTTGCTAGGCTGTTCTGAGTGGATTTCAGCACATTGCTAAGCTGTTACTAGGGTGTTCTGGGTGGCTGCTTATTGGCCCAATCCAAGAGCACACAAGTCTCACAAAGTCTCTATGATATTCTGGTCCATCATATGGCTCAGGTCATCAATGTTTTGCAAATTTTATCATCCAGAATCATATGCCAAGTAGCTAAGAAATATAATACCAAATCTCTTTGCATCAAGTCGGATGATTTTAGGTGTAATTCATTCAAATACATACTGAAGTTTAAAACTTCATGCTTGTTCACTAGAAATAATGTTCATCACAAATTTGCATATATGATTTGTCTGCTCAGATCAATGCAAAAAAAATAAAAAAAATATATATAGTTTTGTGTTTTCACAAAAATACAAATTCTTTCATCATTGATAAGCACCAAATCAGCATATTAGAATGATTTCTGCAGGATTATGTGACACTCAAGACTGCAATAATGACTGCTGAAAATTCAGCTTTGCCATCACTGGATAAACATTTGAAACTGGGTTGAACTAGGTTAAACTGGGTTGGGTTGCTATAAATGATTTTATAGTAATATTTTAGGTGAAGTTAATAAACGTAATTTCGGGAGGAGTACGCCCATCTAATCTTCCAATTAATACCAAGGTATAAAACCAGCATCTTACCTCTTCCTGTTGTTATAGTTCTTTCGACATCCCTCCTCCTCCCCTTCTCCTCCTTTTTGAACAATTTTGCCTGTTATGGGGGGGCAATCGGGCAGAATATCCTCTCCGAGCCCCTCTATAGCAGACAGCAAGCCAAATCTGTTTACCACTTACGCTAAGATTACAGTATATGGGCACACAAACTCGTGAAATGTTTTAAAATCACAGGTGCATGCTAAAAGACTATTTGCTTACCTATATGAATGTCTCACCAACTACAAATCAGGTTACAATGCTTTGTCACTCTCGAAAGCAGCAACAGGGAATGTAGGAACCATATTCATATGTGCTTGAACACACACACAAAAATATTAATAAAATCATAGGTGTAATAAATATTTGACATTTGAAAGCATCTTTACCTTTCAGCACTATTATAAAAGGCAAATCATTGGAGAAATCTCACATCCAAACATGCCAAAAAGCTTCTCTTGGCATCCAAGTGCTCTGTATGTGACAGACGCTGCTCTTGTTCATTTCAAGGAGAGCTGAGAAACAACAACAATAAATAACAATAAAACCACACTCCTACAATGTCAGACAGAGACAATGATGTTTTACCCAGTGGAAATCACTCAAAATTATGTTTATGCACCATGTCCTTGGATGATGAGAGAGAAAGATTAATCTATGCAAATGTCTTCAGCAAATTTATTGACTTTCTGGCTACCAGGTAAGTGCATTTACAACGTGACAGTTTTGACTCCAAATGTTAACCTTTCAATTCTGATAAGGACAGTTCATACAAAGGAGAGCAAAATGACAGGATATGCTACTAGAAAGTCTTCTTTGTTCGAAGTATCAATAATCAGAACATAATAACTATTTTATTACACATCAACAACATTTCAAGATGCTGTACATTTATGAGATTAGATTCAATTCAATATAGTCAGCCTTTGTGTGAGCGCTCTACAGCTTTTTTTTTTTTTTTACATTCATACGGTATACAAGAGCCTGTGCTTGAAAATATTGTCAAGGTTAAGTTATGTTTTTAGAGACAACATGCACAAGCACAGCCTTGAGTGTCTTGATGCTTTTCTTAACCTCTTGCTACATAATAAAAATATAATGGACACAATTAGTCATTAATATGTTATTTTATTGAGCATATTCATTAAGCAGCTACAAGATTTATTCCATGACAGACTAAGTGTAATGTCTGGCCTCTATGGGCGAGTGATATACAGTAGATCTAGGTAAAAAGGAGTTTAACGGATTAAAATGTTATTGGGTAACAAACTCATTTCTTCACATGATGCATATGAGATGCAATAAAATGGTCAAAATTGAAGTGATGACTTTGAATAAACAAATAGTTTTTATTTTGCTTTCAAAAATATGATTACAATTTGTTGGTAAACTTCAGAACATTTAATCTCAAATATATATGTGTAATTTATGAGGAATATCTTAAATTTGCTTGTTGCCTAAAAGCAAAATTTTGCATTTACAGTGAAGATACAGCTCTTCAGCAAAATCATGTATTAGGATTAGATACTTTAGATTCATTAGATACTTAACCCATGTCTAAAGTTATACAGTCAGTTAAACAGTATCTTGTGAGAACTTAAACATACCTTCTGTATTAAGCTGAGTCCAGCCACTATGCAATAAAGCAGAATATCTTTTTGGTGTGGCTGACCTTTTGTGCAAAGGGTGAAGCTTTTGTTGAAATTCATCTCTTCAGAGCTCCTGCTTTAACTTTTTGCTGTGAGCTAGGTGTTGAACATAGATTTAATCAATGAAGATTTCAACCTTGAAATTGTTGAAAATGAAAACACAGTTATCCCTGAGCTTCTTGTTGAGTCAAAGCCTGCAAATCAGGAAGAAATGAAATAGTATGAAAGAGAAACCAGCATTTTCTGAGAGAAGAGGACCATTTGACCAAATTTAGAGGAGGTCTAAAAAGTGCCTAGATGAGGATTTTGAGAATATGAAGGAGACCATGAGAGATGATCAAATGCTGTACAAGAACAAGCTGAAATCAAGCTAGAGGTCTAGGGTTGCAAGGACAAAATGGATCAGACCTTTCAGGATTTTGCGATCTTGCGACAGCAAGAATTAATTTAAATTTAACCAATCCCCACATTATTTCTGGTTGAGGTTTCATACACGCGCATATACACACAAACACACACACACACGCACGCACGCACGCACACACACACACACACACACACACACACACACACACATTTTTTATACTGTACAAACCATTTTTTTTTTTTTTTATGGCCCTACACCAACCATACACCTAAACCTACCCATCACAGAAAACACGTTTTTACTTTCTCAAAAAAAACTCATTCTGTATGATTTATAAGCCTTTTGAAAAATGGGGACATGGGATAATGTCCTCATAAGTCACCCTCTACTTGTAATACCTATGTTATACCCATGTCATTATACAAATTTGCGTCCTGATGTCACAAAAACGCGCACACACACACACACACACACACACACACACACACACACACACACACACACACACACACACACACACACACACAGGTTTATTTTGCTACCTTAGTGATGACATTCCATAGGTGTAATGGTTTTTATACTGTACAAACTGTATATTCTATCCCCCTACATTACCCCTACTCATGAACCTACCCATCACAGAAAACATTCAGCATTTTTACATTTTTTAAAAAAAACATTGTTTAGTTTGTTTTTAAAGCTATTTTAAATATGAGGACTCATGAAATGTCCTCATATTTCATGTGTAATACCCATGTCATTATACAAATTAGTGACCTCATAAGTAAATAACCTGTGGGGGAAGAAACAATATTATCTTATCAAAGTCTGAGCCCAAATAAATCTGAAAAATCAGAGCTCAAACAAACTGATCAATGTGTATTCAACACTCCACACACTTTACTGCAGTAAATTATGTTAAAAATAGACATAGTAGCACCAGGACTTTGACAACATGCAAGTGTTAAGTTGATATAAAGTGCTGCAGAGAAGACATACTTTTGAAAACCTGGAATTTAATATCACCCTGCATGCTTTCCTTGACAATAAGCCAATAGGAATTTTCCATTGGCTTGAATTATTCAAAAAAAGAAAAAAAAGTGACCAACAAAAGCTTATGATTCTTAAACATAAATAATATTTACAAATTAACACAGCTTTTATGAATTTTGAAGCCTAAATACAATAGGCAGAGTTTAAGGCTATAAACATAGGCTATAAATAAACTACACTATATGGCTGCATTTATACTGCAGGTCTCGATGCACAATTCTGATTTGTTGACTATATCCGATTTTTTGATGACCAGCTTACATCACCTTTTAAAAGTGACCCATATCTTATATCTGCATTTACACTATACATTTGGCGAAACAACCCCAGGTAGATGTACTGACCCAGAAAAGCTTAGACCAAAAAGGAAGTAAAAATGATAATACAAGATTTTGTTTTCCTCACCATCTTTAAAGGTCAGCAAAACATTGAGATGAACCTTCATCCTCCATTGTGCCATTGAAAAGAGTCATGTGATTGTGTTCGGTGTCCACCTGAGTTGACAATATTCAACACCGTCACTTTTTCAATGATGTATGACACATATTGATCCGATCTGGGTGTCACGCAGGTGGTGGAGTAAAACTTATTTAATAATCAGTTTGAGATCAAATTAATGCTAGATTTTTGCCATAAATTATGGACATGACATCTGAGAACTGATTCTCATATTTCTCAGTTAATTTGCTTTATTTCCAGATTAAAACATAGGCTCTTTCTTATGTACCTGAGCACGTACGCACACGTATGCTTCAAAGACGGTGCTTAAAATCTCTTGACAAACTAAAATATGTAAATGACATTTGTATATATTCAAAATAAAAGATATACATTGTACTTAATGTCAGCTTGCTTATTTTGCTCAAGATAAAAATTTATTAAGTCCACATGTCATAAAAACAAGAAACTGTGCTTCTAACCACAGCTCGAAAGCTGCCGTTCCAACCTCACAAGTTTGCGATGCAGTTTGCGAATGTTCGTTTGAACTATGGTTTCAGGAAACACCAAATCATTGTTATGTATCGTATATCGTTGTCTATGTTAGTAATGATGGAACTTGCGATGTTAGTTGGCTAACAATGCTTTTGGGAAACGCACCCCAATTTAGTCCAATTTAGCCACCTGTTAGCAACCGCCCTTTTCAAGAGAGGTAAAAGCCTTAAAAACCACAATGGGGCATTACTGATGAATACCAAATGTATTTTATGTTGTAAAACAACATATAAACATATCGTTAATTGGCAAGGCTTATTGCAGCCATTCAAAACCCCCACTGACTGGAAAGATGGAACCAAAAGTAGTGCCTTTAAATGCCTTAAAAGGAAATAAAAGATCTGATATGCGGCAGAACAATTTGAGCAATGGGGGAAGGTAATAATTAAATGATCACTTCAATGCATTCATTCATGACCTACTTGTCTATTGTCTTTCCAATCTGTTTGCTTCCAAACCATGTGAGAGAGATGCTAATGATCAGGGGGGAAAAAATAAAAAAATAAAAAAAAATAGATGGCTCAAAAATGGGTGACAAAAAGTCTCAATAAAGTCAGGCAACCTATGAAAAGACTGTTGAAGAATCACCAATAGTGAAGCTCCACAATCAAATGGAGATGTACATGAAACACATGAAGGCATGTGATGATGAGATCGACTATGGAGGAACACAAGTATATGAAAAGAGACCCTTCATGACATCTAAATGGCGTGGGCCAAACCCGACATCCCTAAGATTCTCTCAAATGAGCTGCAACATCTCAGGTGGACCTCCAGATAAAACAACTACACATGCAACCTTTTTGTAAGTGCAACCAGACCAAGCAAGGCAACTTTAGATGTCTTTAGTAATCACTTATTTCAGGGTTAGTTGACACTTTAAGTGTATTTCAAACCAGTCACAGACACAAAGGGTGGCCTACATACACATATGGTAGGGGCAGCACGGTCTGCTTTCCATATGTGCTACATGTACTGTATGCTTTTATAATCTGCAAATCATTTATGTGAATGTGCGGACACATTATGAAACATCACACCACTTTTAATGTGATAGATCAGTCTAAGACCTTTGAAGAAAATTTCAGAGAATTTCCGGCTTGTGATATGTCTGAATGTGGTGATATCTTTCCCTTGATCTGCTTTAGTGGTCTCTCTCATTTCACTGATAATATTCGAATGTGGTTGTGAATAATCAAGTTTTGACGAGTATTTTTAATAGCAGTGAGCCCATCTCGAGAAGCTGCTGTAAAAGATTAAATTCTTGTTAACATAGAAATATGAAATAAATCTTTGTCAGGGGCTGACACTGAACAGAATTGCTTTCAGACTAACTTCTGTATGTGTCCACTAAGGCAATTATTTCCTTCTCATGGCTAATCCTTTGTCAATTAAATCTCCAATTAGAATGGGGAAAATAATTAACTATATATGCTGACATTTATTAACGAAGGTAAAAAGAGTAACTGCCCCACAACTTTCACAAGGTATTGTTTAAGGTTTTTCGTTAATTACACAGACATTTCACAAAGAGTTTAATCTCACAAATCCAGGTAATAGCAATTTTATTTGATCAAACTGATTTTTACATTTTCTGAAGAAAATGCAAGTGATGCTTGCCTAACTGACACAATATTGGGGGTTTCTGGTTGTTCTCCCAGTTGATTCTTGTGTTTTCTAGGGTCTTCTGACTGGTTATATTCTGGGGCATTGCTTCACAGTCTCTAGAGTATCCTGGGTTATTGACCCTTCGCAACCTGACCCCCTTAGTTATGGCTCTTTTCCACTGCGTGGTACAACTCGGCTCAGCACGGCTCAGCTTGCTTTACTTTTGGTTTGCTTTTCCACTGCAGTTTAGTACCACTTGGTGGGTGGGATTATAGACTGATCGTTGTAGTTGCACCATCTCTATTGTCGTGGATCTGCTCCTCGGCTACCAACAAGAGGAACATTTGCACCTCATCTACTGACCCAGTGTTTCCCACAGGATTTTGTGAGACTGTGGTGGGTGGACATCGGTTCCTCTAGGGGGGGTCTGGGGGCATGCTCCCCCGTAGGAAAATTTTGTACATTTTAAATTTAAATGCATAAATCTGGTGTATTCTGAGAGCAAAATTACGTGACTAGATCAATAAAGAAATTTGTTCTTTTGTAAACAATTTTGTGCTCTAAATGTAATTTATTTATTGGTGATGGTAGGGGCACATTAGTCATGTACACAACATATAGTAGACTAAATGATAGTTCATAAGTGGTCAAACATGTAGAGTACACATTTAAACCATTAAAAATATGTAGCAAAAGAGGTTACCTTTGTTGAATTAATTTATTAGTGGGAGCCTGTATCTTTGATTTCTTAACCAATCCAGAATGCACTAAACACACCATCTCATTATAGAGAAAAATAACAAATGAATAAAAATATATTCATAAGCTGACCAATAAATAAATAAGTAAACTAGGTGAGTATATAATTCAGCAGCAAAAATTATTCTAGCCTAAAAACTTTGCACAGTAATTTTATAAATCCAAATGTTAATAAAAAGTTTAAAATTACTATTTATATTATGAAATAAAAACGATTTATATTAGATTTATATGTAAATAATTATATGTAGCCTATTTATATTAATGTAACATTAAAAGACGCTTATTTTAAATGTATTGTGCAGCTTTTTAATGGGGCAACAAGCTATAGATACGACAGAACAAAATAGGCTATTAATAATCTTTCAGTGTGCAAAACCATGATAATATGAAACGCTTCAAAACAACAGCAAAAAAACGCTAATACACATCCCGGGTGCAGAATGGTGTGCTTGAAGCAATATCGAGTCAGAGTGCGCAGTTGTGCTGCGCATTAAAAAGTTCATGGTACAAAGAGAATCCCTGTGTACATCTGACTGTATCTAAGTTTATTAATCATATGTTTCTTTCATTTTTAAATTCCAGTTATTGTCCGTGTGACACGAATTCATAGTCCTTGTGTTGTGCGATCTAACAGACATCCTGTAGCCAGTATGATGACATCGTTCAGAAACAGCAATAAACTCCAGCAAGATAAAGTCATTTTATGCAAATCCACAGCTCTTTATCTACATATCAAGTATTATAATGGGAATATATCATATTGGAGAGTTTTACCGTGCTGACTGTCGTTACCGAACGCGACGCGCTGTTTAAATGCTGAATGATTGACAGCTGTAGTGGAGGGAAGACGAGTTTCTGACCGTGAACTTATCGATTTATATTTCTTCTGTCCCTCACATGAAGCTATGGAATGGCTTCAGATGACTTTGAATATAGTGCACGAAAACTTAATTGGTGCTAGTCTACTTATTTTGCTCTATGTCTCCCACTTTTGCCATATAAAAGAGCGCAATTATCAGACGGTAATTTATATATCGCGACAAACCTAATTTCCGTTTCATTCTGAGACTGTGGCGGGACAAATTAGAATGTGGCGGGCCGCCACAGTCTAGTCAATGTATGGGAAACACTGACTGACCACAATACAGCCATTTCTTTTTTCAAGTTGCAACAGTCATTTAAAGCAAGTCGTTTAAAAACGTTGTACGAAAAAATTATACTGCAGTGGCTGTTACTGACTATTTAATTCTTGTGGGTTTGGTGCCTCTTGTTTCAAATCCAATGACGCTGGTAGTGACAATTCTCTCTGGCCAATCAGTGATCTGCAGTGTTTACACGTCACATTTTAGTATCGGTACAGCTCGCTTGGAACCTCACCGAGGCGGTACTATTTAAGCAAGCCGTACTGTGCCGTACCGAGCCATACCATGCAGTGGAAAAGTGCCAAAAAATGAGCAGTACCTAGCCATACCATGCAGTGGAAAAGTGCCATTACTGTCCAACAAGCCATGGTGCTCTCACGCCACACATCATGTTCTCACATAGTTGCTGTCAGACAAGAGCAGGTTACTTTTGGTATGAAACAAAGTCTCAGCTTTCAAATTTTAAAATTTTTAAGAAATTCAAACAATAAATACTATTTTGAGGCTCTTTCATATGTCGTGACAAATCGTTGTAGTGCCTTTCAAGTGGCATGTGAACCGATAATCTTTTCTTCTTTACTACTAGTTACAGCACAAAATAAACATGAATGAACATCAGAAGGTATGTTTGTGGAAAGACATCAGTTCACACCAATATACAAGTCCACCAACGTTAATCTACTACCTCTCCTGTCTAGTTTGTTTGTCTGACAAAACAACGTATTATTACCCACACCCATAGCAAAACCACAAATTTTGAAGCAGATGTTCATTTTTGAAAATGTACATTTTAATAAGTAACTAGAAAAGACAGTTTGAGGTGTGAATGTGTGCAGTGTATGTTGTACAACAAAACGTCAAAGTATCACCACTCTATGGATAGAGCGTTGGTCATGTGTGGATAGATGGTACATAAGTTATTATGGATGATTGATTAGGAGTAGTGTAGAAAGATTTCCTGGGTAATTGCGAAAATGTTCAAAATGGTTGCTAAAGTATTGCTAGCCAATTGCTAGTGTTCTAGGTGTTTGCTATGGTGTTCATGGTGGCTGCTTGTGTTTTGCTTGGTGGTTTGCTAGTTGCCAAGTTGTTGGCAGGGTGGGCAGTGTTCTCCAATCGCTAGATTGTCCTGGATGGTTGCTTGTGTGTTGCTAGGATTATCTGGGTAGTGGCTACTGATGCATCATTAGACGCTAGAGTGATCAGCTGGTAGCTGGTGGCTACAGTATTCTGGGTGAATGTTAGGTTGTTGCATTTTCTAGAAGGTAGACTGTTTGGGGAGCTTATAGGGTGCTTGCTAAGGACTTGCTGGGTTTTTATACTGTAATGCTAAGTATGAGCAACAGTCACTGCTAATTTCAGGCAGAATACTACATGCTGTATGGGTAATGCCATACTTTCTCAAATTACCAAACTTATTATAAAAACAGTCTTCAGATTAGCCAATCAGTCATAATGCAGGATGGTGTAGTTATGGAATACTGCAGGCGCTAACCAGCCTCTGGATATTCAAAAGAGAGAGAGAAAGAAAGATAAAGAGAAAACGGCAGAGAAAAGAAACAAAATCAACAGGACACTAACAAAATAAATGACACCACAGAATACAGAAATGAAAATGACAAACATGCAAAAACAAAAAACCTTGAAAACGTTGTCATTAAAAAATAAAATTCTCACCACACGTGTCTTGTGGTGATACTTAAAGCAGAACTAAGTAACTTTTTTTACTTTCATAAATAGTTTTCTAAGTCCTTACGATGGTTAATTGACTTGTAGTGGTGTGTTTGAGGCGAGCACTAACCCCATCTGGCACGTCTACGCCAGAATACAGCACTTGTAAGTTGAGCTGCACCGACCCGAAACAATCTCGCCTCATGTTCACGTTCACGCGAGAGTGACAAAATGCTTTGCGGTAATTCAAAAACAATGTATATATTATGACTTTTTATAAGACAATTTCTAAAATTACCCACCTCCAACGAGTGAACTGTATTTGCAAATTACCCACCTCCTCTTTCTTGTAGTGTATTTGCAAAACTACTGCGCTGGTGAGCGTTGTTGTCATTGTAGTCCAGAGCTGCGCTTGGAGTATTTACGACAGTGTGATTCACTGAAGGAAACTGTAGGGGGACCTTCGCAAATCTTGCTGAGTTCTGCTTTAATATAAAAATATTAGGAATAGCACAATAATGTATGAAATATAATTTTACCCTCTACTTCTTAAAGTAGGTCTTCTGACTGCTTTGGTTAAACAGCTTATCAATTAATATCATGTATTTGTGATGAACAAATAAAATTACACAATAGCAGTTAGTAATCACACAAACATGTCCTTGACTCGGAACTCAATGGCAAAAGACCAGGAACTTTTTTTTTTTTTACCTTTTTTTTTTACTTTTTTTTTTTTACACTGACCAAAAGCCAAGTTTACTATCATGTGGTGGTTGGCAAGCATTATCTTCACATTGCTTGAAGAAGTATGTGGTTTTATCAAGTTTCAAGGTTTTTGTTTTAGCATGTTTGTCATTTTCTTTTCTGTACTTTGTGGTGTCTTTTATTTTGTTGATGTCCTGTTGATTTTTATTCTTTTTCTCGACCATATTTTTTTCTCTCTCTATTTTGAATATCCAGAGGGGTTAAGGTTTGGCTGGTTAGTGCCTGCAGTATGTCATAACTACACCATTCTGCATTATGACTGATTGGTTAATCTAAAGACGGTTTTATAATAAGTTTGGAAATTTGAGAAAGTATGACATTACTGCATGTAGTATTCTGCCTGAAATTGGCAGCGGAGTAATAGTGAAGCTTCCAGATTTTTTTTTTTTTTTGTGTGTGTGTGTGTGTGTGTGTGTGTGTGTTGTTTGTTTGTTTTTAAGCACTCTCTGAACATTTCAGTACATTATTCTTGCTTGGTACAATTCTGAAGGTCATCACACCCTTGAAGCTGTCTGCTCACTAACTGGTTTTCTCCATTGTTTTAATTGCATGTCTTCATCTCAGGCAGCCAAAAAGGGTGAAGACCTGTTTGCTGTCATCATGATAAAAGCACAGCTTAATGCTTGGCTGTTTGAAATAAATGGAATACATTTAGTTGGAACAGTTCTTCTATTGGTGACACACTAACTGGGCTACATGCTTTCCCCCAGGATGAACTAGGATCTCGGAGGGTCACGCATTACATGCAAACAATGAAGAAATATCAGAAGAGGATGTGGACAGAATTTATCTTTGAAGAGGCTTAGTGGAATACAAATATATACACTTGAAGTCTGCAACTGCTGAACTTCACACATTCTGTGGCATGCGTTTGCTGAAAGGAAGAGGGTAAGGAAGAGAATTGTGTCTGAAAATATTTAAAGTTTGGTCCGAGATAAAACACAGGCCTAACCTCAACAGAAAAGCAGGGGGCGGACAGGCGGGAGAGATAAATGCATACAAACTGCTCTTGAAGATCAGATCTACTAAAGACTTGAGCCACATTTTTTATTAGTAGACTGACTTCCCTTCCTACAGTTTGCAAAGCATATGAATCCAATCTCAGACTTCTTTTACTTGAATTTGTCTTATGAATTTCAATTTTTGGGTAGCTATGACTCCATGCAACAAGGTTGTTTTGAAGTAAGGTTGTGCATTATTGAGAATTAAATTGAGAATCTGTTCTACAATTCAGTTCAGTGCCTGACATATAACTACAATGGAACTAAATATATATTTTACTATATAGTTTTTTTTTGTTTGTTTTTTTTAATTGACTTTCTATTTATGGACCATGGTGGAAGAATGCTTTTCCAAAATGCTCAAAATTACATTTCATTAATCAGTAGAATACATTTTTTGATACTTATCTTCATGAAGATATATGAAATCAATGTCAGACATTTTGTGATGCTGGAAGCAAAACTAAAATCTGTTTTCATGACTGTTAAACATTTTGAAAGTACATAGTTAAGAAAAACCTTCAGTTGAGAAAAGATTTATTTATTTTTCAATAGGAATTCCAATAACCCATCTACCAATGACATGAATCCAAATGCTAATGGATAGCCTACTCTGGGTATTACAAACCTCTGTAAATGCAATGATGCTTTGGTTGTGGGTGGCAGGGACAGAGGTCAGTATCCTACAAATGCACATCTTAAATGTCACACCAAACCCTCAATGAGAGTCATGTGCTATCCTCTGTTAGCCATGTTTTATGAGTAAAACCATGTGTGCAGCAGTGGTCGTACAAAGGGAACTCATGAGGAAGAGCATTATGGAATGAATGCATTTGAAAAACAGGTCTGCTCTCTAATTTTTCACTTAAACTAAGTGTAGGGTTAGAGGCCGTTATGAGCATTTTTGGCTGGGAAATTAAGTCAGGAGTTCTGTGGGTTTTGGCACCTCCAAACATGACGACTGACAGAGTAAATCTATCTTAATACATATAAACTGCATGATTAGTTAATTAAAATGCTGTATGGAAATAGTCAAAAACCAAAGTCATTCACTTGCTTTTCTCTTTCACATCAATGGATATTGAGGTCAGAGATTTATAAACCCCATTTTTTTAAAGGAAGAAAAGACACCCCATCTGGATGCTATTTATTTACAAAGAATGGGAAAGCATTCAATTGAGCTAAAGTGAAATTTCGGTCTATATTCAGGCTTAAGTGCAGACAGTTGGCACCTCAAATCTTTTTAAACACCATTCTGTGGCCTAGAAAGAACTCTGTTGTAAGACTGCCATGAACTCATTTTCAGTTTAATTCAAGGGAAACGCTTTAAGAGATAAGAGGATGCAGAAATATAAGAAGATTGATTAAATTTGAAAGCGGTCATACATCTTCCATTTCTGTGGGTCCATAACAAACAATGCCCTTGGGTATAAACGGTTATCTGTTTTCAATAACTTTAAGAAGATAATATACTCTTGCATTGAAAAAGTGAATAAAGACCTAAGAATGGTCTCTTTTTTATTCTCCACAGTACAGACTGGCATTGATTGTACAGCCACCTGTATTTAAATGTGACATATAACCTTGAACAACTTCTCGTGTGGGCTCATAGTTATTATCATATATGTGCTATTTATGGGGATTACACACATACTTTGTAGTCGCAAATAACTATGTGCCCTAGACAGTGAGTTAATACATAATGACAGAGCGTGTAAATGGGTGTTTTATTCTCGGTATGGTCACATTAATCTGTGCGCTGCAACTTGAGTGAATTATGGGGTCTGTCATTGACAAAAAAAAAAAAAAATTAGGAATGATTTATTATTATTATTATTATTATTATTATTATTATTATTATTATATTTGAACTAAATGTAATCAAGCTTTTGTTTTTGCATATAGAATATGTTGTACATTTGTCAGTATGATTGTATGATTGTAATCAGTTGAATTATTGCTGTAATCAAAGGAATTGTTGAAATATATTTGGCCAGTTATTTACCAATCGAAACTTTGAAAAATAGGATGACACTTGAGGCTAAATGTGAGTTTTTTAAGCATCTATTCCTATTATTATTATTATTATTATTATTTATTTATTTATTTATTTATTTATTTAACTCTTTTTTAATACATCTATACTTAAGTTGGGGGGGGGAGTCAGTTTTTACCGTTTTATTTATTTATTTATTTATTTTAATTTAATGAATTTCAATGTGAATTTCAAAAACATTTGGAATAGGCATAATATAGAACATACTTTTTATTTGAGCTAATTTCACACACAACGTTTTGCTGGATTTATCTAGTACTAATAAAAGACTACTGGCCAAATATATTTCAACAATTCCTTTGATTACAGCAATCATTCAACTGATTACAATCATATGCACAAAATGTACAACATATTCTATGTGCAAAAAAAAAAAAAAAATCTTTTGAAACATCTTTTTGAGTTTCCATATCTCTAGCTATCATCACTTTTTTTTTCCCTGTAATGTCCCGCTGCTAAAGAACAGCAGAACGAAAAAGAGGAACACACTGTCAGTGTGAGAAAAGCACAAAGTGAACCAACAGAGGAGGTGAAGGTACATACTGACCATCTCCAGTGTGACGCCTGTGCATTGCTCTGATGGATGACGGCATGTTAGTCCCTCTGGCCTTTATAGAGTTCTTAGTAACTTTATTCTCCATAGGAGATGATGTTTTTCTCAGCAGGTTGGATGGGACTTTGGGGGGAAAAAGTTTGTGGGGTTTGAGGCTTGGTAATTTTAGTCTAGAAACAAATATGTCTAAATGGGATCTCTCTTGTAAAAAAGTTTATACTTGTAATGTTAAAGGGTAGTTCATCCAAAAATGAAAATTACGTCATCATTTACTCACCTCCATGTTGTTCCAAACCCGTAAGACTTTCGTCGTTTATAAAGAGATTGTAAAATTAGAGTGGTTTAGTCCAAAATTTCTGAAGAAACTGTATTCACTGAAGAAACATATTCTTCAGGATTTAGGGATTTATTTGCAAATAAACATTGATCAGTGAACATAAACAGAAGCTCAACCAAAGTTGCTTGATGTGCGAGAACAAACCTCAATGGTTCTTGTGGAAGCTCAAATAGGCTGCATAACACATGAGAATGAACCTCATTGGTTCTTGCACGTCAAGAACATGCTTACGTTTCCGTTTACCACAACTGATGTGTGCGTTGATTAATGTTTCTATGTGAATAAAAGCCAAAATTAAATCTATTCATCATTTAAAGTGATGGTGTCTTTTGAGAAAAACCGCTCAGTTCATGTGGATTAGTTTTATGATCCCTCTGTGAACTTTTTGAAGCATAAAAGTGGTAGTTGCATAGACTGTCAATGGAGGGACAGAAATCTCTCAGATTTCATTAAAATATATTCATTTGTGTTCCGAAGATGAACGAAAGTCTTACGGGTTTGGAACAACATGATGAGTCAACCCCTTTAAACTTGACAATGGTCCACTTCCCAGAACTTGGTATACTGAACTGAAGTAAGACTAAAAAATACTTGAAGTTACAATTTCAGTATCAGCTTGTTACAAAAGTACCAGTACTTTTGACAAAATTACCCCAAACCCTAACTATATTCTTAGAAGGCGATTACAGTATTTATTAAAGTATGAACAGTTCTATCATCAGACAAATCTTAAATCTTTAATTATAAATGGCTATTCCTGCATATTCCGATAGCATACCAAAATAATTGAGCAGCACTATATATTTCACTGTGAGCATTATGAGTTTGTTATTCAGCAACCAGTGGAGATAAAAACAAAACAAAACAAACAAACAAAAAAAAAACACTACTATTTGAGAAAAGCTGGTCTACATTCATTGACTGTTCTACATGGAAGAAAGCTACATTTTGCCTCGGGCATTCACACATATGCATAATTGTCTTGAGGAGCAACACACATTTTTGTGTGCATGTTAAGGATTAGGCAGTCATGTGAGGTACCTTTTTGTAGTGCCCAGTTATAACACTGACCTTTCTTAGCCTTTGGAAAATCACAATTTTAACTTTTTAACATTCAGTTGGGCTGCTGTGGAGAAGCGTAACCAGTATGCAAGCTTGCAATGTAAAGATAATAATATACTTCCTCTTGAGATGTTGAAAAGACTTTAGATTTTAAGAGGCTAGGAGGTTTGGCATATGGATATGAATAATAAATTACAGCAGCTTTATGTTCACACTGAGGAACAAGGATTCGTGGAATAAACAGTTGTGTGCATTATCAGAATTTTTAAGATAAACAACTACACACTAATTTAGCCTCAGGAACGTAGCAATAGGCGTCTAGAGGCATCTACGGGTGAGAGCGCAGAATTCAAGGAAGTACTATAAATATTTACTACGTAATATTTGCTTCCTATTTAACTTCACATTTGGGAAAAAAAGAAAGAAAAAAAACAGTAAACACTTGGTGAAATTTGGCATACTTAATAGCCTCTGACACTCAAACTATATACCACCGCCAATTGCTCAAAGGTCACAAATAAAAGTTCTGAGATGGAGTTCTGAGTTCTGGATGTGAATCTAGGCCCCATTACCAAAGAAGAAATAAAGAAAGCTGCCTAGAAGATCAAGAGTTGGAAAGCACCTGGACCCAACAACATTTCCCCGGAAGCCCTGAAATCAGACTTTGGAACTACAGCAGACATCATGGTGGATTTGCTGAAAGAGGCATTGAAGAAGCTTTCAAGGAAAGAAGACCATAGTGAATGTAAGAACTGGAGAGGGATCCAGCTCCTGTTCCTCCCAAGTACAGGTCTGTGCAGGATGGATTTGCCCACTCCTACCCACTTCTGTCAAAAATATGTTCGATTTTATCCTGCTCCCACTCAAAATTTTCATATTTTGTCCCATTCCCACCCGCAAATGCCTGTACGAAGAGGTCTTTGGGTTTTTTTCAGTCCCTGTCTGCTTAGATTCCAATTTCCACACACACACAACAATTCAGATCTCCAGTTACAGACTTCTGCATGCAGTTATTATTAGATAATTACATTTTTTACAGGATCCCACAAGTAATTTCTTTCTCCCACTTCCCGTGCACATACTGTATCAGTATCTTCCCTCCTCTATCCGCACTAAGCAACTCAAAAATTGTCAAGCGCTGGACTCTTTTGTTTCGAGTCCCGCGTATCCCACACTCGTGCCATGGGATTGCAGACCTTTACTCCCAAGCAAGCTGAGAGAAGAGCAAGCAGGATTCTGAGCCACGAGATCATGTCCAGACCAGATAACGACCTTACTTATTAAGGGTGCTCCGACTGATTGGTCACTGATCATAATCGGCCGATAATCACTTTGGGAAGTTTGATTGGCGGTCTCTACAAAGGCCGTTCCAGAAGAGCCGATCAGTTGATGCAAAACTCGCAAGATCATTTTTTTATGTGCTGCTAAACTGGCTTTACCCAAGGAAGCACCCAAAACATTTTCACACCACCAACATCATCACACATTTGAAGGTTAGTCATGTAAAGGAATATGAGCAGTTTTCAAAGGTAGCTAGCGCGAAGAGAGAGCGGGACAGTTCAGCAACTCAAGTGCCACTCACTCAGCTGTCGGTAATAGAGACATTTCAAAGACAGCAACCTTACTGCAAGGACAGTAAGAAGCATAAAGAAATATCAGACAAAATAATGGAATTAATTTGCCTTGATCATCAGCCGCTGTCTATTGTGAAAACGAAGGGTTCTGAATTTATGAATCCCGAAGGAAAAGTGCATGTTATTCAAAGGGATAATGCAAAGAAGCCATGAAAGATGCCAATCTACCCAGCCTAGCGTGCATGGCGCATTAACTTCAGCTCACCAAGGCCAAGGGAGTTATGTCTCAACGCAGCATCACGTATATAATTGTCTCTGGAAGACGCATCGTCAGTCATTTCAAACAATCCCCACTTGCCTACTCCCGACCTCAAAGTATTCAGAAACAGCTGGGCCAGCCTCTCAAGAAACTACAGCAAGATGTACCTACCAAATGGAACAGTACTGTATACTGCAAAGTCTGCTGGAACATAAACATATGCCCTATGTGCTTATGGAGCTGACTATGACTTGCCCTCCATATTCACCAGCAGCCAGTGGAGATTAGTGGAAAATATGATTTTGCTACTCACCCCATTTGAAGAGCTCACACAACAGATCAGCTCATCAACTGCATCGGCTTGAGATGTTATACCATCCATCAGAGCTTTAACTCATTGTCTTGAGAAGACCGCGGAGACTGACCATGGTGTAAAATTTCAAAAGCAACGCTGTTGGAAGCGGTCCAGAAAAGATTCTGTGACATTGAATCTGAGTACCTGTACAGCATCGCTACAATCCTCGATCCGAGGTGAGAAAACTTAATTTACACATTCTTCAAATGTGTGTGTGTGTGTGTCGCTGTTAGAGCGAATTAAAGAGCAGGCAAATGAGTATTGAAAACTTTTAAATTCAGAATCGATATAAAATGGAACATATATATTTTTTGACTATTCTAGTATAGGCTCCTTAATTCATATTGCAAGAATGTGTATCTTTGCTGTAAATGACTGATAAAAGGAGCAATTACTGAAATCAATAAGGGTTTTTTGTGTTATTCTTTTATGTAGGCTGGCATTTACTTCAAATTCGGTTAAATTTGCTTTAAAATTAAGCAGTTACTATCATTTTGGAGTATGCTAGGCTGACTAATTAAAACAAGAGCCAAGCAGAACCTTCAGAACTCATTAAATAATAGAACGTTTCAGTAGAACTTTATTTTACAGTCCTGTTCCCCATATATATACTAGGTACTTAATTATTCTATATTTCCTTTTTTTCTTTTTTTCTGTCCTGTTACATATTTCTTTTTTTTTTAAATGGAGCAACTAACTCAATCACTAAAGTATTTCTGATTTTGATTTTTGATAAATTTACATTAAAGCTGAAGTCCGCAACTTTTTTTGGTTAAAAATGATCCAAAATCAACTTTTGAAACAAGTACATAACCAGCCAGTGTTCAAAACTATCTAATTATCTTGTCTCGATTCACGACGGTTAGCTTGTAATAATGTTTTATAATAAGAGCGAACTGACGGATTTCCGCGGGAAATTCAAGCATGCAGCAGTTCCTCTGTGCGTCATTACGTCACGTCCGTAAACAGAAAGGAATCCCGTCGACAGGCTCAGTTAAATCATGTGAGGAAGCTGCTGGTAGCGGCACATTTATAGCCTTTTCTCACAGCAGCTGAAATAATTAAACTTATCATTTTGATGGCGGATTGTAATCCAGAAAGGTCCAAATGACAATCATCAGTGACAACTGGAGATTCACCCAGTCAAAAAGCAAAAGACTTCGGACTGTGGAGTGGATACAGAAATTGAAATCTACAGGTAACGTTAACTAAATACACAGTCACGCAGTGCTGTAACAATTTGAGAATAATATAACAGTAATAATAATTTGCACGGTTTGGTGTGATCAGAGCTAAGTGATCGTTAGATTTAATCATCATTGGCAGCGTGATTTATTGTAGGCCTAATGCTTTTTTCCTCAGTTGGTCAAAACAAAAGTGGCAGAAATGTTTCTTACTTGTTCAGGTGATATTTTCCAGTGAAAATTCTTATATTGGTCATACTTTCAAGACGTAGAATCTGTGATTCTGAAGTTCAGTATCCACACCGGTGCGGTGACTGACAGCAAGCATTAGATTCATCCGCGCTGACGAGCTGTACCGAGGCACAACGCACATACAGATAATTTCAAACAGAGATGGTGACAAAGAGGAAAAACTGCGGACAGCAGCTTTAAATTCAAATAAATTAATTAATGTTTTGTTTTCTTGTTAATAAAAAGGTATAAAGACAGATATTTCCATGACGCACTCAAGCCCTAGATACATGGGCTGCTTTCTGATGTCCAAGCCACTGGACTTGAGTAGCAGGATGGCAAGTTGAGTTTGGCTGCAAGTGAGATAAAGTACCACGAACTGTCTCCTTTGATAGCGAGCAACTTTTTAGCACAGCAGAAAATTTTATAGACGAGAAGAGGAACAAGCTGTCGGACAAAAATGTGGAGATGCTTATATTTATAAAGACAAATATGCCATTGATGCTTAAGAAGTAAGCTTTTGGGAGCTTTCTCTACCTCACTCTCCCTCTCTTCACTCCTCTCTCTACCTCTCTAAAAGCCCACAAAATATGACTGAGCATCCCAGAATCATTGATTCATGATGGAAAAGCCATCATGATAGTGTAGCTGTGGTTCTGTTAGTGTTAACTGCATTTCTTCTTGACATCCCAAGAGATGTAAACTTGTAATGGGCCTGGCTTGTTAGGCCTGCCCTGAGAAGTGAGTTAAAGTTATATACAGATATTTTATTATTATTATTATTATTATTTGTTTGCCATACACTTTATTACCTGTGATCCTTAAAGGTCCCATGGCATGAAAATTTCACTTTATGAGGTTTTTTAACATTAATATGAGTTCCCCTAGCCTGCATATGGTCCCCCAGTGGCTAGAAAAGGCGATGGGTGTAAACCGAGCACTGGGTGTTTTGCTTTGCGTTTGAGAAAACGAAAGCTCAGACGACCCAATCTGGAATCTTCCCCATATGCCGTCATAAGGGGAAAGGTTACCTCCCCTTTCTCTGCTTTGCCCGCCCATGAGAAAATGAGGTGGCCTACTACAGTGAGATTCGAGCACAATATTTTTTTTTTTTCCTCGAGAGACATCATGCCTTGTAAACGAGCGAATCATGGCAGTTGCTCAGTGTCTGATGTACAAATGAACACCTTAGTATTTTTTTAGTTCCTTCGTCCGAGCCTATGAAGAAACGGTGGGTTAATTTTATTTTCTCTGGTAATACGCCGATACAACTTCCCATAGTCTTGTATGTCTGCGCCACACATTTCACCGACCACTGTTTCCTCAACGTGGGCCAATACAGCCCAGTTACTGTCGCTAATGTAAAGGTAGATAGCATCAAGTGTGTGTGTGAATAATACACACTGTAACGTGAGTGTTGTACATTTCTTTGTTGTTTGAAACCGTTCTGTTGTTATGGCGCACGCAATATCCACATTTCCAGATTGCAGAGCTTGATGTAATTGTAAAAAGATAGTAAAAACTTTTAAGATTTATGAAACATAAAATATGTAAACAGATAAATGATGTTGGTATGGTAGCACATTTTCCACAATGGCACCTATCCGATAAGGTATTTGTAATAATGGCAGAGGTCTGACTAATTTAGTTGCGCTGGTTAGTGTCTATAGCTGATAATTTATATTATATATATATATATATATATATATATATATACACGATAGCAAATCAGAGCAACATGAAGAGCCAATAATGTAGGCTAGCATATTAGCTACATGATAATAACTGTAACAGCATACATAAACCAACAAAAGTACCGTATCCTGACACAATGTTATAAACTAACCATTCGGAGATGTCCTGCTCTAGCCGCTGAGTTGCAACTTCTCCATCCGGATCAGATTCTGGGTCAAACTGAAAGCTTGAACAACTGCGTGTCTACGAGCCATTGCGATACATCCACTGTCAACATTAGCGCAATGGTATCGTGGCCGCAAGCTGGTTAAGGCCACACCCACCCTCCACCTTGCCCCGCCTCTCTCCTTCTCGTTAGCATTTAAAGCTACAGACCCAGAAACGGCACGTTCTGAGGAAAGCTCATTGTGGGACTGGCTTGTAGTGGCTGAAATTATGCACCAAGGCTGAATTTCGGGAAAGAGACTTCCGATACAGTACTAGGGACCACTTAGGCCTATATAAAAGCATCCAAAAAGTAGCATGTCATAGGACCTTTAAAGTATATTAGAAAAACTGAGTGCTGACTGACTCAAAACAATATTTGGCTAAGTTAAAGTAGTCTAAAGTTAAAGACTCTGTTCATTTGCTTTTGTTTATTTATTTTTAAAAATATATTTATTCTACAGGAAAGTTGTATTTGTTAAGCACTTCAAAAAAATAAAATACAAATAAAATAAAAAATAAAAAAATTTACTCAGCTCCATGTCATCCAAGATGTTCATGTCTTTCTTTCTTCAATCTAAAAGAAAATAAGGTTTTTGATGAAAACATTCCAGGATTATTCTCCATATAGTGGACTTCAATGGAGCCCAAACGGTTGAAGGTCAAAATTACAGTTTACAGCAATCCCAGACAAGAAGTAAGGGTCTTATCTAGAGAAACTGTCACTCATTTTCTAAAACATAAATAAAAAATTTATATGTTTTAACCATAAATGCTCATCTTGAACTAGCTCTCTTCTTCTTCTCTATTAGAATTCCAGCAGTGTAGACACTGCTAAGTGCATTACTGCCCTCCACAGGTCAAAGTTTGAACTAAATTGTCGTATACAATATGCTAGTGCAAGTATACAGTGGCATGAAAAAAGTATGTGAACCCCTTGCAGAATCTGTGAAAATGAGAATTATTTTAATAAAATAAGAGGGATAATAAAAAATGCATGTTATTTTTTGTTTAGTACTGTCCTGAGTAAGATATTTTACATAAAAGATGTTTGCATTTAACTGATGCTCCAGAAGGAAACACGATGCATTAAGAGCCGAGGGGTGAAAACTTTTGAATTCAAATATCAAGGTAAATTGTACTTAATTTTTCTGCCAGGAAACATGCAAGTATCTTCTGTTGGTTTCCGAAGAGCAGTACTAAATGAAAAACGATAAATGATATTTAAACAAAATAAAAAGTGTGACATCTTCATTCTGTTCAAAAGATTTCACACCCCGTCTCTTAATGCATCGTGTTTCCTTCTGGAGCATCAGTGAATGTTTGAACCTTTTTTAATAGGTGTGTTTGAGTCCCTCAGTTGTCCTCAGTATGAAAACACAGATCTCAAAATCCTACAGTCACTGCTGGAAAGGGTTAAAATATGCAAAAATGCTTGAAAACTGATGAATCTGCAGGACCTGGAGGAATTTTCTGAAGAACAGAGCTCAGTTTAACTGCTCAGGACAAACAAGAGACTCATGAACAACCATCACAAAACATAAAAACAGTCGTGGATCATCAGGGTAACCACACACAGTATTGAGAATCAATGGTTCACATACTTATGAATGGGGTTATTTTAATAAATTCAGCTATTGTTTTGTCTTGTGAACTAAATGCAAACATATTTTATGTAAAATATCTTACTCAGGACAGTACTAAACAAAAAATAACATGAATTTTTTTATTATCCCTCTTATTTTATTAAAATAATTCTCATTTTCACAGATTCTGCAAGGGGTTCACATACTTTTTCATGCCACTGTATAACAATTAGTTCAAACTTTGTAATGTATTTAGGCACACACAGTACACTACATGCACATGCACTTACTGCCAAGAAAACAGACATTTGATGCAGTTTTACTTAGCATCTGCAGTTCCGACTAAAAAATCTACGGGTCCTGATGGAATTTCAGCTTTTCTGCCAAAAATTTGTGCTAATGAACTTACTCCAGCATAACGCCCTATCTTTCAGAAATATTTGGATTCACATATTATTCCATCTTTGTGAAAAAAAACCCGTCTCAGGTTAAGCATGTAACCATGGTTCCCTGAGAACAGGGAACGAGACGCTACATAAAAACGCTAGGGGAACGCCTCCACGTGAACCATGTCTGAAACACATATCCAATCTCGGCAATATCATATTGACTGAAGACAGCCCATGACATCATAACAATCCGACCGGATAGTATATAGGGGGTGCCTAGATAACATGTCATCCACTTATCATCTGAAGGGACTGTAAGCAGGCCGGCCCCGAGGCATGGCTAAGAGATGCAGCGTCTCGTTCCCTGTTCTCAGGGAACCATGGTTACATGCGTAACCTGAGATGTTCCCTTTCGAAAGGGAACTCAACACAGCGTAAAAACACTAGGGGAATGATATACCCACGCCGCCATGCTGAGGGGAGTGCATGCCACGCATGGCAGTGACAACTGTCAGAATCCGGCAAATTCAAATGAAATGCCAGACTTATGAAGGCCTGCCAAGGCCGCACAAAGGCCTGGGACCAACCACTTCCACAGAAGGGGTCCCTTTAAGGGATCGTGGCTAGGGGGCCTGAAGGCACCCCAACCAGCCACTTCTCAGGGGAACAAAGTCAACCCCGAATGCCACCAGGGAGGCTGACCAGGCTTGTAGCTGTACTAGTAACCTAGTCTGCCAACAATCTGTCTGTTTCCATGGAAACAGAGTCTCTAGGCACAGAAGTCTCACAAAGAGACATCGAGAAAGAGGGACTGCAGAAAGGGCAGTAGACCAACTCAGACCAGATTTTAGAGATGGGCATCCTGGAGAGCAGGACTCAGCGAAGTGCTGTCGACCCTTGCAAGCGAGGGGAGTAAATCTGCTCGATCCTAGGATCTACAAAGCACGTAAGTTTCAAGGCACTATGGAGGCCGTGCACTATAGAAAGGAACCATCGCAAGGGGAATGCTCACAGCCTAAGGGCTGATCTAACTGGGAGGCCTCAAGAGAAGCCTTCAACCTCTGACCAGACTTAGGGAGCTAAGTATTCAAATCTACCCCAGAGCAAGGGAAGTCAATAGCTTGACCTATTAGGTCAACCAGGCTATAGGCTAGGATGCGCTGCGTTTTTACGCAGCGTTGAGTTCCTTTTCGAAAGGGAATCTATAATTACGCCAGTTCCAAAGAAAAATTGCCCAGTTCAGAATTGTGATTTTAGACCTGTGGCTTTGACTTCAAATGTTATGAAATGCTTTGAAAGACTTGTTGTAACTATTTTAAAGGATCAGATTAAATCATTCCTTGACCCATTTCAGTTTGCATACATGGTTAGACGGGGCACTGAGGATGCTAATGAGATCACTCATTTGGTGAATAGCCATTTAGAAGATTTCCAAGCATACGCTTGTTTACTTTTTACAGATTTTAGTCCAGCGTTTAATACACTTCAACCCAAAATACTAATTAAGAAGTTGATAGAGTTAAAAGTGAATCCATTCTGCATTAAGCAGTTTTATTTTTTTTTAACTAATCGTATACAACAGTTCAGAGTTAATAACTCATATCCTGAGGTAAAAAAAAAAAAAAAAAAAAAAAAAAAATATCAATACAGGGGCCCCGCAGTGTTGTACATGGCAAATACATGGCAATACATGGTAATATTATTGAACAGGTTTCCTTATATAAGTACTTAAGTGTCTACATGGACAATTCATTATGCTGGTCTTCTCACATCAACAGTCTGTGTTCTAGACTGCAGTAAAGGCTATAATTCCTGCGAAGGTTAAAAGTGTTTGGGGAGAACCAGAAGGTCTTGTTTTTGTTTTATCAGTCTGTTTTTGAGAGTTTAATAAGATATGGTATCACTGCATGGTACAGAAATCTGACTGTTCAATCAAAATCAAAAGTAGCATGACTGGTAAAAAAATGATAGGGTGGGAGGAAAAACGAACCATACATGAGATGTATGAGGCATTTATTTTTAAGCAAGCTAAAAAAATTGTGAATGTGAATTTTACTTGATGTACAAGACAAATTGTTATAAAAAAATGTTTGTGCCAACTGCGGTTATAATTTTAAATAGAGAATTTCAAGATTGAGATAGGATGCTGCACTTTTATATATTGGAATGTGTTATGTACTGTACATAATACAATTAAAATTGTATTATATAATGTGTTGTGTACTGGCCGGGTCATGATGTCCAAGACAAATTTCCCAGTAATGGGACAATAAAGTCTATTCTATTCTATTCTATTCTATTCTATTCTATTCTATTCTATTCTAAAGTTTCAAATAGACCCTGTAATCTGTAATATGTAATCAGTGATCGGTATCGGATAATACAGCTTCCAGCGATTAGGAAAAAAAAAAAAAAAATCCTGATCAGAGCACCCCTACTATTTATTATCATTAAAGGGTTAGTTCACACAAAAATGAAAATTCTGTCATTAACTCCCTCGAGTCGGAGGTATCGCCGGCGATACCAAATCGTTTTTTTGTTTGTTTTTTTCTTACCGGTGTGAAAGAGACTCAAAATACTCTGTCAATGTTGCACATACAATTAAGAGTTATACACCATTTTAATCTGTGGAATATCTTCTTTTATTTGTGTACACTCAGAGTAAAAACAAAATGTTGTGCTTTTTGCAAAATAAATAAAACTAACATGATGCGTGATCTCTCGTCTCCCTCTGAAGGAAGTCCAATCTGATAGGTAATCTGTGGAATATCTTTTATTTGTGTACACTCAGAGTAAAAACAAAATGTTTTGCTTTTGCAAATTAAACAAAACTAACATGATGTGTGATCTCTCGTCTCCCTCTGAATGAAGTCCAATCTGATAGTTATCAGAAAAAGAAGTGTAACTTAGAATACTAATCACAAAAAAATAGACTTATGTCTAAAGAAATGTTGAAATATTAGGTTTTAAATTGTGTAAGTCAAATCGAATCTGTAATCTGTATGAAAAGAGACACATGTCAGACGCCTGTGATTCAGCTCATAATTCACTAATGCGGCCACGCCCACGGAGCCAGCGCTATTCAGACGCAAATTCTGAGGCAATACATGTACACATCGTCTCAATCGTGTATTTATTGTCTTGAAAAGTGTTTATCTGTATGTTAAAGCCATGGTTAGCGATCTCTGGAAGCCTTTGTTAGTTCCTGGAATGTCACATGGTATATGCCTGTTCTTTTACTGAGATATTTGTGGAGTAAAGGTGCACAGAGCGCCCTCCGGCTGCAAGTATGAATTGAAAACACAGTATCCAGCGTTCATAGTGATGACAATAAATATAGAATAAATATTACTCCTCTGTATAGAACATTGACATAAACATATGAGAATCCATTAATATTTCTCCAAATGTGCATGCTTTTAAGCATATTAAGAAATTACAGTCAATTGGAACCTACAACTTCAAACAGAAGGGGTCCCATTAAGGGAATGTGGCCAGGGAGCCAAAAGGAGCCCCGGCCAATCACTTCTCAGGGGAGCATATTCTACCCCAAATGCCACCAGGAAGGCCGACCTGTTCCTGCTTTAGTAGTAAGCTAGTCTGGCCAGCAACCTGTCTGTTACGTAAACAGAGTTACCTAAAGCACTTACCTCCAGAGGAGGCATCCAGAAAGAGGGACAGCAAACTGGCACTAACCAACTCAGACCAGATCGTAGAGATGGGAATCATGGGGAGCAGGACTCAGCTTAGTGCTTTTGAACCCTTGCAATCGTGGGGAGTTACTGTGCTCAACCTAGGATCTACAGAGTGCTTATTAAAGCACTCTGGAAGCTGAGTACTCAACATCGGGTCCCTAATGAGAGGCATACTTTAAGCTCAAACAGGAGCTGATCTACCAAGGGAATTCTTACTAAAAGAATCTCTTAAACCTCTAAGACCAACTCAGGGGGCGAGGTCCTCTATATGATGACCCACTAAAGATAGGGCAGTACCTACAGCCTAAAGTACCGATCTACCAGGGAGGTCTCACGAGAGACCTTCAACCTTCCGACCAGAACTCTGGAGTGCAGTACTCTAAAGAACGACCCTCAATGCAAGGGGAGTACCAAATAGACTCAACCAAGATGAGTATTGACCAAGCTCAATGGAAGAACCAGGGAGGCTCCTGAAGAGCCTACACTCTGATATAACCCTAGGGAGGCAGGATGCTAACTTAGCTGGAAGTCCTATTTGACCCAGAGGATCACCTTCAAGGTGGCCCGCTCGAGGGCCAACTACTTGGTAGCAGATCTAGAGCTCAAGGGCTAGAATCAGGGAGGCTCCACTGGAGCCTGAGCTACCTGATAACCTTCTGCTCCTAGGAAACTAGGACACTCAGGAACCTATCTCAACCCGGAGGATCACTTTCAAGGAGACCCAAGGAGGGCCAACTACTTGGTAGCAAATCTTACTCCAGCAGAGATAGCCACTAGAGGTATTGCAGGCTTGGAATACTGGTTTGCATCGCCATCATGAGCAGTGTACTCAGCATATCGCTTTCTACCCTTATAACAAGGGGAGTACAAATCTATGCGACCGAGCTGATGAGGAGGCCTCAGTTAGGGCCTATTACTCTAGCATGACACGGCCACAGGCCCGGGGCTAATGCTTGAATTCTAAGGGAGCATGCTCAACTTGCCCTGAAAGGAGGGAGTGCTCAATACGCTCAACTTGAGCATCACTGGTGTTGGGCACATATGGGGCACAGAGCTCTGGGAGCGAAGTGAGCTAATTCCGAGAAAGGCTCAAGGGTGCCAAAAAACTCTTGCTCCACTCTGGAGGAATGTAGGCCTCAACAGGAAGAAATTCCACTGGAGGGGCCTGCAACACTCTACCCTGCAACTTGATAATAATCAAGGAGCTTTTGGTGGAGAGATTGCTCTAAGCTCGAACTAGACAAAGCTACTACCAAAGCTATAGAGAGCGAAAACTTCAGCATTGTGCTTTCCACTCTCTAAATGAGAGGAAGTCTAACAACGCTCAAGGACAACCACAGGGGAGGCTTTCTACGAAAGCCAACAACACCTGGCTATTTGTCTGTGCCTAACAACACTAGGGAACTGAAGCTCAGCATATTGCTTTTACTCTAATATCAAGAGGAGTTTCAGCTCAACGTAGGAAACTTGAGGAGGCCATAAGGCCTGCTACTCACATTAATAGCCTAATGCAGTAAGTGGGCCCTGGCCAGGATGACTCACAATGAGAGGAGGCGTACTAGGATCACTAGCTGCCAGTCTTAAGCTGGAGAGGCTCTCCTAGGGGTAGCCTGCTCTGAGCTACTGCATGCTAGGAGGCGGAAAAGCTACAGCAGAACTGCCTCTGTCTAAAAAGACATTTTCCTAAAGAACAAAATTAGCATATTATCATCTCAAAAATATTGCAAGAGAAATATTGTAACCAGCTTCCTGACGAGATCAGATGTGCTCCAACAGTAGACACATTAAAATCCAGACTCAAAACATATCTGTTTAGCTATGCATTTACTGATTACATTTATATTTTGTGTAACATCTTTTTATTCTTTTAATTCTTTTTCTTGTTTTTATTTAATTTTTAATGCATTTTAAATCTTGCTGTTTGGTTGAAAGAGCTTGGAGAATTAGGAAGTAAGCATTTGTTATCTCTGGATGGAGCTCTGGACAGAGTTAGTCCAGGAAGATTTGTCTGTAAGGGTACTGTTTAAATGCACAGCTACCTGACTAATATAAATGTTTTTTACAGTTATCCCTCCGGCATGAGGAAGATCCGTGTAGATCCACTCTGATGGACAGATCCGTTTAGATCCGCTCTGACGGACAACAAAGTTGAGTAAAGTTATCCCTGGATGGAGCTCTGGATAGAGTTATTCCAGGAAGATTTGTCTGTAAGGGTACTCTTTAAATGCACAGCTACCTGACAAATATAAATATTTTTACAGTTATCCCTCAGCATGAGGAAGATCCGTTTAGATCTGCTCTGATCGATCCTTTTAGATCCGCTCTGATGGACAACAAAGTTGAGTAGAGTTATCCCTGGATGGAGATCTGGACAGAGTTAGTCCAGGAAGATTTGTCTGTAAGGGTACTGTTTAAACACACAGCTACCTGACAACTATAAATATTTTTACAGTTATCCCTCCGGCGCAAAGAAGATCCTTTAAAATCCACTCTGATGGATAGATCCGTTTAGATCCTCTCTGACAGACAACAAAGTTGAGTAGAGTTATCCCTATGCTCTGGACAGAGTTAGTCCAGAAAGATTTGTCTGTAAGGGAACTGTTTAAATGCACAGCTACCTGACAAATATATGCATTCCATTTTTATTCTCATGTATTTGTATGAAATGTACTATATTGCCGCACCGTGCCACACCGTGCCTTGCCAAGCCTCGCTGCACCTTTGCCACACCGGAGGAACCTTTTCACAGTTCCTAGAACTATTGGCTGAAGTAACTTGCCGTGTAAACATATTTAATTCACAAACATGGAAAACAGCTATAACAGCATTTACTGTTGTCTGCAGGTTTATGTTATTTTCTCCACCTCAATGATATGTAATACTGAAAGTTGTCATCGGAGATTTCGTCTCTTAGCCTCACTTTTAGCTCTTTCAGTCACGTAAATTATGCGTTTACATTACATTTCCATTATCACGAAAACCCATGACACACAATAAACACAGCTCTGATCATGGCATCCTCTATACACTGGTTTTTAGCGTTTGTAAATGCCACGCATAAAGACGCCACCATCGGCCGCTTCAGAGTTCCAAAAAGACTTCCTATTGCCAGTGCAAATGCAACCAGGACATGGCCCGGGGGAGAAATATTAGTTCTTGAGGAACTATCCTAGTGGCTAGTTCCTATAACTGATTTCCTAGAACTATCTGTGTCAAAGCCCCTTATGATATCATCAGTAATAATCAAGCTACATTAACTCCCTGAGGTCTGAAAACGTGCCGGCGCGTTTTGCAGGATTTTTTTCACATTGCAGCAAAACAGACTTAAAATACTCCATCATTTCTTGTCATAGAGACATAAGTAATATATCAATTGAAACTATAGAATGTCTTCTTTTATTTGTGTACACTCAGAGTAAAAACACAATGTTGTGCTTTTTGTAAAATAAAGAAAACTAACATGATGCGTGATCTCTCCTCTCCCTCTGAACGAAGTCCAATCTGATAGTTCTCAGAAAATGAACTGTAACTTATGAATACTAATGACAAAAAAAAATGACACTTACGTCTAAAGAAACGTTGAAATGTCAGGTTTTAAATCATGCAAGTCAAATCGAAAACAAACATTCTGTGTTTATGTAATCTGTATGAAAAGAGAGCCATGTCAGAAGTCTGTGATTCAGCTCATTACCCGCTAATGCGGCCACGCCCACGGAGCCAGTGCTATTCAGACGCAAATTCAGAGGCAATACATGCATTCATCATCTCAATCGTGTATTTATTGTCTTGAAAAGTGTTTATTTGGATGTTAAAGCAATGGTTAGCAATCTCTAGAAGACATGCCGTTAGTTCCTAGTTTCTTTTCTTCTTTATATGAATTTGTGGCCTAAAGGTGTACAGAGAGCACCCTCCGGCTGCAAGTATGAATTAAAAACACCATTCCTGAAATGTCCTCTTCTTCTTTAGAATAATTTGTGGACTAAAGGTGTACAGAGAGCGCCCTCCGGCTACAAGTATGAATTGAAAACACAGTATCCAGCACTCATAGTGATGACAATAAATATTACTTCTCAGTATAGAAAATTGACATAAATATATAAGAATCCATCAATATTTCTCCAAATGTGCATGCTTTTAAGTTAAAAGCCTATATGAAATGCCATAGAGGTAACATAATTGTTCAGACACTTTGCATCACAGAAATCCATTATATTTTAAAGAATATAATAGAATACCATTATTTTAAATTGTAATAATATTTCACAGTATTGCTGTTTATTGTCACAGACACATCAGGTTCCAACATCACCCAATCACAACGCACGCTGTGTCCAGAGTACTGATCACCGCCACCTGCACCTCATCACTCCACTCATCAGCAGCACTATAAAGCACACACTCACACAGCACTCTATGTCCGGTCTCGTTCGCATATACTCCCTGTTATGCTTACCTCAAGGACTCCATATACTCACCTGTCTCCAGCGTGTCTCCTTCCCTCTGTGTGCCTCGTCTGCTGTGTGGGTGTGTTTCAGCCAGCTCCCAAGTTCTCCAGCGATCTCCAAGCTCCAACGTGTCTCTACCTGCAACAGAAAGGACAGTAACTATTCCTCATACTACCCGTTCTACATTATTTACAACCAGTTCACTCACCTGTGTGTTATCCTCTGCTCTACTGTGGTCAATAAAACAACCATTACCTGTTACATCTGTGTCTGCCTCCTGTGTACCGTAACAGAAGACCGGACCAACACCGCAGACCAGTATGAGCCAGCCGGATCCATTTCAGGAACTGGTGGATGCGCTACGGCGCACTTTGACCATCAACCCACCACCGCCATCTCCAGTCACTGTCCCTTCACCTGCACCAGCGAACACCACCGCCAATGTCAACAGTTCTCCTTCGTTGCCGCCTTATGCCAGTCCCATGGCCAAACCGGCACCCTTCTCAGGATCGGCAGAGGATTGCAGCGGATTCCTGCTGCAATGCACACTGGTCCTAGAGATGCAGCCGCACCTGTACCCGAGTGACACATCCAAGATTGCGTTCATCATTTCTCAGCTCAGCGGCAAAGCATTGAAATGGGCCGATTCCATCTGGTCCCAGCGGGGCGCTGTAACCCAATCCTACTCTGCGTTTATTTCCCACTTCCGGGAAGTGTTCGGGAAACCGATCACGGATTCTTCAGCTGGTGAGAAACTTTATAATTTAAAACAAGGATCAATGTCTATTTACGATTATGCTTTGCAATTCAGAACGCTTGCAGCACTCAGCGGATGGAATGAACAAGCCCTGATAACAACTTATCGTCAAGGATTAAAACCTCGGGTGCGGCTGCATCTCGCTGCATGCAAGGACTCCATCGGCCTCGAGAAATTCATCCAGCTCTCCATTCGCTGCGCCACTCGCATGCAAGTGTGCATGCAAGAGCACCAGGACCAGTCCCTCTCCAACGTGCTCCTCTGCCGATCCGAACCCGTCAGCACTCCAGAACCAGCCCAAGAACCCATGGAAGTGGAAAACTCTCGTCTATCTTCTGAAGAGCGCCGCCGTCGGCTGACCCTGCATCTCTGTCTCTATTGTGGAGGTCCTGGGCATGTGATTGCAGCATGCCCCACACGACCACCGCGACCCCTGGTGAGTGCTATTATTCCTGCTACTCATAAAATGAAACCACTCACTACTGTCGTCAATCTTACTGCCGCTACTGTCTCCCTTTCAGTGGTCGCGCTCATCGACTCAGGGTCAGCCGGCAACTTCGTCTCCGGCGCCATCTGCCACCAACTACGTCTCAAGACCTCTCCGTCTCCGACCATCTGCAAGATCAGCTCAATAACCGGCAAACCCCTGAGTCGTAAGCGCGTCCGCACTGTGGCTGGACCAGTAACACTTCAAGTTGGTTTACTACACCAAGAAGAGATACATCTGCTGGTTCTGGAGGATTCCACCGCTGACGTGGTTCTGGGGCGCCCCTGGTTGGAGCAGCATAACCCCACCATCTCCTGGAAAACGGGCGAAATCGTGAAGTGGGCGACACATGCTTCTCTCGCTGTCTGGCTGAACTTCCTGTTCCACCATCTCCTTCGCCTGACCTCTCTCTCTGCGCCACGTCCATCGAAAGTCCAGTCGAACAATGCTCCGTCGACATCCCCAAGTGTTACGCCCCCTTCAGCGATGTCTTCTGCCCGCAACGGGCTTCCAAGCTGCCTCCACACCGGCCATGGGACTGTGCCATCGACCTGCTTCCGGGTGAACCAGTGCCAAAGGGTAAGATATACCCACTTTCCATCCTGGAGGAGAAGGCCATGGAGGATTACATCAAGGAAGCCCTCGCCCAAGGTTACATCAGGCCGTCTACTTCCCCTGCTGCTTCCAGTTTCTTTTTCGTGGCTAAAAAGGACGGAGGCTTGCGGCCATGCATCGATTATCGCTCACTCAACAAGATTACAGTCAAGTTCAGGTATCCCCTTCTTCTCGTCCCAGCGGCCCTGGAACATCTCCGTGGTGCCACTGTGTTTACGAAGCTGGACCTCCGCAGCGCGTACAACCTCATCCGGATACGTGAGGGGGACGAGTGGAAGACCGCCTTCATCACCCCTACTGGCCACTACGAATATCTGGTAATGCCGTATGGACTGGTCAACGCCCCCTCCGTATTGGGTGTCCTGTCCTAGTCTACATCGATGACATACTCATATACTCCCGGAGCCAGACCGAACATCGCCAACACGTTGCGGAGGTCCTCACCCGTCTTCGTCAGTACAACCTGTTCCTCAAGGCAGAGAAGTGCTCCTTCCACCAACCTTCCGTCTCTTTCCTGGGTTACAACATAGACCACAGTGGCATCCGGATGGACGAGAGTAAGGTGGAGTCCATCACCAACTGGCCAGAACCCACCACCATTAAAAAGCTCCAGCGCTTCCTCGGATTCTCCAACTTCTACAGACGGTTCATCAAAGGTTACAGTTCCATCACCCATCCACTTACCAGCCTGCTCCGTAATAAGCCCAAGTCTCTGTCCTGGAACCCGGCAGCCACCAACGCCTTTAACCACCTAAAGGAAGCCTTCACCACCGCTCCCTTACTCGTCCATCCAGACCCAGAAAAACAGTTCGTCGTCGAAGTGGACGCCTCGACAACTGGAGTGGGAGCGGTGTTGTCGCAGCAGCAGGGGACGCCAAGAAGACTCCATCCATGTGCCTTCTTCTCCCGCAAGCTCAGCCCGGCAGAAGTCAACTACTCCATCGGTGACAGGGAACTTCTTGCTGTTAAGCTTGCCTTGGAAGAGTGGAGGCATTGGCTGGAGGGAGCCAAACATGCGTTCCTGGTACTGACAGACCATAAGAACCTTGAATATCTTCGGTCAGCAAAGAGACTGAACCCTAGACAAGCTCGCTGGGCCATGTTCTTCTCCCGCTTCAATTACACCATCTCCTACCGCCCAGGTACCAAAAACGTGAAAGCAGACGCTCTCTCCCGTCTCCATGCTCCTGAGGAAAAGACCGAAGAACCTGAACCCATCATCCCGAGCTCTCTCATCGTGAGTCCCATTACCTTCTCAGAGGAGACCATCCCCTCCTCCAATGCCTCCACGAACCCTCCGCCGGGCTGTCCACCCGGCTTGCTGTACATCCCACGGACATGACGCACTCCCACCATTCACTCGGCTCACACGTCACTTGGCACTGGTCACCCGGGGGTCAATGAAACCCTCTCGTTGCTAAAAGAACGCTTCTGGTGGCCAGGGATGGCTTCGGATGTCAGAAGGTACGTGCAGGGCTGTCGGGAGTGTGCCATCTCCAAATCTCATCGTCATCTGCCAGCTGGGAAACTCCTTCCGCTGCCCGTTCCAGATCGCCCATGGTCACACCTAGGAGTGGATTTCATTACTGATCTCCCTGTCTCAGAAGGAAATACCACCATCCTAGTTGTTGTGGATCGCTTCGCAAAATCATGCCGTCTGATTCCACTCCCAGGATTACCCACTGCCATGGAGACCGCCGAAATACTCTTCAACCAAGTCTTCAGATACTTCGGAATACCAGAAGATATAGTCTCCGACCGAGGACCCCAGTTCATATCCAGAGTATGGAAGTCGTTCTACTTCCTCCTAGGTGTGGCCGTCAGCCTGACTTCCGGATACCACCCGCAGTCGAACGGGCAGACGGAAAGGAAGGTGCAGGAGATTGGGCAGGAGGTGCAGGAGATACTTCCTCCGTACCTTCTGTCATGACCACCAGGACTCTTGGAACCAGTTCCTGGGTTGGGCCGAGTACGCCCAAAACTCTCTCCGGCAGTCGACTACAGGACTCACACCGTTCCAGTGCGTACTCGGCTACCAACCCCCACTGTTCCCCTGGTCTGGGGAACCCTCCAACGTTCCGGCAGTGGATTACTGGTTCCGAGAGAGCGAGAGGGTCTGGGACTCAGCACACCATCAACTGCAACGAGCCCTGCGCAGACGCAGGATGGTAGCCGACCTTCGACGCTCCAACACTCCGGTCTTCCAGCCTGGTCAGATGGTTTGGCTATCCACCCGGGATATCAGACTGCGTCTGCCCTGCAGAAAGCTGAGTCCCAGGTTCATTGGCCCATTCCCTATCGTCAAGCAGGTCAACCCAGTCACCTATCAACTCCGACTTCCACAAGGGTATCGTATACACCCCACTTTCCACGTGTCTCTGCTGAAAGCTCACCACCCTTCTGTTCTTCCCACAGGACCTGACGTGGCTCCCGCCGAACCCCGTATGAGGTTCATGAGATCTTGGACTCCCGGCGTCGTGGTGGTCAGCTGGAATATTTAGTGGACTGGGAAGGATACGGCCCTGAGGAATGCTCCTGGGTCCCAAGGAACGACATCTTGGACCCCAGCTTACTCCAGACATTCCACGACAGTCACCCTGAGAAACCGGCACCGCGGGGAAGAGGACGACCACCATGGCGTCGGGGTCCTCGGCCCTCTGGAGCGGGCCGTGGAGGGGGAGGTACTGTCACAGACACGTCAGGTTCCAACATCACCCAATCACAACGCACGCTGTCTCCAGAGTACTGATCACCGCCACCTGCACCTCATCACTCCACTCATCAGCAGCACTATAAAGCACACACTCACACAGCACTCTATGTCCGGTCTCGTTCGCATATACTCCCTGTTATGCTTACCTCAAGGACTCCTCTTCGTATACTCACCTGTCTCCAGCGTGTCTCCTTCCCTCTGTGTGCCTCGTCTGCTGTGTGGGTGTGTTTCAGCCAGCTCCCAAGTTCTCCAGCGATCTCCAAGCTCCAACGTGTCTCTACCTGCAACAGAAAGGACAGTAACTATTCCTCATACTACCCGTTCTACATTATCTACAACCAGTTCACTCACCTGTGTGTTATCCTCTGCTCTACTGTGGTCAATAAAACAACCATTACCTGTTACATCTGTGTCTGCCTCCTGTGTACCGTAACATTTATGATGAGCTGAGACATTATTACAGAGGTTTTTTTCACAGCCTACCTGGCTGAAAGGCCTCATTAATATGCAAGTCATTTCAGGTCATTATTATGTGATTCTTTTGTATTCTCAGGTGTAAATGGCCCATTATTCATGCAGATTCACGCCTCCACACATACTATGTTTCTTGACAAAAAGTGTCTTACAAAAACTAAATCAATATATTGTTTTATATGAAGGAGTAGGCATCATAATTTTTACATAATTCTGAAGCAAAAACTCTAGTCTACAACCTCCAATACCCAAAAGTCTTGTGAACACAGATTTAATATACTTTTTTCAGTGACTTAAGTTTTTTGTTTTTTCAATAACCACGCATAAACATTATTCCTCAAAAATACAAACATGTACATACATGTTCCTCACATATTATTGTAGCCTAGTTTGTGCTGAATACAGTGTAATGACACTTTTGTCATTTATATGTTTATGAACAACTGAAAAAAGCACAAATGTCAGGGCATGTCAAAACTTCTCCAAGCCCCAAATCAGCCTCAGACTCCAGAGGGTTAAAGTTAGAGTGGTCGTACAGGCAGGGTCGAACAGGAGCAAACAGGAACAGCAGGGGACAGACAGAATCGTGGTCAGGGTGCAGGCAGTAGATCGAGGCAGGCAGAAAGCGTTCACAGTCCAGGAAACAATACACAGTCCAAGGGTATGCAGCAAGGAATCATAAAGGGGTAACCAGACAGGATCAAGAACAGATAGGCAGACATGGAATAAATGCTCAGAATTGTTACAGGGGTAATCAAGACCTCGCAATGAGGTGGTGTGTGAGTGCGTCCTAAATAGTCCAGGTAATGAGCTACAGCTGGGTGTGGTGATTAGTGTGGAGTGTGCATGTGACTGGCAGGGAGGATGATGGGAAATGGAGTCCGGAACTGACTGGATTCGTGACAATAGGGGTATAGATACATTGTTGCCACCATGCCCAGGTGGTACTTGAACCTTTTAGGCACAATGTCAGTTACTGGTAAAAAAAAAGTACTCTGATGTCCATTTTCTCATCACAAGTCAGCATGTCAAAGGACAAGTTTTACAAAAAATACTCTTTTGAGACATATTTTGTGATTATGATATTTTCTGAATTTAACATTTTGTCTTGTTTTTCTGTAAAAAAAAAAAAAAAAATTAAATACTGCTGCTCGGAAATCCTCTCAGAAATTAAAATGGAATGTCTGTTTTGTGATACATTATTTTTCATGTCACGTTCCCTAATTTATTTTTACCTTTGTCAAAATACTGAAAAGCTACATTCCTCTTAGTGTGCCTTAATTATGAATTTATACCTTTTTGCCAACATCTTGGAAAAACAACAATTGCTGGTTCAAGTACTGCAGGTATCCCACCCAACATAAAAATAATTTAATCAATAAAGAAAGTTCGATCACAGATATAATTATATAACATGCTTAAATATGGTTTGTTTCAATGGATTTAGAGATGCACACATCCAGTGCACACAACCTTTTGATTTTATAGCAAGTGTATCTGTGCAGCTTATATGAACAGGCTTTTTGGTGGTATAATTAAAACAGTCGAAGAAGCCATTGACATGTTCAGGAGGTTGTTGTGAACCTGTGAACTTTTATCAACGTGGTGGGTATATGTTTTCAGAAAAGCAGCAGATGTCAGACCACATCCTTGACATCACCCAACTTTAGGAGGCACTCATGCCATATAAACAGAGCAGGACACAGCCAATGGTAAGCCACGGTTGTCACAAACAGAGCCCTAAAGCAATTTACTGTAAAGGTCAAGTGTAATAACAGTCGTTTTGGTCGTAGACACAAACGATTTGCATACCATGTGGGACACAAGCTGTCTGCTTCTTGCTTACAAACAGATCTGTTGCCATTGCAACGATACTGCCAACATGATGGACAGTTTAAGCCTGTAATTACTTTGCTAGTTATCATTTTGTTGCTTGCAGTGTGGAAAAAACTTTAACTTTGCCTGCAATTTTACTAAAGCAATATTAGTTGGCTGCAGAAACTCATAAACTCATAAAACAACACAAATACAGCAATAAAGCTTTGTTTTTTATGACTTCAAAATGACATTTCTATTTTCTTTGACAATATCCTGTTGACAAAATGCACTGTTATTTATATTACACCTCTGTAGACAATAACCCACTATGGCCTTTTTCTTTGTCTTGGAGAGCAGGTTTATTTATATGCTCAAATGTCAAATTTACAGGCAGGCAGAAAATGGAACAACTCAGATTATTGTGTGTAGTTGCCGTTAGTTTGTGCAACTTGCCGCCTCATCATCATGCAGGCAAACAGACGCAGTTCAGTGTCTTTGATCCATGATATATTTTTATTGTGTGTATGTGACATGAAAGAACAAAGCAATTTTCTGACATACCATATTTCTGACATACATGAAATACCTTCATGCTTGCCTTTTTATGAATATTATGATCACTCTATAACATTAAAGTGCACAATAAATAAAAAAAAAATACCCCATTTACTTACATTTCTGGTATTATTACGCATGATACATCATTGTACATAAAAAAAAGTACATTGTTGCTTTGCCTTCACTGTTGCTTCGCCTATAAAACAACCTTTCATTTTTGCTGACATTGTCAAGGCCATGTATAGGCAATTGGTTAATGTTTATCAGTAACCAAATAGCTAATATGGCACAATAAATATAGAAGTAAAATGGTTTGTTAATGCCATTCCATGCTGAATTGGTAGGCATGAATGTGATCTTTTTGTGGACAAGTTTTTACTAATACATTTTTACATTTCAAAGACTACTTAGCTATTCAAATATCTTTAACCAAGCAAAATCTTCCAATCATACACTTGCTTGAACAGAACATTGAAAAATGTTCAAAATCAGATAAAATCAAACAAACAAAAAATGTTCAAATAAACTGACCCTTAACAAACATGTCCAAGTGATTCTGCAAATAATCATCTGGTGAAATGTCCATGCATGAATTATGTTAATTACTGATAAATGAAGCATGGAAATGAAACTAAAGCACCACTTCAGGTCTGCAGCATGAATTGACTTTGATGGAGTGCCATCATCACAAAATATCACCCATTAGCATTAATACTGATGCTCATCAGCAGCTCTTCTGGGAGGCCTGTTGAGCTGCGACTTAACTCCAAATGTTAATGCTTGTATTTTTTATGCATGTGGGCAACTTATTTACTCTCAGAGGAATGCAGGTACTAAATGTAGAGCCTAGTTTGCCTCTACGACTGTCAATTTAAAACAACTTTTAAAGGTTAAACACAATTTTGAATGTTTTTCTTTTCATTTACTCAGTCATCTGTTACTGATATGCTGAAAAACTGCAGATTTGGAAAACTATAAACTTTCTTAAATGACAAAACTTCTCTGGTAACTCGACAGATAAAAATACATTTACAGATACATTTAATGTGTCAGGCTTTGCAGCAACTCTCAAAAAAAAAGAGATGACAGGTTTCACCCTTATTTTTCAGATCCTCTGAACTCAGAATCAATGTTCGCAGGGCAGTGTTACAAGGAAACGTCGCTGCAGTGACTTTTATCCTGGACCACCAAAACATTGAAATAACTTTCTCACTTCAGTTCTGAGGACTCTGGCAAATCTTCAGATTTACATATTTGGATATTGAATGGAATTTATACTATAATATACTAGATTAAATGTACTTCTGTACATTTACATCTGTATTTTTTTTTTCAAATATAGTCCCAGCATCTAATCCTAAGTATTGCACAAAACATAAAACCATAGCAGGCATTTAAATCATACTATTTAAGAAAAGGAAAAAAAAAAAAAAAAAAAAAAAAACTTTATTTTGTCAATCCACCTAAATCTCGAACAAACATACAAAAATGTATGTTAGCTAACCAAATAGCTAATCAAAAGATGTGTTACATTTAAAACCGTATACATTAAATCTAAATTTCATTAACATTCATGAATGGAGATTCAAACAACACAAATAAGCCACCTGATTGCCTCCCTTTTTTTTTTTTTTTTTTTTTTTTTTTTTAATGTGTATATATGTGCTGCAAAAGTTCTTGAACAAAACTGTCTTTTTTAACAGCTGTTTAACTCTGGATGGCCTACTATTGCCAGGATAACACAGGTTGGAACAGCACATATTCATCACTGTCAGAGCAAACATCTTTGTTTCAGAATAAATCTGTATTCTGAAACTACCCAGCAAAATCTAAAACAATTTGTTTTTGTGAGACGGAGGTTTGTTTGTGGCAAATGTGACATGATTGTTAATGCATAAAAAGCTATTTACTGTTTTTCTTGACTCATTTACATTAAGCACCAGCCCATCGCAGTCCTAGAGGCGAAATTAATTTGCCATACTTGCGTTACTTTAGTTAATTAGTCCATCCCTGCAGAAGAATAGATGCAAAAGATCTGCTTTAATTTCAGGGAAGTTGCTAAACTTGTGCAAACAGTGGGGCACATTCACCTTTTTGATTATCATATTAATTAATCTTGCTTACTTACTCGTGTAATTTAAACATTTGAAGCTTCCACCCAGAAAGGCAGTCATCTGATTTAATTCAGTTAGACGTCAGATGTAGAAAAGATTATCTGGCGGATGGTTTAGCAAGGCAGGACATCTTGGTCGATCATTGCAGTTTCATTCCTTTTATTAGTACAAAAGAGATTGCAGTCATTAATGCTTTATAATATGACTAGGTTAAAGAGAAAACAACGACAACAACTTGAAGTGAGTGAATATAAAACTGGCACATCATCGCTGTTGGGCAGAAAGCTCATATCTCCAAAAACAATAATATTAAATAATTAAACACTGCATTGTCAAAGTTGCTATTGTGGATTTATGTATGGTCAGACACTTGCATGTGCCAAATTATATTATTAACATTTTACCAAAATCAAGCTCAAATTGAGTTATGTGGTTCTTGACAAGCAAATTTCAGAGAATTTCAGACATATGTGCTTTGTCCGTCATTAGAACAGCCATATCTGAGGCACTAAGTGTATCACATTACTGTATGTCAACTTAAAGGTTATAAAGTTTACTGTAGTTATGTGGGTGCTCAGTTTTTGTTATGTTATTTGGCCAAAATCTCATGTTATTAACTTTTTCCCCACCAGTTTTTTTTATTTATTTATTTTTATCATTTGTATCAAGTTTCCAGCCACCACCAGCATTTTTTTTAAATTATTATTATTATTATTTTTTTATTTATTTATTTATTTATTTATTTATTTATTTATTTATTCATAATTTTCACAAAACTTTCATGGACCCCAGAATACTTTGCAATATATCAATATCAATATATTTGTGTTTTGATCCAGAGATTATGTACTCTTTCAGAAGATGCATTAGTCACCCCTACCGTATAACAGTGAAAATATGAATCGCTGGAAAATTCTATCAATGGCGGGGAATCAGAGTTAACCCTTTAGCATAGCATTCCAAAAGTTTCTTTTGAAAAAGTATGTGTATATATGTATGTGTATATACCGTATTGTACAGTACTGTTTTCCACACATGGTTTGGCACGCACATTCTCCGCGGTTCATGTCATACCTGACGACGCATACGCATCTATAATATTGATTGTTGAAAATAAATAAACAGACAGACAGCGTTAGGCTAATGTATGTTTCTGTCTATGAATAGGCATTCTGGCTTGAGGGGCTTCCCCTAAACTTTGTTCATTGTGAGTGCTGTATGCTCTATATGACCTATATATCATTTACGGCATTGATAGCGTGCGCACATTGCTATCTGTGTTTAAACTAAACTCATTTAAGCCTTGCCAATTTAAATATTTAAACGCAAGACGCAAGAAGATTGGTGCACTCATCCGAAGTGTGCACATGGAAGCGAGTGTACAGCAAGCAAATATAGAGTTCTCTTTCAAGTCTTGCGCTTGAATGGACAAATTTACACAAAAATTATGTCAACATGCCCATCTTGGAGAGAATATCCTGGCAAATATATGAGGTTATGTCTTAAGTGAACTTAAACACTCGAGAAAGAATGCATGTGTTCAGTATCAGTGTACTGATCCGAGCATTATGTCTTAAAGTGACAGCAGCCTAAAATAACCTCTGTCTGTGTTTGCAATGTTAATCAAACAACAAAAGACAAGGAAATCACTCAATGTTCCTGACTAAAAAGCTTTGTAATAATTAATAATGATTAATCTTTTTTCATTTATACAGTGGAGATTAAATGCAATGTTGTATATATATATATGCACTGTATATATATATTGTGAAGAGATATCACTTGCTCCCCACTCGTCACCCCTGGCAATGCTAATTATGGGAACACCTGGCAATCCCAGGTGACGGGGATGAGACAATCACCCAGAGGGAGATAAAAACACCACCAAGGAAGATGAGGGGAGAGCCGTATAGACTCTCACTGGGTGCGTTACTAACCTCTGTGTCTTTTCTTTACCTAGAGAGTGACTGACTTCCCCAAGTGAGTGTGGATAACCCAGATAGTTGGCTAAACTACCCTCTCTTCACTGGGCAAGGAGGAACTGCATTTCTCCCCACAGAACACTTCAACTGCACGTAACACAGAGACTGAGTTTGATTGCACCTAAACTTGCACTACTTGACAAAATAAAGACGCCTTCCGGGGTGACACTTCACTGCATTCCGTGTCTGTTCTCCTCTTTCCCCATAGTGGAGCGCTACTATCTATCTATCATATATATAATTACAGGCAGTTACTCTAGGAGAGCTGGACAGGGCTGTAGAAGGTCCTTAACCCATCAGCAGGACCGGTATCTGCTCCTTTGTGCAAGGAGGAACAGGATGAGCACTACCAGAGCCCTACAAAATGATCTCCAGCAGGCCACTGCTGAATGACCAAAATGACCAAACATTCAGAAACAGACTTCATGAGCGTGGCCTGAGGGCCCGACATCCTCTAGTGGGCCCTGTGCTCACTGCCCGGCACCGTGGAGCTCGACTGGCATTTGCCATTGAACACCAGAATTGGCAGGTCTGCCACTGGCGCCCTGTGCTTTTCAGATCCTTGGACACATTGTCAGAAGCTATGCTGGTGCAGTGGGTCCTGGTTTCCTCCTGGTGCACGACAATGCCCAGCCTCATGTGGCAAGAGTATGCAGGCAGTTCCTGGAGGGTGAAGGAATTGATACTAGTGATGGGAAGCCTAGTTCTTTTTCGCGAACCGGTTCTTTCAGACACTTTGTTTCAACAGGTTCAAAAAAACGGATCACCGGTTCTTTTACGTCCTCATGTAATGACATCATTAATATCTTCCAGGTGCATGAAAATACATTCAAACACATTCAAATAAAATAATTTGTATTCATAACTTCAGTTAAATAATAATCGTCATTGTTATCATTTAGGTGATAAATTTTCAAGTAAACGATAACAATGCATTTACGTTTTGCAAAAGCACACAATACAGGCACATGGTGTGCAAACACGATGTTTTATGTCTTAAAGATATAAGGTAAATAAACTAGTCTTCATCAACATTTTACAGAAACCATCCAGCTCATAAAGCTTAAAATATAACGTGCATACACAATAGTAGTAAAATTAATTTACGTTTTGACTGAACAGTTACATGTTCATGATAAAATGTTTTATTAATAAAACTAGTTGCATTTGCATTTTCATAACTCAGAACTGCTGTTGACTAAATTAAAAAGTCAAAGCATGTTTCAATTAATACATTCCCTTTCGTGGGAACTGTCGACGCTGCGTGGCAACGCATTGGGAACCTTCTGCGTGATGTCGTCACTGAAGCACTCATGTATCTAACCAATCGCGTAGCGAGACGTCAGAGACGGGTGACGTCACGGACCAGGAAACTATAAAGCATACCCGGATGCAGAGAACGCTAGCTTCTGTGTCTTGAGCAAGCACTCTATGTTATCGTGTGTCTTATTTGGTGTTGTTTGTCTTATTTCATATAAACAAGTCACGATATCTTTGTCTGAGGACAAGAGTATCTCACACCAATCCATATATATATATAAAAGACACGTATTATGGTGAGAAACAGCAGTTGAATGGGAGTTGAGTAAGCCCGGGCAGCTCTCGAGGGAGCCGTCTGTGTGCACTGTAAAAAAAAAAGAAACTCGCTCTCAGAATACTGTGTTCCAGTGTTCCCCGCGGATCGCGAAAAAGAAGCCATTCGTGGGGTTCACAAATGGATCTGACAGAGGGGTTAGAGACGGGCGCTGCCCTTTCTCTGCCCTTACCTGCCAGGTTCAGTGCCGTCTCCCAGGTGGAAGCACGCTCTGTGGTTTCTTTCCCCGGGTTGAGGCACCGGTATTTCACATGCCCAGCTCTGAGGAGGTGGATATTGTAATATCGATCTGAGGACTCGCCACCTCACTCACATCGTGTTAGGGAGTGGAGCGTGCACGTCAGTTCAAAAACAAAGCAGCTGATGGTTCATTCATAAAAATGTCCCGGAGTGTAAAGAAAGAAATGCACTAGCGGGAGTTTTTATCTCCACTCCTGTTGGCTTTATTCTCGAGGGAATAAAAGTCTAACACGAGGCTTAGATCTCGCGTTTGCTGAGGCAGCGCGTGGATTAAGCCTGCAATAAGGAATATATAGCTCGAATCTCGCGTTTGCCGAGGCAGCGCGTAGATTAAGTGTGCAAAAAAAAATATATATATATATACGGCTCGCTCGGATCTTGCGTTTGCCAAGGCTGCGCATAGATTAAGTGTGCAACAAAAAAATATACGGCTCGCTCGGATCTTGCGTTTGCCGAGGCTGCGCATAGATTGCGTGCACGTAGTATATATTGTATATAATGTGTTTATATATATCTGGAGGGAACTGAGCAGACGGGAGTTTCCCTTTCTCTCTTTCCCTATAATACCTTGCAAACTATTACGAGCTATAATTCTCTTTGTATTCTAATATATTCAGCCTGTCATTTTTGACTGTTTTGGGCTGCATTTAATTTAAGGATTAAATTAAATATTGAATACATTAAATTCTGAGGAATTTAAAGGAAAAGGGTGTCACCACCCTTGCTCCCCCGCAGAAAGCTTGGGGACCGGGACAGGTGACACAGCTGAAGTCTTTGTGAAGTAAGACAGATCTGCGGACTGTTATTATCACCAAGAAGGCTTCAAAGAGGTTCTGACATCTGTGGGCCAGGATCCATGAGGGCAGCCCCCTCCGGAGGGGGTCCTGTGTTAGAATATCTGACACCCGTCCCCCTTTAGCGCCCTCAGGGGGCCGTTATGCTAACCCTGCCACCCAGTGTGCGTCAGGGCGCAGCGGTCTCCACCGACCCTCCGAGGAGAGCCGGTCATGACTTGATTCGTCTGTTTTCTGCCGGTGTGCCGCTCCAGAACGTCGAATCAAGTGCTCAAAAACACCAGAGGCCAGTCTCGAGAGACTGGTTCCCTTAGTAGATTTTATGGCAGAATGGAAACTTCTACCGAATATATCAAAATGGGTGCTGCTCATCATAGAAAAGGGTTACAGGGTCTTGCCCGCCCAGATTCAATGGGGTCTTTCCCATAGTGGTGACCCCCGAGCAGTCTCTGGTTATGGAACAAGAGGTTATGACACTCTTGCAAAAAGGAGCTATAGAAAGGGTTCCTCCTCCCAGCAAGCTGTCAGGCTTCTACAGCCGCTACTTCATTGTTCCAAAGAAGGATGTGTCCTATCATAGATTTACATGTGTTAAATCGCTCAATATGAAAGCTAAAATTCAAGATGCTTACACTTAAACAGATTATCCCACAGATCAGGTCCGAGGACTGGTTTGTGGCGATAGACCTGAGAGAGGCGTACTTTCAGGTGTCCATCCATTCTTCTCACAGGAAGTTCCTCAGGTTTGCTTTCGGGGGCAAAGCTTACCAATAGAGGGTTCTTCCTTTCGGCCTGTTATTATCACCCCGCACATTCACGAAGTGCGTGGATGCAGTGCTGGCTCCACTGAGACTCCAGGGCATCCGCGTACTGAATTACATAGAAAGTGATTCTAGCTCAATCAGAGCAACCAGCAGTTCAGCATCGAGATGCTGTTCTGTCCCACATGAAAAGGCTTGGGCTGAGGCTCAATGCCAAAAAGAGTGTGCTAGTTCCGGCTCAGACTACCACTTATCTAGGTGTAGTTTGGGACTCCACCACGATGCAGGCACATTTGTCTCCTGCTCGTGTGAGTTCCATTCTCGCAGTCGCGAAAGGGGTGAAGTTAGGCCAGTCACTCACTGTAAAACAGTTCCAGAAACTGTTGGGTCTGATGGCAGCTGCGTCCAACGTCATACCTTTTGGCCTTCTGCACATGAGACCCTTACAGTGGTGGCTCAGGACCAGGGGATTTTCTCAGAGGGGAAATCCTTTTCGCATGATCAAAGTCACGCGGCGATGCCTTCGTGCTCTGGCCATGTGGAAAGATCCCTGGTTCCTGTCCCAGGGACCCGTGCTGGGGACTTCTGGTCGTCGTGTAATGCTTACGACAGATGCTTCCCTCACGGGCTGGGGGGCGATCATGAGTGGTCGCTCAGCTCAGGGTCTATGGGAGGTCCATCAACTCTCCTGGCACATAAATTGGCTGGAGATGATGGCGGTGTTTCTAGCATTAAAACACTTTCTCCCAGACCTGAGAGGCCATCACGTGTTGGTCCGCACGGACAACACAGCGGTGGTCTCATATATAAACCATCAGGAGGGTCTGCGGTCTCGCCAACTTTACTACTTGGCCCGTCGGATCCTCCTATGGTCCCTAGGGAAGCTGCTCACTCTGAAGGCAGCTTACATCCTGGGGTATAAAGGGAGCAGACGCCCTGTCGAGGCAGGGGCTGAGGCCCGGGGAGTGGAGACTCCACCCAGAAGTGGTGGATCTCCTATGGAAAAATTTAGGTCGAGCGGAAGTCGACCTATTTGCTTCGGGAGAGTCAACCCAGTGACCACTCTGGTACTCCCTAACACATCCAGCACCTCTGGGTCTGGATGCCATGGTACAGACGTGGCCGAGGCTACGTCTGTACGCATTTCCCCCGATCGCCTTGCTCCCGGGAGTTCTGGAGAAAGTACGCTAGGAAGGGGTCAGCCTAATACTGGTAGCCCCCTTCTGGCCAACCAGAATATGGTTCTCGGACCTAGTGTCCTTACTAGACGGCTTCCCAATGGAGCTTCCCTTAGACAGGACCTCCTGTCGCAAGCGGGCGGCTCGATAATACATCCCCGCCCAGAACTGTGGAAGCTATGGGCCTGGCCTCTGAGAGGGCCAGGCTCATAGATGCTGGTCTTCCAACTGAGGTTGTGGAGACCATCCTTAACTCCAGAGCTCCCGCCACGAGGAAGCTTTATTCCTATAAATGGAATTTATTTTCTGCTTGGTGCAGACAGAATAATATGGACTCTGTCCACTCTCCTATCAGCTTTGTGCTAAGATTTCTCCAAGAAAAATTCTCGGAGGGCCTATCGCCTTCAACCTTGAAGGTTTATGTCGCGGCTATCTCAGCCTTTCATGCTTCTCTTGAGGGTGGGGACCGGGGTGGGTCGAGACCCCCTCGTTACTCGCTTCCTCCGTGGCACACTGAGGTTGAGGCCAGCCTGGGACCTGGCTGTGGTATTACAAGGGTTAGCTGAGGCTCCCTTCAAACCACTCTCACTGTAAAACAGTTTCAGAGACTGTTGGGTCTGATGGCAGCTGCGTCCAACGTGATTACTATTGGCCTTCTGCACATGAGACCCTTACAGTGGTTGCTCAGGACCAAGGGGTTTTCCCTGAGGGGAAATCGTTTTCGCATGATCGAAGTCACGCGGCAATGCCTTCGTGCTCGGGTCATGTGGATAAAGCCTTGGTTCCTGTCCCAGGGACCCGTGCTGGGAACTCCTCGTCGTCGTGTAATGCTTACGACAGATGTTTCCCTCACGGGCTGGGGGGGCGATCATGAGTGGTCGCTCGGCTCAGGGTCTATGGGAGGACCATCAGCTCTCCTGGCACATAAATTGGCTGGAGATGATGGCGGTGTTTCTAGCACTGAAACACTTACTCCCACACCTGAGGGGCCACTACGTGTTGGTCCGTACGGACAACATGACGGCGGGATGGTGAAAGCATTCCTTCACGCTAGACCTGACTATTTGCCAGGGTCCCCACCAATGTCCCAGGTCCCATTGTACTCCAGGCCTTCTATCCTCCTCCCTTTGAGTCTTCGGATCAGGAAAAACTGAATCTGCTCTGCCCGTTGAGGGCTTTGGATGCTTATGCCCACAGATCTGCCCTGTGGCGAAAATCAGACCAATTGTTTGTCTGTTATGGGTCCCCTAAGAAAGGGGGCCCAGCATCTAAGCAGAAGATGAGCAAGTGGGTGGTTGAGGCCATCTCACTTGCATATGAATCGGCCAGACAGCCCTCTCCATTGGCTGTTCGCGCCCATTTCACTAGGGGTATGGTGGCATCAAAGGCTCTGATGACTGGAATATCCATTAATGGTATCTGTGATGCAGCTGGATGGTCATGCCAGCACACATTTATCAGGGTTTATACCCTTGATGTTGGCTCCACTCCGGAGTCTTCTATTTTGTCACTAACATTGGCAAGTATTTGAAGCTACGGCACAGTTGGGATTGCGTTCCCAATGCGTTGCCACGCAGCGTCGACAGTTCCCACGCAGCGTCGACAGTTCCCACGAAAGGGAACGTCTCGGGTTACAGATGTAACCCTGGTTCCCTGAGTAGGGAACGAGACGCTGCGTCTCTTGCCGTACCCCCTGCATACTTCATTCATATTTTTGCTGAGGAGCCGAGACAGGAATCTGGCCGCTCAGCGGTGGCTCAAAGCTATGGCAGGGGAACGTAACGTCTCCGTTCCCTCCTTCTGGGAACGGGGGTTACACTAGTAACCTAGACGTTCCCATTCAGTCAGTCACGTTCGACGTTACGTCGATACTGACGTAATGGGGTCCCGTGGAAAACGCCATAGCAACCAAACCACGTTACGAGTGTTAGGGAGGCAGGTGCTGGCAGGCTGAGGCGTGCCAATGCAAGTGCGGCCCATACTCGCAACCCTCTAGCGCCCAGAGTAAGCCCAGGGATGTCTTCCATACCGGCGGGATGGAGAGGACAGGGTGTTACCGTGGAGAAGTCGAAGCTGCTGTTCCTACCCCACGGGGAAGAGTGCTTCGGAACTCAATCCCTCGTTTTTCAGCAATGACAAAAACGCCAGGAAAGCGTTCCCCGAGGAGGGGAAAGCTACGGAGACCACACCCTGCCCGAAGGGAGGTAACGTGTGGAAGACACATATGGACTGGTCTGAGAACAGTAACGCATATGGAAGATCTCTGATGTAGGTCCTACCTTCCGGGAGGAACGACTAGCAATCAGAGACGGGGCAAAGCGAAGCGGCCCAGGGAAAGACACGGGTTTACCGTCAGGGAAACCTTACCGTGGACAAACACATATGGGATTACCCGAGGGGAATCACAGCATATGGGCATCTAGCCCAGTACAAGGGCAGACCAACTGGGCATACACACGAGTACTGGACCTAGCGCCGGACGCCTCCGCCACGTCTGGCCGCCGCAAGATGCAGGAGGAACTCCACAGGGTTCGCCGTTACGGGGAACTGAACTGAGGAGCGGAAAAAGTGCTCGCATTCCCTCTTCCGAGGGAAATGGCACAGCAAGCGAACACCCATGGCTATCTACGAGTAGACAGCACACGGGTGGACACCGGTTCCACTCGGAGGTTATAATACCTCGCGAATGTATTCGGTGTCGCCCAGCCTGCAGCTCTGCAGATGTCTGCAACAGAGGCACCGTGCGCCAACGCCCAGGAAGAAGCAACACCCCGAGTGGAGTGAGCTCGCAACCCGAGGGGGCACGGCTCGCCTTGGGAGTGGTACACCAAGGCGACGGCATCCACTATCCAGTGGGCCAACCTCTGTTTGGAGACAGCCTTTCCCTTCTGCTGACCTCCAAAACAGACAAAGAGCTGCTCAGAGCTTCTGAAGCTCTGCGTGCGGTCCACGTAAACGCACAGGGCACGAACGGGACACAGCAACGCAAGGGCTGGGTCTGCCTTCTCCGGGGGCAGTGCTTGCAGGTTCACCACCTGGTCCCTGAAGGGAGTGGTGGGAACCTTGGGCACATATCCAGGCCGGGGTCTCAAGATCACGTGAGAGTAGTCCGGCCCGAATTCCAGGCACGAATCACTGACCGAAAATGCTTGCAGGTCCCCAACCCTCTTGAAGGAGGCAGGCGGTCAGCACTGTCTTAAGAGACAGATGTTTCAGCTCAGCTGACTCGAGGGGCTCGAAGGGAGCTCTCCGAAGGCCCGAGAGGACGATGGAGAGATCCCAGGAGGGAATGAGGCGAGGCCTAGGGGGATTTAACCTCCTGGCGCCTCTGAGGAACCTGATGATCAGGTCGTGCTTTCCTAGTGACTTGCCATCAAGCACATCGTGATGCGCTGCGATGGCGGCCACATAGACCTTCAGGGTGGAAGGGGACAGCCTCCGTTCCAGACCCTCTTGAAGGAAGGAAAGCACAACACCGACCGGGCATTTCCGGGGGTCCTCCCGGCGGGAGGAACACCACTCAACGAACAGACTCCACTTCATGGCATAGGCGCGCCTCGTAGAGGGAGCTCTGGCCGAAGTGATGGTGTCGACTACCGCGGACGGTAGGCCACTCAAGTCTGCCGCGTCCCGTCCAGGAACCACACGTGGAGGTTCCACAGATCGGGCCGCGGGTGCCATATGGTGCCCTGCCCCTGAGAGAGGAGGTCCTTCCTCAGGGGGATGCGCCAGGGATGGGCTGTCGCGAGGAGCATGAGTTCCGGGAACCAGGTCCGGTTGGGCCAGTACGGCGCAACTAGCAAGACCTGCTCCTCGTCCTCCCTGACCTTGCACAGTGTCTGTGCAAGGAGGCTCACTGGGGGAAACGCATATTTGCGTAGGCCCCGGGGCCAGCTGTGTGCCAGTGCATCCGTGCCAAAGGTTCCCCTCGGTCAATGAATAAAACCACTGGCAATGGGCGGATTCCCGAGAAGTGAACAGGTCCACCTGTGCTTCCCCAAACCGGCTCCATATCAGCTGGACCACCTGGGGGTGGAGTCTCCATTCCCCCGGGAGCGCGAGCTGTCGTGAGAGCGCGTCGGCCGCACGATTGAGCTCGCCCGGGATGTAGGAGGCGTGCAGCGACCTGAGTCGGCGCTGACTCCACAGGAGGAGATGGCGGGCGAGTTGCGACATGCGACGGGAGCGTAGACCACCCTGATGGTTGATGTACGCCACAGTCGATGTGTTGTCCGTCCGGACCAGTACATGCTTGCCCTGCAACAGCTGTCGAAACCAGCGCAGCGCAAGGAGTACTGCCAGCAACTCGAGGCAGTTGATGTGCCAATGGCGACGGGGTCCTGTCCAGGAGCCCGACGCCGACTGGCCACTGCATATGGCACCCCAGCCGGTGGTGGAGGCATCTGTTGTAACAACAACATGCCTGGACACTTGAACTAGGGGCACCCCAGCCCGTAGAAAAGCAAGGTCCGACCACGGGCTGAATGTGCGGCGACACTCCGGTGTGATGACCACACGGAGTGAGCCACGGTGCCATGTCCACCTCGGGACTCGGTCGTGAAGCCAGTGCTGAAGCGGTCTCATATGGAGCAATCCGAGCGGCGTGACCGCGGCTGCGGATGCCATATGCCCTAGGAGCCTCTGAAATTGTTTCAGTGGGACCGCTGTTTTCCGCGAGAACGAGTTCAGGCAGTTCAGCACCGACTGTGCACGCTCGTTGGTGAGACGCACTGTCATGTTGACCGAGTCCAGCTCCACACCGAGAAAAGAGATGCTCTGCACGGGGCAGAGCTTGCTCTTTTCCCAGTTGACCCGAAGCCCCAACTGGCTGAGGTGACTGAGCACCAGGTCCCTGTGTTCGCACAACTGCTCTCGGGACTGGGCCAGAATGAGCCAGTCGTCGAGGTAGTTGAGAACGCGAACGCCCACTTCCCTGAGCGGGGCAAGTCCTGAAGTCGGGGCTGTGAGTGGGGTCCACTCACGTGGCTCATGGTGGGCAGGGTGGCGTGGGAAGGCAGTGCGTTCCCGGGGCGCCAAGACCCTGCCCGTGGCGAAGGAAGGAGCGGCTGAGAGAGAGGGAGCGAAAGCTCGCTCACCCCCAGCGCGGACCTTCTTATGTGACCCAGAGGTTTCAGAAATTGCTCTTTTATTGAAAGGGTGGGTACCTTGCGGCCAGCGGCGGAACAGAAAAAAACAACACAGGATTTTCCCCCGGGCCCTGTCCCGGGGGAAGGAGCGGAGCGGTCCCCGTCTCCTGAGCAGCCTCCGAAACCTCCGGGTCTCCCGTCTCAGGGCCGCTTCTTAGCCTTCTTCTTCTTTTTAGAAGGAGGCTTGGCGGTCTGGGCGGGGGGCGTGGCCTTCCTGCGGGTGGCTCGAGGAGGATGGGAGGGTTCCGGCCTCACAGGAGCCTGAACCGCAGGGGGACGCCCTCGGCGAGGAGCAGATGGAGGCACGGCCCGAGGCAGATTGGTGGCATCATCACGCCTGGGCAAGATGTGTTTGATGGCCTCCGTCTGCTTCTGCACCGCCGAGAACTGCTGGGCAAAGTCCTCGACGGTGTCGCCGAAGAGGCCGGCCTGGGAGATGGGGGCGTCAAGAAAGCGAGCTTTGTCGACTTCCCTCATCTCAGCCAGGTCCAACCAAAGATGCCGTTCCTGGACCACCAGGGTGGACATCGTTTGACCCAGGGCGCGTGCCGTGACCTTCGTCGCCCGGAGGGCGAGGTCGGTCGCGGCGCGCAGCTCTTGAAGCAACCCTGGTTCAGCACTACCCTCGTGCAGGTCCTTCAGGGCTTTAGCCTGATGGACCTGCAGAATAGCCATGGCGTGCAGGGCAGAAGCCGCCTGTCCAGCAGCGGAGTAAGCCTTGGCAGCGAGAGCGGCCGTGGTCTTACCCGCCTTGGACGGGAGCCGCGGACGATTCCGCCAGGTGGCCGCAGACTGCGGGCACAAGTGCACCGCAATCGCAAGTTCCACCTGCGGGATGTCCACGTATCCCTTGGTGGCTCCTCCATCGAGGGTAGTGAGAGTGGAAGAGGCAGAAGACCGCAGTCTGGCAGTGTGAGGTGCCAACCAGGTCTTCTGGAGCTCCTCATGCACCTCCGGGAAGAACGGCACTGGGGCGGGACGCGGCTGAGCGCTACGGCCCGACCCCAGAAACCAGTCATCCAGCCGCGAGCGCTCGGGACACGGTGGAGGGTTCCACTTGAGCCCGATGCCCGTGGCGGCCCGGGCAAGCATGGCTGTTAACTCAGAGTCCGCCTCCGACTGAGCAACCGCCCCCAAGGGCGGAAGCTCGGAGTCATCGTCAGACTCTGAGCCGTTCAACCCACTCCCCGATGCAGCGATCGACACCCCCGAAGAGGGCCCCGCGACAGCAAGCGGCATCTCAACGGCACATGGTGTTGTTGAGGAGTGGGAGGTTCGTGGGGACGGACCCGACGAAGTGGCTCCCACCGTGATCCTCAGATCTCCCAGAGCACTAGCCTGGCAAGCGGCCGCTACAGCCGCTGGCATTGGGGTAGTGACAGAGGGGCCTCTCACCTCCGTGTTAAAGAAGGAGAGGCGCGATCTCAACACCAACATGGACATGCCCTCGCAGTGAGGGCATGTACCATCCACGAGCGCCGACTCAGCGTGCGGTCTACCCAGACACGTGAGGCAGTGATCGTGGCCGTCAGAAGAGGTCAGGAAACGACCGCATCCAGAAACACACGGACGAAAAGCCATCTTGAAAAAGACGCTGATCGCCCGTGCTTGCTCTTTCAGTATACCTCACCAGCCGAAGCACCCAGGGATGGGCGTAGCACCGTCCTGTGGGCAGCGCGTCGTCACCCCCACCGCTGAATGTGCCTTCCCACCAGCTGGAGAGACTCGAGCAGGCCACCGGAACAAAAACAGGAAATAGCAATTAAAATTGCTGTTTGCAGGACCGTGTCCCTATAGCAATTAAAATTGCTGTTTTTGCTCTGTGAAATTTTCACTCTTTTAAGGAGGTGAAAGATGATCAGCCGATCGGCTCCGAAGCAAAAGTATGAATGAAGGTGAGTATGCCAGCCCTATTCATACCCGGATGCCGGGGGAGGGGCCCGGCATGTAAATCTCACAGGCCAGTTCCCATTGGCTTGTTTTGTATCCTTGGAGGTGATTGGGCTCCCTAGCGAGACCCCATTACGTCAGTATCGACGTAACGTCGAACGTGACTGACTGAATGGGAACCAGGGTTACATCTGTAACCCAAGACGTTTCTACTGTTTTGATTAACACATTATAAACATTTCACGCGCCGCAGCTGATCACAGACACGCCTCCTGTCACTCACTCAGAGCAGCGGCAGGCCTCGAGACTCTCTTTCGGACCGGTGGAAGGGTTTTTGTTCTATAACAACCGATATGACAACTTTAGCACATTTATCAGCTATACATTCATTCAGTGTTTCCCATTAATGACCCTCTACTGCCTCCACCATTTCATAATGAACTGAAAATTTAAAACATACTACATTTGCCAACGAGCTAAAATCGAAACCGTGATATGGCTTTGTGCCTTTATAAAACAGCAAAAGACAGTGATTAAGTATAGCCTATATACAGTCTGTTTGTGCTGCGTGTTTTAAAGAGAAGTGAGCACATTTGCGCACGCAATCAGCTGGTGATCTGCTGATCAAAATAAAAGCTCAAGATGTTTTAAAAAGAAATGAGTACAAAAGTATTGTAAAAAAAAAAAAGATGTTTGAACCCTTTTTAATGTCCAGGTACAAGTCAATGCTGTTTCTTTGTTCAATTTGCACACTGTACATGGGTTGAAGCTCTTAATTTTGAGTTTCCAGAGTGCACCAGATTGATGCATTTAACCTTAAAATGTACAAAATTTTCTTCCGGGGGGGCATGTCCCCGGACCCCCCTAGAGGAGGTACATCCAACTAAGTTTTACAAATTACAGTGTCAAATAATGTGCATTTTCTGAACAAGAATATGACAAAAAAGCTCCTTTCATGTCAGTAAAGCTGTTAATAGAAAATTAAAATGTCTTTGGACAAATATAGATTTGGGCTAAGCCCCGGATGTTTACAATGTCTGGCTCCGCCCCTGGTTCTCAGTTCTGTGCTGGTGATTCGAGACCCATACATTCGGTTGTACACGCATGCTTAGTATCAGCTGCTCGTTCTCATCAGTTCTCTCAGCACAGCATGTCTGTTCATGCTATGTGTTTGAGTTACTGGAGTAACTATATACTCTGGGATATTAGTTAATTTCGGGTCAGAGGGACTGAAAGGAATGTCCGAAAGTGTGTAACTTTAAACAAAATTGTGGATCAGTGCTGACACAAACTGTTTGGAATGATTCAGTCCGATTTGGTGAACTGGTTCAACCGGTTCACTAAAAAGAACCGGTTAAAAAGAATGATTCATTCGCGAACCGGACATCACTAATTGATACCATTGAATGGCCCCCACACTCGCCTGACCTAAATCCAATAGAACACCAATAGAACACCAATAGAACACTGTTGGTTTCACCAACAGTCTGAGGGTCCAATGGAGTTACGAGGTTTAGTCTGTAGTGAACAGCAGACATGATAGCACTAGGGGTCCCCACTTCACAACAGGAGTCCCTTTGGTCCACTGTGATTAAGAAGATAAGACCCTCAACTAAACGACTACTGTAATCAGGACTGCCAAAAGTGGAGGGCAGGAAAGATGACATCAACAGCCCATTGATCACAGGCTAATCCCATCACGAGTTGCCTTTGTTCACCTCAGCCCTCCATGCCTGAGAACAAGGTGTGAAAGACCAGAGTGTCCAGGGCCACCAAACCAGTTCTGGCTGGACCACCGTAAGAAAAAAGAAAGGCCCCAAGAAAAAGACAATATCTATACACTAGGGGTGGGAATCTTTAGTCACCTAACGATCCAATCCGATTCTGGGAGTCAAAATCCGATTCCAAAACGATTCTTGATCTACTTTTTTTTATTTTTATTATTAGTAATTCGTTTAATTTACCAACTTAAAAAACTTAAAATACTTACATTTACATAAGTTATTATAAGTAGGCCTACTTTTTAAAATAATTACAAATTTAAAAAAAAATTGTGTGTATATATATATATATATATATATATATATATATATATAAAACAATTATATGTTAAGAATTTTAAACTAATATAACTTCAAAACATACAAGCAAGTAGTAAATAATAAAGAGGAGCAGCGAAACATATTATAAGCAATAAACTTGCTTTCAGTGCTTTCAGTATTTAAGATTATCTGAACGTTTTCTTCCTGTAGATTGATTGTTACATCATAGACAGTGGGAGATCTAATAAGTTGCATTCAACCTTCAACCTTTACGAACTTTATGAAAGATTATTTTACAGAAGGTTTGAAAGGTGTATGTGTGTGAGGAACTGGAAGCAAGCAGAATACAGGTGTTTCTAAAGCACACTCATCTGAATAAAAACTAAGCTCAGAATCGATTCTGAAATTCTCTGAATCGATCCAGAATTGTTGGAGAGAGAATCGGGATGTATCAATGGATAGATTTTTTTCTCCCACCCCTACTATACACTCATTGGCTTGAAACCACCAAAAATCGATAGGAAAACTGTAAGGAACATGTACTATACTGTATGTCTCCTTATTCATCCAGGGAACTGTGCACACACAGTGGAAATTACACCTGAAATCACAACCAATGTAATCATCCATTGACACAAAAATGGACATCTGGGTGATACCTCAACAAATTCACATCAAATTTGGACTCTACAAGTTCAGAACACTGCCACACGAGCTTTGAGAAAGGCTTAGAAATGAAATAAGGCATTTTACGCAAGTAAACTTTCCTCCACGTGGACCTTCAAGCAGCCCAACCGGCAATCGACGCCTGACCTACACAACTCTTACCGTTATAATGCTAAATATTAATATTAATATTTAAGACCACAAATCACTACGTCACAAGCTCTTTTTAATACTTTTCATTGGTTAAATGTTTGCAAAACCCACAGACAGATGTAAAGGGTGACCAATAGTAATGATTTATGGGAAATAATAATAATAATAATAATAATAATAATAATAATAATAATAATGATAAAAATAAAATTGGCAAAATATGGAGATAAGCTACAAGGTTTCCACCAGAAAGTGACAATATAATCAAAATTTTTTTCTTGCAGATGGTATTGAAATTTGTCAGATGATAATGAAATTTACGTTTACAAAGTCAAAATCTGGCTAGTTTGTAATTGGCTCAAGGGCTAATCCAGCTTTGACATTTACAGCTATTGCTAACAGTAATCTGATGAATGTGTGATGTGATTTCCGCTGAACGTTTTAGAGGAATTTTGCTCCAAACTTATGTGACACATAAGTTTATGGTACTTATGGTATTTATTAATACTTTTATAGTTTTTTTTTTTTTTTTTTTTTTTTGTCATTGTGTGGAAAAGAGCAGCATGAACATTCTTCAAATTTCATCTTTTGCATTGTACTGAAGAAGTCATATAGGTTTGGATCGATATAAATTTGAGTAAATGACAATTAATAATTAATTTAACTGTGTATGGTTAAGGGTTCGGCTGTCAAAACAAGAACCACTAAATATAACCCTAAGCTCTCTTTAGAAATGAGCAATGTCACATTTACATTCACCATGAGACTTGCAACACCGCAGCAGAGCTTCTTACCTCTCATACATAGAGCGTGAGCTACAACTCTCTCTGGATGTGGCGGAAGGCCAACGCAGAACCTGTACAAACATTCTTTGACATGTAAATTCTAGTTCCCATGTCAACAGATCATCTTTGCAATGTGAGACACAGAGAGTCAGCTCTCTGAATTATGCATCACCTTGTATGATTAGCTCTCCCAGCTGCTCTCCAGGTAATTGAAAAAAAAATAAAAAAAATCTTTTGTTTATGGGAACAAAATTGATTAATTGTCTGGTTTGGCAATGTGGCAGAGTAATGCCGGGTTCAGACTACATGATATCAGCCTAAATTTGGCATGATCCCTTTGACGTAGAGTGTCGTGGCAATTAATAAATGACAATGGCTGTTGGGAAAACAAGAGTCAATCATTTTATCTTCCTTAGTGTATCATAATGAACGTCTATGATGATTCACGACAGAAAGAAAGATTAGCATGATTTTTTTTTTTTTTTTTTTGGCCCTCCACAACAGGTTCATTTGTGAAGTTGGCCAATAGGAGCACAGAAGCTCCATACACAGCTTTCAAACATGGTGAAACGAAAGAGAGAGATGATTGTATTGGTGCTGCTAGATGGAATTTTGCAATGGATGAAAAATTCATGGAGCTATGGCAACAATACCCCTGCCTTTATTATGTTTCCTTGAGGGACTATCACGACAAGTGAAAAAAGATAAATGCTGGTGAACGATAGCACAGACGCTTCAGCAACCCGAAGAGTGCTGGAATTAGCATTAAAGGGTTAGTTCACCCAAAAATGAAAATTCTGTCATTTATTACTCACCCTCATGCCGTTCCACACCCATAAGACCTTCGTTAATCTTCAGAACACAAATTAAGATATTTTAGTTGAAATCCGATGGCTCTGTGAGGTCTCCATAGGGAGCAATGGACACTTCCTCTCTCAAGATCCATAAAGGTACTAAAAACATATTTAAATCGGTTCATGTGAGTACAGTGGTTCAATATTAATATTATAAAGTGACGAGAATATATTTTTGGTGCGGCAAAAAAACAAAATAACGACTTATTTAGTGATGGCCTATTTCAAAACAATGCTTCATGAAGCATCAGAGCATAAATGAATCAGTGTGTCGAATCATGATTCAGATCGTGTGTCAAACCATAGACATTATAATAAACACTAGACACCCTATTGGCCGCTGGACCGTACGTCAACAGCGCCGCCATGTTGTGCGGGGCAACGTTCCCATAACGGTCATAACTGAAATTGAGAAAAATGCCTGCTTCGTGTGCTGCTTGGGGCTGTACAAATCACTGCACAATGAAAACCGGTCTCGGGGAATAACCTTTCACAGGTAAGACTGAACATTTGTTTCTGGTTGTATTTGGTCATTATATAATTGATAGCTAATAAATAGCTAGCGGTGTCACTAGTTAGCTGTGAAAGTTGAGACGTGAGTTTACATGATTTCTAATATAGTTTTAGCTTATGTTATTTTATAAACTAAAGTTTAAATATGCATCTCTATTTTATTACAACCGACTTTTATGACAAGTACTCGTTATGGCTAGGTGACTGATATTTTGTTAATCTTAATCTAACCCTTACTGTAACGTTAGTTAGTTGGCTAGCTTTTCACATATTTAAGGTTTCACAAAGACAACGAGTTGAGGAGACAGTGGGAAGTAGCTAGAAGGGAAGTTTCCCGACTCATCTACATTAATTAAAAGTTTGCCATTAAATGGTGATTTATTTATATTTTTATTTATTTTTCAGCCCATTGCAACCAGGGCTACACAAGCCTCAATGAAAGCTGAGGAGAGCTGTCAGTGGACTGTTCTCACCATTTCCAAGAGACTGATGGAAAATATATAGCCTTTTGTTGTTGTTATTATTATTATACCAATACTATATTATTATTGTACTAGTCACTATTTAATTTACTATTTTTATTATTGTCTATATTATTCTGCAATTGATATTACATTGTATTTGTGATTATTATTATTATACCAATACTATTAATATCAATCTATTATAGTTATGATGTTATATTATTGTCTATATTCTGTAAATGATATTACATATTCTATTGCTATTATTATAGTATTATTATACTATATGCTATTATCAATATATTATTATGATATTATATTATTGTACTTTTTATACTATTTTATAAATGTTCTGTTCATTACTATTTTATTTGCTGTATACTGTTTGTTTATTGACAATACTATATACTTTATTATTGACTATAGTATTATATTATATACTACATAAACTATTTCTTATAGTGTATAACAAACTATTTATTATTCTCAATTTCTTTATTTGCATTGCACTGTAGTTGTACCATCATATGTATTACCATAAAGGATCCATCAGTTATCTTTGTTGTTGTATGTTTTTGGAGTATCTTTCTGTAAATATCTGTATCATTTTAGTGCTATAAAAAATACAGAAAGCAGCCTGTGTGATTTGTATTTGATGATTTGTTTAATTTTATCAATGGTGGTCAATTCTAAGCTCAAGACAAACTAAAATTGGGTTAAAGACAGAAAATCCCTTTTTACAATAAAAAAACTTTATTTAATTTAATGTGAAAATTAAATTATATCTCAGTATGGGCGTTTTCACAACTCTTATGCAAGAATAAAGCAGTCAAATACACGACAAGCCTGAGCTTTGACTATTTCTTAATAAAAAAATAAAAAATTATGTGTAACTGTAGAGATCTTAAGTAACTAGAACTTTTTGTACACCACGTACATTATAAACCACTGAAATTGGTTGATAAATGTAAATGTTATTTTTGTTTTTATCCAGAAAAAACACAGCTCGTCCGTTTACTTGTGTTTGTTAACAGTGCAGTCTTGCCCCGCACAATATGGCGGACTCATTGAGTATCGCAGCAACAATCTTTTATTTTATGAAGTGGATGAATTCACAGGTTGTTAATCCAACAGATCCGATTTTCTGTGCGGCGCAATCTAACATGGCGGCGCCCATTGCGCATATGGCTCAACTAACATGATCGTTATAAAGGTGTTTAAACAGCAAAACACATCCACTTGCACATATTTGGCAATCGTAATATTAGATATTTCATGCTATAGTTAACAAATTTGTGAATATTTTGAATAAAAAAGGAAGAATTAAATAAAAGGAGATCATCAGTCTTACAGCGCTGTGGTGTCACGTAACAAGCAATGACACGTCACCATGGAAACCATAAAGCAATACGTTCTAAATAACGGTCGCCTTAAAACACTCACGCTGGGGGGTCAGCCAGAATATTTTAGACTTACGTGCGAAAGGGTTAAACTGCAACAATATGAATCCTGCAAGTTTTGTGTGTCTCAGTTTGAATTAATTTGGCAGATCACGTTTCGTTTACTACACATAACTTACATTGGTAAATTGTCATTTTGGCTATTCCCAAACTAGGTTGCTATACTGAGATGAGTGAAATCGACTGAAATACGTAATAAATACTGAAATAAAATGCGGGGGCAGGTTTTTTTTTCGTGGGTAAGAAGGATGGGTCGCTGCGGCCGTGCATTGATTACAGAGGACTGAACAACATCAAGGTAAAGAATACTTATCCTTTGCCGTTGATGTCTTCTGCCTTTGAACGGCTGCAGGGCGCGTCTCTTTTCACAAAATTAGACCTGCGCAACGCTTATCATTTGGTTCGCATTAGGGAGGGGGATGAGTGGAAGACAGCTTTTAACACCCCTAGAGGGCACTTTGAATACTTGGTTATGCCTTTCAGCCTTTCCAACTCGCCCGCCGTTTTCCAAGCTCTCGTTAATGACGTGTTGAGAGACATGGTTGATCAGTTCATTTATGTCTACCTGGACGACATATTGATATTTTCTTCTTCTCTCCAGGAACATGTGCAACACATCAGACAAGTGTTCCAGAGGCTGTTAGAGAATGGGCTTTTTGTCAAGGCGGAGAAGTGCATTTTTCATGCACAGTCAGTTCCATTTTTGGGTTATATCGTGTCGTCCGAGGGGGTGCGCATGGATCCTGACAAGGTTAAGGCTGTGGTGGATTGGTCAATCCCTGATTTCCGCAAGGCCCTGCAGAGGTTTTTGGGATTCGCCAATTTTTACCAGCATTTTATTCGCAATTTCAGCCAACTAGCCGCTCCTCTGGCGTTCAGGTGGTCTAATGCAGCTGATGCTCCCAGCGCGCCGCCGCGGACGATAAGATGTATCCTTGCGCGTTTTTCTCCCACCGTTTATCCGCTGCCGAACACAATTACGACATTGGTAACGGAGCTGCTGGCGGTCAAATTAGCTTTGGAAGAGTGGCGTCACTGGTTGGAGGGTTTGAGGGTACCTTTCATCGTCTGGACTGATCATAAGAACTTAGAGTACATCAGACCCGCTAAACGACTAAACTCTAGGCAGACTCGTTTTTGATCGTTCCGAGCGCCCGTCCACTCCCGAGTATATTTTACCTGAGAGACTCATTGTCTCTTCACTCACATGGGAGGTCGAGATGAAGGTCCTTAGAAGGGCCTTAGAAGGGTTAATGCCTCAGCCCGGGTGCCCGCCAAGTCGATTATTTGTGCCAGAGAGGTTACGTTCAGACGTTATCCGATGGGGCCATAATTCCAATCTGGCTTGTCATCCAGGGATTAGTCGTACCAGTTTTTTGGTTAAGCAACGATTCTGGTGGCCCTGCATGGCTCGCGACGTTCGCAATTTTTTTTGGCTTCCTCGGTCTGCGCTCGTGGTAAGACTTCCAATCCAATTTTGTCAATTACTGGGAGCGACTGTTAGTTTGTCGTCTGGGTTCCATCCCCAGAGTGATGGGCAAGCTGAGAGAGCCAACCAGGATTTGGAGAGAACGTTGCGATGTCGGGTAGCTCAGAATCCTTCCTCCTAGAGTCAGCAGCTTCCTTGGAGTACGCGCACAACTCGTTACCAGTGTCAGCTACGGGCCTGTTGCCTTTTCACTGTAGTCTAGGTTACCAGCCACCAATCTTTCCTAGTCTGGAATCTGAAGTTGCGGTCCCCTCCGCTCACGCCTTCGTCCAGAGGTGTCGTCACACGCGGAGAAGAGCCCGGGAGACTTTTCTTCAGGTGGGAGCATGCACCAAGGCCCAGGCCGATCGCCACCGGCTGAAGCCTCCCATATACGTCGTCGGTCAAAAAGTGTGGCTTTCTTCCAAGAACATTCCGCTCCGCTCCATATGTAATAAGTTGGCACCCAAATTCATTGGCCCGTTTACTGTCACCAAGATTCTTAGTCCGGTGACAGTCTGCTCAAATTCCCTTCAGCGTACCGTAGAATTCATCCCGTGTTTCACGTATCTAAAATTAAACCGGTTTTTCATTCTAACATTAATCCGCCGGTTTCTCACTGGAAGTTTACAGAATTCCTTCTTTACAGAAGAAGAAAAAGAAGAAGAAGAAGAAGAAGAAGAAGAAGAAGAAAGATTAACCACAAAGGTAATCATTATAATATAATTTGAATATTTACCATGTGATATAAATAAATATTTATGTCATGTTTTAAAGGCTTCTTGGTAATTTGATTGGGGTGACCCTTACGTATTTCCAGCCAATTACAGGGTCTGTTTACTCCAGTAATAAAATGAGCAGTCAAAGCTGAGCTGAAGCAGCAGAGAGAGATCTTGTGTCTTTGATTGAAGGTTACAGTCATCCACCACAGCACTCATCTTAGATCACAGATCACACTGGCTGTGTCATGTTATATCTAATATCTAGTCATAAGTGTGATCACAGTATAAATTATGTTCTCTCCATCTGATTTAAGCATGTTTACAGTTTTCAGTGTTGGTTACAATCTTAAAGGGTTAGTTCACCCAAAAATGAAATTTTTGTCATTAAGTACTCACACTCTTATCATTCTAAACCCGTAAGACCTTTGTTTGTCTTCAGAACACAAATTAAGATATTTTTGATGAAATCCGAGGGTATCTGATCCACAAATAGGCAGCAACAACATTGCACCTTTTGAGGTATAGAAAGGTACTAAAGACATTGTTAAAACTATCGACGTGACTACAGTGGTTAAACCTTAATATTATGAAGTGATGAGAATACTATTTGTGCACAAAAAAAAAGTATTGTATAAGTATTTTTTACTTATTTACAAAGTAAAAAAGTATATAGTATTGTGTGAGGGATTAAGCCATTTGAATCATATTTTAAAATTGTCAGTTTTGGTGTCCCACTTCAGCATTTACAATAATGTTACTGTAATATTTAAAATACGTAATGAAAAATACAACAAAATCATGCGAAAACACATTTAAAAGTATTTGAAATCCTCAGAAGCAAGGTCAGAGAATGAACATGTTAAACTATAGTGTGTAATGTTGCTGTTTGAGCATGAAAAACATCTGCAAAGTTACAAAGCACAAAGTCACCCAAAAGGGAGTTATTCTCTATATCAGTGTGTACTGTTTCTGAACTCCCTGAAACGCCTCAATTGTAGTCTTGAGTTTTCTTCCGGGAATGAACATGTCACAATATCTCTTGTTTAAATAATTCCCACCCAAGGCATATGCAAAATAAAGGGGTGAGGTCTGGTTGAGTTAGTTAGTAGTGTGTTGAAAATTGCAGTTATGGTAAGAGGCGTGACATTTCCCAAACACACTCGAATCATGTGACCAATCACAACACACTGGTCCAGCCAACCAATCAGACCACATTGTGCTTTTGCGAAGGATGGGCTTCATAGAGAAATAGGGCTGGATTTCCTAAAAGCATTGTTAGCCAATTATGGTCTCAAGTTTAGTTGAATTGTTCTGATAACAACGGAACTTGTAACCAAAGTTGACATCTCGGGTTACTTGACTGTAACCCTGTTCCCTGAAAAAGTGGGAACGAGATGCTGCGCTATGACCTATGGGAAAACATCTTTGTTTCACAGGTTGTGAAGTATGTGTGGCAAACAAGGCAAGGAACTTGGCTTTATATAACCTCTGATAATGTCATCATTGGAATGCGTGCTCGTGAGAGGCTATAAATAGATGTGAAACAGGTGCGTCTTCAGGCATCATGAAGAGATGTATGGACACGCCCCCATTCCCGCTTTTTGAAGGAACAGGGTTGCAGTCAAGTAACCTGAGACACTCCCTTTCACTCTCAATACTGCGTTATGTGCTATGGGAATGAGAATACCAATGCTGCCACACTGAAAGTGTCTGGACCACTCAGTGTTGTGTAGTGTGTGCTCACAAGTACGAGAAAGGTCTCAGACATGAGCTTGAGATGTTGACTCAAGGACATGTGAGCCTGAAAAATCATGAACATACAAACTATAAAATCTGATGAATGTGTGCAGAGAGGACCAGCCTGCTATATCACATACTTGTTGCAAGGGGGCTTGTCAAAGCCTTGCAGGAATGAGGTAGTATGAACCCTAACTCCTAGAGGTGAAGCTTGACCACATACCTTGTAAGATAGGGCAATGGCATCCCTCATCCAGTGTGACATTGTTTACTCAGTGGCGGCCGCCCCCTGGCTACAACCCCCATAGCAAATAAAGAATTGCTCTGACATACGCCACTGGCTAGTGCGGTGGATGTAAGTCTGAAGAGCACGACTGGACACAGTCGGTGAAGTTTCCCCTGCTCCAGCATAGTGAAAGGCGGAGGACAGGAGATGCACTGATGAGAATGGAACTTTAGGTAGATAATCAGGGTGAGGGTGCAAAATAGCTTTGACCATACCAGGGGCAAAGTCTAAGTAGGATGGTGACATCGACAGAGCCTGCAAATCCGCCTTTTTTCTTTAGTGAAGTAATGGCCATGAGAAAAAACATCTTCAGGGTAAGAAGCTTCTCAGGCGCTGACTCAAGTGGTTCAAAGGGATTCTTGACCAGCCCCTCAAGGACCACAAAATAATATTTGCTCTAAAAGAAGTTCTCAGCCACTTGGCCCCACGGATGAAGCAGATGATCAGAGGGTGCATCCCGACTTGCACCCCGTCAATCAGGGCATGGCCAGCCGATATGGTGGCCACAAAAACCAAAACCACAAAAAAAAAAAAAAAAAAAAAAAGTAGTGGGGCGTGACCCTGCTAATAACTTTTCCTGCAGAAACTCCAGGACTGAAACAACCTGGCAGTGAAATGGGTCTGCACGGCATGCAGTACACAACCTTTCAAAGACACACCATTTAGTAACATAGATTCTTCTTGTGGAGGAAGCCCTAGCACTGAGAATAATCTGTACAATGTCAGATGGAAGCCCAGCATCCCTAAGTTGGTCCCCCTCAGGGGCCAAGCATGAAGGTTCCACCTTGGACCGGGGATGAAATATTGTCCCCTGTGCCTGAGACAGAAGGTCCCTCCTGTTCGTTATCATCCAGGGCAAGTCACACAGAACCAAACTCTGGTCGGCCAACGAGGCACTATCGATAAGAGGCAAGAGCCTTGATGACAGACCTTGGCCAGGACTCTGGGGAGCAGAATGATCAGTGGAAACGCATATTGACACAGCCTGGGCCACGTATGCACCATTGCATCCAGACCCAAGGGAGTTGGGTGACTCAGAGAGAAGTAGAGGGGACATTGTGCTGTCTCTTGAGATAAGAGGTCCACTGCATAGATTGTCAGAGTCAATTGACAATTGAGAAGAGGTCCACTGCCGCATAGAATCTCAAATCTGTTTGACTATCTTGGGGTGGAGTTTCCATTCCCCATGTGTCACAGCCTGTCTGGATAATACATCTGCTCCCACATTCAAATGACCAGGGATGTAAATCACCCTGAGGGACAGGAGCTTGTCCTGAGCCCAAAGCAGAACCTGCTGTGCAAGCTTGTTCAGATGGCGCGTGTGCAGTCTGCCCTGAACTACATTGTCCTCTGGGCAGGAGAGAGAATGCTTTTCTTGATGTCGAGTCTCAACCTCAGAGATACAAGATGAGCAAGGACAACATCCCAATGTCGAAACACAAATGAGGCTAGGCCAGGATCAGCCAGTTGTCTATGTAATTCAAAATGCAGATGCACAGCCCGAGCTGCATCCATGCATTTTGTGTATGTGTGGGGTAACAAGGCTAGGCCAAAAGGAAGAACCCGATATTGGTAAGCTTCACACCCAAAAGCGAACAGCAGGAATGTCCTGTGTTGTAGCAGAATTACTACATGAAAATATGCATCCTTGAGATCAACTGTGACAAATCAATCTTTGTGTTGGATTTGCAACACAATCATCTTGATCATTAGCATCTTGAACTTGTATTTTCGGACTGAACGGTTAAGACCACAAATATCTAAAATCGGACGCAGCCTCCCATCTTTCTTGGGAACCAGAAAGTACGAATCAAATTTATGCAGTTTTGCTGATAAGGAGAACATATCTTTTAGGAAGTTTATAGGCTATATTTTTTAGTGGAAACAGATAGGCCTACTTATTTATTGCAGTGTAAATACAATTGTCTTTCTCGGCGCATCACTGAAGTATTTTAACACTCTGAGGTCTGAAGGTATTGCCGGCGATACCACCGTGGTTTTTTTCTTATCAGTGTGAAAGAGACTCAAAATACTCCGTCAATGTTGCACATACAATTAAGAGTTATACACCATTTTAATCTGTGGAATATCTTCTTTCATTTGTGTACACTCAGAGTAAAAACAAAATGTTGTGCTTTTTGTAAAATAAAGAAAACTAACATGATGCGTGATCTCTCGTCTCCCTCTGAACGAACTCCAATCTGATAGTTCTTAGAAAATGAACTGTAACTTAGTGAATACTAATGACAAAAAAATTACACTTATGTCTAAAAAAACGTTAAGATGTCAGGTTTTAAAACATATAAGTCAAATCGAAAACAAACCTTCTGTGTTTATGTAATCTGTATGAAAAGAGAGCCATGTCAGAAGTCCGTGATTCAGCTCATTATCCGCTAATGCGGCCACGCCCACGGAGCGAGCGCTATTCAGACGCAAATTCAGTCAATACATGCATACATCATCTCAATCGTGTATTTATTGTCTTGAAAAGTGTTTTGAATAGCCATATTTAGCGATCTCTTGCCTCTGTTAGTTCCTTGATTGTCACATGATTTGCCTCTTCTTTTACTGAGGCATTTGTGGACAAAAGGGGCAGAGCGCCCTCCGGCTGAAGTATGAATTAAAAACACAGCATCCAGCACTCATAATGATGACAATAAATATAGAATAATACATATTACTCCTCTGTATAGAAAATTGATATAAACATATGAGAATCCATCAATATTTCTCCAAATGTGTATGCTTTTAAGCATATTAAGAAATTATGGTCAATATAAGATTTTAAGAGTCAAAATGTGAAGCTTGAGTCTTAGATCTTTTTATTGATGTATAGTTTGTCAACTGCACATCAACATTTAGGCTCTATAATATAACAAATATAGTAGCCTATATGAAATGCCCTAGAGGTAGGAATGTTCAGACGCGTTGCATCACAGAAATACATTATATTTTAAAGTATATTAAAATAGAAAACCATTATTTGGTTAGAGACTTGAGACTTCTTTTAAAAACATTATAATGGCAATGTGTTCAATCTTTTGACTGGTAGTGTAATTTAACATAGGCCTATACACAATTTTCTTCATATCATGTGCAATAATGCGTGCATGCATGAGATCACAAAAATCATGTTTTTTTCTTGTCCTGAGTGGACTTTAATCCTGTTATCAGCATGATCACAGAGGGTTTTTTCACAGCCTACCTGACTGAAAGGCCTCATTAATATGCAAGTCATTTCAGGTCATTATTATTCAATTCTTTTGTCTTCTCAGGTGAGAATCACCCATTATACATGAGGATTCACGCCCCCATGTATACTGTGTTTCTTGACCAAAAGTGTCTTAGAAAATTTAAATCTCTCTATTGTTTTATATGAAGGAGTAGGCAGCATAATTTTTACATAATTCTGAAGCAAAAACTCTAGTCTACAACCTCCAATACCCAGAAGTCTTATGAACACAGATTTAATATACTTTTTTTGGCCTTATTTCAGTGACTTAAGTTTTTGTTTTTTCAATAACCACGCATAAACATTATTCCTTCAAAAATACAAACATGTACGTACATGTTCCTCACATATTATTGTAGCCTAGTTTGTGCTGAATACAGTGTAATGACACTTTTGTCATTTATATGTTTATGAACAACTGAAAAAAGCACAAATGTCAGGGCATGTCAAAACTTCTCCAAGCCCCAAATCAGCCTCAGACTCCAGAGGGTTAAAAAGGAAATGTGCAAATCTTACAGTTTTCCTCAAATTATATTCTTCATATACAGTGGTAATTGTTTGAGGATCCTTCACATGACATCAACACCTCCTGCAGCTGCGGTTTAACTGTAAGATATTATCATAGGAACTATTCAAACTGGACCAAAACTATTCAAACGGATCATTCGACCACTGAATCCAGCAGTGTCTTCCATAATATCGAAGTTAAGTGTGCATTGATCGTCGTTCTCGCTAAAATATTTTGTTATAACATCTGCAGTTTAGTTTAAAGAGGAATTATTGTGCTCCTTGCGCTCCTCACTGTCATTAAAGCAGCGTGTCACAGGAAAAGTGATCGAAAATGGCACATCTACTATCTAAATTCATATCACGTTTGATTAACTTCTCCATAATGACTGCGTAATTTCAGTGCTTATCACCATTACTGAAACTGTAATATTGGTGTAAACGTGTATATCAAAATGAAATATATGTTTTTTTATAAATCTCAACTTATGCGTAGAAACTGGCGTATGCACTTTCAGGGCCTGTTCTGTGCGTAAGCAAAGTTTTATAAATGAGGCCCCTGGTCCTCTCTCCTCCTTCACTGTCGTCGCTCCTCATTTTATGCTTCCGGAGCTCCTCCGTGAGATACAAGACCGGTGCAACGCGCAGCTGACGCTCATTATTACTCGCGCCACCAGCCTCGCGCCATTCTCTCATGGCTCTTGTAACGCCCTGCTTGTCACAGGAACATATTCTATGGCCCCTTTGCCCAGAAGAGATTGTAGCTCTTGTGACAGCAAATGCACCTGCTCAGGTTTTACGGTAATGGAGACCATGGCGTTGAAGCGCGGAGGGTGGTGCATAAACTGTATTCTGATACCTTTTTCTTCTGTCTTTAGAGCCCAAGGAGAGATACCTGGCAGTAGCTTTCACGCTGCCAACTTCTCTGAAAGGGGTACAAGGAAGCAACAGAACATTCAACATTTTGCTGAAAACCACTGCCCCCAACCGCTGTTAGAGTGGTTTCGTGAGGGTGTCTGGAAGGAGCTGGTCGATGTATTTTTACATGCCCCATCCAGAGGGGGCACAGCCCCATGTACCTGTGGGCAAAAACCTCAGTACTTTTCATTTTTGAAATAATAGTCCTAAGGTCAGGTCTCTTCTAAGGCTGTTGAGCATGTCCCTAGGCTTTAAGAGGGGTAGTGCAACTCACCATGCTTTTGGGCCTCTCTCTGGTTATGAGAAGGACCAGGTTGGGGCTGGGTGGCTGATAGCCCCTTCCCATGAGTACGGCGGAACCTGTTGACGACTGTATTAACCGAGTCGCCAAACAGCCGGAAGGTGAGATGGGGGCATCAAGCAGAAATATTCTGTCTCTGTCTTTGATGCCGTAAGATTCAGACACAGATGCCTCTCTGTGGCGACCATATTACCCATGGAATGGCCGATGGCACTGGCTGTTTGCTTGGCCGTTCGCACAAAGAGACATATTTGTGACCCGACAATGTTCAGAGAAAGTTTCTTCGATGATCGTCCCGCACATACTCATGTCCTTTAACAGGTCAGCCTGGTACACCTCGTCTGATTTATTTCGACATGACGTTCTGCTTTCTTTTTTCATTTCTTCACACTGACAACTGGAACTGGTCTCTGAAGACAAAGAAACCTGAAGGCGCACCTGTTTCACGTCTTTTCATAGCCTCTCATGCACATTCCAATGATGTCATTGTCAGAGGTTATTTAAAGCCAAGTTCCTTGGCGTGTTTGCCACACATAGCCTACTTCACAACCAGTCAAACAAAGATTTTTTCCATAGTGCATAGCACAGCATTGAGAGTAGATTTTAAAAGGGAACACACAGTGTTACTGACAGACTGAGAAGAGAGGTGCTGCAATGTAAAACGTGAAAAATTATGTTTTTTGAACATTCAAGCATGAAATTCTGATTAAAAAAAAAATGCATTTCAATGACATCAACCAATACCCTCAAACATCACAACATTTTTTTTTTTTTATATGAATTTTAAGATGTTAAATAATGCTCATATTTGTTCTTTAAATGGGAAAAAATGCACACATTTGAATCCAATTGACCACAAATTATGTTGTCAAAAGAAACTCAGATGCAATCTCAAGAGCACTAACTAATTAAGTATCTTACAAAGGTCTAACTTGAACAATGTCATTTTCACAAAGTTAAATCAGCGTTATTAATAACAACTTTCAAGTTTTTGAAAAGATGTTCATATACAGATACAGTATTTATCTAGACTTATATCCTCCACATTTCTTAAACTATTCTGCCATGAATCCTATAATTCACAGTAGAGTTGTCAGAAAAAATAGAAAAAGACACCAGATACCAGTCTTTTTACATTATTGGTAGTACAGCATTGACACACTGAATTTTTTTGGCATTAAGTAATGAAACATTATTTCATTATGTCACTAGGGGTTGGAACTCCATGGCATTTCTATTTTTAGCTCATATAAATGAAGTTCTCCCTGGACTATGCAGTGGTCCAGTCAAGGTGCCTTTGTTTTGCAGACCAGTCTGGTTTGCATTTACCTCCAAAGTGGCCTCGCCACTACAGAAGATTATTTTGATTTATGATGTTCCAGACATATATTACCATGGAAAGTCTGACATTTATTTTTGCAGGGGAAGTCTGACCACATTGCATTTATTAGGGTCTTTCCAGACCCTCACTTTCACTTGACTCATTTAAAGTTGATAAAATTGGAAAAAGAACAGCATATTTCAAATCATTTTTGTAGGTTTACAGAGATGAAGGTGGCTATAGGTACTGACCTAGAGAGCATTTTTGGGCATCATAGGAGCATTGAGACCATTTAATCAAATGCTCATTAGTAAGTTTCTAGGAACAGCTATAGAAGCAATGTGTTTTAAAATATATGTTCTCAGGTTGTGCAAAGCATCTAGGCCTTTTTCAAGAACTTCCATAATGAACCAGTGGGCAGTAATTTTAGTAACACTATTTTAAAGTATTCTTGTTATACATGTTACATGTACTTACTATAGTATTAACAGTAAATTATTCATAATTACAAGCTACTAACCCTAAAACCTAACCCAGTAGTAAGTGTGTTGCTAGTTAATATTAATGAGTGCATATTTGTATGGTTACGCTGTAACAATTACACTTAAAATAAAGTGCACAATATTCTTTATAATTTGATTCTTCCAATATCTATGTCAATTGACTGACAGTTGTAATGCAGGTTATTAGTTACCAAAAAAAAAGAAAAAAAAAAAAAAAAAAAAGATTTTAAATTAGTTACATGATGTGTCAATGTATTAATCAAGTTAAATGCAATTAATCTGTAATGTTGTCAAGCTCATAAACAAGGGTGAGCTGAATCCAAAGTAGAGTAAGATTTAATAAAATCAGACTTAAAATAATCCAAATAATAACAAAAACACCAGGGAACACCAGTAGCAAAGCTGAACAGCAGGAGCAGAACTGAGAACACCAAACAAACAGCCATTCAAGGAAAAAACATGACAAAGAACCAGGGGCGGGAAAAAAAAAAAAAAAAAAAAAAAAAGTTGGGGGGCAAACCCAGGGAACATAAAACAGAACGGAGTGGATTCCAGATGTTCCAAACAAAAATACAAAACACAACCAGGTGTCCAGGAGCAGAGGCAGACAAGGGGTACACACCACCAAGGCGGATCAAGCGGAGCTGAAGACTACCAAGGAGGAGCAGAAGACTATGGTGGAGACGGTGGAGCTGGAGATGACGGTGGAGCCAATGAAGCTGAAGAAGATGGTGGAGCCTGCGGTGCTGGAGTCCCAGCAGGGCCGGCGGAGCTGGTGACAATGCTGGGGCAGAGGACCACTGAGGGTGAGGAGGCCATGGTAGTACAGAGACAGGGGGCCCATAAAATCTGAAGATGACCTCCCTGACTGTGGCAGAGAGCACAGAGAAATCAGTGACGGCCTTTGAGGTAGCAACAGAGCCATCAGGGGGAACAGAGAGTTAATTCAGGGCAGGCATTGAGTTCAGAGTCTGCCTCCGTGGCCATGAAGGGACAGGCAGAGGGTTCAGAAACGGCCTCCTTGGCAATGACAGGACAGGCAGAGAGTTCAGTAATGCCTCTGAGGTTGTAACAGAGCTGACAGGGAGCACATAGAAACAGCCTCCATGGCTGTGAAAAGAAGCACAGAGGGTTCAAAGATGGACACCTTAGCCATAGGACAGGCAGAGGGTTCAGAGACGGCCTTCTTGGATATGAAGGGACAAGCAGAGGGTTCAGAGACTGCCTCCTTGGCTGTGACAGGACAGTCAGAGAGTTCACAGACAGCCTCCTTTGCTGTAACTAGGCAGACAGAGGGTTCAAGAGCAGACATCTCTGCTTTGGGAAGAGATGTAGCAGGCACCACCACCTCAAGAAGAGCTGTAGATGTGTGTGCAGCCCAAACACACCAGTGGGCTTAGAAGCACTGAGACCACCGGACTTGGGACCACTGGACATAGAAGCACTAAGACCACTATATTTGGGATCACTGAACTTAGTAGTGCTGAGACTATGGAACTTGGGACCACCGGACTTAGAACCATCGTACTTGGAAACGTTGCAACTGTGGTGGGCCAAGCTCCAGAAGCGGTCTGGGAGGTCCAGGAGGTCAGTAAGATAAGCAATGTCCAAAAAGTCTCTAGTGTGCTCCTCGGATGAATGTGTGCTTTGACAGAACCTAAATAATCTGATTGATCCATGTGGTCTGGAGTTCTGTAATACAGCTTTTTCAGAAACAAGGGAGAGTTGATCCAAGTGCAATCAAATAGTCAAAAACACATTTGTATATCTAAAACTTTAAAAAAATCATTGCATATGTACACAGTATATCAAGGGCCAGTCTATAAAGACACACAACATGGAGTTAGAAGCACAAAACCTGGACCTCTTCATGAAGAGAAGTAATTTTGATGTGGTTCCATGTGTCATCTTTTACTTTATTTCCAGCATCCAGATTGGTTTACATTTGAAAGCCGCAGAATTTCTTCAACCACGATGTATGTAGGTTTTTAATCATGGTGGGGAAACTGTAATGGTACTTGCAGACACCTCATGGGACTCATTATGTCTGACGTTTGCTTTGCACGGTCACAAAACGCTCCAAGGAATATCAGGCCGTGTTACAGGAACAAGACTGAAAACACTGTTCTCCTTTGATGTACCAGTATTACATAAACACTACTAAACAAATCTAAATGCTTAAAGGAGACTAAGATAGAGTGGCCAGCCTTCACTTTAAAATAAATAAATAAATAAATAAATGAGGGCAACAGTTTTATTTATTTATTTTGTCTATAAAAAAAAAAAAAAAAAAAAAAAAAAAAAAAAAGGTCAAACAATGCAGCCATATTAATTTTGCTCCAATTTATATGGGGTACTGGGTAAATGTGACCGAACACATTTTATTTATTTATTTATTTATTTATTTTTGGAACTAAATGCATTAATCTAACTCACCTGCTATGCTTGTTGGTTTATCTTCCTAAAAAACATGTCTGGGATTACATGAAGAGAGAGAGAACTGTGAAAGACTAAATCCATAAAATCTATGGCAACATCTCCAAGATGGAGAATACCTACAAAACTACAGTACTATGAAAAACTGCTGTAAATTGAGGATGTTTTCATAAATAATGTCATAAATAGATCAAATCAATATTTGGTATTTTGGCCTAGATAAATTTGCACAATTTTAAACGCATTCAAATTCACATAGTCTATATTGTAATATGTACACATTGTATTTATTGCTAAATGCCCAAGACTATTAAGTTAAAGAAACATCCATATTGGAGCAACCAGGGATAAACTGTCTTACTCAAGGGAATAATGTTTAGGAATAATGTCAGCTCCAACATCGAACCATCTGCAAGCTGTTTGTTACCAGTCCAGGTCTTTAACCACCTTTTTGCACAGTAGCAAAAGTAATTTAGCGTGTGTGTTTTTGTGTAGTAACAGTACTACATCATTAAGGTCTTACATATGTTATTGTGTATTATTAAAAAAAACATTATGTACAGACATTAAATGACTTGCCAAGCACTATAAAATCATTTCACTGCAGAGAAATAATGAGTGGAGGCCACTGTCACGATCCTGTTAGTGATCATATCACCAAATATCACCAAATGTATACAAGTGCAAATAATCACACTTTTTTCAGAGAGGTTTTCTGCATGACTGCACAAAAATAGCAGACTCCGGAGTTGATGGACATTCAGAAAGACAACTTACAAATCATCTGAAATAGGCTTAGACAAGCACAGCTGGTCGCCAATTCATTCTTGCCTTTTGAATATTTAACAAATAATCCCATTTGCAAATATTCACAACACAGATAACATTAACACATTCAGGCATGAGAGGATTTTCATATGCAATATGTGATTTTAACTAATAGGACTCAGTAGGATATTATTATAGTAATAAGTCTAAATATGCAAGTGACAAAAGTGTTGTCATGGTGCAAACACGTAGAGGAGACAGACCAACCAACAGAATGACTGACAGATATTTTATGGATTGTACAAACAATTCTGGGAGGTGTATTGTACAAAAATGCAATGAGTTATTGATATTTATGATAATTAACAACACTAGAATTACTACAAAATTATGGTTGGTGGGAGGCACGCTAATAAAAATGATTTTGTATTTCATAAAAAATGCTGAATATTTTAAAGAGGACCTATTATGCTTTTTTATATGTTCATTCCAAAGGGAGTTATTCTCTATATCTATATGTTTCTGATATCCCTGAAATGCTTTATTTGTATTCTTTTTTCTTCCGGGAACAAACACGTCACAGTATTTCTCATTTAAATAATTCCCACCCAAGGAATATGCAAAATAAAGGGGCAAGGCCTGGTTAAGTTAGTTAGTAGTGTGTTGATATTTCCCAAACACACACAAAGCAGTTGACCAATCACAACATACTGGTCCAGCCGACCAATCAGAGTGCATTGTGCTTTTCAGAAGGAGGGGCTTCATAGAGACAGAAACTAAACAGAGCATTACTGACAGAATGGGAAGAGAGGTGCTGCAACAATGTAAAATATATGAATAAATAATGTTTTGTTGTTGTTGTTGTTGTTTTTTTTTTTTGTGCTTTACTTTTAATAACGGCTAAATTCAACAGTGTAGTGATGGGCGATTTCAAAACACTGCTTCATAAATCTTCGAAGCTTTACGAATCTTTTGTTTCAAATCAGTAGTTCGGAGCACGTATCAAACTGCCAAAATCACGCCCCCCAGAGGTGAATCATTGAAATTTTGAAATGTTTATCACGTAATGAAGCCTTGTTTACTAAAATCACGTGACTTTGGCTTTTGATAAGTGCACCAAAACAAAATATTTGTAAAGCTTCATGAAGCAGTGTTTTGAAATTGCCTATCACTATATTGTTGAATAAAGTCATTATTATTATTATTATTTTTTTTTTTTTTTTTGGGGGGGGGGGGGGTATTCTCGTCGCTTCATAACATTAAGGTTGAACCACTGTAGTCACATGAACTGTTTTAAATACGTCTTTAGTAGCTTTCTGCGAACTGAAAGTGTTAATTGTCTTGCTGGCAATGCAGGACTCACTGAGCCATCGGATTTTATGAAAAATATCTTAATTTGTGTTCCGAAGATGAACGAAGGTCTTATGGCTGTGGAACGACATGAGGGTGAGTAAATAATGACAGAATTTTAATTTTGGGGTGAACTAACCCTTTAAGTACTTTGTTACTTCTTTACACATACTTTTCTGCAGAGCTCCTTTTACTCCCTGTCCTTGAACCATAAGCTCCAGAAGAGAATAAAAATCACCTATTCAAGTAACACAGCACAAAAACCTGCTTTGAAAACATATAATAATTTTAATCTATTTGATTCATTTTGAACAGGAATGAAAAGAGATAACTCCATCCATCTCCACACAATACACAATAACTCCATTTTTAAGGTTATGTTAGTGAGGAATTTAATTTTTCTTTAGACATTTAAGTTTTTCAGGTAACACTGGGATGGATTTTTCAAAACGATATGCAGAGCTGTAGGTGCTACACTATTAGAAGAAAAGGTTCTATCAGGTTCTTCATATATAGAATCTTCATATATAGAATAGGGTTTCCCACCATGGCATCATTTTATTTTAATTAATTTCCTTTGAAAAAAAAAAAAAAAAAAAAAAAACAACATTTTATTTAACAGCGAATTTAACAGTCACTGTCACATTTGGTTATTGTAAAGCACAACAAAAAGAGTAAGGAACAAAAACGTTTTTTTTATAAATCACAACCACAAACAACTCATAGTTTGACTAATTTTACCAGACATTCTTCTTATTATTAGCTCTTCTTGTGTTTAGGAATAATATATCAACATTACTGTTAGTTTCTATTATTATAGTATTCTGAACACCTGTAAGTTATCTTTGAAGTGTAAATGTGAACGCTCATGTATTGATGTTTTAAGTTTAGTTATAGTAAATTTCTTTCTGGACTGGGGAAGAAGATTTGAGTTCTGAAAGTTACAGATATTTACAGATTTTTATAGTACATCACAGAACTCTTTTATCTTGAAAGATCAAGGGCAGTTTTATTCCTTGTGGCATGGATGCTATAAGAGATAACCTATATCATGTCTATAATTAATGTTTTAAGTTTTACATTGATATTCATGTGGGAAAGAAAATGGTCAAAACGAGGAGTATAGCCCATTATGGCAGATAAAATGTAAAATAAAAGTAAAATGCATCTGTGGTCTCAGCAAAACCTTCAAAGTAAGTTCTGTTACTGTATCATAATCACACACATCCCTTACTGTCAGATATATGCTAGGATTTAAATTGAATATTGAACACACACTTAATTAATAGGAATGGCACCACTCCTTCTTATTCCACAGTCAGATATGTGCTGCCTTTGTTTGTGTCTAAATAACTGCAGAAAAGGTCACAGAGCCCATAATTGCAGACTGAAAAAGCCTTCAGCTGTAAACTGCCGCTCATCTTGGATTATGCATTATTGTGTCAATGCCATTTGAACAGATACCAGGGCCTGAGGGAGAGATAGTGCTCTAATGCCTTGATATTGCAGCAGATTCAGTAATGGAAGTTTAAGACGAAACAAATAGGTTCATTTATTTATGTATTTTTTAATAAGACTTAGTATTAGGGTTTAAAAAAATGTCATGAAATTAATTAAATAATATAATTATAAACTAATCATATTTAAATGCAATTAATCACATATGAAATAAACATTCTGTGTATCTTATGTGAATGACTCCAACTGGATAAAGTGTGATTTGGTGAGTAGCGTAGCTGTGTTGCTAAATAATGGGCATTAACTATTACAATATTTACAATGTATGTATTTATGTATTTTTGTATTTACTATGTGGAGTGCATTCAAATCAGCTAGCCGTGAATTATCCCACTTATACCATTTGACAGCACTGACAAGATAAAGCTGTCAATGTTGTTTGCAGCACTAAATTTAAGTGGAAGGGTTAAATTATGGTTATTTTTGTCAGCCAAGACTCATTAGAAATAGCATTCTGTCTCTGAGAGAGAGAAAGAGAGAGATGAGAGATATACCTGCGTCTGTGCAGCATTTCTCTACTAGCAATGAAACTGTGAGCATAATTACTTCAAAAACAGTGACGTTACCACCTCCTTGCCGAGTAATATAATGTAGTGATTCAGTAGCTAATTGATTGATAAAAATCACATAGAAGCATTGACAAGTTTCTGTGCTCTTGAATGCTGATGTCCAACATTTTTGTGTGAGTGACTTATGTGTCTGTGTGCTTGCTCAAATAAAAGCAGCACGTTAATACAGAATGATGATTAAACTGACTTGGAACTATCTGTGAATTAAACGGTTCTAATGCACACCTTCAAGCCAATCAGAATTGAGTATTCAGACAGACCATGGTATAATAAAAGAGATGAACTTTCTTATCTAGAATTTGAAATGTGATTCATTTGATTTATAGATGTAGTAGCTATATCTGCTGTCCATGGTACTGAAATATGTAAATGTAATTGAATATTGTATGCGACTGCAGATACATTATCATTCTGACAGTTTACAGGCATAGATAAAACTACACTGCATTTTCACACCAGCCAAAATCAACTGAACACAGTAAGTAAACAATATTGTGTTTTTCACAGGAACCAGGTGTGCTTACATTTGGAAAATCTATGAACGAATCCAAATGTGAAAATAGGGAGAATCCCTACAGCTCTACTTTAAAGTAGTTATTATTTATTGCATTATTTATAACACTGATTCCCAACCAGGAGCATGTGTACCACAGGTAGTATTTAAGCAAATTTGAGGAGGTACTTTGGTAATGCTTTATTTCAATGGTCTACATTAGACATTCTACTAACTATGTAAATACATGTCAACTAGCAGTCATGAGAGTATTGGTAAACCGTCTAATAAATATCTTCCTACACTTTATTTGATTCTCCCCAACAGACATTCTACTGACTATAAGTAACTACATGTCAACTTATTCTACTAACCCTAACCTAACAGTCTACAAATACTCTAATGAGAGTTAGTTCACATGTAGTTGCAAAGTCCCAAGCCATCAAATCACTATTGAACTTAAAACTAAACATAAAATAACAGAAACATTATCAAGATACAACGCATAACGTGCATCACCTACTATATAAATGATCACCACAGCCCAATACTGTCATATCTGCTAGGCCATGCCTCCAAATGGCATAAGAAATACTGACTTAAAAATCTGCAGCTGAACTCAGAGTACAGCACCATTAGACATCCAAGACATTAACCGAATGTAGCACAATCCATTTGGTCTTAATCATCATGGGTGAGTGTAAGGTTGACTTTGAAAGCTAACAGACACCCAAACTCATTTTCCATTAGCTGTTGATAATTAGCTGGTGTGGTAAAGTGGTGTGTTTGCTTTGTAAATAAACTGTGCCATTTACATTAGCCACCTTTTCCTCTGTCAAAGTCATTTAGCAGGTCAGCTAAGCAGTTAATGGTTTGCAAACATTTATATAAACGTCCCGGTTTTGCACTGCTGAGAGTCAAAGTGGATTAATCTGAACTTGGCATATTAGTGTAAGGATCAAGTCCACAAATATGTCTGGGTTTCAGAGCTTTGGGTATTAAGTTTCACTTAATGATTCGAGACAAGACACTCACAGAAGGTAACATTACTCTATAAACGACTTTGTTTGCTGAAATATCACGTTTTGAAAATGTTACGTCATTTAAGAGGATGTTGTTAAAGGTGCCATCGAACGTTTTTTTACAAGATGTAATATAAGTCTAAGGTGTCCCCTGAATGTGTCTGTGAAGTTTCAGCTCAAAATACCCCATAGATTTTTTTTAATTAATTTTTTTTAACTGCCTATTTTGGGGCATAATTAGAAATGCGATTCAGGCTGTGGCCCCTTTAATTGCTCGCGCTCTCCGCCCCCAGAGCTCGCGCTTGCCTTAAACAGTGCATAAACAAAGTTCACGCAGCTAATATAACCCTCAAATGGATCTTTACAAAGTGTTCGTCATGCATACTGCATGCATGCGTTGGATTATGTGAGTATTGTATTTATTTGGATGTTTACATTTGATTCTGAATGAGTTTGAGGTTTTGCTCCGTGGCTAAAGCTAACATTACACACTGTTGGAGAGATTTATAAAAAATGAAGTTTTGTTGTGCATTATACAGACTGCAAGTGTTTAAAAATGAAAATAGCGATGGCTCTTGTCTCCGTGAATACAGTAAGAAACAATGGTAACTTTAACCACATTTAACAGTACATTAGCAACATGCTAACGAAACATTTAGAAAGACAATTTACAAATATCGCTAAAATGTCAGTTATTTTTGCTCCATCTGCCATTTTTCGCTATTGTTCTTGCTTGCTTACCTAGTCTGATAATTCAGCTGTGCAGCTCCAGACGTTAATACTGGCTGCCCTTGTGTAATGCCTCAATCATGGGCTGGCATATGCAAATATTGGGGGCGTACACCCCGACTGTTATGTAACAGTCGGTGTTATGTTGAGATTCGTCTGTTCTTCGGAGGTCTTTTAAACAAATGAGATTTATATAAGAAGGAGGAAACAATGGAGTACTGAACTCTTGTTATTTAACTATGCCAAGATAAATTCAATTTTTAATTCTAGGGCACCTTTAAAGTTATTAAAAATTCCATAATTTATTCACCCAATATTTACTTTGTTTACAACGACTTTGTCATTGAAAACCTGTATGACATTTTGTCTTTAGTGGAGGTCAAAACTGTCGTTGTATGGAAAAGAGATGCACAAAAATTCTTCAGAATAATTCCTTTTGTGTTCACTTACATTTGCGATGAAACAGAAGTAATGAAAGAAGTAATGTTACTCTTTATAACAGTATAACAGACTTCTTATATAAAATGCATATTAATTTCAGTCATCTTTACCAATAATGTGTCTTTGTAAAGCCGTGCACACACTTAACGATTGTAAGGCCGATTATGAATGTAAATCGATACTTATGACTGATCGCGCTCAAATGCGTCCAGTCAGAGCCAGTTGCGTTCAGTCTGCGATTACAGTCGGTGTTCAAATTCCATGTGCGAGTATGTAAATCGGCTCCAGTCGAAGGAAACAATCGGTATGTGTGTTCAGTTCAGTCTTAGAATGTTTCAGCTAATCGTTAGGTGTGTCCCCGGCTTAAGATGATATTTAAATGATTAATTTTATATAGTTTTATTGTAGGGGGCATAATGCAAAGAAATACAATGATGATTGAGGGATGAACAATCAAACCTCCCTCAAAAGCCTGATGATCATATTTGATACTCACATTTTGAATGTATGGATAATCAAGTAAGTTGCTTCAGTCCACTAAGTGTTCATCTTGAAATATTATTAACAATATAAAAGTGATTCTTATGTTTACTTAGATGACAGATGGCATGTAGCAGATTGTGTACAATGGGTTTTTCAGCAAACATGATCATGTTGAAAATTTAGAGGCCTTAGAAATTTGTGTATCAAATATGACACAGTAGGCTTTATAGGGTTAATCACTTTTGGGTGAACTAATCCTTTAAACAATTTGTCTGATTTACACAGTCCAAGTTTTGATCCATTAATATTCCATTTCTCCAGTGTCACAGAATATCAAATTACTTTTAACATATTAGCTTTTAATACATCTAATTATATTAGGAATAAAAATATCAGCACCTTGAAGCCCTTTGGTCTCTTTTCAGATGAGGTAAATTAACATCTTATGAATTGTTTCATTAATTGGCATGCAGGTGAACTGCGGTGTTTCACATGACTATAGGAGGCCTGTTTAATGCTACCCTTAAGTCTGACAGCTAAATTACATTTAATGAGATTTTCAAAAAGGTACCTGAATCTTGTTAAGTTCAAATAACTCTCATTTCAAAGTTACAAAGTTCCAAACACTTTGAAATTGAAGGGAAAATTGTAAATCCATTCTTAGAATGCTTAAAGCTTTTCCTGTGATTCACATCAGAGCTTCAATGCACCTTCCAACGCAAGCTTTGACCTTCACATGAAAAGCGTTGCAGATAGCGTCATGGAGAGAGCAATTGAATGAGGTAGAAATGGAAGTGGACAGGGGTAGGAATTTTTGTGAACCTCATGAATCAGAGTTATTTATTTATGTTTATTTATTTGCAAATTCAGAACGATTTGATTCTATACAAATCCAGATATCACAAAATAAAAAGTATCATAATTGGAGTTAGTTACTTCTACTATGCATAATTAAGGGTGGAACAACAACACATCGATATGGATCGATACACTGACTTTGAACGTGGCATAGTTGTTGATGCCAGACAAGCTGGTCTGAATATTTCAGAAACTGCTGATTGACTGGGATTTCCTCAAACAATCATCTCTAGTGTTTATAGAGAATGGTCTAAAACAGAGAAAATATCCAGTGAGCGGCAGTTCTGTGGGTGAAAATGCCTGGTTGATGCCAGAGGTCAGAGGAGAATGGCCAGACTGGCTGATAGAAAGGCAACAGTAACTCAAATAATGTCTCGTTCCAATCAAGGTCTGCAGAAGAACATCTCTGAATGCACAACACGTCCAAACTTGAAGCAGATTGGCTACAGCAGCAGCAGATCACCCCTGTACTACTACTGTCAGTTAAGAACAGGAAACCGAGGCTACAATTCACAAGGGCTCACCAAAATTGGACAATAGAAGATTGTAAAAATGTTGCCTGACTCTACAGCAATTTACTCTACAGCACGTTACATTGCTTGGCATATTTTACAGTTTGCATTTCTTGTCATATTGCATTTACTTTTAAATACCCAGAATTATTAATAATTAATTACAAATTCAGATGTGAATTTTTGTGGATCGACCCAGAAGGTTTAAGAAAGAACTGTGATGTAGAGGTGAATCAATTTCAAGGGCCCTTATATTGGGTGAGTTAAGCTAGACAAGTATGTGTACAAGCATCCAGAATTTGTAGTCAAGGACATTAAAGGATTAGTTCACTTTCAAATAAAATGTTCCTGATAATTTACTCACCCCATGTCATCCAAGATGTTCATGTCTTTCTTTCTTCAGTCGAAAAGAATGTAAGGTTTTTGATGAAAACATTCCAGGATTACTCTCCTTATAATGGACTTCAATGGTCTCCAAATGGTTGAAGGTCAAAATTACAGTTTCAGTGCAGTTTCAAAGGGCTTTAAATGATACCAGACGAGGAATAAGGGTCTTATCTAGCGAAACGATCAGTCATTTTAGAAACAAATACAACTGTATATGCTTTATAAACACAAATGATCACCTTGCACGTGCTTCCGCTTTCCGTATTCTTCAAAAAGCTTACGCCGTATGTCCTACGCCTTCCGTATTCTACTTACGGAAAAAAATTAACTGGTGCTGCATTCATTCCGTAAGTAGAATAGGGAAGGTGTAGGATATACAGCTTAAGCTTTTTAAAGAATATGGAAGTGTGGTTTTGGCGGAATCATGTGCAAGGCGATCATTTGTGATCATAAAGCATATACAGTTGTACTTTTTTTTTTTTTAAATGACTGATCGTTTCGCTAGATAAGACCCTAATTCCTCATCTGGTATCGTTTAAAGCCCTTTGAAGCTGCACTGAAACTGTAATTTTGACCTTTAACCATTTGGAGGCCAATGAAGTCCACTATAAGGAGAATAATCCTGGAATGTTTTCATCAAAAACCTTCATTTCTTTTGGACTGAAGAAAGAAAGACATGAACATCTTGGATGACATGGGAGTGAGTAAATTATCAGGAAAATTTTATTTGAAAGTGAACTAATCCTTTAATGAAGCTCATTTGGAAGAAAATAAATTGATTTGAATGTAATCCACATGGCACAATCATTGATTTGTCTAACGTGTTTAAGACTTCTCAGCCTTTACATTCAATAAGCATTACCATATGTGCAAGTTATAGCAATGCCTCTCTCTTTCTCAATTTCAATTCGATTTTTTTTTATTATTTTTTTTATTTAAAGTACTTTATTGGCATGATTATGTTTACATACAATATTGCCAAAGCATTATGCACAGGTAATGACAAGATAATAACAACAATAAATATAGTATTAAAGTAAGGTGCTAAGTAATGAATAAAAATAAAACAAATAAAATATATAATAGACATTTATCTGGACATTACGTATGTACGTGTATAGTATTTGATTATACTAATCAAGACAGCAGTTGGTGTGTGCTAAAAGATGTCAGTGTGCAGCTGAAAGATGAATTTTGCTGCAACTGATGGGTAATTTACATTTAATCATTTAGCAGACGCTTTTATCCAAAGCGACTTACAATGCAAGTGTTGTGACTAGTTCCAGTTAATCTAGCACAGTACACTTTTTTTTTTTAAGACATATAGAATAGTCAGTGTTATTATTGATGGGTCAAGTGTTGACGAAAAAGATGCGTCTTCAGTGATTTCTTGAAAATGGCTAAAAACTCAGCAGCTCGGGTTGAGTTAGGCAGGTCCAGAGGTGTAAAAAGTACTCAAAAATGTTACTCAAGTGAAAGTACAAGTACTGAGTGAAAATTTTACTCAATTAAAAGTAAAAGTATCTGTCCAGAATCATACTCGAGTAAAAGTAAAAAAGTACTACATTAAAATTGTACTTGAGTATTAAAAAAGTAAAAGTAACAGCAAGAATGAAAACTAGAGATTCTTGTTTAAGCTTTTAATCTCTAAAAACATGAAGTGAATGAACCACATACAAAGTTTTATCCTCCTTTAGAACTGTTTGTGTTTAATTGTATTTAATTATCAAACTATAAGACTACTACCCAATGCCAGTATGCAACATGCTACTCAAAGTTGCAAAACCTCGGATTTAACTTAAGCAGAAGTTGATTTTCAAAATTGTGAGTGTCAGGCCTAGCTCTTTTGGGGCTAAAAATCAATCCTGCAGTGCCTGAAACACTGGTGTCTGAAACACAGGCCAGATATCCATCCAACTCTTTGCTGGCTTCATGTGTTGTCTGTTTCAAAGAAGCGAAAAAATCTTCATCATCAGATGAACTGTTGGCCATGGGTGCTCTTGATTCTGTGGCTGATTTTTGACTTCCTCCATTTTCTTCCACTGACTGTTATACAGTGGGTACGGAAAGTATTCAGACCCCCTAAAATTTTTCACTCTTTGTTATATTGAAGCCATTTGCTAAAATCATTTAAGTTCATTTTTTTCCTCATTAATGTTCACACAGCACCCCATTTTGACAGAAAAACACAGAATTGTTTACATTTTTGCAGATTTATTAAAAAAGAAAAACTGAAATATCACATGGTCCTAAGTATCCAGGCCGTTTGCTCAGTATTTCGTAGAAGCACCCTTTTGATCTAATACAGCCATGAGTCGTTTTGGGAAAGATGCAACAAGTTTTTCACACCTGGATTTGGGGATCCTCTGCCATTCCTCCTTGCAGATCCTCTCCATTTCTGTCAGGTTGGATGGTAAACGTTGGTGGACAGCCATTTTTAGGTCTCTCCAGAGATGCTCAATTGGGTTTAAGTCAGGGCTCTGGCTGGGCCATTCAAGAACAGTCACAGAGTTGTTGTGAAGCCACTCCTTCATTATTTTAGCTGTGTGCTTAGGGTCATTGTCTTGTTGGAAGGTAAACCTTCGGCCCAGTCTGAGGTCCTGAGCACTCTGGAGAAGGTTTTCATTCAGGATATCCCTGTACTTGGCCGCATTCATCTTTCCCTCAATTGCAACCAGTCGTCCTGTCCCTGCAGCTGAAAAACACCCCCACAGCATGATGCTGCCACCACCATGCTTCACTGTTGGGACTGTATTGGACAGGTGATGAGCAGTGCCTGGTTTTCTCCACACATACCGCTTCGAATTAAGGCCAAAAAGTTCTATCTTGGTCTCATCAGACCAGAGAATCTTATTTCTCACCATCTTGGCAAACTCTATGCAGGCTTTCATGTGTCTTGCACTGAGGAGAGGCTTTCGTCAGGCCACTCTGCCATAAAGCCCCGACTGGTGGAGGGCTGCAGTGATGGTTGACTTTCTACAACTTTCTCCCGACTGCATCTCTGGAGCTCAGCCACAGTGATCTTTGGGTTCTTCTTTACCTCTCTCACCAAGGCTCTTCTCCCCCAATAGTTCAGTTTGGCCGGACGGCCAGCTCTAGGAAGGGTTCTGGTCGTCCCAAACGTCTTCTATTTAAGGATTATGGAGGCCGCTGTGCTCTTAGGAACCTTAAGTGCAGCAGAAATTTTTTTTGTAACCTTGGCCAGAAGCCTTGCCACAATTCTGTCTCTGAGCTCTTCAGGCAGTTCCTTTGACCTCATGATTCTCATTTGCTCTGACATGCACTGTGAGCTGTAAGGTCTTATATAGACAGGTGTGTGGCTTTCCTAATCAAGTCCAATCAGTATAATCAAACACAGCTGGACTCAAATGAAGGTGTAGAACCATCTCAAGGATGATCAGAAGAAATGGACAGCACCTGAGTTAAATATATGAGTGTCACAGCAAAGGGTCTGAATACTTAGGACCATGTGATATTTCAGTTTTTCTTTTTTAATAAATCTGCAAAAATGTCAACAATTCTGTGTTTTTCTGTCAATATGGGGTGCTGTGTGTACATTAATGAGGAAAAAAATGAACTTAAATGATTTTAGCAAATGGCTGCAATATAACAAAGAGTGAAAAATTTAAGGGGGTCTGAATACTTTCCGTACCCACTGTAATTTCCAGGTCAACAAAGAGCTTAGAACCCAAGAGGCGACACTCTGATACTTTTTAGGCAACAGTCACTAGATGGCGCTCCGGTAGCGCGGCCACCATTATGGGGTGAAAATACTAACTGGACCATTGAATCCTTCACATCTTATGCACCCCAAATCGGTGAATTTCACTGCCAAATCAGAAGTGCAATAGAACAGTTTTTTAAATTAAGTCACCAGTAAATTGTATGGCTCCTACAGTAAATGTTGTATTGTCTTATATACGTTTTATTTTACCAGTTGTGGAATCCAACCATTCATCCATCTGAGGTAACGTAGTTAGCCTACTTTATTGAGCATTTTCATTTTATGAAACTTTACACATTTATTAATAGTAAATTAATAATTAATTAATTTAAGATCATCATGTTTGCAGCGAACAATATATTTCAGACCTAGTGGAGTAATAATAATAATATCTAGATCTGAACTGAAATAAGCTATATTGTACGTTTTAATGGATCACGCTACAAACATAATGATCTTATGATCTGCTGTGTCCATTATCGCATAATTCCCACTTTTGGACACTTTTGCTTCAATGGACATTAGACAACACTGCAAAATCAAGCTGTTATTTTCATATATTTATTGTCCAACATTCCCAATTTTTCTGATGCATATCATAATTTCAATTTCATATGTCGGTATTAATTCAGTGTTTATAAGTCTAATACTAATACTAGATCTTTTAAAGAGTTTTAACCCAAACTGACTGAGAGCAAAAAGTTTTTGTGAAAAAGTTTTTTTTTTTTTTTTTTAACAAAGCAGCTGATTTTGCCATAGAAACTAGTGGACTGCCAAGTCGCCTTCACCCCAAAATGGCGGAAATACAAGGCCGCTGCTGGCGCAGGTGTTGCAATGGAACAATCTGTTGAGTGTTGCTTCTTGTTAGTGTATATTCTTTGAGGTCAAGGTGCTGTGCATTGTGGTAATTGATGCAACATGACGTCACTTCCAAAGGACCAATGAACATGTCTGACCAATTTCATGGAATGTGAAAATGAATCTCATTGAATAAATAACCATTAAATTAAACTGGTCATCAGCGCAATTCAATTGGTTTGGTAATAGCAAAAGAAAATAGAATGAAGTTGTCACGACCGTCAGTGAGAGTGCCCGAATTAGCCACTTGAGGGCACTCCATCCTGGACTGTTTTCACCCCATTGACTACACTACCCATAACGCACTGCCGGACTCATTATCCATTATCACATCATTACACCCAGCTGTCATGTATTTTGTAATCAGTGTCTGTCTATTTAATCTCAGTTGTTTCTGTCCTCAGTTGTGGTTTGTTGTATTTGTTACGTGCACTGTTTTATATCTCTGGCTTGTTGTTTTGTGGACTGATTACCTGGATTTTGACCTCTTGCCTGCCTTGGATTTACGTTTCTGGACTCCCCAATAAATACTTATGCTGCACTTGGATCTTTTACATCTTGTTCTTGTGCACCCGTGACAGAACAAACCACCAGACAACAGATCCAGCAGCATGAGCTTCCGGATTCCTCGGCCAGCCACCACGAGGGAGCGGATGGGTCAAGTTCGGGCTTTGACGGCCCAACGTCAGGACGGCTGGGAGGTAGGATGCTTCGCCAAGGTCTTTTGGACGATGGCGGTGGGGCTGGGGTACAATGATGCAGCTTTAAAGGATTTCTTTAATTGCTGCCTTGACGATCCTCTGCCTCAATGTGAGATGGAAGGGCTACGGATTTTAGACTTCTGGAGATTTGCCGCATATCTCCGCCATCGGAGAGAATGGACCTCACCGAGTCAACCAGGCAGTCTGCATGCTCCAGCCCAGGAATCCGTTTCAGAAGGCACAGGGGAGGTGGGCGCTGAGCCTCAGCTTCACTCCGGTAAAGGGAGGAGGAGGAGAAGGAAGAAGGCTTCTTCCATCCTTCAAGGCCCGGAGGCCGCTCCAGCCAGTGAGTCAGCTCCAGCCAGTGAGTCAGCTCCAGCCAGTGAGTCAGCTCCAGCCAGTGAGTCAGCTCCAGCCAGTGAGTCAGCTCCAGCCAGTGAGTCCGCTCCAGCCAGTGAGTCAGCTCCAGCCAGTGAGTCAGCTCCAGCCAGTGAGTCAGCTCCAGCCAGTGAGTCCTCCAGCCAGTGAGTCCAGCCAGTGAGTCAGCTCCAGCCAGTGAGTCCTCCAGCCAGTGAGTCCGCTCCAGCCAGTGAGTCCGCTCCAGAGCCCGCTCCAGCCAGTGAGTCCGCTCCAGCCAGTGAGTCCGCTCCAGAGCCCGCTCCAGCCAGTGAGTCTACTACAGAACCCGCTCCAGCCAGTGAGTCTACTACAGAGCCCGCTCCAGCCAGTGAGCCCGCTCCAGCCAGTGAGCCCGCTCCAGCCAGTGAGCCCGCTCCAGCCAGTGAGCCCGCTCCAGCCAGTGAGCCCGCTCCAGCCAGTGAGCCCGCTCCAGCCAGTGAGTCCGCTCCAGCCAGTGAGTCCGCTCCAGCCAGTGAGTCCGCTCCAGAGCCCGCTTCAGTCAGTGAGTCCATTCCAGAGTCCGCTCCAGCCAGTGAGTCCACTCCAGAGCCCGCTCCAGCCAGTGAGTCCGCTCCAGAGCCCGCTCCAGCCAGTGAGTCCGCTCCAGAGCCCGCTCCAGCCAGTGAGTCCGCTCCAGCGCCCGCTCCAGCCCGCTCCAGCCAGTGAGTCCGCTCCAGCCAGTGAGTCCGCTCCAGCCAGTCCAGCCAGTGAGTCCGCTCCAGCCAGTGAGTCCGCTCCAGCCAGTCCAGTCCAGCCAGTGAGTCCGCTCCAGCCAGTGAGTCCACTCCAGAGCCCGCTCCAGCCAGTGAGTCCGCTCCAGCCAGTGAGTCCACTCCAGAGCCCGCTTCAGTCAGTGAGTCCATTCCAGAGTCCGCTCCAGCCAGTGAGTCCACTCCAGCCAGTCCAGTCCAGTCCAGCCAGTGAGTCCACTCCAGAGCCCGCTTCAGTCAGTGAGTCCATTCCAGAGTCCGCTCCAGCCAGTGAGTCCACTCCAGCCAGTGAGTCCGCTCCAGCCAGTGAGTCCGCTCCAGCCAGTGAGTCCGCTCCAGCCAGTGAGTCCGCTCCAGCCAGTGAGTCCGCTCCAGCCAGTGAGTCCGCTCCAGCCAGTGAGTCCGCTCCAGCCAGTGAGTCCACTCCAGAGCCCGCTCCAGCCAGTGAGTCCATTCCAGAGTCCGCTCCAGCCAGTGAGTCCACTCCAGAGCCCGCTTCAGTCAGTGAGTCCATTCCAGAGTCCGCTCCAGCCAGTGAGTCCGCTCCAGCCAGTGAGTCCGCTCCAGCCAGTGAGTCCGCTCCAGCCAGTGAGTCCGCTCCAGCCAGTGAGTCCGCTCCAGCCAGTGAGTCCGCTCCAGCCAGTGAGTCCGCTCCAGCCAGTGAGTCCGCTCCAGCCAGTGAGTCCACTCCAGAGCCCGCTCCAGCCAGTGAGTCCGCTCCAGCCAGTGAGTCCACTCCAGAGCCCGCTTCAGTCAGTGAGTCCATTCCAGAGTCCGCTCCAGCCAGTGAGTCCACTCCAGCCAGTGAGTCCACTCCAGCCAGTGAGTCCACTCCAGAGCCCGCTTCAGTCAGTGAGTCCATTCCAGAGTCCGCTCCAGCCAGTGAGTCCACTCCAGCCAGTGAGTCCGCTCCAGCCAGTGAGTCCGCTCCAGCCAGTGAGTCCGCTCCAGCCAGTGAGTCCGCTCCAGCCAGCTCCAGCCAGTGAGTCCGCTCCAGCCAGTGAGTCCACTCCAGAGCCCGCTCCAGCCAGTGAGTCCGCTCCAGCCAGTGAGTCCGCTCCAGCCAGTGAGTCCGCTCCAGTGAGTCCGCTCCAGCCAGTGAGTCCGCTCCAGCCAGTGAGTCCGCTCCAGCCAGTGAGTCCGCTCCAGCCAGTGAGTCCGCTCCAGCCAGTGAGTCCACTCCAGCCCGCTCCAGCCAGTGAGTCCGCTCCAGCCAGTGAGTCCACTCCAGAGCCCGCTTCAGTCAGTCCAGTCCAGAGTCCGAGTCCAGTGAGTCTCCAGCCAGTGAGTCCACTCCAGCCAGTGAGTCCACTCCAGAGCCCGCTTCAGTCAGTGAGTCCATTCCAGAGTCCGCTCCAGCCAGTGAGTCCACTCCAGCCAGTGAGTCCACTCCAGCCAGTGAGTCCGCTCCAGCCAGTGAGTCCGCTCCAGCCAGTGAGTCCGCTCCAGCTGAGTCCGCTCCAGCCAGTGAGTCCGCTCCAGCCAGTGAGTCCGCTCCAGCCAGTGAGTCCGCTCCAGCCAGTGAGTCCACTCCAGAGCCCGCTCCAGCCAGTGAGTCCATTCCAGAGTCCGCTCCAGCCAGTGAGTCCACTCCAGAGCCCGCTTCAGTCAGTGAGTCCATTCCAGAGTCCGCTCCAGCCAGTGAGTCCGCTCCAGCCAGTGAGTCCGCTCCAGCCGCTCCAGCCAGTGAGTCCGCTCCAGCCAGTGAGTCCGCTCCAGCCAGTGAGTCCGCTCCAGCCGCTCCAGCCAGTGAGTCCGCTCCAGCCAGTGAGTCCGCTCCAGCCAGTGAGTCCACTCCAGAGCCCGCTCCAGCCAGTGAGTCCGCTCCAGCCAGTGAGTCCACTCCAGAGCCCGCTTCAGTCAGTGAGTCCATTCCAGAGTCCGCTCCAGCCAGTGAGTCCACTCCAGCCAGTGAGTCCACTCCAGCCAGTGAGTCCACTCCAGAGCCCGCTTCAGTCAGTGAGTCCATTCCAGAGTCCGCTCCAGCCAGTGAGTCCACTCCAGCCAGTGAGTCCGCTCCAGCCAGTGAGTCCGCTCCAGCCAGTGAGTCCGCTCCAGCCAGTGAGTCCGCTCCAGCCAGTGAGTCCACTCCAGAGCCCGCTCCAGCCAGTGAGTCCGCTCCAGCCAGTGAGTCCACTCCAGAGCCCGCTTCAGTCAGTGAGTCCATTCCAGAGTCCGCTCCAGCCAGTGAGTCCACTCCAGCCAGTGAGTCCACTCCAGAGCCCGCTTCAGTCAGTGAGTCCATTCCAGAGTCCGCTCCAGCCAGTGAGTCCACTCCAGAGCCCGCTCCAGTCAGTGAGTCCACTACAGAGTCCGCTCCAGTCAGTGAGTCCACTACAGAGCCCGCTCCAGCCAGTGAGTCCTACAGAGCCCGCTCCAGCCAGTGAGTCCACTCCAGCCAGTGAGTCCACTCCAGAGCCCGCTTCAGCCAGTGAGTCCATTCCAGAGTCCGCTCCAGCCAGTGAGTCCACTCCAGAGCCCGCTCCAGTCAGTGAGTCCACTACAGAGTCCGCTCCAGTCAGTGAGTCCACTACAGAGCCCGCTCCAGCCAGTGAGTCCACTACAGAACCCGCTCCAGCCAGTGAGTCTACTACAGAGCCCGCTCCAGCCAGTGAGCCCGCTCCAGCCAGTGAGCCCGCTCCAGCCAGTGAGCCCGCTCCAGCCAGTGAGCCCGCTCCAGCCAGTGAGCCCGCTCCAGCCAGTGAGCCCGCTCCAGCCAGTGAGCCCGCTCCAGCCAGTGAGCCCGCTCCAGCCAGTGAGCCCGCTCCAGCCAGTGAGCCCGCTCCAGCCAGTGAGCCCGCTCCAGCCAGTGAGCCCGCTCCAGCCAGTGAGTCCGCTCCAGCCAGTGAGTCCGCTCCAGAGCCCGCTTCAGTCAGTGAGTCCATTCCAGAGTCCGCTCCAGCCAGTGAGTCTACTACAGAACCCGCTCCAGCCAGTGAGCCCGCTCCAGCCAGTGAGCCCGCTCCAGCCAGTGAGTCCGCTCCAGTACGGCATGCTCTCCCTATCAGTCCGGTGATAGCCAAGAGGGCTGTCCTCACGTTCTATGTTTTGGCGGTCTTGCGTGCCTGGAGGATGCTCTCAGAACAGCCTCAGCCTGAGCCCGCTGCCGTCCAAGAGCAGCCCCAGCCTGAGCCCGCTGCCGTCCCAGAGCAGCCCCAGCCTGAGCATGCTGCCGTCCCAGAGCAGCCCCAGCCTGAGCACGCTGCCGTCCCAGAGCAGCCCCAGTCTGAGCACGCTGCCGTCCCAGAGCAGCCCCAGTCTGAGCACGCTGCCGTCCCAGAGCAGCCCCAGTCTGAGCACGCTGCCGTCCCAGAGCAGCCCCAGCCTGAGCCAGCTGCCGTCCCAGAGCAGCCCCAGTCTGAGCCCGCTGCCATCCCAGAGCAGCCCCAGTCTGAGCCCGCTGCCGTCCCAGAGCAGCCCCAGCCTGAGCCAGCTGCCGTCCCAGAGCAGCCCCAGTCTGAGCACGCTGCCGTCCCAGAGCAGCCCCAGTCTGAGCACGCTGCCGTCCCAGAGCAGCCCCAGTCTGAGCACGCTGCCGTCCAAGAGCAGCCCCAGCCTGAGCCAGCTGCCGTCCCAGAGCAGCCCCAGTCTGAGCACGCTGCCGTCCAAGAGCAGCCCCAGCCTGAGCCAGCTGCCGTCCCAGAGCAGCCCCAGTCTGAACACGTTGCCGTCCCTGAGCAGTTCCAGTCTGAGCCCGCTGCTGTCCCTGAGTCCTCCGCTCTCCCTGATACGGCCACGGAGACCGTTACTGAGCTGCCCGCTCTCCCTGATATGGCCATGAAGCACCCTTGGCCTACTGCCCTGCCGCCGTCCAAGCCTTCTGCCCTGCCACCGCCCAGATCTTCTGTCCTGCCGCCATCATCCAAGCCTTCTGCCCTGCCGCCGCCGCCCAGGCTTTCTGCCCTGCCGCCACTGCCCAGGCCGTCTGAACCGTTGGAACCAGCCTGGTCAGTTCCTCCGGCACCACCCTGGCAATCAGCCAGGATTCCAGACCCGCTGGAACCAGCCTGGTCAGTTCCTCCAGCGCCACCCTGGCAATCAGCCAGGACTACAGAACCACTGGAACCAGCCTGGTCAGTTCCTCCAGCACCGCCCTGGCTATCAGTTGGGCACCCTGGATCTGGCCCACCATCCCTCCCCCTGATCCTCCTCCTGTCCACCTCCCTCCTGAGTTTGTGTTTTTCGTTTTTGTTTTGTCTGGTGGAGCGTCTGGTAGCCGCTCCTTTGAGGGGGGGTAATGTCACGACCGTCAGTGAGAGTGCCCGAATTAGCCACTTGAGGGCACTCCATCCTGGACTGTTTTCACCCCATTGACTACACTACCCATAACGCACTGCCGGACTCATTATCCATTATCACATCATTACACCCAGCTGTCATGTATTTTGTAATCAGTGTCTGTCTATTTAATCTCAGTTGTTTCTGTCCTCAGTTGTGGTTTGTTGTATTTGTTACGTGCACTGTTTTATATCTCTGGCTTGTTGTTTTGTGGACTGATTACCTGGATTTTGACCTCTTGCCTGCCTTGGATTTACGTTTCTGGACTCCCCAATAAATACTTATGCTGCACTTGGATCTTTTACATCTTGTTCTTGTGCACCCGTGACAGAAGTGATCTCCAAAAAATAAGTACTTTTTGACTGTAAATAAAATTGTAAGGAGTAAAAAGTACTCTTTTTTTTTTTTTTTTTTTTTTTTTTCTCAAAAAATGTAATCAAGTAAAAGTAAAATTACTGATTTTTAAATGTACTCAAGTAAAGTAAAAATCCCCAAAAATAATACTTAAGTACAGTAATCAAGTAAAATTACTCAAGTACTTTACACCTCTGGGCAGGTCATTGTCTTTCCCCTAGTAACATCTGTTGAATTGAGGTTAGAGAGTTTGTTGAAGTGTTTCTCTCTCACCTCTGAGTATTTACCATAGTGAAATAGAAAGTGTGTCTCTGTCTCAACCTCATCAGAGTCACAGTAAGCACAGATGCATTCCTTCTTTGGCAGCCATGCTTGGCAGGGGGCATCTGCCTAGTTCAGCCTGGCATGCGTTAGTAGGTGATCTTCTCTGAACTCTTAAGATGTTTCTACAGAATTCAGCATGCATGGATTTTATGGGGTATTTGTCCCATTTATAGTAATCTACCTCATACAAACCTTTCTGCCATATGGAGCCATGGGTAAAATAATCAATATCAAAAATTGTACACCAAACTCTCTTTCTCACTCACTAACATTCTGATTAAAAGGAAAAACATGCAGAAATATAGAGCATGTAATACTATGACCAGAGGAGATCATAAAAAGTCAGCATATTATTTGCTGTACATTATTTGCTGCAGATTCTGACAGCATGTTATAATATTTTATGAACATACCGAGCTAAGGAAAATATGCTCTCAAAACACCCACTTTTTTAAATGTTTTATTTATTTATTTTTTTCCTTGTTTATATTAACTTTAAGGGGAAATTCCATTAATGCTGTTGCCAAACATTATGGTAATATTACTTTTGAATGTTCTCTAAATCTTCTAAAACAAGTAGTAACTTTTTTTTTTTTTTTTTTTGTAAATATTAGATGAACATAACTAAAAATATCTAAAAAGTTTCATAAAAAAAAAAAAAAAAAATCTTCCATGAATGTATAATGACAATGTCATATACATTTCTTGAACTTTAATAGTTTTGATTTATTTAACTTTTTAAGCTTATTTGTGGTACTTGAAAGAGGGAAGCAAGCAATTTCTGAGGAACAAGACGTGAGCCTTGGGTCAGTAAGTACCTTAGAGAGGTCAGAGGTCAGAGGTCATCCTTCCGCCGGAACTCGATTCTCTCGTGAACATGCATATAATCGTTGCCGGAAGTTAGTAATTATAGTTTATAAAGTTTTAAATATGGATATTTTCTCACAAAAACCCATTGCTTTGCTTCAGAAGGCATTTATTAACCCAATGGAGACATATGGATTACTTTTATGATGGAGGGATGCGCTTTTTGGAGCTTCAAAAACTTGGGCACTATTCAATGCCATTACAAAGCTATTATTTTTAATGTGACTCCAATTGTGTTCGGCTGAAAGAAGAAAGTCATATACACATAGGATGGCTTGAGGGTGAGTAAATTATGGGATAATTTTCATTTTGGGTTAAGCATTCCTTTAACAACCACCAAAAACACCTAGAACCCGCATCGCAAAATCCTGCCAACTATAAGTCTACACACTGTCTGACACAAGTCTATTTTTTTTTTCATTCTCCCCCCCATTTCTTGCATAATGGAGCTTGAACTTGAATGAGTTAAGGTTAATGAGATCTTTGCTCTTGTATAGAATTTACATTTATACTGAACAAAAGTTCTGTGATTCAATAATATGACAATGTGTTAGAGCCAATTAAAATATTCTCTTGTTTATGGTTCTGCATACAGAAAATGCCTTGTCTGTTGACAGAATGAGAAATCTACATAATTATTTCAGAAAGTTTGCCATGCCCAAACACACACACACACACACACACACACACACACACACACACACACACACACACACACACACACACACACACACACACACACACACACACACACACACACACTTCCTCAAAGTAAATGGCTGATCTCAGTATGTGGTCCAGCATCAAACCTACAAATCACTCAAAACCTCTGAATGTGGTCCAAAAGCCTCTCTGCAGCCTTTGCTAAACCCAAGGGCATTCTAAAGATGTCATAGACCAAAATCAGCACAAGTGCTCATCTATGTTTGTGCCAAAGCACCACCACAGTAATTATGGTTTTGGATTGTTTATAAATATGTCACCTCCATCCCATAATTCTTCATTATTCACCCAGCCTATGCTGCAATAAAAAAAGAAGTAATTTTTACTTAAAAAAAAAAAAAGTTTTCTTTTTTTTTTTTTTTTTTTTTTTTTACAAATATGGTCACAACTGAAGGATGCCATTAGGCACAATGCAGAAAGGAGTAAAGCCTTATGAAATCTTGTTTATTTTTTCCCATTCATTGTCTGTAAATTACATTTTTAATGATATTTAATGAGATTTTTAAATAACAATATATGTCATTTTTATCTCTTTTTATGTAAGTGAGTGAGCTGAAGGAAGTGGAGTTAGAAATGACACGTCAAATTTCATTACATAGTTTTTCATTACTAGTTTTTTGCCAAGGAAGTAATTATGGAGAGAAAAAAAAAATGCCGGGCACATTCTGATGGAATGAGTTACTCTGAGTTTAGACTTTGGATTGTGTTACCTTTCTCATAAATAAACAAAATGTCCAACTTTTCATACGCATATGCATCAATTATGTTTTTCACGACAGGGTGGAAAACATATGTCTGCGTTCAAGAAATACATACCAATTTAGTTATAAAACAGAGTAGCATAGGTACTGTTTAAGAGTAATACTATGTCATTACGCTGAGTGCCGTTATGAAATGGGCAAATGCAAATTAGTGTTTGTGTAACCGCAACATTTTTATGTCTCATGAGTTCTTTCTTCATTCTTTCTGCCTCTATATTTTATTTGGTGTACTTCTCAAAGGCATTGTGTCTTGGATTACCTTAAAAGATGAAAAAAACATCCTAGAAATCAGAATTACATTTTTTTTTACATTTTTTTTTTTTCACTGTGTGAAAATATTTATATCACTTTCTTATAAAAAAAAATTGTAAATAAATTATTATAAATGTCAAATACTAGCTATAGGATTAGAAAAAAGGATCCCTTCTATGGTAATTCCATTTTAAGACATAAATCCTTTACAAGGCATGTATATAGCATGTTAGCAGACAAATTTAATAAAGTAGTGCTGTGAAAAGCATATTATAAATGAGTTTATTTTTTCATAGGGCCAAATGTGCCAATAGTTGAAGAAACACCCTATTTATGAAGAGACCCATCAATAAATGTATTGATGGGTCTCTTCATAAATAGGGTGCTTCTTCAACTATTGGTACATTTGACAGGTTGGAAAACATATGTCTGCATATGTTTGAAAAGGGTTCAAGGACCTTAAAGCTCTGACATGAATTGTGTTGAAATGTCAACACAATTCATGTCAGAACTTTAAGGTCCTTGAACCCTTTTCAAAAAACACAAGAGAAACCTCATACATTGCAATGCTCTGTTGATTATGCTGCTAAATCACAGTAGGATGGGAAAAAGGATGACAGGAAGCATATTATGACAGCAGGAGCCATTATGTCCATAACGAATGTAGTCTTAACAGCAAATGCATGGATGGTTCACGGACCACCTGATGTATATTACAGACAAAAATGGCAAGACCTGTCTGAGATCATCAGTTCCAGTCTGAGTGTAGCTGACATGCTACATAACTTCATATTCAGGGTATGTAGGTGTTTATCAGATGAAAACATCTGTGTTTACGAGGTAATAGTCCCATGGTCCCATGGTCTTGTGTCCCATGTTGAGACCAGAATATCATAGAGGAATATGTGTGGGTTCTTTTGATTTGGACCAGTAAACAACCACTTAAAGGGTTAGTTCACCCAAAACTGAAAATTCTGTCATTTATTACTCACCCTCATGCCGTTCCACACCCGTAAGACCTTCGTTAATCTTTGGAACACAAATTAAGATATTTTAGTTGAAATCCGATGGCTCCGTGAGGCATCCATAGGTAGCAATGACACTTCCTCTCTCAAGATCCATAAAGGTACTAAAAACATATTTAAATCGGTTCATGTGAGTACAGTGGTTCAATATTAATATTATAAAGTGACGAGAATATTTTTGGAGCAACAAAAAACAAAACAAAATAATGACTTGTTTATTGATAGCTGATTTCAAAACACTGCTTCAGGAAGATTCGGAGCACAAATAAATCAGTGTATCGAATTTGCTGTTCGGAGCGCCAAAGTCACGTGATTTCAGCCATTGGCAGTTTGACACGCGATCTGAATCATGATTCGATACACTGATTCATTTGTGCTCCGAACCTTCCTGAAGCAGTGTTTTGAAATCGGCCATCACTAAATAAGTCGTTATTTTGTTGTTTTTGGCACACCACAAATATTCTTGTCGCTTTATAATATTAATATTGAACCACTGTACTCACATGAACCGATTTAAATATGTTTTTAGTACTTTTATGGATCTTGAGAGAGGAAGTGTCATTGCTCCCTATGGATGCCTCACGGAGCCATCGGATTTCAACTAAAATAACTTAATTTGTGTTCTGAAGATTAACGAAGGTTTTATGGGTGTGGAACAGCATGAGGGTGAGTAATAAATGACAGATTTTTCATTTTTGGGTGAACTAACCCTCATTTTTGGGTGAACAACAACCCAGACCACCCTATAAACTACCCATCTACAAGAGTCCCCTAGTAACCCAATATCAACAAAACCTCTCGAGAACACAATGTACAAAGCTGCTGCAAAGAACCATGAATGCTTTAGACACACTAGGTTCATGGGAAAAATGTGTCCCTATACCTACATGTTTGCAAAATTCCAAAAATGTACCAAATATATACATCTTGCTGCAGTTTCATGCTGAAATGAACAATTGTGGCAGTAAAACGCCAACAACTTGTATTCCTTTTCACACAAAGGACGATTACAAGGGCAGATTATCATTTAATAAAGACTATTATTTTTGCATGGTTCCTTGCAAAATACTGTGTTATAGGGATGCATAATTTGGGCAAAACATCTAATAATCTCTTTTGTTAAGAGCTCATTACAAGTTTGGGAAGATAGTTTGTGCATCTTACATTCGCAAATATGCATTAAACAAATGCAAACTCAAAGCAGATGCAGAGATGGAGTTCATGGGGAGCAGCATTTTGGTGAAAAAGTACACTTCCATAATGTACTTAAAGTGCTCTTTTTTTCTAATACAGAGATAGTATGATAGTTAAAAGAACAGAGGGATTAAATATACAGAGGGATAATTAATGAAACAGGACACAGGTGTGTAACATATCAGAAGCCATGGTACTAACAATGAACAAGAACTCATGCAAACTTGAACGGGGGGAGACTGTTACACAAGATGGTTTTTACAGCAATTGTGTTTTTAACTCAAATTTGCTTTTTTAGCACTATTGTATGTGGTACATTATCATCAAATGTGATGTGTATGAAGACATGAAGAAGCAAAGTAATATAATTTTGTAAAAAACAAAACAAAACAACAACAAAAACACCACAAGCACATTTTCCAATGATCCTGGGTTGGCTTTAGTACAATATCAATTGTGAAAAGCAAATAAATTAAACTGAAATAGAAAAGCAAACAGTGAGGACAAAAATATATTCCAAATGAGTTGACATGTCCATGATATAACCATTATTACTTTGGATGTTTTGACAACAATGTCTACACACTGTGGCAATACAATGGTGGAGAAAGGAGCCCAGAAACAAATAAGTAGGTCCCAACTAGGAAAAGTAATCAGTTGTGAGTACGGTCCCACTTTATATTAGGTGGCCTTAACTACTATGTACTTATACATAAAAAACAAGTACAATGTACTTTTTGGGTTCATATTGAATTGCAAAACATTTTTGCTGCTATTGAGGTGGGATACGGGTAAGGTCCGGGAAAGCTTTGGTGGTATGGGTAGGTTTAAGGGTAGGGGTAAGGTGTAATAGATGGGTCAACAGTGTACTTATAAATGTAATTACAGAAATAATTACAGATGTAATTACATGCAGGTGTTTTTAAAATATAAGTACAATGTAAAAACATGTAAGTACACAATAAGTGCATTGTATCAAATGATTAATTTAAAAGTAAGCACATAGTAGTTAAGGCCACCTAATATAAAGTGGGACTGTGAGTACTTCCACCTGTTCACACTCCAAACATGGAATCACTCACAGCTATAGCCAATAATGGCCCAATGGAAGTCTATATAAATCTGGGAACTTTGCTTCACTCAAGATGGAATGGTCCTGGGTGCAGACACCCCCATATGAAGCCATTTGCGCATGATATGAAGCCATTTGCGCATTTTGAGAGAGAGGGAGACTTGGTACCGCTGAATCACTCAAACTGCTTGTGAAACAACGTCTCACAGAAAGTTTAAAAATAACTGAGCTGCTCTGATAATCTGTTTGGATTTAATCTACATGCTATAGTGCATAAATGTTTGCGGGAATTACCCGCTTAATTCCCTGTGGGAATGTGTAGAATTATAAATACCCAAGATCCCGCGCCGGAATTCAGGCCCTGATTATATTGAGGTGATTTTCAACTTTAGTGTAGTGGATTGTGATTTATTGCAACTTCAGCAACGTCTTTAGTAAGTGCTTTTGGTGCAAATCTTTCTGTGCCTTCAGCCTTCCGTGCTGATTGGCCGGACTCGCGACTCCCAACAAATCAGATGGCTGGTGGGCGGAGCTTGCTCTAGGCCACAGAGTGGTGCGTTCGGACAGATTTGGCTGCACCAGAGCCAAATCGCGCATTTCAAAATTACGGTTTTGAAAATGACCGATACCGATAATCATAAAAAAATGCTTAATATCGGCGCCAATATTCGGCCAACCCCTAGTGCCTGGTCTGTCGCTCCTGGCAACAGCCTGGAGCTGAGGGGTGAGGGTGTGTGTGTGTGTGTGTGTGTGTGTGTGTGGGGGGGGGGGGGGGGGGGGTTATCCAATAGTGGAGAAAGGAGCCCAGGAACAAAGAAGTAAGTCCCAACTAGGAAAAGTCATCAATTGTGAGTACTTCCCCATGTTCACAGTCCAAACATGGAATCACTCACAGTTGTAGACAATAATGGCCCAATGGAGGTCAATATAAATGTGTGAACTTTACTTCACTCAAGGTTGAATGGTTGAACGAGGTGCAGAAGAGAAAAAGGACACGGTTAAACTTATAACCTCTGCTTTACCAACGTTGCCTTCATTTTTGTTCTGTCTTCCCCCTTCAAGGTGGCCTAGTGTTCAAGCAGACGAGGAAAACACAGTTGTTATGGATACCCCAGACTGGGAAGAACCTAAGTTCCAGTTTAGATTCTTTTTGGCCCTCCTCAGACAATTTGTGTTAACCCTGCTTCCGCCTCTCTTGTGGTTGTGTTTTGTGGCAGCTTAAACCTCTCCTTGCATTGGAGACATGTAACAACACTTTTGGATGTACTAAAAAAAATCTACACACTACTTTAGGCTAGCAGGTGTTGTCTGTGGAATCTTTCTTGGAGACTCCTGTGCCATTATTTGAATGGGCTGCCAATTTTATGCATGTTGGTCCATTATTGTGGTATCATCGACTTCAGATCAATAAAGGGGGTCTATAATAAAACTATTTGTTTGATTTCTGCCAACTATGTTCACTGAACCACAGAACGTTTTGAGCAATTACTTAAAGCCATGATCAAACTAGACTTTGAGCATGAGAAATTTCTTCAAACACTGCAACAATCAAGATATGACGTCACTCTATGTGGTACCTTTAAAAAAAAAAAAAAAATCTGCATATAACAGATGATAATAATTATAAAATGCATTCATGCAAACCTAAAACTTTAAAGTTTGTGGGTTTTTTTGTTATTTTTTTTTTTTTTTTTTCAGTTCAGCTAAGAGGTACAAATTCACAGGTCAGAGTTCAACAAACTTGAAATCTGGAATGCAGCAAAATGTGAAACTTCATCGCATGAACTTGTTTTACCAGTTCCCAACGTTTGCATGCGTATCCATAGAAGTCAATGGAGCAAAAAGTGTAGTGTAGTTCTGAAGCCACAAGAAAATGTCATCATGCAATACAGATGGCACCACAAGAACACACACAGTACAAGCACTTTACTAGCAACAATTCTGAGCTGTGATATCAAGGACAGAAGAATTTTATACATCCATTTCACATTTTCAAGAGCCCTCCAAAAAGAATGAGGCATCTATTGTACTATAATAGCTATATAGGTCATTATTGCTATAAGTTATTTTTGTCCCATATATTAATTTATTTTAAAATACAATTAAAATGCAATCCAGGCAGCAGACTTTTATACATCCATTTCACATTTTCAAGAACCCTCCAAAAAAAGTAATTCATTATTGTACTATAGTAAAATATTACAGAAATGGGTCATTATGGGTATTAGCGATTTTTGATTTTTTTTTGATAAAATAACATGGCACGTTTTTATTTTCTGAATTAAAATTTATTTTGCTAAATCATTATTCTAATATCATATATATATATATATATATATATATATATATATATATACACACACACTCACCCACCATATTTATTTTAATTTTGGTTGAATTTTTTTTACATTTTGGTTTTAGTATTTTTTTAATGGTTTCAGTTTTTGTTTCAGTTAACTATAATAACCTTGGTATAAATTCAAAAGTATCAGCTATAACTTGACCAGACTTTATAGTGAAAGTCAAAAGTTTGAAGCCCAAGTCAATGCAGCAGTTTGGCCTTCAGAAATTGCTTGTTACTGGAAACTTGCTTAGGACACAAAAAAAAAACAAAAAAAAACAAATTCTGGTTTAGACAGAATTTCTTGGTAGATCATGAATAAAATGTCAGTCAATTTTACTTTTGGGAGTAAAAGAATGTCTTTGTTCTGTTTTCGTGTTTATTAAGCATCTTTCTATCTTTTGTGAGGCATCAGCTCCAGTATTTCCATTGTTATGAGCTTGTCTCGGACATGCTTGGGTACAGCAAGTTCTTTGTGTCTCTTTGATCTTCCGTACACTTAAATATTCTTCTGAAGAGCAGAAACTGGCTAAATGTGAAAGAGAAAAGTTCTCTCCCATTCTCACCGCCTTTATTATTTCTTCTTTCATCAGTGTCAGTCTGACAGGAAGTTCCAGCTTTAATGTGACAGTCCTTTCCAGAAGAGCAAATAAAATATTTAAAGTTATTGTCTCAATTTCAGGCACAGTTAAGGCCTCCTATTAGGGCCAAACGTCGGCAAGGTTGTTTGATCATGTCCCATTTGTGGTCACAGAATCTTTTGCAGGAGTGAGCTCTATTGTGACGCGTGGGAATATAAATTGTGCCACTAGGATGGTGTTGGCTGCCGTTAGTCAGGGCCTATTACAATCAGTCAATTGGATCAGCGCTTCCAACTCCTCAAAGACTGATGAGCCGACATCATTACTGGCTTTAAAATCTTCAGCTGCTGCCACTGCAGACTGGTCTGACAGACTGCCAAATTTATTTTTTATTTCCTAAACAAATAAGCCGCAAACAGACCGGCAAAGCACGATTCAATTTGATGGATAACTTGGAACTTTGAAAAATTGATAGCAAAAAATGCTAGTCATTCAGGTTGTGGATGTAGAAAGTGAAGAGTGCAACAGAACTGCATCTTGCGTAGCCAGACCTTTGACTTTGATGTAAAGTATGGCCCAAATTTCAGATGGTTATGGACAGGAATTTCCCACATAGAAAGAAACCACCTTTTTCTTATTTGTTATTATCTTGTCTTATTAGAAACGAGCCGTTTTCTTATAACACGCCATTTAGGACAGAGTTGATCTGAAACAAATGAACAAAACCAAACAATGAACTCACAGTGGATACAGGAGAACACTTGAGAAAACTGCATAAAAATATCAGAAATGTGCAAAGACTTTGTGATCAGAATTCTTTCAAAAGTAATTTGTGTTTCACTAACATAAAGCAGAATATACAGTTCTGTTTATGGACATCTAGGTGCTGAACTTAAGAAAATATGCAAAAACACACTATAAACCTATTTATCAACACAATATTTTGCAACATAGACATGAAATACTGGAACAAACTACTCATTGTTTGAAATAAGACATCTGGAGTTTGGTTCACACACAGTCACAAAATCCAGAAGATTTAAGCAGGTTAAAGCTTAACAGTTTAGGGTTTGTGAATCATATAGATTAATTACCATCTGAAAGTTTATATATATATATATATATATATATATATATATATATATATATATATATATATATATATATACTTGCACAATAAAACAGGAGAAAGGAGCGGCAGCCAAACGTGCCAGCGTTCCCTTTCAGACCAGAGTAGTCGCAGTATATATATAAATTTATGCTGCGACTAAGAGAGCGCTGGCGCGTTTTAATGTTTTTCATTGTTTAGTGAGTTGCGGTCGCAGCTCTTGGAGCTTTCGAAGTTCCCCTCATCGACGTAATGCAGAACTGTGTTTTAATATTTGGACTATTGTTTTTATCGCTGAGTTACATCTGCCGGGATCATCCCTTCTACTGTTTGGCCAGTTGTCACATTTTCCTGGTTAAATAAACATTACATAAAGACCATTATTGTATAGTATTTTTACACTATGTAATTAATGTTCTATGTATTTAAACCAAGTAAAAATCTCATCAAGTTAGTGTTTTTACACATTTTTTTCATTTATTCCAAAATAATAACTAAAGGCAGTAACAATTCAAACAATACATTTTATTTGTGAACTGATGTTCAGCTGTTCTTTTTAAAAGTCATCTTATTTTCATCAGTCATCAAGCTTGGTAAACACTGGTCACAGACACGAAAATGTAGGCTACCTTTAATTTCACCAAGCTGATTGCACACTAAACCCCCCCCCACAGTCATCATGATTTCAGGCCATTTCACTTTGATTTTGACATAACAAAGCAGTGATATCTAAGTGGGTGAGTTGTTTACATACTTTTTAATTAGTCTTCCCATTAACAGCATCATTTTCTTCATTCAGGCTGATTCACAAATGCGCACAAAAACAATAGGCAGGATTTATCACACGAACCAATCATATACAATCATAACCGATCATATACAATCATAGCACGATGGATTGCCTCCTCTCTCGTGGCATTTCCCCATTCATTCTTAATTACCCCCCACCAAACCCACCTCACACTTTATGCCTGCTACAGACTGTGAGATTTTGGCAATCCTATAATATCATTACAAATCACACTGTACGATATGGATCTAATAAAGTTAGGTACGACATGTATTTACACTGTACAATAATGACACCTTTTGAATCGTGAAGGCTACGACACAAGATAGTATAGAAGAATAAAACGTCATCAGCATGTGCTAGTGGTAAACAAACAGAGCAAACTTTGGCAATTGTGGTTTTTATGTGCGCTGGAAAAAAAGAGGAGGAAGCAAAAGAGGAGAATATGGATGCGGTCATGACCGCGAGATGTAGGTTGTAGCAGCAAACACACTGTGAGATGATCATGCTAAATTTCTGACACTCTCAGAAAATTATCGCAGGCTATCTTTGGTCACAAGACAGTGACAATGCCGTCTTTGAACCCCTCTCACTGTACAACATAGGACCACAGTTTAGAAGCCATGACAACAGAAATCATTACAATTTACAATTACAATCATTACATTATTGCAGTGATTATTATGTTTCTAGCATGTTATAGGTTTAGCAACAGTTCTTCTACCCCTAATTGATGGAGTGTGTAGCTTTCCATTTTTTAAACAAACATGTAGGAAATATGACCATACTCCACAATGACAATGTCAAGATTCATTATGCTCAAATTGTGAAAGAATGGTTGGGAGGGTGCACGAATGAATTGGCACCTCTGAGTCCAGACCTTAAATTCATTGAATGTCTTATGTGCTGGAGTAGACTTTACAGAGTGCTCACCTCTTGCATTATCAATAGAAGATCTTGACCAAAAACTGATGCACCTCTTGATGGAAATAAAATCACAACATCTTGTATTGATCTTGTATTGACAATGCAAGAGGTGAGCACTCTGTAAAGTCTACTCCAGCACATCCCAAAGACTTTCAATTAATTTAAGGTCTGGACTCAGAGGTGCCAATTCATGTGTGAAAATGATTCTTCATGCTCTCTGAACCATTCTTTCACAATTTGAGCCTGATGAATCTTGGCTTTGTCATCTTGGAATAGGGCCATGATGTGTCTTCCTACATGACTGTTTAAGAAATGAAAATCTACACACTCCACCAATTAGGGTTAAAAGAATCGTTGCTAAACGTATAACATGCTAGTAACATAATAATCACCGCAATAATGATCCAGTCATAAATTCTTGAGCATATTCCTATTTAAAGGATTAGTCCACTTTTAAATAAACTTTTCCTGATAATTTACTCACCCCCATGTCATCCAAGATGTCCATGTCCTTCTTGCTTCAGTCGAAAAGAAATTAAGGTTTTTGATGAAAACATTCCAGGATTATTCATCTTATAATGGACTTCAATGGACTCCAGACGGATGAAGGTCAAAATTACAGTTTTAATGCAGCTTCAAAGGGCTTTAAATGATACCAGACGAGGAATAAGGGTCTTATCTAGCAAAACATTTTTAATATTATGAAACACAAAATATCGCATTGAACGTACTTCCTGTTTTCTGCATTCTTCAATATGCTTACGCTGTATGTCCTACGCCAGTGGTTCTCAAACTTTTTAGCGTGGATTACCCCCTGAAGGGACTCCCATCCTTTTGCGTACCCCCTCTCTTCCACTTCGACTGCAGTCACACCTTTTCCATTAAGGGACAATATTTGCCCCCTAAATTGATTTTCCAGTGCATATTTTTTTACGTTTATGAATAACTTTATAAAATAAATAATGTTTTAAATAAAAAATGTTTAATAGAGAAATATGCAATGATGGTAAAACAAAGTGATACTTTTAAATATTAAACTAAAACTGCCAGTAGGTGGCAGCAAGTCACTGTTTTTATGAGTGAGTCATCGAGTCATTCATTCAGTAACGAAGCAAGTGGCTGTGAATGAATCATTGTAAATACTGACAGTACTTTGTTTAAAATGTGCGTTTTGTTTTTTGACCTGTTGTATAATAATGCACGTTTGCAGTCATGTGGATATTTGGGTACAATTCTTCCTCGTTATCAACATTAAATACAAGAACTCACACAAGGTATGTTTTTGTATCGAAGAAAGTTTGAGTCTTAAATTGATATAAATCCACTATCTGTGTCTATATTTGTTCTTCATGCAAGTGCTAAATCCCCACTTTTACAAAGGTGCATTGTCGAGAACGGCAGTAATTTAGCGCGATTTAAGGCAGCAGACTTCACGCAATCTATATGCATGCTGCTTATGTGGATGCAGTCATTTTAGACTGCAAAACATGAGGTAATTTGATTAAATGTAATGGATTTACGGCATTTTGCCAGATAGAAATACATGCTCGGTTTTAATATTATTTTAAGGTATGGTAGAGTTAAATTTACTACTCCACATTTTATTCGAGTACCCCCTTTTGTCACCTCACGTACCCCAGTTTGAGAAACACTGTCCTACGCCTTTCCTATTCTACTTACGGATCGAACACGGCACCAGTGTTTTTTTTTTTTTTTTTTTTCCGTAAGTAGCCTAGAATAGGGCAGGCGTAGGACATACAGCATAAGCATTTTGAAGAATGCGGAAACAGGAAGTACGTTCAATGCAATATTTTTTGTTTATAAAGCATATACAGTTGTATTTTTATTTTTTATTTTTTTTGAAAATGACCGATCGCTTCACTAGATAAGACCCTTATTCCTCGTCTGGTATCGTTTAAAGCCCTTTGAAGCTGCATTGAAACTGTAATTTTGACCTTCAACCATCTGGAGGCCATTGAAGTCCACTATAAGGAGAATAATCCTGGAATGTTTTCATCAAAAAATTAATTTCTTTTTGACTGACGAAAGAAAGACATGAACATCTTGGATGACATGGGGTGAGTAAATTATCAGGAAAAGTTTATTTAAAAGTGGACTAATCCTTTAAATCCAAACAGCAAGGCAGTGTATAATAAAGACTATAAATAAATGAATGTTGAAAAAAAAACAAATAAACAAACAAACAAAAAAAACAGTGCGACAAGCATGATTATGTTGTTGCTTTTCTTACCACTGTTTGACCATGGTGTGAATCAGGCCTCATGCATATTAAGTGATAAGGAATAAGAGAAAGCTTTTTGAAATCATAAAATTACACATGGCCGCTTTGAGATTAAACATGGATTACCCCGAAAATTATAGACATTTGTGTTTTATGTTTATTTGAAGAGATTTATATTGCACAGCAGGGTGTTTTGCAGTCTTCCACAGTTTTGACGGTGCGAGACCAATGCAGTGACAGCTGATAGATATGAATGAACACACAGATACCCCATTGTGCAGGGCCTTTGCCGTGCTCTCTATTAGCCCTTCAGCAAATTGGATTCTTTATAGCCTCAGTAACAGGCTGAGAGAGCTGGATCTGAATCTCAGTGTTATAATATGGTTTCCAATTCATTTTCATTACTCTGCAGCCTGCGAGAATGTATACTGGCAAACTATACCGCAGAAGAGAATGTTTGCCTCTATGTGTGAAATTAATTCTTCACAGCAGCCAAGAATGTCTGTGGATTTGGTGAATTTTTATGCCACGAATAATTGCCCGTCTCTACAATTTGGATATAAAAATAAAGACATAATTGTAAGCCTCGGGTCAGGAATTGAAGGGATATCTCCCGCTAATTTCTTTATATGGAGCCACTTAAAGAATTAATAGTCAAAGAGGTGAGGGAATAGAACTGTAAATTTTTTGGTACATTCATCATGAAATTACCACCCACTCATCCAGTTCTACAGATATTTTGAGCTACAAGGGAAACTTTGTAGTTAATAGCACCTTCTGTAATACATGATGTGTTCTGACATGAGGAGTTTGATCAGAGCTGATAATCAGAGTACAAGACAAATCGAGCACAAAAAAAATATGCAAAAATGTCCAGTTTTATCTTTTTCAAAGAGATGAAATCTAGAGTGATATCTCTATGATACACATCAGTGGGTGTTTGATTAGAGATCAGATAATGCACAAAAAAATATTATGTATTAGTGATGCTTGCTGGGGCTCTGAATTTAATTTAATCCATAGAAAATATTTATGGACTAATATCACATAGACTTGAGGGTGGATTATTTTGCTTTTGGGCTAGAAAGAAACCACCCAGAACATCCCTAGCGATTGCCTAGCAATGCCTTAGTAACAGCTAAGAAAATCTTAGCAACACACTTGCAATGACCCAGCAACCGTTCATGACACCTCAGCAACCGCATAATGCCCTGGCAACTACAACACTCTATAATGGTGGTAAGTATACCACTCACATTTTCTTAAACAAAAATATTTTTAATATATATTTTTATAACTATCCACTCATAGAAAAATTTCTCAGTGGTTTTCTCTTGACTCAATTTTAAAGAACCCTGCCAAACAGGTTTTTTAAATGACTGCAAAATAGTTTCATGTTTATACAGTCTTGCTCAAAATTATTCATACCCTTGGTAAATATGACCAAAGAAGGCTGTGAAAATAAATCTGCATCGTTAATACTTTTGATCTTTTATTTAAAAAATCTACAAAAATCCAACCTTTCATTGGAGAATAATAATTTTAAAAGGGGGGAAAATCTCGTTATGAGAGAAATGTTTTTCTCTAATACACTCTGCTCACAATTAATCATACCCTTTTATTCAATACTTTTTGCAACCTCCTTTTGTCAAGATAACAGCTCTGAGTCTTCACCTATAATGCCTGATGAGTATGGAGAACACCTGACAAGAGATCAGAGACCCTTCCTTCATGCAAAATCTCTCCAGATCCTTCAGATTCCCAGCTCCATGTTGGTGCTTCTTCTCTTCAGTTCACTCCACTCATTTTCTTTAGGGTTCAGGTCAGGGGACTGGGATGGCTATTGTAGAAGCTTGGTTTTGTGTTCAGTGACCCATATTTGTGTTGATTTTGATGTTTGTTTTGGATCATTTGTCCTGATGGAAGATCCAATCACGACCCATTATAAAACATCTAACAGGGACAGTCAGGTTTTGATTTTTTATCTTGTTGGTATTTGATAGAATCCATGATGCCATGTATCTGAACAAGATGTCCAGGACCTCCAGCAGTTCTATGTTCTATGGTCAGATGAAGCAAAAAAATTAGCTTTTTAGCAGCAAACACTTAAGATGGGTTTGATGCACACATGGGTAAAAAGTACCCCATGTGTACAATGAAATATACTGCTGTATCTTTAATGTTGTGGGCTTATTTTTCTGTTGGAGGTCCTGCACATCTTGTTCAGATACATGGCATCATGGATTCTATCAAATACCAACAGATGAAAAAATCCAAACCTGACTGTCCCTGTTAGAAGTCAAATAATGGGCAGTGGTTGGATCTTCCAACAGGACAATGATCCAAAACAAACATCAAAATCAACACAAAAATGGGTCACTGAACACAAAACCAAGATTCTGCCCAGACTCCTGACCTGAACCCTAAAGAAAATGAGTGGAGTGAACTAAAGAGAGGAAGCACCAACATATAGCTGGGAATCTGAAGGATCTGGAGAGATTCGGTATGAAGGAATGGTCTCTGATCTCTTGTCATGTGTTCTCCAAACTCATCAGGCATTATAGCTGAAGACTCTACAGCAGCCATTACAACAGCTTTCACCTATAGAGAACATTTGGCGCATCATTAAACGAAAAATACGCCAAAGATGACCACAAACTCTTCAGCAACTGGAAACCTATATCAGGGAAGAATCGGATCAAATTCCAACACCAAAACTCCAGAAACTCATTACCTTGATTCCCAGACATCTTCAAACTGTTTTGAAGAAGAGGAGATGCTACACCATGGTAAACATCCCCCATCCCAACTATTTTGAGACCTGTAGCAGGCATCAACTTTGAAATTAGCTCATTTTGTGCATAAAATTGTAAAATTTCTCCATTTAAACATTTGTTATGTTATCTATGTTCTTTTGTGAATAAAATATTGGCTCATGTGATTTAAAAGTCTTTTAGTTTTCATTTTATTCAAATTTGAAAAATGTCCCAACTTTTCCGGAATCCGGGTTGTAATATAGAATCATGTATATTTTCATTGTATTGAGGCAAAACACAAAAATACTAACCTGAAATCTGAAGCGCTGTAGCCATCGATCTGATCTGATTGTGGTTGGTATACACTGATTTTTAAACTTAGCGCAACCATTATACAACCTATACAACCATGTGTAGTTAAACAAGCCAAAACTAGTTCATTTAAAACTAAACGGAAGGTAAACCTGCTTTGCTCTCACGCCTACCTCTCTCTTTCGGCACAAATCCAAATATTTCCATTTTGCGATATATTTGGATGCTATACTTATATTTGTAAAGTACTTCACACACGTTCCAGTATCGATTTAAAAAATAACCCTCTTCACATGAGCAAAAATGTGCTTGGCAACATCACAGTGGAGCAGTGCTCTTGCTGATCGGCATGGATTGCACTATGGACTATTTAAAGCGTTAGTTCACCCAAAAATTAAAATTATGTCATTTAATACTCACCCTCATGTCATTCCACACCCGTAAGACCTTTGTTCATCTTCAGAACACAAATTAAGATATTTTTGATAATATCTGATGGCTCAGTGAGGCCTTTATTGCCAGCAAGATAATTAACTCTTTCAGATTCACTTTCAGATGTCCAAAAAGGTACTAAAAACATATTTAAAACAGTACATGTGAGTACAGTAGTTCAACCTTAATATTATAAAGCGACGAGAATACTTTTTGTGCTACCTATATTTCTTATTTTTCTTTCCCTCTTAGTTCAATTGGCTCAGTTGGCTCTATGAAGTGTATAAAGTGTATATATATATATATGTGTGTGTGTGTGTGTGTGTGTATTTATATCTACATTTTTAATTACATGAAATGCATTCAATGGCTTCAATACACTGCTATGCTTTCTATGCTTATTTTTAATTTCAAAATTAATAAAAGCCATTTCGATTTTTTTTTTTTTTAAGTTTTTAAAAATGTGTATTTTAATCTTTGTGAATAAAGTTTTTCCTTCACTTTTATACAGTTTACTTTATAAATGGAATGTATACATTTACACTTCATGCTGCCTTCAAAAATGTGTTACAGTTACAGTTCAGGTTATAGTTAGCTTCAGTATAAATCATATAATGCACTTTCCTCACGTGTTCATGATTTTAGCACACCTCACTTGATGAATGAACAATTTCATCTCAGTGCTTTTGAATTTCCACACATAAAGTTCACATACATAAATAAAAATACTGAAGTGGGAACGGACTGCTTCCTCAGATGGAGCTATAAAATTAAATGCTATCAACTGTATTATCAGCTGTGTAATTACATTTGTAGATAATTCATTTTCAAGGTGACAGTATTCTGCTATGTATAATTACAATTAGTGACAAGTTGCAGGCAGAGGGACAGTAGCTAATTAGCAGTATATCAAAGAAGCATAAATTATGGAAGCATCAAGCATCTTGCATGGTTTAATAAGAATGCTGGACTAAACTTCCTAAAGTATGAGGTCAGTATTGCTTTCAAAATATTCAAAACATGTATCAGTGTAAATAGCAAATTTTCCAATATGAATATGCACGTGTACATAATGATAATAATAATAATAATAATAATAAATATAGTTTAGTGTATTCCAGTATAAACTGAAATAGCTAGATTAATATGATTGTATGCTATTCTAAACAGGCTAAAAGACAGGAGGTGTTAAGTAAAGAAATGTATTTCAAGAAAATTAGATATTTTGTCAAACGAACTGTGAAATCTGTCACCAGTAAAAATACTATTTAGGGAATGTTTTAGTAATAAAGATTAGGATTTTTCTTTATATGTGACTCATATGCAAGTCATCTCAGAATGGGAGGTCTGTTAAGAGTGGTGGTTTGCCAGTGCCGGAACTTTCATCCTTTTTTAAACGATAAAGCTTACAGGAATCCTATAATTTGTTACCACTGAAATTTAGTGATTTTAGCCCTTGAGGCGGGTTTCTTTTTTCATGCTGTCATTAAAAAGACCAGGCTGCTTTTTGTGTTATAGCAAAATCTGTTTCCCACTCTTCATGCAACAGGCATGTTCTCCAAACCACAGAGATCTTCAGTTTTAACTGTGGAAAAGACTGCCAAACTCAAGACTCACCATTCCCAAGCCAATACAAAGCATCCCCGCAAGTGGCAATTAAAGTAAAGTTGACACATCAAGTCTCTTCTGACAGTACATTGAAAGAATTTCATTTATGCTTGACCTGTCTTGCATTGTTCATTCAGGGTGAGCTCATTTCAACTCTTCTGAAGACAACACAAATTAGTTTCAATTAACCAAGCCGATTACAAACATAATTCACTTGAAACACTTGACTAAATGTCCAATCATTTAGACAGAAACTGTCCTGATTGATTAGAGGAAAATCTACAACAGTTTTTCTCAATTGCTTGAATTCATTGTTCAAAAAGAATCTAAACTGCTTTGAATGTCAGTTTTTATAGTAAAATCAATTTTCTTAAAAACAAATAAACTCAAAGGACATCATTTTCTCCTTCTTCCTGTACATACGAACTGTGTTACATTGGTGCCGAAACCCAGGAGGAAGGAAGGACATGCTGTCGGAGAGTGTGGGGAGTGAAGGGAGTGAAGACCACAAGAGGCTGCCCGCGGCGGTGGTACTGGAGCCTTGTGAAAGGTGGGACGGAGACCCGGATGCCGTGCTCCTGGGACAAGGTGGGGTGGCTGCCATCCTGGAGGGAGCGGAGGAGTGCTGTCGTCTGCCTTGGGCCGGAGCCTGCTTCCGTCCGCCATGAAGGGGAGGAGCAGGGGGCGGCGGACTCGCTGCCGGCTTCCCTCAACCGGAGGAGCCATCGCCAGCTGCCAGGAGGCGGTCGAGGATTGGGCGTCCACCGAGCGTCCAGTGCTATCGCATGGCACCGCGAGGAAGAGCCTCCCGGCAGGCTGAGGACCGAGCGGCAGTGTGTCTGGGAACCGGACCCAGAATTTTTTTTTTCTTTTTCCTCTCTCCCCTCTCGCGTTCTGTTGCTCCCCTTACTTCTGTCTCCTCTCGTCTCGTCTGTCCTTACCCCCAGGTGCTGTGGCTGCCGAGACAGGCCCCCGGGGGGGAGTAAGCGCAGTCGCGGGAGTACCCCCCGGCCTGCGAGGGGCGATGGGCGTATGTGGCGACCAGGGCGGGCGAGAGCCGTGAGGGAATGGCGCAAGACTGGTGGCACGAGTGTTAATGAGCTTCACCTGGGAGGCGCACCGGCCTTGAGTCTCTCAAGGAGGAGCTTCGGGAGCATAAAAGGAGGAGCGACGACAGTGAAGGACGAGAGAGGACCAGGCCTGGATATTATTTTATGTTTTATTATGTTTGTGTGGCCGGTAGACGTCCGCGAGGGTCTGCCGGTATTACTTTCGTTTTGTTCTTTGTTTTTTTTGGTATTAAAGTTTTGTTGAATGTTCGCCGGTTCCCGCCTCCTTCTTCCCATACATACGAACTGTGTTACAATATGATTATATATATAATAATTCATACTTGTTGTGGAGACCTTAAAGAAAAGATTTTTTTTGTAAGTCATTATTAATATGACTATGAATAAGAAAACACGCATAATAAATTTTCGAATAAAATTAATAACTTTTATAAACATTTTTTTGTGAAATAAAAATAAAACCATTAGTAGCAGTAGTATATGTTGTTAAAAACCTCAACTAAGTCGCCATTTCAATCCTAAAATCTCAGTCTCAGTCATAGAATGTGTTTTATATGAAAAAAAAAAAAAAAAATCCCATCCATTACACATTTCAGAGGCTAAATAAGCAATCCATTCTATATACTATCCTTGGGCAAAGAAAGAGCACCTTCAATTAGAGTGCTGTGATTTTTCTTCCTACCTTGAAGCTTGGTGATATCTTCTAAAAGTGTCTGTGATGTAATACATCAATCAGCATTATTATTTTATCTACGCTAGCACGGAACATTAACACACACAAATCTGCAGTGTTTAGTTAGATATGTCAAAGGAGTGGCTTTGATGCAGAAAGACGACTTTGATATGCACACTCCTTGAAAGTTACCTTGGATGAGACAAATATTCTTCCCACGAACACAAATCTCTTGACTTTGGGTCTCCACAAACATCGCCTTTGTACTCTCTGCCTCCCATTTATCTAGAGACAAGACAACAAAAAGCTCCTCCTGTCTTCAAACTTTCATCTGCAGAACTTCAAAGAGGATCATACCTGATACGCAGAAGAGGTAGAATGATCATCAAAGTGTAGAATACGCCTCTTGTAGTGCATGTACTTGGTTATCTGATCTGAAGAATGGTTGTTACTGCCATGAGAACCTGTCGTCAATAGAAACAGAGAGCCTGACGTCACTAATCTCAAAGGCCTCATCGGTTTTTGATTATTGATTATAAACCTCAGAGAACCTGAACTGCATCCATTGCACTACTTTTTTCATATTTAGTGAGATTTACACTATTAGATTTCACATGACATCACTAATCGGTATTTATGAATCGCTAAATTATTCACCTAATCCAAGCGCTCTTTTTGTTTTTTCATTCTTAAAAACTCTGCCATAACTATTTCGGTGCAAGACACAGCAAACGATTCAATATGTGAGTGAACTGTCCGAATGAATCAAACTTAATTGCGACCTTTTTGCAAACCTGTTTGACTGATTAGATATGGAAGAACCGATTCAAAAGACTGATTCATTTGCGAATCTGCCCTAGTGAAGAGTAAATATATCAAAATGTATTTGTTTGTATTGTTTTTGTTTGTACAAAAATGAAAATTCTGTCATTTATTACCCTCATGCCGTTCCACACCCGTAAGACCTTCGTTAATCTTTGGAACGCAAATTAAGATATTTGTTGAAATTCGATGGCTCCTCTCTCAAGATCCATAAAGGTACTAAAAACATATTTAAATCAGTTCATGTGAGTACAGTGGTTCTATATTAATATTATAAAGTGAATATTTTTGGTGCGCCAAAAAAACAAAATAACGACTTATATAGTTATGGCCGATATCAAAACACTGCTTCAGGAAGCTTTAGAGCGCTATAAATCAGCGTGTCGAATCAACGGTTCGGAGCACCAAAGTCACGTGATTTCAGCAGTTTGACAGTTTGACGCGCAACCCGAATCATGATTCGATACGCTGATTCATAACGCTCCGAAGCTTCCTGAAGCAGTGTTTTGAAATCGGCCATCACTAAATAAGTCGTTATTTTGTTTTTTTTGGCGCACCAGAAATATTCTCTTCGATTTATAATATTAATATTGAACCACTGTACTCACATGAACCGATTTAAATATGTTTTTAGTACCTTTATGGATCTTGAGAGAGGAAATGTCATTGCTGGCTATGAAGGCCTCACTGAGCCATCGGATTTCAACCAAAATATCTTAATTTGTGTTCTGAAGATTAACGAAGGTCTTACGGGTGTGGAACGGCATGAGGGTGAGTAATTAATGACATTATTTTCTTTTTTGGGTGAACTAACTCTTTAACAGTATTTTTTTATTTTATTTTTTTTTAATTAATGATTTTTTTTTTCCCATTTATAAAACAATCAGCTAAGCTACAAAATCTACAAAATATGACAGTATTGTACAACTGTACAATTTACAGCACCTTCATAAATTGAATAAAATCAAAAGCCAACTTTTATTACATTTTACACAAGTGCAGAACGATTATTTAAAGGATTAGTCCACTTTCAAATAAAATGATAATTTAATAATTTACTCACCCCCATGTCATCCAAGATGTTCATGTCTTTCTTTCTTCAGTCGAAAAGAAATGAAGGTTTTTGATGAAAACATTCCAGGATCATTCTCCTGGTAATGGACTTAAATGGACTCCAAACGGTTGAAGATCAAAATGACAGTTTCAGTGCAGCTTCAAAGGGCTTTAAACGATACCAGACGAGGAATGAGGGTCTTATCTAGCGAAACGATAAGCTAGTAAATTATCAGGAAATTTTCATTCAGAAGTGAACTAATCCTTTAACTAATCCTTTTTTTCAGACATTTCAGTGTAGAGGCAACATTTGGAAAACACCAGAGAGCTTTTTTTTTTTTTTTTTTTTAATGAAAACAATGTTTTAAAATGTATCCAGATTACTGTAGACATAGCTGTGAATGCAGCAGACCAATAATGCACCAATGTGATTCTGAAAGCTGATTGGTTTAAATGGATAAATAGGGCATAGGGATGCTCACATAAGATTGGAATTCAACCTTCATGTAGCCTAATTTGTTTTTCAGCTACATTTTGGAGGGAAGCAAACAACATTGCGTCATTTGAATATCCATTCAGATTGGTCAGTTTGACAAGATCAGAGGCTTTATCCTGTCAGCTTCCTCTAACATTTGTGCACTAAGTAAAACTAATACCAATAAAGAGATGATTTTTTTGTGTTGCCTTTTATATATTATTGATTATTCATCACTTGTATGAATAGTTTTGTGTTTTCATAATTGTATATATGTAACTTTACAAGGCTAGAATTTCAAAAATAAATCATAAATATCTGCTGAGTAAGACTCTTGACTCATCTCTCACAAATGGACCTAAAATATCAGTAACAATATTAAAGCAGCTTTCCTTCAAGCGTCAGATATTTCTGGTTGAGAGCACAGCATGTGACCTTTGTGGCAGCACAGACAGCTGTGTTGAGGTTTTTTACTCCATATGTTGAGATCATTAATCAACTGCTGAATGATGCTTTATATTATGAACATGAAATGATGCATATCACATTAAATGTCATTTAAATTCATGTTTTTCTGCTGACATGCTCTTAGGCACAGGTCATTAATCCAGTGACTATTGCAGGTCATTAGTTATAAGACTGCAAATTTAACAAGGCATCCTGTTTTGCTGAAAATCACAGGTTTCTCAGCTTACCAGTATCATTCATATTACTATCAGCCATATGGCTTCAGGTGCTGCCTAGTATATATATATATATATATATAAAAACACACATGCGATTTCTTCTCAAAGAGGTAATATCTTTGGTCTTGGCCATAGTGGAGTTTGGAGTCTGACTGTTTGAGGTTGTGGATAGGTGTCTTTTGTACTGATAATGAGTTAAAACAGGTGCCATTAATACAGGTAACAAGTGGAGGACAGAGGAGCCTCTTAAAGAAGAAGTTACAGGTCTGTAAGAGCCAGAAATCTTGCTTTTTTGTAGGTGACCAAATACTTATTTTCCACCATAATTTGCAAATAAATTCTTTAAAAATCAGACAATGTGATTTTCTGGATTTTTTTTTTCTCATTTTGTCTCTCATAGTTGAAATGTACCTATGATGAAAATCACAGGCTTCTCTCATCTTTTTAAGTGGGAGAACTTGCACAATTGATGGCTGACTAAATACTTTTTTGTCCCACTGTATCTGAGATCCAGTACAACTCATATAAACCATTTTACTAAACTATGTTTCATCTACATTTTGTTTTTCAGTCTGACTACCAGTCCTGTATTGTGATAGTGATTGAAGCCATTATTAGTAATTATTTTCTAACACTTTTCTTCATTGAAGTCACAAGAGGTAGCCTCCACAAGTGTACCCATAGACTTGGAGTGTAACTGTCAACTAAATCAAAAATACGAACTTCATGACAAAAATAACAATGATTATACATAGTATCACAAGCAGTGTTGGGGGTAACGCATTACAAGTAACTTGAGTTATTGTAATCAGATTACTTTTTTTCAAGTAACTAGTAAAGTAACACATTACTTTTTCAATTTACAACAAAATAACTGAGATACTTTTTCAGATAAGTAACGCAATTTGCTTTGTTTTTCACATTTATTGACTGACAGCTCTCCTGTCCTCTTGTTGAGAGAAATAGGGTACTGAGAGATGTTGTGTGCGCTGTGTAATGACATGATAGTTATTGTAGTTCTAGACTACATGTGAACATGCATTTACTCATGTCTCATCTCTCCCATCTCTTTTGCACAAAACTTTCAGTATTCCTCAAAATGAATAAAAACAAATGCAATCTCTGAATTTTATGCAAACCTGTAATAATTAAATATATTAAATTACACAAATATACTTTATGTATTTAATCTCACTTTATTAACCAATGTCTTTGCTGCTGACCTTCAATGATTCAATTCAACCATACTAATAAGCAAAAATTACTTTAGATTATATTTAGAAATAAGAGTGTAGAACCTTCTCCTGTATCCTATTCTTCTTTAATCCAGAATGGCAGCACAGCTGAAAGGTTTGTTTGAGCTGCACCCTCTACTGAACAGGCGTCGATATGAATTTCCTTCAGTCTGAGTCTTATTCATTTCACTTTTGGTGTGAAAGGACCTTTATATTTGCCAAAAAATAGAACTTGTTTGTTGTTGTTGTTGTTGTTGTTGTTTAAAAAAAACAAAACAAGTATACCCAGCCCAGGTGAGAAAAACACAATTACAGTAGTTACTTTTTTAGGAAGTAACACAATATTGTAATGCATTACTTTTAAAAGTAACTTTCCCCAACACTGTTCAAGTACAGTTAAAAAATAAATAAATAATAACAATAACCAAGGTAATAAGGCAATATAAAATAAAGATGCACCGCTTGACCGGCCAGGGTTTGGAATCGGACGATTTTCAGTAATCCCGGCATGCACTTATATTTCATAGAGTATTGTACATTTTATATGTTTTATTTTGTTTGAACAAATACTTGCATGAAGTACCACAAGGACCAGTATTAGGTCCAATTGCTTTTTGAGTCTTTGAATATCAGAAAACCCTGCTGGAGGTATTTGATCAAGGCATGCCTTGCATCCAGATCACAGATTCTTTTGTTTGATCTACAGAGGTCTGTATCCTCTATTATGCTTGTAATGGCTCTCTATAGACTTTGTTACTGCTTTAGCTCTATAATCAGCTTAGTCCCAGTCAACAGGCTGCTTACGGTTCATTCACTGACAAATTAATGCATACCACACACAAAAAAAGGCAAGAGTTGATCGAAATCACCAGTTATAATCTGATTGCTACTGTATGAAAGTTTGTGTTTACAAAGTAACAAATTGCTAGAACAAGTGATCCAGAGGAATTTGAGAAGCAGTTTTTTATGCTTGTAGCATCAGATTATTGTACGTATATCTTTACACGACTGTCCTTTTCAAAAGTATCACTCATTAAATCCTTAATGTATTTTTGGTCCCTTGTTGAATTCATGACTCATATGTTATACCTGACATTTGTGATGTAATGAGTTCAATATTATGTTTTAGAGTCATATTGCAATAGCTTGGCAGTGGTGGGCTGCTATATTACCTGACCTTCTACAGCAGGAGGGAATATGAGACAGGTCAAAAGTGCACTTTGATACAGTGAATATGAATTATGCCTCATGTAGGTCAGAGTAATTATGGCAATATTACCATTTCATATTAGCTTAAAGCTGTTTGAATCAAAGTTGGGAAATGTGCTGTGTCCTTGCACAGAAATATTGGTATTACATACCATGCAGAGCTCTAACCTAAATTTTCTTTACTTATTTATAGTAGAAACTTGAGTGCTCTAATATAATACTAAGTAGGTGGTAGGTTTAGAACATGCTTTTATCCAGAGTGACTTACGATACCCTTATTACAGGAAAATGACCCTTGAACAGCCATATCCGTCATATAGTTATATACGTCATTGTTCATACATAAGATGTAGCTCTAGCACTTATTCATTTATTTTATGAAACACTTATACAATATCAACATATAGAAAGCTTCTAAAACACAATTAATGCTCAATTTTATGTAGGATAGCACATCACAGAGTCCATAAATTTACGGCAGAAATGCACGTTGACAGATTCAATTTGTCTGAAGAAGGCGCACAGGTGTATAGCTGGGGCATGGCAACACTACACAGCATCTAGTTCCCCTCTCAAGGAACCAGGTTACTTGCATAACCTGAGACGTTCCCTTTCGAGTGGAATATGACATTGACGACATTGCCACACCTAAGGCAAGAGCCTCCCCACAAGGCTGTGTATAAGCAAAGTGTAAGTCCTGCCCAATCGGCCCAACGGTGGTTTTCCAATAGGAAGGGGAAGGTTTCTTGTGCGTTCAGTCTTTTCAGTGTGGCAAAGTAGGCCTAGTATAATTCCAATTAAACTATTAAATGACTCCATTTTATTATGACCTCGAATTTAGGTTGGAATGCCAATTGATTATTGACCATTTTTATTATTTTACCATTTTAAATTAATGCATGCATTTATAACTAGCAGGCTTGACTATTGTAATGCCCTTCTTACTGGTCTACCAAAGAATACAATTAACCAAATATAGCTGCAAACAGCGATGGCAGGCCTAAGCTCGGTGGCACCGCCAACCCGGTGTATCCCATCCTAATCTGCCATATGTGTTTTTCTCAGACAACCTCTATAAAAATTACATACTGTTATTTGCACAAATTTAACAGTACTCTGAAAAATGTAATCCAATGCGAATGTCTGTGATTGCTGATGTTGTATTATCCTAACACTTCTCTTTGTGTGTTTTTTACCTCCCTGAGCTATCGTTTGTGCACCAATATTATGCTCCAAAAGCATGCTTTCATTTAAAGTGCATATTGCAGGTTTAACATTTTTTTCGAGATGAATATATAACCTTGTACAAAAATACCATATAAAAAGGTACTGCAGGGTTTAACAATGTTTTGCGAGACATAAGGGCATTAATTTAGTAGATAAAGTGACGATCTCTGTAAAAACCGCTTTTTTTCAGCGTCGCGTCATTTTACGTCACTACAGGGAGATGTTCGCAGAGCTCTGTGTTGATTCAGTGCAGAATATATTGGTATTTAGCAACAGCGGCCGTGAATCAGTGTGTTTTCGGTAGTTTTTGTATTCTATTTATCATCGTAATGGTACATTATTGTGTTTGTGGAGGTTGCACAAACTTCAGCCTGTCAGGACATCGAGTACAGAGGTTTACTAACAAGAAAAACTACGCTGCTACTGTATCTTCTGTGCCGGGGTTTGTTTTGTGCAGGTGAAGAGATGGGACTTCACTTCTGCATCTGCGTCGAAAAACGCGTTCATTTTAGACTGGAGGATTATCATCCTGGCGATATGATGGAGTTCAACATTGTAATACTTCTGTAAATGATTATATTAAATGAATAAACTTACACACGCTATGCTTCTTCACCGTTTTTACTTGAATCAATTTCAACACTGATGAATACAAATTATGTACACGTGCATACAGTCTCACACTTACACAAAACATTTTTGAATGAGGTGCTGGTAATGTAAATACTCCAATTTCATGCATGCCATGTATGTAAACTTATATATACATTCAAGTTCACACAACTACATAATCATGGCGTCATATACATCCTCACACTATCAGTGAATGGGCACGGAAAAAACTCATAACACAGAATTAATGAATAAAGGATAACATGAAACACATACAGTAACACTATATGTTTGGCCGCCGGCGGGAGACATGATCACGGATCCGTCAAAGATGCAGCTCGATGAAGACTTACGGTGCACATTTTAAGTTTTGTGTTTGATTATTACATTTGCTAACTACCAAATCAGTCGTGATGAGAAACGGCTATATCACGTAACGTTAGTGTGGACGGATATTAACGCATGTGACATACGCTTGATCAAAGTTTATTCGTTTCTGTTATTAGTAATCAGTTACTCCTAGATGACCAATAGCTTTGCTATTGCCTGATTCATGATAATAATCTGTACAATATTGTGATGTGAGCACATGTCGTTACCTAACGTTATATCTATAAGCTAACACCGGTCTCTGTCCTGTTCTCCACTGCTTCTCCTCACACAACAGCTCAATTTGTCTCTTTTGACCGTTATTATGTCTAATTCTGGCCTGTCCATGCTCTCTTGACCACATAGCAGGCTAATTGTATGGCTGTGATTAGTTATATGAGTATAAATAAGCATTTACAATTTCCTCAGCATCCGAACTGTCATTGCGATCCATTGTTTTCCTATAGTTTATATTGATCGCGCTCCCTTCAATGACGTCACGTCCGATTTGGCATTTTTCAGATGCGGAAGTAAAATTCTCTCACAAAAAATGACTCCAGAAGCCTATGTAGCGTATTTATGCGTGTTTTTTCAAGAAAATCTATTTAATACATTATTTTTCTATACATTGAATCACTAAAGCTCTAACCTGCAATATGCCCTTTAAATCAATATGTGTGGTATACAATGACATTGTTTTTATGTATACATATATAAAATTAATAAATAGAGCCAAATCACAGAACCTGCGAAGATGATTTTAATACCAGTCTCAGGTAATAGTAAGGCACATGTCTAAATTGTTCTGCTCACGTAAAAATTAAAAAAGTTTATTTTAAACAGCCACTTTTATAAAATCATGTGAAATTTACTTAAATATAGGATTTAAATAAATTTGAATTATATCAATAAATAATTAATTTAAAGACATGCGTCATGCATGATGTTTGCAAACACAGCACATGACTTTCTGTAATGCCCATGTCTAGAAAACACACACACACACACACACACACACACACAGAAAGAGTCAGACTGAGGGGGGAGGGGGAGGAGGGTACCACATAGAGCGAGAGAGAGAGGGTGAAAATCCACATTCAAACCAAAATATCTGACTTCCTGTTGGTCAGAGCTAATGACTGTAAATTAGAAAGTTGTCCGGCTTAATGAGAACAATATGTGTACCGAGTTTGGTGACTGTAGGTTAAACTAACCCCCCACTTTTTTCAAAAGGTGGCGCTGCCCATTTCCTGCCCGTTTCTGAGGCTTTGCCCATGTCTACTGGATGACAATCCTAACATATGTGTCAAGTTTCATGCAATTTGAAGCATGCTAAGTGTCTCAAACCCATCCAAAACAAATATTAAAGTTTGATCTGTTGCTATGGCAACATTGTTTGAAAAATATCAAAAATCTTTTTACAGGTCTACATTCGTTATTTCTTGACATTATTCTAATGACGTTTGAAGCAAATCGGGTAAAAATTAGAGGCTGATCTTAAAGCATTTTGAAAGTAACACACTTCCTGTTGCCTGTAGCTAACTTCCTGTTGAGCTGACGTATAACTTAGAGCACAAAATTTGTTCAGCCTGATGAGGTCTATGTGTTCCAAATTTCATACGAATACATGCAAGCGTGTTTGTTATACGGACAAATTTTTTGGACACCATTCAAGGGGGCGCCATAGAGTCCCTGTGCCACACCCGGGTCCCATCCTTTGTGGTGTCCTAATGGCCACAGATTCCAATGTGTGTGCCAATTTTCAAGAGTTTTTGAGCATGTTAAGGCCCCCAAAATGCCCCAGATGGTTGAAAAAAAAATAATTCTCCTTACAAAAACAACAGGTTCCCTGCGCCTGAGTGGCTTGGGCCCTAATTACAATTCAATCCAAAATAATGCTGCTCAAATATTGACAAAAGCCAAAAAGAGAGATCATATTACACCAGTATTAAAGTCATTACACTGGTTACCTGTTAGTTTTCATATTGATTTAAAAAATCTTTTATTAGTTTATATGGCATTGCACGGACTTGCTCCAGACTATCTTTCAAAAATGCTTAAAGTATATGAACCTAGAAGGACTCTTAGGTCTTCTGATTCTTTTCTTCTAAATGTACCTCATAGTAGAACTAAAAAATGTGGTGATGCTGCTTTTAGCCGTTATGCTCCTCACCTCTGGAACAACCTTCCAGAGATCATAAGATGTGCTGAAAACATTAATAGTTTTAAATCTAAATTAAAAACGTATCTTTTTTGTCTGGCCTTCCTGTAAAGTCTTATAAAACCTTTTTATACTTTGTGTTTTGCTTTGTTTTTAATGTTGTATTTTATATTTCATATTTTAATCTTTATAAATTTTATTCTTATTCATGTATTTTAATGGCTCTATTTTATTTATTTATTTAATTTAATTTTTTAATTGTTCTTTTTAATTTTATTAAATGCTGTATCTATTGGTTCCTTGTCTGTAAAGCACTTTGAATTGCATTAAAGGCAGGGTAGGTAAGAAATTTTGTTCCAAATTTGTTTAAACTTTCTATATATATACATGCATAATTAAAATGTAAGAACTCTGATAAAAAGAGTATAAAAATCGAGTGACTCTAGACCGTTTAATCTGTATTAAACACAGCTCATTATTTCCATCCGGGACGAAACATAGGATTGGCTTAGGCGGCTGTCACTCTCTCGCAACCATGGCAACCACCCTTTTGCCACACATGACCTGCCCACTTGCGCGCGCACGTTTGATTTGGGGAATCCAAGAGGCATGGATCCTAGGAATACCAAAACAATGGCAGAGAAACAGCAAGCTAAATTCACAGTATCGGCCTATGCAGTTAGTGAAGGCAAACCAGGCAAAAAAAGGAAGACAGTAACAGTACAAGAAAAGGCAATGAACAAAAAGTCTTTGGATAAACAAAGAAATAAAACGCGAGTTAATATCGGCGTGGCTTTCCGGCGATGGCGAGAACTGAGGGAACTCAAGGGGCTGAAAAGTGACTCCTTGATGGCTTTATTTCTGCTGGACAGGTAAATCTTTCTTTTTGTATTTTGATCATACATATTTTTTTGTTTATTTTTTCATGAAGCATGTGTCATTAGCACACGTAGCTGCGTAATATAGCTAACATAACATTACTTAGCGAGCCGTAGTAGAGACGATAAATAATGATAGCTATAGTGTTGAATTGTGCATAATTTTACCCTCTGTCTAACTCTTTTACCATGTTCACCTGTAAGTTTACCTGCACGTTTTTTTTTCGCCTTTGTTTTGTTTTTATATTCTCTACCTATGTTTACTGATGTCTTTATCTTGTATCTGTGTGTGTCGTACACACTTTGTTGTATGTGTGTGTTATTATTTTGTGTCTGCAATGCAGTTGTGAGTTGATATTTGAGTGTATGTTACTCTGTTGATCTGTAGAACAACGTATATGTTATGAATCTTACACGAAATTCATCTTCATCACAGTGTAAATGATGGTAATGGAAAAACGTGTATCATGCAACCTGTTTTTAGCTTTGCCTTATAGATAGCTCGTTAGCGAATCAAAAAATATATATTTTAAACTTTACCAATATCAATATGCTAGCTTGATAGTGAGTACTAAAATACATCTTGTTTGTTTATCTTCATAATTATAAAGTTATTTTTATTACATGTGATTCTGACATGATGTCACTACATGCCGTGCTCCTTCCTCTCCGCTCGTCTCAGGTAAATAATGCGTCTTCCAGCTCAGTGGTCGGAGTCACACGTTCATGCGTTTTGGGGGCGTGGCTTTGGAAGGAGCCCAGAAGGGAGGGGGTGGAGTGAATGGAAATAATGAGCTGTCTTTAAAACAGTCGTGAGAGGTCTACAGACACTCGATTTTTATACTTTCTTTTTCAGAGTACTTACATTTTAATTATGTATTGATATATAAATAAAGTTTAAACAAATTTTGAAAAAAAGTTTTTTATACATTTTTTTGCCTACCCTGCCTTTAACTTGTTTAGAAAAGTGCTATATAAATAAAATGTGCTTGCTTGCTTGCTTGCATTTATATGATAATTTATCTAGACATTTGATTATTCTATTCAACTCCTTACTCTTATTGTACTCATTCATTTGGTTCTCAGAGTCACACAGGGTCCTCGCACTGGCCATTCATTTATTATGTGGGCCCACGATCACAAACTCGCCAGTCTTGGTCACTAGACAGAGGTAATTGACTATACTGTTTAGTAGGTTAGGTTAGGTTTCATGCTTGCTCTATCTAAAAAGTATTTTCTTTAGTCCCCATAGATCTGTATACACTTGAAATAAAGTAACACTATCTCTAGTCAGAGGTCACGACCAATACTACAGATAAGCTGACCAATATTACTTCTCTGATAGTAGCTTTGGTTTGGTCATGTCATGGTTTCCCATGTACACTTAGCTAGAATAATGTTACATTAAACAGAGGCTCACCCTATTTAGGTTGATCAACATTTTGTTGTCCTAAACATAAATTCCCTTTTTAGCCTTTACAGTCTAAGTACACTTGATCTAGTGCCAAGCATTAGCCGGAGCTCTAAAATCACTGTTGGTGTGCCCTATGCTCCACCCAAACTGTACTTTAGTCCGTTACTAACCTGACGCAGATTTGCGGTAACAATCGTAATCTACTGAAGTCAATAATTTCAGAGTAAGTCAGAAAAAAATCAAATGTAACAATTTATTAGTCAGGTAAATGTATCACGCGAATTACACAATTCAAAGATGATCAATACAAAACATCAAATGCTCAAAAATAGAGTCAAAGATGCATACCTGACATTAGAAAAATGCACATTGTGATTGTACTGGACACTCAGCAATGTGGGGTGATCTGACTACAGAATCGCCATGAGCCTCTTGCAACATCTCTTTAAATACTCAGACCAAGACAGGAACTTCTTTCAAATGGAAACATGAGTTCACAAAGGTAATTTGCATTAATCAGGGTCCCAGACTAAGTAGTTTACACCTTTTTGGGGACAGAAATCCATTTGCATGAAAGACCCTGTGAAGGTGGACGCACCCACAACAGAGAGCAAAATATCTCTAAGGGGACCTATTATGCAAAATTCACTTTTGCATGATGTTTGGATATAAATGTGTGTTGGCAGTGTGTGTACACAACCACACTATAATGATAAAAATCCAACCACTCCTTTTTTTTTAATCCCCATAAATCATAAGCAGTGTCTCAGAACAAGCCGTTTCCAGATCCCTGCCAATGTGACATCACATTAGCCACAGGTCCCACCCACGAATGTTGACAGACACTACTGTTTTAACATAGAACCACCCTGAGTGAGTTCACAGAGTTGTACAGTCTGCCATTGCTGCACTTACGAGAATGTCTCCCATGCGTTTTAGGTGTTCTGTAGCTGGAGGGATTAATCCACATAGGTCTCTCCATTTAGTCCATAAATCAGAGCCGCTGAAGACGAGGTGGATTCATTTTGTTTTCAAAGAAAATGCTCCCTCAACTCTACTGAAATTTGTTTATGTTTGCGCGAATCATTTCACACCGGACTTCTTTGTGAACGAATTTCAAAACAAAGGGACAATACAAAACAGAGGTTGTGCTAAAAATACTGTTAGTCAAGGATAGATCGGTAAACTGTTCGTGATCCAGCTTACAGTCTCCAGAGTGATACTGGATACGGCAGTAATGAAGATGAGAGCACTTTATTATAGTTCATCTGAGTTGATTTACAGATATAAAGTTTACCAGTTTATTAAGCACTGCCTGAAAAGGCATAAGGTTTTTTTTTTAATATATATATATATATATGTGTGTGTGTGTGTGTGTGTGTGTGTTTACTGTTAATTGTAACAAGTGTTTCTGTGTAATTCGCTATGTATGTTGATGATAATGCAAGGGAGAGAGAGAGAGAGTTTATAGATAATATTTTAATGCACACTTGCACTGTTTTAACAAGCTCTTACAGTGATTTTCTAGAGTGAAAATGGATGCTTCATCTTTTGTGTGAAGTACAATAAACATCATAAAACTCATCTGTAAAGTTTTGGCCATCATTCGGACAGGGTCCAGTACAACAGGCTTGTTTTATTTTACATCTTGTAAAATGATGCATAATAGGTCCCCTTTAAAACCTTTATTACCTTCTGGTTTACTTCTGTGGGAATGAGGCCTTTGTACCAGTTGCACTGAGACATTTCAAATGATACCAAACATGTATAGCATTGTGTGATAATTGTTCACATTAAACCATATAGATTTGGGGTGTATTTCAGGTCATCTCTGCATGTAGAGAGAAGAGATGGGGGAAGAGGAGGTGAAGGAAAGGGAACGTGGATTAAGGCAATGCTGGGGTGTGATCTACTCAGTGTGATTGCGTCTTGGATAGGGATGGTAATTTTGCAAGAGAGCTCAAATGTTAATTTCCTATGTTTTCTCAAAGTGTAGCCCTCTCTTGGTCCAAACAGTGTGGCATCAGTCTTGCAAACGACACTTGTTGAGCACAGAATAGACGTAGATTAATTCAGAAGGACAAGAGATTCTAGGGTTGAATCTGTGTCTAAACTGTAGAACCTGATGAAAATGTGTGTAAAGGACCAGCCTGCCACAGCACAGACATCCTGTAAAAGGTGCACCCTTGGAAGAACACTGGCAGATGCTACACTCATAGTGGAGTAGGCCCTAACCCCTAGAGGTAAAGCCACCCCGCGTGCCTCATAAGAAAGGGTGAGATCATCTGTAATATCCATTGGCTGCTGACCGCATCACCTGTATTGAGGCCACCAAAACATTCTAGGAGTTGAGAGGATTTATGCCTCTGACGATTGGTGGACATAGATCCTCAAATCACAGACAGGACAAAACAGGTGAAGGCCTTCTTGCTTCTGCATTTCATGATGCGGAGGAAAGAAAGCCTACAAAGTAACCGGCTAAGGAGCCGAAGAAGGAACTTAAGGGATGTGTCCAGTCTGGAGTGCAATATATCCACCCAGAGCAAGATCTGCTGTGCATGCCTGAAAAGGAGGCATGATCACAGCCTGCACTGGTGATTGATGTAGGAAAACACTGAAGTGATGTCTGACTGAACAAACACATTGTATCCCATCAGCTGTAGAAGGAAGTGTTTCAGAGCTACAAAAACTGCATCTCGAGGCAATTTATGAGCAAAGAGAGATAAGGTTCCACACACCTTCCCTTGAGAGAGGCGTCTGTCATGAGAGATGTGCGATGGCAGGACGCTTGTGGGGGGATAATTCCTAGGATGAAAATCTCTGGTCTTGAGCCAGAACTGAAACTGCTTCATGTTGAGCAGACCCAAAGGAACAATGCTGGCTGCTGCCACCATGAGACCTAAATTTCTGAATTTCCAAAAATAAAGCTCCTGACCTAGCCTGACTTTTTACAGTGTTCAGGATCAAAATCCCATGTGCAGGAGACAGATGTGCCTGCATCATAGACAAAATTCCACAAGACCCTAAGAAAAGTGGTTCTCTGTTTGGAAGAAAGAAAGATTTTCTTGGAGTTTAACCTGAGTCCCAGATGCTTCATATGAGCGAGCACAACATCTCGATGCAGTGGTGCATTTCCCAAAGCGAACTATGGTCGCAAGTTCCGTCATTACCAATAGAGTTCAATGGGACTTACGACCATAGTTGTCTAACAATGCTTTTGGGAAACGCACCACTGATCCGCTAATGCCTTGAACTAGAATGAGCCAGTTGTCTATGTAGTTCAGTACACGGATGCTCTGGTGTTGCAGAGGAGCCACAGCAATATCCATGCACTTGGTGAATGTGCAGACTGATAAGGCTAGGCCAAAAGGAAGTACTCAGTATTGATAAGCTTGGCCCCCAAAACCAAACCTGAGAAACTTCTTTTGTTCTGGCAGAATCTTGATATGAAAATATGTGTCCTTTAGATCTATCATCATAAACAAATCCTCAGATTGAATTTGAGACACTATGAGTTTGAGAGTAAGTATCTTGAACCTGTATGTCCGAAGCGTACACTTCAAATCTCTCAGATCTAAAATCAGACATGGCCCCCGTCCTTTTTGGGTACAATGAAGTACCAATTCTCTGAGAGAGGTACATGTCCTATGGCCCCTTTCTCCAGAAGAGTGTGCAGCTCTTGATCAAGCAACATCACATCTCCTAACCTCTGTACTTTCGTTGGCACAACACCTCAGAAATGAGGTGGACAAGATGCAAACTGAATTCTGTAAACTTTTGTTAGTCAAGTCTGTGGCTCTGTGGCTCTTTTACTACCTCAGGACCTAACACCTCACCATGGTCCAAATCTTTGAGTAGGTAAGCCCGGTACACCTGCAGAACTGCCATTGTGTGCAGGGACGCACCAGCCTGACCTGCTGCCACATCCAATGAAGTTAGATGGCACTCGGCAAGGCTTAGTTGGTAAGGCAGGTTTCCTCCACGATGATGTAGATAACATTCCCCGTAGCCCTGTTCTCGCATACCGTCTACAGAAGAGTATGTCGATGATACTTGTATATGCAAACAAGCACAGTACAGATTCCTTCACATTCTCAACACCTCAGTGTGGAGATCGGGGAAGAATGAGAGATGGTGGTGGGGAAGCTGAACTCGTGCAGATGTGAGGAAGCAATTATCTAATTTTGAGCACACAATCACTTGCCTCTCATTTTGCAATTCTAAATTTAACTTAGCCACAGCACAAGTGACAACCTCAAGCTGCTCCTCAAAAGCGGCAGACTAAGGAAGCTACTCTGTCAAGGTACCCGCCTGCTTATTTGCCTCCAACCACTCAGAATCAGACTCAGAAGGCATGAGTTCCTCATTCTGGTCTGAAGACTTCACAGAGTGAACTTCAAGATCCAGAATGGGGTCCTCTGAGTCAGCGTAAAGCACCAGAGATAGGGAATTATCTATCGCAAAGCTAGCTTCCGGCAACTCAACCTGCAAGCCCCATGACCGAAGTTGCTATGCTGCCTTAAAAGCAGAAGGACCTAAGCCACAGGGTGCAGGTGCTCGGCCCTCATCCTTCAAGAAGAGGGCCAAGTGGATTAAAGCTTGAGAACACTAAACTTCTTGCAATGCTGACAGTCAGTCCTCTCAAGGACTGACCTAACATGCTACTCTCCCAGTCCCATACACATAACACACATCGGATGAGAATCATCTGATGTCATAAATAGGGGAAAAGTTGACACGCACAGCCTGAATCTCGACCCTGACAGGATGGCAGCTTAACTCCTGACTTTTTCAACACACAAGACATGCATACAACAAACAAACATATGGCTTCTGAAGACAAAGAAGCTGTCAACACGCATTGCTGGCTTCTATTTATGGGCTCAGTGACCAATGTCCATATACTCAACCAATCAGAGTGGCGTGTTTAGGCATACTTCAGACCGGCTCACACAAAGGCACTCGACAGTTCCAATTGAAAGAGAACTAGCTAAGTTTCATGATAGGAAGGATTATGGGATTTGACAATTCAGTTTTGCAATGGCTTTATAGCAAAGCAGGCCTGATGCTCATTCTTTGTTTGTCATTTTGTAGAAGTAGAATAAAAAAAAAAATCTGTTTTTTTTTTTTTTTTTTTTTTTTTTTCCCCATAGGTAATTAAGAGAACATAAATCACCATGCAGACCAAAGTGATTTGACCTGCTCTAATTACAGCCTCCCAACTCACAAATTCAAACTTCACAGGAGGATTTGAACTCACCATGTGGTATCAAGATACAATTTTATGATGTTATAGTATGTCCAATACTGTCTAAGTGCAAACTCTACACAGTACAGGTATCTAAAGCAACCCAACACACTAAAGCTGTGTCTGACATTGGCCCATAGCCCCTCATTCTGTGGAAGCCATATAGTCCACTGCATGAGAAAGGAGTGAGCAAATTTGGACACTGATGTAAATACTGTGCAGTGGAATGGAGGTGTGGTACTGTGGCACTATCACATAAACAGTTTTGTTACTTACACAATTTCATACAAGTAATTTTTGAGTGTAATTTATATAAGTATAATTCATTTGACAAGATTATAGGTTGTACATGGGTTGTGCATTTCTTATTGAATAGCATTTTGGCATTGAATGAATGCGTTAGATGACCCCGACTGTTCATTTACTATATTAGGGATGGGGAGTGATTTCGGACACAGCTTTACTGACAGAAAGTAAGTAATCACGAAAGGAAAACCATCTCACAATTGGTAGAGGTGTAAAAAGAACTAAAAATGTATTGATATGATTAAAAATGTATTGACTGACAGCCCTAATTGTTACTCAACATTTATTTACTTCCATATAATTACAGTACCACTTATCCACTGTCACGAAGCACGCCGGGCTCTCACTCGCCTCCGCATTCATTCACCCATTTACGCTCTCCGGATTACCGATGATTATCACCTGGACTCAATCAGAAGACTCTCTACTTAACAGTGTTGCCAATTTAGGGATTTTGTCATTCGATTTAGTGACTTCCCTGCACCTTTTGAGACTTTTTTCAAATGTTTAGGAATAAATCTAGCAACGTTTTGGACAAACCTTATCTAGATTCTTATTTTGCCCACTGATCTATTCATATTTATATAGATCAATGAATTTGCCATTATGATGTCATCTTGTTATGTGCGGCAGAAGACCCAGAGGCGCAAGTGCAAATTAACAGGATTTATTTCACAGTCCAAATAGATCAACAAAGGCAGACTGCCGAGAGCCGCCACACCGGCATGCTCGCAGCTGATAAACAGATAGGAAAGACACAAGTCACAGTCTCTGGTGAGGGCTTGCTGAGCTCTGTAGCACGGACTCAGATCTGGAGCGCCTCGGGTTGAAGATGGTGTATACCACCGCTTGGCAGCTGGAGGAGACCAGGCTGGAGGAATAGAGGGCTCATATGGGCTGATCTCAAGGCAGCTTTTGAGGCTAGGGCTATGACAGAGACTGACACACTGACAGAGGATAATACAATCTTGTTGAAAGCAGAGAGAGAATGCCATTAACAGATTACAATAATCTGACACCGAATCGCGGCGAACAGCAGCGAGAAATAGTCAAGACAATCAGAAGAGAAGCATGACAGGTGCACGAGCAATCTGAGAGAAATGAGACACAGTTGAAACCAACTAAAAGAAAGGAAAGGGAGAAAGAAGAAAATAAGGAGCAACTTAAACCTGGCTCATGACACATCTAGTGACATTTAGCTACCAGTTTTAGCTACTTTCAATTGAAAGCAGTTGGCAACACTGCTACTTAAACATAATAGTTTCAGTCCTTCTTTGTCTGTCCTCTATTGTGACTACGGACCTGTATTCCCTGCGTGAAGCTTTCCTGCTTTTTGGGATCGCGATCATATCCACAGATTATTATGTTTGGTTTCCTGCACTAAAAGACTGTGTTTAATTTCCTCGTGAACCAAGAAGGACTATACTCTCCTGTGTTGTTTCCTGTGTGTGTTCTACGGACTATTTAAGTTAAGTTTGTTTATCTTTTCCTGTTATGTGCTTCTTTGAAGCCGTTTAGTTCAACGAGTTATCTGTTTTACGTTTATATCTATCTGAATGGTTTTGGACTCGTTACACTTGCTTTATTGTACGGTGACCGGGAGGGGACATGTTCGGTTCACTTAGTTTTGTTGTGGCCACAACATATAAACTCGTGGGAACGTAATAATATGTTGTGGCCACAAAATATTAATTCATGGGAACGTGATAAGTCGTGTCGCCATCTTTAATATTACGTTCGTCACTGTCGTTATGGTTACTAGTAAGAGAATACGGGCTTGACTCTCGTTGCACGTTCATACAGACAGTGTTCCAGATGCTACTGTAAGTTGCTGTGTGAACGAGACATTTCAAGACTCACACCTGTAAGTAAATGTGGTTTTCAATCCCAAAAACTGACAGTGTGAATGTGGCCAGAAATGGATAGGACAATAATATTTATTTTTAATTTAGAAAAAGAACGGAATTAAGAATTTATTATATTAACATAGTGCATATTATTGTGTGCGATGTTGCTTAGACCGCATTCGAATTAAGTTTATCAATAAATGTTTAAATGTTGTACATTTCAATCCCATCCAACAGTCTTTTAAATCCATTCACTGATAATTTAATTTTTGTTTAATATTTTTATATTATTATTATTAGTTACATTTGTAAATTTGTTTGCTTTATTTTCCCCTTCATTTCCCATATCTCTTTATCTAATTAACATTCTGTACTTTGTTACTTAAAGTTTGTATTCTGTAAATACTGTAAATGCCTGATCATGCCAATAAAGTTTTGACTTTATGACTGTATTTCTAGCCTATTTCTGACTACAGTAGCTTAAATGAGCATCTGTTTTCATTTGTAGCCCTCGTGCCTGTGACAGCATTCGAATTAAGTTCAGAAAATGTTACTATTAATAGGCTATAGCCCATGTTAAAAGAATTTGTATATTATTATTTGTATATAACCTATGAAAGCTTTATTTCTGTAGGTGCACGTGAATTTTACAGGAAGTTCATTTAGGGGAATTTAACACACACACAAATATATATATATATATATATATATATATATATATATATATATATATATATATATATATATATATATATATATATATATATATATATATATATATATATATATATATATATATATATATATATATATATATATACACACACACACAGTCAGGTCCATAAATATTGGGACCAAAAGTAATGGGACAGATTAACAATCATAAATCAAACTTTTTAATACTTGGTTGCAAATCCTTTGCAGTCAATTACAGCCTGAAGTCTGGAACGCATAGACATCACCAGACGTTGGGTTTCGTCCCTGGTGATGCTCTGCCAGGCCTCTACTGCAACTGTCTTCAGTTCCTGCTTGTTCTTGGGGCATTTTCCCTTCAGTTTTGTCTTCAGCAAGTGAAATGCATGCTCAATCGGATTCAGGTCAGGTGATTGACATGTTATGCCATTGCATAACATTCCACTTCTTTCCCTTAAAAAAACTCTCTGGTTGCTTTCGCAGTATGCTTCGGGTCATTGTCCATCTGCCCTGTGAAGCGCCGTCCAATGAGTTCTGAAGCATTTGGCTGAATATGAGCAGATAATATTGCCTGAAACACTTCAGAATTCATCCTGCTGCTTTTGTCAGCAGTCACATCATCAATAAATACAAGAGAACCAGTTCCATTGGCAGCCATACATGCCCACGCCATGACACTACCACCATCATGCTTCACTGATGAGGTGGTATGCTTTGGATCATGAGCAGTTCCTTTCCTTCTCCATACTCTTCTCTTCCCATCACTCTGGTACAAGTTGATCTTGGTCTCACCTGTCCATAGGATGTTGTTCCAGAACAGTGAAGGCTTTTTTAGATGCTGTTTAGCAAACTCCAATCTGGCCTTCCTGTTTTTGAGGATCACCAATGGTTTACATCTTGTGGTGAACCCTCTGTATTCACTCTGGTGAAGTATTCTCTTGATTGTTGACTTTGACACACATACACCTACCTCCTGGAGAGTGTTCTTGATCTGGCCAACTGTTGTGAAGGGTGTTTTCTTCACCAGGGAAAGAATTCTTCAGTCATCCACCACAGTTGTTTTCCGTGGTCTTCCGGGTCTTTTGGTGTTGCTGAGCTCACCGGTGTGTTCTTTCTTTTTAAGGATGTTCCAAACAGTTGATTTGGCCACACCTAAAGTTTTTGCTATCTCTCTGATGGGTTTGTTTTGTTTTTTCAGCCTAATGATGGCTTGCTTCACTGATAGTGACAGCTCTTTGGATCTCATATTGAGAGTTGACAGCAACAGTTTCCAAATACAAATAGCACACTTGAAATAAACTCTGAACCTTTTATCTGCTCCTTGTAAATGGGATAATGAGGGAATAGCACACACCTGGCCATGGAACAGCTCAGCAGCCAATTGTCCCATTACTTTTGGTCCCTTAAAAAGTGGGAGGCACATATACAAACTATTGTAATTCCTACACCGTTCACCTGATTTGGATGTAAATACCCTCAAATTAAAGCTGAAAGTCTGCAGTTAAAGCACATCTTGTTTGTTTCATTTCAAATCCATTGTGGTGGTGTATAGAGCCAAAAAGATTATTTTTATAATTGTGTCGATGTCCCAATATTTGTGGACTGACTGCATATATATGTCCAGGGACCAGAATATCATTTGGTCAGTAACAACCCAGACCACTCTAGTAACCACATGCTAAACGCAGCTCAGAATACATAATAGACACCTAGCAACACTTTGGCAATCACTTACAACATGTTAGCTTTGAGGTACTCATGATCAGCAGGGTGCATATTTGTATTCAGTTATTAGCTTCCAGCTATGCAATATCATGCATTGCTGCGAAATGTATTTACGGATTCATAATCGAACACATATACATGTGCATACTTGCATAAAATATGGTTCTGGCTTTATACAATCTGTTCAAATCCCTAACTCTTACTTAATAATCATTCCTTAATTCCACCCTTATTTTTCTTTCTTAATTAAAAATAAATATTATAGTCTTATCCATTTCTGATAATTTCAGGTTGCTATGGTTGTGCAGGTTGTTTACGCATTTAACTCGTGGCCATGAGAAATAGATATCATTCCCTCAACATAATGAAATCGTGGCCACGAGAAAAATATATCGTTCCCTCACCATTTTTCGAGGCCACGACATTACATCGTATGGCCACGAATTAAGGATATCATTACCTCGACAAAACGATCTTGTAGCCACGACTTATCACGTTCCCACAAATTAATATCACTTTCCCACGAGTTTATATGTTGTGGCCACGACAAAACTAAATGAACCAAACATGTCCCCTCCCGGTCACCGTAATTGCTCTCTTAGTGAGCTTCCCTACACTTCCCAAAAAAAAAAAAAATAAAATAAAATATATAGCACCAAAATTGGTTATTGGCTCGTAGTCATAGGGGAACCACTTCTGGTGCTATGTAGCACTATATCTTTAAAGGTGCTCTACAGCACCTTCGTCAAAGAACCCATAAGAGGTGCCATATTGCATTTTATTTCTTCAGCAAAAATGGTGCTACAGTGGTTGTTTTGGCTACCAACAGTGGTTGTTTGGCTCATAAAGAACCTTTAAAGGGGCTTAACAGGTTCTTTGTACGGCAGTGGTGCACCTTGCTATATGGCATCTTAACCACCCCAAAGAACCACTGAAGAATAGATGAAGAACCATACAGGGGCTTAACAGGTTCTGTACGGTAGCAGTGCTGTATTGCACCTCAGTCATCCCGAAGAACCGCTGAAGAACCAGCGGTTCTTGTTGTTGCATTATATTGCTCTGTTGCTATTAGATAATAATGATCTGACCATCAAACATTGGAAAACCACTGCAAAAATTTAATGAATACTGTTCAGGTCAAAATAAAATTGTAAGCAGTAAAGTATTGTTTTTTCTTCAGAAATGTAGTTAACTAAAAGTACAAGTATTCAGTTTAAACTACACTTGAATAAAGTACAAAAGCCCAAAATAATGTTAATATAACAATCAACTAAAATCACACAAATATGTTACACTCTTAACAACAAGAAATAACTTGAAAGATTTTAAAACTTTAACTTTACTTTTTAAAAACAAACAAAAAAACATTATTTAAAGAGAAAAAAGAAAGGTTTAACACTGATCAATACACCCACTGCTCTTACAATCACTAAGATTGTGTTGTAGTAACAGCACGAGTCCAGTGAGATCAATGGAGTTGAGCCATGCAGATGAACTCCATGCGCCTGTCTCTCTGACTGGCATCTGATGATTTTTGCTCCAGTCTGCTAATCTTTCCTGATAGTATGGGTCTAATCAATAGCCGCCAGTCTTGCATTTCAGTAATTACCCAGTCCTGCCTGATTGAGCCACCAGTGAGGCCTCTTTCTGAGGACTCTAACACCATCAGACCAAATATACCAGATGTACTCTGTGAAAGAAACAGTTGGCCTCACAGGCTGTCAGCTGATACATTTATTAGCGATGCTTGCTAAAGCACATGGATGATACCTCAAATTGTGTGCCTGTTGAGGAAAGGGTATTATTTTCTAAGCAAATTGATTTTAACCTGGTAGACGATAAAGCAAGCAACAAATGCTTAGTTTTCAGCCATGTCCAGGGACCAGAATATCATAGACTGATTTGGTCCAGTAACAACCCAGACCACTCTAGTAACCACATGCTAAACGCAGCTCAGAATACATAATAGACACCTAGCAACACCTTGTCAATCACTTACAACATGTTAGCTTTGAGGTACTCATGATCAGCAGGGTGCATATTTGCATTCAGTTATTAGCTTCCAGCTATGCAATATCATGCATTGTTGCGAAATGTATTTACGGATTCATAATCGATCACATATACATGTGCATACTTGCACAAAAAAAAAAAAATGGTTCTGGCTTTATACAATCTGTACAAATCACTCTTACTGTAAGCAATAGTAACAGTGATCGCCTTAGCGAGCTTGGCTAATTGTATAAATGTGACGTCTTAGAATGTAACAATTTAATGCAAATGCTTTAAAACACTAAAAAGTGTTATTTTATTATTATTTATATACCGTCATATTTATTAATATTTTGAGTTTTTCAAATTTTATGTGGTTTTGTCATTTTAATATATATATATATATATATATATATATATATATATATATGTTTTCATAATTTTAGAATTTTAGAAGTTAAACTTTAGTAAGTTGCCAATTTTTTGTGAAATAATATTATAATTTAATATTTACATTTCATTTCAGCTTTATTTCAAAGAATGCAAATTATTCATTTATTTAAATTTAGTAAATAGTTCACAATAACAGCACTGCTTAAAACATGCCCCAAAGCACTGATACATTCTAACCATATATAGTAATGGTCAAAAGTGATGTCCGACCTAAGAAAATTGGCTTTTTTTGCACTTTCTTAAAACGTTTTATCAAATATCTATTAAATCTTTTGTATACATGTTCTTAAGTTGTGCCTGGACATCATTTTTGGCCAAGTGGTATGTGGCAAGTATTAACTATATTATTAGATGTTATTTCATGGGTTTCAGTGACAATGGCCAGATGGAAGGAGCTGTCCTCTGCAACCAAGGAGGATGTTATTAAAATGGCTAAATCTTTTCAATCGGTTTTGGGTGTTGCTCATGTGCAGGATGTGAATGGTCACAATGTCCACAAAATTTATTTTAAAGCACCATGAGATCACTAGCATGCAGAATGTAAAGTGGCTGCCCAAGGTAGGCTAGTGAGCATTTTGACAGGAGGATGAAAATCATCTGGATGAGACCTCCAACCTCCATTTTCATTTTGAACTGTAAGCCAACAGCTACAAGAGGCTGGATTGAGAGGTTGTGTACCAGTAAAAAAAAAAGTTTTATCAACTGCAAAAAGCACCTTGCATTTCCCAAAGAACTTAAGGATTGGAATATAGAAGATTGGAGCTGTGTTCTGCTGTCTGACAAGCATTGGATGGTGTCAGGTATGTTCGTAGGAGATGACTGGAGTGTTTTAATACCAAATGCACGCGTGGTGCCAATAAGCACGGTAGGGGAAACATAATGCTGCGTAATCCTACTGAATGCAATGTATGGAGTATGGAGGATGTCTTTGGAGAGCAAATGTGTATTTTCCAACACAATAATGATCCCAAAGACACCACAAATGCAAGAAAGTTGCACGCAATAGGCTAAGTGTTCATGCTCAGCATTCTGAAGTCGTCAAGTGGCCTCTACAGTCCCCTGACCTTAAAGCCATCAAAAACATTTTGAAAATTATAAACCTGAATTTTGATAAGTGATACAGGTTTAGTGAAGCTCAACTTTGGGAAGAACTATATACATGCTCAAAGTTTAATGAGTCAATGCCCAGGAGAATGGCTGCTGTATTTAAAAAACAAGGGAGAACCAACAAAATATTAATAACTGATTACATTGTAGATTACATGTATGCTTCCTGTGAGCTTTTTGTTTTGCTGTACCTTTTTTACACAATACAATAAAACCAATATTTATTTATATGCTGTTTGCCTTTCTTGCCAACTAATGTAGTCATTTTAATACCTTAACCAAGTTTAGTGTATTCTTCTTCCCAATATAACATACTCGTCATATTTTGATTGTTTAATAGAACATGTAATGTCATTAAAAGGAAATATTGTGCAAATATTACCCTCCAGACAAAAATTTTGGCCACTACTGTATGTGAAAGAGTTATTTTATAAAAAAAAAAAAAAAAAAAAAATTGGATGAAAAAAATTGTTTAGAATTGATTTCCATCCACAGCACGCACAATTGAAATCATACTGAATTTACAAGTAACATGGTCCGAATCCACATGGCATGTTTCTCAAGATGACCATATGTTGCCTTTCAAATTCACTGCACATTTTATAGAGCTTGACATTTGCAGTACTATGAAATCATATCTTTGTCATCTCCATCCTGCAGTTCAATTACGAGAGCCAAATTCTTGGCTAAAATGACTCCTTGAACGCTCGCAAACCCGAATGTTTGCAATATCTCATTCAGCGGTCAGTTACTTGTTATTCCCTTTGTATTTTGAAAAGTCCAAGGGCTGTGAATGTTCAGATAAAAGTTTTTTCTAGTGAATAGAAAACACAAAAAGGTTTCCAACAAGTTTGAAGGAGTGGTTTTGAAGGCAAAAAATAAATAAAAACTGTACGTAAACAAAACGGCTGCCTGAATTTCCATTGTTCAGTGCTGAATAAAATTGTGAAAGAATGTGTGCATACCCCACAAGGATACGTTCAAATCCCAGAGCCTTGTGTTTGTGTCTATCATGAATGGCAGAACTCACACAGTCAGTTTATGTGTCTGTATTTCAATTCCATTTTATTCTCATGAATGCTCCAACACCGCATGGTACATAAAGCCACCTGTGTCTTTGTATAAACCGAACCAGCACCTCAGTATAGAAAAGTCAGCAAGCACGCTGGGTAAATGACTAAATTACCGAAGCTGACAGCCCAATCCACTGCACTGTAAACACTGGGTTTTTGTGTGAGTGGCAAGGACAGGCAGAGATAAGCCAAGCCAACAATGAGGACGGCTGTTGTTGTTGCAGTTTCAGTGTTTGCTGTGACTGTAGGAGAGAAGATACAGAAATGTACTGCCAAATAAGCAGTGGAGAGCTGCCTGATCTGCTTCGCAAAGTTACTTTAACTTGACCTTGGTCAAAAAGTTGCTCTTACTGTATTTGTTTTTATGATTAGAGCAAATTTTATGAAGTTATAAAGGTGGTTTTGATCTACAAACCCGATTCCAAAAAAGTCGGGACACTGTACAAATTGTGAATAAAAAAGGAATGCAATAATTTACAAATCTCATAAACTTATATTTTATTCACAATAGAATATACAATGCCAGACCACATACTGCATCAATTACAACATCATGGCTGCGTAGAAGAAGGATCCGGGTACTGAAATGGAGAGCCTGCAGTCCAGATCTTTCACCCATAGAAAACATTTGGCGCATCATAAAGAGGAAGATGCAACAAAGAAGACCTAAGACAACTAGAAGCCTTGAGCAACTAGAAGCCTGTATTAGACAAGAATGGGACAACATTCCTATTCCTAAACTTGAGCATCTTGTCTCCTCAGTTCCCAGACGTTTGCAGACTGTTATAAAAAGAAAAGGGGAAGCCTCACAGTGGTAAACATGGCCTTGTCCCAACTTTTTTGAGATGTGTTGATGCCATGAAATTTAAAATCAACTTATTTTTCACTTAAAATGATACATTTTCTCAGTTTAAACATTTGATATGTCATCCATGTTGTATTCTGAATAAAATATTGAAATGTGAAACTTCCACATCATTGCATTCTGTTTTTATTCACAATTTGTACAGTGTCCCAACTTTTTTGGAATTGGGTTTGTAATTAGTAATGGTTGCTGAAGTATTACTACTACAGCTCATAAATTTCAGCATGTGACCCATCCTGCAATGTTTGGCCTACAAACTGTGTGGCTTGTTGAGAAGAAGTATAGATCATGAGGATGTTATATCATCTGGTGGGTAATAAAACAGCAAAATAAACTCCTATTGACTTGAATTGCAAGTCCTAGCAACCAACCAGAACACACTAACCACCAAATAACTTAATAAAAACCACTCAAAATACTTTAGCAACCACACGGCAATGCAAGAAAATAGAACTTTACTAGAAACCACCCAGAACAAATATCACACCCTCCAACTGCCATGTGCTGCTTGTACAATGACAACAAATGACAACTTGAAAGCACAACAACGGAACAATAGAAGACAATTCATATTGATGGTCTAAGAATATATATTTGTCTCTAGATGACATTTTTATATAACAACCACATTTTATATAGTTTTTTTTTTTTTTAACTATCTGCAAAATCAGATACTAGTGACACTTCAGATGATATTCAGTATCATAACAATCAAAGTGTCTCAACTGAAAAAAAAAAAAAAAAAACTGGATAAAAACGCCTCAGTGGACACACAGCCTAACAACTAGGCATTTCTATATCACTGCTCTATAAGCCACCTAGTACACATAAAGCAACCAAATATAACACCCTGGTAACCGCCCAGAATATCATAGCAATCTCAAAGCAACAATGTTAAAATGCATAGCAAATACCTAGCAATCATAAATGGAGAAAAAACCTTGGGAGAAACCAGACTTAGTCAGGGGGCCAGTTCTCCTCTGGCCAAACAAACAACATGGTGTGGTTTATTGAAGGCTGCATCACAAGGCAATAACCACACAGAAGTATCCTAAAATTCCCTCACAAAATCTTAACAGATAAGAACTGCCTTAGCAAACAAATATCATTCCCCTAGCAACAATATTAGAGTCTGCTAAAATTCCAATCAGAACTTCCTAACAACTTTCTGGGAAACTTGAATCATGGTGTCATCTTTCACACAGACAGCATCACTCAGAAAATATAGTCTTAATGACAACAATAAATGTGTAGTTGGAAAAGATCTGACCCACATTCCATTGTTGATTGATGAAAATGTTTATTTGCAGCTGTAACTGATTAGTAATTTATTGACAGCTGCAACTAACATTGATTAAACGTTCAGCATATGAAAGCAATATTTTTCAGTATGCATATTGATTGAGCGCATAAAAAAAAATGTGTTTTGACTGAATATTCTAAAAACCAAATGACAATAAACATTATTTTCAAGCAGTGATTCAGATTTGTCTTGGCATTTTGTGAGCGAGTGATCTCACGTCTGAAATCCTGCTCTGCCTCTGGCCGCATTACTGCCATATGCTTTTATGTTGTGCAAATCTCCATCTCTCAAAATTCATGTTTCCCTGGTGGTACGGTGGCTGTTTTCCAATCAGGTGTCTTCTTTAAATGCACACTGAGGGGAAGTATTTGTTGTATGGGAAAATGTGGAAGGGGAAGAAAGAGAGAAAGGAAAGAATAAAGAACATTTTGGAAGGTCTCAGACCTCTGTTCTGGCAAAAAGAGAAACATTATTCATGGAGACAGGAATATGGCCGGTGATTTCTACAAACTGAGACATGTCCATGCTCTAGGTGAAAGTGAGTGTGAATTGACTGTCCTAGAATTCAACAGGAAATAATAGAGGATGGGGAATGGGAGAGGAGGAACTGCATGCTTCAATGCAATTTTTCTTCAATGCAACATTGTTCACTGCTCACTCTGAAAACGTTTTATGTGTCAGGCGGGTGTCAATGCATTTCTGGATTCTTTCAGATATATAACACGTGCACACCGATTATTCCAGGACAGCACATGGAAATACTGCAATTCCTCCTTGACAGGAGCTTTGAGAACATCTTAAGCCCTAAGACCTTTACAGCAGGATTGTGGCAATCTTTTGTGTGCAATTTTCATGTCTCTCCTTTGCAAGATTTAATAAATTCTTTGGATTTACTCACAAGACTTAAAAAGGCACATTATTCCATCTATCCATTTTAAGAGATTTTCTGATCCTAAAATAAATAAATAAATAAATAAATAAATACACACTTTTTTTCTGTTTTAAAGTGATTTGTATAATGTAATAAAATGGGTTCAGCTTCTAACCCAGTGGTTTTCAGTTCATTGGTTAAATTGTATATTGATTGTACATCAAATGGTGATGCAATACAATTTTATGACAAATCAAATTAAATAAATAAATAAATTAGTCCCCAAATAAAGATTTGTATTTGCTTCTTCCTCATTCTAAATGAATGCAGCAAATTGGTAGCCCTACAAAAATGTCAAGCCAAACAGTTTATCGTCAGCAGAAATTCATAAAAGTAAGGGGCTATTTAATTACATGACACAGTTTTCAACTAAAAACGGAAAACTTTTTGCGTTTTGGCAATTCATTTTCACAACAGTGGTGTTTTGGAGGCCTGACTTTTGAAAATGGGATTCAAAGTGCAAGTTTTTGAAATATACCAATACCATTATTGTCTCTGTATAAACTACAAAAACATGAATTTGTGAAATGGTGACATCATGCACATGTGTTTTATGTGCTTAGTTCATAGGTGCGTAGTGTTTCTTTACAAAGTGACATTGCCAACTACTGGCCTGGCATGAATACAGCGTTTTTAGTCCTTTTTTAAATTCCAAGATAACGGGATCGTTTTGACAATGTTGTCGTCAGTAAGTGAAAAATGCAGAGGAAAAACTTTTCCATATTTAGTGCTTGTTATCATGTACACGTACCCTAATTTATAAAGGTAACTGTGAAATAAAGTTTAAAATAAGAGATTAAAGTCACATTAGCTATGTTTCTATCCACCAATTTTTATGCGTATTTTTTAATGTCGCATTAAAAAAAAAAAAAAAACGCTGGATGGAAACGTCAAGATGCGCATACATTTTAAAGATGTGCATCAAAAATGCGCACAATCAAAGTGGATAAACTTTTTCCGATAAGAAAACGTGTGAAAAAAGAGCCACAGTGGCTTCCCCGAACTTCCAATTTTATTACAAATATTTTGCATTAATTTCAAAGAAAGTGACGCTTTTGTACTCTTAAAAACATGGGACAGAAATGCCCTTTATTCACAAATGTTTAATGTGAGTGTAACACAGTTCACGTTCGTTTATGGGAAGGAAGAGGACAGGGACGGCGAACAACTGCTGACTGAGCTTTTATTAAAACGAATGTTCAACAGAAAGGCCATGCAGACGCACGATAACAGCAACACAAATAATCCACAAAGGGCTTCACTCCAGGTTCGGTAAACACAATCCACAAAGGGCTTCACTCCAAGTAGTTCGTTGGGTCTCAGTCAGCAGTTCCCCTCTCTCTCACACACTCCTGCTTCTCACGGCATCTTATCCTGTCTCCGCGCCAATCACTAGAACGAGAAACAGGTGTTCGTGATTTGCATCCAACCCACTCACTTACCAAGCGTCTCCCGCTATTCTCTCCGGTTACAGACCTCGCTGAACCACTCCCCCCTCGCCACATACCCCCACCGCCCGACTCAGGCCTTCACCTGGGTAAAGGCCTGCTGGCACAGCTCCGTCCACTGGACCGTATCTGGTGCATCCTTTTTAGTTAGATCAGTCAACGAGCTGGTGAGGGCCGAATAATTAGGTACAAACCTTCTATAATATCCCGCCAGCCCAAGGAACTGCCTAACCTCCTTTTTGGTCTTGGGGCGCGGACAGGTCGCAATCGCTGCGGTCTTGTCAATTTGGGACGCACCTGCCCATGCCCCAAGTGGAAGCCCAGATACCTTACCTCCACGCGCCCAATTGCACACTTCTTCGGGTTGGCCGTGAGCCCAGCTCCTCTCAGCGATCTCAGGACGGCCCTTAAATGCTGCATATGCCGCTGCCAGTCATTACTATAGATAATAATATCATCTAGATAGGCAGCCGCATATGCACCATGGGGCCGGAGAATTTTATCCATGAGTCACTGAAAGGTAGCCGGTGCCCCGAACAGCCCGAACGGAAGCGTAACGAATTGGTGTAATCCGAACGGCGTTGTGAAAGCGGACTTTTCTTTGGATAATGGCGACAAGGGGATCTGCCAATATCCTTTCGTTAAGTCCAGTGTCGAATAAAATCGAGCCGCACCTAGCCGGTCAAGCAATTCGTCCACCCGTGGCATTGGATACGCGTCGAATTTCGACACTGCATTCACCCTGCGATAGTCCACGCAGAAACGAACAGAGCCGTCTGTTTTGGGGACCAAAACTACCGGGCTCGCCCAGTTACTGCTGGACTCTTCTATTACTCCCATCTTAAGCATTGCCTCTAATTCGTCCTGAACTACCTTTTTTTGTGCTCAGGTAATCTATACGGCCGGCTGCGAATAACCACGCCCGGCTCCGTCTCGATATGGTGCTGAATGAGGTTGGTACGCCCCGGCATGGGAGAGAACACGTCTGCAAACTCTGCTTGCAGTTTAGACAAATCAGTGAGCTGGGAGGGCGAGAGGTGATCTCCTCCTGGGGTCAGAGCGAGGGATTGAGTTTTTACATTCGCCTCTGGCCCGAGATCATCCTCCCTGCTAATCACCGTTGCCAGCATCACTGATTCTGCCTCACTCCAGTTTTTAAGGAGATTGAGGTGATAAATTTGACGTGCCCCCCTCCTGTCAGACCGTACCACCTCATAACCGAGCTCGCCCACTTGCCGTGTAACCTCAAAGGGTCCTTGCCACTTTGCAAGTAATTTAGAACTTGAAGTAGGGAGCAATACAAGTACTTTCTCTCCCGGTGCAAATTTGCGTAGATTAGACCGTCTGTTATACAGCTGGCTCTGTTTGTGCTGGGCTTGTAACAAATTCTCCATTGACAGCCGCCCCAAAGTGTGGAGTTTTGTTCTCAAGTCCAGCACATACTGAATTTCGTTTTTGGCCTGAGATGGTCCGTCCTCCCAAGCTTCCCTCAGGACATCCAGCACCCCGCGGGGCTGGCGTCCAAAGAGAAGCTCGAAGGGGGAAAACCCCATGGAGGCTTGCGGGACCTCTCGCACTGCGAATAACAGAGGTTCCAACCACTTATCCCAATTTTTGGCGTCTTCCTGAACGAATTTACGAATCATGGATTTAAGCGTGCGATTAAAACATTCGACCAGCCCGTCCGTTTGTGGGTGAAAGACGCTGGTACGAATCGATTTAATGCCCAATAATTCGTACAATTCGCGTAACGTGCGTGACATAAACGCCGTGCCTTGGTCAGTGAGGATTTCTTTTGGAATCCCCACTCGGGAGATTAGGCGAAACAGTGCATCCGCAACACTCTTAGCGGAAATGTTGCGGAGAGCCACTGCTTCAGGATATCGCGTTGCATAATCAACAACGACCAATGCAAAGCGATGTCCCCGTGCTGATCGTTCCAATGGCCCGATAAGGTCCATACCATTTCTTTCGAAGGGGACCTGCATTAATGGGAGTGGGCGCAATGGCGCTTTTGGGGTGGCCAGTGGGTTTACCAACTGACATTCACGACAAGACGCGCACCACCTGCGTACATTCTCGTGAATGCCCGGCCAGAAAAATCGGGTCATGAGACGATTTAGTGTCGCTGCCTGTCCTAAATGCCCCGCCATCGGATTAGAATGAGCCGCGTGGAAAAGCATTTCCCTGCGGCTCTTTGGAACTAATAACTGGGTTGTATCCTCTTTTGTCTGAGTGTCTTGGGTCACTCGGTACAACCTATCTTTTATAACCGCAAAATACGGATAAGAAAGCGGACGCCCAGGCTGGAGAGGCTGACCATCAATCACACAGACCTTTTCAAACGCATGTTTTAGCGTCTCATCCTGAGACTGCTCCAGGGGAAAATCATCGCGTTCCGGAAGAATTAGTCTTCCGGCTTCACTCTGTTCCCCTGCAGCAGCGCTCCCCGGTCCCTGTTCAGTCTCTCCTACCTGCACTCGCGCTTGCTTACCCTCTCTTTTCCCAAGAGGCATCCGAGCATAAACATCCCAATAATTGACTGAACGCAGGCCAATTTGTTCCCAAAATTATCGGATGCCGGAGGTGCGGGTTAACTGCAACCTCCACACTATGCTTTTGTCCCCTGAATTTAATTATGACGGGCATTACAGGATATCTCACCACATCCCCGTGCACACACCGAACCCCAACCAAGCGGCCTGTATCCAATGCCCCAGATGAAATCAGGCTTTGATGGACAGAGGTTTGGTTACAGCCCGAGTCCACCAAAGCCTGATATGTACCCCCCTTGATACTCACGGGTATTTGGTACTCGCCAGCTTGACCAGGGGCAGCTTGTGGATGGTCGGGGACCTGGATCATCGTCCCAACTTCCATAACCGGACATTTATCCACAAAATGATCCGGGTCCCCACACCGCCAACAAGCCGGCCCAGACCTGCCCGCCGCTCCTGTGGCAGTGAGTGGGTTAAATGGCTGATGCGGAGAAAGGGGAGAAGCAGGAGTGGGGTCCGTCCCGGCAGCAGGGAGTCCCGCCCCCCTGGGTCCATAAAGCGGCGTCGGGGCCGTTCCGCCCCGGGGGCGAGGTGGGCCGGGCGGACGAGACCTGGGAAGAGGGACAGGTCTAGAGAGAGAGGGGGACAAAAGAGAGGGAGAGAGAGAGACAGCTGGAAGGGTTCGCCGCCCCCTTGGCACGCCACCATGTGGTCCTCCGCCAATTGGATGGCTGAGTCCAGCGACGTGGGGCGGTGGCACTGGACCCACTCGGCCGTCTTCTTTGGAAGCCGAGTGATGATCTGCTCCAGCACCACGCGATCGATGACCAGATCCACGTCGCTTCCCTCAGCCAGCAACCATTTGCGGCACGAGTCCCGGAGCTGTTGGGCCAACACGAAGGGCCGGCCGGACTCACCCAGGTCGAGGGAAGCGCTGACGATGTTGTTCCGGGGTCCGGCCGACCCGCTGGATGATGGCCCGCCGTAGGTCGTCATACACCAGGAGGTTCTGGACTGGCAGCTGCTGTGCTGCCACTTGCGACTCTCACGAGAGGAGCGGGACCAGCCTCATAGACCACTGATCCCGCGGCCATTCACTCGCTTCAGCGGATCTCTCAAAGAGCTCGAGGAAAACTTCTGGATTGTCCAGGGGGCCCATCTTGTTCAGGGGCAGGTGGACAGGCACAGCTGGCTGCCCGCTGGGCTCCCGAGAAACCTCCCGGTGAATCCAGCTCCGGAACGCCTCGCGGTCCTCCTGCTGGGTCTGGAGGATGGTTTGCCAGCACCGTTCCTGATCTTTGCGCAGATCCAGCAAGGCCTGGTGTTGTTCACGGTGCAGGACCGCGAGGGACGCGATGACGTCCGCAAATGGTGGGGAGGACGATGTTTGCATGGCGGCGTACTCCCGTCTTCCTTCCCGGGTTTTGGCACCAGTGTAACACAGTTCACGTTCGTTTATGGGAAGGAAGAGGACAGGGACGGCGAACAACTGCTGACTGAGCTTTTATTAAAACGAATGTTCAACAGAAAGGCCGTGCAGACGCACGATAACAGCAACACAAATAATCCACAAAGGGCTTCACTCCAGGTTCGGTAAACACAATCCACAAAGGGCTTCACTCCAAGTAGTTCGTTGGGTCTCAGTCAGCAGTTCCCCTCTCTCTCACACACTCCTGCTTCTCACGGCGTCTTATCCTGTCTCCGCGCCAATCACTAGAACGAGAAACAGGTGTTCGTGATTTGCATCCAACCCACTCACTTACCAAGCGTCTCCCGCTATTCTCTCCGGTTGCAGACCTCACTGAACCACTCCCCCCTCGCCACAGTGATATTCCAACTTTGCACACAAGTTAAATTCGCAACTTTGGATGGATAGCTACTGCGAGCTTTAAAGGTGAAGTTACTTAATTTAAAGTCACACTGTGGTGTATAAAAGCACAATTAGAGGATATAAAGTTACAAGAAAACTATATGGGCAATTCCAGCATTATGGACATGACTTTTGCAGTCAAAACTTGGAATATAAATTCTCAGAGAATGCATTTAATACCAACATACTGAACCGTCTGTTTATATTCATAATCCCTTCCTAAATGTGTCCAGACAAAATGTCAGTCTATACAATCGTTTTATATTTTAGATGAGGGAAATATACGTGACAAAAAAAAAAAAAAAAAAAAAAAATCACTAAGTTTTGGTGACAACATATTTTTTTTAGGAATTCTGTGAATTACACTGCGCAAACCAAAAGTAATACTGCCCACCGAATGAAGAAGGGTTGGCTCTCCACAGAGCATAAAATAATAACTTTATTTAATTTTTCATGTTCGCATTTATGAGGAAAAAACAATGTTTACGGACGTGACGGTTCTCCATTACAGACGTGACCGGTCGGAAAGTGGCACAGAAGACTGCTTTAAAACTTTTGCAGAGACCTCAAGCGGGCATTTAAACCACCAAATATTGAAATCTGGGATACCAGTAAGACTGCACAATTAATCAACTGTATACTAAACTTACAACGATACAACTTTATACTCTGTATTGCAAAAAGTTATGGATTAGACCTATTTCTCATGTTGACAAGCGTGTGTGTTGTTCAAGAATCAATTTAGAGACAATTTTCCTTCTAACAGAACTGCTTGCTAAAATACATTAACAAATAATAAAGTTTATCATATAGCAGTTTAAAATCGCAGATTTCTCCCATAGTCAGGTGAACTGATTGACACTATTGTCACTCACAATCATGTCAGTTTTATGTTTTGTGTCTAAATGATCCCGAGGGAAGTGTGCTAGTACGAGATTGTAATCTCGTAGAATATATACGCCAAAATGAGTTTTGGCGTGCTTATGGTACGCAGTTTTTCCGCGTGCATATGAGACGCACTTTATGGCGTACTATACGTACGAAACCCCCACTCCCCCACCCCCATCCTACCCAAGAGCGTATCATATACAGGGACGTGCACAGGGGGGTTGCTCAGGTTGCCCGGGCAACTGCCCATATGCCCTTCTCGACTCACGTTGCCCTTCCGAGGTGGGAAAATATAAATAAAAAAAATCGTACAATGGATGCAGAATTTCACATAGGCCTAGATTAAAAAAAAAAAAAAAAAAAATCGCAAAGCCTCATTCACTTCCATATTCGGGCACCCATCCAAAAGTGAAAGTCAGTAGGGGAAGGGCAAACTGACGTGGCTGCAGCGCTAAACGCGACCGGCACCTGAGCTGAGCCTGCATGAGGGTCCGTGTACGTTTTGATAGTTTGTTTTCCAATTTGAAATGAAATACGCAGAAACGAGAAAACGGTCGTTTCCCGTTTTTTCGTTTGTTAAAAAAAACGGAAAAACGAGATTTTGACTCGATTTTCGTTTTTTTCGGGTCACGGATAGAAAACAGAAACACGACTTCAAAACTCGTTTTCCACACGTGGGCGGTCATTACACGCCCCTTTCAGCCGATTGGTCAATCAAATCTGAGCCAGTGACGTTATCTTCAGTTCGTTCAACAAAATAACAGTCCTCTGTCGCTATATCAGTAGATGTCATAAATCGGCTTTCTTCTGTGCAACCTAACGCGTATTTCACAGAAATAGTTTGCACAGATAAAAAAAGTTTAAAAAAACTACAGTAAATTTAATTAAGTCTGTTTTTAAGCTGTCATTGTGTTTTTAAAATGTAAAATGTAAATGCCTCTACATCTGTTACCAAGCGCATGACATCCTTTGGGCTACTACCACCAATCAATAGACTATAATGATAGACTATTCTCTATTATAGATCAGTGGCTACTGCACTCATTTTTTTTCTTATTTTAATGTTTTGTTTATATTTTATACATTTAAATTCAATCATTTAGCAGACGCATTCCTTGCAGTAGACTATGCAGTCATATTAGAAAATAGGCTATCCACTAGGTGGCAACACCTAATAACGGTATCACCATCGGGGGGCTTTTTAGTTTTTCTTAGCTTATAAATGGCCATGCAGATTTTATCTCTTAAATTAAACACTTTTATGAACACAGTGAACATTATTATATGTCACAGCTTACTTGCTATCATCACTTTTTCTGTCTTTCCTTCGCTTTTGAATGAATTAGCTATAAATGGCCCTGAACATTTTACTTTCAATTTCGATTTAACGGCTATTGGCGATTCTGCGTCAATTGCTTTAGTGGACAACAGCAAAACAAAAACTCTCGTATATTAAACATAGAACTTTTATTATCTTTGTAATTATTTTATTATCTTTTATCATCTTTATAATTATTTTATTTTGTAAATATTCGTGGCTTAAACAGCGGGAAAATTTACTGTATGCAGTTCTGTGGATGTTTTGAAAAACTTAAACTAAACGAAAATTATTGTTGCCTTGTCAATATAATTTCTGTTTTTTCCCCTGACTTTCAACTGATGCGATCATCGTTTCATTATCCGACAAGATTATATTAAATTAGAATTAAACGAAATTTGATAAATGTCTGTGAATCATTAAAAAAATCCCAGGGGTTTAGTTTTAGCCTACATGAACAAATAGCAGAATAAACAACAGAACATGAGGATTCATCATCATCACGCACCTGCAGCGCTTCTGTGAACGAAAAAAATGATTAAATTATATAAAAGGAATAAATAGCATATGTCTATGCACGAAATTTATTTCACTTAAGTAATTAACATATTACCAAAATGAAAGGGGAAAAAATGCGACAATATGTGTCGGTTCATTTTTGAGAAGTTCACAGAAAGGAAACCGAGACAGCAGAAAATTTCTTTGTTTATTTTACGAGCAATGTTTTGTTTTTATTGTGAGTGTACAAAAATAATAGGCCTATTTAACCCTTCACAGATTCGAATGGTGTTACATTGACCATAAATGTCTGAGTATTTTAAGTTGTTTCCGCTTTTATAAGAAAATTCAAGTGAACGCGTCGGCGCCTCACGCACACACAACATCAGTTTTAGTAACTTGACATAACAGCCTGTTAACTGTCAAAATAACATACATTCAACCAAATATATAAAAAGTTATACTGCTCATTTTAAGTAGTCTGTGCAGGCTACAATAAAAGCGTTTAAATAATAAATATAGTTTAGCCTCCAAATCGTGAATATTGAAACATTTGGATTTGTGTCAAATTAGAGAGAACGCCGGTTTCTGTTTCAGTTCAGCTTTAAACTAATTCGTTTTGGCTTAACATTTATATATTATTTTTGTCATAACTAAAATAGCTATGTAGCTGTAATTTTGATCTTTAATGTTTGATCTTTAGATATTCCCTCAATCTTTTAACCAAAGGGTTATTAACATTAGCCTATATTCAGCAGGCAATGTTAGGCTATATAAAATAAATAAATAAATAGAGATGAGCTATTGTTCGTTTTTTAAAAATTCTTGATTTAATTTATTCAAAATAGAATAAAATAAAAACTGTAGTTTTTTTTTTTTTTTTTTTTTTTTTTTTAATCTGCGCTTTTCATCTGCTCCTTACGGTGGCCCAGTAGTGCACAACACAACGAAATTAAAAAAGCAAACATAAGTTCACAACACAACGGAAACAAGCCACAACACAACGAAATAAAGCCACAACACAACGGAATAAGCCACAACACAACGGAATTAAACCACAACACAACGGAATTAACCACAACACAACGGAATTAAACCACAACGGAATCAAGCCACAACACAACGGAATCAAGCCACAACACAACGGAATTAACAAGGAATTAAACCACAACACAACGGAATCAAGCCACAACACAACGGAATCAAGCCACAACACAACGGAATTAAACTACAACACAACGGAATAAGCCACAACACAACGGAATCAAGCCACAACACAACGGAATCAAGCACAACACAACGAAATAAAGCCACAACACAACGGAATTAAACCACAACACAACGGAATCAAGCCACAACACAACGGAAATGCTCCCGACCACTTGGGGGCTCTCAGAGCTAGGTAATATTACTATTCCTTGCCACTGTTCTATAAAGTCGACAGTTTTACAAAGATATCAATACCATGATTAGTTTTAAGTATGTAAGCATTGTATATCGACATGGTATATTAATTAAAAATCAACTACGTTCACAATAGCTTCATATTTATACTTGTGAATGATTTGACGCGATACCACGAATCATGATGAAGGGAACGTCTGCCAGTTCCACCAAGTGGTTAAAACGTATAATTTGTATTCATTAAAATTACTTTTAACATTTAAAAACAGACATGTTCAAATTCCAAAGGTTGTTAGTTCCTGTTGGTAATACTGACAAGCTTTGGAATTTGAATATGTCTGTTTTTAAATGTTAAAAGTAATTTTAATGAATACAAATTATACGTTTTAACCACTTAGTGGGATTGGCAGACGTTCCCTTCATCATGCGCCGTGGTAGCGCGTCAAATCATTCACAAGTATAGGCCTAAATATGAAGCTATTTTGCACGTAGGTGATATTGAATTAATATTTCATGTCGATATGCAGTGGTTACATACTGTTTAAACTAATCGTGGTATTGATATTACTGCCGACCCTATAGAACAGTGGCAAGGAAAACTAACTTTACCGAGCTCTGAGAGCCCCTAGTGGTCGGGAGCATTTCCGTTGTGTTGTGGCTTGATTCCGTTGTGTTGTGGCTTTATTCCGTTGTGTTGTGGCTCGCTTTCGTTGTGTTGTGGCTTTATTCCGTTGTGTGTGGCTCGATTCTGTTGTGTTGTGTCTCGATTTCGTTGTGTTGTGAACTTATGTTTGCTTTTTTAATTTCGTTGTGTTGTGCACTACTGGGCCACCGTAGCTCCTCTGTTTGGGTAGTGCAGTTTCACTATGCATTACAACAGTCTGTGTGCTGATTAGCATTTCTGAAATAAATATTCTGTGAAATACGCGTTAGGTTGCACAGAAGAAAGCCGATTTATGACATCTACTGATATAGCGGCAGAGGACTGTTATTTTGTTGAACGAACTGGAGACGACGTCACTGGCTCAGATTTGATTGACCATTCGGCTGAAAGGGGCGTGTATGACCGCCCACATGTGGAAAACGAGTTTTGAAGTCGTGTTTCTGTTTTCTATCCGTGACCCGAAAAAACGAAAATCGAGTCAAAATCTCGTTTTTCCGTTTTTTTTAACAAACGAAAAAATGGAAAACGACCGTTTTCTCGTTTCTGCGTATTTCATTTCAAATTGGAAAACAAACTATCAAAACGTACACGGACCCATGAGCGGCACTAGAAGGAGATTGTCGCGGTTGTCGGGTGAGACGACTTAACGTTGTCGGAAAGGTGAGTAAGGTTATAATCGTTAACGAAAACGAACGAAAAAACGAAAACTAGGTGGGAAAAAAACATTGTCATTAACTGAAATAAAAATAAAAACGAGGCATTACAAAAAAACGATAACTAACCAAAACTGTAATGTGTGTTTGGCAAAACTAACTAAAATAAAATAAAATTATAGATTAAATGTCCTTAGTTTTCGTCTTTGTTAATGTCTTTTATAGAGCAAACGTTCAGCATTTCATTTCCCTGTGTCTCCCTTTTTTTAGGTCAGAGCAACTGCCCCTCAAAATTCCTGTGCACATCCCTGATCATATACACGCCATAAAGTGCGTATCATATGCACGCGAAAAACCGCGTACCATAAGCACGCCAAAACTCATTTTGGCGTATATATTCTACGAGATTACAAACTCGTACTATTGATACGCATTCTCATGTGATCGTGTTGGCTATGAGACACAATGCTCTTCTGTAAGTTGTACTTTATCATATAGGCCTGTAATATTCACGTAAGCACTGAATATTTGCGACACTGATTTACGGCACGACAGCAAGGGGCTGTGGGAATTGGCTTGGTGCCAGTGGTATGTGACACGTGAAGACTGCTGCAGGTTTTGCCAGTAAAGCTAAAAGTTTGTTCGGTACTCGCTGTACGTCTCTTTATTTTGCACGCCCTGTGCAACACATAACAAACAAAGAACAAGACATGGTGTCAGAAGAAAATAAGTAAAATGGATTTCGCAGGAGTACCATCGCCGCACATGAATTGGGAATCGTCTAACTTACCAGATGCATGGCGTAAGTTCAGACAGCATGCAGATCTCATGTTCGCGGGTCCGTTAAAGAAACGGGGTGACGACGAAAAGTGCAGTTATTTGCTCCTGTGGATAGGAGAGAAAGGAAGAGATATCTTCAATACCTGGGCGTTGACGACAGATGAAGCAAAGGTACTGCAAACATACTACGACAAGTACGAAGCGTATGTGATGCCCAAGACGAACACAATTTTCGCCAGATATAAATTTCATGAGCGAATTCAAGGAGCTCACGAAACTTTTGAGCAATTTGTGACTGAACTAAGACTATTAGTGAAAGACTGTGCTTATGCAGACAACGAGGAAATGGTTAGAGATCGCATCGTGTTTGGCATTCACTCTCCGCGAGTACGGGAGAAGCTGCTGAGCGTCGGCTCCGAGTTAACGCTAGACAAGGCCATGGATATAGCCAGATCACACGAAGTTGCACAAGCCCAGCTCAAAACATTTGCAAACAGCGCGTACAGCCACCGCGATCAAGCAGTGCACGCAGTCAGCACACAGAAAGAGTCACAGCAGCGAACAGTAAAAGCTGGGGTGAAAGCCTTGCGTCGGAGCAGCAATGACGTCACGGAGCGCGGCAGAACTTGCGGTTACTGTGGCAACCAGGCCCACGGTCCTTCTGATAAATGTCCTGCAAGAGGTAAACAATGTGGCAAATGTGGAAAACGCAACCACTTCGCTAAAGTGTGTCGCTCTGCTTACAAAAGGAATGTTCATGCAGTGAGCAATGAGGCTTCTTATGATGAGGAAGACCCACATGCAGAGTTTTTCGTGGATACAGTCTTGCAAAAGTCATGTGACACGGAACAAGCATTTGCAGACATACTGTTGGGAAAAGAAAAAAGTGAAGTTAGTTTCAAATTGGACACTGGAGCACAGGTAAATGTCATTCCATTGCACACATTTAATAGGCTACAAGCTCAGTGCAAGCTCACACCGACTAAGCATAGCCTCACTGGATATGGTGGTCAAATGCTCACAGTAAAAGGGACATGTACGTTGCCGTGCAGATATAAAGACAAGGAAACACTGATGAACTTTTACATAGTCAACACGCAAGCATCCGCCTGTGTTAGGTCTAAAAGCATGTCTGGACCTGGACTTAATCAAGCTAGTGCTCTCAGTGAATGCACTTAAAGAAGACAAGTCCGTCATGGAGGAATATGCTGATGTATTCGATGGCATTGGATTATTTCCAGGGGAGTGCACAATCCATCTAAAACCCGATGCAACTCCAGTTGTTTACCCACCGAGAAGAATACCCCTGGCTCTTCGTGGCAGACTGAAAGAAGAGCTGCAAAATATGGAAAAACAAGGAGTCATAGTCAAGGTAACAGAGCCCACCGACTGGGTAAATGCACTTGTGGTCGTGGAAAAACCGAGAACCGGCAAACTCAGAGTATGCTTGGATCCTCGCGATCTCAATAAAGCTATCAAGCGTCCACACTACCCCTTGCCAACGATAGAAGACATCACACCCAAGCTAACAGGTGCAAAATACTTCAGTGTTTTAGATGCCCGTTCAGGGTACTGGGCAATAAAACTAACAGAGGAATCTTCCCGGCTGACGACATTCAACACTGTATTTGGACGATACAGATTTCGTCGTCTTCCATTTGGCATCATTTCAGCTCAGGATGAATTTCAGCGCAAAATCGACGAGACATACGAAGGTCTAAATGGTGTCGTTGCAATCGTTGATGACATTCTGGTTTATGGACGGACCAAAAAGGAACATGACGACAACTTACACGCAATGTTGCAAAGGTCTCGTGAAAAAGGCGTGAAACTCAACCCTGAGAAAAGCATTGTGAGTGCTACTGAAGTTCGCTATTTCGGTCACTGTTTATCTGCTGAAGGAGTCAAGCCAGACCCTGAAAAGGTCTCGGCGATCAAGCACATGGAGCCACCAAAGACCAAAGCGGAGCTCGAAACTGTCCTGGGAATGGTAAATTACCTGTCCAAGTTTGCACCATGCTTATCGGACATTAACGCACCACTTCGGCAGCTCCTCAAACAGTCCAGCGAGTTCATATGGGATTCCCAACATGACGCTGCATTCCAAAAAATGAAAGATCTCATAACTAAGGAACCGGGACCAGTACTTGCGTATTATGACCCACAGAAAGAACTGCACCTTCAAGTGGACGCATCGAAATATGGCCTCGGTGCAGTCCTGCTGCAGGATGGGAAGCCGCTCAGCTATGCATCAAGGTCACTGACCGAATGTGAGGTTAGCTACGCTCAAATCGAGAAGGAACTCTACGCGGTCTTATTTGGCTGCAAGCGCTTTCATCAGTACGTGTATGGCCGAAAAGTCATAGTGGAGTCTGATCACAAGCCTCTTGAATCAGTGATGAAAAAGCCACTAGCCGCAGCTCCGCCGCGACTTCAAAGAATGATCCTACAACTTCAAAAATATGACATCACCATCACGCACCGGCCAGGAAAGGAGATTCCTGTGGCAGACACCCTCTCTAGAAAGTTCATCGAGACAGAGCACGACAATCTCAGCGAAGGAATGGACATGCAGGTTCACATGGTTTACGAAAGCTTACCTGTCAGTGATGCAAAACTGCAACAGATCCGTGCTGAGACTGAGTCAGACAGCCAGCTTGTCCAGCTTAGACAGGCGATTCTGGATGGATGGCCTGGAGAAAGGAGAAAGTGCCCCACAGACATCAGTGACTTCTGGAATTTCCGAGACGAACTGTCATTGACAAACGGAATCATTCTCAAAGGTGAGAAAATAGTCATACCCACCTCACTCAGAGAAGATATGCTCACACGCATTCACGTCGGTCACATGGGCATAGAGAAGTCAAAGCAAAGAGCACGAGATGTGTTATTCTGGCCAGGAATGTGTAAACAGATAGAACGGATGGTTGAGAGATGCGATACTTGCCTGGAGCGACGTTGTTCAAACACCAAGGAGCCCATGATTCCTCATGAAATACCAACCAGACCATGGCAGGTAATAGCTTCAGACCTCCTTACCTGGAACAACGAAGAATACATGGTTACCGTAGATTATTACAGCCGATTTTTTGAATTGGACAAACTTACCACCACCACGGCTGCCACTGTCATCAGCAAACTCAAAGTCATCTTTGCGAGACATGGCATTCCAGAGAAAGTTGTCTCTGACAATGGTCCACAATATCGGGCAAGGAGTTTGAAGATTTTGCGAAGACCTGGGGTTTCACCCACACCACCACTAGCCCCATTACCCCCAGAGCAATGGCTTGGCTGAGAAGACTGTGCAGATTGCAAAGTCAATCTTGACAAAAGCCAAGATGGACAGGAAAGATCCCTATCTCAGTTTGTTAGAGTATAGGAATACACCTGTTGACAACTTCAAGTCACCTGCCCAGCTTCTCATGAGCCGCAGACTGCGTTCCATAGTGCCAACAACCAACAAACAGCTCCTACCTGAAATTGTCAGTTTTGCAGAGGCACGCTCCAAAAGACTAAAGCAGCAGCAGCATCAGAAAAAGTATTATGATCGTTCAACTCGTCCGCTGTCACAGCTTCACACTGGACAATCTGTTCGTATACAAGAGAATGGCCTTTGGAAACCAGCTGTTGTTGTCCACCCTGCCAATACACAAAGATCCTATCATGTTTGTACTTCAGATGGCCGAGTGTATCGCAGAAACCGTCGCCATCTTCTCAGCACAAAAGAGGAGCCTGTAGAAAACACTTGCGTTTCTGCAAACATAGAGGAAGAGCAAAACACCAAAGCCTCATCAACGCTTCAGGTACACCCTGAAGTACCAGCACAGATTTCAAATGACAGAGAGATCCAGCCCATACAATACCATACCAGATCAGGTCGAGCAGTACGACCAAGAGCAATTCTTGATTTGTGATTTGCAATTCGTCTGGGGTGTAGGCGGATCGCTGCCCCTATGTGAGAAATGGAATCTAGGATCTGGTATGGGCTGTCTGAGTATCATAGACATTTTGTTCATAAATATTGTTGCATAATGTGCTACGTTAAGTGTCACGGCTGTTAAGATGTTTTGTGAAATGCAGCAACCTCTGTTTATGCTAAAGTAATGTTTGAGTACGTATTATGTATATGTATAATGTTTTTTTTTTTTTGTTTTTTTTTAAAAGAAAGGGGATGTAATATTCACGTAAGCACTGAATATTTGCGACACTGATTTACGGCACGACAACAAGGGGCTGTGGGAATTGGCTTGGTGCCAGTGGTATGTGACACGTGAAGACTGCTGCAGGTTTTGCCAGTAAAGCTAAAAGTTTGTTCGGTACTCGCTGTACGTCTCTTTATTTTGCACGCCCTGTGCAACACATAACAAACAAAGAACAAGACAAGGCCTACCTTCTGATGTTCATATTTCGTTCTGTAACTGGAAAAAAAGATCGGTTTATGTGAGCTTGATCCGCCGCTGAGGCGCTGCAGTAATCTGTCACGAGCCATACTAAAGAGCGAGATTTTGAATTTTGTTATAAAATTGACTGAATTTGAACTAAACAAACTAATTAAAACTAACAAAGATTATTGCAATTATTGGATGTGTTCTGATATATACGCTAAGCCTGAAACAGATCACAGCAATAAAGAAGCAAAGTCATATGCATATGATTTAATATGAAGAGTCTGTAACGATCATGACCATAACGCTTATAATGGTTGTTTAGAGCAAAGTGAGATGATTGTTGATCCTAATAAGCATAAACATAATTTAGCTTTGTATATAAAAGTTTCAAGTTATTTGTATTTAGAATTATTATATGACATCAACTTTAAAAATCTTTAAAATGACATAAACTTTAAAAATCTTTAAAATGTTACGGATGTGACAGAGCACTGAAGCATCGTGACCTCTTAATTATAGCCCTTAAAAATTCAATAGGCAGTGCTGTTATGACAAAATGAGTATTTTTTATTTTTTATTTTTTTTCCAGGCATGCCGCCATCTTTCTGCACAATGCTTACTGTTAAATATAAAGTTTAAAAAAGGGGGTCTTTTCCCTTTTTTGAAAGCATGAAATATGTTTGGTTGAAAATTTAATTTAAGCATTGTTGCTTACCTGTGTGGATAATTGTGGATAAACAAGGCAATTCTCTTAAAATTTCTGTTAGAGCACATTAATACATTATATTACAGACCTAAATGGACAACTTAAAAAGGGATTTGTTCTTTTGTTAAGGATGACCTTTGCATGAAATTGCCCATATGGTTATACTCATTTAATCCAGAGAAATTGAGAAAAATCCATTTACATCAGTAGCTGTATTGGTATAGCAGCATTATGATATTGGCCTTCATTCATAGTACATAGTAAAGAGATGCCATTAAGCAAATACTTAAAATATACTATCTTTATGTTGTTTCTACATTTCAGTGTGAAATTATACAATATAAAAATATAATTATATTTAACATTTAATGTTAGGTGTGATTAGTTACAGAAAAACTTATTTTTTTAATCGATTGACAGCAATGTTTTTTTGTTGTTCTTTGTTTGTTTTTCATGACCATAAATTTATTTTCTCATTATCCTGACCTTTTTCCCTATTGGTATTTTATTTTATTTTATTATTATTTGTTTTAGTCTAGACTCAAATAAAGACATTTCTAAACACAATTTATACTGCATAACTTTTGAATGCTTGATTCTGATTGGCTTGATTTACATTCGTTTTTACTTTGATCAGTGACTAACTCCAGCTGAAATATTTCTATGTAATAGATCACTTCCAAATCAGTGCCCAACACTTCAAAATGAAGCTATATACAACCCAACAGTTCTAAAGCACAAGTGTCAAATTAAACTCCATGGGCCACAGTCAGCAGATTTAAATCATTTGCCTTGAAGTATGTTTAATATTATAGAACAGCCAAAAACAAACAAACAAAAAAAGAATCAACCATTCTGTCAACTTTATGATAGCTTCAGTATATTGTTTACTAGTCTCCTAAATCACACAACCTTTGCCATTTATCTAATAGCAGCATGAAGTGTTTTGTGAAGAAAGCAACTTACAACTTTCTCTGTCGAAAATGATGAGCACTTTCCAAGAGCTAATTATTCAGCATCTGACAAAAGTAAGAAATCTTTTCCTCCTGCATTTCATCTGCATGTCACATTGCAGATTGAAAGGAAAACATCAAATTAGTGACATCACTTAATAATGTGAACTCTTAGAGTCATACAGTTCATCAAAAGAATGACTTGCACATTATTTTCTTTCTTCGTACATTGAATACGGAAAGCGGTCTAGCGGAAGCTAGATGTTTTACTTCATAACTTGATAAATATGGATTTTTTTTTTCTTTACACAAACGCATCACTTCTCTTCAGAAGGCCTTTATTAACCCTTCGGATCTGTGTGGAGTACGTTTATGATGGATGGATGTGGATGGAAGTACTTTCTTCAGCTCATACTCGTGACCCCTGTTCACTGCCATTATAAAGCTCGGATGCGTCAGGATAGTTATGTATATTTCTCAGATTGTGTTCATCAGAAACAAGAAAGTCATATACACCTAGGATGGCTTGAGGGTGAGTAAAGCTTGGGCTAATTTTCATTTGAAAGTGAAATTAGTTAACTAATCCATTAAGTACATTTCATATGTAATTACAAAATTACTTATATTGTCTTTGAAAAATGGTTAAAGTGTATCTTGCTTAATGTTCTGACAAGCATCTGGTAAACTAAAGTTATGGTAAATTATTATGGTAAACAAATATATGTGAAGATGCTGTTTAGTACATTTAAAATTAACTTTAAAGGTATTTGAATAAACACTACAGTTAAAATTGTAATCAAATACTCTGTGTGCTTTAGTATCGCATCAACATTTTTGTGTACTTCTTTAAAGCACAACAAAAGATAATTAAAACAATGATTTAAAATTTGCTTTAAAGTAAAACTTTGACATTTTGACATTATCACAAAGTGCACTTTTTAAAAGTAGCACTTTAGTGTGTTAAGAAACACACTGGGTCGGTACTCTTCCATAAGGTTCTAATATGTACCATTAAGGTACTAATATGCACTCTTTGGGTACAAAGATGTACCTTTTAAGGGTACCAACCCAGTGACAGCTTTTGTACTTTTTCTTCTGAGTGTTAACCCTTTCGCACGTAAGTTTTAAATATTCTGGCTGACCCCCCAGCGTGAGTTTTTTGAAGCGACCGTTATTTAGAACGTATCACTTTATGGTTTCCATGGTGACGCGTCATCGCTTGTTACGTGACACACCGCAGCACTGTATGAATGATAATCTGCTTTCATTTAATTTTTCCTTTGTTATTCAAAATATTCACAAATTTGTTGACTATAGCATGGAATATCTAATATTCCGATTGCCAAATATGTGCAAGTCGATGTGTTTTGCTGTTTAAACACCTTTATAACGATCATGTTAGTTGAGCCATATGCGCGATGGGCGCCGCCATGTTAGTTTGCGCCGCACAGAGAATCGGATCTGTTGGATTTACAACCCGTGAATTTATCCACTTCTCCCGAAATACATGAAAGTAAGTCGGTGAACTGGGGAAGAATAGAGTAAGCTTTAAAGTTACTTTCACAATGTGTATCTGATATGAATAAAACGTGTCGTCTAATTATAATGGAAAGGGTTGTTATTTCCGCTTCTATAGACACCATTGTGTATTTTACAAACTCTAAATATATTGTTTTGTTAGAACTCGTGTGTATTTAAATGTCTGAAATCTACAATAAACATTATTTGGTTGAAAACACTGCATATATGTAATATATGAAAAGTGCTGCGCGCGTCCGTCTCTGGTGAGATACTGAATTTGGGATTTTCCGTACTTGTCAGTTATAATCATCAAAATTAAAAGAAATAAACATTTGAAATATATCAGTCTGTGTGTAATGAATGAATATAATATACAAGTTTCACTTTTTGAATGGAATTAGTCAAATAAATCAACTTTTTGATGATATTCTAATTATATGACCAGCACCTGTATAGTAAGCCTCCCCTGTGGTTGTCTTGAGCGTTGTTAGGTTTCCTCTCATTTGAGCAGAAAGCGCTATGCCACAGCCTCCGCTCTCTAGAGCTTGTTGATAGCACTGTATTGCTGTAGGCCTCCATGAGTAGCTCCTTGGTGTTATCAAGTTGCAGAGTTGAGTGTCTCAGGTTTCTCCTTGGAATCCTGTCCTGTTGAGGCCTCCATTCCTCCAGAGCTAAGCTCAGACAAATGTTTTCATCATGGAGCAGTCTTTTGTTCAGGCCTTCACCCTTGAGATTTTCTCTTAAAGAATAGTGTCAGGCAGATCAAAGCACTGTTGATTATCAAATGTCAAGTCAAATGTCAAGTGTCCCCAACTAAGCAAGCCAAGGCTCTAGTTGGCAATGCGAATGAGTATTCCAAGCCTGCAATACTTCTAGTGACTGCTATTAAGTAATTGGCCTTCCTCGGGCCTCCATGAAAGCATTCTTTCAGTCAATCACTCTCGGGCTCGGTGCAAGGCAACTGTGCCTAGTGTGAGTACACCCTTAAAGTGTTAGTTCACCCAAAAATGAAAATGATTTACTCACCCTCAAGCCATCCTAGGTGTATATGACTTTCTTATTTCAGCCAAACACAATCAGAGTTATTTTAAAAATATCCTGGCTCTTCCAAGCTTTATAATGGGAGTGAAGAGATTTTGAGATTTTGAAGTAAAAAAAAAAAAGCACATCCATCCATCATAAAAGTAATCCTTACAGCTCCAGGGGATTAATAAAGGCCTTCTAAAGTGAAGCGATGCATTTTTGTAAGAAAAAATATTTTCTTTCAAAACTTAATAAACTAAAATCACTGGCTTCAGTACTCAAGTAAAGCTCCGGCGGAAGAGGGAACTTTGACACATGACATATTGATGAACGCGGAAGCGCAGAGAATAGAGCAAAACAAAACAATGGTCACGAATTAGAAGTCTAAAACAAAAATATTTAAATAGAAATGTAGAGGAGTTTCAGTTTTTTGCCCAGTCCTGTTTGTTTGAACCGCAAGAGGCAACTCCTACATACTTCGTCATTTGCCGGAACTCGACTCTCTCATGAACGCGCGAACGGACATTGCCAGAAACTAGTGATTACAGTTATAATGTTATAAATATGCTTTACTTCAGAAGGCCTTTATTAATTCCCTGGAGTCGTATAGACTACTTTTATGATTGATGAATATGCTTTTTTGGGCTTCAAAATCTCATTCTATTCACATCCATTATAAAGCAGGGAAGAGCCAGGATATTTTCAATATCACTCCAATTAGCCTTTTTCACAAGAATCGGAAATCATGTGACACGGGGTCAAGTTAGTTCCGCTATGAGTCTGCTGCTATTAGATTAATATACTCTTTTCTCAAATATTGCTGTTTTTCTGTTTTGTCTGTTTTCCAAGTTGTTGTTGTATAATCTACAAAGAAATTATTTTCTACTCGTTTGTATCTTATACGGCCACTTGGACCGTTGCTTGGATTTACCGGCGGGCGGTTTTATTTTACCAGCTGTCATATAGGCTACACAGCTACTCATTCAGTAATACCCCTGCTCATATCACCACACGACGAGCATTATTTATATAATTTATTCATAAAAAAACTAAACTCTCAATTTATGCTTCAATGCGGGATATAAAATCGTGGGAGATACATAATATTGTTGTGAGTTTATACGTTTTAAAAATATATAGCATGTATTAATCTCATGGCAATACATCCCGCATTCAAGCATATGTTATAACTAATCCTGACAGATTAAAATGATTAAACTAATTAATTTCCAAGACCACACTGTACACAACTATCAGTATGTGCATTAATGTTGCAACAGCAACAGTACTACTAGCCTATGGGCTTGTAATACTGTGCATATTACAGACTTTATGATGATGACGACAGGAAAATATGAGTGAATGAGATGAAATATCATTGAGAGATGACAGAAGTGTTAAATCCAGAAATATCCAGAGTGTGAGCGGTCCTGCTTCTCATTATGAATCAGAGGATCAGGTCTGCGTGATAAAGGAGCTGTCAGCCGATCATTTCCCCAGTACGTCGCAAAAAACACTCCCTGCATCCCAATGTGCATACTATCCACCCTAAATAGTATTGAATATTACTAATGTCACATAGCCTACTATTTAGGATGGATAGTATGCACGTTGAGACGCAGACACTGTCTTTACAGCACATGGAGTGCGATAATGCACAGCCGCGCCAAATAGACATGGAGAATATAACCAATTTAACCGCCATCACCTCGAATTAGTTCATAAATTTAGTTCTTAATTAGAGCTATAGTCTCACCAATAAATCACCAAGACCATTCAAACCATTCATTTTCATGACATTTAATTCATAAAAAGAATTTGATTCTCAAACTGGTTCTGAGGCTCAGCTATCTATCACTGTAACCGGAAAAACTTTTACCCAGCGTGGTCTATTCTAGAAGCCAAAAACCCAGAAGTGTGAAAAAGGCTAATTGTGTTTGGCTGAAAGAGGAAATCCATATACACCTAGGATGGCTTGAGGGTGAGTAAATTATGGGATAATTTTCATTTTTGGGTGAACTAACCCTTTAAGTGGCCTTTTATTTCATTATTATTATTTTCTGTAAATACTAGTTTTTGACGAATATTAGTACAATAAGTGCACATTCAATACAATTAACTCTACAAGGGTAGTTATGAAAAAAATGATAAAAGAAACATATAAATCCATAAAATAGTTCAGACAATTTGTGCACTTTATTTCATATATAGCATTTAAGTGAATTTTTGGTCTGCTTTTATGCTTTTATGAAAATCTGAAACACACCTTGTAGCACGCAAAGCAGCAGATGTTTTGCAAGGCTTTAGATATTGTGTGTGCACATCAGTACCAGAGGCGAGATAAGATTTGAGCGAGCCACTAGACAAGCCAGCACAGACCACCAGACTGGTGCAATGGGACCTGTTGAAGTGTAGATTGAATAGAATAGAATAGAATAGAATAGAAGCTTTATTGCACAAACAACGAAATTATAGTGCCCCATCTGATCAGTGCCAAATCTGATCCATTGTAAATTCTACATGGATTTTATACTTCAGAGCTCCTGAGAAAGTCAAACATTCTTAGCATTTAGAGAGAGCCAATGTTTTAAAAAAACAATGGTAAAAACAAGAGGAGAAACATATAATGTAATGGCTGCTGAAAATGCAGCTTTTGCCATCACAGAAATAATTAGCCTTGGCAAGCACAAAAGACCTCTTTCAAAAATACTGAGGGTGAGTAAATGATGAATTTGAACTTTAAAACTGAAGCGTCATCACGCTAAAGTTTTTTTTTTATTATTTTTTTTTTTTTTACCAAATGTTTGTTTGACAGTGAGTGAGAGAGAGAGAGAGAGAGAGAGAGAGAGAGAGAGAGAGAGAGAGAGAGAGAGCAATATTCAGCAAGAGACAGAGGAATTGAACAAGAGCACTCCAAATATAGACATGACATACTGCAATATATGAGTAGGAACAAAGGGAGCAGAAACACGAAGCCACTATCATTCCCAATTTCATTTGATGATGAAACATTAAGGGCCACTGCAAAATAATTGAAAGTGAGCTGCTTCTTTGTGGAAGCTGTATTAGCTGCAATACGCAATTATAAAAAGCTATAAACAAACAAAAAGAAAGGGCATGCTTGGCTAGTCTACATTGATCTCAATTTAATCTGTACGGTACAAATATTTCCCTCCTTCAATCTGCCACATGATCAAACAGAGAGAGTAGTAAGAGACAAGCAATGACAATTCTATTAAAATAAACAATAAGTACTTCATTGAAGAACATGGGAGCACAATTATTTAAGAAAGAGAAGCATTTCAGGTACTGCTTCAAATTGGGGAAGGAATTATTTTGGGCCATGTTTCCCAATTGCATTCCTGGAGGCACACCAACACTGCACATTTTCAAACTCTTCCTAATCAAACACACCTGATGAAATCAGCCACTTAGTAAAAATAACTGCGTGCGACTGTGAAAAAATATGTAGGCTCACTGGTGCGAGTGACCCGATGGATTTTCATGAACAGATCTATAATACAATCGGAATAAATATTACAACTCCCAAAATTCATCTACACTGAACTATCAAACTATGTTTCATACTGCAATCGGCTGCTTTTCATGCCTTAATCCAAAGATTTTGCTTCAGTCAGCACAGCACAGCAAGTGCAAAAGACTGCGCGACGTTTACAAGGTGAAACGGGTATGACGCACTTACCAGACCATCTCATGCTGCGGTTAAGTGATGTAACCGGTGTTGCTGCTGAACACCAGTAACACCGTCGATCGCAGCAAGCCTAATATGTAAGTTCAGTAATATCACACGAGTAGACTCATGTTTCTCAGAGTATTGGAATGATTCCAAATATGATACTTACTGATCTTATTGAAGTCCAGTTGAAGTTGATATTAAGTGACTGGTGCAATATGTAAGAATTTTGCAGTAAAATATCCAAAAACAACTGGGCCATTGTTATATATTTTGTTCACTTGAGTACTTACAATATCCCAAATGTTTGCAACTCTTTGTAAATCGTGAGAAAATTGCAATTTTAACCAAGGCTCCGGGACATGTGAGGAGTCACCTGTCAGTTGCGTCATACCCGTGTTACCCTCGGTTTCCGGTTTTATTTTGTAGAAACCATGGAAACACCAAAGAAGCTTTAATATTTACATGTTTTAATAGGCAAGGGAACAACTGTTTTGATATATTTATGGACAGAAAACTTAAAAATTATTTTATATAGCTCAACACGTTTAGTCTTATTGTTTAAATCAAATTTTCTTGATTTTTTTGCGAGTACCATGCTTTACCATGCCTCAGAGAAAAACACTATTTTGTGAAGTAGCTAACATAGCATAATCAGATGCAGCTTTATTTTTAGTAACAGTACAGCATTTCTCTATCATACAATATGTTTTAAAATTAATTGCATGCATTTATTAACACAAGCCATCCAGCATTTATTAATATGATATTCTAAAATCGATCTATCTTACTGCAGTGTGCAACACGTGTCTCACAGCAGCCGCCGAGCGAACGCACAGAGTAACGTTATAACATTATTTTCAACACAGTCAAATGTCTCTAATAAGATAAACAGAGCTGTGTTACCTCATACTCATGACCGGAAAAGCGGAAGCCGGCGACTGTGTCATAATAAAAGTTCCGCTGCTCGTGAGGCGTGTGTTGCGCAATTGCTCCAGTGGCCTCGTTCAGCTCCCACAACACTCGGTCCTACTGTGCTTCATACTACAGTAACGTTAATAATCGCATCCATAAACATGACTTCTTCCTGAGTCCTATCCCAATTCTTTTCCACCGGCCACTGAGGTGAAGACCACATGTCCCAAGATTTTGCGCTCAAACTTGGCGTCATCAAGCTACGCCTTTGATTTGAATAGGCCTCTAGCGACCTCTAGCAGACAGAAAATATTACATATTGCACCTTTAACATTTTAGCCACAATACTGTCTGTTTTTGCTCTATTTCGTGAAAATAGTTTCAAACAAAGCCATACCAGAACTGCTGCGCATCTCCAAGCAATGGTGATTCCTAAATGAATATGTGTTTTAAACGACTGAATGAATGACTCGCACATTAAGATTTACCGCCACCTACTGGTGGTCATATTTTCATATTTACATTTATTTTCATATTTACACTAGACCACTAGACTAGACCAGTTTGAAAAAAAAGTTTCCCAGTTTGAACCAATAGCCATGCAGTTACACTGCGTTATTGAAAAAGGCTTCAGTAATACTGAAAGGCTACGTTTATGGACAATATGTTAATGCACACTTGCATTGTGTTTTATTAAGCTCAGTGATTTTGTAGAGTGAAAACAGATGCTTCATCTTTTGTGTGAAGTACAATAAACATCATAAAACTCATCAGTAAAGTCGAACGAGTTCGGTACAACAGGCTTGTACTAATATAGTGGATAAAAACAAGAAGAGAATATAAGTTATAACTGTAATTGAACTAAACTATACCTGTTCTATCTCCATGCAGCATATATTCGGAGTTTCTGACATTATAGTGTGTCCTGACTGAATCCTGACACCGGAGAATCAGTTCTTGAAGCTCCGCCCTCTTAGGCTGAGTGCAGCAGCTCATTTGCATTTAAAGGGCACACACTGAAACGGCGCGTTTTTGCTCAACCCCCAAAAGTGGCAATTTTAACATGCTATAAAAAATTATCTGTGGGGTATTTTGAGCTAAAACTTAACATGCACACTCTGGGGACATCAGAGACTTATTTTACATATTGTAAAATGGGCATAATAGGTCCCCTTTAATGTCCCTGACAACTCCGAGTCCCATTTAGTCAATTGTCAGCAAACGCCTTTATCAAAACAAGTAAAATCTTTACAAAAATCACAAGGAGGCATTACTGATGTATTTTATGCTGTAGAATAAAATGTGAAAATAGCTTGAGCTTGTGTTCACCACAGACATTATTTCAGGCATTTCAACAAAAACCCATTCAAAAAACCTATTGACTTCAGGACGATGGAACCTGAAGTGCTAAAATGCACTAATTTCTGGATTTTTTTTAAGCTTTCCGATCTTGTCATTATTATAATGCCAAAACATTATTTTGTTAAGCTGTTTCGTATTCCTTTCTTCTTTGATTCTGGATTCTCTTCATCTTGTTTCGTTCAATAAACACAGGCTGCAATTAGATCCTCTGGTCAACTATTCTCCTTCAGGCACCCATTACACAGGGACAGGATTGGGAAATGCCATTTTAGGGGTTGTACATCAAATTGCTTAGATCTACCAATAGTCGATGCTTTGTGCCTGTGTGGTTGTGAATCACATGGGGGAAATTTACTTTCCTGGATGACAAGTAAAAGGGTCAAAGACAAATAAAAAAGTCCATGATAAAGAAAAGGAAAAATATTTTAACCCTTAAATGCATGACTGTTTCACCAATCATTCTTACATATTCAGGTCTTTATCGACCCGGAACTATATATAACACGGAAGGATCTCTACCTGTCGTGATAATATAAAACTCCTCTGATATACCTCAGGGATGATGCATTTTTGTTGGCAATACCCGGAAATGAGTTAGCATTTTAGGGCTTCCGGTTCCAACGCCGTAAAATCTATGGGTTTTTTGAATGGGTTTTTGCTAAATCGCCTGCAATAAGGTCTGTGGTTAACAAAGCCTCTAAATATTTTCACGTTTTGATCTATGACATAAAACACACCAGTTATAACCCGCTTGTGATTTTTTTAAACCTTTACTGTGTCTTAAAAACGGCGGTTGCTAACAAATTGCTAAAAGGGACTACTTCCTTTGGTGGGGACTTTAGACGTCATAATGATAACCAGGACATTTGGACAGCATTTCTCATGAAAAAGTGTATAAGTATTCATACACAGAACAGATCATAAAAAGCGAACATGTTTTTAAATAACGTTTTTTAAATAGAGTTTGAAGAAGCTTGGTGGTGACGACGTTGATCCGCGACCATGGTGTGCTGTAGTCCGTTTATAGCCTACTGTTAGCTTTTTATATCTGACGACTTTATTTAGGCTTCAAAATTTATTTATGTTGTTTTAACTTGTAAAGATTATCTTGATAGACAAAACGTGTAAAGGCCTGTTCACACCGGGACGAATATCGCGCGCGATTTTCGCCGACGTTTAACGCCTCCTGACTAAACAACGGGCGCCAATGTGAGTGTGCACACCGACGCGAAAAACGCGAGGCGTAAAAGCGTCATTTTTAAAAAAACGCCTCGGGTTCGTTTTTTTGGTTTGACGCGCCGCGTTAAAAACTGGCCGACCAATGAGATTGGTGCTTTTGTTCACGTGCCTGGAGCTGCTGAAGTTACAGTAAAACACGACTTGGTGGCGCTCAAGCACAAAACGGTCTTGCCGAGCACACAAGACGACGAAGAGAAAGTAAGTAGATGAGGAAGACCCCTACAAACTATCCCTGCATTCAAACAGCTCCCTAGCTTCCTAGGTCGTGTATCAGTATACCATGTAAATGAATGTGGCCGACTCCCTGATCAGTGCCCTGACTAGTGAAGTAGAGAGCTGATTGAGATGCACACTATGGGTGCTCTGCCACAGATGTGTATTATTTCTGTATTTTTACTTTTTTTTTTCTTTTACATTCAAGAAATATAGTTGAGAATGTCTGTTTCATAAATATGTTTAGTTACACTACCGTTCACTTGCACTACTGTCATTGTGACATATTTGCACTACCGTTTCTGACTAATATATATATATATATATATATATATATATATATATATATATATATATATGTAGGCCTATGCCATATATATGCATTTTTTTATCTTCTTTAACTTTATTAATATCATATGTTTATTTGCACTACCGTTAAGCACAAGCGCCACATACTGTCAGGGAATGAATTTGCACTTTAACTCGGCGCATCGCCGGTGAAAATCGCTTGGGTGTGAACACAAAAAACGTCTCGAAAACGCGTGCGATATTCGTCCCGGTGTGTACGGGCCTTAAGTGTCATAACCCTTTGTTAAACACAGAGCTTATTTTCTGCGATTTTCCAAAAGTCTATGGGAAAAATGCATAGGCTTTCAACTGAGGGAACCCGTGCGCCGCTAACTTCCGGGTTGGCCTACAAAAACGCGTCATCCCTGAGGTACTCTATTAGAGTAACAATTACAGAAGAATAAAATAAAGCATATTTTGTTACCTTTTGGAGCTTGAAAGGGCTCCGTTTGAGCAGATGTTTTATGCCATCACCACTGTCCTCGAGCTCATTTCCCAGTAAATTCAGCAAATAATGGGCTAGTTTTATGTTTGAGGTCACAAATATGAGCCCATTGGCGATCTCAAATGTATTCTCAAAACTATATAATTTTCAACATCTTCAAAATAAATATTTCGATCGCTAACAGCTTCACCAGATCCATCCAATAACAGTTACAGTCATATTTGATTGCGTTCAGTACTTGCTCTGCAGTAAATCACTCAGCCATTTCATGTTTTTCTTATTATTTCGTTTTCTGTCTGAATGAGTCGTCACTTCAGCATTGTGTATCAGACATTGCCACCTTGTGGAATAAAGGTGAATTGCAATTATTCCATCATCTAAGATTCAATTATTGTTGTGAAGAAAAAATATATCTACACTCATACACACATCGGGTCATTAGCGACCCTATACGAGTTTTACAAAAAATGAATACAAAAATAGGCATTCTTTTATAATTTTATGATTTTTTTTCTTGTTATATTCTTTATAATGAATTGATTGAGGAATACCAAGAAGGTTGATGTCTAACTTTAAAAAGTGAATGAGGAGGAGGGTAGTGAATGATGTCCCAGGTCACTAAAGACCCGAGGTATGCATTTAAGGGTTAAAAATGTTCTACTCTATTATCATATCGTTTTTAAAGACATTTAATTAAATCTTAAGACTAAATATTGTGGTGAAGCCATCAAGTAAAAATGAATAACATTTTCTTTACACCTTGAGTACATTGAGTACACATATAAATCATTTTCAAAAAATAAACGAATAATAAGTACATTTTCAAAGTAATGTTATGACACTGTCACATAAAATGCATGTTTTACCGCTCTATTTATAACAATGATTTTATGTATAATAGAGTTTTAATTAGTTTACATGTTTTTTAGTCCATTTTATTCCTCTTATTGGTTTTAATGTGTGTATGTCTTTAAATGAGTCTGGGTCTGCCTGTGATGTGACAATGTATTGTGAATTATTAATTCATATCACATTTTTTGGAAGTTACACCACATGACATTCTACAAATTATGTGATATTTTAAGAGACCCTCATACACAGTTATGATTTCCTTGTTTTGTTTTATTTCTGCATGTTTCGACATGTTGGTCATACCACATGACTTTGCTGGTTGAATTGCATTTTTGATGTACTTTTTGATAAATTATATCCAGTCTAATAAAAAATGAGTCTAGTTGACTCCAGTCTAGTTTATTATGGGAGTATTTGTAAATCATGCATTTTATAAGCTCATAAATAATTGATTAATAAAAGTCACAGGCTTAGGCACGTCCTTTGTTAGCAAAAGACAGACGTGTCTGCAAAGTACAAAACACTCAGCGTTTTAGAGCACCAATTTGCTTCCTTTGTTCTGCTTGCAAAGGCCTCATTAACAAACTAATCCACCCACTGTGCACTCTTCAAAATGAAACGTGACCTCACGTCCTCCATCTATTCAGTAAAATCATGAAGATCGTCAACCACTTTGTTCCCAAACCTAATACAAATGTCTGAGCCAACTTAATAATGCAAGTCGTTCCTTCACATAACTGTCCTTTTGCATGAAGGCATTTCTGTGCATTTAATGAAGTGTATGTTTTCCATTTATCAAAGCGCCTTTATTGGCAAGGTTTCCAAGGCTTTATGTCACAGGTCATTTGTACGGCCATATGAGCATTTTTTTTTCGATGGTATTTTTTCCCCTTCTGTTTCAAAGCCTCAAATGATTATAACTATAATCAGCATATTTTATTATGTGTAGGTAATTTCTACTAACCAAATTAGAATGGCTTCATATCATCATCATCTGGGAAAGAGCCAGCAAATATACTGTATGAAGCCTTAAGAGATGAAGCCATCATTATGTTGCTGCTTGCACATTTCGCAACACTTTTAATGTGAAACGTCCAGTAAGTGGCACTAAAAGCAAGTTCAATTTTATCTGAAACAGATGACCGTGAATCTGCATTGGTTGTTGTACATATAATGGCAGTTCAGCAATGAAATGTCCAGTGAGTAGCACTAGAAGGTTAACTAAGAAGGTTAATCCACTAAGGATGCCTACAGTAGATTGTTTGATTGTGTGGAGACTTTGAAACAGAAGGGGAAAAAATGCCATTGCTTTTGAAAATAACATACCACCTACACTAAACCCTACAATAAACCTAACTGATAGAGTTAAAGGCGCTCTAAGTGATCCTGGGCGGAGTAACTTCCTGTTGATGTTCGAAGTGTTATCAAACAAAACAGAGGCTAGCATCGAAATGTATTACTTTTCAAATCATGCCCTAAGTGTTTTGAGCTCATAACGCATGGTGTAATCTGCCCCTGTAATCATAAAGTTTTGTGAAAAGGAATAAAAGTTGTGTGTGCTTCACTGCCACTAGTGATCATTTGAGATGAGCCTATTTTGAAAACATGAAGAGTTCAGATGCAAAAACCTCTAAGTCTGTCTGACATATTTTCTTTTAAAGCATTTTAAGCATTTTTTTTTACCAGGTCTTTATGTTTAGGTTCAGTAATTTCATATTAATTCTACCATAAAGACTCGGGAGGCAAGATAACATAACAGTGACATTTATTTAAAAAACAGCAAATAAAAGCAAAATATTGTAAGATAAAGTTATTTGGCAGGCCTGTACGTAGCTTACATCCTGAGGGTTGCGGACTCTGCATTTCCTGCCTGAAGATGAAGGCAGGGGCATAGCTGACCCCACCGGGAGGTATGGACAGGGACCATCCTGATGGTGGTGGGGAGGATGGGGGTGGAAGCTGGCGTCATCATCTACGAACTCAAACGTGTAAGTACCGATCTTTTATACTCCAAGTGTTAGATAATGATTGGTTAGATCTAAATGTAATAAGTGACGTCTTCCTGGCAGAACTTACGTTAGAGTTTTCATTTACAATGGAAAAAGTTATTAGTCAGTTATTGAAATGCCTTATTTCCAAAAATGTCACTTTAGTCAAGTCATTGTTATTTAACAAATTTAACTGTCTTTTGCTGCAAAACCAGCTAAGTCAATGAGTGATTTTGTTTGTTTGTTTATTTGTTTGTTTGTTTTTTGCAAAAACCTCTTTGGACAACAAGACATAGTATAACAGTTTTGTGTTTACTTCCTGCATGCGAAATCCTTTCCTTGCTACTGTAACGATGGACAATACATTATAAAAACTTGCAGCTTGGTAATTGAAAGCCTGCTCATACGCACACGTCATTCATCTCATGAAATCATAAGATTCGATTTGTGTCTTCCTAGTGGTTCTTCTGTGGATTTAGAGACAAGGGAAGTGGCGTTTAGCGGTTTCGGCGAACCAGTATTTCTGAATGGGCTGACGCTGGAGCGAAAGTATATGATGAACATATACTGTGTGCGGAGAGCATTCACTAAATATCATTATCTAATTTTTGACGGAGGTGGTGTTTAATGCCTTTTGCATCTGAACTCTTCTTATCAATTCCCACCTTTCCAGATTCTACCCTTCAAATATCCAGATTCTTCTGGTAACCCTTAGGGAAGTTTCCTTGGATTAAAGGGTTCCTGTTTGTGTCTTTTTAGCCTGTAAATGGTTCGGCCTTCTCACCCACGCTCTCTAGTAAACAGTGTCAGCTGCACTCATGCACGGTGATAGAAGGCTGGAAGTTTCGTAAACACATGCTAAGAATGAGAAGTCTCAAAGCACTTCTAATGAGCAAATATTTACTCTATAATTAACTAATTCAACTACATAGCGACAAACAGACGGCGATCTTAAGTGTTAGCACAATGCAAAAACTTTTCCAGCCTTCAGAAACTTGGCCAGTGTATTTCCACATGAATTTCTTGCTTGATATGATTGATAGTGTTTGATAGGTATGTTGATGTTTATAAGCCTTATAAGAGTTCCATAATTACTTGAAGGGAAGCAGCTGTGACAGACAATGCATGGGACTTGGCCCAGGCATTCATTTAGATGTACTTCAAGCAGATACACTGTTGTAAATCACTAATTTAGAGATAGCAGCATGATAAACATAGAATAAAAAACAATACAATTATGAAATTTAATTAATTTTACGAGGAAGATTGCTGCATTTGCAATAGCGTGCATTCAAGTCCACCTAGGAAGTTGTAATTACGACATCAGGTGCATCACTTTGCAAAATGGTGATATATCCTTTCTACAAAAAAACAAAATGATGAATAAAGAAAGTGCATTGGGTCTTTTATTTTTTTTTATGTTTTTTTTTTTTCATTTATGAAGATGCTACTTTATATTATATTGTAGTTGTACAAAACTATCTACTATCAATACTATTTTATACATGCATCTTGAAGAAATAAACTGAAGAAGATTTCCTATAGCAAAGAAGGTGGAGCCGCAAAGCCATATAGCCAATAATAGCCAACCCCATAATTGCCATGGACCAATGGTAGTTTGAAGTGTTTACCAACTTCAGTGAAATTTTCTGGAAAATTCACTTTGTCAAGCTATTTCAAACTCGACACAAACTCCAAATGAATTTAATTGTGGCTTGATTTTGTTCTAATTGACGTCACAGCAGTTCATTCTACAATTTTGCTTGAAGTTTATCACGGACTTGATGCGCCCTCAACTCAAAAACTCTGGGCTCAAAGAAAACCACAGAATTTCCCACTCATAATTACAGTGTGTGATGCTATTGATGTGCATTGTAAACTTCTAAATACTGAAGAATTTTTCTAAACCCTGATGGTCTGTTATGTGGCCCATGAGCAAAGTTGGCAGCACCCTGTTGAAAAAACCAGCATATGCTGGTAAGTTAGGTTTTGAAACTGGAATGCTGGTTTGAGCATAGGTCCAGCATGGACCAGCATAGGACCAGCACTTGACCAGCATAAACCAGCTCAAACCAGCATCCCAGCTTCAAACCCTAACTTACCAGCATATGCTGTTTTTTTCAACAGGGCACACTTCCAGGGAGTCATGCACCAGCCGAGTGCTGCCATTGAGATCAGTGCTAATGCTAATGATAACTTCCTATGAGTATTATAGATCTCCTTGGAATTGACTTTGCAGGAACAGAGATTAAAAACAACTTTAATAAGGCATGTGTAATATTACAAGTGAATCAAATCTCATTTGGGTGGTGTAGATGCTGTTTTTAATTTGACAATAAATAAAACACATTCTAGGTCAAAGCGTTAGCCTTTCAAAGCCACAGAATTAACTTATCAGCTTTCTACAATCTCCTCACACATCTGGATTGTCCACTTTTATTGTTTCAATATGGTACGAACACAAACAACATGAGGATTTTCCTGTATGCTTGCTAACAGTTGTGGACTCTACTGTTTACGGCCATAATAGTACATTTCAGTAAACAGTTTGCATCAGTGAATTGTTATGTGAACATTTTATCATGTCTATGCTCAAATATAATCATTTTTCTTACACTTAAAATGTGATAGTTTTTCTCAAAATTTGAAGATAGCCAATGCATGCTTCCTCCATGAATATTCATTTATCAAAGTCGCCCCAACATGATGAGGTGGTACTATCATATTTTACAATGCCATTTTACCCCAGAGCAGATGTTTTCAGAGAGATGAGGCTGACCAGAGGTCTACATCAGCCTCTAGAACATGCTGTACGCAGACAGTAGGGTCATTCTTGTTATGCAATAGAGTCTTCATTATATATCTTCTAAAATCTCTGTTGAAAAGCCTGGTTAGGCTGGTCTGTTGGTTGGTTTTAAGAGGAATTTTGGTTGCTTTTCAGCCAACTAAGACCAGCCAACATGCTTATTTAAGCAACTTTTTTTCAGCAAGGAATGTAATCAGCATAATCTAATTTCAGATTGACACTATCATGCAAGCTACTGTCAATCCCTTACTCTTTAGCTCTATATTTCCATCTTTATTTCAATCCAATTTTCATGTAATGGTCCAGTTTTAAGTGTCTTTAACAACTATGCACTAACATTTAAATTAATAATTTTATTCAATGCACATATACATGTTTTTACACTGTGCTTATATTTAAAAACTATGTGAATTGCAGCTGTAATTCATTTCTGTTAATGCATCTATATTTACACTGTTGACCCTTCCCTTACACCTTAACCCACCCTCAAAGTGCCACTATATTATGCTGTTTTAGAGGTTGCTCATTTAGTTTCTCATTTTGAGGTCTCCTACAATAGGTTTACATGCATCAATGATCAAAAAACACTTTAATTTTAACATAATATACATTGCAGCATCAGCTTATTCATTAAAGGATCCGGTCTCTCTAAACCCCTCCTTTCTGAGAGACTACTGTGTTCTGATTGGTCAGATGGCCCAGTCTGTTGTGATTGTTCTACACAATAACACTTTGTGTAACCCTTCTGCAAAGATCTTTGAAACTTTGCAGACCTTTTACATTCACAAACAACCATATTACACGAAAGATAGCATCCAAAAAAAGCATAATAGGGGCAATTTAAGCCTTAACCATACCACCAAACCTGTCCCTAACCTTGCCCATATCCCACTTCAATAGCAGCAAAGGGGTTTTTAAATACAACATGAACGCAATAAGGACACTATACCAAAATATTTTATTTATTTATTTATTTTGTAAATACAAAGACACCTAATATAAAGTGTGACCAATGTAATTGTGTAAATAATAAGTAAAATATAAAGTATTAATAATAAAGTTTTACCAAAGCATACTTCTGACATATCGTCCCCTTGGAATTATACGTTTCTATCTGCATTCTGAACAGTTTTGAGATATTGAGCTTCTAAGTTTTTGCATTCCATTCAACTTTGTAGATAGAACCTTTTTTTTTTCTAAATAAAAGTGCCAAAATGCACACGTAAAAAAAAAAAACAAAAAAACACTAAATTTTGACAAAAATGTCAGATAGAACCTTATAATTCCAAGGGGACAATATCTTTTTACACAAATACTTACTTAAAATAAGTGTGTATGAGATGTGATGTGATTTAAGTTGCAGAGTTCAAAAGGTACTGCATAGCAGAATTGATCCAGTAAATGTCAGGAAATTGTTTGAGTGACTACAGGACTAGGCCCACAACTTTTCTTGGAAAAGTCCTGCTCAAGTTGCCTGGCTAAATGGGCAAATGAGGTGCATGTGTGCAAAAATGGATTCTGGATTTTAAATGTAACATTAACCTGTAAGTGGGGAGGATGACATCCCATCAGTGTCTCATCTCCAGCACTGAATCAGAATAGTGATTATTCTGGAGACAAACGTGGTGAGACAATAGCCTGATTTACATCTTCGAGAACATTTGACGTGCATGACTGCATCTAATTACTCTTCAGGTATGGTATTTTGTATTAAATATTAAATTTGCCATGACACAACAGACTCCTGCTTATTCAGTCATTTTGATACATATTTAAAGAAGTCATGATATCCAAATCCAATTGATTTACTTTCTCAATACATGTTCATGGTCACACTCTTTCACAAATAAACAATACTTGGAGTAAACTTCATTATTCAGCTGTGTTAGAAATGTATTCCTGGGATACAATTCAACTTACATTATGATACTCACATTTTGATAAAAGGATTCTTGTCTTGGTACATTGCGTTCTGTGTTTTGGTGTCTGATTTTTAGTTAGACTTCTTTTAAGGATGGGTAAAATATTACATATAACATTATTAAATTATTATTACACTGTTACTACATTTATTACTACATTGTTATTGCATTGTATTTTGCATTATATTAAAGGGTTAGTTCATCCAAAAATGGAAATTATGTAATTAATTACTCACCCTCGTGCCATTCCACACCCGTAAGACCTTTGTTGATCTTCGTAACACAAATTAAGATATTTTGGTTGAAATCCGATGGCTCCGTGAGGCCTTCATAGCCAGCAATGACATTTCCTCTCTCAAGATCCATTAATGTACTAAAAACATATTTAAATCAGTTCATGTGAGTACAGTGGTTCAATATTAACATTATAAAGCAACGAGAATATTTTTGGTGCGCCAAAAAAACCCAAAATAACGAATTATTTAGTGATGGCTGATTTCAAAACACTGCTTCAGGAAGCTTCAGAGCGTTATGAATCAGTGTGTCGAATCTGCAGTTTGGAGCGCCAAAGTCACGTGATTTCAGCAGTTTGACTGAATCATGATTCAACACAGAAGAATCATAACACTCCGAATGAGGGTGAGTAATAAATTACATTATTTTTACATTTTTGGGTGAACTAACCCTTTAAATTTAGGGTTGTGCAACGAGTGCAATATCACATGAGTGCTGATTTTCTGTCCAGAATAGCACAAGTGCAAATGTGATACTGATTTTATACAACAGTTCAATAAATAAGAAGTTAATATTGTGTTATTTTGACACAATATTGTCTGTTTTGCTCAATTTTGCCAATGAAAATAAAAAAAAGACAATAATAATAATAATAATAATAATTTGTACATTTATATAGTTCTTTTCTGGGTACTCAAAGCACTTTACATATGGAAGGGGGAATCTCCTCAACCACCACCAATGTTCAGCATCCACCTGGATGATGCGATGGCAGCCATATTGCACCAGAACGCCCACCACACACCAGCTTATTGGTGTAGAGGAGACAGAATGATGAAGCCAATCAGTATATGGCGACGATTAGAAGGCCATGATGGACAGAGGCCAATGGGCAAATTTGGCCAGGATGTCGGGGTTACACCCCTACTCTTTTCGAAGGACATCCTGGGATTTTTAACGACCACAGAGAGTCAGGACCTCGGTTTAACGTCTCATCCGAAGGACGGTATTTTTGACAGTATAGTGTCCGCATCACTATACTGAGGTGTTAGGCACCTCACACAGACCACAGGGTGAGCACCCCCTGCTGGCCTCACTAACACCTCTTCCAGCAGGAACTTACTTTTCCCAGGAGGTCTCCCATCCAGGTACTAACCAGGCTCAGCCCTACTTAGCTTAGCAGAACTGTTCTTCTTAGAGCAACACAGAGCAGCATTTCATTTCTGAATTCGCATTTTGAATGAATAGGGTGAACCATTATTGTTGGATTTGTAGCGGCAATGCACTGATATCACATATCGCTTTATGATATTAAAGTACCGCAAGAGCGATTCAAAAGCATACGGAGCCATCTGCTCTCTAATCTCTCTCGTGGTACTTTGATGTCATAAACCGATCGGTTTGTGCAGTCGCTTCAAGTCCAACAAGCCTAATGATTCAATTGAATCAGCCATTTGAACAAATCAAATGAATGAATGAATGAATGTATGAATGAATAACTCAATGACTTAATAACTGAGACATTTACCTCCACCTACTGGCAGTTTTAGTTTCTTATTTAGAGTATAATTTCATTAAAAAAAATAAATTTAATAATAATAATAATGATAATAAAAAAAAAATAAAAAAAACATTAAAGGTATATTTCACCCAAAAAAGAAAATTCAGTCATCATTTACTCACCCTCATGGTCTAAAAGAGTATGTGTAATAAATTCTATATTGAATCAAATAAAACATTTCTTGCTTAAGCTACTTATTGTAATGTATATTTGATGCTTTACACAATAACAATGTTAAATTATCTTTTGGAAGTAATTTCTCAGTCAATTTGATGTGCGATTAATTAAATTAAAAAAATAATCCCTGACAGCCCTAATTAAATTGTATTGTTTCATTCATACAGAGCTGTTGTAGTGTTTATTAGTAATAGACAAAATGTAAAATGAAGACAGCTAAGTATATATATTATTCATTATTCATATGCTGACAGTGTGCAACTGTGCCTCACAAAGTTTTAGAATGACTTTTCCTTTGGGAAGCCTCATGGACTAGATATCAGGCTGTCATAATATCCAGGCCCTTTCATAGTGCAGATGCTGGAATCTCAAGGTCTCTGGTAAAGGTGAATTCATCCCAATGGAATAACATCTCCTATCTTTGCTGTCCTTCTATCTTACTCATGTCATTCATTTTAAGGATCTCCCCTTCAAATGAATGGCTAAAGTTTGTAAACTTTAGCCCAAAGTGGATGAAATTTAAATCTCAGGGGCTCTAAAGGTGTCAACCAACTCTATCCCTTCAGAACAGTTATACATACTCTCCAAGAACATCACAGGAAGTTCCCAGAAGACTGTGTGGATCTCTGTTAGGATGTCTGCTTGTACTGCTGACAATGTGCATTAGTCCCTCACAAATTTTCAGAAGGACTGCTCCGTTGGGAAGCCCCATGGACTAGATATCAGGCGGTGTTGTGATTTAGTTCCTTTCATAGTGCAGATGCTGGAATTTCAAGGTCTCTAGTAAAAGTAGATTCATCCCAGTGGAATAACATCTCCTCTGGTTGCTGTTCTTCTGCCTCACTCATGTCACTAACTGTCTTCCAGATTGTCCTATTAGAGTCTGAAAGCTCAAGATAATGAATTCATGCTCCTCTATACTGTAGGTCATGACAGAGCAAGAGTTTAAGATGTAAAGTGACTTGAATAATAATGGATATCTCATGTGATTTTCACAAGTTATTCAATACATAATGGTTACATGTACCATTATAATCTCAAATTGACTAAATCAGTGTCAGTACAACACCTGGTTGTATTTAAACTACGATACAATCTAGTCTGAGAATTCTTCCCACAATTACCAACACAATCACTCCTTGCGATTTCTTTAGAACCGCAACAGGAAATAGTACCTAAATAAACCTCAGAGATGTCAGAGTGAGGGGAACAAGAGATGGGGTCTATAAAATCAGATAACACCATATTCGGAAATATGTGTATACCTTGCAGCGTTGACCATCTGCCATGTCGCCTCCATTTCCACGGAAAAGGGGATCTGGTGTTTTAGGCTGGGATATTATGATAGTGTAAGTACCTGAGGGTACAATCCTCTTTGTGTTTTGCAAAAACAAGGTGGACCTAAAGGGACAGGAAAATGTTTTATAATGTTTGGGTTATGCTGACCCACAGTGTACTGTGGGTACTGCACACATGTAGCAGTAAAATAATAGAAAATTGTAGGGAGAGGCTGAGAGAAGACAAAAAAAGAAAGCCTCTGTATTATTATTATTATTATTATTATTATTATTATATTATAATTATTTTCAAATAATTTTCTTAATTACTCTTAAATGCTAATACAATTATTTTGTTTATTTTAACTTAATACTGTAAAAAAAAAAAAAGAAAGAAAAACCTTTATGCATAAGTTGATTTTAAGTTTGCATGACACTTTTTATGAATATTTATACAAATAACAGTAACTGTTACATTTTTGTATTGATTGAATATAGCAAGCAACTTAAGTGTAGTTTTATAAATGTCAATGTGTATTATTTATTTAAACCAGTGTATCCAAAGAGTAAGACTCATATTACAATTCATTTATTTAGAAGTGTTTTTACACAAAGTTTAGATTCAACAACGCACAATACAAGTCAATGAGTCAACAAGTTCATAAAATGAATCATGTTAAAACCTATGTACATTAATTTTCATCATTATCAACCATGCACTTTATAATAACTTTTCTTAAAGGTGCCCTAGAATCAAAAATTGAATTTACCTTGGCATAGTTGAATAACAAGGGTTCAGTACATGGAAATGACATACAGTGAGTCTCAAACACCATTGTTTCCTCCTTCTTATGTAAATTTGATTCGTTTAAAAGACCTCAGAAGAACAGGCGAATCTCAACATAACACTGACTGTTACGTAACGGTCGGGCTCATTAATATGTATGCCCCCAATATTTGCATATGCCAGCTCATGTTCAAGGCATTACACAAGGGCAGCCAGTATTAACGTCTGGATCTGTGCACAGCTGAATCATGAGACTAGGTAAGTAAGCAAGGACAATAGCGAAAAATGGCAGATGGAGCGATAATAACTGACATGATCCATGATATCATGATATTTTTTGTGATATTTGTAAGTTGTCTTTCTAAATGTTTCATTAACATGTTGCTAATGTACTGTTAAATGTGGTTAAAATTACCATCGTTTCTTACTGTATTCATGGAGACAAGAGAGCCGTCGCTATTTTCATTTTTAAACACTTGTAGTCTGTATAATTCATAAACACATCTTCATTCTTTATAAATCTGTCCAACAGTGTGTAATGTTAGCTTTAGCCACGAAGCACAGCCTCAAACTCATTCAGAATCAAATGTAAACATCCAAATAAATACTATACTCACATGATCCGACGCATGCATGCAGTATGCATGACGAACATCTTGTAAAGATCCAGGGGTTATATTAGCTGTGTGAACATTGTAAATGCACTGTATTATAATCGAGAGCTCGGGGGGCAGGGAGTGTGAGATTTAAAGGGGCCGCGCGCTGAATCGGTGCATAGTTAATGATGCTTCAAGATAGGCAGTTAAAAAATGTAATTAAAAAAATCTATGGGGTATTTTGAACTGAAACTTCACAGACACATTCAGGGGACACCTTAGACTTATATTACATCTTGTAAAAACTGGTTCTAGGGCACCTTTAATAAACATCATTACTTTATATACTGTAATATTTATTAGTTCATCAGATAGTGCTGGGCATATCATAAAGACTGCTTGTCTGAAGAACCTGGAGTTGGTAGTTGTGTGCACATCATGATATTTTCTTCTATTTCACAGCTCTCCAGAACATGACTTGATAAGTAGCTACATAATAATAATAATAATAATAATAATAATACCTGCTTTGCATTGGGGTCTATTTTATAATAATACTATAATCTGTTGTATGTTCTTGTAAGTAATTACAAGAGTTTCATGCATTACAACACGTCATGATCAACACTACAGTTTATAGTTTATTAATTAGCACACATTACAATTTATTATAATAGTAGGCATGATTATTAATGAAAATAAATTATTACAATGTGTATAATAAGACATTATGAATGCTTTTACAGACTTCACAGAAAGTTGTGAAGTCTATGACCCTTTCTTTAAATTAACAGATTGATTTCTGCACATGCTATGTAGCTACTGTATGCTGTTATGCGCTCACTTGACCTTACAGTGGAATTTTGAATTCACTTGTCTTCATCAAACAGAGAGATTGGCTCTGTCCCGGATCTGACCTGGACGAAGGTTAAAGTTCACATGTTTCCCACCATTGTGTATATAAGTCGATTTTTACAAGAAGCTGCCAGGCTATGACAAGGGCCAGGGGCCAAAGTGGAAGAAGGGTTTTATGAGCAATGTGTTCCTGGTTACGTCCTTAAAAAGTGCATATAAAAAGCTAATGCTGTTACAGGGCAAAATGTATTTGTCTTATGTCTTCTGTTGGCACAGCACACCTGAGTATACTACATTAAATTCTAGTGAAGGATGCAATTCCGAAGCAGTATTTCAAAATGATTGCGCAGATAGCAATAATACTTATGAATTCCAGCAATTGATTCGCTATGTGAACTGTTCCCTGGTAATTCCTTCTAACCCCTCTGTTTGACTTATTGCACTCCCACTTGTGTCTGATTAGCTTTGTACTCCTGCAAAGTTGAGAAAAAAAAAGCTTGGCTTAGCAGCTTGAGGTGACAGGCTGTATATATTAATGGCCATGATTAGTTATTAGTGCTTGCTCCCGCATTAGCGACAGCAGGCCAGGAGCGTCTACACTACAGGAGCCGCCAGTACGGGGGCCCTGCCAGAAGCATTTCTCGGGACATCTGTAGGAGCTCTTTTGAAGCCTTTAAAACAAGACTGTTGGATACCAGCTGCACTGTTCCAGTAAAGCTACAAGCTTCTGTCAAACCGAGAGAGGAGACAAAGAGATGACAGCCACCTGTATCAACACCAGTCAGGCACATGAAAGGGTCTTGACAGCCCGGGGAGCAATAGGCGGCCACTTTTGGTTTTGGTGATGTTTTGGCTGTGGTCCACCTTTACGGGCAGGTGAATTTTCATTAGTAGTCACTTCACTCAACAGCCTGGGCTAACGCCATCAACACAGTGGCTTTACGCCAATGTTGGCATCGATATTAGCATCTGCACTTCAACTTATGGAGATATGAATGTATGTACCAAGACCGTTCAAAGGTAGATGTGTTAACAACAGAGATTATAAGTGCACAGATGGATTTACAAACCAAATGATTTAAACCAAGTAAATCTACAACTACACATTGTGGTGGGAAATATATTCAACTTGTTTAATAAAAGTGCCTTAGAAACTCTCATTGCATCACATCAGGAGCAAGGTCGTTTATTTCAGCCAGCCCTCAGATTGTGAAATGTAGAGAGAGGTTTTGGTGTAGTGCATCAAAATGTTGTAAACTCTTGTAATGCTGTGTACATCAGAATGCATTCCAGTGAGTGTTGCTTGAGTTCAGAGAGGAAGCTGTGAATGATTACACTTCCCAACATGTGAAATTGTGCCTCTATGTTTGCAGCTAAAAATAACATTGACTTTCAGATGATGTCTACCTGGCCCGGCTCCAAATGATAAGAACCTGCAACAGCATATGTTTCCCACCAACCATATGCTTCTGTAGGTCAAAATTAAAAAAAAAAAAAATTAAAATAACTTGTATTTATTTATTTATTTATGTGTGTGTGTGTGTGTGTTTGTTTGCCAAATCATGCAAAACTACACGTTTTCTGAAACACTCTTAAAAATAAAGGTTTGGCACCTGTGGTTCCATGAAAAAAAACGAACCATTCTACTGCACAAAATGTTCTTTGCGCTCATAAATGTAAAGGTTATTTAGTGGCATTGATGGTTCCATGAAGAACCTTTAACATCCACGAAACCTTATCATTACACACAAGGTTCATTATAGTGGAAAAAGTTCTTCATCTTACTAAAATGTTCTTAACACTTCGAGAGAGAGAGAGAGAGAGAGAGAGAGAGAGAGAGATGGTTATTTTAAAGGGTTAGTTCACCCAAAAATGAAAATTATGTCCTTTATTACTCACCCTCATGTTATTCCACACCCGTAAGACCTTCGTTTATCTTCGGAACACAAATTAAGATATTTTTGATGAAATATGATGGCTCAGTGAGGCCTCTATTGCCATCAAGTTCATTTACACTTTCAGTGCCCAGAAAGGTACTAAAAACATCCTGTCTTGTCTCTTCCCGGACTACATTCCCCATCATCCTCTCTGCCAGTCACATTCACACACTCCACACTAATCACCACACCCAGCTGCAGCTCATTACCAGGACTATAAAGGACTTTCACTCACACCACCTCGCCGCAAAGTCTTGATTACCCTGTGTGTCAATTCCGAGCGTTATCCCGTGTTTATCCTGTTTGCCTGTCTGTTCCTTTTCCCGCCTTTGACCCTTGCCTTGTTATCCTGTTCCGTGATTGATATCTGCCTGCCTTTGACCATTGCCTGTATTCTGACCACGATTCTGCCTGTTCCTTGTGATTCCTGTTTGCTCCTGTCGGACCCTGCCTGTACGACCACTCTAACTTCAATAAAGCTTGAAAATGGATCTTACCATGAGTCCCGCATCGTTACAGGAGACTTCGCCGCCACTACGATCCAGCAGCTTTCCCGGAGTGCATTTGTCCGGTATGAACATTACACAATTGTTATTGTGGAGTACGCAGGGCACACGATCGTTAGAGGAATATGTGAAGGAATATTTGGACATTGCTTACTTTTCTGATCTGCCTGACTGTGCACTGATTGACTTTTTTTGTGATGGCGTCAACCAACCTCTCCAGAATAAATTAAGACGAGAGGGACCGCGTTCATCACTTAGCAGCTTTATGGACTATGCTTTGTTGTCTGTTGGCTCTCAGTTTACTGTGGGTGTCGCGGAGGAATGCGACACCTCGTCTAGTCATGTAATGGCTGCCACGCCAGAGGACAATCACAAAATGGCGTATCCTGAATCAAGCCAGTCGGCCGCCTCTCTCTCAAGTTCACTGGTTGCAACGCACTCTAGTTCGCCGGTTGCAACGCATTCAAGTTCACCGGTTGCAACTCACTCGAGTTTGCTGATTGCAACGTACTCAAGCTCTCTGGATGCGTTGGACAAGATGGCCATTTCGCCAGTGCCCACGGGCAAGATGGCCGCCCCTTCGGTGTCAGTGAACAAAGGGGTCGTTCCAGCCGTTGAGTCCACTCCAGAGCCGGCTCCAGCCAGTGAGTCCGCTCCAGAGTCCGCTTCAGCCCGTGAGCTCGCTGCAGCATCCACAGAAGAGGTGAACACAGAGCCACCCCCTCATCCACGTAAGAGGAGGAAGAGGAGGAATAAGGCTTCTTTCATTCTGCAAGGCTCAGAGGCCTTCCCAGAGCCTGCTGTGGGCCCGGAAACCACTCCAGAGGTCTTTCTTGCTCCGCCCAAGCATCTTGCCCTGCCGGCGCTGCCCAAGCATCTTGCCCTGCCGGCACCACCCGAGCTCTTGCCCTGCCAGCGTCACCTAAGCTGCTTGCCCTGTCGGCGTCACCGAAGCTGCTTGCCCTGCCGGCGTCACCTAAGTGTCTTGCCCTGCCGGCGCCACCCAAGCGTCTTGCCCTGCCGGCGCCACCCAAGCGTCTTGCCCTGCCGGCGCCACCCAAATGCCTTGCCCTGCCAGCACCACCCGATCCCCTTGTCCACGAACCCGCCACGAACTCCATTGAATTCTCCAAGAACTTTTTTTGGGGGGGGGCCATAGACCTGAGGGTGGGGAGTTTATGGGTGGGGAGCCTACGGGTGGGGACCCTGCACGGCCGTGGCCAGCAACTGCCTCTGAGCTGCTATGGCCGTCTATGGACTATAACTCCCTATGGCCATTTATGGACTCTGACCCACCGTGGTCATCTACAGACTCTGTTTCGCCAGGGCCGGCCACTGCATCTGATCTGCCGTGGTTGCCCAAGTCACCTGACATGCCATGGTTGCCCAAGCCACCTGATCTGCCGTGGTTGCCCAAGTCACCTGACCTGCCGTGGTTGCCCAAGCCACCTGACCTGCCGTGGTTGCCCAAACCATCTAACCTGCCATGGCTGCCTGAGCCACCTGACCTGCCGTGGCTGCCCAAGCCACCTGACCTGCTGTGGTTGCCTGAACCACCTGACCTGCCATGGCTGCCCAGGCCACCTGACCCGCCGTGGATTCCTGGCACTACTAACCCGCCCTGGCTGCCCGTGGCACCTGACCCGCCATGGCTGCCCATGGCACCTGACCCTCCGTGGCTGCCTGAGTTCCTGGACCTGCATTGGGGACCCTGTTCCTGTCTGCATGCAGGTCTCCAATGCACCCACCCCCCCTCCCTAGCTGTTCCTTTTACACCGCGAGGACGCGCCTTCTGGGAGGGGGGCGTTATGTTATGATCACCGTCTGTTCCTGTCTCTTCCTGGACTACATTCCCCATCATCCTCTCTGCCAGTCACATTCACACACTCCACACTAAACCACACCCAGCTGCAGCTCATTACCAGGACTATAAAGGAATTTCACTCACACCGCCTCACCGCGAAGTCTTGATTACCCTGTGTGTCAATTCCGAGCGTTATCCCGTGTTTATCCTGTTTTCCTGTCTGTTCCTGTTCCCGCCTTTAACCCTTGCCTTGTTATCCTGTTCTGTGATTGATATCTGCCTGCAACAACAGGCAGAAACAAAAGATTCGAAGCAGTGTTTTTTTGGCACACAAAACGTATTCTCGTCCCTTTATAATATTGAAGTAGAACCACTGTACTCACATGAACTGTTTTAAATATGTTTTTAGTACCTTTCTGGGCACTGAAATTGTAAATTAACTTGCTGGCAATAGAGGCCTCACTGAGTCATAAAAAATACCTTAATTTGTGTTCCGAAGATGAACGAAGATCTTATGGGTGTAGAACGACATGAGGGTGAGTAATTAATGACATAATTTTCATTTTTGGGTGAACTAACCCTTTAAGTACTGATCACTTAAAGATTCTTTAGGGAACCCAAAATGGTTCTTCTATGGCATCACTCCGATACCCCCATTTTGGAACCTTTAGTTTTAAGAGTGTATAGTGAAAATGGTTCTTTAGATTAAAATGTTCTTTACACTAAGAAAAAAAAATATATATTTTGAGAGCATATCACTGAAAGGTTATTTGGGGAAACAATAATTGTTCTTCCATGGCATTGCTGTAGTAACCTCCTTTTGGAACCTTATTTTCAAGAGTGAAGAGTCAGGAAGCAGGTTGACCAATTATGTCATATCATAGCATCACTATTATTGAACATCTACAAATCCAAACCTTCTCAGCAGCACAGGTTGTGAGCAATGATGAAAAAGTAGCAAAGCTGCTTTACAGGCCATCTTCCATTTCCTCTCACTGTGGTTGAAGGTCTGGTCTGGTTTTATGAGTCTTGCCCTTTGACATCATTAACAAGACCCTGTTGCTCATTGAACTCGTGGAGGGCATTAGCACATATGATTGAGGTTCAGGCACATGATCGGCTCGAGGTCCTTACCATCGTCCTCCTGGTACACATGGCTGCCCCTGGGAACCATCATGTTGAGAAAGCAGCATTCCATCTACATCAAAACAATTTGGTTACTCTCAAAGAGAAAATAATTAGAAAATAATTAGGCAATGGGACAGAGTTTCTGTGGGAAATGATAGGAAAGATGCAAGATTTGTGCCACTATAATAGATTAACACTGATGGATGCTAAAACTACTGCAGAGTGCCATTCAAGCGATTTAATGGCATGCCTGCCAGATGTTGTCTATTGTGCTATGTATTTGTCAGCTGTCTTCTGAATTGCAGGTTCTGAAAATAATCTGTGCTATATAAATATATATATCTATAAATATTCAACTTGATTACTTGATTGGAAGCTGATTGCAATATTTATTTGCACAATGTACCAAATGAAGTGTTTCTGTATTAGGGGTTCTGTTTTTACAGAGTATTCAAATCTTGTACATTGTGAATGAATGTTGCACTAAATGTAGATATTAAAATAATACATTTACTCACCCTTATGCCATTCCAAAACTATTGCTGCATCCCAGTTCCCCTGCTTGTACTATGCCCTAAAAGTATGTACTGTTTTAGTGAAGAAAAAGTGCATACTTTTGAGTGTGTAGCAAAATAGTAGGCAAGCTTTGGGACATACTACTTCGTCATAATTGTGTTTTTAACAGACTGCTCTGTCTCTTAGTTACGTGCATCCTGTCACAGTTTAAAACTGCCCAGTCAATCATCTTGTCACAGTTAAAATCCTAAACATTCAATTTTAATTATTATCCCACCATTTTTGAAAGAAATGTAGTAGCACGTTGATCTGCCAGTCATGGGTCTTTCATGCAGAGACTCTCCTCATGTGTTTGCATAATAATATTTGCATTAAAAGTTAATGACACATCTTTACAAAAGTTCACAATGCTGTTGAGGATGAAACATAATGTGGATAACATCTTTTTGTCAGGTTAGATACTGATTATTAATCACTCAAACCCCTTTATCTAAACCTCTCTTCTCACACATCCACCTTGTTTGTCGTTTGACACTTTTTTATTTGTGTTTGTAGTTCTAATCGAATCGAGCAATGGGTTGTGGGCAATATTAGCTGATGGCTCTGAATTGCTTGTCTTTCTAGAAAGAGGGTGATTGTTTGTTGCATTTTGAGCACTGAGGATAGCAATCTGCTGATACGTCTGCTTCTCTGTTTTTAATTCACTTGCACTTTGCACTTTTTTGCACCATGCAATTAATATAATACATTTTGTATTTTTCTTAGATTCAGTGTGCGGCCAGCCACTTTTTTCTGTTTTGCTCAAGTTTATTTCTTTTGGTTCTACGCACCTGAAGGAAACAAGATTTTTGCAACTGTGAGTGCAACAACTTTCTTTGATTTGTGGGCAATATTAGCCATTAGAGTGTGCACAGATCTGCACTTTGGATTCTAACTGGAAAAAGTAGGACATAAGGGTATCTTTAGGATACTCATTTCAACATACTACAATTTGGGATGCACTAATTCTAATCTCAAATACTATTTAGGATGGATAGTATGCAAATTGGGATTGAACATATGATTTTCTTCTGTGTAACAGCAGGAGACATTTTGAAAACTATTTTTTTCATAGAATCAGTCAAAATTCAAAAGCACTATATACACATGTAAGTAGTCCATTCAGCTTCCATGTTCTTTATGATATATTTTGACATGTATAACCGTACATTATTTTTATATAAGCATAGAAGCACTTCACAATTTTTTTTTATTTTTTTTTTATGTCACTTTAGTTGATATTAATGGATTAGCTAACATGATTTAACAACAATCAACATGTGTTTTAGAGCATTTATTAATCTTTGTTAATGTCAGATAAATACTATCATTCATGTTAGTTCACAGTACATTAAGTAATGCTTACAGATACAGAACTTTAGATTTTAAAAATGTAACTTTACAATAAGATTTCATTAGTTAACATGAATTAGGAATGATCAATACTTCTGCAGCATTTAATGTTAATTTCAACATTTACTAATTACTACATTACGGATATCAAATGTTGTATTTGTTGACATTAGTTCATGCATTGTGAACTAACATGAACAAACAAAGAACAGCTGGATTTTTATTAACTAACATTAACAAAGATTAACAAATACTGTAACAAACATATTGCTTATTGTTAGTTCATGTCAGTTAATAACTATTGTTAATAAATGACCTTATTGTAAAGTGTTACTAAAATGTATTATTAAATGTTGAAATCAACATTAACAAAGATCATTAAATGCTGTAAAAGTATTGCTAATTGTTAGTTCATGTTAATGTTAACAAATGAAACCTTATTGTAAAGTGTTACCATAAAATATACAGGTGCTGGTCATATAATTAGAATATCATCAAAAAGTTGATTTATTTCACTTATTCCATTCAAAATGTGAAACTTGTATAGTATATTGATTCATTACACACAGACTGATATATTTTAAAATGTTTATTTCTTTTAATGTTGATGATTATAACTGACAACTAAGGAAAATCCCAAATTCAGTATCTCAGAAAATTAGAATGTTGTGAAAAGGTTCAATACTGAAGACACCTGGTGCCACACTCTAATCAGCTAATTAACTCAAAACACTTGCAAATGCCTTTAAATGGTCTCTCAGTCTAGTTCTGTAGGCTACACAATCATGGGGAAGACTACTGACTTGACAGTTGTCCAAAAAACGACCATTGACACCTTGCACAAGGAGGGCAAAACATAAAAGGTCATTGCAAAAGAGGCTGCCTGTTCACAGAGCTCTGTGTCCAAACACATTAATAGAGAGGCGAAGGGAAGGAAAAGATGTGGTGGAAAAAAAGTGTACAAGCAATAGGAATAACCACACCCTGGAGAGGATTGTGAAACAAAACCCATTCAAAAATGTGGGGGAGATTCACAAAGAGTAGACTGCAGCTGGAGTCAGTGCTTCAAGAACCACTATGCACAGACGTATGCAAGACATGGGTTTCAGCTGTCGCATTCCTTGTGTCAAGCTACTCTTGAACAACAGACAGCGTCAGAAGCGTCTCGCCTGGGCTAAAGACAAAAAGGACTGGACTGCTGCTGAGTGGTCCAAAGTTATGTTCTTTGATGAAAGTAAATTTAGCATTTCCTTTGGGAATCAGGGTCCCAGAGTCTGGAGGAAGAGAGGAGAGGCATACAATCCACGTTGCTTGAGGTCCAGTGTAAAGTTTCCACAGTCAGTGATGGTTTGGGGTGCCATGTCATTTGCTGGTGTTGGTCCACTGTGTTTTCTGAGGTCCAAGGTCAACGCAGCCATATACCAGGAAGTTTTAGAGCACTTCATGCTTCCTACTGCTGACCAACTTTATGGAGATGCAGATTTCATTTTCCAACAGGACTTGGCACCTGCACACAGTGCCAACGCTACCAGTACCTGGTTTAAGGACCATGGTATCCCTGTTCTTAATTGGCCAGCAAACTCGCCTGACCTTAACCCCATAGAAAATCTATGGGGTATTGTGAAGAGGAAGATGCGATATGCCAGACCCAACAATGCAGAAGAGCTGAAGGCCACTATCAGAGCAACCTGGGCTCTCATAACACCTGAGCAGTGCCACAGACTGATCAACTCCATGCCATGCCGCATTGCTGCAGTAATTCCCCAACTAAGTATTGAGTGCTGTACATGCTCATACTTTTCATGTTCATACTTTTCAGTTGGCCAAGATTTCTAAAAATCCTTTCTTTGTATTGGTGTTAAGTTATATTCTAATTTTCTGGGCAACACTAAAAAATGGCTGTCCCCTAAAACAGCCCTTTAGTGTATTAGATCGACCAATTCTTTGAAAATATTTAAAGAGACACTCAAAAGAAGATTTGATTTTCAGTGAATAACATCTTGAATTTTATCTAATTTTATTTAAATTTATTTAATTTATTTAAAATGGAATCGTATGGCTTCAGAAGACTTGGAATACTGATCACAAGTAATGTAAACCACTTTAAAGATTTAAAAATATTTATGGTGCTTTTACATTCTCAGTTCAAAACAATGACCACTAAAATTCTTCAAAATGTCTATGTTTGTGTTCCACAGAAGAAAGCCTTAGGAAATTAGTGTGAACTTATGTTGCTATTTCCAGTGGCAGTTCCCCCGGAAACCCATCAAACATTTTCCATTTTTATCAGGCCTCTACTATAAAGTACAAGACCATGAATAAATGACCCTGCGCTCTCCATAGGGCCCTGTTCATCCCCTCACCTGGACCCCCTAAACGGCCATTAACGGCTGCCTATTCAGACTCTTGCACCCTCATTAAACTTCCTGATAGGGCATCATATCCACTCAGTTCCAACATTCTGCTGTGCAAGGTCTCATCACGGTGATATTTATAATCTCATGTTCATTTCAAAGTAATGAGAAATCTCTAATAGTCGAATTCAGCACATGACTCAGACTGACACACGGCAATGATGTAATCCCAAGGTGAGTGTAAATCTTCCAAAATCATTGGTATGCCTTTGTTTGAGGATAATACTGATGGTATGGGTGATATAGTCCAGCTGTTTTTAATCAAAAATGCTGATTTCCATATCCCATTTAGAAAACTAATGGAGCCCATCTGAGCTTCTGAGCCAATGAATACAAATGGTAATTAACATAAATGCGATGAGTATTCTGAACAGACCATTGAATAACAGATAGGTATTAGCGAGCTTACTGAAGAAGAGGACGAAATATGCAAGATCTAAAGTTTCTGAACACTGAGGTTTAGCCCAAAACAACAATGATCTGAAGCAAAATCACAGTTTTGTCATTCACTATATGGACACAGACTAAAAAAAATAAACACACAATATTCAGTATCAAGAACCTTAGAAAGATTATAGTCTCAAATTCAGATGGCCGCCTGATGACAGTCCATTCATTGATCTTCTTTCATCCATATCACACATAAAACTGCTGAAATTGGCATTATCGGGAAGGCTATTCCAGAGTTTAGGGGCCAAATGTAAAGATGCTTTCCCTCTTAGACTTAGGTATCCTGGGTACAACCAAAAGTCTAGAGTTTTGTGACCTTAAAGAGCTGGATGGATTGTAGGTCAATAGAAGACTTGTTAAATACACAGGAGCTAAACCATTTAGGGCCTTATAAGTCAGTAGCAATACTTTGTATTCAAAACAGAACTTAATTGGTAACCAGTGTAGTGACGATAAAATTGGGGTTCCCAATCAGTCAGTCACGTTCGATGTTACGTCAATACTGATGTAATAGGGTCTCGCCTGGGAGCCCATTACGTCAGTATCGACTTAATGTCTCCGTTCCCTCCTTCAGGGAACGGGGGTTACAACAGTAACCTAGACATTCCTATTCAGTCAGTCACGTTCTACGTTATGTCGATACTGATGTAATGGGCTCCCAGGCGAGACCCCATTACGGTTACAATAGTAACCTAGATGTTACTGTATATGATCATATTTTCTCGGCCTGGTAAGAACTCTAGGAGCTCCATTTTGGACTAACTGTAGCTTGTTTATTGAGGATGTAGGTCAACCAGCTAGTAATGCATTACAATAATCTAGTCTAGAGGTCATGAATGCATGAACTAGCTTTTCTGTATCAGAAACAGATAACATGTTCTGTGGTTTAGCAATACATTCTGCTTTATTTTTTAAATGTCTGCAAATCATTGCTTTTGGATGAACAGAAATTCCACCCTGATCTCAGAAGAAAACATATGTATTTTATGAATTTCATGTGAAACTGTACGATGTAATTCGTACCCTTAGTGGGGCACTAGCAGGTTGTAAAAAAACAACAGCATACAAATAAGATTGTATGAATTCATGAAAATGTGTCACTAATTTGTCAAAAAAAATAAAAATAAAAATAAAAATAAAAAAATCCTTCATATAGTTATGAGTTGTCATGTGACTGCAATGGAAATTCTAATCACAAACTGTAGACACAAGTGTCACCCCAGCTAACAGGGAACGGTTTCAAAAGTTTTCTCAAAAATATGAACAAATGTTCCTTCAGTAACATTCATAGTATATTCATTCAAAGTTATCTGGTCTTTAATATGTTCTCAAAACATTAGCACAAAAGCATTATTTATACATCGTTTATTTATTTATTTTTTTTATTTTTTGAAATGTTTTAATTGGATGTTCATCTAACATTTTTGAAATGTTATTACTTGTTTCATAATGTTCAAAGAACAATCAAAAGTATCGCATAATGTTTGCAAAATTATAAAATGGAATGATTCTTTAACGTTTGCATAACCAAGAAAAAAATGTTTTTAAAACATAAAAAACTGGATGTTTTGAACATTCAGAGAACATTCAGAAATAATGTTGTCATAACTTAATATGAACATTAGCTCGTCTAACAAATATTTTTGTTCTTCTTCATTTTCTCTTTGTGAGGATGGAACTGCAAAGTTTGAACATATTGTTGGATTCTGGTACACAAAGTTTGAATAATATTCAAAGATATTGCACCATTCTTCAAGAAGGAACTAGTATGTTCTACTATTGGCTACAAAGCTTGCTGTAAAGGCAAGTCATTTCACTCGGCTGCCATCATGCTAATGTCCCTGGAAAGCTATTTTCTTTAAAGGTAATAGGCAAAGGGTCAGGGTTTAGCTGGTTAGCACTAACCCCTGCTGATAGATGTTGTAACTACACCATCTGGCAACATAAATCATAATTTTCCATTGAGAAGGTACAAAGGTACATGAAGGTACAAACAACATACATTGCATATTATAGTTTAGTAGATGTTGTGGCTCTGTGGTACTATCAAAACTGGGTTTAGGCTGTTTATTTGAGCATCCTAACCAATCAGATGAAGCAACATTGGCTCAACCAATGGTGTGAGTTTGAGTGAGACTTTCTGTTTTTCCAGCCACGGCAGATTGAGGAAGAGAACCCAAACCTGTATCCACCGCAAGGCCCTATATGAATTCATGCCTTCATGTGTGGTTCTCAAAACCCTCTCATTAACAACACAGCTGTTCAATAAAGACAAACTGCACATCCTTAGTGACCGATTTGTATAAATGTAAATCAGAGGAGTCAGATCTGAGAAGCTGCTCTGTAATTTAGCAGATAACACAGCTGAAGTCAGCAGGGGAACACATGAGAATCAAGGTGAAATAATTGTCCTTTTGAAGTTTGCCAGCAGCTGTGGACTTGTTTACAGAATGATTCAAGAAGCAGAAGTTCTCACACCAACAGTTTCCAAAAAAAAAAAAAAAAAAAAAAAAATGCTATTCACAAATGTGACATGGTTTCTACTAGTTTAATGACTGCTTTTTAGAAGGATGAGAAGATTAAATCCCAAAGTACACTTTGGTTTTCATGTATAGGCTAGGGAATGCTTACAGTGGCCATGATGCAAATTTTATCATCAGCACACGTATGCTACGTTGTAGCAACTCATAATGTATTTTAAGTTGAAATCCGATAGCTTTGTGAGGCCTCCATAGGGAGCAATGGACACTTCATTTGTGCTCCGAAGCTTCCTGAAGCAGTGTTTTGAAATCGGCCATCACTAAATAAGTCGTTATTTATTTTTTTTGGCGCTCCAAAAATATTCTCGTCGCTTTATAATATTAATATTGAACCACTGTACTCACATGAACCGATTTAAATATGTTTTTAGTACCTTTATGGATCTTGAGAGAGGAAGTGTCCATTGCTCCCTATGAAGGCCTCAGGGAGACATCAGATTTCAACTAAAATATCTTAATTTGTGTTCTGAAGATTAACAAAGGTCTTACGGGTGTGGAACGGCATGAGGGTAAGTAATAAATGACAGAATTTTCATTTTTGGGTGAACTAACCCTTTAAGTTCACTTAAGAGAAATAATACACAGGGACATAAATATTTTAGATGCAGTCAAATACATGTACAAAATCATGGACCAGCATACAGCAGATCATCACAATATTAAGCATAACTCTCAGTTTTTATGGGTATAAGTAACAATGCCTCCGCCATATATGGCGTCTGCCTATAATAGCAGACAGAGCACAGTACCTAGCTAACCGCTTAGCCTTTTTTGGGCATCCCAAGTTGTTGAAGCCAAGTTGTTGAAGTGTGAATGTCCTAAGCTGCCAAATATGTTTTGCTATATTAAAAAAAAATTGTTTTGCTATCTTAGTGAGGATATTCCATAGGCGTAATGGTTTTTATACCGTACAAACTGTACATTGTATCCCCTACACTACCCCTACCCCTAAAACTACCCATCACAGAAAACATTCTGCATTTTTACATTTTTAATAAAACATTGTTTAGTATGTTTTTAAAGCTAATTAAATATGACTCATGAAATTTCCTCATATTTCATGTTTACGTCGTAATACCAGAGTAATACCCATGTCATTATACAAATGTGTGTCCTCATAAATCACAAAAACGCACACACACACGCACACACACACACACACCTCATTGCTATATTACTGTTTTTTTTTTTTTTTTTTTTTTTTTTTTTTTTACATTTGTACAGTGTTGGTATTTAACACTGTTTGTCATGTTACAGTATGTATACCTTATGTATATAAGTAGTAGTGTAGTAGTAGTTGTATTAGTAATACACTGTAAAAATATTTTGTTATCACAACTTTTTTTCTTTTGTCAAATCAACTTAGATAATTAAAATGGTTCAGATAACATTATTTTGAGCTTCTGTTGATTAAATCATTAACCTTCATTGTATCAATGAACTCAAATTTTAAAGCAACCAGATAACTTACTTTTTTAAGTTAAACCAATTTATTTTTATTTATTTATTTTTACAGTGTAGTAGTAGTATCAGTAAGTTTGTAGGCAGGTTAAGACTGGATTTAGATTTTAAAATGTACTGTAAAGGAATACCAATGCTTTATGTTTAATAAAAATATAATAATAATCATAATAATTGTCAGGGTTCTGTCACCTTGATCTAGTGTGTTTCTTGGTTTTGAGACAGAGCCCTGACACTCCTGTATTCTCACATCTTTGTCTGTTCTTTGTTCTGTGTAAGCTCATGGCTAGTGATTGGTTATCACTGGTCATGTGCTTGTGTGTGATTTCATGTTCGATGTGAGTACATGGCTTGTCTTGTTATGCTTTTCTGTGCCATGTGCCCTCCTGTCAATTGTCTTGTCCCCGTCCATCTTGTTACCTGATTATTGGTTCATTTGCCCCACCTGTCCTCCCTAGTTACCTGCCTTGTTTGCTGTCCTATTTAATCCCCTTGTGTTTGCTGTCCTGTGCCAGTTTGTTGTCACACATTTTTTATGTTGTCCTTACCCTGCCTGTCTGATGATTCCTGTTGTGTGTTCCTGCCAAGTCAAGTCTTGTCTGCAACGTCGTATGCTTTTTCAACCCGTGACAAATAATAGCATGAAAATTAAAATCTGTTGCATTTTGCAGGTAGTTTAAGACAGGATGTAGATTTTTCTAATGTAGATTTTTAAAAATGTACTGTAAGGGAATACTAATATTTTTTGTTTGTTTGTTTTAAAAGCTGTTACAATTTTGACAATATGACAATGTTTTTGGTGAATTTACAATGTAATAAATTTCTCATTATGTAAAAATTATTACATTTTGAGAAAGTACATTATGAATATTTTATTAAAACAATAATGCAATACTTTTTACATTATGTGCAGTTATTTCATTATGAGTCGCTACATGAGTTCAGACTGCAGTTAAATGTGGCCCAAATCCGATTTTTATTTGCTTATATGTGTGTCACAGATCCCTTGTCTCCTGAACTCCAATTCCCATGATCCTCCTGTTCTCCACACCTGCACTCACTTCCCTCGTCTTCTCCTCCTCATCATGGATTGCCTGCACCTGTTCCTGATTGTCAGCACACCCTTTATTATGGACTCAGTCCCTTCACTCCTTGTCCGTTCACTGTTGTGTTACATGTATGTTAAGCATGTTCATCTCCATTCGTTATCATTAAAGTACTTCTTTTGTGGATTACCGTGCATTGTCTCTTCCATCCGGCCCTGCACGTAACAATGCGACTCTGATCTGTTTTTGTCATGACAGTGTGAACAGCACAATGTGCCCACCAATGAGTGTAAGTTGCCTTGTGTTTTTATGTTATAATTAATAAGTATTCCACAGTAACTCTACTTAATTTTGTAATCCTCTAACATGATTCTTTTGTTTATATGCATCAGTATGTTTGACTAATTAGACAAGTAAGTTGAGAGAGACATCTTTCTCGCGAGTGGCCATGGTTTCAGCGCCGACAGCAGACATGCCCCCAAGCGTTTGAGAGCCGAGAATACTGCTCATTTTTTTCAAGATTTTGATAACATTTCATTTACTTGGTGGTTTTTTTTTTTTTTTTTTTTTATTAAATTTGGCTGGGTGGTTAACACATCTTTCTGTGGTGTGACAAACTCAGAACACACATGCTTTACAGGGACTTTAACGATTACATAATTGTTTTCAAGATTTTAATATTCATACATGGGAATTTGTACACATTCACACTTTTTAGTGCTGTCAATATAGTTTCAGTGTGTATGAAAACATAAGTAAATGTAGGTGTGTTAGAGCCGCACTTTACATAAAAATACACACGTATTTCGAGATCACGTTGCTATATACAAGCAAAACATCATAAATGTTTAAAACTCCAGAAATGTTGACAAGTCCCTGCGGTCCGAGTCAAGTCTCAAGTCTTTGAGGACCAGGTCAAGTCAAGTCCAAGTCAAGTCTCAAGTCTTTAGAGGTCCAAGTCGAGTCTCAAGTCATCTTTGTTCTATTTTATTTTTTTCAGCCAGTTGTTATTGTAATTAACAGTGTATTTAAATATCAAAACAGATTACTTTTACTTTAAAATTGTCTAATAAAGCACACAAAATACTACTTAAATCATTTTACTTTCTAACTTTATACAAAACTATACCATTTAGAACCACTGCAAGGAAAAAAGTGCTGTGTATTTTGAGCTATACGAGTTGCCATAGTTTGCTGTAGATCTCAAGCAATGCTGGAAAATGTCTTCCAGTGAGCGCCGGCGGTAACAAAACCTATGTATAGACAAGCGTTACAGTAAACAACACGATGAACAACATTTTCTTTTGTGTGTCTCGTTTGTGATAAGGCGATATATTAACGCACTGTGACTTAAAGCAGAACTAAGTAACTTTTTTACCTTCATAAATAGTTCTCTAAGTCCTTACGATGGCTAATTGACTTGTAATGGTGTATTTGAGGCTAGCACTAACCGCCTCTGGCACGTCTACGCCAGAATACAGCACTTGCAAGTTGAGCTGCACCGACCCGAAACAATCTCGCCTCATGTTCACGTTCACGTGAGAGTGACAAAATGCTTTATGGTAATTCAAAAACAATATATATATTATGACTTCATAAGACAATTTCGAAAATTACCCACCTTCATCGAGTGTACTGTATTTGCAAATTACCCACCTCCTCTTTCTTGTACTGCATTTGCAAAACTACTGCGCTGGTGAGCGTTGTAGTCGTAGTCCAGAGCTGCGCTTGGAGTATTTACGACAGTGTGATTCACTGAAGGAAACTGTAGGGGGAGCTTCGCAAATCTTACTGAGTTCCGCTTTAATAAACCGATCTGTGGATAAAAGTCGGACGGACAGGGTCATAAAATGCGCATGCATGGAAGTGCTCGTTCTAGCCAAATACAATTTAACACGGTAAATCTGGATATTATATGCATTATCAAATACTTGGGCAAAAATAAATAAAAAAATGAAAAGGACATGTACTTCTTGAAAATGGAGCACAAGCAAGCCTCTGCAGCTGTGCAACATTGCAGCTTCCCTTCAGATTAATTGATTGCTTTTCAAATAAAATGACAAAGTTTATCGCAAGGTAAGGCTTGGCTTTATTGTTATTATTTGTTTTCTAATGGGTGATGAATTTGCGTGCCTTCAGATGCGTCACGTGCTCGATGGCTTGGTGTGTTTAGAGATGATTTGTGATATTCGCTGCTGCAGCACATATTTGGGAATGAAGAGATAGTAAAATGTGATGTTTCGTGCCATCGTGTGGGGTAGTAAGTAGAGAACGTAATCGGGAATGTCACGCCAAAAGACTTATTTTTCACAAGTCTCTGTCTTCAACTCCAAGTCAAGTCTCGGGTATTTGTTCACGAGTCCAAGTCAAGTCGCAAGTCGTTAGGAGAAAGAAAGAAAGAAAGAAAGAAAGAAAGAAAGAAAGAAAGAAAGAAAGAAAGAAAGAAAGAAAGAAAGAAAGAAAGAAAGAAAGAAAGAAAGAAAGAAAGAAAGAAAGAAAGAAAGAAAGAAAGAAAGAAAGAAAGAAAGAAAGAAAGAAAGAAAGAAAGAAAGAAAGAAAGAAAGAAAGAAAGAAAGAAAGAAAGAAAGAAAGAAAGAAAGAAAGAAAGAAAGAAAGAAAGAAAGAAAGAAAGAAAGAAAGAAAGAAAGAAAGAAAGAAAGAAATCGCTTACTTTAATGTCCTCTGTGTTTACTTCCGTATGACAGCATGCTGCGTGACGTCATTTTATCATTGTTTTGCGCATGCTGGACAGTTCAGGACCACGATCTGTTCACAATGGAATCTGATATTGGCCACGTTTAAAACAACGAGAAAAGCTATACAAAAAAAATAAAAATAAAAAACTGATTTGAGCAATAAATCGGAATTGAGCTTTAAGGCTTGCAGTGTGACATAGCCTCAGATTTTTCTAACAACATGCACAATGTACAGTCAGCTTGCATATGCACCTTTTTTGCACTAATTAGTTTTTTTTTTTTTGCACTAATTAGTTTTTCCAAGATGGCAACACTGACTGTTGTTTCAAGCTCGAAAACGAAACCAATGAGACGGAACAACAACAAACTCCTGCAGACGGCAACAAAAAATATGCACCCATATTGACGTGCTTGTGTGAGGGGAAAAAGGGATACACACAACTCTAGTTTAAATGAGTACAAAGACATTTTTTGACATTTTAAAACTGCTGGAGAGAAATAGCAGACACTGAATAAGGATAAAACTTTTTAGTGCCCATGTGTCGAGTGCCAGTGTTCACGCAAATGTTAAGCATTTTTCTTTAAAGCAAGCAAGGTTATATATTTTTCTTTACATATTTCACAAACATGGCTCTAAATTATTTAAGACTTTTTATTATTGATTTTTTTTTTTTTTTTTTTTTTTTTTTTTTTAAAGTGAACTATTATTGTATAGCTAAAAGTTGCTAGCAGTGCATTGCAATTTGCAGTTCAAGTTTAACCTGTCCTACTCGCACAGCTCCGAGCTCCGAACCAGCACCAACTGACGTGGGAGGCATGCGCTAACAAGGAAAGAACCCCTAGTGTCAGTTGCTAGTACACTTCTTGAGCACTGTCCTCCCTTACACACATCCTCCTAAACATCATTCCCATCCGGGTCACGGCACCAATCATGCATGGGATTTAAACCTGCGTCAACCGGCCTAGGAGGCGCCTAATATGCCTCGTGAGGCCAGGGGAGTGAAGTTTTACCTGCACAGCTTTCTGTTACACAAGTTTCCACTGTTGGGGACAAACGAACTAATAAAAGTGGCACTACAAACTTAACCAAGATAAGTGTCTACACAGATCTTCTTCTTTGCTTGTTTTTGGATCCAGAGATGCTGTACTATTTCTGAAGATGTGTAACAGCACCCCCTATCATATAACAGTGAAAACAGGGATTGCTGGAAAAACTTGTCAATGGCGAAAAAACATTGTGTCAATTATGATGGAAAATATCAATAGTAGAGAAAGTGTTAATAATAATTTCCTACGATTTTACTCCCCTTTGATTGTACGGCTGACATTGGTAGTAACTGTGTGATTGCTAGTATCACCCAAGTCGGTACTACACTTGACTAACCCTCCATTTAGTCATATGGTAATCTAAGAAAATACTGTACATAGCACACTACTTTTATTCAGGAAAATGCTATTGCTCCTTAAACACACGTTTTTTTTTTTTTTGTTTTTTTTTAAGAAAATCTTTGTTTTAAAAAGTGTGCATCTAGTAAAAAAATGAACAGAGTGAACTAAGAGTACTTCGCTATTCTTAGAAGATGGGAGTTATGGTTCAAACAGACTTACATGTCTTACTACAGTCAGCTAGTCCCTTGGGCCCTGTACAATTACCTCTGTGGCAAAGAGCAGACACTCTCATAGGCTGCAGAACAACCCGAATCTGCCACGTACAGAGCTGAGATCAGCTCTGGGATCAATCACGCACACAGTGGGTGCTGAACTAGATATTCAGAGAATATTTGAGTGGCTTAGCAGGGAAGATTTTGGGTGCATCAGGGCTAGAAAAGTAATTTACTGCTGAAAACGATAGGAATGAATATAGCAGTTAGTTTAAGGGAAATTCAGAATTCTTCAGTGAGCAGTTTCTAATGTTAATTTATGTTCGGTGTCAGTATTAGAGGCAGTTTCATTAGACATAGACATGGTTCAAATAAATCACATTTACCTGTTGTATAATTATAAAGTCGTCTCCAATGGGACCTTTAAAATGTCTTGAATAAAGTTCCATATTCATATGTGCAAACACTGAATAAAAAAAAAAAAACACTATGCCAATATATTATATGATTCCAATGGGATGTTTTAGTTATTAAATCTTAATTCTGTCTCCAAACAAGTCAGAATGCATGACTTGAATGGACCCCACTCTGCACATTGAGCCTGTGCTTCAATATACCACACTAATGTATAATTTACACTATGATGAATGAGTGTAAATTCATTGCTGGAAGTCTGTGTTGAACAACAACAAACCAGCGGTTGGTCTGGAGGAAAGTAATTAGGCATGTGTAGCTCCAGACATTTAAACTGAGTAAATATGACTCCCCATGCACCGCTCACGCTAATTATTTCAATTCCGAGCAAGCGCTTTTCCCCTACTGTGTTCTTCCCCCATGCATAATACAGCAGCATACTACACTTAAGTGAATCAGCCCAGGTTAATACCATCTCTGACTGCAACTTCATCAGGTTAACTTGAGCTGCTTCCATTCCAGCAGCTGCAAAATTTACATACTCTATTTGTAGTGAAACAGCACAATAGTGTTTACATTTCTAGTAGATAAAAAAAAATAAAAAATAAAAATGTGTGCTGTAAATCAAATTCTAAGGGCCACTTACTGGAATCCATCAAGACAGTTGAACTCTGGTCTTGAGAATTTGAAGTCCAATCCAAGATCCTGGTCTTGCTCTTGGCATGAACTCAGGAGCATTTAAACTTGGTCTTGCTTTGGACTCAAGACTGTTTGGAAGAATGTGGCGGTTTGCGTGACTGTTTGAATCATTGGGACCCTTTTCAGGTCTCGTGCTGTGTTCCATTCACCTGAGAAGAGGGATTTTGTAGCTTGCTCTTTCAGAATCCAAACATATAAAAAGTGCCCGAAATGCAATGCATCACTCAAATTGGCCATCTGACGCACAGGCTGCTGTTTACACTGCAAGTCTTAATGCACAGATCCGATCTTTTGACCATATACGATTTTTTGGCCAGTGTGTTTACATTTCACTTTAGACGCGACTGGTATCCCATATCTGTGTTTACATTACTTCCTGCCTCAAAATTACTGCCATTGATAGTTTTACATGCACATAGTAGACCCTCGGGTTTTGAATGGCCTTGCTATTAAAATTATTTATACTTTTCATGTCAGGTGTTCATGATTACCTGCCAGAATGGATAAGTTAACAGCCGTCAGTGTCATGGATGTATTGCAGCGCGACTTCTGACTGAACGGATATAGACCGGAAAATAAAGGTAATTTATGTTTGATATTTTATCTACAGTTATAAGTTTTATAATTCCTTTTTTTTTTTTTTTTTTAAATTCAAGCAAGCTAGGGAGAGAGCACATGCTAGAGAGAGAGAGAGAGTAGCTACAGTGAAGCTTTTGGCTTATAAGAAAAACAATAACACAGTCTCTTTTAAATTAACCGGGCAAAGGTTAAAATTCAGCTGCTTAATGTATGTGTGTGTGCACAATTTCTTTCTAGAAAAATAGATAATGTTAGACATATAAAGTTCCCACCTCAATAATAAAGCTGCAAATTTTTAGTGCGAGTGCATACAAGCACATCTGCTTCATAATACAACATTAAAGGTGCTCTAAGTGGTCCTGGGTGGATGTAACTTCCTGTTGACATTCGAAGTGTTGTCAAACAAAACAGAGGCTAGCTAGACCCTCCCTCCTCCTCCTCCTCCTCCCCCTCCCCTCCATGCTTCCTGAAACAGTCATGAACGTGCATTTAAAATCATTCTTGTTGGTTATTGGCTGGAGCATGTTTATTATGTTTTGTGGTCCAGGCTGCACCAGTTTGTTTTTATTGCCATTTTCAGAGCTTGTGGCGACTACAGAAACCGCAATTTTTTTTCCAGTGTGTTCAGGGGACAGGCAGCTAGCGGATAGTGAGGAGATGTTTGCTGTATGTGACAAAAAATGTTTTGGCCTAAAAACGCGTGACATCACTTAGAGCACCTTTAAAGCTACCTTTTATTGAGCAAACATGTCGCCTTCACCATGTGGTGGCTTGGAATTCCAATGGGAATTGGATATGCGTGTTTAGACGTATGCCGCATGAGATCGGATATGTATCGGATTTAAAACCACATTTGGAAGAGGCTCAGATCAGATGCGAAAAAAAAACGGATATCGTGTGGATTTTTGTGTTTACACGTGTGCAACTAATTCCGATCTGTGTCAGATTTTTTGTGCCAGTGTAAACGCAGCCATATAGACCAACAATTAAATGACAGCACAGATGGAAAGTGAGAATGTGTGTGAATGGCCTCTCAGAAGATATTAATAACTATTCACACTGTGGGATTTTAAGAATCTGTTCAAGATCACCTGATCTTATGTCCTGACATGACATCACATGAAAAAGTAAGGTGAAGTACATCATATTTAGCATTTAAGGTAAAGATAATAAAATCAGACAAAGGATTCTCTTAGTTCACCCAAAAATGAAAATTCTGTCATTAATTACTCAGGCTCATGTTGTTCCACACCCGTAAGACTTTTGTTCTTCTCCAGAAGACAAATTAAAGGATTACTTCACTTTTAAATAAACTTTTGCTGATAATTTACTCACCCCCCATGTCATCCAAGATGTCCATGTCTTTCTTTCTTCAGTCGAAAAAAAATTAAGGTTTTTGAGGAAAACATTCCAGGATTTTTCTCCATATAGTGGACTTCGATGGGCACCAAACGGTTCAAGGTTCAAATGACAGTTTCAGTGCAGCTTCAAAGGGCTTTAAACAATACCAGACGATACCAGACAATACCAGACGATGATCTTATCTAGTGAAACGATCGGCCATTTAAAAAATAAAGAAAGTAAGTTTAACCCTTGTTCAGTCTCCGTTTTAATTTTTTTAATTTTTTTATTTATTTATATAAATTTAAAAGATATCACGAATCCTCCAAAAACTGCACAAATGTTGAGAAAAAACATTAATAAACAGAGTGAAATTACATTGGTTTTTAAAAAATATATTATATTGTTACAAAATTACATTTTGTTGCCTGGGGTCTCCAGAGACCCCGAAGACCACGAGTGTAACTTTTTTTTTTTACACTAACATAAAAACAAGATATCATTCCATTTTTTTTTTTAAATTGTAGATCTTAAAAGTGTTTACCACTGTACAAAGTCTCATGCCATTTGGACAAAGAGAAATTTTTTTTTTTATTTGAGCAAATGTCGTTTGGGGTCTCAAAAGGGTTAAGTTTTATAAGCACAAATGCTCGCCTTGCTCTGTTCTGCGATGCGCGTTTGTGACGTCACGTAATACGCAATTATGTTGAAAAGGTCACGCTTGACGTAGGCAGAAGTACCAACTTCCAAGTGTTTACAAGTCAAACGCCGTTTACAAAAAAAGGTAAAACAACAATGTCGGACGATTTTGAACTTCGAGGAGAAGATGAGTTTTTCACCCTGCCCTACCTTTTTGAACCGGAATACACAGAGGAAGAGACTGCTGCGGCGACACACACCTCTCAAGCATCGGGCAGACGAAGATCTAATGAGACGTGGTGGTGCACGTGGCAAATGCCAACCATTGCCAACAGAGGAAGAATCTCAATGCTGCCACGACTGGACCATTTCAATCCCGCCATTAGAATCAGTCGGTGAGTCCCTGTTTTCATCTCGCTGCATTACCGGACAAAATGGATTTCCACTGTTACTGAGCAACAGTGTTTTAAGGGGGTCGCACACCGGACGCAAAGCTCTGCGCCGCGCCACGTCTTTAAAATTAGAACGCATTGTTTTCTATGAGTGTGCACACACTGGTGGTGCCCAGCAACGACTCAAAATCTTGCCGTGCCACAGAGCGCCATGTATATTGTTTTACATTAAATGTATATTATATTTCTCTCAAATCGTTGTTAATGTACATACTGACTTCACCCTGTGCTTCAAGATACATTAGTTTTACATTTTTAGTTTAACAGCTTGAATAATGTCTAAAAATGTATAATAAATGAAGCCTTTTCTTTCATTTTGCTTTGTTGTGCCATTTTTCCATGTACACTAACCTCAGTGCGAAATATTAAGGCATAGGCATATGTAACGTTTCCCTGTTGACGTAAAACACTCCCATTGTGCAGCTCTTCTATCAGGAGTCAATTCAAAATTGAGCTTGCGCGTATATGTGCGTGGCCGGTGTGCGATACATATGAGTTGTCAGAGACGCAACGCTGCGCGGCGCCAAGCTTCGCGTCCGGTGTGCAACCCCCTTTAGAGGTGTTTTTGTTCTGATGGAGAAGGGTATGACAGTCTGATGGCACAGGGTGGTTAGTTGTTTTACCTTTTTTTTGTAAACAGCGTTTGACTTAGTGCAAATGCACGTTCAATTTGTAAACACCGACTCTGTATTTCCGCCTACGTCAAGCGTGACCTTTTCAACGTAATTGCGTATTACGTGACGTCACGAACGCCCATCGCAGAACAGAGCAAGGAGAGCATTTGTGCTTATAAAACATTTTTTTTTTTTTTTAAATGACCGATCGTTTCGCTAGATAATACCCTTATTCATTGTCTGGTATCGTCTGGTATTGTTTAAAGCCCTTCGAAGCTGCACTGAAACTGTCATTTGGACCTTGAACCGTTTGGTGCCCATTGAAGTCCATTATATGGAGAAAAATCCTGGAATGTTTTCATCAAAAACCTTAATTTCTTTTCGACTGAAGAAAGAAAGACATGGACATCTTGGATGACATAGGGGTAAGTAAATTATCAGCAAAAGTTTATTTAAAAGTGGACTAATCCTTTAAGATACACTATGTTGCCAAAAGTATTGGGACACCCCTGCAAATCATTGAATTCAAGGGGTTCCAATCAATTCCATGGCCAGAGGTGTATAAAATCAAGCACCTAGATGTGCAGACTGCTTCTACAAACATTTGTGAAAGAATGGGTCGCTAAATATTCCAGTCAACTGTTAGTGGTATTATAACAAAGTGGAAGCAATTGGGAACAACAACAACTCAGCCACGAAGTGGTAGGCCACGTAAAATCACAGAGCGGGGTCAGCGCATGCTGAGGCGCACAGAGTGCAGAAGTCGCCAACTTTCTGCAGAGTCAATATCTACAGACCTCCAAACTTTGTGTGGACTTCAGATTAGCTCAAGAACAGTGCATAGAGAGCTTCATGGAATGGGTTTCCATGGCTGAGCAGCTGCATCCAAGCCTTACATCACCAAGTGCAATGCAAAGCATCGAATGCAGTGGTGTAAAGCACGCCACCACTGGACTCAAGAGCAGTGGAGACGTGTTCTCTGGAGTGACTAATCAAGCTTCTCTGTCTGGCAATCCAATGGACGAGTCTGGGTTTGGCAGTTTCCAGGAGAACAGTACTTACCTGATTGCATTGTGCCAAGTGTACAGTTTGGTGGAGGGGGGATTATGGTGTGGGGTTGTTTATCAGGGGTTGGGCTTGGCCCATTAGTTCCAGTGAAAGGAACTCTGAATACTTCTGCATAAAGACATTTTGGATAGTTTCATGCTCCCAGCTTTGTGGGAACAGTTTGGGGATGGCCCCTTCCTGTTCCAACATGACTGCCTACCAGTACACAAAGCAAGGTCCATAATGACATGGATGAGCGAGTTTGGTGAGGAGGAACTTGACTGGCCTACACAGAGTCCTGACCTCAACCCGACAGAACACATTTGGGATGAACTAGAGCGGAGACTGCGAGCCAGGCCTTCTCATCCAACATCAGTGCATGACCTCATAAGAATGAAGAATGGTCAAAAATTCCCATAAACACTCCTAAACCTTGTGGAAAGCCTTCCCAGAAAAGTTGAAGCTTTTATAGCTGCAAAGGGTGGGCCAACTCCATATTAAAACCTACAGATTAAAAATGGGATGTCATTAAAGTTCATGTGCATGTAAAGGCAGCCGTCCCAAAACTTTCGGCAATATACTGTATTTTTGATGACAGAATGCTGTCAGATTTCCTTCCATAGACTGCCTTTGCAACTACCACTTTGACTTTTCAAAAACTTCATAAAGATATCAGAAAACTTTGGTTGAGCTTCTGCTTATGTTCGCTGATCAGTGTTTACATGCCAGTAAAAGTCTAAATAAATGAATGAATGTTATGTATACTATTAGGTTATGTTTTAACCTTGATCCATCCTGTGTACTTGAACTGAGCTGAATGTAGCTATAAAGCTCTAAGCTATGGCATACTGGATTAAAGTGTATAAACTTCCTTAAGTGAGATGATGTTAAATTTTACATTGTTGGTAAGAACTGAGTTGTTGCATAATTTAAATAATTTAAATATTTTAAATGTGAAATATTTTTAATTACAGTCAGTGAAACATTTTTCAATGTTTATTAAACTCTGTTAAACACCTTTGCTGAAGCATTGTCTCTTTTCTTGTAGTTTTTTAGTCTTTAAATGTCTTAAATTTTACAATATCAAGCCTTAACGGTCAAATAGTCAATTTAATTGACGGAGTCTTAATTACAACAATAAACGTTGGCATGTTATTTCAGCCATACTGATGTCGGTAACACTTTAGAATACTGATCCTTCATTAATAAATAACTACACAGGGAAAAAAAAATGAGTAATGCATTATTAACACTCTAGTAACTACTGTGAACTAACAAGAAACTCTAATTAATGAATTAGTAAGTAATAGTGTTCAGTTGAAGGTGGTAGTTCACCATTAGCTAATCAGTAACTACTATTTTTTTTTTTCATACCTCCCAGAGAAATATTAAGAAGTACCATATACAGGTTCATAATTAATGTGAATAATGCATAATATATAATTAATTATAAAATGAAGGTCATGGTAACCCACTAGTAATGGCTGAAGTATTACCAACTCCTTCAGAAAGAATTACTTATTATTTGGATCAATATTCTAAAGTGAGAAACATTATAACTCTAACTACTGGAGTCATTGTAAACTGTAGAGGTTTTTGTAAATTCCTCGACAGCACGAGGGATGTTGGTTGCCAGACAGACTCACCAGAGCTGCATAGTGTTGGTACACAACTATAACTCTCAAAGTTGTTGGTTCTGCTGGAATCTCTCCTTCATCAGTGTTAGACTCAGGTTCATATACAGTGCATATAGGGCTGAATACCTGTATTTACATTGTCAGTCATATTGCTTCTCCTGATTTGTTATTGGTGTAGGATCAGCACAAGCTGTACAGGCCAGACCCTCTTCTGAGATCCATTTGCAAACCACACAGTTGCAGCCACCGCTGTGCCTCTGCAACTCAGAACCATGAGGAACACCTGCCAGTTCACTTCCATCGAAAAGTGACCAGCGGGAGCAGAGCATCCTCAGGGGAAGATTTTCACAATGCTCACAACCAGCCCCCTTGAGGGCGGCTTGAGCATGCTCCCCTCCCAGACAAACAACACATACATCATGTGTATCCCCACCTGGAATGAAGTGAGGGCAGGGAGGAACACACAATTTAAACTGCTGCTTGCTTACCATTGTAATATATACAATATATGCTTTACAACAATGATGGAAGACAGACAATAAATGGGACTGACAGTCACACAGATCACTTGCTGAAGACACAAAAGCTAACACTGTTTGGTCTGGGTATGATTTATAGTTTCCTAGTCGATGACATCTCCCACCTATGATGTTCCGTCACGCCATTGGACTGATTTTACACGTGCTTCATGATGCAATCACACAGAGGCGTTCCAACAGTTGAAGACTCTGACTCAGCACGAGGTCCCTTGAAAGGGAACCATGGTAAATTTTCATAAGGGCTTTGAATTTAAGGATTTGATCGACATGAAATTGCACAGTTTCCATGTGTGGCAGAGTTAAAGGTGCCCTAGAACCAGTTTTACAAGATGTAATATAAGTCTAAGGTGTCCCCTGAATGTGTCTGTGAAGTTTCAGCTCAAAATACCCCATAGATTTTTTTTTATACATTTTTTTTAACTGCCTATTTTGGGGCATCATAACTATGCACCGATTCAGCGTGCAGCCCCTTTAAATCGCGTGCTCCCTGCCCCCCCGAGCTCTCGAGTATAATACAGTGCATTTACAAAGTTCACACAGCTAATATAACCCTCAAATGGATCTTTACAAGATGTTCGTCATGCATACTGCATGCATGCGTCGGATCATGTGAGTATAGTATTTATTTGGATGTTTATATTTGATTCTGAATGAGTTTGATAGTGCTCCGTGGCTAACGGGCTAACGTTACACACTGTTGGAGAGATTTATAAAGAATGAAGTCATGTTTGTGCATTATACAGACTGCAAGTGCATAAAAAATGAAAATAGCGACGGCTCTCTTGTCTCCGTGAATACAGTAAGAAACGATGGTAACTTTAACCACATTTAACAGTACATTAGCAACATGCTAACAAAACATTTAGAAAGACAATTCACAAATATCACTAAAAATATCATGTAATCATGGATCATGTCAGTTATTATCGCTCCATCTGCCATTTTTTTTATTTTTATTGTTCTTGCTTGCTTACCTAGCCTGATGATTCAGCTGTGCACAGACCCAGACGTTAATACTGGCTGCCCTTGTCTAATGCCTTGAACATGGGCTGGCATATGCAAATATTGGGGGCGTACATATTAATGATCCCAACTGTTATGTAACAGTCGGTGTTATGTTGAGATTCGCCTGTTTTTCGGAGGTCTTTTAAACAAATGAGATTTACATAAGAAGGAGGAAGCAATGGAGTTTGAAACTCAATGTATGTCTTTTCCATGTACTGAACTCTTGTTATTCAACTATGCCAAGGTAAATTCAATTTTTGATTCTAGGGCACCTTTAAGGTAGGAAATTCTGGCGGTAAACTTGAGATCTGGATATTGCTAAATGAGCTGTAGCCGTCACGCTATAAAAGACTGAGTACAAGTATAGGCCAAACATACTGAGGCCTTTCTGTCATTATAAGTCAAGTACTGTATACTTAAGTGCAATTTTAGCATATTTCTGAAAAAGTACATACAAAGTAGATTAAAAGTATAATTTAGATTAACAGTATATTTTTATTTATTTATTTATTTATTTACTTTAAAAGAAGTATACTTATATCCAATAAATTAGATCCAAAACCCTTATCCTTATTATTTATTTCTGCTAATGTCAGTAGGTGTTATTCATGGCTATCTTCCAATTAAACAAATATTCTGGGTTCGAAACGAGTTTCGCTTAAATTCAAGACAAGAAAAACATTTTAACTTAACTTTGTACTTCAGATTTTACATATAAAGACACTGAGTGATTCTTTGGTAATAAATGCATTTAAATGAACACCATCTGTGTTGATTAAAAAAAAAAAAAAAATCTTTCCAGTGACCTTCCTTTAAGTTCCTTTATGCATAAATACTTGAAACATTTCCACAAAACAGTTCCATTGTGTATAAATACTTGATACACAAACGCAGATAAGGAACAAAATACAGTCCACTCCAGGAGTGAAACTAGTACTAGAGGGTACTAGTTTCTTAGGATCTTGACAACACCAAAACTGTCTGAAAGTGTAAATGAAAATAAAGAGAAGTACAACCTCAAAAATGCACAGAGAAGATGGACAAACCACTGATGTCTACGAAAATGATGGCGTTATAAAAGGTAAAATTGGAAAAGAGATCACAAACGCAATGCAAGGTAAATCACCTGAATTCTCAAATACTGAGATTAATATTTCACTCAGTTTTCATGCTTTCAGTTGATTGTCTTATGTGGACAAATAAAGAGAATAATATCATGTTTGTTATTGTACAGAAAGTGATTTTGTGAAGATCAGAAGCTCCAGAGCAGCTCCAGTGTGTTTGGTGCTGCTGTGTGTTCTTCTGCTATCTGCAGCCGCAGTGCTGGCTGTCATGTTTACGTTATGTCATGCTCAAGAGAGACAACTAACCAACAATACCAACCTCACAGAAGAGAGAATCCAGCTACAAATCAGCAATACCAACCTCACAATAGAGAGAGACCAGCTACAAACCAGGAATACCAACCTCACAAAAGAGAAAGACCAGCTACAAATCAGGAATACCAACCTCACAAGTGAGAGAGACCAACTACAAACCAGGAATACTGACCTCACAAGAGAAAGAGACCAGCTACAACTCAGGAATACCGACCTAACGAGAGAGAGAGACCAGCTACAAATCAAGAATACCGACCTCACAAGAGTGAGAGACCAGCTGCAAATCAGGAATACCGACCTAACAAGAGAGAGAGACCAGCTTCAAATCAGGAACATTGAACTGACAAATGAGAGAGATAGGTTATCATCAAATAACCTTGTACTGGTTAATCAAAGAGACCAGTTAAATAAGGAGAAAAACGAACTGTTAAAAAGTCTTAGTGAAAAGGGTAAACATGAAGTATATTAAAACTAAACAATCAAGTGTAGTTTTTTAAAGGATACATTACTAATTATTTAGGTGAAACAGGTTAAAACCAGTGTAATGAGAATAAAATGCTTAAACCAAAACTGCTTGTGTTTACAGATGGATGGACTTACTATAAATCCAATCTTTATTTGCTTTCCTCTGAGATGATGAGCTGGACTGAAAGCAGAAGATATTGTGCAGAGAGAGGAGCAGATCTGATCATCATAAACAACAGAGAAGAACAAGTGAGTAAACTAATTTTCTTACTTGATGGTAGTTTATAGGAAGAAAATGGTTACTTCTCTTTAAGACCTAAATGTGTTATTGTTTCATTTTCTCAGAATTTTGTTATTTGGAAAATGTCTGCTGGTGTTAGAGTCTGGATTGGTCTGAATGACATTGATGTGGAGAACATGTGGAAATGGGTTGATGGCAGCACACTGACCTCTTCGTGAGAAATAACTGAATTGAACTGATTAATATCTAATAAATGATTATCATATTACAGTATCATATCACACGGAAAGCAGAACTGAACATCTAATGCTTATCTGTTATTGCAGGTTCTGGGCGAGTGATGAGCCTACTGGACAAAGAAGAGAGAACTGTGCTCTAACTCATGGATCAGGATGGGCTGATTATCCATGCAATGATTATTTTCAATGTATCTGTGAGAAGAGAATTTTAAATTAAGTCACTGAACTGCAGGTTTATGTAAAAAACAAAAAAAACAAAAAAAAAAACAAACAAAAAATATATATATATATATATGTAATATATATGTAATATATATGTAATATATATATATATATAATGGGCTGATTTTTTTTTTTTTTTTTTTTTTTTTTTTTAATGAATGTCACATTAAAACTGTTTTGGAAAGTTTTTACCATGCATCCATTATTTATTTTGTATACTTTCAAGGTTTCTAGGCTTTTGTGTATAGTTTTAATTGTATTAATCTTGGAATATGGAAATATGGACCACTCATTTCCCTAATTCCACCCATACCAAAAATGTTCCCCTAAAAAGCTTTGAAAGCAAGTATACTTGTTTACCAAGGAGAGAAAAAAAGTTGAGGTGAAATTAGATTGTGTAAATATTACATGAACAACCTCTTCCAGTCCATATTTAATTTTGCCAAATATTGTATGTTACTTGACATATATAATGTGATAGCTATGAAATTAGCATTAAATTTCCATGCGGATGCAGCTACAGACACTTCTCATATCTTTTTCAGAAGAAAAAGGTTATTCAGAACTATCTGAAATATTTTCATTGTTATAAATCACACATCTAGATCAATTACCACAGCTTCAGCTTTATACACTCTCCTGGACTCGGGACAGAAATCAAGGAACATTCAGAAAAAAGAAAAAAAACAAAAAAACTTAGGTTTTGAAAACTTTGTTTGAATTAAAAATACCCCAACATATGTCATGATGACAAAATGATACCCCAATATATAATTTACATGAAGACGTAATTCCCATGCCCTTTGCCTCAGTGGAGGTTTCACATGAAATGTTTCTCACTTCTCATTGAAAGCAATGTGTTAAGGCTGTGTGGGATATCCTAAAATGCTTTACATGGCCCAATGTACTAAAACAGCAACAAGGGAAAACTATTATCTCACACATTTTCTTGTCATAACCACCATCCAGGCCTACTATTAGCACAGTACAGCACAGTAAACAAAGTGGAAAGACACTATTTTTATGTTCAGCGTTTTCTCCCCCATGGAAAGACGTTATTTTGAAAATGCTTAACATGTCTGCATCTGCATTACCAAGTTGTATATACTGAATCTTTTAGTATCACTGTCATAATGCATTAAGCCACGTTGAGCACTGCACATCACGCCTCTCTTCGTCAGATTGCACTGGCTGTCAATAGTCGCACACATCAAATCCAGGGCTCTGATCTACAAAACAACCACTGGCTCTGCACCACTATATCTAAATTCATGTATACTTTATTAATAAGGTGTGTAGCCCAGTGATCTCTGTCTTTTAATATCACTGTCTTGAATTAGGCCTAAACCACATTAAGTGTTTCCTTTATAATGGTTTTCTATAAGTGGAAATATAGGAGGAGATATTCTCGTGACCTTGCACAACATTCCCTTAAAGTTCTCTAGTCTCTAGTAGGGACATTCCTAAAATGTCAAATGTTCTCTTTTGGTTATGAGTGTTGCAGTTCAAGGTTCCTTATTTGACTTCAGGGGGAAGTTCCATTTTGGTTATTTAATGGTCAAATAAGAACGTTACAAAGAGGACATTTGAGATGTTAACAGAATGTTCAAACAATCTGCCAAAAAATTAAAAGAAGAAGAAGAAGAAGAAAACCATTGTTCCTTATGCAGAGCTTTCAAAATGACAGAGAAAATGACATTTTTTTAGCTTACAAGAACTTCCCCAAATTACTGTAAATTATGTTCATTGCATTGCAAGTCTGTCAGCTTTCACACCTAAATGGAGAAGGTTTAATGTTTCAATGAAACATTTCAAGTTACATCGACAACTTTAGGGTGAGTAGAGTAGGTTGCTATGGTCTACTAGCAAATCTAACTAATAAGGCTAGATAACGTTGCTCAACTTTTGTGCTGATTTAATCAGCATGTAACACTCAGCCTATATCAGGCAGTTTACACAACGTCAACTGGTTCTTTAACCTTTTTTTTTAACGTGTTTGAATAAATGTCTCAACAAAATAAACAGAATAAATATCAACCCAAAGTGTATTATACAAGAAACACCAATATACTAAAACACCAACAATATATACAAATATATATATATATATATATATATATATAAACAAAAATGTATGTATGTGTGTTGGAATAGTCCGTTTCAGTCCAAGGTAAAGTATGTGTGTATGCGTGTTTGTGTATGTTGAATCGGCCTCAACGGAAAGGCTTTTAGTCCGGGAGCGCGATGAAGTACAGCGTTGTCCTGTTCAGAATCCCAAAGGTGAAATAATCCAATGGATGTTACTTCCACAACGAGATAACCAGTCACAGACGATGACAAACCAAACAAGTAGTGTAGAGCGATCGATCGCGTAATCCACAAAGCAATGAATGAGAGCATCCTCTCTCGATCACCGGCAAACCGGCTTCTTTTATCGGAAGTGACAATCAGCTGTCCGACCCCATGACGTCACAGGGTTTCCCTGGATCTTCCCGACAGAAGTCTCGCGTGAGTAAAACGGGAACACAAACACAAAATATATATGTGACCCGTCACGGAAACCAGGGACACAAGCATCTCCGTGTTTTAGGTAGCAGTATTGGTTTATCTAAAAGCGTACATTTTGAGGTTGAAATCGGCTTGTTTTTCTGGGATTCTATCTCACAGTAGGGGCGTGTCATTGTCTGTTTGTATTTCCATACTGGAATCGGATACGCCAGCTTTTGTTTCTTTTGTTATTGCCGCTGCCCTCCAAGGGAAGCGTGGCTACTTATTTATGCAGCGCTCTGGCCGGCTCTAGCTGATATCAAAATTTAATGAAGATGGACGCCGCAAAGAATATCGCAGACGAGCTGAACCGTGGCCGTTACACCGAAAATGTTTTGAAGTACAACATACGGCTGTATTCTTTAGCTGCGGAAAACAGAGTGGCAGGACATGCAAATTATTGGACATTTAGAGGCAAACAGACGCATAGTGCAAACTTCGGAGATGGTTACATCCACAAAGAAGACCCCGACAAAGAGAAAGTGTGCCCGAACAACTTATTTCATTGGAGGCAACGAGATCTTTTCTGTTTCTTATGGGGTGAGTTTCCATAAACATCAAAGTTTGTCGTTTTGTGTTCATTCTAAGAACACGTAGGCTACATGTTATCTCATGTGTCTTTTGCTATTAGCTAGCTCAGGAGTTTAGTTTTAATTGTAATCGTTAGCATCGTATCACTTGCCAAAAAAACCCATTACTATAATGGGCTTTTAGATGTTAATGTTAGCATCTGCTATTAATTTGAATAACGCTTCAACTGCTTGAATTGACTGGTGTGAATGACTTGGCTCATGTAAACCTTACTATTCTTGAATTGAATGTGACGCTAATAATTTTAGCCAGTTACTACTTAATATTCTTAACAAGGATTTACTAATGTAATAGTAAATGTATCAGATTAAATTTCTACATAAGTAAAAGTATAAAGTATCCGTAGCCGTAAAATGTGCGTTATAAGTCAAAAGTAAAAGTATTTATTGAAGAGTTTAATGTACAGGATTATTTTAATCCTTTGACTCAAACCAGGTCTAACCACTAACTGAGGTCTAAACCAGGACTATACGGTTATCACAGAATCCTGTTTAAAAAGTCCTAATGTCAAAAAAGATAAATTACTGACATTTACAATGCACATTATCCTTTATTATTAATAGTATGCGGTCCGATTTTTCCCGTTGCGTCTGTGGTTGCTATGCAACCATGCAACTTTACAGGGGGTATGGCTTATCTAAATGAGATGTAAATGAGCCCTTTTGTCACTCCCAGCAGGTGAGAACAGGCGAGAACTGCAAAATTAGAGGTCATTTTCTGCCCTTTGAGCATTTTTGAGTGCCTACCTTCAAATGGCCACAACTTCTCCAAATATTATCAGATTTCCATGTGTTACACATCAAAGCTTGGAGACTACACTTTCAGAATCTGTGAATAACTCAAAATGCCCCAGAACCGACTTGTGTCCCTACTTTCCGTGACTGGTCACATATACAAAACAGCTGTCTTATATGATTAATAAAAATAATTTACAGCAGTATAAATATTTCCCCATTAGGTGGCCGCGCTACAAGCACTTAAATAGCATTTAGATTTAAACACCATCACCTCAAGTTTTTTATGACTCCTAGCAAGAGATAGTAGCAATAACAACAGCGCCGACAGATGAAAGGATTCAATGGAATCAATTCAGTGGAATCAATTCAATGGAAAGGATTCCGGAAGAGAATACAATGCTGAATAAAGTCGCATTTTTTTTTATTATTTTTGGACCAAAATCTATATAAGATGCTTCAAAAACGTCTAACTAACCCACTGATGTCACATGGACTACTTTGATGATGTTTTTATTACCTTTATGGACATGGACAGTCTACTGCACACACATTTTCAATGGATGGACAGAAAGCTCTCGGACTAAATCTAAAATATCTTAAACTGTGTTCCGAAGATGAAAGGAGGTCTTACGGGTTTGGAACGACATGAGGGTGAGTCATTAATTACATAATTTTCATTTTTGGGTGAACTAACCCTTTAAGTCTTTGTTTCTGGCAGTTCATATTTATATTTTCAATGATTTTTATTATCTGTAACCTGAAGTTTTTTTGTTTTTTTTGTTTGTTTGTTTGTTTGTTTTTTACAGTGTATTGGTATGTTTGTGAAATTGATTCTTCATAATTTAATTTAAAATATTTTAATTTAATGTGACATTTTAAAATGCAATTAAAAGTAAATGTATATGAATTCAATATGTAACCCAATTTAATTATTTTCACAGATTGTTTTAAAGGATTCCAAGCCTGCTGTTCTTGTGTTGCTGAGACAGCAGTGTGCATCCATATTGTTGCAGCACTACCAGACAGTACACTATTCAGAATATGGGATCAATGCAGTTCCTCCTGTACATAGCTGCACTAAATTGGAGCAGAGCTGGCACAAACCTAGAACAATTGTAGGTTTAAGAGAATTATCAAATGTTTAATTGATGACATAGATAATTAACATTTGATTAATAATAATAACAAAGAGTAATTTCAACATATAAATGAATTATTTTTGTATTTTACTGCATTTTCAGCTGAAATTCTCATTACCGCAATGTGTCCAGGTATGTATTCTAATTTAAACAGAAAAAAACTACAATATGCTTTTGAAAAATTATATATGAATGTTCTAATAGAAGTTTTCAAAGGACAGAAACAAATATTAATGTATAATATATAATAATAATGAAAAAAAAGAGGAAAAATTAAGTGTCCATGACTGATGATCTAATCCTCCGCAACATTTTTTAAGGACTCTTTACACACACACACAACATTTTAAATAAATCTTGATTTTGAATTAAGCAGCACATGTGCTAGAACTTCAAAGATGGTTACCAGGTAGGCAGATCTCTACCAGAAATATTTATATATTTCTACCAGAAAGACTACAAAGGCAAGTAAACATTTGCATAAGATTTAGTTTACAGTCATACAGTTTGTATGCAAATAATATCGAATAGATGGAATGATAAAGTTCTTTGGCCCAGTCCATAGTACAATCCGGAAGGGTAGCAGACGTTTGCAGATCCTGCCTGAAGATGAAGGCAGGGGTGGGGCCTACCCCCAATGTAAGGACAGAGACCGACCTAGTGGTGGTGGGGAAGATGGGGCTGAACGCCGGTGTCGGTATCTGCGAACATAATAGTAGGTGGGAACAGAACTTATATACTCCGGTGATGTGTCATGATTGGTTATAAAAGGAGTAATGACGTTTATAGGTAGAGACTTCCAGGTAGAACTTCTACTAAAGCTCCCCCCCTTCTCTCTCTTTCACCCCAACCCTTCCTATACATGACCACATTAAATATTCATATATAATCAGTTTTTGTTCACAATATAAATGAATGACGGATTTCTGCTTTGTATTTTATCTTTGAATGTGTTGAGCATGAAGACACACTGCTTATGTCTGATTAAGGTTCTGCAGTCCAAGAACCAGTGCAAAAGAAGGGCTGCAGTAACATTCCAGTTTGGTCCCCTAAAGGTTCCTGTAAACTTACTAAAGGTTCTGAAAACATTCAGTAAATGTGATGGAAGGACCTAAATAGGACCAAGAAATAACATTCTAGGTTGGTCCCCTAAAGGTCCTGCAAATGTTATGGGAATGTAGTGTAGAGACCTAGAGGGAACATCCTATAGTATTGGTCCCCTAAACATTCCCAGAACATCCTGAATGTTCCCTGAAGGTTTGCCAAATAACATCCCCCAACCCATAAAAGAACTCCACATTGGGACCATATCAGACCATTTTGGCAATGTTACCAGGCGATGTCCTTGACACCAGCGGGGAGGTTCTGAGAACGTTCTGGGAACATCACATTTCCAAATAAATTATGGTCTCCTAAACATTCAAAGAACGTCCTGAATATTCTGTGAAGGTCCGCCAAATAACATCCCCCAACCCTTTAAAGAGCTCGACACCAGTGGGGACGTTCTGTTGCAGTTTTCCAAGCACAACACAGTGAGACTAATGAATGTAGGACAGCTTCTTTATTATTACTCTAATGAAAAAAAGTAATAATTTTTATGTGTTTGTCACAAACTTAAAGAACAAAAATTTCACAGTGTCTAATAACCTTCAAAGGGCATAATTACCAATATATATAATTGTTGTTATATAAAAATAAATTTACAAACAATACAACAAATACTACAGAGATACAAAATAAATAAAATTGTTTTTCAGATACAGTAGGTTTATTTACCATGTATACATTTATTTAACATATTTTGTTGTTATATTAACATGACAAATAGAGGCTACGGTCCCTTGTAACGTCTGGACCAATCAGCTACACAATTATTCATTGTATTTAATGAATTACCCATAAACTCACTCTCACTATCAAAGATCTCTGAACTCATCCCCCTAAAACTGTAACCAGCATCCCAATGTTGCTAGCACACAGGCCAACCTAGGTGTCCTGTTACAGTTATATGGTACTTTTATGATCCAGAAGAATTCTGGAGAGACTAGTGACTCATTCTTCCTGAGAAGGACAAATAAACTCTCTTAATCCTATGTATTCTCTATACAACCACTTGGGAAATGTATAAACATGTATCCAATTTTCCCATCTCATGACTTTCCTTTTATAGGCTTTATTCTATGTATTAATTCTCTCTTTTGAACTATTTTGGTATTAATGTTCCATAGTTGCAAATGTATAGTTAACTGAGATCACATTGGCAGCATGTTTGGTATCTACGGACTCCAACTTTAATTTCCTATTTGGTAATTTATGTTACATGTTACTAACTCTGTGACATGTTAGAATTATAGGAAGCTAGAAGGTTATTCTCTCATTCATCCAATCCAGTGTCTTATGCTAATATCTTGCTACAGAACAAAGACTCGTAAAACTTCCCTCTGAAAGGGGAACTCCTTATTGGCACAGATACCTCAAGAGGGTGTGACATCTTCACCCCTTATATTCACTGATCACAAGGAACCCTCGCTCTTCCTGCTCGTCCTCCTCTTCTTCTTTTTTTACTGACAAATGCTGATGTCAAGATGATGCTGTAAGAAGCTAGAAGCTTCTAAGGAACCCCAAGCTTGTGCCAGGCCTCGGCCTAGACCTTCCATTCACCAAAGATCCTCTGAATCCAACTGGTTCTCTTTCATCAAGACAATATCAGCAAAGATTCAACGGAAACCTCCACAAATTGCATCAGGACAGTTTTAATTCAACTTGGAGAGACATGCAAGTATCAAACTTAGTCTCATTATCGGATACATTGAGTATCCTTACCCCTTTTAAAGATGGGCCTGTTAAAACTACACTGATGGTTTGCTCAAGGCTGTTGATCTGCTGAAATGTCCAACAATGCTGTAACCTCTTGCTTCCTGTACTCTGCTTTAGCTCTCTCTCTCTCTCTCTCTCTCTCTCTTGGTAAACTGTATGCATGTATGTGTGTGAATGTTAGAGTAGTTTAAGTGTTTAGTCTAGTTAATAAAGACTTGTTCATGTCACACGTAAGGTTGTCCGTGTTTTGCGCTCATATACGGGAGTCCCTATTCATGTCGGTCCTGACTACAGGCTTTTAGAAGAATAAGATTGTTATTTCCCATAACCTGGAAATGAACATTTCTTAGAATTAATAAACAATTAACACTGTGTGTTCATTGAACAACAGGTTAATTGATTGTAATATTAATTGTATTACATTAAGTTAATTTTATTAACTGATTAAAATATTAATAATTAATTATAACTAGTTATGATTAATTATTCATATTTATTTTGAGCTAATTTGCTACACCCTTTAAGACCGAATCCATGGATACTGACACATATCCTGTTTTCAACCAAATGTTTAAGTCCACTTAAGCCATAACCGACTGTACTTACATGAGATACTCCACACGATGGACATTTTGACAACTATTTGTGCATTTGACCATGCAGGCACGAGGAGAACTGATTGCGCGCTGTCTGAGAGAACTGGGATCGCACGCAAAAAAGAGAGAGAGCGCACTTCTGGTCTGTGTTATTCAGCGAGATTCTGCCTATCCCACCTTCACTAATCAATAACGAATTGTGATTGAAAGCATGCAGTTTGCAATGTGTGTGTTGTCATCATTAATTTTGAAGTATTTCCACACCTGTGAGGCTGACATTGTTTCTGCTGCTGCAAATCCGGATCAGTTTTTCCTGATCCAGATTTGCAAAAGGAGGAGGACAGAAGGCCTGCAGTACGATAGGCCCTGGGACATTGGTGGGGACCTTTGGTATATACCCAGGTCTAGGATGCAGGAAAGCCTTGACCATACCAGGTGCAAATTCCATACATGAAGGAGCAACAGAAAGTGCTTGAAGATCTCCAATTCTTATAAGTGATGATATAGCCAACAGTAAGATGGTTTTTAGAGTGAGGAATTTCTCAGACACCTCCTCTAAAGGTTCGAAGGGAGCCTCAGCTAACCCTTCCAACACAATAGCCAGAGCCTCAACCTCTGGGTACCATGGAGAAAGCGTATAACTGGGGATGCGTATAACTGGGTACCAACTGGGTACCATGGAGAAAGCGTATAACTATCCCTTGGGGTATCTTCCCACAGAAGATCCCCCAAGGGAGCATGATAAGCAGAAATAGCTGCCAAAAAAACCTTTAAAGTAGAAGGAGATAGAACATCCGAGAATTTTTCTTGGAGAATCACAGTACATGACTGATAGAGGAGAGGAACGGGTCCACCTGAAGTTGACTACACCAAATAGCAAACAGCTTCCATTTATACGCATAAAGTTTTCTCATTGAAGGAGCTCTGGAGTGGAGTATGGTCTCCACAACCTCGGTTGGGAGACCGGATTCTATGAGCCCAGCCCCCTCAGAGGCCAGGCCCACAGTTTCCATAACTCAGGGCGGGGGTGAATTATCATGCCGCCCACTTGAGACAGAAGGTCCTGCCTGATTGGGATCTCCATGGGGGAGCCGTCTAAGAGAGACACTAGGTCTGTGAACCACACTTGGGTTGGCCAGAACGGGGCTATCATTATGAGATGGCCCCCGTCCCGACGAACCCTCTCCAGAACCCCGGGGCTGGATGAGCCAGAGAGTACCACAATGGGCAATGAGAAGTCTCTTTCAAGGCAAACAGGTCAACTTCTGCACGACCAAAATTCTTCCAGATGAGCTCCACCACCTCGGGGTGGAGTCTCCATTCCCTGGGCCTCGACCCCTGCCTCGACAGGATGTCTGCCCCCACATTTTGATTCCCCGGGATATAAGCTGCTCTCAGGGAGAGGGGCTTCCCCTGGGCCCACAGGAGGGTCCAATGGGCTAACTTGCACAACTGGCGAGACCTCAGACCCCCCTGATGGTTGATATAAGAGACCACCGACATGTTGTCTGTGTGAACCAACACACGGTGGCCCCTCAGGTCTAGGAGGAAGTATTTGAGTGCTCGAAATACCGCCATCATTTCCAGCCGATTTATGTGCCAGGAAAGTAGATGGTCCTCCCAAAGACCCTGAACTGGGCAACCACTCATGATCGCCCCCCAGCCTGTGAGAGAAGCTTCCATCGTTAGCATTACGCGACGACAAGGAGCCCCCCAGCACAGGTCCCTGGGACAGGAACCAAGGCTTCTTCCACATGACTAAGGCATGAAGGCATCCCCACGTGACCTTGATCATGCAAAAAGGATTTCCCCTCGGAGAAAACCCCTTGGTCCTGAGCCACCACTGTAAGGGTCTCATGTGTAGCACACCAAAAGGTATCACGTTGGACGCAGCTGCCATCAAACCCAACAGTCTCTGAAACTGTTTTACAGTGCGTGACTGGCCTAATTTTACCCCATTCACGGCTGAGAGAATGGAATTCACCCGAGCAGGAGACAGACGTGCCTGCATCGTGGTGGAATCCCAGACTACCCCTAGATGGCTGGTAGGTTGAGCTGGAAGAAGCACACTCTTCTTGGCATTGAGTCTCAGCCCTAACCTTCTCATATGGGCAATAACAACATCTTGATGTTGAACTCTCTGTTGCTCAGATCGAGCTAGAATCAACCAATCATCGATATAATTTAGCACGCGGATACCCTGGAGTCTCAGGGGAGCCAGAGCTGCATCCACGCACTTCGTGAAGGTGCGGGGTGAAAGTGCTAGGCCGAAAGGACCTTGTATTGATAAGCTTCGCCCCCAAAAACAAATCTGAGGAAATTCCAGTGCTGAGGATGGATGGATACATGAAAGTAAGCGTATTTCAGATCTATTGTCACAAACCAGTCCTCGGACCTGTTCTGTGTGGTGATCTGTTTGAGTGTGAGCACCACCATAGGGAGGACCCCGTTGAACCGGGGCGGGCGAGACCCATCGAGAAATATTGCACCCATTGAGAAATATTGGGGAGAAGTTTCCATTCTGCCAAAAATTCTACTAAGGCAACCAATCTCTCGAGACTGGCCTCTGGTATTTTTTGTGCATTCGACACACACTTCGGTGCCCTGAAGCGGTGGACCGGCAGGGAACAACCGAATCAAACGCTGGCCGGCCCTCTTTAGAGGGTCGGCGGGGACCACTGCGCCCTGAAGCACACGAGGTGGCAGGGTTGGCAGAACGGCCCCCTGAGGGCACCGAAGAGGGACGGGTACCATATAGTGTGATACGGGACCCTCTCCGGAGGGAGCTGCCCTCAGAAGTCCTGCGCCACTGGCATCAGGACTTCTTCGAAGCCTTCCTCGCGATAATGACAGTCCACAGATCTGTCTTACCCTTGGAAGACTTCAACTGTGTCGCCCGTCCCAGTCCCCAAGCTTTTTGCGAGGGAGCACGGGTGGCGACACTGCTTTTGTTGCGCTCTATACGCAGAGGAGCTGCTTGAAGGCCGAGACTGCTCCCGCTCAGCAGCCTCGGGGGGTAGAGAGCGGCAGGAGAGGAACCTCTGGAAGGCCGCTGACTGCTTTCTGTCTTCCTGGAACTTCTCGATGACCGAAGTGACAGAGTCGCCGAAGAGACCCAGGAAAGACAGCGGCGCATCCAGGAGAACATTTTTATCCTTTTCTTTTATGTCGGATCAATTTAACCATAAATGCCTCTCCATGGCCACCAGGGCTGCCATAGACCGGCCGATTGTATTAGCCGTCTCCTTGGTGGCCCGGAGAGATGGATCAGTGGCTTCTCTGAGTTCCTGGATCATTTCAAAACTAGCCTCACCGCTCTCATCTATTTCCCCCAGCAGGTCAGCCTGACAAGCTTGTAAAATCGACATTGTATGCAAACAAGCTGCAGCCTGACCTCCTGCCGAATAAGCTTTGCCCACCAGTGCTGATGTAGTTATTAATGGTCTGGTGGGCAGCGTCGGGGGGAGACTCGCGCGAGAGATATCTCACAAGCGTCTCTTCTACCCGAGGCATCGCCCCATAACCATATTGTTTCAGCCCCGTGATGTTTGAATAGACCGAAGTCTGGGGCTGTAAACTCTGTACTGCGCTGGTCTCTACCACGACCTCGACACCTCGGTGTCGGGAAAGAATGGCAGTCCCAGACACTGAGGCTTTGACCGGGCGAGCAGAAAGCGCTTATCCAGCTTGCTTTTCTGATGCGCTTCAGCTTTTTCTGCTGGCCATTCAATTTTTAACTTTGCTACTGCCCTGGTCACAACTTCTAGCAGCTCCTCATATGCTGGAGATGAGGATGGCGAGTCCTCTTCTCCAGCCTCGACGCTCACCACATCCACCTCCTCAGAGCTGGATAGATGAAGCACCAATGTCTCTCTCCGGGGGGAAGAAACCGCAGCGCGTGCTTCTGCAACCAGAGGAGAGACACTGGGTCTGACAGGTGAGGGCTGAGATAAGGCTGGGCCCATCTCTAACCCCTCTGTCAGATCCATTTGTGAACCCCACGAATGAAGCCGCCGCTCTGCCTCAGCAGCAGTGAGACTCAATCCGTCGGGAACACTGGCCGCGGCGCCCTCCTTATCTTTATCAAAGAGCGCCCGGCGAAAACGGAGTGTACGGAGAGTCAGCCTTTCGCAGTGCACACAGACAGCTCCCTCGAGAGCTGCCTGGGCATGCTCCACTCCTAAACAAACAGCACACATCTCGTGTGTATCCCCGCCCATGATGAAGTGAGAGCAGGGATGAACACACTTGACAAATTGTTGTTTGCTCGCCATTACGTGTCATATATATATATATATATATATATATATATATATATATATATATATATATATATATATATATATATATATATATACACAGTGGGTACAGAAAGTATTCAGACCCCCTTAAATTTTTCACTCTTTGTTATATTGCAGCCATTTGCTAAAATCATTTAAGTTCCTTTTTTTTTCCTCATTAATGTACACACAGCACCCCATATTGACAGAAAAACACAGAATTGTTGACATTTTTGCAGATTTATTAAAAAAGAAAAACTGAAATATCACATGGTCCTAAGTATTCAGACCCTTTGCTGTGACACTCATATATTTACCTCAGGTGCTGTCCATTTCTTCTGATCATCCTTGAGATGGTTCTGCACCTTCATTTGAGTCCAGCTGTGTTTGATTATACTGATTGGACTTGATTAGGAAAGCCACACACCTGTCTATATAAGACCTTACAGCTCACAGTGCATGTCAGAGCAAATGAGAATCATGAGGTCAAAGGAACTGCCTGAAGAGCTCAGAGACAGAATTGTGGCAAGGCGCAGATCTGGCCAAGGTTACAAAAAAATTTCTGCTGCACTTAAGGTTCCTAAGAGCACAGTGGAAGACGTTTGGGACGACCAGAACCCTTCCAAGAGTGGCCAAACTAAGCTATCGGGGGAGAAGAGCCTTGGTGAGAGAGGTAAAGAAGAACCCAAAGATCACTGTGGCTGAGCTCCAGTGATGCAGTTGGGAGATGGGAGAAAGTTGTAGAAAGTCAACCATCACTGCAGCCCTCCACCAGTCGGGGCTTTACGGCAGAATGGCCTGACGGAAGCCTCTCCTCAGTGCATGATACATGAAAGCCCGCATGGTGTTTGCTAAAAAACACCTGAAGGACTGCAAGATGGTGAGAAATAAGATTCTCTGGTGTGAATGGACCAAGATAGAACTTTTTGGCCTTAATTGTAAGCGCTATGTGTGGAGAAAACCAGGCACTGCTCATCACCTGTCCAATACAGTCCCAACAGTGAAGCATGGTGGTTGCAGCATCATGCTGTGGGGGTGTTTTTCAGCTGCAGGGACAGGACGACTGGTTGCAATCGAGGGAAAGATGAATGTGGCCAAGTACAGGGATATCCTGGACGAAAACCTTCTCCGGAGTGCTCAGGACCTCAGACTGGGCCGAAGGTTTACCTTCCAACAAGACAATGACCCTAAGCACACAGCTAAAATAACGAAGGAGTGGCTTCACAACAACTCCGTGACTGTTCTTGAATGGCCCAGCCAGAGCCCTGACCCAATTGAGCATCTCTGGAGAGATATAAAAATGGCTGTCCACCAACGTTTACCATCCAACCTGACAGAACTGGAGAGGATCTGCAAGGAGGAATGGCAGAGGATCCCCAAATCCAGGTGTGAAAAACTTGTTGCATCTTTCCCAAAAAGACTCGTGACTGTATTAGATCAAAAGGGTGCTTCTACTAAATACTGAGCAAAGGGTCTGAATACTTAGGACCATGTGATATTTCAGTTTTTCTTTTTTAATAAATCTGCAAAAATGTCAACAATTCTGTGTTTTTCTGTCAATATGGGGTGCTGTGTGTACATTAATGAGGAAAAAAAAAATGAACTTAAATGATTTTAGCAAATGGCTGCAATATAACAAAGAGTGAAAAATTTAAGGGGGTCTGAATACTTTCCATACCCACTATATACATATATATGCTATTTTGAGACACCATGAAATATGAACTTAAAAGTGCTTTTAATATTCTATCTCTGTATTTAAAAAATGTATTTAAATACTACTTATTGTAAATTTGAACCCATAGTGTACTACAAGTGGTAACTAAATATATTTTTTAAATACAGAGATTTAGCATAAATGGTATATGGAGTCACACAACAATGCAAAAAAATAAAATTTCTGAAAGGTTTAAATAGTGGTGACATTTAACAAATGCTTTTTTAGTGTTCTCAGTAGTTTTTAATAATGTTTTAAATTATATATTTTAAATTTGCAGTTAGATTTATGTTCAGGACACTTTACTTAATAATAAAATATATTTTAGAGTTATTTTTCATGCATATTTATACATGCAATGTCCTGGGGACAGAAATGTCACCCATTCGCCCAGGTGAAAAAAAAAAAAGTACATTGCTATAATATACTTAAAGTGCTCTATTTTCGTGCACAAATTTTGTACTTAATATACTAAAAATTCTTCTTTAATACTACTTAAGATAATCTTAAGAACATCTAAATGTACTCAACTGTGCTATTTTGAGACAGCATGAAATATGAACTAAAATGTGCTTTTAATATACTATCTCTGTATTTAAAAAATGTATTTAGATACCACTTATAGTGCATTTGAACCCATAGTGTACTATATCAAACATTAGAACAGCGTATTTACGACTACTTACCAACATCCGGCACACGTGAACTGATGCCAAATATCGCGATGTGTTCTGAAGGAGACTTCTGCGTGATTTCAAATTTGCGTCTGTTTTTGACGCTAAAGGTTTCCTATTGAAAGCAATGGAGTTCCCAGTTCGTTCACAGAGTGACGCCGAGGGGCACAGTTGGCGTATCCCAAGCGACGCTGGGGGCGCATGACCATGCTTCAATTTTTGACGCCTCGGTAGTGAGAACGGGTTGTCAATATCTAACTGGCATATGTCTCGAACTATGTGAAGGGGAATATAAATGGAAAGTTACATATGCATATCACATGAACAGCTTCATACTGAATGTTTCACAACAGTCTGATTTGTGAAAGTCAGGATATTAATTATGGATGGGTTCTGAAAGAAACTAATAACAATCTTAAAAGTATATATTCCTTATAGAAAACAATATTTGTTGTAGCTGTGAATATTATTGAATTGACCTGAGCTAACATAAACTAAGAAAAGTTGTATTTTAATTAAAGTTAACAAAGATTAATAAATACTATAACAAATGCATTGCTCATTTTTAGTTCATTTTAGTTAATGCATTAACTGATGTTAACCAATGGGAACTTATTGTAAAATGTTACCAAAGAGTCACTATTTATCACTGTATGAAACAGTTACATATCATTATTTCAAAATTGTCTTATTTAAAATATTTTTAAGATAATTGTTGTTTGACAGCTAACTATGTTAGACATACCAAAAAAAAGACAATTTGTTTAAACAAAGCAAGAATCAAGAGGTTTCACCCCCAAAATTACTGACAGTGCCTTTAAAGAAACCCCCTCTAAAAGTCAATGAATTTTCACACTGATGGAAGGGCATGTAAATGCAGCCACTGCTAGAAGCATCGACTGATAAGCTGTCTGAACTTTTGATATAGCAACAACCTGAAAGTTCATGTGAACGTTGAAAATGCACTAGCCCCTAAAGACTTTGCATAATAACTGTGGTAGCTTTCACATGTTTATTAATGACCATTATGTTTTTTGAGGAAATGTAGGCCTATTAGAAGTTGATCTCAATACCTGAAGGAAGTGAAGGAGTGATTGTATGATACTGTATACATTTTAACCTCATTTAACACAAACAGCATTGTTGAAGTTGAATTTCCTTTCTGCATAAATACTAGCTACACAAATACAGATGATGAACACAAAACAATCCACTCCAGAATATAAACTAGTATTAGTTTGTCAGCATCTTGAGGACACTGAAACTACAGAAAAACTATTGAAATGGGTACAAAATGCACAAAGAAGATGGGGAAAGGGCTAATGATTGATATCTACCAAAATAGTGACATTATAACTGGTAAATCTGCGTGTGATGCTGATGCAGGAGCTGGCCGATAATGATTCAGCGTTCTGACAATGTTTACAACGTGAACAGCATAGCATCAGAAACTGACACTGAAGAGAAGAAATTGTTGAATAAAGTCTTTTTTATTTTGTTTTTTGTTTTTGTGCACAAAAAGTATTCTTGTTGCTTCATAAAATTAAGGTTGAACCACTGTAGTCACATTGACTATTTTAACAATGTCTTTACTGCCTTTCTGGGCCTTGAAATTAGAAATTGCGTTGCTTTCTATGGGGGATCAGAAAGATATTGTACAGATCAGAAGTTACAGATCAGAAGATATAAATACAGTCATCATAAACAACAGAGAGGAACAAGTGAGTGAAAGATACCATATTAAGGGGATTAATTATAATGGAAAGTAGTTTCTGTGAGGGTATGGTTAGGTATTTATAATTAAGCATGTATGTGTGTGTGGTTCAGGTAAACCCTACATTATTGGAGACAAAAAGTCCCCACAAAGATGGAAATATCCAAAATTGAAAAAACATTTTGGTCCCTATGGAAAACAGCTTATACAGTAAATCATACTAAGTGATGTTTTATGAAAATGTGAAAATGCAGAAAGTTTTCTGTGATGGGTAGGTTTAGGGATAGGGTTGGTATAAGGGAATTGAATATACAGTTTATAGAGTATAAAAACAGAAAGTGAAATATCATGAAAACAGTACATCCTGTGGAAAAAGAAACATTAAACATTGAAATCTTATGCTAACATCTAACATCTATGGACCATTTTAACTAAAGAAAAAAAAAATCCTGGTTACAGCATTTGAAACAGGACCATTAGCTTAATTGAAAATAAATGTAACACAGCTGGCAATAGACATCCTGAAAGAAAGTTTCTACCACCGTCCGTAGCTTACATCCTGAGGGTTGCGGACTCTGCATTTCCTGCCTGAAGATGAAGGCCGGGGCCGTAGCTGACCCCTGGGAGGTATGGACAGGGACCATCCTGATGGTGGTGGGGAGGATGGGGGTGAAAGTTGGCATCATCATCTGCGAACTCAAATGTGTAAGTACCGATCTTTTATACTCCAAGTGTTAGATAATGATTGGTTAGATCTAAACTTAATAAGTGACGTAACATTTGAGTCTTCCTGGCAGAACTTATGCTAGAGCTTTCATTTTCATATTTTAACACCTAAAGAGAATGGGTCACGTGTCATTGCAGATGAACATTTCAAAAGCATTCAAACATCATAGTGTATTAATTTGGTAACACTTTACAATAAGGTTAATTAGTTAACATTAGTTAACATGGACTAATAATGAACTGCACTTCTATAGCATTTATTAATCTTAGTTAATGTTAATTTCAACATTTACTAATACATTATTAAAATCTTGCTATCATTAGTTAATGCACTGTGAACTAACATGAACAACTGTATTTGCATTAACATTAACGAAGATTAGCAAAAGATTATTAAATTAAAAGTAATGCATTGACTAATGAACCTTATTGTAAAGTGTTACCATTAATTTAATAAATGTATATTTTCAAGTTTTTTTCTTTTTGGGGTTTTTGAGCCCATGCAGTGCTGAGCGCATACTTTTTCATCAGACTAGATCATTTTACAGCATTAAAGCTGTATTTTTGGCATGGGACATGACCAAGAGACTGAACCAAGGGTCATCTACTGAAGAGCGCATCAAAGTTTGGCGTATGACAGCAGGATAATGAATAAATTTGCATATATTGAAATAATGAAATGCTGTTTGCTTTTAAAAGGTGCTGGGTCATGAATGTCTCACTTTTAGTTATTCTTTATTCTGTTGGATCTTTTAGATCTAATGAGACTTTGAAAGAAGAAAAATGTTCCCAAATCTTTTCAGTTTTAGTCTTGTATGAAGAGAATAGATACATCAGCTATTTACAATTCACTAGATGTTAGTTTTTAGAGTCATATCTTTTTGATTCTGTTTACTCAGTCACTGCATTCTAGATATATTTGTATAATTGGTCATTGATCTTAACAACCGTTTTCTTGCAAAGCTGTGCTGTTTTCATGTCTATTATATCACTCTGCAGTCTCTCGTCACATAATAAAATAATTTAGTCCCAATTAAATTTTTCATGTAAATGTGTTTATTTATTTGGTACATTTAACTGTGTAATAGGCGAGATAACGTACAGTCATCTGGTCATTTTCGCCAAACAAACTCCTTCAGGTTGAAGCCAGACCCCTTTTCAGAGGTAATTTTGTAATAAATAAAACATTATTTCTAATAAGTCTTCTATAAACATCAACAAGGCACTTAAGTCCTTGCTATATGGTGAATATTTTGCTGACTAAGAATTACCATTGCATCTAAAGATGATGCCTCTGCCCCCAAAATTATAAACCACAATGTATAAAAATGGTCTAAATATAAATATGTTTAATGTCAGGAAGGAACATTCAAGGAGCCAGCAATGAGATACTTACTGTTGTGTTCATGAGTGAATTGTGTTGTGAACTACTCTTTTGAAAGAGGAAGTCTGAACTGATAAACTGAAGTAATGTGTAAAAAATGGAAGTGATGAGTAAACAAGATGTATTAATATGAGCTCTAATTAAATGCCAAAAACAAACAAAAAAACAGCAGTTGGTCTTAGATTCATTTTAATATTAGACTACGACTTCCTCATGCATGCGGGTGAGTATTTTAATAAAACCCTAGAGTGTATGTGATCCTTCCACAGATATCAGTAATCTCCATTCAGATAGGAGCATCCTCTGGGCCCCTGCAGATTTCCATTAAATTTTGCTAGCTCACAACTCAGGGCTAGTTTGATATGCCATTTTTGTGTTCATTGCGTTCTTTGAGAACATGACTGAATCTAAATGGGTTTGTTTGTTTATTTGTTTGTTTGTTTTTTGAGGAGGGGAAGAACAGCAGACTTTGCTATTATGTTTACCTGTTGAGCAATGTGACTTTTAAAGAGGCTTATAGAATTGAACGTTCTTGGCATCTTCTCCATTTTTCATGCCATTGTTGTCAGGTGGAACTGCAAATTTGCCTTTTAGAAAATTTATTTTTAACTTATATTGGGGACGGTGTACTTTAGACTGAGACCAAACTCAGCAGTTACAATCTTTGATGGCCAGATTTTTGATTCTATGATCCATAATATCTATGGAGCTCCACAGTGATTGCCCACTTTTTCAGCAGCTTTGGTTTCACCAGTTCAGGGTGTTTCCCTGCCTACAGCTCTAGATGATGGAACAGGCTCCAGCATACTTACAACCCTACATAGAGCAGATGGTTGGATGGATGAAAATTCTTTTGGTCATTGTGTGAGCCACACTGGTCAAAATGTTTAGATGTTTTTTCACTATGTTTTTTTTATATACAAATTGCATGTTTTCTACTTTTTAGTTGACTGTCTGTTTTCTACACTATACAAGAATTTCAGCAGTAGGTAAAACTTTATAGGAAAAGTCAATACTGTAGCACAGAAAAAGAAAATGGACATTTGGTCAGTTTATAATAGGTGTCTTTATCTACTTCAAAAAAAAAAAAATAATAAGTGCAGTGTACTTATTGTATTCATTGTATTGCAGAACACTTGTGCTGTGGATATGGGTAAGGTTAGTGATAGGTTTGGTGGTATGGGTACGTTTAAGGCTGGGTTAAGTGGTAAGGGAAGGCTTGACAGTGTAATTACAGGGGTTTTTTTTGTTTGTTTTTTTTTACAGTTTTTCTCAAATGCTTTGGCTCAATTCTTAATTGAGACTTTTTTTCCTCAAATCAAGAAGTTCAGATGTCTGAACAATTAGTTTTTTGTTCACATCAGATTTGAATTTCTCATTGATTTACAGTTTTTCTCAAATGATTTGACACACTTCTCCAAACTCAGGTCACTGTTCTCAAAACAGTTTACACAGCAATCTGAACACTTTGTAATTGTCCTAAACAGGTTGTACATTTTCCTTCATTTAATGAAAATTACAAATCACATGCATCGTTTTCTCAAAATACTGTACAAAAAAATTCTCAAATGTTTTCACAGTAGTTCATACAACTAACCAAAACTTTAATATATCAGACAAAAACAATTGTAGCTCTTTTTATTAGCTTTACAAAAATCACAATCCTTTGTGCATCATTTTTCCAAACACACACGCACAAAAAAACTCTTAAATATTATAAATTCTCAGTTGCACTTGGAAAGTTCTCAATTAGCTCCAAATAAATATCTGCTAAGTTAGTAATACACACAACATAGGACATTATGCTATAAATAGATGACATAAAAAGAGGAGATGGAGCATGAAGAGCTGAGGATGTAGGAAGAGGAGAAGAGGGAGGAATAAAGGGAGAAGAGATGAGTAGAATGGAAAGCAATGGTATTAGTGGAAAGAGCAAGAGAAGAAAATATAAAAAGACATGGAGAGAAAGGGGAGAGCAAGGTATAGGAGGAGGGAGGAGAGGTAGAAGGTACAGATGGGTTTCAAATGAAATCAGAGCCATCCTAACTGACCATGTCATAAATTATGGTCTTTTCTTGAGGGAAGCTGGAGAGAGAGTTCAGCCCAAATTAAACATCGTACCAGAGTCAAAGAGTGTTCCAATCCACTGGTGTTGTGGCACATAACGCTGTCTTAGGGCTACACAACACAGAAAGGCTTCTAAATTTTTTAAACTTCCTCAATTAAATCCACTTTCCGCAGATGATCAGGACAATGTTCAATTTCACCATTCAGCACTGGTGCAAGAGTGGTTTGAGCATCACTCACATTTCAGTATGGTGTTCCTTCTAGCATGTTATTCTCTTGGAGATGGAAAGTATATGATCACAACCCTTACAACCAAGTAAGTCTTCTTCAAGTGATGGAAGAGGCCTGTGGAGAAATTGAGGCACAAGGATGGATCAAGCACAGCTTTTTTTCCCATGATGCATGACTTGTGAAAATATATGCTGTGATGTTGATGAAATCCTTTGACTAGATGTAAATGAGTGGCAAGATCTATAAAGTAAAGTTATTTTTTTTGGGCGAAAACTCATTGTTATACATCTAAACTTGTCATTAAAGAACTTTGAAGAACATGATTACAGAACACGAAAAACATATATTTTCATTCATATATTTGTATATCTGTATCCGCTGAATTTGATATCAAATCAACAGAGAACACACTTGTAGTTTTGATGTTAGTATTTATTTTTGATAAATGCATTACTAGAATAAACTGCATCATTATGCAGTGAATATTGAACTGTTTTGCCAACATAAGAGTGTGTTTAGTTTGCTGTGTCAATTGTTTTGAGAGTGGAGTTTTCCATTCATTTGGAGAAATGTGTCAAATCGATTAAGACAAACTAAGCAAATTGCATGTGTTTTGGAGTAAGTACAATACAATTTGCAAAATAACTAAATGCATATGGCTTTTTGATCAAAAAGGTTGATTGTCAGTGAAATTGTCGAACACTTCACAACTTGTAAACATTATTTAATCGTGTAAGCCATCGCATGCAAAATGATCCATTCAATTATCAAAATCTGTCAGATATGCATGTATCTCCCAATGAAATAGGAATCACAATCTTACTAATCAACCAATTAAGCCTGGAACCATATATATGGAGTTTGCCCAGCACAATTAATTGCTACCGTTTTTGAACATGGAGGAATGTCACAACTCTAAACAGCAGCAGCTACAGCAGTACTGTATAAATACATTTGTATTTATACAGAACATTTATTTTTGTAGAAATATGTTACATGTAAACTTGTAAAGTTGTAAACTTGTTGTGGAAGAGCAATAGAAAGATTGACTGTGTGGTATAAGAATGTAAGAATGTGTGGTGGTGGTGATATTAGCCCTTTCATGCATGAATTGCGATAACCTCAGTCAGGATTTTTTTTTTTCTCTATATGTTTTTATTGCTCTTAGGGAATGAAAAACAAGATTTGAAATGTAACTTTTTTTTTTACATATATTTTTCAAAGATATTTTCAGATGTCCACTTGAGTGAACAGCATGCGTTTATGGTTTAAATGGAAGAGATATTGAATTAAACACAATACAGTAATAACAAAGCAATATTGTGTGTATTTAACAAACCAGTCAATAAAATTGTATAAAATCATGTGAAAACTATAAAATACAAAAAAATATAAATGTGAAATATTGCAAATGCAACTTAACCATACAAGTTGAACTTCGCATATCTTTGATATAATAACTTCCTCATGTTCTGATATCATGTTCTGATATCTCTACATCCTGTCAAGGTAAAGCTGTGAAAACCCAATTCAGATGCTCCCTCCAATATACCAGAGTGTGTCGATTTACCCTTATTAACTGATAATTCTGGTTATGTTCAAGATGGAGACATTTCTAACATAGCTCTCTTCTGAGAAAACCTAGCAATCAGATGTTTTCAATCTCATCTGAAATGAGCAGTCTTGGGTAATGCATTATAAGTAACATGCATAATATAATCAGATTAAGGCTTACTTACTCATTACATCAAAAAGTAATCTAACAAGTAATGCATTACAAGTAATGTGCATTACAGAATCATATTACTTTTTGATTTAACAAGTAAAGTAATGCATTAATCAGATTACTTTTTTGATGTAACATGTAAGGCATTAAAAGTTGAAGACATACAACGGCTTGTCAATGAATAGCATGATTTACTTGAGTCCACTGAGGTTGATGTGCAACTATGCCATCAAAACATGCATATGCGAGAAAATGCTTTTTGAATAGCTGTCCACTGTAGTGACCTCTATGCATGAAAGGGTTAGGGAAAAACATAATAGAGTGTGTACAAATGAATAAGAAACTGTGAATTTTCAGTTTACATGTAACACATTTATACAAAAATGTATCAATACAAATGTTCATTTTGTTTTTGTATACTACAGTATTGGCTTTTTCTAGTGAATTTTTACCTGTTGTCTGAATCTGTATCTAAAAAGCTCAGTATGATACACAAGAGCATTCTGCTAGACAGAACTGTCATTCTTGTATAGAAAGCAGTCAGTGTCAACAAAAAAATAGGGAAAAAACATGAAATTTGTATATAACATTTCATGGTGAAAAAAAAAACAAAAAACAAAACATCTAAACAATTTGACAAATGTGGTTCACAAAACATGCCAGACGTCTTGAACTTTCTCATTTAACATGTTAATTGACCCTTCACCGGGAGTTTGATTGACAGACGATCTAACCAATCATAACGCAGAATCCACCGTTATGTCCAACAAAGCAGTCAGGGGAGTTAGTAGATTAACGTTGGACTCTAACTTGAAAAATAGAGTGTACTGATGTCTTTTCGTGGTTGAAACAACATTCCTTCTAATGTTCATTAATGTTTATTTGATGCTATAAATGAACTAGTAGGAAGAGATAATCGGTTCACAAGCCTCTTGAACTGAGGCACTACAGCGATCTGTCATGACACATTAAAGAGCCACAAAACCTTATTTGTTTAAATTTCTTTAAAAATGACATACTTTGAAATTTGAGACTTTGTTTCATATCAAAACTAACCTGCTCTGTCTTGTCTGTTGACGCGTTGTTAGTGTCTTTCATTGCTAGTGTCTTTCTCTTCGCTCTGCGATGTATTTTTCACTGCGTGAGGACATGATGTGTGGTGAGAGATCGGCATGGCTTGTCGGACATAGCAACAGTAAGTAAAGGGACGGGTCTTTGCGAATGGTCAATTGAGGCCTGTAGAGTCTGAGGTGTTTTTTTTTTTTTTTGGGTTGTCTGCGATTTCTCTGAACATTACACTGTCTGATCTTGGGGGTAATTTGCTGGGATGTCCACTCATGGGAAGATTAGTGTCTGTTTTGAATGTCTTCCACTTGTGAATAATCTTACATTTACATTACATTTACATTTAGTCATTTAGCAGATGCTTTTATCCAAAGCGACTTATAAATGAGAATAGTAGAATCAATCAAAACAACATGAGAACAACAGTACGTAAGTGCTGTGTGAAGTCACAGTTATGACAGTAACGTGCAAGGATTTTTTTTTTTTTTTTAAATACACAAATAGATGGAAGAATAGACATCAAGGTAAGTGCTACTATTACTGGGTCAAGTGCTGACGAAAAAGATACGTCTTTAGCATTTTTTTGATAATGGCTAGAGACTCGGATAGAGCGTGGTAGGTCATTCCACCAGCCAGGAACAGACCCGGAGAAGGTCCGTGAGAGTGATTTTGTGCCCCTTTGTGATGGTACCACAAGGCGCCGTTCAATTGCAGAACGCAAGTTTCTGGAGGGCGCATAAGTCTGAAGTAGTGAGTTAAAGGTATAGCGGTGCAGAGCCAGCGGTCGTTCTGTAGGCAATGACCGCTGTAGAATGATGGACTTCAAATGGTTTGGAAATGACCTTGTAACCCTTTCCAGATTGATTGCAGCGACTATTGCTTCTCTAAGATCATTGTTGGTGTCTTTCCTCCTTGGCATTGTGTACACACATATCTGAAGTCTCCAGACACTCAAACTGCCAGAACTTCAGCTTTTATAGAGGTGATCATACTTGCTGGTGATTGGTTAATCAAAGACATTTGATTAGCAGTGCCTGAACATTACTTACCCTCTTAATTCCTTACTGTTTTACTATCTAACAGTAAGGGTATCCTAAGTTTGTCACTCATGGCTTTTTTTTTTTTCTTTCTTTTTTTTTTTCCTTTTTTTTCATTTTTGCTAAACAAATAATGACACAGTGTGATATTGTCACGGTATGTGAACATAGGAGGAAGAAGGCAGGAGAAGCAGGTTTCAAATAGAACTCAAATGGTTAATAATAACTTAAATGGCAGGTAAACACATCTACCAGGGACGTGCACAGGAATTTTGAGGGGCAGTTGCTCTGACCTAAAAAAAGGGCACTCCCCTACCAACACCCCCCCTCACGGGCTATATGAAGGACTGAGAATAACCGTGGTATAAGCGGAATAATTGACTCCGCTTCGAATCACAGCTTAAATAGTGTTTTGACATCGACAACCCAAGTGCATTTTACCTCAAACTTGCGTCTAGTTATCTTTCTAAAGTAGAAATCGCTTCTCAGGTCGACATTAACACACTGACAAAATTATATTCAGAATTAAAAATATTTTTATACCACTTTTTAATGTGTGATTGAGTAAAGGTTTTCACGAGATACCAACCTTTCGCGAACTTGCTTCCAACACTCGTTCTCATGGAGGGGCTGTGCGCGCGCGAGACACGAGTATGTGAGAGACGCGTGAGTGAGAGACGCAGGGAAATGAAATGCAGCTGAACGTTTGCTCTATGAAAGACATTGACAAAGACGAAAACTAAGGACATTTAATCTATAATTTTATTTTATTTTAGTTAGTTTTGCCAAACACACATTACAGTTTTGGTTAGTTATCGTTTTTTTGTAATGCCTCGTTTTTATTTTTATTTCAGTTAACGACGATGTTTTTTCCCACCTAGTTTTCGTTTTTTTCTTTCGTTTTCGTTAACGATTATAACCTTACTCACCTTTCCGACAACGTTAAGTCGTCTCACCCGACAACCGCGACAATCTCCTTCTAGTGCCGCTCATGCAGGCTCAGCTCAGGTGCCGGTGTTACGAGATTTTCGGTTTCTGAGATTTTCGGTTTCAGAAGGCGGGGCTTATATGAATATTAATGAGTTTCGCAGACATGCGCGATTGCACGTGCAACTGAGAATTTTAGTTCACATTGTATCTCAAGACATTAGTGGATTATTCCATAAAGGTAATTATATTCTCAGCGTCGCGGCTGACTTATGCCTAAACTACAGTTGTTTTCAACACGTAACAGTTTATAATGTGCTCATTAGTATGCACGATTTGTGCAGTCGTCTGTAACAATGACAGATACTTCGTGTAACAACCTTCAGCTATCGTCTACAATTTTTGTTCTGCTCCTCGTGCTCTTCCTTTGCAATGTTTTAAAACTCGGTATTTTATTGGTTGTTATTAGTAAGTACATCACTGCCTGAAACAACTGAAATAAACCTGTATAAATGTTTTTGAGGACTTAGCTAGGCTATATCTATTCTGGTATTGTTCTTAAATTCTTGTTCATTTTGATATGATGTAGGCCTATTGCTCTTCAAAAGGATTAAAATTATTTATGTTTAGGCTCACCAAGGTTGCATTTATTTGATCAAAAATAGGCAAAACAGTAATATTGCAATTTGTGTTCTATTTTAATATATTTTAAATGGCTGTTTATTCCTGTTCCTCCAGTCTTCAGTGTCACATGATCCTTCAGAAATCATTCTAATATGCTGTTTTGCTGCTCAAGAAACATGCTACTATTATCAGTGCTGAAAACAGGAAACCATGATACAGTGCCTGTTGATTCACAGAACAGCAAGTTTGAAGAACAGTATTGAAATCTTTTGTAACATTAGAAATGTTTTTTTCCCCTTTTTAAAAAAAAAAAAAAAAATCTAATTAATCCTTGTTGAATAAACTTCATCTTTGTGAAATTCATTTCTTAAAAAACAAAACAAACAAACAAACAAACAAGAAACTACAGTGATTCCAGACATTCAAATAGTAATTTAATGCAAATGCATTTGTGTAAATTATTTGGGGGCCACTGTCTGTAAAAAGATAACGTCTTGTTGTAATAAAAATAGTTTTAAGTAAATAAAGTCATTAAAATTCAAAGAGAGGTAAAAATGTCAATCTTTGACTAAAAATGTAATTTTTTGATCTGAGAATAGCTTTCCTATGTGTCATATTTTCATATATTAAGGGACTGCTACAGTAGCTAAAGTTTGTTGTTGGCAAGTCCATGCCCATCTTTTTGTACAAAAACAAAATGTCATTAAATGTCTCACATAATATCATATGTTCACTCCATCACACATTATACAAAGCATCTATTAATCAAAAGCAAATCAAGGCCATATTGCCATCTTTATTCCAGGATTTGTGATATATGTTTTGACATAGTTTAATTTTTTTTTCTTTCAAAATTTCAATTTCAAAATTTCATGTGCCCCTAATTAAAACCCCATGAAGAACATGCATGTTTATGAACATTAATGACCAGTGAATTCAGGTTGACTGGGACACTTTTGGCCATTGAGATGACTGGGAAAAAGTTTCCCGATCAACCTTAATACATGTCAAATAATGAATGTTTGTGTATCAAAATAAATTGTCCATTTATATCACTGATCATCATTGTATATCCAGGTAGACAAGTCACACATGGTCAAAACAACGCATGGCAGAGAATAACAAAAGGTTGCAAAAATCTTTATTAGGCCACTGATTTTAGACATTATTTCTTTGATTTCCAGAGGGATGACCTAATTTTAAATCTTCATAAGGTTAGCTAACAGAAGAACATAGCAATACATTATTGAAACGGCAACTGCATATTTTTTAACAATGTGTTATTTATTTATTTTCCCATTTATTTGTTATATGAAATCAGTATAATCTACTTCAACTCATTCAGGTGTTCTGGGATGCTTGGTTTTATTGAGTAATTGAAAAATTAAACCTTGTGGTGTCAGTGTATCTTTCTTTAATATATATAAACGGAAACCATGAAAAGACAATATATTTTCAGCAATATTTTCAGAATTTTTCACCAACCGGAAAACCAGAGAATATTAGTCTGAACAGGTAAGCTAACGTATGTATAATCACACCAGTAGTCTGTAGATTACAAAAAATATTATGTCCACACACAGACACATTTATATGGGATCAGCAGTTACATCGCAAGGTAGCCTATATGGAAGAGCACAACTAGCTGAACTTATAGACGATAGCTGAAGGTCTATCATTGTTACAGACGACTGCACAAATCGTGCATACTAATGAGCACATTATAAACTGTTACGTGTTGAAAACAACTGTAGTTTAGGCATAAGTCAGCCGCGACGCTGAGAATATAATTACCTTTATGGAATAATCCACTAATGTCTTGAGATACAATGTGAACTAAAATTCTCAGTTGCACGTGGAATCGCGCATGTCTGCGAAACTCATTAATATTCATGTAAGCTCCGCCTTCTGAAACCGAAAATCTCAGAAACCGAAAATCTCGTAACACCGGTCGCGTGCAGCGCTGCAGCCACGTAAACAGAGTTTGCCCTTCCCCTACTGACTTTCACTTTCGGACGGGTACCCGAATATGGAAGTGAATGAGGCTGTGCGATTTTTTTTTTATTTATCTAGGCCTACGTGAAATTCTGCATCCATTGTACAATTATTTATTTATTTTTTTCCCAACTCGGAAGGGCAACTTGAGTCGAGAAGGGCATATGGGCAGTTGCCCGGGCAACCTGAGCAACCCCCCTGTGCACGTCCCTGACATCTACAACAAACAGTGACAGGACAAAGAGTGAACAAAACCCAGGAATACTTATACAAGTACTAATGAGGGAATACACAAGACACACCTGAAACAAGGACACTAATCAAATCAGAAACAATGACAACTAACTAAAGGTGGGAAAACTAAACAAAGGAGGACATGTGACAAACAGAACAAAGTGCAAAACAAACAGACATGTGACAGATATGTCATGCGTTGTTGTTCATCTGTTCATGAGTTTTTATTTTCCAAATTTTAAGACCTACCAAGGACTAGATGATTTTTTTTTATTATGCCCCGATACAGAAAACCATGGAATTCAATAGGGTGTCCTAATTTTTTCACATGATTGTACATGCATATCTGACAGATTTTGACAACTGAATAGATAATTTTGCATGTGAAGGCTGATGCGATGAAAATGTTTAGAAGTTGTGAAGAGTTTGAAAGTTTCACTGAGAATCAACTCATCAGTTTTGTTCAACAAGCCATTTGCATTTAGTTATTGTGCAAATTGTAGACTTACCTAATTGTACTTACTCTTTTGCACACATGTGCCAAAACACATGCAAATTGCTTAAATCAATAAGAAATTAAAAACAAGAAACTAATTGTTCAGAGACCTGAACTGACTGTTTTGAGAAAAAAACTGTATTATTCGAGAATTGAGGCAAAACAATTGAGAAAAAACTGTAATAAAGATTTCAAAGCCTTGACCTGACCCAGCTGTCTATTTGAATGCTTGCAAAATGCATGCAAATCTTTTTTTTTTTCTTCTTCTTCTTTTTCTTTTTTTTTATCAAAATGGGTCAGAATTGAGATCTAGTTACCGAGTTTGAATGGGACACCAAAAATACTGTTAGTGCAGAAGAACAAAGAAGAAGAGGAATTTGGATTAATCGCAAATCAGAGTGTCTAAAAGTAATTAGACACTTTGTTGCTTAAAATGGTTTATTTTTAGAGAACAATCTGTTAAGCAGCACCAATAAGCATAGCATGGCCAGATGGATCTGTTGCACTTCATTACAATGTAAATCAAATAAATAACTTGCATCCACTTTTACAGGTTGAACTTTTGCAGACATATGTAAAGAAAATAAGTGTGGCTAAAGTCAGCTTTCTCTGGTCTACATGTACCATGGTACATACTAATGATAATATCGTTTTACACCCCTCCAGCTTCTGTCGGACTGCAAATGAAACTCATTGATCTGAATCTAAAATAGAGGTCAACCTGTAAATCCTCACCACAAATCTGTATCACTCCCTGAATAACCGTGGAGGTATAGCACTTTGGAGAAACCCAATAAAACCTCTGATGTCTTTGACGTTTAATAGGGGGTTCTTTTGCATTACTGTGTGCTGCAGTCTTTAATATGGTGAACATAAAGTAGTACATCAAAACCCAGGGTAAATTGGGCTCGGGAGAGAAATTAAGCATAATTTGTTGAGCGTGAAGGAAACATGCCTGTCTCGACAGTGGCTTTAGATCCCTCGAGGAGGGAAATTCAGACCTCCCACTTGAAAAAAGGCTGTAAAATGACAGCTGAAAAGGGGTCTTGGCTGCTGAACTGTGCTCACACTTTCTGAAATTGAAATGATTTCGTTATACTTAAAATTTCATTTTGTCTGCATTGTACAAGATACAATATACTATTTTAAAATTTAATGAACAAAATCGTGGACTTTAAATTGTAATAAAGATAATACAGTGCTCTGACTGACTGATTTTCAAACTGCCATATTCCTTATGGGTAAATGTCACAATATAATATTAATAATAATAATTTTCCTCATGTCTTTGAAAATATACATAATTGCACTACTATTGGAAGGTTTGGGGATAATAATATTGTGAAATATTATTGCAATTGAACTGTTTAATATGTATATATATATTATATTATTGCATACATTATATATTATATTATTTAATATATATTATATTGTATTATTTGAATATATAAATGTAATTTATTCCAGTGATGCAAAGCTGAATGTTCAGCATCATTACTCCAGTCATTATAATATGCTGATATGATGATTTGATGCTTAAGAAACATTTCCTATTATTATCAATATATATATATATAATTTAATACATCCTTACTGAAGAAAAGTAATCATTTCTTTAAAAAAAAAAAAAAATCCTACTGACCCCAAACTTTTGAACATTAGGATAGATAGATAGATAGATAGATAGATAGATAGATAGATAGATAGATAGATAGATAGATAGATAGATAGATAGATAGATAGATAGATAGGTTTGAGTTACAATGCAGAAAGAGGCAATATTAAAAGAGTTTCATATTTCCAATATTGCCTAAAGCAAAACTAAATATTTCAGCTTAAACTCATATAGCACAAGAGTACCGTAAGAAATGCATGACCTTTAATTTTCCATGAATACATGAATAATAAAATGAGTTCGGAGATATAATGTATGAATATACTGTAGGCCTATGTTTATTTTATAAATGACAATGAAGGTGTAAAGGCAGGAAAACTGACTTTACTGTCAATGACTCAAAATAATCCAGATTTTCATAGTTTTTCGCCTTAACAGTCTTATGATGGTGGCGTGCCATGCCTGTGTGCGCCACATGTAAAAATGAGCTAACCACAGTTCCCATGACAGGCCTCACATATTAGGGGTCTTACTGGTGTAAAGAGGAAGACGGGGCCACCCTGGAATCTTCAGAGAAACCACACAACAGCTTCCTGAACTCTTTAGGTTAAAGGACCACAGCCTTCACAGACTAATTGCTTATAAGTAGGCAATGTGTTACAAAGAACCACTGACTCTACAACCTCCTCTCAGAGTGACTGTGTTTAATTAGTGTACTTTGCTGAAACACCTATTAACTTTCTACACTATTTGATTTACATTTTTGGAGTTCAATAATAGTTTTGCAAGAAATTAGTCACCCAGGAAGCAGGGCTTTTGAGCTTGTGTTTCAATGTCTGATTTTTTCCCCTTTCTGATGAAATATTAATATTAGCAGCAGGTATTGTTTTCACAAGAGGGATATTTTTCTCCATCTGCTCAAGTAAGGTATAAATAAATGCATACATTTCGGATATGACAAGCTGGGATGGGAAAATAGAGAAATCAATTTTGAGCATCAAACCAACAAAGAATACATAAATACTATGTATGTTGAGAAGAGTCAACAGTGATAATAACTGACTGCTAATTCTCACTCACATGAAAAGAAGATGAATGAATTCATAAAATGAAAGTTAATTACAAAAATAAGAGCACATTTTTGAGACAGATATTGATGCCAAAGTACAAACAATTTGGGATGAATTACATGAAGGGATGAGTTGCTGAAAATTAAAGTGCCCCTATTATGCTTTTTCAGATATTACCTTTTACAGATTTTGCGATTCTGCAACCGTTGAATTTATCACAAAATCAAGCAAACTATGCAATATTCGGAGGAGTTTGCATTTTTTATTAACTGCCACAGATTTTGCACAGATTTTGGACACTTCCCGTGTCTAGTCAACTCGTTTGAGCTGTGCAGCTTGGACCAATAATAGACAATGTAACAGAAGTTCAGAGCAACGGGTCAATCTCGATCACACAACACAATTTCTACACAGCGCTGTGAAGAAAGCACTTGAATTCACTGCAGAATTAATAACATCGCTGTGAAATCTTGTGAGAAGCACTTACATTTGTCACAGAATTCTCTGTTAAACCACAGATATCAGATCAAACAGTGCCGACATTCTGTGATGAGAATACTTTTTGTGCGGCCCAAAAAAAAAAAAAAAAAATTGTGATAGGAGATTTCAAAACACTGCTTCGAAGCTTTATGAATCTTTTTTTTTCGAATCAGTGGTTCAGAGCGTCTATCAAACTGGCAAAGTCACATGATTTCAGTAAATGAGGCTTCATTACGTCATAAGTGTTTCAAAACATTTCGAAATTTCAGTGGTTTGATCTCTGTGAACCCATGAATCAAGTCTATAGGTTTTACCTGATCTCTGATCCACACATTGCATTTAAATGAACACACATTTTGATTGGTAACGACAGTCATACGTCACATGACGTAACATGACACTGTCATTATTTTTACACCAACTAGAGGGCACATGACTTTAAAACATAAATATAGGTCATAATAAGGTGCTTGAACAATGACCTATAGGGTCGTTTTTTTTTTTTTGTTTGTTTGTTTGTTTGTTTGTTTTTTTGGAGGACAGTCTGTCTCTTATTGGCTCAGCTAAACAGGCCAATAAGAGACTATTAACACTTTTATTCTTACATTTACTGAAATCACATGACTTTGGCAGTTTGATACATGCTCCGAACCACTGATTCAAAACAAAAGATTCGTAAAGCTTCTAAGCTTCATTAAGCAGTGTTTTGAAATTGCCTATCACTAGAAATTGTTGAATAAAGTCATTTTTTTTTTTTTTTTTTTTGGCACAAAAAGGAATCTTGTCGCTTCGTAACATCAAGGTTGAACCACTGTAGTCACATGAACTGTTTTAAATATGTCTTTAGTACCTTTCTGGGCACTGAAAGTGTAAATTAACTGTCAATGGAGGCCTCACTGAACCATCGGATTTTATCAAAAATATCTTAATGTGTGTTCCGAAGATGAACGAAGGTCTTACGGGTGTGGAACAACATGAGGGTGAGTAATTAATGACAGAATTTTATTTTTTGGGTGAACTAATCCTTTAATGACACCGGTGCTACTGCCCTCAAATGTTAGTCTGGAGCCTTGCAATGGTTCGAGGTCAGGGAAGTATAACAATGTTAAAAGAATGTTGTCTTTTGTATATTTTTACTGCAAAATAACAAGAAATTCTGTAAATATTGCTGGAAATTTTGAGAAAAGCCGCCGCAAATTCAGTCATTTTAGGCAGCAAAAATCTGAAAAACGTCCCACAAAATCCTGGAAGGATTGAAAATAGCTGTTAGTGAATGTAAGAAGTCTGCAAAGTTTCAAATATCAAAGTGCAGATAAATGGAGTTGCTGTCTCCCAAAAGAAAGAACCAGAGCTAAAATTCAGATGTGGTAATTGCCGTTTGGTTTCCAACATATGCTCTAAGCGGTAGACCAATCACAACAGACTGGGCCATCTTACCAATCAGAGCAGTCTGTCGGAAAGGAGGGGTTTAGATTGACTAAATCCTTGATCAAAGCTTTTCAGACACTGTGAGAAAAGAGGTGATGTGCAATGTATATTAAATAAAAGTTGTTTTGTTGTTGTTGTTTTGTTTGTTTTTACCTTGGATGCATGTAAACCTATAGTAGGAGACTCAAAAACAACATTAGGAACCTTTAAAAGAGCATTATACTTCAATGTATGGTGTGAAGTTTGTTCAGATGTGAGCAATAATAGGCATGCTTATCTCAGCAAGCACCACTAATTAAGACACACATATATATATATATATATATATATATATATATATATATATATATATATATATATATATATATATATATATATATATATATATACGTGCATTGTTGAAACAGGCATAGTGCAGTCAAATCACTCTTGTTTAGTTTTACACACTACTATGAAACACAACATACACTAATCACAAGCTTCCAGTCTCTTTTATGTACAGCAAAGCTTTTTTAAGTTCAAGTGCTCATTTGTGTCTCAGTATTTCAACACCACAGTATTTTCAACACCACTTTTCCAGTAAAAAGGGCTCCCTGTGTTTTGGTTTCAATTTCAATGTGTCAATGTAGCCTTTTATCTGTCTGCTTCCCTCCTCTTTGAAGTCTAACATGTTTATTTGGAAGGTTTCGGACTGCTCAACTTTCAAATGGGCAGGAATTTTCTATTTATATAGCAGCATGGTGAAAAAAATAAAAATTTAAAAGTGCTTCAGTTACACAGAGTTTGCTTGGGAATGCGGTCAGCTAATATGATTAGTAAAATATAATTTTCTATCCATTTTCATTGTCAGATATTTGGCCTGGATTTCTCAAAACAGAAAGTAACAAAATATTGCTTTATGTTGCTATATGAAAAAAAAAAGTTATATATGTAAAAATGCATGCAGAATTTTCTATATAAATAGTTATATAATCAATAATAATATATTATATAGATATCATCAAATCATGATTTATTAGTTTATTAGTTTATTTATTAGTTTAGATTACATTTTGGGGTATTGTAGCGTATGACAATTTACAACCTGAAAAAACCTTGCTGTATCAAAAAAAAAAGAAAAAAAAAAGGGGGAAACAAAGATAAAATTATCTGATATTTTAAGAGGGCTGTTGAAAACACACTCATGAGGGTCTCCATGGGTCCTCTCTATTATATATTTTATTTTTTACATTTATATAAATAATAATATTAATAATACTAATAAATTATGCCAATTTATGTAATAAGATTTTTTTTTCTTTTCAAGAATTCAGTTCAATTCAATTTAATGGTTTGTTTCTTCATTATGATTTTGATTATGATCATGAATTTTAATTCAGAAGATCAAAATATGTTCATCATAGGTGTATTCTTATTCAATTTATTGTATGTTTAAACTGCATTTGTATTTTTTTTTATTATTATTATTTTTTTTTTTTTTTTTTTTTAATAAATCAATGAAACTGGACAAAAAATATACATCATGTCATTGATCCAAAAGTCAATGGGAAGTCCCCACTATATACGTTATATAAATATTGGCTGAAAAACAAAACAAAACAAACAAACAAAAAAACATATAGGCTTGTGTCTGTATATAGGCAGTAAATGACTCTCATTGAGCTCAGGAGAATCTTAGGGCACCAGTCTGATCTGATGATTAAGTAGACATGAATTGAGTGGGTCTGCATAAGTAGACAGATTGCAGGATAACACAAAGTCCAGCTGATCCTTCAGGCTCCAAGCAGCCTAATGTGACACTAATATGTTTCAAAGGGAGAAGGTCCATTTTCAAACCTGCATTAAGTGTTCCCTTTTTAAATATTGTCCTTTTTTGTTAAAGTCTATCATCTGTGAGCCAGTCCCTTTATTTAGCATTTATGTTTCTTACCAAAGTGCCTTACAAAAAAAAACATTTTAATGACTGACTTTGAAAGGTAAAATAACCAATTCTTCTTAAACTAGGCCTCAAATGCAAGATTATGCTCATAATAATTGTTCCCTTTTGAGGGAACTTGACGCTTCATCAGTTGCTGATGCTATGGGGATGCATCCGTGGAACCTGATGTTTAAAGCATGTGTAACGACTGAGACAAATAAGACACAATTATTTGTCATATTTAACAAATAATCTTTAAAACTCACTCTGGGGTCTGCGGTAGAGGGCTGCATTGGGTTTGGGCTCCCGCAGGACCCAACGCACATCTCGCGGGAGCGGGCGGCTTTACCTTTGCTGTGGGCGGGAGTGGGCAGTCAGAAAACTTAGCGGGAGACCCGCGGGGAATGGTGGGATTTGGCGTGTAATAGAAATAGAGTCAACAAATGAAGTTGAGAAGAAAATTAAAGCGGCTCTTTACTTGACAAAAGCAAAGCAAGACAAGTCAGACACTTGGAAACAATTCTTAAAATTCACACATTTTATTTTGAGCATTCTCGCATCTAGTGCGCCGTCAGAGAGGGCATTCAGTGTGAGTAGGTGGATATTGGAAGAAAGACGCACAAGTCTGTGACCGCAGGCCGTCAGCAATATGCTTTTCCTTCATAGTAATATGGAGTAAGCAATGCAAGGCCCAGTGATCATTCGTTTGTTTAAGTAGGCTACGTTATTTTTATTTATTTATTAGTATTATTTATTTTATTTTTTTGCAATAGCCTGTTAAGCAAGGCATTCTATTTATTTTATTTATTTTGTTTTGTATTTAATTTGTTTAAAGTATATCTAGTCTACTACTATGTGTTTATTTAATAAGTTAAAGTTATTTCGTGTTGTGCTTATTTACTTAAACTGTTATTTAAACTGCTTGTTTAGTTAATCGTTCGGTGAATGTGTATGCAGTAGCCTGCGTTTAAAAACTGAGGTGCCGCTAGTTGTGGTTTTAACGGTTAATGTTTTATAACGCTAATAAAAAAAAATACCCAATGTTTTTATTACGTGTGGTGCTTTGGTTTTACGGCTACTTCATCTTATTTAAATGCAGAGAAAGTCTGCGGGAGCGGGCGGGAGTGGACACAAACATTGCGGGCGGGAGTGGAACACGCGGGTTGCGGGAGCGGGCGGTCCTGGTCAGATATTCAGCGGGAGCGGGCGGGTGCGGGTTAGGGAAATCAGTCCCGCGCAGGGCTCTAGTCTGCGGAACTATCCCCCAAAGGACCAGCGTGGGCAAGGGCCTCAGTTTCCATGGATACCATCTGATAAGTGAATATTTAAATGCTTGTGTATATGATATGTTGATATCTATGCAACATATTAGGATGACAAGAATCTTTAATAGTTTCTTCTTTAACAACCCAGCCAGTTACATAGGCAAACGTCCTGATAGAAACACAGTGAGCCATAAAATCCCACACAGAGGAATTTCCCACTTGGAAATTCCACCTTTCTCATTGGTCAGGTCAAACCTAAAAGGTGTGACTTCTCCCAGGCTTTAAAATGGCACTCTCAGTGTGACCGCTTCTCTTGTTTGTTTTTTTTTGACTGAGTCAAGACATCTTCTGCTGGATGGCCTTTCAGGCCAAGGCCTGTAGGCCTAAACCTGCACTCCAGCATGTGCTTACCTAGAAGAGAAGAGCGTTTGTACTCTTCTCACTCTCACTGACGCTCACCAATCCTCGGTAAGTTTGCAGCACGATATTAACACTCCTGCTTCATCTACGCCGTGTGTTTCTCTGCACATGGCCCGAGCACCCAGAACACGTTCATCCCAGCCCTCGTTCACTCCAGCACGTCACACCAGGGACCTTGGGTTCTTCAGCAGCGGAAGGCGCGAGCCAGGCCTCAGACCGGGACCTCTCCTCCGCCGCCCCCGGTCTTTGAGGTCTCAATGAGGAACCGCTTCTCCCCTCTTCGTGAGGCGGAACACGACACCATGGTCATCGGAGACTCCATCGTCCACCACGTCCACGTTACCACAACCAAAGGTAAGATGCGCAGTCACTGTTTTCCTGGTGCCCGTGTTCTCGATGTCGCTGCGCAGGTACCCGCGATCCTGAATGGTGATGAGAGCATCGAAGCTGTTGTTCTGTATGCGGGGGTGAATGACACCAGATTGCGGCAGAAAGAGGTGCTGAAGCAGGACTTCAGGAGCCTGATCGAGACGGTATGAGCCACATCGCCCACGATGAGGATCATCATATCCGGACCGCTTCCGATGTACTGACGTGGACATGAAAGGTTCAGTAGATTATTTGCTTTAAATGAATGGTTAATGTCTTGGTGGAATGAACAGAAGCTGCTCTTTATAAATAATTGGAATCTTTTCTGGGAGTGACCTAGGCTCTTCCGTGCTGATGGCCTGCACCCCAGCAGAATCGGAGCTGATCTTCTGTCAGAGAACATCTCCAAGATGCTTTGCAACATATGACTAGTAAGTCAAACCTCAAATCACAGTCTGTGTTCTGCCCACTTAATTAATAGAAATGTGAGCGTAGTACAGTCCATAGAAACTGTGTCTATTCCCTGAATAGTGAGGTTTAACAATAAAAATGAAGGATCTAGAAAAAAATCTGATCATGATCAAACCAGAAATTCGCAAAATTACTGAACAAAAATAGCTAGAGTTACTAAACATTAGATCACTGACACCTAAGATGGTAATTATAAATGAAATGATCACAGATAATAGTCTTGATGTAATTTGCCTTACTGAAACATGGCTTGAACCAAATGATTATTTTGGTCTTAATGAGTCTTGTCCACCTGGCTACTGTTATGAAAATAAAAATGCTGTCTGATTGGCAGAGGCGGTGGTGTTGCGACAATCTACAGAGATATTCTTAACATTACTCAGAAAACAAACTACAGGTTTAATTCATTTGAAATTCTTGTGCTAAATGTTACACTCTCAGTAAAAAGTCACTACTATCTCATGCTTTAGCTACCGTTTATAGACCTCCAGGTCCTTATGTTTTCCTAAAAGAGTTTGCAGACTTTCTCTCAGACCTATTGGTCAACGTTGATAAAGCGCTGATTGTTGCAGATTTTAACATTCATGCAGACAATACAAATGATGCATCAGGGGCTGCGTTTACAGATTTACTGAACTCCTTTGGGGTCAAACATAATGTCACTGGACCCACTCACCATTTTAATCATACACTAGATTTAATTATATCACATGGAATCAATCCTACCGATATAGAAATTCTACCGCAAAGTGATGATGTCTCTGATCACTACCTTGTAACTTGCGTATGTTATGATACAGACGGCACGGAGGCAGAGGTAAAAGCAAGTATGGTGGTTTATTTGAGAAACAGCAATGAGCAGGTGAGTAAATGGAAGATGGAGAGTTCAAATGAGATGATAGAGGTTTGATACTGTCCTTGTGATTGCAGATGGAGGTAGAAGTCGAGGAGATGGAGAATGGCTGACGAGGAACACTCACACACACAGAAGGAGGAACACAGGAGGGGAACTGGAGACAACGGAGCGATAGGGATCGCTGGTAGCAGGTAAGTAGCAGGTAAGTAGCAGGTTGAGTCCTTGAGGTTCGCATACATGAGTCTGTACTACAAACGAGACCGGACAACTGGTGTGTGTGTGAGTGTGGGTTAAATAGTGCTGGTGATTAAGTGGCTGATGATGTGCAGGTGGCGATGATTAGAATTCCGGTGATTGGGTGCGTGGGTATTGACGGGAGGTGGAGCCTGACGTGTCTGTGACAGTACCCCCCCTCCCACGGCCCGCTCCTGAGGGCCGAGGACCCCGACGCCGTGGTGGCCGACCTCGAGGGCGTGGGGCAGGTCTGTCCGGGTGGCTGGAGTGGAAGGCTTTTAGCAGGTTGGGATCAAGGATGTCGTTCCGCGGGACCCACAACCGCTCCTCTGGCCCGTAGCCCTCCCAGTCAATGAGGTATTCCAGGAGACCACCACGGCGCCGGGAGTCCAGAATTTCCCGAACCTCGTAAGCAGTCCCATCCTTCAGAAGAAGTGGAAGGGGGGGCTTGGCGGCTGTCACGTCAGGCTCTGTGGAAGGAGAGAGAGAAGGCTGGTGAGGTTTGAGTAGAGACACGTGGAAAGTGGGATGAATCTTATATTCAGGAGGAAGCTGAAGATGATACGTGACGGGGTTGATCTGCTGAAGGATGGTGAACGGGCCAATGAAGCGGGGACTCAGCTTCTTGCATGGCAGACGCAGTCTGATGTCCCTTGTCGACAGCCAGACCTTCTGCCCAGGTTGGTAGTTGGGAGCGTTGGAGCGACGAAGGTCGGCTGTCATCCTGCGTCTGCGCAGGGCCCTCTGCAACTGATGGTGGGCTGAGTCCCACACCCTCTCGCTCTCCCGGAACCAGTAGTCGACGGCAGGAACGTTGGAGGGTTCCCCGTCCCAGGGGAACAATGGGGGTTGGTAGCCGAGTACGCATTGAAAAGGTGTTAATCCGGTGGAAGGTTCTGGGCGTACTCGGCCCAACCCAGGTACTGGTTCCAGGAGTCCTGGTGGCCGTGACAGAAGGTACGCAGGAAGCGGCTGATCTCTTGGATTTTCCGTTCCGTCTGTCCGTTCGTCTGAGGGTGGTATCCCGACGATAGGCTGACGGTCACACCCAGGAGCGACAAAAAGGCCTTCCAGACTCGGGAGATGAACTGGGGGCCCCTGTCAGATACAATGTCCTCGGGGATTCCATAGTAGCGGAAGATGTGGTTGAACATTAATTCAGCAGTAGTGAGAGCGGTAGGTAGACCTTGGAGAGGGATCAGCCGGCAGGCCTTGGAGAATCTATCCACTACCACGAGTATGCAGGTATGACCATCAGAAGGTGGGAGATCCGTCACAAAGTCAACTCCCAGGTGTGACCATGGTCGCTCAGGAACGGGCAGAGGATGGAGCTTGCCGGCCGGCAGATGACGAGAGCTCTTCGAGATGGCGCACTCCCTGCAGCCCTGTACGTACCTTCTGACATCCCTGGCCAAGTTGGGCCACCAGAAGCGTGCTTTAAGCAGCGAGAGGGTTCCATTGACCCCCGGGTGACCAGTGCCAAGTGATGAGTGAGCTGCGTGGATGAGTTGAGTGCGTCGTGCTCTGGTGATGTACTGGAGACCTTGAGGGCAACCCGGCGGAGTGTTGGAGGAGGCATTGGAGGAGGGCAGAGTCTCTTCAGACCATTGGATGGGACTCACAAAGATGGTTTCTGGGAGGACGGTTTCAGGAGCTTCAGACTTCTCATCAGGAGCATGGAGACGGGATAAGGCGTCAGCCTTGAGGTTCTTGGAGCCGGGACGATAGGAGATGGTGAAATCGAATCTTGAAAAGAACATGGCCCAGCGGGCTTGTCGGGGGTTTAATCTTTTAGCAGCTTTAAGATACTCCAGGTTTTTATGGTCGGTTAGAACTTGGAAGGGGTGTTTGGCTCCCTCCAGCCAATGCCTCCATTCCTCCAACGCGAGCTTGACGGCCAGGAGTTCGCGGTCACTGATGTCATAGTTGACCTCCGCCGGGTTGAGCTTGCGGGAGAAGAAGGCGCATGGATGGAGTCTACTTGGTTGCCCCTGCTGCTGTGAAAGTACCGCTCCCACTCCTGTAGTAGATGCGTCTACCTCTACGATGAATGGCCGGTTGGGATCAGGGTGGACGAGGAGGGGAGCGGTGGTGAAGGCTTCCTTAAGGGCTTCAAAGGCTTGTGTGGCTTCTTCGGACCAGGACAGAGACTTGGGCTGATGGCGTAGAATGTTGGTGAGTGGGTAGACGATGGAACTGTATCCCTTGATGAAACGGCGGTAGAAATTGGAGAAGCCTAAGAAGCGTTGGAGTTATTTTATGGTAGTCGGAGTGGGCCAGGATCGGATGGCGTCCACCTTCCCCTCGTCCATCCGGATGCCACTGTGGTCAATGTAGTATCCAAGGAAGTGGACGGACGACTGGTGGAAGGAGCATTTTTCCGCCTTGAGGAACAGCTGGAACTGCCGTAAGCGTTAGAGGACCTCCGCAACGTGGTGGCGATGTTCGGCCAGGCTCCGGGAGTAGATGAGGATATCATCGATGTACACCAGCACAAACTTATGGAGAAACTCCCGGAGCACCTCATGAATGAAATCCTGGAATACAGAGGGGGCGTTGACTAGTCCATAGGGCATGACCAGGTATTCATAATGGCCAGTGGGCATGACAAAGGCGGTCTTCCACTCGTCCCCTCGCGTATCCGGATGAGGTTGTACGCGCTGCGGAGGTCCAGCTTAGTGAACACAGTGGCACCACGGAGATGTTCCAGGGCCGCTGGAACGAGGGGAAGTGGGTAACGGAACTTTATGGTGATCTTGTTGAGTGAGCGGTAATCAATACAGGGCCGCAAGCCTCCGTCCTTTTTGGCCACGAAGAAGAAGCTGGAAGCAGCAGGGGAAGTAGACGGACGGATGTATCCTTGTTTGAGGGCCTCGTCGATGTAATCCTCCATGGCCTTCTCCTCCGGCACAGATAGGGGGTAGATCCTTCCCCGTGGCACTGGTTCACCCGGTAGCAGATCTATGGCGCAGTCCCATGGCCGGTGTGGAGGTAACTTGGAGGCTCGTTGTGGGCAAAAGACATCGCTGAAGGGGGCGTAACAGGCTGGGATGTCGATGGATCATTTCTCGATGGGGCTTTCAATGGAAGTGGCACAGATGGAGATTTCTTTGGAACGTGGAGATGGAGGAACAGGAAACCCGGAGAGGCAGGTCGAGAAACAGTGTTCGCCCCACTTCAGGATCTCGCCCGTGCGCCAGGAGATGTTTGGGCTGTGGAGTTCGAGCCACGGGCGCCCTAGAACCACATCAGCGGTGGATTCCTCTAGAACCAGCAGATGGATATCCTCGACATGAAGGAGGCCTATGCGGAGTTGCAGAGGACCAGCACATCGGGTGATCTTTTTGCGGCCTAGGAGTTTTCCGGTAATGGAGTGGGCTTGATAGATACTAGGCGAAGGCAAGGTTTTGAACTTGAGTTGACGGCAGAGGGACCCGGAGATGAAGTTCCCGGCTGACCCTGAAACGAGGAGCGCAACAACTGGAACAGACATATTGGCAGCAGTAGGGGTTACAACGGTGGTGAGTGGTTTCATCTGGATTAAAGAGGGAAGGATGGCACTCACCAGAGGTCTTGGAGGGCGTGTTGGGCATGCCCGTACATGCCCGGGAGAGGCGCAGGAGAGGCATAAGTTCAGGGTCAGCCGGCGTTGTCGTTCTGCAGGGGTGAGTCGGGAGTTTTCAACTTGCATAGGTTCGCTGGCTGGTTCTGGGGAGCTGATGGGTTCGGACTGACGGAGGAGAGGTTGAAGAGGTGGCTGGCCCTGGTGCTCTTCAAGACACGACTGCATATGAGTGCCCACACGGATGGCGAGTTGGATGAAGCGTTCGAGGCCGATGTTGTCCTCGTATGCAGCGAGATGCAATCGCAACTTTGGTTCTAACCCCTGGTGGAAGGAAGTGATGAGGGCTTGTTCATTCCATCCGCTACTGGAAGCCAGGGTATGGAACTGCAAAGCATAGTCACTCACAGCGTTAGATCCTTGCTTTAATTTATAGAGTTTCTCACCGACAGATGAATCCGAAAGGGGTTTTCCAAAGACTTCGCGGAAGTGAGAGACGAAGGCTGAATAGGATTTCACCACGGGGTTCTTTTGAATCCAGAGTGCGTCTGCCCAACGGAGAGCTTTACCTTGTAGCTGCGAGATGATAAATGCGACTTTAGAGGTGTCAGTGGGGTAAAGTTGCGATTGCATCTCCAGGACCAGCTCACATTGCAGGAGGAATCCACTGCAATCCTCCGCCGATCCTGAGTAGGGCGCCGGCCTGGCCATGGGACTGGCGTGCTGGGTTGGAAAGTGCAATGAAGAAGTGACTGGGGAAGCGGCGGCAGCGGTGGAGTGAGTGCTCGGCGCAGCGCGCTCACAAGCTCCTGGAACGGGTCTTGTTGGCTCATGCTGATCTCTAGCCGTATTTTACGGGTCCGGTCTTCTGTTATGATACAGACGGCACGGAGGCAGAGGTAAAAGCAAGTATGGTGGTTTATTTGAGAAACAGCAATGAGCAGGTGAGTAAATGGAAGATGGAGAGTTCAAATGAGATGATAGAGGTTTGATACTGTCCTTGTGATTGCAGATGGAGGTAGAAGTCGAGGAGATGGAGAATGGCTGACGAGGAACACTCACACACACGGAAGGAGGAACACAGGAGGGGAACTGGAGACAACAGAGCGATAGGGATCGCTGGTAGCAGGTAAGTAGCAGGTAAGTAGCAGGTTGAGTCCTTGAGGTTCGCATACATGAGTCTGTACTACAAACGAGACCGGACAACTGGTGTGTGTGTGTGAGTGTGGGTTAAATAGTGCTGGTGATTAAGTGGCTGATGATGTGCAGGTGGCGATGATTAGAATTCCGGTGATTGGGTGCGTGGGTATTGACGGGAGGTGGAGCCTGACGTGTCTGATGATATTTGTCAAACCGCGATATATCGACTACGTAGAACAATTCTCCCGACAACTATAGATAAATTCACAAATAAACTGCCTGATCTGTCTCAGTTTTATGATTCAGCCTCAATTATCGCCCCTCAAGAACAGTTGCAGTGCTTTACAACTTTAGGACAGGAAGAGCTAAATAAACTTATCACTGTGTCTAAACCAACAACATGTTCATTAGATCTAATACCCACTAAACTACTGAAAGAATTGTTACCTGTAGCAGAAGAGCCTCTTCTCAATATTATCAACTCGTCTTTATCTCTAGGTCATGTCCCAAGACCGTTCAAGGTAGCAGTTATTAAACCCCTCATTAAGAAACCACAACTAGATCCAAATGTATTGGCAAATTACAGACCCATTTTAAATCTTCCATTTATGTCTAAAATACTAGAAAAAGTGGTGTCGGTCCAATTGTGCTCCTTCTTGCAAAAAAACGCTATCTACTGTATGAACAATTTCAGTCAGGATTCAGGTCTCATCATAGCACAGAAACTGTGCTCGTTAAAATTACAAATGACTTACTTCTAGTTTCTGACTAAAGCTGTATCTCAATACTAGTGTTACTTGATCTCAATGCTGCGTTCGACACTATACATCATAAAATACTAGACCGACTACAAAATTATACTGGTATACAAGGCCAGGCATTACGGTGGTTTAGGTCGTACCTATCAGACCGTCACAATTTTGTCTATTTAAATGGGGAAAAATCTAAGATAACGATAGTAAATTATGGAGTGCCGCAAGGATCTGTGTTAGGCCCTCTGCTATTTTCAATATATATGCTGCCACTTGGTGATATTATAAGAAAACATGGAATTAGTTTCCACTGCTATGCCAATGATACTCAGTTATATATTTCATCACGACCAGATGAAATCTCCAAATTATCCAATCTGACAGAGTGTGTTAAAGAAGTAAAACATTGGATGACTAGTAATTTTCTCCTATTAAATTCAGATAAGACTGAAGTATTATTATTGGACCAAAAACCTGTACACACAGAATCTCTCAGACTACAGTCTGCATTTAGAAGGATGTACTGTTACTCCATCCTCGACAGTTAAAGACCTGGGTGTTATATTAGACAGCAACTTGTCCTTTAAAAGTCAAATTTCATATGTTACAAAAACAGCCTTCTTCCACCTCAGAAACATTGCTAAGATATGAAATATGTTATCTATTTCTGATGCAGAAAAGTTAGTTCATGCATTCATGACATCTAGACTAGATTACTGTAATGCATTACTGATCTTCTATTGCCCTACAATCCTTCACGCTCTTTAAGATCACAAAACTCTGGACTTCTGGTTGTACCTAGGATATCTAAGTCCACTAAAGGAGGGAGAGCATTTTCACATTTGGCTCCTAAACTCTGGAATAGCCTTCCTGATAATGTTTGGAGCTAAGGTCTCGCCCACCTAGTTTAAATCTAGATTAAAGACACATCTCTTTAGCCAAGCAAAAGATGCTCTTCAAACAGCTGAGGCATATCATACGATATACTAAATTGCTGGTAGTTAGTTAAAGTTGTGAATCCCTTTGTTAACGAAGGAGCTTATAGTGAGCAACTCATGGTTCTTTCCTGGTTAATGACTCTTTTCCATAGCTTCATTTGTTGTTCCAACTTCCGGTTTCATTCTATCACTTTTCTTTTTACCTATGTGCATGTGATTTGTGCAGCCTTGTATACCCCCCCCCCCCCCCCCCACACACACACACACACATGATGTTGTTTAGCCATGTTTCGGTCAAAATAAACAGACAGTAATTCACTGGGCAGTTCAAGATTAAAACCTTCAGACATCCTATAGTACACACTTGAGTTTGGATGATACCAGACGAATCAAATTAACCAAATCCTTCATTGCAGTGGTTGTCAACTTTTTTTTAATCCAACACTAAATTCATTCTTTGATATTAATGTCTAAAAAAGTGTTTTTCTGATGATTCTACAGTAGTACACTGTATGGTGTATATCACATTTTACAAGACATGCAGTGTATAACTTGAGAAAAGAGCAGCTAAAGAAATGCTCTAAGTTTACAAGAAAGCTTCTGAAAAATAATAGGAAGCATTAGCAAATTTAATTAAATGCCATGTCTAACTTCATACGCTTATGGGATTGTTGTTTGGCCTTTGAAAAAAAGCCTTGATCCAGCAATTTCCACAGAGATTTGAGAAGCAGACAATAATGTCAGTGTGATTGGTTTGATGTAACAGAAGGCCTTATGGGAACTTGCACTGACAGTTTGCTTGACAAACTTCCAAAGGCAATGCCTTTTCCACATGTGTCTGTTCATCTCACATGCTCTGGCTTAACATTCCTGTAGAATGCAGAAATACGTCTTTATGAGTGTATAGTATTGCCAGTAATTCCCAGGCCATTCTGTGAAACAGCCAGATTTTGAAGGCTGCTCGCCATGACTGTCTCAGTGGACAATGAAGTCCATTTAGAGAGTAATGGAGAAAAAGTGATTTCTTAAATGGGTTTTTTCATAAAAAAAGATTTCAGAGTAAATATATCTCACATTCACAACACCAAGCTTCTACATCTAAACACCTACTCAATATCTAACTTGACTCAACTTAATGAACAACAACTACATCACATTTCACATGTGAAGAATTTAGCCACTCAGAACAAAGATAATTTAGTCTTAAAGGTACAGATATAAATCAAAAAGGTACAGTCACAAAAATAGTGTTGGAAATGGTTGCCTAAAACTAAATTAAGACTTTTGTACACTTATACCCCTCTGACTATAATAATTATTAAATTGTACAAAAACATAGGATATATAAATAGCGATGGGTGCTTTTAAAACACTGTTTCATGAAGCTTCGTAATCTTTATGAATCTTTTGTTACGATCTGTGGTTCATTGAGGCAAGGCTTCATTACATCATGGTCACCGTGATTTTGCCAAGTAAGAGATGTTCTTGTATCAGCATATTTTGTTTATCCAAGAGTTCAGTACATGGAAAAGACATACATTGAGTTTCAAACCCCATTGCTTCCTCCTTCTTATATAAATCTCATTTGCTTAAAAGACTTCCGGAAAACACGCGGATCTCAACATAACACCGACTGTTACGTAACAGTCGGGATCATTAATATGTATGACCCCAATATTTGCATATATGCCAGCCCATGTTCAAGGCATTAGACAAGGAAAGGCAGTATTAACGTCTGGATCTGTGCACAGACAAGGTAAGCCAGCAAGAACAACAGCGAAAAATGGCAGATGGAGCAACAATTACTGACATGATCCATGATAGCATGATATTTTTAGTGATATTTGTAAATTGTCTTTCTAAATGTTTCATTAGTATGTTGCTAATGTACTGTTAAATGTGGTTAAAGTTACCATCGTTTCTTACTGTATTCACGGAGACAAGAGAGCCGTCGCTATTTTCATTTTTAAACGTGCAGTCTGTATAATGCATAAACACAACTTCATTCTTTATAAATCTCTCCAACAGTGTAGAATTAGCCGTTAGACACAGAGCATAGCCTCAAACTCATACAGAATCAAACGTAAACATCAAAATAAATACTTTACTCACATAATTCGAAGCATGCATACAGCATGCATGACGAACATCTTGTAAAGATCCATTTGAGGGTTATATTAGCTGCATGAACTTTGTAAATGCACTGTAATATAGTCGAGAGCTCGTGTGGCAGGGAGCACGCGATTTAAAGGGGCTTCTCAGACACATTCAGGAGACACCTTAGACTTATATTACATCTTGTGAAAAATATTGTTTGCCCCGCCCCCTCCTCCTCAGACTCGATGCTCTCGCGAGTTGCCAGTTCGCGTGTCGTGTTTTAATATGCTCCCATTCATAGATATTTTTAGATGGATGCTGAGGCTTTTTAGGTCGGGTAGAATGCGATCTCTGACCCAGTTTGTTTGCTGGCTTCCATGGCTGCAATTCGCTGCATGTGTTTTCCGCCAACTGGTAACCCGGGGTGGCTAAATACTATTGGGTAAATTGGCAATGTGCGGTTTTGCACAGACCAAAACAAAAACAGAAATTCCCACACGGAACGCAAATTTTAAAGCAAAATAACTGGCTGTAGCAATGGTTTTCAGAGTGTAATGGTTCCCTTTCGATACTTCCCTCATACTGCGTATGGGGAAAAGCTCCTTTTTCCTCGATGCTGAAGCCTTTTTGTAACTAATGACATTGCGGCTTAGCTGCACGAGCCTATGGCGATGCAGCGCACCAAAAAGCCCGCCAAAACAGGCGGGGCTTATGGCTATATAAGCGGGCATTTCGCCATAGGATTTCAGATCTCTCTCCTTCAGCGATGACTGCTTCTCGCTGGATCTTTGCTGAACGCCTTCGCCGCCTGGAACGAGCTCTCTCCGCCGTTGAGGAGGCACCGCAGCAGACCAGCTGAGATCGCCGAACACCCTCTACGAGTGTAACATAAAGGGTTCGACGGCTCCGGCCCTATCACTTGTCCTCTGGGCCCCTAGGCACCCAAGATAAGTCTAGTCGTTCCCTGTCGTGGCACGGCGCGGTTGAATTTGTTCCCCATACGCAGTACGAGGGAAGTATCGAAAGGGAACGTACTCGGTTCCCTGAGGCTTCAGTGTCGTCGCTTCAGTCGAATGACCTGAAATCCTATGGCGAAATGCCCGCTTATATAGCCATAAGCCCCGCCCGTTTTGGCGGGCTTTTTGGCGCGCAGCTACGCCGCGCTGTCATTGATTGAAAAAGTTTCCCAGTTTGAACCAATGGCCGTGCAGTTACACTGCGCTATTGAAAAAGGCTTCAGCATCGAGGAAAAAGGAGCTTTTCCACATCCGCAGTACTCATTCCGTATCTCGGAGAACTGAGGTTACGTTCGTAACCGAGTACGTTTTAACTGATCTCAAGTCAGTTTTATTTCAGTTTTAATTAATTTAATTAATTAATGTTTTTATTAATGTTTTACAAAAATATTTGCAGTTAGTTTGACAAAGGGGTCACATGTTTGGGCTATATAGTATTCTGGTTGCATTTACAACTTCTTAGCCAGCAGGGGTGATGTTTTTTCGAGCAGTTTCAATTCATTAAGAGTTTTGAAAGCTTCAGATTTTTGAAAGCTGAATCAGCTGGAAAACCGCTCTGCTTTGTATTGGCATTCTGATCACTGTGTGTTTGTTTTTTGAATAGTGATCAGCAGACTGTACATTTTCCCATTTAATATTTATACTAAATAAATAGATGGACATGAAATACAAATCAGAATGGTGTGGTTGACCAATCAAAATGAAAATGTGCAGCAATGCTGCTGAATTATTTTCTTTCTAGTATCACAAGTCCAGAAAGAACATATAGTGGAAAAGAAACTAACCAGCATCATCTTCAAGAAGTTGTCAACCTTTGATCTGCCAATTTTGATGTGGTTCAAGGGTGGGATGGGTGGGTGTTTCAGTCAAGCTGGAGTGTATGGTGTGCAGGAGTTGTATGAAGAAAATCCCCAAGCTGTCCGAGTGTAATATACCTCTCAAACCACATGGTGGGTGGTGACATCACATCTATCACAGCTTCTGGGCCCAGCTGAGGGGAAGGAGGCCAAGAGGAAGCATCTCAGGGTGGGGAAGAACCGGTGTGACCACAGGAGGGCCATCATGGGACCCATGCAGAACAAAGCTGAGGCTTGTAATTTATACCTGACACTTGCATCCTCTTCCTGACAGCTATGGTCTTGAAGAAATACGCATGGATGTGCTGAGATCGCATTGAGTATCACCACCAAAATGTTTGGACAAGGTGAATGCATTAGCAGATACTATATAACACAAACGGGGAACGGGAAGCGAAAACAAGCCATTTTCTTTTGAGCATTCAGAGGAAGGCCGATACCTTATGGTTTTAACATTGGCACCTTAACAAATGCGATTCAGCTGAAGCCTTGAAATACAGATATATTTTCAAGTTCCGTTAAGCAAATACAAATCCCCCATCAGCCTTGTGTTTTGCTCAGGGGTGCTCATGCTGTTATGTCTCAATAAATTTGTCCTTCTCGTTTTTCAGGTCAGGCTTTGTGATTTTTAGCCATCGTGTGAGCACTCATCTCTCTTATAGATGATTTCTCCCAAATGCATACTTCGATGAAAGAATATGGCAGAAGTTCAAGGCAAGCCTTCATAAATTTTATGTTTTTAAAGAACAATATGAAACTTCAAGGGCTGTTACACTCAACTAGAGATGTGATCAATTTCACAACAACTTATTTAATTCTGTGTTATACAAAAGCATGCATTCTCCAGGGGGTTTTAAGGTACCACAACATTAAATGGTAAAATAAGCTTTATAGACTTGGCAAATAAAAGCTTCATTGATATTTGTACTTTTATTTCAGTGGTGTTTGCTGTTTGCTCCTATTTAAATATATTTATAAAGCAATTTATAAATATGTCTAGTCTTCAGTGTTACATGATCCTTCAGAAATCATTCTAATATGCTGATTTGGTGCTCAAGAAATATTTATTTTTATTATCAATGCTGAAAACGGTTGTGCTACTTTTGCTTTTTGTGGACAGTGTGATATGTTTTTTTTTTTTTATGTTTTTCAGGATTCTTTGATGAATAGACCGTGAATACAACATGTATCAGTGTAACAGTTTTATCATACATTCATAATTGATCAATTTAATACCTTTTTGCTGAATAAAATTAATATTACTGACCGCAAATTTTTGAACGATAGCCTATCCATTTTAGCAATAAAACGACTTAATTATCAAAGATAGAAATAGCAACTAGACCCTCAGTTTGAGTGGGTAAGATGCATTTAGCTGATATTTTTGTATAACTCATAAATGGTTCACAAATTAATATATTTTCTAGATCTGAAGCAAACTGTCAGATTTATCCAATTGGAACCAAGGAATGGGAAGTTGGCATGTGTTCTCATTTAAAGTTCTCCCACTGTCTTCCATTATGGCTTTTGACATGATACAGACTTTTCCAACATTCATTAATTCTTATCTGTCTTTCCGTTTTCTCTCCCTCCTCATTTTCTCTTTCACATCACTCTCTTCACATTTAACACAAGCCCCCTGGTGCGCTTCTGCAAATACAATATGTAAATCTAAACTTAAACACTATTTTGCAGTTCTGCCTCTTACAAGCCATTCGAGTTGATGGGCAGAATCAGATTGTGGAAATGAATACGGTACATACATTTCCTGAGAATGAAGGGAGCAGGAAATTCCATTTTGTGTGCAGTGTGATAAATTGGGCCCAATTATGAGATTGCACAGCGGCAATAATGCCATCCCATAATCCTGTTCAATTTCTCCCTGTCCCTCTCCATTTCACTTGGATGGAGAGAAATGATACTTTTTTGTATCTGGAGTGAACGGTTGAACTCCATTGTGATCTCTTACACACAGCTAATGTGAGGTGCCACAGGGGTGGAGAATGAGCCCGCTGTAATTGTCTGTTATATCCTTGGCTCGTGAATGGAAACCCACGCTCTCCCACCGAAATCGAGTCTGACTTGGGCTTGGGCCTTGAACCAGACGAATCGTTCAGTATGTTTCCTGTCAAACGGTATCTGCTGTGATGGACGGCATCATTCTTAGAGCCTGATGCAGCCAGAAGAAGGGAATATATGAATGATGATGAGCGCGACCAGTAACTGGTTTTCAGGGAGCAACATCTGTGGCTGCCATACGATGATGGACGGGTGCTGCTTGCCATGCAAATACAGCTAGAGGAGTTGACTTCCCTCCTGCTATAAGGTAGACTGCGTAGGTTATGAAGATGTTAGACGTTAAAGAGTGTAAATAATTTTATAACATGACACTTATGTGCTGGATATACCATTCTGTAAGATACATATTTCTTTTAAAAAAAAAACTAGAGAGAAGAAGAGAGACAGAAGGTCAAGGTTTGGCTGCTTAACATGAGTGGATGGTAATGCTGTAATTCTCTGTGTTTTCTGATGAAATGAATTGTTTTTGCAAGCAACATACTGCATGAATTGCAAAAACTTCATATTATAGTAGATTTAAAAAAAAAACATACACATCCTAAAAGTGTGAAATGGTCTCATTATTTTTATAATATACAAATATACAGTAGTCAATATTTGGATCAAAACCCTTCATCAAAGTTGTCCTAAGAAGAAGGCTTCTTAGGGCAACTTTGATTAACTTTGTTGATCCATTTCAAATGTTGACTACTATATTAAAGTACATGACATACAATTTTCAGTAGAAATGACATTGAAATATAATTTAGTTTACCATAAATGCTTGTCAGTACATTCAGCAGTATACATTAACCAAATTTTAAAGACAATGAAAGTGGGTCAAAAAGCACACTTAAAGGGTTAGTTCACCCAAAAATGAAAATTATGTCATTAATGACTCACCCTCATGTCATTCCAAACCCGTAAGACCTCCGTTCATCTTCTGAGCACAGTTAAAGATATTTTAGATTTAGTCCGAGAGCTTTCTGTCCCTCCATTGAAAATGTATGTACGGTGCACTGTCCATGTCCAGAAAGGTAATAAAAACATCATCAAAGTAGTCCATGTGACATCAGAGGGTTAGTTAGACGTTTTTGAAGCATCTAAAATACATTTTGGTCAGAAAATAACAAAAACTACGACTTTATTCAGCATTTTCTTCTCTTCCTGGTCTGTTGTATATCCGCCTTCACAGTGACACTGCTTCTTCTTCTTCTTTCCTGTTTTACGGTGGTTGACATCCAGCTTATTGGTGCATTACCGCCCCCTTCTGCTCCGGACAGTGACGCTGATGACATGTTATCTAGTGCGCCCGAGCTTCATTTACAGTCTGAGGGAGACGCACGCTGTATTCAAGCTATTCTACATTGTTTGTATTTTGGTATTGCTATATTTTTTAAAATATTGCGTAGGTGTGCATGTCGCGGATGTCCTAATCGCGTCACTGTCCGGAGCAGAAGGGGGCAGTAATGCACCAATAAGCTGGATGCCAACCGCCGTAAAACAGGAAAGAAGAAGAAGAAGCAGCGTCACTGTGGAGTGAAGGCAGATATACAACAGACCCGGAAGAGAAGACAATGCTGAATAAAGTCGTCGTTTTTGTTATTTTTGGACCAAAATGTATTTTAGATGCTTCAAAAACTTCTAATTAACCCACTGATGTCACATGGACTACTTTGATGGTGTTTTTATTACCTTTCTGGACATGGACAGTATACCGTACATACATTTTCAATGGAGGGACAGAAAGCTAAATCTAAAATATCTTAAACTGTGTTCTGAAGATGAACGGAGGTCTTACGGGTTTGGAATGACACGAGGGTGAGTCATTAATGACATAATTTACATTTTTGGGTGAACTAACCCTTTAAGTTCAACCAATTGAATTTAATATAAATTTAAACTATAATACATTAGGTAAATGTATACATAATACATTCAGTTAACATGCAATTAGGTGTCTGAAAACATTACATTCAGTTCAAACATAACTATATTTGTTTAAAGTATATTTTTCCATAATAAGTACTCTTCATTGAGGTTACAGTGCAGGTGTTGAACTTAAGACCTGCTAAAGATCTGTTAAACAAAAGCATGCAGGTTTGGTTTCAATGGATTGTATAGTCCCCAGATTCTAAAAAGCTGCCAGAAAACACCGATATAGCCTATTCTGTATGCTTAAACTCTGTTTTACCCAGCAACCATCTGTAGAATCACTGTATTTGACACTCAAAGCTTGTGTTTTTGTTCAGCAATTTAAAAAAAAAAAATGTAAATGTCAATTCAGATTGAAAATTCTAAAATGTTTCTAGAGCATGTATGCTTCTAATGTTAGCATTTGATTTTCTTGTGTGCCTTTGTCTGAGAAACATGCATGAGGGGTGGAAAATCATAAGGAATGCTTAATTAAATTAGTACTAATGGTGATTGTTCTCATTTCACACTGCTGTACAGATAAAAGACTTAAAAATGTTCCATGCAGAGACAATGCAGTTTTGCCCAGTGCTAAATTCAAAAGCTGTGACTTGGAAAAGTGTTCTCACCAGAGAAGCGAGTTAATTTCCCATATGAAATAGTCAAACAAATTGGTTTAAAGCTGTCGCTGAAATTCCTGCAATAGACCAGAGCAAGTACGCCATAAAAACCTACACTTAACCAAGGCATTAGGCAAGATTTTTTATTGAAATATGATGTGTAGAAATGTACGTTTTATTAAGCAACACTCTCAGATGCAGGGGAGAGTTTGAATGGCCTGAGATTGTGCTTGTTCTCTGTGAAATTGAACATGAATCACTGAAGGTTGTGTCTTTAATAGTACTGCTGGGACAGACTTCATCAATTGTGGACACAGACTGTGTTTCTTTCTCGTTCAGCCTCAAGTGAATCTAGCACGGTTTTGCCAGTGCATACCCTGTTTCTAATTAAGGTAAAGGGGGAGAATTTCTGTATTATTACTTATAGATCAATCTTTCTAGCCGAAGTTGGACGTTGGACAAAGTGAAGTTAGACATATAATAGATGTCTTTGGAGACGGCCAGTATCTTGAGTCCCATTATGGATTCTTCCACAAAAATACATCAAAAAATGAACTGGAAAATAAAGCTGTGAGGAGAACACTTGGAGTTTACGCCCCTAAGTTGCACAAGCAGTTGGAAATATTTCACCGACAATTGACCAGGCCAGATGTCACCAACAAGACAAATGTTTTGTGGGGGCAGTCTGAGAGATTTTTCTTCAAGCTGTCCATAGATTCTTTAAAAAAATATAAATCTGTATTATAAATACACCAAGAGTAGACATAGATGCCCCCGTGTCCTCTGTGAAATACTGTTCAAAAAGAGTCTTTCCACTAATAAATATAAAGAGGGAATTTGCTTCTTTCTCAGCACGTAGGGGAATGTGTTCCCCAGGAGGTTGACAGGGAGGAAGCTTTGTTAACGCCAACCATCTGTGGAGGGAGTTAATGGTAGTTGACAAGCCCTGGTTGAAATTATTTCCTATTTTGTTTTTGCGGTTGAAAGTTTCGAATAGTTGTTGAGAGGGACTAAATAAAAGCCATGCAACACGAAGGACCTGTTTGGGGCTTCTTCTTCCCCTTTGTTTTTTACAACTTTAACCTCATAAAAAAACGATTCTACGCTCGTTAGAGACTACGATGAAAGAGGCATAGCTGTAAAGTTGCTTCCCAGTGGAAATGCTGCGAATCAGTGGAAACTCACATGACATGCCACCGGCGCTCACGCTTTTGATGCTACGCTTGCGAGGAGTGTGCGACTGGAAACGCTAGGTCAAAAGCAAATCATTTTGGTGTAAGGGGACATGGGTATGTTTACCACAAGTGGCTTGTGATGATTAGGTATTAAATCAGATCTTGCTTCTAGAGTTAATGAATATTTTTCATCTGATTAATGTCGTGTTTCAGCCTCGGCAGAAAAGCTGCCTGGGGAGATTGTAATACCAATTTTGTGTGTATTCCTCCTAAGAAGATTTTAAGCAGTCACAATATAGTATTGAACTGACAAATGCATACTCCAGTCTCCAGTATGTTACCATCTGGAGCGGTTGGCTGTGTTTGGGGTCAACAGCACCCCTAAGACCCAATGTAAAAGTAATTCAGCTGGTTTTGAGACTTATTAAAATAACTGTATTGTGGACTGAGACTCAAAAGAACTGATTATAACCTTTAACCACAAGGCAATTTGAGCAGGTCATGAGAAACCCTCACCAACCCTTTTCCCTTCATTTTGGGTCAGTTTTTGTTATTTGTGGATAATGTCACTCACTAAGATGGAAGCTGCCAGACCTGCCAGTAAGAAATAGACATCCAGCATAATGTTGCAGCATCAGTTCCATAAGAAACTAATCTATCTTCCATTAAACCTACTGTCATATAGTAATTATTTATCTTCTTTTTTTCATGTAATTTAAGTTCTTGTAAATATTTCCTATATGAAAATGTATTTTCAAAAATATTGATTAACAATCTATCAAACTTGCATAGACAGTTCAGAATTGGCCTTCAAAAGTTGGGCTTACACACCAAGAAACATGTAGAAAAAGAAACATATAGAAACTCACTGTTTGCTTGATGACTATTGCCTCGCCATTTACTCAACCTCATGTTGCTCCAAACCCATAAGACTTTCATTCATCTTCAAAAATAAATATCCATCCATTGAAAGTCCATTTCACCAAAACTTCCATGTTTCGCAAAGAGTTAATAAGGACATCATATAAGTAATCAAGCAGTTTAATCTAAGTATTGTGAAGAGATGTGATTGTGATGTGATGATGATAAACAAAATTAATACAGGTTTTTATTCACATACAGTACTGTGCAAAAGTCTTATGCACGTCAGTATTTTCACCCCCCAAAATAGGTTTTAAGCCAGTTATTTATATCTTTTGCTGTAGTGTGTCAATAATCTGTTCACAAAATATCCGTTCACATTTCCAAACATTCATTTTGCCATTAATTGTAAGAATCCAGTGAGATTTTTGAATACACAATAAGACTGATAACAGCCGGAGCTCCACATGGAGATCAGAGCTCACCATCATCAAATCCGTCTGTGATTACATGAAGAAAAGACAAACCAAATCCAGAAGAACTGTGGCTGTGTCTCCAAAGATATTTTAAGAAACCTGCCTCCAAAGCTACCTGAAAAATGATGCCCAAGTGTACCTGGACAAGAGCTGTTTTAAATGCAAAGGGTGGTCACACAAAATATTGTTTTGATTTAGTTAATATAAGTTAATTGATAAATAAAATCTATTTATAACAGTATTTTTTAAAAACATCCTCACTTTACAGCATTTTTACACAAGTGCCTAAAACTCTTCACAGTACTGTATCTTTGCAGGAAGGTTTCTTCAAGCATCTTAGAGACACGGCCACAGTTCTCCTGGATTTAGTTTGTCTCAGTTTCATCTGTTTCTTCATGTAATCACAGACGGATTTGATGATGGTGAGATCAGATCACTGTGTGGAGCACCGGCTGTTGTCAGACTCCTTGTGTATTCAAAAAACTCTCTGGATTATTACAATTAATGACAAAATGAATGTTTGGAAATGTGAACGGATATTTCCTATTGACACACTACAGCAAAAGATATAAATAACTGGCTTAAAACCTTTTGCACAGTACTGTATAAAACTTGATCAACATAATACACAGAGCACATCCTATATTTTAAGTGGAAGCTCAAACTTACTTTTTCATAAAAGTTTGTTTTTATTCTGACATAATTTTTTTTATGCTAATTAGTAATAGCACTCAGTTGAATGAGGTAGTTCACTATTAGCTAATCAGTAACTACTATTGTTTTTTTATAACACCCAGAGGACTACTAAGAACTACTACAGGTTAATAATTAATGTGAATAATGCATAATGTATAATAAATTCTAAAGTGAAGATCATGATAACCCACTAGTCCTTACTAATGGATTACCATGATCTTCACTTTAGAATATTGCTCCAAATAATTAGCAATTCCTTCAGCAGGATGTCATAGCATTAGTCGTTGCTATCCAAAATCTTACAAAAACCCCAAAAGCTTACAATGATTTCAGTCATTATTAGGGAGTTATCATGCTTTTCCCTTTAGAACACTGTTCCAAATAGGTAGTTAACCCTTCTGAAGGATTTGGTAATAATTGAGTCATTACTGGTAGGTTACCATGATCACATTAGAATTAATGATTGTGCATTACTCATTGATTATGAACCTGTATATAGTAGTTCTTAGTAGTCTTGAAGGAGGTATGAAAAAATTAGTAGTTACTGATTAGCTAATAGTGAACTGCTTCATTCAACTTAGTGGTATTACTTAGTCATTTGTTTATTAGAGTTTCTTGTTAGTTAATAGTAGTTACTAGAATGTTAATATTGCATTACTCATTTGTTCCTGTGTAGTTCTAAATTAATGACAAAACAGTATTCTAAAGTGTTACCAAAAAATGTCATGGGTAAGCTGTAGTAAATCCAACAAGGATGAGATGCTTGATGCAGAAAGAAAGATATAATCACTTTAATAAACAGACAACAATCAAACACTACACCCTGAAACATAATGTTAACAAATAACTGAGGAAAACCAAGGGCTTAAATACACAAAGGAAGATCATTAATGAAACAGGGAACAGGCAAGCTTGAGTCCAAACTAAGGAGGGAGGGAGGAGGCTCAGGAGGAGGACAAGGAGCAGGCAGATGGAGACAGCAATTTGAAGACGACCAGAGAAGAGTCGATGGTGGAAGGTACGAGGCAGGAGATGATGGTGGGAGGAGCCAGAGCAGAGACAGGAGGAGCCTGTGGATGACCCAGAGAAGACGGCCAGTGGAGGTGGAGACCCAGGCAGAGTTGAAGAGCCAAAGACTTGGGGCGACATCGCTGGCCTTGGGCCACGGTGGAGCTGCAGGCGGGTGTGACCGAGGTGGAGACATGGGCTTGACAGTCCTGGACGGTAGAGGTCTGCATTCCCGTGGGACCTGATAAGATTTCTTGTGACGCGGGATTAAATTTTGAATGAAAGATGGTAGTGGTCGGTAACTCTGGTGAACCTTGGACGGGAGCGGGCGGTTTGACAAAAACCCGGCCGCTCCCAAGATCCTTTGACAACAGCGCATCCGTGCTTGAACTTGAAGTAAAACAAAACTTTCTACAGTGGTGCCGTTCACACAGTTCCCAGTTCCCTGCCCTGAGCAACCTGACAAGATATGTTCTTTGCATCCCAGCCACGAGTACACCTTCAAAGAGAACATTCAGCCTTTCTGGTCAGATTTTGGAGGAGAGACATTCGGTAGCCTACTGAAACCATCGTCAGTCAGTGACATTCTGTTCTTTCGTGGATGTAAAAAAAAAAAAAAAGATTTCATTTTGCAGTATATCTAGTAAGCCAACAGTTTTCGTTTATTTGTATTTTAGCCAGTTTTGGGGGACAGATGTTGTATTTAGCCTATTTTTTTCTGACATTTAGCCTATTTTAAATTGTGACAATTTTATGGTGTTGACAGCATCATAAAACAAATAACAAATAAAAATCTTGTGAAGGCTGTCCAACGTTTTATATTTGTTATACCCAATCACTCTCTCTTTCTTTATGGGAAGTTTAAATGTGAGATTCTGGAAACAAATCTAAATTTAGCAGGACCCGTCGGGTCAGGCAGAAAATCATTATGGATTGCGTGGATAGCTGGTGAACACAGAGTGAATTTTTGGGCGGGAGTGGGTGGGAGTGGAATAAAACCTTGCGGGAGTGGGACGAACACTCTACTGAGCGGAGTTGAGGTGACTGAGGATGATGGTGGAAGGAGGAGCCTGGTGGAGCCAGAGGGGTGGAGGGTCAAAGTGCAGCTGATGACTTGGAAGTCTGATGCTGAGACAGAGCAATGATGGACCATGGTGGAGCCTTTCAGAGAGCCTGAGGGTTGACAGTCCATGGTGCAGCAGAGGGAGAGTTGAAGGCTTGTAGTCCCGGGGTCCCAGAGGTTGGAGGCTTGAGGTGTAACTATAATTCAATAAAAAAGGTTTTAAAACAAATATGGGAATGAATGGCATTGGCTTAATATGAATACTCAAGATGCATTTTCAGAGCATCTATTTTCTGATTAAGGTGGATTGCAGGGATTAGTGACAGATTTTTGAGCTGAGATATTTGAGCTGTGTGTGTGTGTGTGTGTGTGTGTGTGTGTGTACCTACTTATGTCACTTTTGGGTACATTCACCAGGATACACACCAGTAAACTGGGGACCACCAAAAAAACTTGGGACATTTTGTATGTCCTCATTTGTTTGACCATATAATGGCATTCAGCATGCTCTAAAATGGTTTCCTGGCTTAAAATCTCATTTGTCCCAAAAATTCACTTTTATGTGATTTGTGTACTTAAAGTGTGTATGCCCCCCCACTAAAGTGTGTATAACACAGCGCCCTCTAGGAGAACTGCACTTCCGGAAAGATACACACTTTTGGGATTCTGACCAATCAGAGCGCAGGAAGATACTACGAGCGCGGGACTGGTGATCTGACCAATCAGAGACCAACACGTCACCAATAAAGATGGCGGAGGCAAAAACTATCATGAATATGAATGAATTGACATATAATCCACATTTAATTTGAGAAATATTCACAATAATTTGTGTTTAAATAAAAATAGACTCATTTGCAGGAGCTCTCATGCTTTATATTGGCATGTATTATTAACTTTTAATCCTCGGAGTTTTGCGCTCGCATCAATGTGTGTGTAAAGATCGCGCTGCCCCGCCCCCGCCTAATGGAGACTATATCCGCGTACTGTAACTACAGTTTATTAATGTACGAACGAGTTTGACGCGGGGACGACAGACATTACGTCATGTGAATATGAAACATACATATTTCCTCCCAAAAGCGGAGGGACAACTGTTTTAATCCGTCAAGTATGATGATTTATACATATGAGTTTATTTAATAAAATACACAAGCAACAAAAAGATTTGAAAACCTTCAAAATCGCTTGCTTTTATGAGTGATTTTATTTGCTTTAAGTGTTTTCTCCTACTTTGCGTTCTTCTGTCCTCCATTAGTATCAGAGACAAGAGACAAGTACAGTACACAAATAGTAACATAAAAAAATATATATGTATATATAAAAAGATATGTGAAAAAATATATATTATAATAATATTATATAGATAGGAGCAGTTACAGCAAACATTCTCTTTATATTTTATATATAATATAATAATTTATATTTATATATGATATTTATAATAATTAATATTATATATAATATAATTATTTTATATTTTATATTATATTATATATAACAGTTTCTCTCACTTTGGTGCATTTCTCCAATCACAACTAAAATTCTTACTTGTTCAACATCCACATTATAGTCTCTTGTTCACATCATAAATGCAGTTTCTCATTCTCCTGAACAAATTGCAAATGCTTTGGTACATTCATGCATTTGATGTACAAGTGTCAGATGTTTCCTACATTATCACTTGCTTATGTCATGTTCATCAAAATATACTAGGTGTCGAATAGTTTTTATTTTCATAAGCCATTAAATGCAAAATTGTTGAACTAGTCATAAACTGTCAAGCACATTTTCTATACATTTCTTTTAGACTTTTTTTTGTCCTGAATTATTAAATTGTAGGGATGAATTTTGAATTTCAATAATGAAGGGGAATGTAATTCAAGCAATGTTCAACAGTTCTCTAAAATATCTCAGATGCCATCTCATTTGGGAGGCACAGACAGAGCACAACACAGTGTTACACACTCTGAACATGAATGAACAACAAGGACACAAACAGAGTCAACAGACGGAAGAAGGAGTAAGGATGTGTGGTGGAAGGGAGGAGGAGAACAGAGGAAGAGGTAGAAGAGGCCAAGACTGAGATGTTTCTGATGGAAATAAGAGCCACTGTTGTAGATCATGCTCTCAGTCATGACCTTAAGGCCGAGACGGGTCAAAAGAGCCGAATGATGGGAGATGTGTTTGTAGACCGAACAGGTGTGAAATCAGATAATGTTCACTATTCACTACATAAACTGTAGACTGATGTAATGCTATGTTACTGCAGTCTACTTGCATTTTACATTATACAGTAAATATTACGGTGGCTGAGAGAGATCACCGCGCACAACTGAAGAAAACACATGCAAACAGAAAAAATGAACAAAACATCTTGATCAGTTTGACAACACACTTGCTGCAAATATTCACCCAAATACAGAAACTTGCTGCAGACAACACACATACAATGATGATGAAAACTTTCAGGTAATCGACAACACCACTGACAAGTGTTCATTGAACAAGCATGTTCCAGCCAGGTTCGTCACTTGTTTGGGGTACCCTTGAAACATTTCTTTGTCATCAGTTCTCCTCTGTCCAACAGTGAACAGAGCATTATTATAATTCAGGCAGCTATCATAAGTCCGATTGGGATGATCGCAACAGTAAAGTATTTATTCCAGTTCCATCCAGTTGAGGATCATATTCATCACGCTGGAATGGACGGTTTGGTGAGGATCTGTGCCACTGGCTGTCATTATATCACATGACATTGTAGCTACTGTAATTTTTTGACAGACCACCAGAAAGTATATCTGAATCCTGTCTCATCCAGTCTAGAGTGACGTGTTCATACTGTTGAAATGTATGCCATACAGATAAAGTGCAGTCTTGTGTATTTTCAATCACTGACATCAAAATCGTATCCATATTACTTATGAAAATACTGTCAGAGTGTCTTTGTGAACAATGACACAAGGACTTGTCATTCTGATGGCACTGATATAAGGATTATGAGCTGGTTACAGGCTATTGCAGGTAATTCATTGTGTGCTGTTATTTGTATGAACTGTTTTAAGAAATGCACATACTGGTTTACATCTTAAGGATGCATATGAATGAGAATATATAATAGGAGAGCAGTTACAGCAAACATTGTTTTATATTTAGAGAGAGAGAGAGAGAGAGAGAGCAGTTACAGTGTTTAGTATAAAAAGTGTTTAAAAGAATCATGACTCAAGCTGGGACGTTTACATGTTTGTTTACAGATTTATTTTGTTCTTACTTTGATTTTAAAAGGCACTGGATGTGAAACCCCTGCTCCCCTAACCCTAACCCTAACCCTAACCCTAGCCCTAGCTGAGAGCTGCAGACAGTCTGACACTGAGTGACTCGCCGCCCTTCCCCCACCGGCCTCTGATCGCGCGCGCGCCTCCCGCCCATCCCCCCACAGCAGCAGCGCAGCAGCTTCAGTGCAGAGTGAGATCAACTCTGATGAGAGATCACAAGTGCTGCTCAAATGATGGAATAATCTGTCGTGGCTATGCGTTTTTAAAGCACTTTTACAAGATCTAGCAGCTTTTCCTTCCTTTATATTTAATATAAAATACCATAAATTAAAAAAAAAAATGGAAAGAAAATGCTGTTAATAAAGTGCACGTTAAAGTTTATTTTAGAGCCTCGAAATAATCCACACATCTCCCTGATTTTAACTCAAACATTTGATTAAATAGAATTAGTAAAAATTAAGATATGTGTTCCAAAGAGATCGTTTAAAAGTGATCATGTGTTCTGTCCGTTTTTATTTTATTTTTTATTTTTTTATTTAAGTTTGAAGAACCAGTACTGTGAATAAATCAAACAAAGATCTAGGTGTTTGCCAAAATATTTATTAGGTCAAATAAATGTAGTCACAATTTCAACGTGAAATCCAAATACGTAACTACGTCATGCACGCACGTCAGCTGTGGATGTGTTTTCCCGGGAAATGCAATCACATGGCATTGCTTGACGCGAAAAAGACGACAACCCCCATCAATGGACGCTGGAGAGGTGAGATCAAGTGTTGTCCCGAAAATGCATGATAACTAAAATACACTGTGAAATATGAAAGTTAGTAAGATGTATGTTTACTTTAGTGGTTAAATTATTTCTGTTAATGTTTTATTTCTCGATTGTATTTGAGTTTGATTCTCATTTGATTTTTTTTTTTTTTGCAATAAGGAAAAAAACAGTTTATTGCTTATTTGTAGGCATTGATGAGCAAATATAATTTTGTTATATTTCATATAATATCTCTTTAGATTCTACAATTTAATCAGTGGTAGCCTGTTTTTCTCAATTTTTGTAAAATATCAACAGTATGTATTGTAATTTGAAATAATTAATTTTCATTTTTTATTATTTGATGTCATTTTTAATTTTATGTAATACATTATTTACACATTTTTTACAGTACATAGACACTTTATAGTATTTTTTATTCTGTGTGTCAAGCTCCAAAGCAGACAAAATAGTCCATATGAATCTATCAGGTTACTGACTGAAAATCTGTAGCTTTTAAATGAATATGAATATGGATTGACATCAATCATCTGGTCACAATGGTTTTTGGCATCAATGATATTGCTGTTTTTTTTTAATCTAAATGCCTGTTTTAGACTGGTCACATGTGCTGTCACTGCATAGAGCTCTGTATTACATTTAAAGATAAACTTTAGTGTTCCACAGAAAAACACAACACAGGTTTGGAACAACATGAGGATTAGTACAATAATTATGTACATTTTTGGGTGAACAATTCCAGTAAGATCAAAAAGATTTTTAAAAATGCTTATTTAATCCATTCACCTTATATTTCTTTTTATTTCTTTTTTTCCAGAAATAATGCTGAAAAGAAAAAGGCGTAAAACACCTCTGCAGGATGCAGAGGATCACATGACCCGTAGAGCTGATAAGCCTGGGCTTCAAGAGCAGTTCATCAGCAAATATAAAGGCAAGTATTTATGACTAACCAGATACACGAATGGTTAGGTCTTGATGTCATTAATGCAGAATAACCTGCTTTACAAATAAAGTTTTGTAGTTTAAAGGGTTAGTTCACTCAAAATTGAAGTTTCTGTCATTAATTACTCACCCTCATGTTGTTCCACACCTGTAAGACCTTCATTCATCTTCAGAACACAAATTAAGATATTTTTGATAAAATCTGATGGCTCGGTGAGACCTCTAAAGCTACTAAAGACATATTTAAAACAGTCATGTGACTACAGTGGTTCAACCTTAATGTTATGAAGTAACATTATAAATAACCACTTTATTCAATAATATCTAGTGATGGGTGATTTTGGGCACACAAAAAGTATTGAACTGCTGTAGTCACATGATCTGTTTTAAATATGTCTTTAGTAGCTTTCTGAACACTGAAAAAGGAAATGATTTTGCTCTCAATGCAGGCCTCACTGAGCCATTGAATTTTATCAAAAATATCTTAATTTGTGTTCTGAAGATGAATGAAGGTCTTACGGGTGTGAAACGACATGACGGTGAATAATAAATGACAGAATGTCATTTTTAGGTGAACTGAACTTTTAGGTAGTTATTGGTTTGTATGTAAACCAGGACAATGGATCATTTTTATAATAGGGTTAGTTCAAATAATGTCATTTATTACTCACCCTCATGCCGTTCCATACCCGTTAGACCTTCAATAAGGTGATTATTTTTTTTGGAGCTATCAGTATATCGTTGTGCATGATCATGTACATCAGGGATGGACAACTCCGGTCCTGGAGGGCCAGTGTCCAGCAGAGTTTAGCTCCAACCCTAATCAAACACACCTGAACCAGCTAATCAAGGTCTTTAGGATTAGTAGAAAGTTATAGGCAAGTGAGTTTTTATCAGGGATGGAGATAAACTCTGCAGGACACTGGCCCTCCAGGACCGGAGTTGTCCATCCCTGATGTACATGATCAATGTTTTTTTTTTATTTTTATTTTTTATTATTGGGTTTTGGTTAAATTCCTGAAGTAAGGGCTGCTTTTTCACTTTTTTTTTTTTTCTAAGACACAAAATATACATCAGTAATACCCTCTTGTGATTTAAAAAAAAAAAAAAAAAGCTTTTACTTTAAAGGTAGTTGCTAACAAGTGTCTAAATGGGAGACAGAGGTTGTCTGGGACATTAAAAATCGTCACCTGAACAGATAAAGTCATCTACTCACTAGTCACTTTCACAGCCTCGTTGTGTTTAGAGGTAGATTTAGGGATGTACACTGTACACAACCATTCAAACATACATTATAAGAATGCAAAACATTATACTTATTAAACAGGGAGATGGATTTTTAAAGTTTTACAGTTCCTGGAGGCACATTTATCAACAACAACAAAAAAACTCTTTATCTAAAGCAAAAACCATCCATAAACATCCATACACCACAAAGACAAACTATCCAGAAGCGATGCATGTTAAACACAGAATTTTCTTTTAAAAATATTGCAACACAGACACGTTCTAGACGAGTTGTTGAAGCTTAATCATGAGGACGATGAAGTTTTGCAACTGTGGTGTATTTAATAGGCAAACTTAAGCTTAGTTTCTGCAGCAATACAAAAGCCAGTTAAAACAACATATAGGGTTTTAGTTGAGGGAACCAGGGGGATGTGAACTACCGGATCACCTGCAAAAATACGTCATCGCTGCAGCACTCTATTCTAAACTATATAAAGCCAAGATAATATTGTTTATGTATGAAAGAGTATAAAAATTTTAACTGTATAATTTTAAGACTTTAAAGTATAATGTAATGTATAAAGAGCACAGCATACTTAGAAATTTGCCTGGCTATTGACTATTTTCATTCAGTAATTTCCCTTTTACATATAATGTACATCATATGGCAGAGAACTTTAAGTAATGATCAAAATGATAGTTGACTTTTAATAAACTGCTGAATCTAATGCATTTCTCCTCTTCAGGGCGTGGGGTTTTCACCACTAGAGCTTTTTTCAGAGGTGATTTCGTTCTTGAATACAGAGGTGAACTTCTGAGTTCAGAAGAGAGTCTTGACCGAACTGAACACTACACTGAGGCCGAGAACGCGTTCCTGTTTGACTTTCAGTGGCGTGGCAGAAATTGGTGGTGAGTACAGACCTGTTGGATTGATGTAGTAGAGACACTAGATTGTATCGCAAACCTGCAAGATTTAATTCTAGCGGGTTTGCCGTCTCATGTTTTTTAATTGACTTGTTTTAAATGACCATCACATGCAACTTGAAAAAAGAAATGCCTCTATCGTGGTCAGTAGACGAGGTGGCAGCACAACTGTAATGATCAGACTATAATCCCAATCACTTTGAAGCGGTACTAACTGCAGTGGAAGAGCAAACCAAGCCGAGTTGAGTCGTACCGCACAGTGAGAAAGTGCCATAAAAGAGCAATGGCACCAGGGTTCGTTTTAATCTAAACAAACATACCAAGTGTGAACACACCCTTAATACTTAAAATTAACCATGAACTGACTTGAAGGCTGCTGAGTGCAGTTTCGTTGAGTCATCAATATTCGTTTTTAACCGTATTCCCAAAAGAGAACAAAATGGTGAATGTTAGATGCATTTGTCTGCTGAGAGGATGTTGCCATACACTATCCGATAAATCCGTGGTTCTCAGACCCTCCTCTCTGCAGATTCTGTTTGTCTCCTTAACCTGACACACTCGGTTGAGTTCATAGAGCTGTGTCCTGATGATCAGCTGATGATCTGAATCAGGTAGATTAAAAAACGAGACATACAACTTATGCAGAGCGGTGGGTTTCCACTTAAAAATAACTCTACATGTCTAGCATATATAAGATTACAAGTATTGAGTAATAATTTTATGTCTTTATAGCATGGATGCATCTAAAGAGGATGGTTCCTTGGGAAGACTTGTAAATGACGAACACAGAAATCCTACTTGCAAAATGAGAACCCTTGAAGTGAGCAGGAAACCTCACCTGTGTCTCTTTGCTGTGCGAGACATTCTACCAGGGGAAGAAATCACTTACAATCACGGAGACTCAGACTGGCCATGGCGAGTCAAGGTACTATCAAGAAAATTATAGAAAGATTGATCAGTAATTCAGGATAATCTTTTACTATCTGATTAGTTACCATGTGATTGTGGTCTCATATTTCTCAAGCCTTTGAATCAAGCATCAACTGAATCCTCTGATAAAAAGCCATCCATCAGTTTGGGTCCGCAGAGATCGGTAAGTCCACTTTAAAACATCTGTATCATTATTCTATATTATTGTCTCTTTTGTGAGTAGTGTGTCTGGGTGTTAACAGAAGGAAAGGAGTGATAGATAAAGTTACTGTAGGACAGCTAGAGTAATTACTGGTTTTTCTGTTCTATACAAACATTTCTGATTTTTATATTCACTGGTTCCTTTTCTGGCATCCAGCCCATTGTGCTGCTCCTGTTTCTTCACCTGGATTGGACGAGGTGAACAGCAGTGGTCCACATAAGCAGTCAGGCAAAGCAAGAACATCAAGAAAAACGGTAACTATCTCATAATGCAGCAACTATTAGATGATTTCTGGGAAAAACTGTTGATATTTGAAATCGACACCCAAACAACCACACCCCTCCCTTCATTGCTTCGCCCCCAAAATACTGAACACGCTATTCAACACGGGCAACTACTAACAGCTGGTGCACAGGTGTTCAACTAGAAAAGATCTTTATCGCTGGCAAACCGTAGGATGCATTAGAAGGTTTGTTTTTAGTTGATTGTAGGTGCATGTCCACTTCATCCAGCACACTTTGTGTAAACGCTCCAAATGGTACAAAATAATATTTTGTCATTAGAAATGTAATTTCTGTGAAAAGAAATGTAAAAAGTTAAATTGGTTCCTTCCCGGTCTGGAAGGAACCACTGCGGAGAAGCACAGTATCTGTGTGACTCGTCATAGACAAACGGAGAGAAGTAGCTCCAGCTACAATGTTCTTTAGACACGTGCAGTAGGCTTGGGTATCGAGTATCGAGTATTGATTGGAACCGGGACTAGCTTTGCGATTTTCCCGGAATCGTTCCGGAATCAAAATCGGAATCGTTCAAATTCAAACGATACCCAACCCTAACGTGCAGTTATGTTTATTAACCGCTTGAGCACCAAAAGTTATGGAATGTAAATGTAGCGCCTTACTACCCACCTCTGCTAGTTACCTAGTTATTGTCAGAATTTTATTTTCAATATTGTTAATGTACATTTTATGTTTGTTTAAAGGGTTAGTTCAAATAATGTCATTAATTACTCGTCCTCATGTCGTTCCACACCTGTAAGACACAAATTAAGATATTTTTAATTAAATCCGACGGCTCAGTGAGGCCTCCATTCAAAGCAATGACATTTCCTCTCTCAAGAACCATAATGGTACTAAAAACATATTTAAATCAGTTCATGTGAGTACAGTGATTCAACCCTAATATTATAAAGTGACGAGAATATTTTTGTGCACCAAAAAAACAAAATAACGACTTTTCAACAATATAGTGATGGGCCGATTTCAAAACACTGCTTTGGAGCTTTATGAATGGGTTGTTTGCACATGATGTCACAGCAGCAGCGCGAATGAGTCTGGAGGGCAGGGAGTGATGTTTCTATATAGGAATCCTATCAAAAACTCAGAAGGTTTTGCATTGTTTATAGTTGCTCAAATCGTTAAAATCGAGAACCCAGAAGGTGTTTATATCGTTTACATAACTTGTACCGTTTTTTATAACTTATTTCATTTTTTAACGTTAAAAGTCGTCGCCTTTTATAGCGTTTTGCGTCTGCTGATACTGAAATGAATATGGATACTTACCTTTTGTTTTTGACTCGGTTAAATATTAACATTCTACATGCTATCGTTTGCAGGGAGGAGAAGATATTTTATCCTATTTAATTATAATTTGGTATTTTCACTTCAGTTTTGTAGAATTGTTCACAATGTTGATCTGGTTACCACGAGAATAGTGTCACGCACTGCTGCTTCAGCCATCGTATGGTAGAAAATGTCCAAATAAAATAAATATTTAACAAGCTGACGGAAGTCGATGCATTTCTTTGTTGGAAGTGTGTAAATGTAACTAGTTTTAATGTTGTTTTTGTAAATATTCACTTTCCCCATATGGCCACGAAGGAGAATAGGAGGGTCACATTCAGGGGACAGACACGCTGTATTTTTGTATTTATTTCAACAAATGACCAAAATCAAACCCATAGAAGCTTGTGAACAGTTTTGAAGTGACTGTGTGCAAGTTACAATCATTCACAAGCGAGTGATCATACTCGCAAACATAATGTTAATTAATTATTACACAAAAACCAAATACAAAACTCAAAAGTATGTGATTTTTTTTTTTTTTTTTTTTTTTTTTTTTTTAGTGAAAGGCAGTGGGTTTATTTAGTGACATTATTACATTTGCTAAAAGTTGTCTTTCCTCACCTTCTCAACCAAGGCGAAAATTGTATTACTGTCAATTTTTTTTTCCCTGAATGATATTGTGAGTTCCTATTACAATTCTCGATTCAGCATAAATGACCAACAATGGCGACATTTTTCACAATCATGACAGAAAATCAAAATACTGCACTTAACATCACCAGCAGAAAGGCAGCGCGATATAAACAAACCAGACTAGAACTGAATGCGGCGTGACGGCAGCTTCACATCCTCTATATCTGCCTCCTCGATGACAGGAAAGTCTTTTAATTCAGCGGAAAAAGTCTCTCCTCTTCATAACACAAGGATCACGTCCAACATATGTTGTGATTTTCTGTTTAAACCTTTCTAAACCAGCAAAGAAAGGACTTTTCCCCATCTCTTCCATTCTAATTTTCACTTTTTGTCCTCCACCGGAATTTCGCGCTTCAACAGAACCACGTGATTGCAAACAACCTATTGAATCAGTGACTCGGAGTGCCAAAGTCATATGATTTCAGCAGTTTAGCCGTTTGATAGGAGATCCGAGTCACTGATTCAATTTGTGAAGCTCCAAAGCAGTGTTTTGAAATCGGCCCATCACTATATTGTCGAAGTCGTTATTTTGTTTGTTTGGCGCGCAAAAAGTATTCTCGTTGCTTTATAATATTAAAGTAGAACTACTGAACTCACATGAACTGATTTAAATATGTTTTTAGTACATTAATGGATCTTGAGAGAGGAAATGTCATTGCTTTGGATGCAGGCCTCACTGAGCCATCGGATTTAATCTAAAATATCTTAATTTGTGTTCTGAAGATGAATGAAGGTCTTACGGGTGTGGAACGACATGAGGGTGAGTAATTATTGACAATATTTTCATTTTTGGGTGAACTAACCCTTTATGTTAAATACTTCTTTATATATCCACAGAAGCGGTTTCAATCAAGACTGGCAAAATTAAGAAAACATCATGAAGATTGCTATGAACGTTTTAACAGATCAGAAATTGAAAATGAACGCAATAAGATTGCTAAACAGCTATCACAAAAAGATTGTTTGGTGAGTAATATGTCAACATCATCACAATACTCAGTCCTCAGTCCATTAACAGCTAATTATTTTAATATTAATTTATAGTTTCCTTAGTTCTTTTGCTTGTAGACCTTATGTTTTTATTCAAATTATATTTTCAAACTGTTACAGTCATCCTTAGTCGCGTCCACTTCATCGGCACCCTGTGCTGTGTCCACCTCTGTGATGACCTCATCACCGTCACCGTATTACCGGTTACCAGAGGGAACACTGCAGTTGGCAAAAATGAGTAAAGTCCTAATGGCCATGGAGAAAGGAACACTGTCGGACTTCAAAGGAAAGAAACTTGACGACATTGAAATTGACCCAAATGGTATGAGTATACTTGGACGGTCTGTGTGTGTCTGTGCTGTATATATTTGCAAAAACTGCAAATAGTCATATGTTACAGATGCTAAGTATAATCAATAAACTGTTGATTTTTTATCAATTGTTTAGAGCAACTTGAGGCTCAAGGTGATTCCATGTCAAGTGATGAGGAGGATTACAGTGACGTATCTCAGACAACAGCACCAGCAGAGACTGATCCACCTGTTCAATCTGATCAATCTGTTTCACAAGAGGATCAAGGTAAGAAAAATCTCTAAACTACACACACAATAATCATCAGATAACCATAAATTAGCTCCAAGCAGCAATAGCCATCCAAGGGCTTTTCAAAATTCAGAAAAATCTACACATTAGGACATATGTATGATTTGGTCATACTCACTGATTTAGTTGTTATGAGAATTACATTTTTAATTATTCCATAGGTTCTTCAAATGCTCCAAAAAAGAAATGGGAGGACAATGAGGTAAAAGCAGTAGAGAGACACATGATGAAGTTCATCAAGACATGCAAAGTTCCTGGTAAGCAAGACTGTGACAGATGCATTCACGCAGAGCCAGAAGCTTTAAAACAGCGAACATGGACTCGTGTGAAAAATTATGTGCGGAACAGGATCATGACTCTTAAAAGAAAGGGTGGTTTGTGAGGAGGCACAAACACAAAAACACTTCAGTGCCTTTTATAACTTATTTACTGTAAAATATATATATATAAAAATACTGTAAAAATATAATATGATGTGGAAAGTGTTAAAAGTATTATTTAACTTATTTATGTGAAGAGAGTGGCTCAACTAGTGACCAGCTCATAGAGAACTGGACTGGAATTGAATCATTGAAGGTGCTGTACATTAAAGTTGTTAGCAGAAGACTGTACTGCGATGTTACATAAACTAATCAAAAATACTTTTCTTTAACTGCCCCTTTTAACAAGTTTATACATTTTAAAGAGTGGTATAATCTGAACCGTTTATTCCAAGTAAAATAATCCCATATTAGCTCTTATAAATATATTTTACATGCCATCTTAACACTTTTAAGCACATTCTCTTTTTGTAAGAAATGGAGGAAAATGAAAATAGAAATTGTTTTGAGGATGGAATGAAACAGAATATCAAGAAAGACAGTATAAGAACGCTAATGAAGAAAGAATAGTTCATTTTCAATTAGGGCTGATCGATATATCGCATGCGATTGTCACGCGCATTTCGTCAGTAAAGCCGGTTCCCTGATTACCGCTAAATCGCCATCACCTGCTTTCAAATGGAGCGGCATTTAATAGACAGAGCCGTAGTTCACTGACAAGCTACGCAATATCGCGTTAATTATCGCAGATGAATCGCCTTCAATAATGAACGCGATATTGCGTAGCTTGTCAGTGAACTACGGCTCTGTCTATTAAATGCCGCTCCATTTGAAAGCAGGTGATGGCGATTTAGCGGTAATCAGGGAACCGGCTTTACTGACGAAATGCGCGTGACAATCGCATGCGATATATCGATCAGCCCTAATTACAATGTTCCGTTTTCATTGTTGAGGTAAAGGGCATAAGGGGGAGGAGCGAATGTAAAGGTGAAAAGAGGGAGGAGCGAATGTAAAGGTGAAAAGAGGGAGGAGCGAATGTAAAGGGAATGAAAGAGGGAGGAGCGAATGTAAAGGGAATGAAAAGAGGGAGGAGCGAATGTAAAGGGAATGAAAAGAGGGAGGAGCGAATGTAAAGGTTGTGAGAAGAGCGAGTGAATGTAAAGGGAAGGAGGAGGGTGAAGGTAAAGGAGGAAGTAGAGAGATTTTAAAGACGGATGAATGGAGGAAGTACGGAAGCCTCCAAGTTAGTGCCAGTTTTGCATTTGCATTGTTGTCCTTTGTACATTTTTTTTTTTTTTTTTTTTCTAATCTTTTTGAATTTCTGTTATTCGCCACAATGTGTTGATATTGTTAATATTAAAGACTCATTTAATCAGTTTGTCTCACTAGAGTCCCCAAAGAGTCATTTTATCGGAGTGTGTGTATGACTAGAGTCCTCAAAGAGTCATTTTATCGGAGTGTGTGTATCACTAGAGTCCCCAAAGAGTCATTTTATCGGATTTTGTGTATCACTAGAGTCCCCAAAGAGTCATTTTATCGGATTTTGTGTATGACTAGAGTCCTCAAAGAGTCATTTTATCGGAGTGTGTGTATCACTAGAGTCCTCAAAGAGTCATTTTATCAGATTTTGTGTATCACTAGAGTCCTCAAAGAGTCATTTTATCAGATTTTGTGTATCACTAGAGTCCTCAAAGAGTCATTTTATCAGATTTTGTGTATCACTAGAGTCCTCAAAGAGTCATTTTATCGGAGTGTGTGTATCACTAGAGTCCTCAAAGAGTCATTTTATCGGAGTGTGTGTATCACTAGAGTCCTCAAAGAGTCATTTTATCGGATTTTGTGTATCACTAAAGTCCTCAAAGAGTCATTTTATCGGATTTTGTGTATCACTAGAGTCCCCAAAGAGTCATTTTATCGGAGTGTGTGTATCACTAGAGTCCCCAAAGAGTCATTTTATCGGAGTGTGTGTATCACTAGAGTCCCAAAGAGTCATTTTATCGGAGTGTGTGTATCACTAGAGTCCCCAAAGAGTCATTTTATCGGAGTGTGTGTATCACTATTTTTATTCATATAGTTTTTTGACTATTATTACATTTTGCAGTAAACATGCCTAATGTCTTAAAGCCCCAGTGAGTAGCCAGAGATGACTCTGGTGAGGAAAACATCTTAAGATGATTTTGGGGTAATGATTATTTGCAGTCAATGCTAAATAAACTAGAGGCAGTGGTCAGGGAAGTGTTCTCTGCCATGAAGTCAAGACAACTTTATTTCTAAGGTGTGTTATACTATACAGTTCATTTCAAAACACCTTACGCAAATTTTAACAATTGACATGACTTATATGAGTTGTAAAACAGTTCTGCAGAAGACAATAATGTCATTATTCAGCTTAATTCAGTTCATCTTTTGTTCTTTGATAGTCAATACAGTCGAATCAATAATATTTCTGAATGTTAATTGTCATTTCCCAACTGAGCAATCCAAAGGCACTCGATCTCAAGCTGCAAATCAAATGAAAATGTATGCTACCCATTTTCAGTGATCTTGAAGAAGTTAAAAAGCCCAGTTTAGTCTCTCACACTAGTTTCTCTGCTCTAGCTTGATTCCAGTTCATTGTAATATTATTAATATTATAATATCATTGTAATATTCCACTTCTGTGTCTTCTTAGGATAAATAACTTATAAAATTACAAGTTACAACAAAGTCCTGAAAGTGTACCTTAACCAGAGTCTGTGTATCTCCACAGTCCTCAAAGGATGACTAGATCAGAGTTTGTGTATGTCCCCAAACTGGACATATAAAATACTGTCCCAATGTGAAGGTAAAGTGTCAGGTCTTTAAGGAAGTGTTTTATTGATAAAATCAAGTGATATCTGTAATAACGGCTTCTCCAGAAGCGCAGTGATGTCTTTCTTTAGTCTCTAGACCCTTCAGAAAGGGTAGTCCCTAAAGGTAGGGTATCCAGTCATACGTCCTCACATTGTAGTTAAGTAGGTATGTGTGTGTGTGTGTGTGTGTGTGTGTGTGTGTGTGTGTGTGTGTGTGTGTGTGTGTGTGTGTGTGTGCGTATGCCTGGTTCTGTCGTGAAACTCTACATGGCGCAGGCTAATGGTGCAAACGAGCATTCGCTATAGCAGTTGCAGCACACTTTCAGAGTTCCTCTGAAACCCTCCACCTGTAAAGCTCCACCTTTATAGATCTGCTATGGGTAATTTTATATATGCATTTGTGCAGCGGCAGTATGTCTTGCATACACACAGCAGCGTATCAGCGTATGTATTGGCAGTAGCAAGTTTCTACTAGCAGCAGCAGCATTAATCTACAACTACAAGGACAACAGCAGACCAAATACCTTGTCATACCCATTACCCTGTTAAAATGTTCTGAGAGTATATATATATATATATATATATATATATACACACTGTATATATATTCTGAGAAAACTATGGAAATCAAGGGAGAAAATTACATCTCTTATTATCTTGAGTTTGGCAAGGACATTCAAGTACAAATCATATTGGTCGTTTGTTAATGAAGTGTCATAGTCAGAAGTGTTTTTGATTCCATTAGTCAATGGGATATTATATTGAGCGAGCAATCATGTGAATTGTTCAGAAGAGGCCATCCGAGGCCAGTTCAGTGAAATGTTAATAAACTACAGCTAAAAGCTCTGAGTCACTGAAAGCAACTTTTCATCTGTCTATATAAAAATTCATCAATATCTGGCAACTTTTTTGCATGTATTCCCAGTTCTTTTTTTTTATTCCACAGTTTTGATCAGTGAAAATGATGAAGAGTATGTCAATATCCTGCACTGGGGGGCCACATTTCATTGGTCTAATTCTCAGGAGCTCGATCTACAGAAAAGAAAAGCAAATGTGTACAGAATCATAACTCAAATATTGAGGTATGTGCCAATAGGCTTCAACACAAACGTTTGCTCCCGGGTTGGCTAGTTAGTATTATTAGCATCAAAGCTGCTTTGCAACTCCCAGAACAAAAGTGCGGAGACTGAAAGACCCGCGAGAGCAATGTGACATTTCTCCTCATTACGCTGATAGAAACTTCACCATGGTATCTAGGTCATTGCTGTTCATTATAGTTTTAATAACTTGCCAGAAAGAAAAAAAATAATAAAAAATCACACGTAGGATGAATTTACTCATGTTAAGGACTTTCAAGTCTTAAGGTCGGTCCCAAAAGGCTGTGCGGTGTCAGAGGCCCAAACTGTGCACCTGTGTTTGAGACCCTTTTTTCCTAAAATGATTGATTCCCGATATTCTTCAGTTGGACATGCTTTGAATTTGCAGCTGCTGGGGAAAATGCGATCGTGTCTTGGATTCATTAGTGGAGTGTATATGGAATCAATCGTTTAGCTCTCAAAGCAATGAGAACTGTATGCTTTGCGTTGCAAATTAATGTGTTTAGAGGAGTTAATGGAAAAACCCAAAATAAGTTTTCTGCAGATGCTTTGGTGAGATGACAATCTTAGCATGCAGTGTTTGCGGTTACATTTGTACGATATGATATGAAGGGAAAACTTCGGAACGTAAACAGCTAATGCAACACAATTAGGGCTGAATGTTGCTTACCAATGAGCAAAAATTGAGAGAACAACAAAACAACTACATTTCTCTCACGTGTTAACCGCTGCTTACAAGTCAGATTCATCACGCCTCCTCCGCCTGTCAGAATAACGGCCACTAAAGTCATCATTTCAAAGTCAGCCATCAAGTAAAACAATGAAGGAGGGCAAAGCAAATTCAGACACCCAATGAAAAGACTATCTTTGACGCCTCAAACAATGGATGGCCTGGTTTGATGTATAGTCTGAGAGCAATTTTCTCTGTTTTTTCGCTCTCTACTCCACTTGAAAGTGTTATGTTTTTTTCTTGAATGTCCCACAAAACTTTGATAGGAATGTTTTATGAGTCAGTGAAGGGTAGCGTGAGGCCCTGTGTCTTAGCCACACATGTCCCCTTGCCTGAATTTATGTGCACATGGCGTTTTATAATTGAGAGAGCAAGAAGTGCACTGCAAATAGCTGAAGCTAATGTAGTTTAGAGTTTTGGATGTAAAAGTGGATGTAAGGCTATGAACAAAATATAGCAGGTAAACCATTGCAAGATTGCTTCCAAATGGTCTTGAAATCAATTAATTTGTGGTGGTTGCTCTGAAAGTATTAACATTCATCCCTAACATTCAGGTTTAGGGATCTGAACAAATGCTTAACCTCAAGTACAAAACTTTCTTTGGCCTACTAAATTCCCTAAATTAAGTGGGCTGCTGTGCAGAGTAAAGGTGTGAATCAGTCATTCCAATAAGAATCCACGCAACTGTAATTTTTCCTAGAGGGCGAAAGATTTCTCCAAGCAGATTTCAAATCGCGGTTCAAGTTGGTCATGTAGATTTGCTGTGTTGACCAACAGAAAGCTGATTAGTTTGAAAGTGACTTCTGTGTGAGCTGTTCCTCATACGTCACTTCACTATTGACAATAGACAATGGACCTGTTTTGCTCAGAAAATTTCACATGTGACTACACCCTTAAGCAAATCTGTCGAATGCTAAAACAAAATCTTATAATAGACTTATTATATATCATCATTCAGACTTTTTAGCCAACCACCTAGCAAAGCCTCAGTCAGCATCCACACCAAAACACAATAACATATTATGAGCCCTGCAGTTTTGCCGCCTGTCATTTTAAATGCTCAAGCTCAAGATTGATTCTAAATGGCTGTCAATCATTCATCAGCTGAAAAAAAAAGTTCTGTAAGAGATTCCAATGATATCGTTCCTCTGTGTAGTCATCGTTATAGTTGCAGTGTTGACAATTCGAATTTAGAACGATTATTAAAACATTATAGTTATCGTCCTTTCCTGATCAGAACTTTTTCAAATCTAGTCTTACACATAATAGTAAGAATCGTTGCACTGAAAGCAACAGAAGTCTCTGGTAACTGCTCCACTAAAATTCCTCTTAACACTTAGCGATGTGGCTCCAGATGTTTGTGGCCATTCAGAAGAAGGTGGTTCTTTCCATTTGAAAGTGAAATGCACCATGGACATCTGTAAACCGTTTCCATTATATATCTGTCTGTGTCTTAAGGGCATTTCACAGATCAACAACAGATGAACCTGGTGTGAGCTGATCTGAGAGCAGATAGCATAAGCGTTGTAACTCTCAATGGGCCTGGATGGGAAAAATTAGACTTGAAAAAGCCCTATATCCAGATTTGCATTGCCTAAAAACATGCCATGCATGATGAAACAATAAGGTGAAGGAAATCTAATACTGTGCCTGACACGTTTGAAGATTTAGAGGCCTAGGTGTTTTTCTTTCAACAAATCAAATTATGCATTCTCATTTAGTCTAGGATTTCATTCAGCATTCAGATGTCCCAATATTTTATTCAGACATCAGCACGAAACAGGCCTCTCTTACTGAAGCTCTTCGTAGAAGACATTTGTAAGTCAGTTGAGGAATAAAGGACATAGTTCACAAAAGCAAATGAAAGACATGGCTGTTATTGTCAAATTAGACACTTTGGTATTCAGTGGTTTAATAAAAGATAAGTTGTAATATCTTCTCTCTGTGGCATTGGCCACTCACAGACAGATTTCCTCAGAAAGGCTGCAATAGATTCTCTATTTCCCTTTGATTAATGTGGCCTTCCTATGAGGTCAAATCGGAGCTATCATTTATAGAGAAGCATCTTGTCAGTGCCGGCAGCAGCGAGATAAATCAGGGTATTAAACATTAAGGATGTTTGGAATACTGCAAACCCATAATCACATTTAACTACCTTATCTTTAAGAAACGAACATAACAAGGTCAAAAAAGCAGACAATTATACACAGTCAAGAAAATAATTAAAGGGGATCAATTATGCCCTTTTACAAAGTTTTGTTTTTGGGGTCTACTAGAATACTGTAGGTTTTCATGCTTTTCACTAGTTTCCCCATATTTGACAATGTTGCAGCACCACTCTTCCCAGTCTGTCAGTAATGCTCTGTTTAGTTCCTGTCTCTGTGAAGCTCCTTCGAGTGTGTTTGGGAAATGTCACGTCTCTTACCATAAACACGAGTTTCAACACACTACTAACTCAACCAGGCCTTGCCCCTTTATTTTGCGTATGCCTCGGGTGGGAATAATTTAAATGAGGGATATTGTGATGTGTTTGTTCCTGGAAGAAATCTCAAGACTACAATGGAGGTGTTTCATGGAGTTCAGAAACAGTGTGCATCGATATAGAGAAAACTCCCTTTGGAGTGACTTTGTGCTTTGTAACATTTTTTCAAACAAACAGCAGCACTGAACACTAAAGAAAGTTGAACATGCAAAAAAGCATAATAGGTCCTCTTTAAAAGATATGTATTGACTATTTTTATTTAAGATTTGCTTTTTTTTTTTTTTGTTACATTATTTAAAGTTGACAAGAAATTCAACATTTTTTATCCATCAGGAATTGATTGGATCGTAAAAATGGGCGTTACCTGAATGGAGCCACATGATTGGAGGGGAGAGGTTGAATGAAACAATATTTTAATAAGACCAGGAATGTGTAAGGAGGTAAATATATAAAATATACTCACTTATGCACTAAACTGTGGTGAAAAGAAATAAATTGTGTTCATGTGGCACATTTTATGAGCAGTTTGATTCAGTCTTTAATCTATGAAGTATTTAACATGCTACATCAGCTTTTGCAAGACACCTTGAAAAGGTAATGCATTTGCTTCTTAAATTAAACCGGTGTTTCAGTAAAATGGGGAAAAGGTTTTGCATTAGATCCAAAGATTATTAAAATGAAGATTAACAAGAGTTAACAAACCTTGAAAATGAAAGAGAAACACCCTAGGATATAGAGAACAGCAGAACTGTTTTTGATTTTATTTCTTTTTTTTTTTTTCAAAGAATGATCATCATAATCATCATAATGTTATACATATTAGATATACAAATAAAGAATAGTAATACTGAAGAATAGTAAATGTAGTACATCAGTATGAGATGAGAAGAAAAATTATATTTCAATGGTTTGCATTTCTTATAAAAGAGTACCTGGAATGCAACCCTCAAACCGACGGCATCATCAGCATCGATGGCAAAGAACTGAAGAAGGCCCTGGACTACAATTATCTCAGATCCATCATCACCAGTTATGGCAGCATCCTCTCTGATGCTAAAGCATGGGTTAAGGATGAAGTGGAGCCAGCTCATTGGGGTTTCTCTGGGACCGCTGGATGCCCGACCGCCTCAAGGCCAAGATCTATAAGACCATTGTTCGCCCTGTGGCCCTTTACAACACTGAGTGATGGCCAGCGTCGGTAAAACATGAACAAGCCCCGCATATCATGGAGATGTGGATGGTCTGGTGGGATAACGCCATGGGACCATGTAACAAACAAAGACGCCAGGAAACAGTTGGGCATTGTCCCAATTACCCCTTAAATGCATGACTGTTTCCCCAATCATTCTTACATATTCGGGTCTTTTTTGACCTTTTGGAGCTTGAAAGGGCTCCGTTTGAGCAGATGTTTTATGCCATCACCACTGTCCTTGTCAGAGCTCATTTCCCAGTAAATTCAGCAAATAATGGGCTAGTTTTATGTTTGAGGTCACGAATATGAGCACATTCGCGATCTCAAACATATTCTCAGAACTATATAATTTTCAACATCTTCAAAATCAATATTTCGATCGCTAACAGCTTCACCAGATCCATCCAGTAACAGTTACAGTCATATTTGATTGCGTTCAGTACTTGCTCTGCAGTAAATCGCTGAGCCATTTCGTGTTTCTCTTATTTCGTTTTCTGTCTAAATGAGTCGTCACTTCAGCATTGTGTATCAGACATTGCCACCTTGTGGAATAAAGATGAATTGCACTTATTCTATCATCTAAGATTCAATTATTGTTGTGCAGAAAAAAATATATGTACACTCATACACACCTCGGGTCGTTTGCGACCCTATACAATTTTTACAAAAAATGAATACAAAAATAGGCATTCTTTTATAATTTTATGATATTTTTCTTGTTATATTCTTTATAATGAATTGATTGAGGAATACCAAGAAGGTTGATATCTAACTTTAAAAAATGAACGAGGAGAAGGGTAGTGAATGACGTCCCCGGTCACTAAAGACCCGAGGTATGCATTTAAGGGTTAAGGAGAAAATGTGCGAAGCCCGACTACAGACGGTACAGACACGTCATATGGAGCAACAAGAATTCATTGGCCAGGAGTGAAAGAATGAAGAAAGACATGAAGATCGTCAGCGCTACCCTGGAGGATGCCCTTAACCGTGCCAAATGGAGAAAGCATCACAAAAAAGTGGACGAAATGCTAATAATAGTAATGCTAAGACGAAGATGTAGCGTTTTCTCACAAAACCTTTGCATTCACAAAGAAACTTTGCATTTGCTTTCAGAACTTTTGTGATGGAAATAATATGAGGTTGGAGAGAAAACTATATTTCAGTGCTTTTGTGAGCAGACACAAAGTTTCTTGGGGGAATGCAATAGTTTTGTGAGAGAACACAAATGTTTGCCAGTGAACGCAAAGTTTCTCAGGCACACACAATACTTTTGTGAGAGAACGCAAAAGCATTTTCATTGTAATGAATAACAAAAAAGTCTCGTTAAATTTATTAAAATAATTACATTAGTATTAAATAGTTGGTAACACTAAAAAGACGGTTTATGAAAAGTAGCACACACACACACACAAACACACACAAAAAACATGGTGTCTTGTCCATGGCTCTTTGTGAAAGTCTCCAATGGCTCACTTTCTGGCAAGGAGAGTAAATAATTTGTAGCTCCTACTTTTGATGTTGTATGTGCAGTCAGGTCAGGTTTTTAACATGATGAGATGATAGGAGCGCTGGGAAAGACACAGTGGGTTGAAAAATGAATCATAGGGCGATTAAAGATAGTCTTTTACTCCCATACTACAGTAGCTGCTAGTCTTCCCACACCTTTCACTCATGATGTATCTGGAGGCTTAGATCATCTAACAAAGCTCCTCATGAAGACATCTCTTTGCACTAGTACTCCTCTCGCCTGAGCCCCTCTAATGCCTCTTGTGTCCACAATGACCCTGCAGGAATGCTAACCCTCCCCAAGCGCTGACGTTTATTAGCCTGAGTTCTTGTGTGTCAACGGGAGGACAACTATATAACACGCACTGGTCCCGTGGACATCTTGGAGCTAGATCCTACTGGATCTGGCTGGGATCATAGGAAAATCACTTAAATGTTTATAGGCCCAGACCACATGGGAGAGAGAGGTGGAAGTCACTTTCACAACCGGCAATATGGATGATATATCCATGTAGCGCTGCAGTAGCAGCTAGTCTGTTGCGCCGCTTTAAAATACTTAATGAAAGATCTCATGGTTTAATTATGTGGTGTTGCTGACTACAGAATAAATAATTTTGATGAGTCTATTTAATATCTTTCATGATGGGGGGCGAATCTAGTGTCTGGTTTCCATCAACCTGCTGTTGGAATGTCAACTACCAAATCTACACGAAAGTAACATTTTTTACACCGCAGTTAAATAAAAGGCCAATGCTTGAACGAAAGCAAAATGTGGAGAGGATACACAGGTGCATTGTGGGATATGAACACTGCTAAACTTTTCAGACAATGTACTACAGTCTTCTAAAGTTCTAAAGCAATTTTGTATAACAGGAAAGTTCATCCAGTCTATTGGCAGACTGTAAATGAGACTACTCATCCGTTTAATAACTTACAGAATAATATAGAAATATCTCCCTAAATCCTTAATTTGCGAGGGATGGATATTGTTTCACAGACGTTCTTCTGTTCTGGGTTAGTGTTGGGAAGTTACTTTGACACTGTAGTTCGCCAAGATACTACATTAAAAGTAGTTCATCTGAAGTCAAACTGCTCTTTCAGGACAGTAGTTTTTTTTTGCTTGTTTGTTTTTTTCTTACAAAAAATGAAAAGACTTAAAATGCCTAAAATGAACAAACTGATTTAAGAGAACACAGTAAACCAGACTTTCTAATGCTACATGATAAGATTAGGTTTAGAATTATGGCATCTTTTAAAATAACTTTTTTAGATGCACTACTTTTCAAAAGTTTTGGGTTGACAAGATTTTTTTATGTTTTTAAAAGACGTCTCTTCTGCTCACCAAGGCTGAATTTATTTAATAAAAAAATACAATAAAAGTAATATTGTGAAATATCACAATTTAAAATAACTGTTTTCTATTTGAATATGTTGTAAAATGTAATTTATTCCAGTGATCAAAGCTGAATTTTCAGCATCATTACTCCAGTCTTCAGTGTCACATGATCCTTCAGAAATCATTCTAATATGATGATTTGATGGTCTAGAAACATTTGCTATTATTATCAATGTTGAAAACAGTTGTGCTGTTTAATAATAATAATAATAATAATACATACATACATACATACATACATATTTAAAATAGCAATTTATACTTAAAATATTAGTTAATATTTTTGTGGAATCCATGATAGATTTTTTTTCAGGATTCTTTGACGAACAGAAAGTTCAAAAGAACAGCATTTATTTGAAACTTATATTGAAATATTTTGTAACATTATAAATGTCTTTACTCTCACTTTTTATCAATTTAATTCTTCCTTGCAGAATAAAAGTATTTTATTTTTTAAAAATGTGCTGACCCCAAACCCGAACCATTTTATATGTCTATGTAGTGTTTTTAATATACTTTAAGACAAACCATGTGCAAATTCATCTGTCAATGGCATTTCTCCTTAAAACTGCGGTGTACCAAAGACAAAACATGTCTCAAAAACATGGTTTCAAGCCACCCGTTTCCTACCGTCACAAACATGTAACCAATCCCATCACAAGCGGGGTGGGGCTTTTCCACAGTGAGCACAAGAACACCAGGGACAGTAAAAATTGGGTACGTATAGCAATATAGAATTGCTATATGAATTATGAATAATGTATATGATGTATATTATGATGTTATGCAAAATGTTTCTAAGGATTCAGATTTTTAGAAGGCAGCTGTCTGATTCTGAGATGGCGAGCGGGTTTGTGTAACATTAGCAAAACATTATTAATTATTTGATAATAGTCAAGCCAAAGGCTAATCATATCAATTACAGTTATGTGTCCGATATTGTAGAGCAGGGGTGGGGAACGTTGATCCTGGAAGGATCTGAAACTCTGCAGGACAATGACCCTCCAGGATCAGCGTTCCCCACCCCTGTTGTAGAGAGTGATACATAAAACGAATTTCCATTTCTGATACATCAACTTGTAGATGAGCCTGTATAATTCACTGTCCCTCTTCTTCTTCTGAATCAGTTTCTGGTTCAAACAAATACGGCTGAATTACAATAGTATTTCCTCTTGTCATTTTGCAGCATTTACTACAGTTGGCGGAGTAGATCAGATAGTCCGAGCTGTTGCTGGTTGCATAAAATGCTTAGACAATTCTTACAAGTTAGTCATCTTCAAGACTGGTCATAATTTCTGATTATCAGTCAGTTACATAATAAGATTTGTATACACTGCGTTCCAAATTATTATGCAAGAGACAAATCAGTAAGATTTCTGTACAATAAACATTCAGATTTTAGTTTTTCTAAGAAAATGTTTGTTTGTTTATTTATCCATGTCTTTTTAGATAACTGGTATCAATCTCAGACAAAATAATTTGCCAGATCTATGGAAACCCTACTTTGTTCCACATTAGAGGTTGTTCCACATTAGTAAGCAAGTCACAGTTCTCATGCAATATGGGGACGAAGAAAGATCTTTCTGAAGATGAAAAGCATGAAATGGTGCAATGTTGTGCAAAAGGCATGAAAACAACTAATATTGTGTGAAACTGAATGGAGATTATCGAATTATCATAAGATTTGTGAGTGATTTAGAGCACAGCAGAACTCGGTCAGATAAAGGCTTACTGGGGAAAGTTCCTGTCAAAAACATTAATTGTATTAAAAGGGCAGCTATAAAAAAAGCCAGTGTTGAGCAGCAAACAGGTATTTGAAGCTCCTGGTGTCTCTGGAGTCTCAAGAAGCTCTGCATGCAGGCTGGCAGTTGTGCGTAAAGATGCATTTCAGCCAATCCAAACCAAACCTCACAAAGAGAAACATTTACAGTGGGTTTAGAAATACATGAAGACTCATTTTTAAATAGTTTTATTCACTGACTAATGCCGTACTACAATGGATGGTCTAAATGGATGGATTTCTGGATGGTTGGTGAATGGCCACCACGTTCCAACAAGACTGCGACGTCAGCAAGGAGCTAGCGGGTGATGATTTGGGCTGGAATATAGGGAAGTGAGATAGAGCGTATTAAAATGACTTTTGCAAGATATGTGTAGTTCATAACTGGCCATTTTCAGCTATGGTATAAAAAGGAGGATAGTGGATAGTACAATGCACTATTGTACAATGCACTATGCACTATCCCATGCTGCAAAAAAACACCACAGCAATAAAACTGTTTGAAACTGTATTTCTACACACTCTGTAAATGTTTCTCTTTGTTAGGTTTGGTTAGTGGTGTCTAAAATGCATCTTTACGCACAACTGCCAGCCTGCATGGTGAGGCTCTCAAGACTCCAGAGACACCAGCAGCTTCAAATACCTGTTTGCTGCTCAACACTGGCTTTTTTATAGCTGCCCTTTTAATACAATTAATTTTTTTGACAGGAACTTTATTTAATAAGCATTTATCTGACCGAGTTCTGCTGTGCTCTAAATCACTCACAAATCTTATGATAATTCGATAATCTCCATTCAGTTTCACACAATATTAGTTGTTTTCATGCCTTTTGCACAACATTGCACCATTTCATGCTTTTCATCTTCAGAAAGATCTTTCTTCCTCCTCATATTGCATGAGAACTTTGACATGCTTAATAATGTGGAACAACCTCTAAGTAGGGTTTCCATAGATCTGGCAAATTATTTTGTCTGATATTGATACCAGTTATCTAAAAAGACATGGATAAATAAACAAACAAACATTTTCTTAGAAAAACTAAAATCTGAATGTTTATTGTACTGAAATCTTACTGATATGTCAATTGCATAATAATTTGGAACGCAGTGTAGATTGGTCTAATTTGAATCCAAAAAGTAAGACTGATTGGCTCTAACTAATTACTATATTGATCAGACCAGTTCTCAAGACACAGGGCTTTAATCTACAATGCGACGGCAGGCTGAACGCAAGTGTTTTTTGCTAGTTTCAGCCCGAGAGAGTTATCATTTTCACGTCCAGCACCATTGCATGTATCAGAATTACCTATTTGCAGTAATGACAAATGAAATTATTTGACCAATCGTGGCAATACACACATGTATTTAAACTGACTCATCAGGTTCAAGGTGTCTATATTCCGCCATGTAAATAGCGAATCCACCACGGTGAAAGCGCGCCTGAATTTTAAAGGGCCTGAATCTGAATGGTTTATTGCACATAACGCCCAAAATACAACCATGACTCATTAAGAGACTAGGCACAACCCTTTTGGACCATGGACCTGGCATGCCGACCATTTTTTCTGTCATTAAACTAGCAAAAGTGGAATTCAGACACGCCCTAAGTACACCTGCACCATGCGCTTAGATCGTTAAAATAGGGCCCACAGTCTTAACTTAGCAGCTATGTTTATGCAATTAGCCCCTGGTGTGATTGAATATAGGCGGAGATTAGTTAGCATATTCATTGTTCCACATATACCAAATGAAGCAAGGGTGTAGAGTACATTCAAGCTATTTTGAAGGGATTGTTCACCCAAAAATGAAAATTCTGTCATAATTTACTCAATCTTGTCACGATTGATCTCCCGAACTGCCAGAGGGAGCCATCACCTGAGTATTAGTTTTCATTGGACTTCATTTCCCATGCACCCACATACCTGGGACTGATTACTCGTGCACCGGCCGCCAATCATCTCCTCACTCACTCACTATAAAGCACACACTCACACTCAGTCCCTGTGATTCTTGCTGCCTGCCTCGACCGCTGCCTGTTCATTGTTTATCCCTGTCTGCCGCCTGCCTTGACCCATTGCCTGTTACTGTTTACACTGTCTGCCGCCTGCCACGACCTTCTGCCTGTTTCCTGGTTTATGTTCTCTGTACTGCCTGAGTTTATGAATAAACTGCAAATGGATCAATATACTTCTGACTCGTCACAGCTCTCAAGTTGTTCCAAACCTGTATGAGTTTCTTTCTTCTATTGAACACAAAAGAAGATATTTTTAAGAATACAACTGATGGTAGCCATTGACTGCTATAGTATTTTTTTTTTCTTTCTTTCCTTTTTTTTCACAATGGCTACCGACAACTGTTTGGTTACCACCATTCTTCAAAATATCTTCTTTTGTATTCAACAGAAGAAAAAAAAAAACTCATGCAGGTTTGGAACAACTTGATGGTGAGTAAATTATGACAGAAATATTATTTTTGGCTGAAATATCCCTTTTAAGGCATGAAGAAATTATTTTCAGAGGGAAAAAAAACATTTAAATATATCATTTTGATTATCAAAGATGAGTTTTAAGGGATAAAATTATTACTACAGGGGGACTTTACAATGATGTAGGGTTTATTTAGGAAAAATTAACTCTAAAACCAAAAATTTCAGAAGAGCAGCATTTGTTTTGTTTGTATTATGTTTTTTTAAACACATTTTATTAATAATAATAATATTATCATATTATAATATATTATTATATTAGTATATCCATATCAATATTCTGTTTACCAGAATATTCTAAGGGCAGTAATAGCGCAAAGTTAATTGTGCCAGCCATACAGTATTTTTGTGAAAAAGGCACAATCTATAATGAGCACAATTTACATAGTAATGAAATACTCACAAAACTATTTCAGTTTATTATGAACGATTAAAGTGCTGATAGTTACCGAATAAGATGCATGTTTTTGCGCTGCAACATCACACACAAAGAGGCTTATTGAATTTGAACCTCAGTCTCCTCAAGAAAAAGAAAACCAACAATGACCTTATAAATGGCCTTTCTACAGTGAAAAACACTCAAGTTCCCATTACTTTGTTGTTGTGTTCAATAACCCTCCCTATCAGAGTCTCTCTGAGATCTCCTTCAGCATTTATCACAAATGTCAAAGAGTTTAACTTGGTACCTAGACCTGGATCCAGCCTGTGCAGTCTTAAATGGTCCACCTAATAGTTTCCTACAGTTGAGTGATTATATGACCTCTTGCTTTCTTCTCTAGCCATTAATCTAGAGAATGACACTGCAAAGTAGGGATGAGCTCTGAGCCTTGGCCCACCTGCCTTCAGAGCCATTGCCAGTGTGATTATAAACAAAGATGGATCTCGATGGTTTGAACGCAGGTGGAGATTTGGACGGTCCATGGGGACATGTCCCTTAAAGACCTGTTAAGAAATTGGTTAAGAAATTACCATGGTTTAAATATATCCAAATTAATAAATTCTTTCTATCAACACAAAGTCGTTTATGTCAAACAAAGAATTTTTATTGATTTATTATAGTAATATGACACACACACACACACACACACACACACACACACACACACACATTGTCAATCATTTTTTATTTTTTAAAACACTGCTGCTGCTGTTTACCACAACAGATATAATATATTATAGCTTTAAATATACAGCAAGGTTATTACCATTAACTAAAACTAAAATAATTTGAATAAAAAGTGAATAAAGTGAAATATAAATATAAAAAAACACATAAACAACATGGAATACAATATGAGAACATTAAAAAATAAATGGATGGAGCAAATGAAAAAGATAAATAGGAGGCGACAGGCCTAAAAGGACATTATATGCATGGGCAAATAATAATGCTTAGAGATGGATGATTCCAATAAAGTTCTCATAAAATACCAAATTAAAAACGAAGTGTGGTAGGTGCCTCTTAAAATTGCTCTGACTCGGCACCAGATGAATTGCTCAAGGGTGAAACTGGAGACCGGCAATACTAATAATGTTCCTGGATCAACATCAATTTTTGGGGAGGAAAAAAAGAAAGAAAAAAAAAATTATATAGTCCTAAACCCTTAAAATCAATTTGAAACTATTCACAACCTTTTTTTTTTTTTTTTTTTTTTTTTTTTTTTAACGGACATAAATAAGTTACATTTTGATGTAAATACAAATAATTTTTTCCAGCATAATTATACAGTAACTTATATTAAACGATGAGTAATGGTCAATTTTGAATTGCATTTTAAGGATAGAGGTAGATCCCTCTGATATTCTTTCTCCTTAAAAAAACATACTAGTAAATACTACGTCAGTTTCACGGTCGCAGGTGTCAGCAGACCAGTGGCTGGAGGGGACTAAAACATGTTTGACTGTTTTTCATCCCCATTGAGCTAGAGGATGCATTGAGATATTGTTTTAGAAACATGTCCTACTTGGCAAAATCACAGAGCAGATTGCAGATTGATTTTCATAGTCTGGCTTCAGAGATCTTGTTCCAACAATTGGTCTTTCACAGTTGAACACGCAGCGAGCCAAACTCTCTAATGCCCAGACTCTAGTTACATATTTACACCATTAGGAATCAGAGATACCGTGACTCATTTTGGCCAGTTTAACACAATCTCGTCATCACGTGTTTGACCTTGTAATATTTCCCAACTCATTTACTCTGCTAATGTGTCATATTGACTATCAATCACTTAACGTCTCTGCTCTCAGCAGAGTGAATCTAACTGCTTTAACCTTGAAAGTGACCCTATCAAAAGATCAGTTAATCTACTGCTATATTCTTCTTAATAACGGCCTTTTCTTCCTAGTGCAGCACCCTAAATCACCAATAGTCGAGGTGACATTGATGCTGCATATATATTGGACTGATCCATTTAAGAGCTATAAAAGAGATTTTGGGCAATGGCCAGTGCGAGGGGGTTTTGTGAAGTCAATTTGAACAATTTACGGAGGCCATGACTTTCCCACTTTGGCGAATCAAAGCAGCGGTGACATCATACTGTGATAATTTATGGGTGCTTATGAACACTGAGCCATAGGGTGATGACAGATGAGCAGTTTCACATATCATATGAATTCTGGGAACTTCACTTTTATGGTGTTAAGAACACATAACTGTTGTCACTGTACTTGTTGGCAACCCAAGTGGAACTGGATATTATATGTCTGAGATTTGCAGGTACATTTTGTGTTAATGCTCTGATAAGTGAGTTCAGCTGTCATTTTCAGCCCCTGTTGGTGGTAAGTACGTTGTTCTATATTTGCTTATTCTCTATCTTCAATTAATCGGGCTGTTATCTGGTTAACTTGTTCTTTAGATTGATAAATATTACTTCAATAACTCTAGGGGATTTGACTAAAAATGTTGAAGCTACAGCTCAGTTTTTGAGTAACAGCAAATCATTTAGGCCCGGTTTCACAGACAGGGCTTAGCCTAAACCAGGATTAGGCATTAGTTCAATTAGGTTATTTAAGCAGCTTTTATAAACGTACACTATGGAAAAAAAAACATTACTGGTGTGCATCTTGAGACAAAACAATGGCACTGACACATTTTAATATATGTCAGTATAAGTTGCTTTCAGTTAAAACAGCTCAACATGCATTTTAGACTAGCTTAAAGTACACATGAAATCAAAATTGACCTTTTTTTATTTTGTTAGCTCAAATTGCTAGTTTTGTGGTGAACAATTCATCCGTGCAAGTCAATCCACACACAAAAATTGTTTGGCTTCGTAATATTTAATTAAAATCTGAAAATGCTCCTCCCCTCTGCAACGGTGCCCCTTCTCTGATAACGTCAATTTGACGGCTTGGGTTGAAATCGCGTAAACCACTCCCCTGAAACCGTTAATCTGCTGTGAGCGAGAGATGGAGAGGAGGAGCGCTAAAGTAAAACTCTGTCTTCTATTCAATATTCTGTTTCACTTGGAAATACATCACAACATTGGAGAAAAGTCGTTTGCAACTTTCGGTTCACGTGGACTTTAAGCCTTGTCTGTAAAACCGGGGGTTAGTGTTCTTGTTCATTAATAAAATTTGGAGATACATATTTCTTATTAAGTTAGAACGGATCCCAGATTCATGTGGCAACATTCATACAGATGGACAAGAAGTTAGTAAAACAAATGCTTTGCTTATTCAATCAATGTTGTTACCCTCATAAATATGCAAATTCTAGTCTTTCAAAATTAAATTAAGTGTTAAATTTCATGACTTGAAATGTATAACTCAGGACTACATTAAGCCAGGGTTAAAAATAGCCCTTTTTAACAAATTCAAGCATGAAAAGCCCATATATGTTGACAATATTCTATCTTATCAAGTACCTAGTATCTCAAATCAAGTATCTCATAAAATAATACTGACATAAAATGCACAATGTCATATGTTCAAGTACAAACATTCAATGTATAAACATGCCTGAAGCTTCCATTTAAGATAGCAAATGTTACTGCTTCTTTATATAAACTAGCACAGCTTGTTTTACAGCCTGATGGCTGCCATTGATCAAATAAATATCCCGACTCTCAGAATGGTGAGCAGCCCTCAAGGAATTTCATCCAGAAATGGTGTGTTTGGATCAACAGTCCATTACAATATTTCACTTTCATTGCCTCAGGTGTCATCTCAGACACTGCCGCATGACTGCAAACACAGAAATTAAATCTACTGTGGTGCGCAAATAAAAAAAATGACAAATTAGATTAGAATTCCCAGCATTTAAACAGAAATCTTTCAAAGATGTTGAAATGTAAAATGGCTTTATGAAGCACTTTAATTGCATTTGATCCTTTTTATGAAAAGCACAGAGATGAAAAGAACTTTCTTTGCCTTTTAAACAATATTAATTTGAAAAAGAACCAAAACCTCTGTGGAATGCAGTAAATATGAGTGGTGTTTGACCAAGTGTAACTGGCCACCAATGTGCTAGAACGTTATGGGTTGCTGCCAGGGTGTTGTTATGCAGTTACTTACCGGCCCAAGTCAAAAGAGTCCACCCAAATGTGTTACTGGTCCCACCTTCAAATGTAAGTCTATGGGATTCCCTCACCAGTTTTATCACCCGAAAAAATGTAAACAGTGCAGAAGAATTACATGCTGATATTTTATACTTAAGGTTATGGATTTGAACCGCGCATGTTATGACAGATGTGTCTCTTATGATGCCATCAGTGTCTTCAGTGTTCTCAAGATTTTGGTGTTGTACATCTTGGGACAGTTTTCAACCCACACACTCCCATTTTCCATCATTCCATTCTTTCATCTCCTTCCCTCACTTGAGAATGCTCATTTCCAAGCAAGTCTAAATGTTCCGTAGCCTCTGGATATATACATGTGTAGACAGAGAAAGAAACAGATCTCTATGATTTAAGGGTAAATTTCACATTTTACCTAATAGATTCATTCAGTATCTCCATAAAGAAATTTTAGCTATAATATATGGTTACTCATTCATTTACTCACGCACATGTCGTTCCAAACCCGTAAGACTTTCTTTCATCTTCAGAACACAAATAAAGATATTTTTGATGAAATCTGAGCGATTTATTTCAAAAAAGTTTGGAAAAATATTGTAAAACTGATCCATATGAATTGAGTGGTTTAGTCCAAAAACACGATCACTTGCTGAACAGATTTCATATAGACTTTTATTCACTATAAACTTTCATCAATTCACACATTAGTTATGAGAAATGGAAGATCAAGCATGTTCATTTGACGTGCAAGAACCTTTGAGGTTCATTCTCATGTGTTATGCAGCAATTTGAGATTCTCCAAGAACCAATGAGGTTCATTCTTGTGTGTTACGCAGCACGTGTGAGCTTCTGCAAGAACCAATGAGATTCAATCTTTTGAGTTTCAGAAAGAACAAATGAGGTTTATTCTCGCACGTTTGAGTTTCCACAAGAACCAATGAGATTACATGATAAATATTATCACTAGTAGTTCATTCCCTCTTTAAAGACGTTAACTATACAATATTTTTCTCAGATTTTAAAATAGTGTTTTACTTCAAATTAAAGTTTGTAATCTTGTAATTCGCCTCAGAGCTGGTTGGTTTGCTTCATAGCTTAAAACAATTTGTTGAAGAATTTTGATCCACTTTTCAATACAATTTAGTAACATGTATGCTAAATAAGTCATCTTTTAAGAGATTTTTTTCTTTAGCACCGAACATACAGGAAGTTCATCAGTCTGGAACTGATTGTGGTTTAGAAAGGTCTGGTGTTTACAGTCTTACCACAACACACCACACACATTTCATGCTCGTACCTTCTGCTCGGCTTTTAATTACCAGTATGGCACCCTCCACACGCGCTGGCTCAGACCTCCGACCATCTGCGGCACCAGCCAAGGGACCAGACCAATGAGCCTCATTTAACACTTCCTCCAGCCGACACTCGAGCTAGCGTTCACACCCTGTGTGTGCGAGCATCTCGTGGCAATGGACTGCTTAGAGTTTACATAATCTAATATGAAATTCAAAGATTAAATTAATCCGATTATTCAGATCTGATGTTTATCACACTATCTATTGGGAATCAAAGCAGCGAGTGTTTAAATCCCCTCAAACCTGAGAAAAGAAAAGAACACAGCTTCACTGAGGGCAATGTGCATTTCTTTTTTCAACATAGGCTCATTTGAAAAACAAGCCTATCTTTGCACAATACAATGTTCTGACTTCTTTTATCAGTGCATGATTTGTATACTAATACATTTTGATGTTTTCATCACATAACCAGCTCAACATGTGTGGCTTTTCTAATGTAGTAAACTTGCTCAGTAGCTCACCTGGTACAGCATTGCAGCTATTGTGTTTTTATCTCACATTTGCTTTAACTATCAGTTAGGTTTATGGCAGGGTTTAGTGTAGCTGGTATGTTATTTTTTTCCAAACTATGTACAACAACCAGTGCAATAAATCATAGCCAGATTCATCTGTTTGATTGTAGGATAAAAGTGATCATGCTTTTAGCCCGACTCAGTGGACATTTAACTTTGAAAGTGGCGCAAAATGTGCAAGAAGCAATGTAATATTATTTTGCAGAAATGTTGCCAAAGGCACATTTATCTTATCAGAGCTGATCAATTAATGTACACCTAATTTAATAAAATTTTTACAATGTTAGTATGTTTATACAATTTGACATTAGAATTGTTTCTTTACAAAATTCATTTACTCACCCTCATGTCATTCCAAATCTGACTTCTTCTGCTGAACACAATAGAAGATATTTTGAAGAATGTTGAGACTCAAACAAAACTGAACCCCATTGACTTTCATTGCATGGACAAAAAGCATTTTTTTTTAAATTATTATTATTTATTTTTTTAATTGTGAGGAGTGATACAGTCAAATTATCAATGTGTGTTCAATGAACTGCATCATTTTTCCTAGGCAATAACTATAACACAATAACACAATCCCCTATAATAACACAATAGGTGTGTTCGACATCGGCTGCGGCTGGATGTAACCGATCGGCGAGATTAGCCGCGTGCAGGCGGGGAGGAGCTGAAAACGGAGACGTGAAGTCGGACACTTTCTGCTTCCCGTAGTGACGCTCGCGCTGCGTTTGCATCGGTTTGCATACTTTATCACAACTGAAGTGAAATAAATGCAATATTTGACTAATACACTGATGTTTCAGAGACCTTTTCATTCAAAACTTTATGTACTGCTTACAGCGTCTGTTTTTACAAGAGTAAAGTTCAACATAAGCACATGTTATTTAAATAACAATGTAGTGGGGTCTTTGTTTTTTATCCATTTTATTTTGATAAACATGACACAATACAACATCGCGACTACATGAAAAGAGCTTTAACTGTTATAAAAACAGATTTTTGAGCATTAGTGGAGCTGAAGGCGTGACAATAAACACGAAACACACGTGATCGTTGTCATGTGGTGAATCCGGCCAATCATGAAACAGCTGTGTCGTCATCAGCGCTCGTGCAGCTCCTCTTGAGAAACTGCGCTGGCTAACTCAGGCGGCTGATCTCGAATCGCTCTCGCGGTACTTTAAAGCCATACTTCACAGTCACATGGTGTCGGCACTGTCTCAAGTCGGACAACATTTCTTACCGGCATGCACTGCTTCAAGTCAGCTGCCGATCGGTCTTTGCGGCGCTGCATCAAGTCGAACAAGCCTATTAATGTGCAGCCATTCACATTTGTTTTTGTGGTATATTTCAAAATTTAAAATTTCACCTACGAGCGAAGCACATTGATGGTACTACAATGTTAATGAGGAGACCAGTTAAATACTACTGGAGTTAAACTAATAATTTTGCAACATCAAACTTTTTCAAAAGCACACATGGGAACTTCTCCGGTTGTGTTTAAAAGCATCCTGGGATGTGGAGTTGGTTGAGAGAGTGTGTGTAGAAAATGCATGTAGAGATATTATGGCGTTTGAAACACCCTTTCCACACCCTTTCAGAAAAATGTTTTGAACGCTGCATGAGGTCTTAGAATCTTAGTGGCTAACATAATCCCACATTAAACCCAACCTCAAAATTTCCTTTTTCTAGAGTAGCTATTCCCAAAAAGATTTCATAGGAGCTCACACTAACACCCTTCCCGTCCAAGCACACACACGCACACACACACACACACACACACACACACACACACACACACACACACACACACACACACACTGTTGTCAGAGCAGTTCAACTGGGCTGAATTTGATCCAAAAACATCCTGACACTCAATTAATTTCATCTGGTCTTACTTCACAGACAGGCCCCCTAATTATACGTCAGTTCCACAATTACACCCTTTGCAATGCTGAGTGGGTGATGGACAGAACTGCTAGTTGTTACACATATGTCAAAGAGGGTGAACCTAATCTCTTTCCCCTGGGAAAATGTTTGCTCTTGGTTGCATGTGCTTTGCAGGGATGCGTTAAGCTAACTTCAATCACACAGACAGATGTGAACAAACAAGTAACCCTCAACGCCCAACTCCAAGCCCGCTCGCATACTGTCGACTGAAGCATTTGCCTGGGGAGGCCAAGATCTCATCAATGCACCACAGGAAAACCACATGAGATCTAATGTTTGGGTGGGATAAGCACTGTGGAAATGGTGTTTTGCTTAAATTTATATAATTTCAATCCTGTTTCTTTTGCCGATTCGAGTAAAATTACAATAACCTTGATTTCATGTTCCACCAAAAATGAATGAGATGTTAATGAGAGGATAGTGGATGCTGGACTATGAGACACTTGCACACTGCAATAAGCTAGATCGATATTAGGCATGGTAAAACATGGTACTCGCTGTAAATCAAGAAAACAAGATTTAAACAATAAGACTTACTGTGTTGAGCAATAAAGTATATCGTGATTAGTTTTCTGTCGATGAATGTATCAAAACAGTTGTTCCCTTGTCTAATAAAACATGTAATATATTAAAGCGCCTTTGGTGTTTCCATGGTTTCTACAAAATAACCAAGAGAAAAATATATATAACACTGTTCTAGTGGTTTTTGGATATTTTAATGGAAAAAATATTACATATTGTGCCTTTAATGCACTGTAACTAGCATGAACAAACATTAAGAATAGTATTTTCATTAGCATTAGCAAAGGTTAATAGATGCTGTAAAAATATATTTCTCATAGTAAGTTAATGTTAACTGATGCATTTACTAATGTTAAGAAATGAGACCTTGTTGTAAAGTTTTGTTTGAGATTCTGTGAACCACACTGACTTTAAGAAAAACGGTTTGACCCATGTGGTCAAAAATCATCCATGGTGTCACTTCCTCAAATATGATGTCAGAAAAATCAAAACATTAGTTTTAAAGGGGGAAAAGGTTCAACCCAGTCCCAAGGGTTATACAGGCTTCATACCAGCATAATGTATCACACTGAGCATTTGCGCAATCAACACAAGGTCAACACAAGAAAAATCTGTGTTTAATTAATATAGGCTAACGGGGTTCAATCTTAATGAGCTGTTTAGCCAAAAATGAGGGGAAAAGTGCAGCGCTCTGTGATAATCCATAGTTATGTTAAGAATAGGCCACATGAAGGACAGTAACCCATACTGCCTTCTCAGCGTTTCCACAATCAACAGACGGTTTATCCATATGAAATCAATGTCTGTGTTGTTTGGTGTATAGAGCTATTTTTGTCTGCAACATAATTGTACTGACCACACAGAAAAAGGGGAATGATTAGCTTTCATGCACATGAAGTGCTGCCATAACCGTATTTGTACTCCCACAGAACATATTTTAATGCTACAAACAAGGGCATAATGGAGCTGGTGGAGACTTCATTTTACATAAAAGCCCTTCGCGTGGTGCATTGAGGCTAATAAAGGACGAGGAGAAACCTTTGGTGCTATTTGTCTTCTGGAAGACATAATTAATTTGCTATATGAAGTCTCTGGGCTTGTAAAACGCGGAGACAATAAAGCAGCAACACCCGTGACAGGTGAATTTTATGGTAAAAGCTTTTGAAACGTTCCCACTCCGCTTAAGCAGCTGATATCACCTTACTTTAGATAAACACGATTGAATGGTGGAATAAGACAAAGAACAGACAACAGATGGTGAGAACTGCATAGTGTGCAAGTAAAAAAGGAGAAACAAATACAAGCGCTCTGAAGGGTGGCAATGAGCCAGAGCTGTTTTTCATAGGCCTTCAGTAGAACATTTCCCAGCCCTCGTCAAATTGTTGTCCTCAAATTTATTGAACGAAGGCAATGGTATCACACACATGCGCACATCTGACTATCAGCATTAGGAATGTGAAAACCAATCCACTAGGGAATCTATGGAAAATTTGTGGGGAAAAAAAAAAAAAAACACACAAAATGTATTACTGTATTAACAGTAAATTACATAAATTATTAAATGTATTTTAAAATTATATGCAAAATAAATAAATACACTACCTTTCATAAGTTTGGTTAATGTTTTTTCAGTTAATGTTCAGTCTCTTATGCTCAACAAGGCTGCATTTATTTGATCAAAAGTACAGTAAAAGAGTAATATTGTGAAATATTATTGCTGATAAAATGTACTTTTAAAATTATGCATACAATAAAATCAAAAAATATATATATTAAACACTACCTTGTTTACTCTTATGCTCATCAAGGCTGCGTTTATTAAAATAAAATAAAAACTCCCTCTGAGGCTGATTTGGGGTTCTGGTGTAGTTTTGACATTCCCTGATATTTGTGCTTTTTTCACAGTTGTTTATAAACATATTAATTACAAAAGTCTGATTACTCTGTATTCAGCAGAAACTAGGCTACAATAATATGTGAGCAACAAGTATGTACATGTTTGTATTTTTGAGAGAATTACATATATGCATGGTTTTTGAAAATAAATAAATAAGTCACTGAAATAAGGCCTCAAAATACACACTAAATATTTTTTTTCACAAGACTTTTGGAAACTGTATATTTTAGTCTAGAGTTTTTGCTTCAAAATTATGTGGAAATTATCCTGCCTACTCGGACACACAAACATTGCACACAAAAACATTGTATTGATTTTAAATTTCTAAGACACTTTTTGTTTACACAGGCCGTATGCGAAGAGGCATGAATCTTCATGAATAATGGTGTGATTCACACCTGAGGAGATTAAGTCCCTGCCCCTAATGAGCCGCATAATGAGCCATTCAGTAAGGAATGTGACTGGGTGAACTAAGAAAGAATGCAATGACGAAAGAAATATATCATTTTTTTGTTTTGTTTTTTTGTTTGAAGTTTATTTAAAATATAGTTAACTATATAAATGAGAGTCAAAGACACATTCGAATACACAGTTATACCTGGAAATAAATCCTGTTCAAAGATATATGTGAACATCGCTGTGCTTCCCGGGTTAGGCCCAAGCACTAACCGCTGCCCTCACGGGTACGTCTGTGTCCCCTTGGTGCCACTCGTACGGGCCTTGGGAGCCTCGCTAGAGCTTCTCAGTCTGTTCCACTGGCTCATTCGGACAGTCAGACTCAGCTATGCGATTCAGTTCGCCAGGTGGTTCCCCAAGTTCAGTAGTGTCCTGTGAGTAGAGATTGCGTTCCTGCTGGCAAAGGACGCAATAGAGCCTGTCCCTCCAGCCAAGATAAAGGATTATACAGCAAGCTCCCGTTCAAGTTGCTCATGCAGGAATGCATCCTCATATGTGTTCACCCCATGATTTGTTTGCAGCGATTGACCTGAAGGACACATACTCTCGTTTCACCTCGACAGACCATTTTTCGCTTTGCTTCGAGGGCCGAGCATACCAGTACAAGCTCCTCCCCATTTAGGCTGTCCCTGTCCCCACTCAGGGAGCTGGACATTCGCATCTTGAACTATCTTGATGATGAGTTTTTTCCATGACCAAGGGGACCCTCGGCATGGATGTACTGGAAAATAGCTGGCCCCGGAGCCTATGCAAATATGAGTTTCCCCTAGTGAGCCTTCTCGCACAGACTGTGCTTTCCATCCTTCAAGATGGCTTGGACGGAGGCTGTCCCCCTCCCCCTTGAAGGTCTATGTCAAATAGTGAAGTGAAGACAGTGCTTCTGACCGTGATCGCTTCCTTTAAAAGGGCAGGGGACCTGCAAGCATTTTTGGTCAGCGAATCGTGCCTAGAATTCGGGCCGGCCACCTCTCACGTTATCCTGAGACCCCGGATATGTGCCCAAAGTTCCCACCACTCCCGTCCGGGACCAGATGTTAAACTTGCAAGCGCTGCCTCTGGAGGAGGCAGACCCAGCCCTTGCATTGCTGTGTCCCGTTCGTGCTTTGCAAGTCTACATGGAATTCCTATTATAGCATCAAAGCATAAAACGATCGGAAAACGTTAAAGTGACTTGGTCTTCAGTTGAAAGAACAAACAGAACAATCGAGCATGAATTAAGTGTTTAATATATGCAAACTACGAATACTGAGGTTATACGTCTAAATATATATACAAGAATATACACACATATGTACAAGAGTGGAAGTAGAGAAGGAAAGAGAGAAGGCAAGTAGCAAACTCACAACCAGTCCTAAGCCAGCACGGAAATCAGTTTCATCATCTAAGATTGAGAAACGGCAGTATACTTGCATTGGTTGTGTGTGTCAATTTCAGGTCAGCGCTGGTGCAGTTCGTTGGCTTCCTCCGTTCTGCGGGAAGGTTTGAACTGAGGACTTGAGAGAGTTTCGCTGGAAGATGGCGGTCCCGAAGCTGAGCGCGATGGCAGCGCGTGGTCACCGGAGATGTCCGGGAAAAACGTGCACGAGATGCTCGTGAGACAATCGGGAGAGAACACCAAGAAATTGTGCGTCTTTGCTTTTATGACAGATAAGCCGACACACCTCCTTGAGGTGGGGTAGCCAATAACATGGGTGCAAAGTTGGCGGGAAAGCTTTCCCTTTGTTTGGCCTCACGACTTAATCAGCATGATTTATGATTATCAGATCAGATTTTGAAATGGAGTGCGTTCTTCACAGTATCATTAAACACATAGAAAAATGCATTTGTCAGCTGTGTGACATATCTCAGTGAATAGCTCGTGTCCGGAGCTTTACGGAGAGATCAAACTCGGTACATCAGAAATGCCTATAAAAGAAGTTATGGTTTACAGACAGAATTCTATCATTAAAATGCACACTAGCACAAATACCCTCATTTTAAACACTAGGAAACATGCATACGCTTCAAAATACAGGATGGGTATATGTTGGCATAATTGTATCTTACATATACAGTCAAAAATGTATGTTTGTGTGTTTCTGTATGCGTCTGTGTGTGTGTTTTGTGTGTGTGCCGTGTGTGTGGGTGTTGGAATGTGGATCTGGTCAGTTTCTGGGGGGGGGTGCTCCTTTTGAAGTCACCAAAGTGAGGAAGTTGCAGTTTTCTGTTTACCCTCACAGGTCCACAAACCTGCCGAAAGTCACAGTCGTCCGGAGCCGAGTTAGTGATTAACAAACAAAGTTCATCAGGTTAAAAGCGTTCTGAAAACTCCAAAGTTTATTGACTCTGAACGGATCCATCCAGACGTTACATTAGGTAGGTCCTACCTCAGGGATTTCCATGTGCGTTACTACCCAACAGCTCAGGACATATGTGTGTTTCATACGCCTTCGGGCAGGGTGTGGTCTACGTAGTGTTCCCCTCCACTTGTACTCGGAATGCTTTCCTGGCGTTTTGGTCATGGCTGAAAGAATGTGGGAATCGAGTCCCGAAGCACTCTTCCCCTGGGGTAAGGAACAGCAGCTTCGACCATCCCCTGAGTAACGCCCTGTCCACTCCATCCCACTGGTATGGAGGACTTCCTCAGGCTTACTCCGGAAACTGGAAGGTTACGACTCTGGCAGCACTTGCTTGGGTACGCTACGGCTTGCCAGCATCTGCTTCCCCAACACCTCCTAATGTGGTTCAGTTGCTATGGTGCTTTCCATTGGGACCCCATTACGTCAGTATAGACGTAACGTTGAATGTGACTGACTGAATGGGAACGTCTAGGTTACTATTGTAACCCCCGTTCCATGAAGGAGGAAACGGAGATGTTATGTCCCCTTGCCATAGCCCCGAGTCACCGCTGAATGGCCGGGTTCCCTGTCACGGCTCCTCAGCAAAATATGAATGGAAGTGAGTATGCCGGTCCTATTTATACCTGGATGCCGGGGGTGTTAAAAAAGTAATTAATTACTAATTACTTACTTATGTTGTATTTAAAATACTTTTCTACTTACTCTGTCTGAAAAGTATTTTAATTAATTTTAATTTTAATTACTCAGTAAGTAATTCAACTCATTACTAATTACTTCTTAAAATCCCTATAAACCTTGACCAGATAGACAATAGAAAGGAAACACTTTTCATAATTTAAATATGAGTTAAACATGGAATAGTTTAGCCTTTTATAGCTTTTTAAAACATTTGAGCTTTATTAAAACATACTATAATACTTAAAAATTTTAAGTAACAAATAGGGATGTCACGATAACAAAAATCTAGTAGTCGGTACCGGTACCATCAAAAGTGCACAATACTCGATACCAAAGTCGATACCACGGTAAAAATATTTAAAGATATAAATAAAACAATGCTATAAATTTATTCAGGTAGGTCTAATAGTAGTAAGTAAAAATACCACAGTAATTGAATAATCTAATATAAAATAGCCTAACTCTGCATAGTCATAACTGTATAAATTAAATATATATTGATCCTTATTAAAGCTTTTCTTTTGTTGTTTGTTTATAATTTATAATACAGACAGCCAACAGTAGACAGTAGCATGTTTTAGAGGCTGCTATCACTAAGACCTAATGGACGGAGACATATGCTGTTACACATGCTGTTCACATTCACTTAACCAATGTGAATATATGCCAAGATGGGCATTTTGACATAACTGTGTGTGTATTTGAATGTTTATGTGTAATAAACCGCGAAAATCTGACACTCACACTGTAAAAAAAAAATCCCAGTAAATTTTACAGTAAAAAAACGGCAGCTGTGGTTGCCAGAACTTTACCGTAAAAAATACAGTAGCAACGTAAAAAAAAAAAAAAAATATGTTAAATTTACGATAAAATAACGTATTTCATTAACTGATATGATGTTAATTTACCAACCTAATGAAGTACTAATATCTGTTTAGGAACCTTTATAATACACTGACTCTCACCAAACACAGTGGTGATAAGAGTCACATGATGAATCAAAGTTCATCACAAGCAGATTTTCCACAAGCTGAGAAGGACAACACACACAGTGCACACAGTGTCATTCACACACACACTAAACACCATCATGGTAACATGCATGAAATTTTAAAAATGCAATAAACATTAATTTAACAACATTAGATGTAACATAAAACCCTAATGTACATAACTGATTAGAAAAAAATGAGAAAAACTAAGAAGAAAGAGAGTTATTTCAACGAAAATATATCAAATGTGAAGTGTCACGCAGGGAATTGTGGGAATGTCAATTTACGTTTTTTCACTGTAAATTTTACAATGAATTGTTATTTTTCACTTCTGAAAACGGTGAATTTAATGGTATTTTACCGTAAAATTACATTAAATGTACCGTTAGATCTATTACAGTTATTCACCGTATATAGTACGGAAACTTTCTGTAAACCAATTGACAGTTTTTCACCGCAGCATTTTTATAGTCTTTTACTGTTAAAATCACGGTCATTTTTTTACAGTGCACGAGAGGCGGCTATGTGTGTGCGTTTTGGTTGATAGCTGACTGAACTGACTGAAGACCGTCTCAAAGAGCATGTGAGTAGTTTTTTCTCCCTAGGACATAGCTTACGTTTTACCAAAAGGTGTCAAAAAGTTGAAGTAATTGGAATATTTCCATTCTGCAAAACAGCCACTCGCTTCTGCCAACGTCTTCAGACAGCGACTACAGAGCCAACTGGTGCGAAGTTGCGAACTCACGTGCAACTGCACTACAGCTAACGATTTTAAAGAGGCAGACAGGCTGCATTCACTTTAACCTTTAGATTTTTATACAGAACTGTTGAACTAATTTACAGTGTGTAACACAAGTATATTATGAGTAATTGTAATTAAATTACCTAAAAATGAACAGTAATCCCTTACTTTACTTTTTCAGTGGATAAGTAATTGAATTACAGTTAATTAAAGTTACTTAGTAACACGTTACACCCAACACTGGGCCCCGCATGTAAATCTCACTGGCCAATTCCCATTGGCTCGTTTTGTACCACTTGGAGGTGATTGGGCTCCCAGACGAGACATGTTTAGGGGTGGGAAAATGTAAAGTCGATGTCCCTACAATAACAGACCAGCATGCATCTAATAAATTATTCATTCAATAATGTCATGCAAGCTTTGTACTTCACATACTTTTGAAAATCCAGCATATAGTTGATCCTGGTAAGCACTCATTGTCACAGTTGTAAACACGATGACGGTCTTCTTCTACCAGGGGGTTTGGCGTCACAGCATTTGTTTCATTTATTTCATTAAAGAATGTGACACGCACGTCTCCCAGGCATCCTGTAGAATTCAACCAACCAGAAGACGACTTTGAAACTCCTGAAGTGTTTCCAGATAAGTGTGCCATATGCATCAGACATTCAGCCAACGGTCTGTGGGCGTGACATCTGAGTCTGAGACTAGGCTATCATAGGCATTCCGGCTGGCAGGCGTGACAATAGTATAGTATAGTGAAATATAGGCTATATGTATCAATATTCATAAAGGATTCATAAAGAATTTTACATTTCTAAAGCTGTGCATACAAAGGCAGAGATTAATTGAAAACGTATCTGATGATTGTCAGTGAACGTCACACTGAGCATGTGTCAAATGGTATTAATCATACTTGTGCAGTCATGGCAACAGTAAAATAAGTTCAAAGTTATTCTCAAACTTTTATTAACTTCAGATTCAAATATAGATTCAACAGCATCCAGGTTGGAATTTTCCTCCATTTTCTTTTCAAAGATGTGCCTTTCAAGCCTTTCATTCTCAATTAGGTGCTCTGCAGCGTGTCCTTTTGGCTTTCCTTTGCTTTGTGATGAATATGGGCAACATTTACAGTGTAACCAATACAGGCTGGGGCACTGAAGTGAAGAGATGAGGAAGAAGAGGAGGAGGAGGTGTGGAGGGGGAGGATGACAACACTGTTCTGCCAAGGGAAGCGTTCAATTTCTTGCCTCATTTACAGCAGGTGTGTACAGGTAGGCTTCAAACACACACACACACACACAGTAGGAGTCAACAAATACTCAAGCATCTGTTCACCAAACTCTTTGGTGTGCATTTCAAGGACAACAGGATGAAAAAAAATAAGAGGCACTTCACAAGATTCCCAACCATGAATCTGCGGTAATAACAAACAGCAACAGCAATCTGCTTATTAACTATTTAAATCAAGAAGCATTTTCACTCCATAATCAATTGTTGTGGAGTGACTGTGATTTCAGTTTGGATTCATTATGAGAAAAACAGCATGACAAGTCATATTTTTACATGGTATGTTGCACATTGCTCATAAACCATGAACACGGTGCACGCTTCACTCCTTTCACGATTGTCTTCCAGGGAATCTGGTTGGGATGAGGGTCACGCATGTTGGTGATCTCCCTGTTCTGCAATCCTGAAATGCCAGTTGAAATTGCTTGCCAACACTCCATCAACTTTAGACAGATGTTCCTAGAATGGCTGATTACGGTCAAACGGACGTGCTATGAGACAAGTGTTTCGACTGACATGATACATTCATGACACATACCCAAGGACAAAGATGCTGTAATTTAATACTTGAAATTATTGAGCAGCCCTCCATGGGATGGAAATTTTGTATGAGTCAAGCAAAGTCCAAATGCCAAGAACCAAAAATCATAATGGTGTTTTTATGAATACCAGATTATGTTCAGCTGATAAGCGTGAAAGTGCAGTTGGCAATGTGTGTGTTTACATTTGTGAGTTGTAGAATAACTGAATGGAATGGGGTTCAAATGTTTCTCAAATAAATGTTCTTAAGGCGTGGCCAGAAAATATATCTATTAATAGAAATTTTGGCAACTTTACAATAAAGTTTCATTTGTTAACACTACATAAGTTAACATAAACTAACAATTATTAATTAATGTTACTTTCAACATTCACTAATACATTATGAAAATTTGTTACATTATTTTGTTACATTATTTAATGGACCTGAGTTGACATGAGCTAACAACGAACAACTGTATTTTTATTAACTAACATTAACAAAGATTAGTAAATATTGTAACAAATGCATTGCTCACTGTTAGTTAATAATAGTTAGTGCTAAAGTTAACGAATGGGGCCTTATTGTATAGTGTTACTAAAATTTTGGTACCCTTTTTTTAGACCCTTGAGGAACAGCCATTTTTTCCCCAAATTATTCAAGACGCAACACTCATTTTCAACATCCTTCAAAAAAAAAAAAAAAAAAAAAGGCATGAAAGAAAACTACATTGACTCTATAAGCAATGACTGCACTAATGTGACATTCTTCAGAACATGTTCATTGAATATACATGCTAAATAAGTTACATTTAGCAAGAGCTATGATTAACTGGTTCCACGGCTCAAATAGTTGGACCAAACAACTTTAAGTAGTCAACTTAAAAATTTGTGTTTATGTTACAAATGAGTTCTTTTAATTCAAAATAGTTTGCTGGTTGAACATTATTTAATTTGAAGTTGTCGGAACTTTAAAAAAAGGCCCCGATATACTTCAAACAAAATCAAAGAGCGAACTGATGTGACATCATTTCGAACAAAATCAGGCCAAAACGAAGTTCGTTTTGTGTTCTTTTTGGAAGTTCGAAACGGCTTGCAAAAGCAAACTTTCAGGAAAAGTTCGCTCCAGCTGCAAAACACCTTTGTACTACTATTGGTCAGTGACAATAACGTAGTAGGAGGTGTGCGCCGAGGCTCCGCCTTCACTCGTGTGGAACGCTTCTTTGACTTATTTTGTGTGTTTGAGTTTGTTGAGGTAAGATCTCCGCGGGTGAAAACATGAACACACTGGCTTTATAGTACAAAATGAAGTTGTGCTTCTGATAAAATGAGGCACTAACACTGTTTTTCATGTTTGATACTGTAAAGCTGCTTGATTTTAAGCAAACTATTGAATAAAGTGCTATACAAATAAACGTGACTGGAGTGCTAATTTGCAGAGCTTGTGCTAACATACCCATGTTGTTATGATCAGATGCTTTTCTTATGCTTTCTATAAAAAAATGCTTGCAGTTTTCTCATTTTTGTTGTGTTTATTTTGTTACTGAGAAGAAAGTGTACAGCACATATTTACACATTCATCTAAGGGACGTCGCTCTCAGCAGTGTGGGCGGCGTCAGATGTTCGTTTACAGTATATCGTTGGTCACGCATTTCAAACTTCGTTTTACCCCTAAACGAAGAACGAAAAAGAACTTTGTATGAAGTATATCGGGGCCTTTAATATTTTTGTTGAGCCAACACAATATATTTTTTTAGATTGTATAAATCAGTTTTTGTGTTAATGTGAGCACACCCACTAAAAGAAAACAACAACAACAACAAGGTTTTGTGCTGGAATGTAAAACTTTTGGGATGGAAATTATATGAGGTGGGAGGAAAAACTATTTTTCTTCCCGTCTCATTTTTTTCATCTCCATGTCCCCTTAGAGGATCCATAAAGGTCAAATATTATCAGTGCTGCAAACTTGTCACATTTTGATAAAATGCATCATTGTGAATCCAATGTGATTTGTGAAGCTACAAAATATGTGTAACACAGAATACATGCTAGACTTTAAAATGTTGTGGAATAGCGACAGTGCAGACAATATAGTTTACATCTTACTTGTGTTTATAATTTAACAGTATATAATTAGGCCAATGAAACAAGATTACGAGGCTACAGTATTTATTAGGCTACAGTGAAAACATAATCAAAGATTCATAATAAATGCATGACGCCCCTGCAGGTACGAGTAATGAGAAAGTTTAATTTTGATTTCATGTTGACTTGAATGAAAGTGCTTGTAAAAAGCTGTAAAGCAACAGCACCCTTATCTGAACTGTCTACACAGATATCCTCCATTATTCTGACATCAATTCATCTTCTACAAATCTTTGACAGCCATTTTCAACGTGTTATTTCAAACCCAACAGAAAAAGTTACTGACTTGACGTCAAAGGCGAGCAGCCTGACTAAGATGCATTAGCCCTCCTGCAATATTATAGATTGTTTAAATAGTCTCCTAAAAACAAAATTGATCCAGTATTATCAATGTCACTCACTGGCAAGATAACGTACAGCAGCTCTCCATCGAAGGGGAAAGCCGCTATTGATTACAAGACATCTTTTTAATAAACACATATCTCCTTATGGATTTTAGACAGGCCCGACTGGTAATGGCATTCACAGCCTATAAACTGTGCTGAAGATAAATGATCGGCTTCAAGGGGTTGTTGCGATGTGTGCAAGGAGTTTGCCAGAAAACTTCAGAGTGGGCAACTGGCAACAATCGGGCTCTTATGACAAACAGATTGATCGAACAGTATCAATCGACAACTTTGGGCCAGCAGCCAACCAGGAGTGTTTTTTTTTAATGTGAAAAGCTTTTGAAGAAGTTCAGGATTGTGATTGTGGAAAAGACAGTAAGGTAGGAGTGATGCAGCTCAAGGGAGGCAATGCTCAGTTAACGGATGACAGCACAAGGACCCAATCTCGAAGTCGAGGACAAATGACCTTCTCGGCACAGCAACCAAGCCGTTGTCGCTTATTCTGTGAAGATTTTTCATGTACAGAAGTTGCAGCTTGTTCACTAGTTTTATGAAATGTGAAGAGATTGAAAATGTGAGGGAACAAAAATGACAGATGACAAAAGTTGATTTTCCAGAAGCGGCCGTATGAACTTTTTTCTTCAAAGTACAGTCTTTGAAAACATTTGAGCACTCAAAGAACTCAAAAAAGGTAAAAGATAAAACTGCAGCCTAAGAAAATATACAAATGAAAGACTGTCTGATTCAGAGTCTTTGCCAGATGTTTCTGGCATCAAGTCATTTTCTGTCCTCACTGAAAGAAAAATGTTTCATGATGCAGTGTAACAAAATCAGAACTTTTTGGATGTTTAATATACAGCTATATGAATTTTACACCAATGAGGTTTAGCTGTGGGCCACACTGAGGGAGAAATAGCACAATAGTCTTCTTACTTTGTATGTATACTGTGCATAGTATACACATTTTCTGTATGTTTGGGACATTTGGCAAAACGTGCAGTATATTGCAGAGCACATAACAACTGATAACTGTATCCCACAATGTGCTTGACTTAACCTTTCATTTCCAGAGTGACAAATGAACTGGAATAGTAATATCACTAATCTGTTTATCTGTTTATGTAATATCACTAACAATATCACTCATCTACTCATCTTGCTGGATCTGTCTGCTGCTTTTGACACAGTTAACCACTAGATCCTTCTGTCAACCCTCATGATGAAGGGCATATCAGGAACTAAACTTCAGTGGTTCAAGTGTTACTTCTCAGTTTGTTCCTCCAGGGTGTCTTGGAGGGGTGAGGTGTCTAAGTTGCAACATCTAGCTAATAGGGTGCCTCAGGGCTCAGTGCTTGGACCACTTCTCTTCTCTATCTACATGTCATCACTGGGATCTGTCATTCAGAAACATTGTTTTTCCTATCACTGCTGTGCTGATGACACACAACTCTACCTCTCATTACAGCCAGATGATCCGAAGGTAGCTGCTCGCGTCTCAGCCTGCCTGACAGACATTTCTTGCTGGATGAAGGACCATAATCTTCAACTCAACCTTGCAAAGACAGAACTGTTTGTGGTCTCAGCCAACCCAACACTTCATCACAACTTCTCCATTCAGCTAGGTTTGTCAACCATAACTCTGTCCAGGACAGCCAAAAACCTTGGAGTTGTGATTGATGATCATTTAAACTTCACAGACCACATTTCTTGAATTACCTGGTCATGCAGATTTGCCATATACAACATTAGGGAGATCAGGCCCTTACTCTCGGAGCATGCTACACAAGTCCTTGTCTAAGCTCTTGTTCTATCCAGACTGGACTATTGTAATGCTATCTTGGTTCTTGGTAGGTCATCCAGCAAGCACTTGCAAACTTGGTCTTTAACAAGCCCAAGTCCACGTCATGCCTCTCTAAATCAATTTGCAATGGTTGCCAATTGCCGCTCGCATCAAGTTCAAGGCACTGATGTTTGCCTACAGAACAACCATTGGCTCTGCACCCCTATACTGTACCTAAACTCACTTCTTCAGGCTTATGTGCCCTCCAGAAGGTTGTGCTCTGCAAGTGAATGGCGCCTTGTGGTGCCATCCCAATGAGGCACAAAATCACTTTCACGGACATTGACTGTTCCATGCTGGTGGAATGACCTGCCTAACTCAACCCCAAGCTGCTGAGTCTTTAGCCATTTTCAAGAAACGGCTAAAGATGCATCTTTTTCGTCAACATTTGTCCCGTTAATACTAAGACTTACTATTCTATTCCATATATCTATTTATTTTTTATTTATTAAAAAACAAACTTGCTGTGTGTGTACTATGCTACTTGTACAACACATGAATATTGAATATTGTTGCCCTTTTGTTGGTTTGATTGATTCTATTGTTCTCCTCATTTGTAAGTTGCTTTGGATAAAAGTGTCTACTAAATGATTAAATGTAAATGTAATGTAAGTATCAAAATAAAATATAAAACAAAATGAAATTTTAAAATAAATAAAAAATATATTCTAAAAATTATCTGAAATATACATCATTTAATATAATATTTGTGATGAATATTTTGGGGCAAATAACATGATTTTAAGTTTTTTACAACCTGAACTAACTTGTCATGTCATAAACTGTCAAATGATGCAATATTTTAAGAGACTTGAGGGCCTGCTATATCATTTTTTCATTCTTTTTTCTTTTTTTTTGGCATGGCGCACATTTTTAAATATGTATAACATTTTAACAAAATTGCTTGTTATTTTTTTCCTAAACATTATGAACGATTTTGTCTGTACATTTTAAATATAATTTAATATAAAAATGTCAATGATCTATTTATGGTCCCAAAGAGGGACAAAACCGGAGAACTTGACTAAACAACATGGCATACTCCAATATCTACATGAGCCCACTGGACAGCTCTGAAAGAATTTATTTTGCGAACCAGTGATAGCACAGCACAGATCAATTTGGGCAGCGAGGCGTTGCACGGTCTGACTGGGTATTAATGTAAACATAGTCAGTTATGTCTATGTAATTGAACGTAAACAGATGGAGGGAACAATGTCAAAATGTGGGGTCTGTGCATTAGACCTTGCAGTGTAAATGCAGCCAATGTGAAGGAAAGAATTTTCTATGAACTTCCTTTCCAGTGTTACGACAACAAAAGCACAGTGAACCCAAATTTAGTTTCCTTTATGATTCATGATTTCACCACAGCATGGTGAAGAGCTCATCCGTCCCCGGCGTCTGCTTTGAACGATCCTAACCGCTCGTTCTCTGTGACAACAGACACCTGAACAGATGGATGCTGCCGCAGACAGACTGGGCCTGCTCACGTTCTTAAGTACACTGAGGATCACTGACAGAGAGAATGATGGAGCACCTGGCGTGGGAGAGAGACCTTCTGTTGTGCCACTGTAAATTGGCTTGACAAGAAAAACGTTTCGCCTCTCAATGTCAGACATTTGAGCGCTGGCATAAACGGAACTGCAGCTCGGCAGGTGCAGCGCAGAAAAAGGAAAACCGATCCGCTGAACACATTTCCCTCATTAAGTGAGCTGCCCCGAGGCCGTGAATTACGCTTTCCGTTTTAACGGCTACAGAAAGCCAAGTTAGACATTGCTGGCGTGTACTGTAGAAAGTTCTTGCTAATAATAAATAAAAGAACATTTGACTGGATTTTACATTTTCAGAAGAAAGTTGAAGAAGTGCTTGTCTGTGCAAAACATTATGCTGGGGTGTTATGGGTGGTTTCTAAAGTGTTGATATACACGTTTCTAGGGTGTTTTGTGTAGTTGCCTGAGAGTTGTTAGACAGTTGCTAAGTTGTAGGTGGTTGCTAGGTTGTTTTGGTTGGTTGTTAGGCACGGTTGCTAGGGTGTTCTGTGGTTGTCAGGGTGGTTTCTAGGGTGTTGTGAGGCAGTTGATAAAGTGTTATATAAGTGGTTGCTAGGGTGTACTGCATGGAAGCTAAATGGTCGAATGTTTCTAGGGAGCTTGTAGGTGTTCTAATTGTTTGCTGAGGTGTTGATATGTGACTTATATGGTGATTTGGGTAGTTGCCTGAAAGTTGTTAGAAAGTTGCTGAGTTGTAGGTGTTTGCTATGTCATTTCAGTGTTGTTATAACAGGTTGTTAGACACGGTTCTGTGGTGGCTAGGATGTTCTAAGATGTTGTTAGGCAGTTGCTAGGGTCTTCTGTGGTTGTTATAGTGTTTTCTATGGTGCTGCTAGGCAGTTGATAAAGTGTTCTAGGTGGTTGCCTGGGTGTGCTGCATGGGAGCTAAATGGTAGAGTGTTTCTAGGGAGCTTCTAGGTGTTATAAATGGTAGCAAGGTGTTGATATATGGTTTCTATGGTGTTTTGGGTAGTTGCCTGAGAGTTGTTAGACAGTTGTCTCTAGGGAGATGCTATGTATTCTAAATGGTTGCTTAATATATGGTTTCAAGGGTTTCTTGGATAGTTGCCTAGACAGTTGCTAAGTTGTAAGTAGCTGCAAGATTGTTATAGGTGGTTGTTAGGCACGGCTATGTGATTTACGTTATGTTTTTAGGTGGTGGCTAGGATGTTCTAAGGTGTTCTAGGGTGTTGCAAGGCACGTTGCCATAGCCATATTACCCTGTAGCCCAAGCCTTATTGGCCACTGAAGCTAAGCAGGGTTGAGCCTGGTCAGTACCTGGATTGGAGACCTCCTGGAAAAACTAGGTTGCTGCTGGAAGAGGTGTTAGTAAGGCCAGCAGGGGGTGCTCACCTTGTGGTTTGTGTTTGTCCTAATGCCCCAGTATAGTGAAGGGGACACTTTACCGTAACAAGCACTGTCCTTCCGATGAGACGTTAGACCGAGGTCATTTAAAATCCCATGGCACGTCTCCCAAATTCCCTTCAATGGCCTCCTAATAATCTCCATCCTATGAATTGGCTCTATCACTCTCTCTCCTCTCCACCTATAGCTGGTGTGTGGTGAGCGCACTGGTACCATTGTTCTGCGGCTGCTGTCGCATCGTCCATGTGGATGAGGAGAGATCCCTGATATGATTGTAAAACGTGTTGGTGTTGAGTGTACTGTAGTACATAGTAAAGCACTATATAAATGCCTAATTTAACAATTGTTCACTTGTCCGCTAGGTGAAAGTCTTTTCCAATAGTTTCTGAGCACTTTAAAAGCACATTTTTCCATTGTTATCTACTTATTTTTAATGTTTCCTTCCAAAATTTATTTGGCCAAAAAAAAAAAAAAAAAAAAACTTTATTAAAGAATTTAAAGCTATAGAAATAACATACAGCATTCTATAAAGTATACAGTATACAGTATAAGCAAAAATTACAACTTGTCATTTCAAACTTTTCTGAAAAATCACTTTGGCTGTCAACTGAGCAATTACCAGCTCCCATGGTTTGGCCTTTAGGGTCCTAAAAAGAAACTTGGAAGCCAATTTTAACTTCTAACTTAAATGAAATGGGGAAAAAAGTGGTTCAGAAAGTAGTTAGCTCAAATTTTTAAACTCAGCACTAAAACAGATGAATCGTCTTACAGCTCCATCTGTTTCTCTCAGTTTTATGTTCTCATTATCTGGCCGCTGGACACAGAAGGTGGCCGACAGGTCACACTCTTTTAGTTCTCCATCCCTCCATCACCTTCTGTTTTTTTCACCTTATAATGTTCCTCTCCGAGCTTTCTTAACTGTTCTGCAGCCTGTGAAAATGGGGAAAAGGGAGAGAGACAGAAGAAACTTCTGCATGAGTTACTATTTACTCAACAATTATCAAAGACTGTACAGTACACTAACATTCAAACGTTTGGGGTCTGAAAGATTTTTTTTAATGTTTATTTTTTTTAATTTATAGAAGTCTCTTATGCTCACTAAGGCTGAGTAAAAAATAGTGACATTTTATTACAATTTAAAATAGATGTTTTCTATATAATTATGTATTTTAAAATGTAATTTATTCCTGTGATCAAAGCTGAATTTTCAGCATCATTACTTCAGAAACCATTCTAATATGCTGATTTGATGATCAAGAAACAGTTATTACTATTATCAATGTTGAAAACAGTTGTGATATGTATGATATGTATTTTTCAGGATTCTTTGACAAATAGAAATTTGTGAAATGATACTGCTGATACTGCTGCATAACAGCTACCATTTACTGACAAGCCTAAAAGGAGCCACTCCTTAAATAATTGCTTTTCCTCATATTTATTTGTTTTGGTTTTTTTTGTGTGCAAAAAAAAAAAAAAAAAAAAAAAAAAAAAAAAAATTAACATTAAAAGTGAACCTCAAGGAACATATTAAAATAATAATAAAAAAATCTTTTACTGATCCCAAACTCTTGAACGCTAGTGTAGTCCTATATAACATTTTACATGTCAAGTTCCAAATAAAAAGAAAATAATAAATTACATATCATATATTTGAATAAATTAGATTAGATTAAATTAGATTTGACCTTCAGATACATCTCTATATACAGAAACTTACAGAAAATAAACCTGTGCTGAGAAATATTTACGTGACAACTAGCTCCAGTCTCCGCTATATAGAGTTCTCTAGAAATGCCTGGACCACATAAACATCTACACAATTTGCTGAGATAGAGACATAAATTTGAAAAATAAAACTGTAGCAAAAAAGGCAGATTGCTATGAAAGCACATTATGAAAAACACACAGTGTGACCCAGACCCTCCAGCGACGACAGACTTTGTATTCATGTCTAGCGCTCACAGTAGAGGAACCACCAGTCGCCCACTCTCTCCTGAGATAAGTCCCTGCAGGGGTGTGATTAAACATCCTAGCGGCTGTGTCACTTCCTGATCCAATCTCTCAGCCACAACACTTTAATTCCTTTGCAACTGCTGCGGCGGCACGGGTTGATGGAGCCTGTTGCTGCCGTTGAGTGAGAGGTCAGTCTCATAAACACTGGCAGCTGGGCTCACCATGGGAGTGCCGCATTCATAAAGCCATAATAAATGTTACAGCACATTAAATCATCCCAGAGGTTCAGCACGATATTCCAAACGAAAGCCGTTCAGTCATGACGTTTGAGCGCCAAAGATTTTAAAAAAGCGTCCACCGCATTACCCTACTAGTCCCTACTAAGAGTCACGTAATACTTGGCAATAATCGGCAAATGAATATGTGCTTGTGCGTGCTAGGAACCAGTTAGGTGTAAATATGGCTATGGCGTATGTGAGTTTTGACTTGTTGAGCAGTGTTGCACATCCTGTTTTCAATTCTGGCCTAATGAGATTATGTAGTTCACCCTAAAAAAATTAGAACACTGTCTTCAAATAATTATTGTTCCAAACGTTAGATGTTTATTTATAGCAATCAAACTAGAAGAGGGAGTCTATCTAAGCCCAAAGGGCCAAAACATTATTAAATTTTTCTGTCTTATCTCAAAATCTTGACTTAATTTTCTTGTGATTTCGACATAACGAAAGTCATTTCAAAACATAAAATGAACAAGCAAATTTGTTTTTACTACGATCAGTAAATTAAGCTCTGTTCATACCAAGAACGAAAACTATAAAGATAACTATAATGATAAATGTATTCGCATCCGCCACACACACAATAACAATTTTAAAGGTGCCCTAGAATTAAAAACTGAATTTATCTTGGCATAGTTGAATAACAAGTGTTCAGTACATGGAAATGATGTACAGTGAGTCTCAAACACCATTGTTTCCTCCTTCTTATATAAATCTCATTTGTTTAAAAGACCTCCGAAGAACAGGCGGATCTCAGCATAACACCGACTGTTACGTAACAGTCGGGATCATTAATATGTATGACCCCAATATTTGCATATGCCAGCTCATGTTCAAGGCATTACACAAGGGCAGCCAGTATTAACGTCTGGATCTGTGCACAGCTGAATCATCAGACTAGGTAAGCAAGTAAGGACAATAGCGAAAAATGGCAGATGGACCAATAATAACTGACATGATCCATGATATTTTTAGTGATATTTGTAAATGTCTTTCTAAATGTTTCGTTAGCATGTTGCTAATGTACTGTTAAATGTGGTTAAAGTTACCATCGTTTCTTACTGTATTCACAGAGACAAGACTGTCGTTATTTTCATTTTTAAACACTTGCAGTCTGTATAATTCATAAACACAACTTCATTCTTTATAAATCTCTCCAACAGTGTGTAATGTTAGCTTTAGCCATGGAGCACTATCAAACTCATTCAGAATCAAATGTAAACATCCAAATAAACACTGTACTTATGCGATTAGACATGTTGCATGACGAACACTTTGTAAAGTTCCATTTTGAGGGTTATATTAGCTGTGTGAACTCTGTTTTTGCTGTCGCGAGCTTGGGGGGTGGGGAGCACGAAAATTTTAAGAGGCCGCAGCCTGAATCGGTGCATATTTAATGATGCCCCAAAATAGGCAGTTAAAAAAATGAATAAAAAAAAATCTATGGGGTATTTTGAGCTGAAACTTCACAGACACATTCAGGGGACACCTTAGACTAACATCTTTTGAAAACACGTTCTACAGCACCTTTAATTTTAAGCATGCTGCAATTATGTCATCTGCTGCTTTAAATGCTCAGTCTTTTTAAAGTCAGGTAGATTCTGATTAGCTGTCAATGTTTTTATCGTTCATCAGCTGTATATATATAAAAAAAGCAATCTTAAAGTGATTCTAACATGTCATTATCATTAGTTGTGGTGTGGACTTCCCTCTTCTCATAGAATTAGAATGATTATTCAAACTTTGGGCCATATTTACTAAACGGGGCAAATTAGCATGAGAGCTCAATTCCACAAATGTGCCAATGGGAGTGGCAAGTTTTGCACATGATCTACTGCTGACGTGCAAATTAAGTACTTACGTTTTTACAGCAGAAAAACTTAAAATATTTACAAATCTTTCATGTCATAAAGATAAATGTATAATTTCCATTTTATCATTTTGTAGATGAACGTAAGATCACTAAACCCCACCCCGAACCTAAACATACCCATTTTATACAGAATGTTAAAAGAATAAAACATATTGGACATAAATGTGTAGGAAAATGACAATTTTAGTAAAAATATAACATTAAAATGATATTTTGAGCCGCTAATCCTAAATCTACCCATAAACATTTCTTAAAACTCCGTACTGTTATAAATAAAAGAATATCAGACAAACAAGCATAATCACTAATTTATTAGTGATTATAAATTAAACAAGCATAATCACAATTTATTTATTGCGAAAATGTCAAAAGTGGTACCAAAAGTAGTTCAAATGATGAGTTCCTCTCTGGAAGTAATAGTTTTTTATAGGGTACAGAGCATTATTATCATTATCATTATTATTAATCCATGAAAATATGATGAATCCGGCTTCCGCTGTGAAAGCGCGCACTCATTTAAAATGTCAATCCACTGAAACAGGGCATGTCGCAATCTGTGACGAAGCACATGAGAACCAATGAGCGTTCGATATCAGTGCTGTAAAACTTCTTGAGGGTGGCGCTACTTTCAAATTTGAATCATAACGAGGGCAGACTTTGACTGAGACGGTCGCTGCTGCTGAGAATGAAGATTGATGGGTAAAGGGCTGGATTCAGATCTGTTCCTTACAAACATATGGATTCTAAAGATATGGAATAAAGCAATCAAATAAAATTGATGTGAATTTATGTTGTGCTTTGGTGTATCTTATGGTTGTATTGTCAGTCGCTGCATAGGAGAAAACGCCTTCTGTGTTGCACAGCAAACAAACTAAATATTACAAAATGGTTAAACAATTATAGAAATTTTATTCATAAGGTGTCAAATTGTAGCCTTGTTTACCATTATGTAATCCTCCGAAACGAGTTTGCAGCACAAGTCACGAACAGAAATGTTATTTCATATTAAGTAGATGAGTAAACTGTATTCAAAAAATGTGAAAACATGTATTGATATGACAATTGAATGCATACAACAGATTTAAAAGATTTAATGTCACGATTTTAATATTAATACATGGGAATTCATATAAATTCACACTTTACGTTACATGATTTACATTTTATTGCTGTTAATACGTAAGTATTTTAACATTTTAGTGCTATAAATACGTCAATGTTGTATGTTTTTGTGTGTATGAAAACGTAAGTAAATGTATGTGTGGTAGAACCACACTTTATGTAAAAATACACATATATTCTCATGAGATCACATTGGTCTGAAAGGGAAACTCCTTCAAATGCATATGCAATAAGGTCAGCCGCAAAAACAACTCAGTCTACGCCTTTTCAGTGCTAATTTTGCACTGCGTGTCTTTAGTAAATCCCGACAGTATTTTTTTAACTCGAAAAGAGGGTTTGCGCTGGTGAAAGCTGTTAGTAAATTTGGCCCTTTATAGTTACAGTTATTGTCTGGCCCTTTATAGTTACAGTTAACGTCCTTGATGTTAATGAGCCTTTCCTCAAGCTGACATATGTCTATGTCTATCCGTGACACACCAAATCAGAGTCTGAATCTTCAGAAGGAAGCTACAACTTCATTGTCAAAGACACTATAACTATGAGCAGCCAGATAACTTGTGGAGCCAATTATATTCTTATTTCAGTTTCATCTTCTCATAGACTTGAATCTCTTTTTCTCAAAAATACTAATGTGAAAAGTTGGTGTACGAACATCAATATAGTATTGTGAGGTGAACCACTGAATCAAACTAAAGCTAAGACTAATTATCAGGGTAAACAGAGTCCACTGGGGGCACAATATTGGCTTGTAAAGTCTGGACTGGTCACTCTAGTGTGCCCACACGCTAACTTGGCTTTGAATTCCCCACCAATCGCAATCCAGCTCAGTTGACAGAGGTCAGGTCGACAGATAACCAAGTCCAATTTATAGCAGCCCAAACCATTCTCACTCGTTTAGCTCGGAGAAAAACAGATGTCCTGGTTTAGGACTGATAACGCTCACCGCCTGCTGATAAATTTCACATTCAGGTGGACAAGCTGGGGGGAAATGGGTTTGCGAGGAGTGTGAAAAGGGCTCGGATTGCTGTCAGGAGGGGGGCCGGTGATTGGACCCAAGTCGGTGCGACGGACAGAGTCACAGCGTGACGGATCAGCGTTGACAGCCAGTGTCCTGACAACCTCTGGATGGAAGGCTGTAATTTGATCAAGCTATCAATCAATACATCCAGATGGGCATCAATCAGGAGCGTAACGTGCTGCACCCTTATCCTCCTTCTTTCGGTGGCCGCAATGAGAAAAAGGAGACAGGAAAATAGGGGACTCAATTTCTGTTCCCTTCGCTCACATGACAGCATCAGACTGAGCAGGGTCACCCTGGCCTGGGTGTGCCTGACAGAAACACTTAGACGGTGGAAGTAAGTCCCACCTGACTGGACACATTAATGAAGCAGGTGAAGTAGGTGCAGAACTGCTGGAAATATGAGTCAGTGTGAATTAATCGAATGCTGCTCTCTTCCAATGATACTTAGAACTGTAGCTCAGTACTGCAAGAAGAAGTCAGAAACTGTTAAGTGTGACATTATAACAGTCCTTTAAGACTCTTTGCGGTAAACAACAAAAGTAGCCTCACTGGCCAATTATTAAAAAATCTGACAGCATCAGCTGTCAGGAAAACCATTCAGAAGCCATTTATAACCTGTGGCTTTGGAGAAACGGGGCTGAGTAATGTTAGGTCATAAAAACCTGGCATTAAGAAAGAGGTTATCTACATCTTGGGTGTTGAACTAGGAATAATTGGGAAACTAAAGCTTAGTGGAAACTCTAAATGTAGTGGAAAGACAGATAAAAAACACTCCTGAGTCAGGAGAAGAAAACAATATACAGGTCTGCTTAGGCATTAAATTGAAACCCAAAACAAGGCTGTAAACGAGAATCTGTGACCTGATCCAAGCGGTCTTGGCAAATTTTGTGACCAAACAGGACATTGCTCACTCTTTTTATTTCCTATCAAGCGTGTAGACACAGATGCACATTTACAGAGAACCAAAGGTGTGCTAAGAGTCATGTTAAAAAAAATAACAAAAAAACAAAAAAAAACAACAGACAAAAGCCTGATAAGATACACGTTAACATTAAAAGATAATGTGACGAGCAGGGCGGGCGAGAGCCGTGAGGGAATGGCGCGAGGCCGGTGACGCAAGTGATAACGAGCATCACCTGGGAGGCGCACCGGCCTTGAGTCTCTCACGGAGGAGCTCCGGGAGCATAAAAGGAGGAGCGACGACCGTGACGGACAAGAGAGGACCAGGCCTGGATATTATTTTATGTTTTATTATGTTTGTGTGGCCGGCAGACTTCCGCGAGGGTCTGCCGGCATTACTTTCGTTTTGTTCTTTGTTTATTTTGAATTAAAGTTACGTTGAATGTTCGCCGGTTCCCGCCTCCTTCTTCCCATATTTACGAACTGCGTTACATTGGTGCCGAAACCCGGGAGGAAGGAGGGACATGCTGTCGGAGAGCCCTCGCTGCTGAGGGGGATCGCGGTGCTGCGGAGTTCGGGCAGCGCGGAAGTGTGAAGACCGCGAGAGTATGCCCGAGGCGGTGGTGCTGGAGCCTAGTGGCAGGTGGGACGGAGAGCTCGAGGCCGTGCCCCTGGGACGAGGTGGGGTGGCTGCCGTCCAAGAGGGAGTGGAGGAGTCGCTGCCGTTCGCCGTGGGCCGGAGCCTGCTGCCGTCCGCCATAAAGGGGAGGAGCAGGGAACAGGGGACTCGCTGCCGGCTGCCCTCAGTCGGAGGAGCCATCGCCGGCCGCTAGGAGGCGGTCAAGGATCGGGCCGTCCACCGAGCGTCCAGTGCCACCGCATGGCACCGCGAGGAAGAGCCTCTTGGCAGGCTGAGGACCAAGCGGCAGTGTGTCGGGGAACCGGACCAACTACTGTGACGGAAGAGGGAGGACCAGGCCTGGATATTATTTTATGTTTTATTATGTTTGTATATTACTTTCGTTTTGTTCTTTGTTTATTTTGAATTAAAGTTACGTTGAATGTTCGCCGGTTCCCGCCTCCTTGTTCCCATATTTACGAACTGCGTTACAGATAATAATAATGATGTTGATAATAATAATAACAACAACAATAACAATTATTATGTTTTCACCCCCCCCCCCCAAAAAAAAGGCTAATGCCAAAGACTAGAACATGTTATTGTAAACTGTGATTTAAAAAAAAAGAAGGAAAAAAAAAGAAAAAAAACATACCTGTTCAGGTGTAAGATCCCTCTGTTCATTAGCTAGCATTTCATATCCAACCATAAACTTGCGGATGGTTGCGGATCGCAGTAGAGGAGGATAGTAGTGAGCATGTAGCTGCCAGTGGCTCATGTCTTCCTTTAGATAACTTCCTGTCGGAGCCCCTGGAGTACAGACAACAACTGTTACCACACATACATGTACTGCAATTGGACATTACTAAGAGCATCATCATTTAATTTAAAACTTAAAACAAAATATGTCCAACCCAATTTTATTCCATAATGTGTCATATTTCCAAATGATTTTAAATGCGAAAAAAAGAGGATTTTATCCATCCAGAATAGATTTGATGGTAAAATGGGGTTGTTACACACCAGAATAAAGTCAGACCTAAAAGCGAGTTTGCAGTGGATTGTGGGAAGAATGAAAATGTAGTATATTGTAGCTATATTGATATTAACCTCTATCTGTTGGGAGCCAAGATACGTGGATCATCCATGCATATCCTACTGATAACGCTTCTTTTTTTTTCTGAATCAATAATGATATACTATTATTGCAGATATACTATTACTGTCAGTAAACAAAAAATTATGTCATCCCAAACCTGTATGACTTTCTTTCTTCATTTTTGTTCATAAAATGAGAGGCACTGGGGTTTAAAACAACAGCAGATTGCCTTTCATTGTATGTATAAAACCTTTTAGGAAATGTTTGGGTAACTATTCCTTTTACTGTAAAGGCCCCGATACATTTTAAGCGAAATCAAAGGAGGAACTGGTGTGACTTAATTTCGTACAAAAATCAAACAGCTCACCAAAGAGAACATTCTGGAAGAGTTCACTCTGGCTAGTAAACACCCTTGAAGTACCATTGGTCCATGACCATTACATAATAGGTAAGTGTGGCTCTGAGGCTCCGCCTTCTTTGACAAGTAAATCTTCTCTGGTTCATTTGGCCGAGGTCAGACGTGAGTAAAAACAAACTTTAGAGCTGCTTTATAGTATTAAATGAAATGAATTAAAGTTGTAATTCTAATTGAAAGAGACACTGACACTGCTTTTTTCATGCGTAATACTATAAAGCTGCTTGATTTAAAGCAATCTATTGCGCTGAATTGCAGAGCTGGTGCAAACATCCACATCGCTATGATCAGATGCCTTCTTAACTGCTGTTTTCTCACCACTGTCATTTTTGATGCGTTTATTTTGTTATGGAGAGGAAAGCACACAGCACATATTTATATATTCACTCTCAGCAGCTAGACAGCATCAAGATGTTCGCTAACAGTAAATCGCTGCAAAGGTATTTCAAACGTATTTTTCTGAAGAACGAAAATGAACTTCGCCGTAAGTATATCAGGGCCTTAAACCACTGCATAAAACAGAAAGCATCACCTACAATAATAGCCTAAATAGCTGCTATTTGCCCTTAGACCAAGTTATTATTTGACGAAAGATTACAAAGACAAAGGTTTTTTTGGAATAACTTTCCATGATGAAATGTATAAAATAAGACCAAGAACATTTTTAAAGAAAGTAATAGGGTGAAGTTTAATTTCTTATTGATTCTAGAATGATGTCATGACCTCCATTGACAGAACAGATGTGATCTTTGAAAGGAAATGAAAGTTCAGGCATTTCCATTAAGATGTTAAGACGCAGCATGCAATGGCTCATTAAGTTTACTATGTGTTTCATTTTCAGCAACAGATCAGACAGATCAAAAAATGCTTGCTATCCCGATGGAGGTCATTCTCAGAACCCTTCAAAAAAGTCACAAATTACTGGCTGCATGATTCAGTCCGATCATACTGACTTGGCATCCATCTTTCTTACAAGTGAAAGAATCGTATGTGGCTACATCAAAGCTGAATATGCTGAACAGAACAAACCACAGAAACTTAAGCCTTAATTAAGAACCCAGCCAATGTACAATAACAGGGCCTGCGAACCTTTGGATGCCAGTGGCATGCGAGACATCTCTCGTAAGGTTTCACGGTGCATATTAAGTTATAAAATGGCTGTGAGAACCAGTGGTTTGGCCGTCCGCCCAATCCCAGAGCCCCCTCTCTTATCCCCATGTAATGAATGAAAAGCATATCATGCAAGTTAAATCAGATTCATCCTGACTGCTCCAGTGAAACGGCTGTTCATTTCCTTTGCTGGCATTTTCTCGACTGCCTCATGCTAGCTGGATGTTACAGGGTCTTACTTCCCAGCACTCACATGCACACACATCTCTTTTTGGCCCATCTTGGGTTTCTTCTCGAGTTTGTTGACGTTCCTGCTTTACATTTGGCTCTCGGCTCTCGGGGGTTACTTCAATGCAGTACGAAAGTATGTAGAGATCGCTGGCTAGCGGCCGTTTTCATCCGTGCCAGTGAAAATAATGTAAGGCTCAGATTCCCCAATACTGTACCTAATATAAACAGTCTGAACGTGTAAAAACACTTGGCACAATGGCCAAGAATATCAAGTTTGGTGATCTGAGCTCTACAAGACATTCCATGTCAGTTTACCAATTATAGTGATGTCATCTTTTCTAATAAAAGAGTGAACATTGCATGCAATCTGGATTGTTCATATGCCTTGCCTTGAGCAAGACCCTCCTGTACCATTATTAGGATTCATGAATAATGCTGAATACTAATGAACCACCCAACTTTTGTTGAAGTCTATATGCACTATATTACTGAGGACATTGCATAGACTTCCATTGATTTTATATGAGGTTAACAGGGATGCAAAAAGGTAAGGGGGAAAAAAGGTGAGAACATTCAATGGGGCAGGGGGTCATGCTCCGCATGGATTTTTTTTTTTTTAAAGATATTTGCTTTATATGCTCATTTGTAGTTTTTTAAATTTATTTTTTTATTACCTTATATGTCCAAAACTAATTTTTCACAAAATAATAATAATAATAATAATAATAATAATAATAATAACATATTGTTGCAACATTTTACCAAAATCAACATTGGGTCATGTTATAAAAGATGAAGTGCTATGCATGCTATTTAATATGGTATTGGCTGATTAGATGGAAATACTGCGCTAAAATGCAAACTGTCTCTTCACCGTTCCCACATCTCAAACTTTAAATACATAAAATATTATAGTTTATAGACATAGTTTTTAAAGTAAAGAGTAAAGGAAGCACTGTACAGTTCTTTATTTACCCTTTTAAGTTCACAAGTACCCTTGTAAGACCCCGCCCCCTATAAAACACTTTCTCATTGGATCTATGCAAATCCCATAGGTAACCTATTTTGATCTCAAAAAGGTGAGTTGTCACTGAAAGGTGAGGAGTTTGCATCTATGGGTTAATGATATTTTCTATGGCCTAACCCAACCCCTATCCTTAAACCTACCCATCACAGTAACGTGCAAAACACTAAATAAAAACATGTTTTAGCCATTTAAAAGGCTTTTTAAACTAGTGAGGACATTTTACTGGTGTTGGTTGTCATAATATTTCACTATATAAGTGAGGAACACCACCCCAACCCCACATACATACACACAGACAAAAACACTTCATTTTCACAACAACCAATTAAAATCAAGGCTGAAGCAATGCTAATTTTGGTTACCTCATTAGCAGTGACAATAGTGCATCAAAACAGAGCAGATTCTGCTCTTTTTGATAATATATAATGCAAAAAAGACCAGAAGTTTGCTCTTAATAAAAATAGGAGCTCATTCTTACTGCAAATTTCAACTGGAATTCAAAGCATGTTGTTGTTTGAATTACAACTTAAAATTTAGGTTATTGTATGGACTCAGAAGACTTACATATTGTAAAAATCATATAAAATATACACTACTTTTTGGAGTTTGGCAGCCACTGCACCATTTGTTTTTATTTCTGTGGAAAAGAGCAACTAACTAATTTCAAGCCTCACAGGGGGTAAAAAAATCATGCATGTTTGGAACGGGTGACTAAATGATTATGACTTTAGATTGTGGAATTAATAAAGTCTGTCTTCAATGGACCCTCCAAGATGAAAAGGATTAGCTAAATAATAAGGCAAGCTGAATTCAAGGTGTGCTTTTAGAGCTTTTATTCAATTAAAGTCTTCACATATCTTGTCCACAAAGGTACTTGTTTGGAAAAGACTGAAGCTATCTAATAATTCCCAATTTGCACCAGTGTGCAGAAATGGCCATAAAATAAACAACTTCAATGACAGTAAAAGCAGGATTTCAGCACTGAAAAGTTCCACTAGTTACAGTGACTGGCTGGCAATTTTCCATTCACAGTCTAAATAATGTGCCATGACTGTTTATCCTGGTTCTCCAGCTAAATATATGAATCCATAAAAGTGGCCTTCAACATCCTGATTAAATTTTCAATATGAAATACATTTAATTTCTTGCCGAAAAATTATATACAGCCCATCCTAAGCTCCAACAGCCTTGAGTGATGGAGGCTAAAACCTGTTCAACATGCTAGATGTGCCAAAACAGACTGAAAGCCACCTGGTCAGATGCTCTTGATGATTATGTGGTCTTTGTTCTTCTTATAGCCTTCAACTGACATGCCTCAATATACCTTCATCTGCTATTATAGAGGATAACTATATATTATAATTATGTATATATCTCTGTTGGAGGTCAACATTCGTTTAGAACTTTTCCCCAGTGAACAAAGAAATGAATAAAATAAAATAAAAGTGAAAAAAATCTAAAACAAATTTCCTTTTCTGATGATGTCACAAAACCCTCTTATGAGCCATGTTACAAAACCAATTGAGCCGCCTATGTAGGTAGCATTTTAAGGCAATTGGTCTTAAAGTGAATGCTGTTCCAAAAGGTACGCAGCATGTGCTATACTATTGGGAAAATTTTGAAGCAACATTGTAGCAGGATTATTTTAGTTAAATACAACTAAAACCATAAATAAATAGTTGCTTGAAATAAAAGAAAAATTAACTCAAATAAAATAAAATACACATAAAAATAAATAAATAAATAACCATTTTATTTCAGGTAATTGCCAAGATTTCTAATTTTCATTTAGTTTAATTTAATGTACTGTACTTGTATAACTAAAAGTAAAAATTTTACATACAAAAACTTTAGCTAAAATAAAAAAGGAAAATAATAAAAACCTAAATATTGGTATTGATTCAAAATATTAATAAACACTGCAATAGTATCTCAGTGATAATAAAATAACACTGTGTATCTATACTTCAAGGAGAATGCAATTCCATAATGCACTGCAAAAGGCTCTCTAAATATGATGAATGAAACAAGATAAATATTGATCTATACATAATGAGACCACGAGAAAGCTACTTTGTCATTAAATAATTGGTGAACATGTTCCTTCAATCACAAAAAAAATAAATAATAATAATAATCACAAAAAGAATCACAAACCTTTGTTAACCCTGGGTAAATTATGAGCAGTGTGAAATGTGAAGCAAGACAACCCAGGGTTCCGTTTACCCAGGGTTTAGAATGACCCAGAGTTAACTATCTCAAGTGTGAAAAGCCTAAAATTCAGCCAGCAGATTGTTCCTATATTTGCCAAAAGTAAAACTTATTCGAGGAACCAAAAGGAAGTCAGAACCAGAAGGTGACATCAGCAAGAGCGGATCATTAACAGTGAAAGTCGCCATGCTGCTAAAACACAACAGAGCTGCGCGCTAATTAGCCCGCTAAAGCTACCTCCCCGGCTCATCAGAATGCCTTTGTGCCTTCACTGACAAAAAACAAATATTTTCTTTTCCCAAACTAATGAGCTCCATTGGAAACAAAATAACAAGCTTTTCATAGGACACAATGTGTAATGGCATCCTTTATTAAATGTGACTTTTCTCTTTTCCAAACATTAAATCAAAGTTGAGGTCTCCTAAAACTAAAACAGTGAAGTGAAGCTTGAGTATTGTGGCCAGGATCTTATTTCATACATTGCTCTTGGAGTGAAATATGTCCTGGACAGGTTGCACACATCACTTTCTGTAATTTTCTAACTTGGCTCTCTATTACTGAGTGGAGAGAAACATATTATCCTCTCAATAAAATCTTCAGCTCTCTTCATAAGGTATCTGTATCTGAGGAGACTCACTCACACACACTGTAGGAGGTGGACATGCTGACCATGTACTGAACAATCACTGAGTCCTTCTGTACCATTTCTAACGTCTTGTCCATCAGATACAGTACTAGATGTTCTCAACATACAGCTAGCATCAGGTGGTTAGGACAGCAAGACTCTGAGGCTGCCACTGCTGGAATCTTTTGTGCTCATGGGAACAAGACTGACAGATTTAAGTACAGAGAATTTATCAGGTTGTTTACAGATGGCTGAAGAAAATATGAGTGGTACTTGGTCCTTCCAAAACTATGCAGTTCTATGTGTTTGCTAAGTGTTTTTTTAGCATGACTGCTAGAGCCAAGTTCACACTAAAAGACGTTACAAGACTCGCTGTGGAGTTTTTAAGTCGTTGTGGTGTTCACACTGCGTGACAATGATCTGCAACAGGAGGATACACACTACACGAGCTGACGACAACTCTGTCAACCAATGACTTGAAAATGGATGTTGGGAGGAAATTAGATTAAATTTTAGTTTACATAAGTTTAAAAGATTCTGGCTGACCTCCCAGAGTTAAGGCGACTGTTATTTTAGAACGTTTCCCTTTATTGTTTCCATGACGACACGTCATGCTTGTCACATGACACACCGCGGCCAGCCAGCCACACTATACGACAGATGTGTTGCTTTTCTTACCATGTCATCAACTATTTGATATTCCGATTCTCAAATACGTGCAAGTGAGTGTATTGTCATTTAAAAACCTATATAATGACCTTGATCGTAATATATAACGTGAATTCATACATTTATCCCGAAATACATGTGGCCGGTGAGCTGGGAGAACAATAGAGTGAGTGAGCTTTATAGTTACTTTGTAGTGTATTTGATATGAATAAACGTCGGCAAATTATATTTGAATGGATTGTTATTGCTGCTTCCATAGACATCGGTGTATATTTCATTGGCTGTTGCGTCGCGACACGTGACACCACAGGATATCGAGTCGGCCGACAGGTCCAGATAGTTAGCATGCTAGATATTTGTCTGGCGTCTGCGAGGTGTCGGCGACGCATCAGCTAGCGTCTTCGATGCATCATTGAGTAGTTCACACATAAAGATAGGCAAGCGCCGATTACCCGCTGATTTTCCCCTGATTACAGCCCGACTTGTCAATGGGCTCGTTAACTTGCAAATCGGGCTTAAATCGGGCTTACAATCCTGTAGTGTAAACTTGGCATTGGTTTGAGATTGCCAGGGTACTGCTATGCAGTTGCTAAAGTGTTTGTTTTGAGTTGTTTTAACCTATTTCTAAGTGGTTGCAAAGATTTTCTTGGTGGCTTTTAGCATATGTGGTTGTGAGGATGAAGGGTGGGTGATGCCAAGTAAAAAGACCCCACTTCTATTCCATGGGATTGTTCTGGCGGTTTTATAGTCTACCCTGTCTATCTCATCAAGCACCACTAATGAAAATAAATGAATAAATATGTGCCTCGAAATCTGCCGTAACCTGATTTTTATACAGAAATATTGAGAAAACAACTTTTCTAAACAACTAGCCTTACTCATCTGACTGTGTCAGGGTTCTGTCACTTCAGTCTGGTTTATTCTTGGTTTGGTGACAGAGCCCTGACACACATATTGTCTCGTCATTGTGAGCGTGCAGTTTCAAGTTTGTTCGGAGCATATATACGCTCTTTTGTCCACATGAGATGTTTTCTGTGCGGAGTGTGGTATTCGAATACTGGTGTTGTGTCAAATTTTGAATCCCTGCCAAATTATTGCCCCCCTCGTTGAAGTTGCTATCTCATTGCCTAATCCTAACCCAACCCCTAATCCCAACCCCTCCCACACACCAAATCCTAAACCTACCAATACTAGGGGGGTAATAATTTGGCCGGGGTAGGAATTCGGCACAACACCGGCACTTTGGTCTAGTTTGGTGTCGGGTTTGGACATTCATGTGTTTGCCATCTGTTGCTCTGGTCTCGTTGTGTGAGCATGCAGTTTTGAGTTTGCTCGGGCTGTACTCTCTTCTGTTTGCCTGAGTTGTTGTGTTCTGTGTAGCACGCGGTTCGTGTTTATGTTGTCCGGGTGCTTTGTTGTAGTCTTGTGCTGTGTATCATGCGGCTTGTGTTTTTCATTGGCCACGTGCTTTCATGTTGTCATTTTTTGTGTGGACACATTTCTTGTTTGTTTCTATGTGCCATGTGCTCTCCTGTCTACTGTCTAACCCCACCCTTATTGCTGTCTGCTTATTGGTTTATTTGCCTCACCTATCCTTCCTCATTACCTGCTTTGTTTGCTCTCCCTATTTATTCTCCTTATGTTTGCAGTCCTGTGCCAGATCGTTGTCAAAGGTGCATCATGTTTACCTGCTCCCTGTTGTTTCCTGCCTTGTCCTGCCTTACCTTGCCTAGTCCAGCCAGTCATGTTTTCCCCCACGGGGTAGTTTTTGTTTGTTTGGTTTTATTTTTTGATTAATAAAAAGACCATATCTGCATTCTTGAGTCCTCGCCTCATCCCTTCACCCATCCCTGACAGATTGTGGCTTGTAAACAGGCCTAATGAAAATAGTTTGTTCCCAACTTAATCTGAGGCTTTATATCCATGATGCAAAGCTTAGGAGAGATGCCAGTCCTCATCTCTAGAGCTTTTATTGTTTTTTGTTTTTTTTAAGACCATGCATGGCATGGTCTTATCAAAATAAATTTGAAATGGAATCAGATCAATATGGGGGGTTCTTTGGGGAAAAGAAAGCTATTTGGAATATATCAGGGACAAAGGTATTTGAAGGTGGTATCACAATGAGGATTAATTTGTGAAATATGCATGTACAAACATTGTAGCTCCAAAATACTCTCTGAGACTGAATAATATAGTTCTTGCAAATTATTAGAGATTAAAGATATTTAGTACATAGTTGTTGCTTACAATATTCTTCTATATCAAAAGAATTTGAGTTACACTAGTTACCCTGCCCATGTATTTACGTGATTATTAATCTTTTACCCAAATATGTAGATGGATGGATGTAACATAACATAATATCTAAAATAAAATACAAAAAAACATATTATTTTCAAAAGTAACATTCCCCAACACTGACTCTAATTGTCTGTTAACACAGACAATTAACAGACAAGTAACATTCATGTAACTTGTGTAAACTATTTCTAGTTTATGAAGTCTCTAATAATTGTGAAAATGAGTTGATAACAGCAAGCCAGAGTACCAATAAATATATTGTTCATTCACACTCTTGTGTCTCTCTTGAATTACATTGTTAATGAAGCCTTCAATGTCGAGCAAAATTCCTTCAACCATTAATTTTTCCATGTTCTCTCCATTCCTCCCAGCCCTGTGAAAGGAAGCATTGAGAGCCAAACTTCTGTTCAGCCGTATCCTCCTCTCACACACACTTCTGTAAGCTGCTTTCAGCTCCAATTGAGACTCAACATCTTTACTAAAAGGCACCTTGGAGAGACGCCATCTTTAGTTGGGCTTATGGCACATCAATGAACAAATGTGAGCATTATGAAATGATACAATAAACACAGATTATTAATAGACATGAGCCATATGTTGGTGATTCTTCAGTTAATGGAACATTTCTGGATGGTTTTAAAGAGAAAAAGTGTTTAAAAATGTAGTTTTACATTGTGCATTACAATAGCTTTATAATACATTTATAAAAGTGTCAATCAATAAGATTCTACTTATTATTATTGCTAGATAAGAAATATTAATAATATTAATAATAATTTGGTATTTGCGAGTACTATTTGTAATTTCCTTTTAAATGTATTTTAAATAAATGTAAAATGAACATTTATATTGTATAATGTTGTAATATTTTCTTTAATATTTTTATTTTTTAAACAAATCTTTGATTCTTAGATTTTTATAGATCAGAAATGTAATTAATTTTTCCACTTAAAGGTTGATCAAGGCAACGACCAGATCAACGATCAGATCTTTAGTCCAGAATATGTGATACATGTTTTAACACAGATGAAACAGTTTAAGAAACTTTCCGTTTTTAAGATTCCAAGTAAAATAATGTTATACGTATTTTCCGCATAGATGCATTTGTAAAAGATATATGAGTCATTGGGCTCAATTTGGTGGAAAAATTACAGAGGGAGTTTCACGGTGACAAACATGATTCAGACTGTTCGGACAGAAGCAAAGTAGACTGGGATTTAAAATGAATTGCATATAAAAATAACACAAAACAACAGAGTCTCAAATAGAACAGAAATTCTTAAATGTTTCAGACCTCAGACATGCATGGAGAAAATTGCAGCCCGTCCTGGTGTTTTAAGTGTTTCTCTGATAGAATAGGCCTAATATCTGTGTAAGAATGATTTAATATGCCTGGCTGCTTATTCAGACAAGCCTGACCATGGCATATTAGGGACGATGCCATCACTTTTATGAGGATAATTCATTTGTCGGGTATGAAATGGCCTGTGGATCCGAACGATGGAGGATAAGAGACAGGAGGTTATGGTGGGTAACTAAAGTGACCCTCTTCTGAAGATTTACTTCAACAGATATTCAAAGAAGCAACTTTATGACAGAATAGAACTGAATACACTTAAACTAGTCTGCACCACACAGTGTGTAAATGCTAGGACCTCAGGACAAATAATTCTTTGGAAGTTTCAAACTAGTTGTTCCTTTGACAGAAAAATAAAATGTCTGTCAAAAGAAAAGTTCTTTGTGACAAATGGCTGTAGATCTGGCAATTTTTCAATCTCAGATGAGATGCATTCTCAAAAAGTGACTAGTGACACATCTAGTTTTTAAACTGAAGGAGAGACTTTGACAGCTTCTGCAGATGAGTTCAACACTAAGACCAAGTGCACACTATAGGAGAAATGGATCACATTTAAAAGCTCAGTTTCTCGTTTGCTGTCATACCTTATAGAGAACACTACACGATTGACCTCATATGTGCGTCATTCTCATCACCAACTATAGCTAAGATTGAGGAATCATCACACAACAAACAACGGAGTTCAAGCAAAAAAAAAAGGAGACAAATATTTGGCAGTCAAATATTTAGTATACTTTGGAATATATAGTCTGAAATGTACCACAATGTTTAACAATTACATCATAAGAACATCAGTGACGTGCACAAACTACAAGATCTGAACAAAAGTGCATTCTAGTTGTATAAGTACAAATTAATTCCAATTTGACAAGCTCACTCTAGTGACCCTGATTGTACTTGTAACATATCCACCTTATTTTTCAACGCAGAATTAAAGTGTTAGTTCATCTTCAGAAAAACAAATTAAGATATTTTTCTTAAAATCCGATGGCTCAGAGAGGCCTGCTTTGCAAGCAAGACAATTAACACTTTCAATGCCCATAAAGCTACTAAAGACATATTTAAAACAGTTCATGTGACTACGGTGGTTCAACCTTAATGTTATGAAGAGACTAGAATACTTTTTGTGCGCCAAAAAAAAACAAATAACGACTTTATTCAACAATATCTAGTGATGGGCGATTTCAAAACACTGCTTCATGAAGCTTTGAAGCTTAACGAATAATTTGTTTCGAATCAGTGGTTCAGAGCGTGTATCAAACTGCCAAAGTCACGCCCCCCAGTGGTGAACCATTAAAATTTCGAAACGCTTATGATGTAACGAAGCCTTGTTTACTGAAATCACATGACTACGTCAGTTTGATGCACGCTCCGAACCACCAGCAGTGTTTTGAAATCGGCCCATGTAGATATTGTTGAAAAGTCTTTATTTAGTTTTTTTGGTGCACAAAAAGTATTCTTGTCACTTTCTAATATTAAGATAGAACCACTGAACTCACATGAACTGTTTCAAATATGTTTTTAGTACCTTCATGGACCTTGAGAGTTTGAATGGCTTTGCTGTCAATAGAGGCCTCACTGAGCCATTGAATTTCATCAACAATATCATCATTTGTGTTCGGAAAATAAACAAAGCTCTTACGGCTGTAGAACAACATGAGGGTGAGTAATAAATGACATTATTTTCTTTTTTGGGTGAACTAACCCTTTAAAGAGAGCAGAGCTAGACAGAGCTAGAGCATAATATAACCATGTGTCTGTGCCATCTCTTCAGTTGGTCCTCAATGTCTCTAGTCTCCTCGATCAGATATCCCCACTGGCTGCTAAATGTTTTTTTCAATGACTGCTGTCCTGTATCTGTTACATGTGCACTCTGTTTTGGACTTGTTTTGGACTCGTGTTGTACCATTTTCCGCCACTAGTTAGTCACCATGGTCACTGATCACCCCAATCATCACATTCAGCTGTGTTCAATCACCCTCCTTGTTTCCCTGGGTATATAAGCCCTGTGTTTCCTGTTCAGTATTGTTTGTGTGTAGTGTGGTTGTCTCTCCTGTGAACCTGTCTGTGGATACCCTTGGCTGTGGATTTATTAAAGATTGTTATACTTATATCTTCCTCATCGTGCGTGCTTATGCTTACAACCACCGATTGTAACAGTATCTTCATTACTGGCATAAAATTAATTTCATTCTATGCAATAAACCTCAATTTACATTCTATGAGCATATGCATTATAACAAATATAACCAGCAAAAATAAACAGCATGCATGATGTTACAGAACATGTTCCTAGAAATATATTATTTGAAATAAAACTTTCAAAAAGTTTCACAAGCATGCATAAGAAGCTTAACCACAAATGCAATTCTAAAATGGTTATCTGGACTGAGCAACTGAGCATCTTTACAAATCAATCATCATTAAATCTAATTTATATGAGAAGAAATACCACATTTACTTCTAAATGGAAATTAATTTGCATATAATGGAACCAAAGCCCAAAATTATGAATATACAGTAAACCAGTACACTCTAATGGCAACTCATGGATCTTGTTTGTACATTTTGTACAATCTGCTTATGCCCTATGGTTAATTTAGGTGTGGAACTTCACACTTACTTTTTTTCTATAGTCATACAAATCAAATTGTACAAATTCATAAGAAATAGCAAACCTGTAAAATGGTTGCTTTTGTCATGAGATTGGGTTGAATTTGACTGAGTAGTTCAATCCATATATAATAATAATAATAATAATAATAAAATGTCTTGGGTTACAAATGTAACCTTGGCTCCCTGAGAAGAGGAACAAGACATTATGTCCTAGGATGGTAATGGGAGAATGCCTCAGTGTGACTGATGTCTGAAGCATGTGTTAAATGCCAATCGTATTGGCTGGCGACAGCCTTTGAAATCACTACTAGTGCGAATGCGAGGTATAAAAAGGGCGCCTAGTGAACATGTCATCCACTTCTACGTCTAACGGGACCATGCAGGCAGTCCAGAAGCATGGAAACGAGCAGTGAGCAGGGAGTACTATATGCTTGACCACACACATAGAATGGAGCTCAAAGAGCGATGTCTAAACAACAACTCTATATGTCAAGGGGAGACCTAACCAAACTCCAAAGACAGTCTATAAAGAGGCTCACTTTTCCCAGAGCCAGCTTTTCTAGCATTGTCTGCGTGAAACTCTGGAGAGAGGAGGCCTCAGCAGGACGACACTCTAAATGAGGGGAGGCCTAACAATACTCATTCAAACAGCATGGAGGCTCAACAGAGAGCCTACAGTTATATGACTGCCAACACAGGGCTTTATGGACAGACACCTCAACAGAATGACACTAAACGAGAGGAGGCTTATCAGTGTTTATTTTAAGCACTGACAACACTGCTGCCCAAAGCCCTCCGAGCGAAGGCTTCAATTGAAAGGAAGCCTAACCACACTCAAACCCAAAAGGACAGTAAACAAAGGAGGCTTGAAAGCCTGCCACCTCAAGACTACGGTCTATGTAAAGCTCTAGCAGAGACCTCAGCTGAATGACTCTCTAAGCGAGAGCAAGGGGAGCAAGGGACTGAGCAGGATGACTCTCTGAACCAAGAGGAGTCCCGGCTCAACTCCAGAGGCAGTAAATGAGGAAGCCATAAGAGCCTGCAACTCCAAGTATCACCTAATAGAGCAACGCAGACCTCATAAAAACGACTCTCCCAGTGAGAGGATGTACAGTGCACTAAAAACTGTGCACTAAAAACTACTCATAGACAAAGTAGTCACAGAGTCTATGTCTCCTGAAAACTTTCAATGAAGTTCCAGGCAGGGAAGACCTAAAGAATTCTCCAAAGAGAGGAGCAGCCATACTATGCTCCTGAAGGCTAACTAGATAGAGGAGGCCCAAAGGAGGGCCTTACAAGCTACACTCTGTGTTTGGGCTACAGGGAACAGAGATCTCTACAAAATGACTCTCTAAAATGAGAGGAGACCTGAAAAGTCTCACATCTGATACTTGAAGAGTAAAGGTCTTAGAAGAATAATTCTTAAACTGAGAGAGGGCCTAAAACACTATTTAAAACCTATAAAAAAGCACTCACTCATAAGACCCAAGCCGGACCATCAGGAATTTTTTCTTATTTACATAAGGAACAATGAAACATCATTGGTCCAGCCCTAGGGCCTGATGTTGCGAACACGAGTAAGAACCCTCACCAAGCTGGACAGTGCAGTCTATACTGACCGATTGGAGGTGAGGGTAATAAGGGGGGTAGGGGAGGGGAGGAGGAAAAAGAGAGGGTAGGTGTAATAATCCTCAGAGGGAAGGAGATGTTATTTACCTATGCCAGCGCCAGTAAGCTGATCGCGTCTAAATTGGATCACTTCCCTCAGATCTTGCTTATTTTTTCTTGCCTCCTGCGTGACCTGCTCCTCGGCGGGGGAGGGGCATGCACAGCAATGCTGGCCTTCTGCCCTAGGACCTCCGTCTTTTTGGCGCAGACTTGGACCGGCGCGGTATATAGGTTTTAAATGCGGCCGAGCGCTCCTTGGCCTCTCTGAACTTGCCGACCATCACCTCAGTAGATGTGTCAAACAATTCAGAGGGCGAAACTGGTGCATCGAGAAGAAAGCCCTTTTCTTTCTCCCAGACGCTGGCCAGGTTCACCTACAGGAGCCTCTCTGTGGCCACCATCGCCACCATCGATCTACCGATCACGGCAGCAGTCTGTTTAGTGGCCCAGAGAGCCAAATCTATGGTGTGGCATAGCTAGGCAACTGCCTCAGGGGAAAGATCCTGACCTTGGTCCACGTCTTTCAGCAAGTCAGCCTCATAAGCCTGAAGCACTGCCATAGTGTGCAAAGCAGCCCCAGCCTGACCTGCTGCCGCATATGCCCTGCTATTCAACCGAGATGTTGACTCATGGGGCTTGGATAGCAGGGCCGGAGCTTTCAAAGTTGATGTTTCCCCCAGTGAGAGATTGCGAAGGTCTCATCGATCGAGGCATTGACACAAATCACAATTTGGAGATCAGGAAGGAATGGAAGGCTCACAGGAGCTGGGCGGTTATGTCCAAATAGAAACCGCTCTTCCTTCTGCAAGCAGTTCCTCCTTCTCACGTCTCCACGGCAGCTTGCGTCTGGCTGTAACACGTTCCATAACCTCCAACAGCTCAACATACGCGGGGCAGGGAGGCTGAGAGGGCTCAGTCTTCTCAACCTCTTCGCCCTCATCAGCCACCTCCTGCTCATCCTGTCTTGAAGCCAGCAAAGCAATGGCTGCTGGATCAGAAGATGTAAGAGACAACACATCATCTTTCAGCAGCTCATTCTCATCAGGCGCTGAAGTACGCAAGAGATTTATACCTCTCTTGAACTCTTCAGCAAGCTCCATCTGAGATCCCCACGGTCTCAGTCTCCTGTTCGCCTCAGCGAGAGCAGGACCCGAGCTGTGGGGCACAGATGCATGCCCCTCTTCTCTCGAGAAGAGGGACAAATGAGAGCAGAGCTTTTTCATTGGAAAAAGCTCACAGTGCACACCAATAGCCCCCTCGAGGACTGAGCATGCATTCTCCTCGCCCAAACAGATAACGTACAAGTCGTGTGTCATCAGGTGTCAAAAATCTATGGCACGGATCCGCACACTTCTTGAAACACTTATCACAAGCCATAATAAATTGTTTGCTTACCGTACTTCAAACAAACAGTCCCTAAAGACAAAGAAGAGGATGAAATTCTCTAGGCACCCTTTTTATACCTCACGGTCGCACTAGTAGTGACATCATAGGCTGTTGCCGGCCAAAACTATTGCCGTGTTTTAACACGTGCTTCAAACATTAGTCACGCTGAGATGTTCCCCATTAGCATCCTAGGACACAGTGTGAGTTCCCACTCGAAAGGGAAGTATATTGTAAAACAATGATAAAAAAGGTTTATAAAGCATTTTGAATGTGTTTAATTTAGTTTAGTGTGCTACATGTGTCAAAAATAGGATGTGAAATAACTCAACTTACTTTTGACAACAGTTAACTATTTAGTCATTTACTTGTGTTTACAAATGTTTTAAAACAAGGTCAGCCTAAACAAATGCACCTTGTTCATAGTGCTTAAGAAGCTAACAAGGTAGTTAACTTTTCATCATTTTATTAAATTGGCACATGTATTTGAACCGTGGTATTGTTGCCATACTGCATGTCCAGATTAAAGCCAATATAAAGCACTCATTGCTCACTCTTATCACCCTTTTGCCAAATTAAGATACATGTTTTGATGTAGGTAAGATAACCAGATATCTAATTTAAACAACATTTAACCACAAATGAAAATGTTTTTGATATTTATACAAATGTGGCAAGATCCAAGATTGGTTTCTTAGATCTTGAGAGCAGAAACTAAGGCTAAGACTGAAATATATGTTAAAACAAATACTTTGTTTATAAGATTTTTTTTTTTTAACTTGTTAATGTTGAATCATGTTCTTTCCCCCATGTTCTTTCCCTTTTTTTTTTTTAAAACTTGGAACTTAAATAAGAATCAATACCAACAATTTCCCTGCATTTTGTTCACAGCACAATCAATAAAGAGCTTGTCTATCTGATGGCAATGACACTGTAACATCAATACTACATTACAATTTCCATCATAAGAAACTTAAACAAAAAAAGGCGATGAACATTTAAAAAATGAAATATTCTACATGCCCATACAACACATTCTGTTAAATAAAATGTCTAAAGGCCTGTATAAAAGCTGATAACTATAATGATAATAATAAAGACGTAACTTAAAGCTGCCGTCCGTAACATTTTTGGGTTAAAAATGATCCAAAATCAATTTTTGAGCAAGTACATAACCAGCCAATGTTCAAAACTATCTCCTTACCTTAGCCTGATTCATAACGGTAAGCTTGTAATAATGCTTTCTAATTCAAATGAAAAAGGTCTGCAAAGTTAGAAAGCACAAAGTCACTTCAAAGGGAGTTCTTCCCTATATCAGTAGTTTCTGAACTCCCTGAAATGCCTTGATTGTTTTGAAAGAATGGTAAGTAATGTAGTGATTGGTACTCACGTCACCGCTGATGTTGTGATTTTTGGATCACACGTCACTTGAGGTGTGATTATGAGTACATCAGATGACCACCTTCCCTCTCTCTTAGTTTGGGCACCAGTCAAGGTCTTTTACCTTGGCAGTATGAGAACACTCCCAACAGGAGGCTGTTCAGTCATTTAGAATTAATGTAAAGTGGAGGGAGTTGGTCAGCTGATTTATCTGAAAGATTGGTTATTTGTTATTAACTAGCATCAACTATATTATCTCTAATGTAAGTTAGAAAATCATATACTGATAATATGCAACAACGCCAAGGTCTCTGGAAAGAGGTTTGGTAAAGTGATATTTACATTCCACGTAGCTGAGTGAGCATTCATATGGCGACTTTTCTGGTGACGACTTCTACTGGTTGTGCTGGGTGACTATGCAGTGTGGAAAGGAGCCTGAATCCTTTTCAACAGCCTAGAACACAAAGCTCTGTGGGATGCTGATCTCCTGAAGCACCAAATGTCTGTTGCTGCCTCACAAGCTGTAGACTCAGATCATGGAATCTGTTGTTGTCTCATTGGACGAAACAGAGACTCAGAACGGTATGGTGTATCTGTTATGTCTCATCTGATGGGAGACTCTGAACTTATCTGTTGCTGCCTTCCCTGTAACGGGCCGCAGGCTCAGAATGTGGTTGTATCTGTTACAGTCTCACCCTTGTGGGCCGGGACTCAGAAATTTGTTGATCTGTTTCTGTCTATCTCCTTACAGGACAGACTCAGAACAGCATATCTGTTATGTCTCACCCAATAAGAGACTCAGAACAAGGATTGTTTGTTGAAAGGGTACCTTTATCCCTTTCCGATGAGGAGATTGCAATTTGGCACTTCTCCATTGCAGTGCTGCGATTGGCTGATGGCATCAAACTCACTCTGTGAGTATCAAACTCATTTGCATAAAACACACAGTCAGAAGTCTTTAAATTGTCTTTAAATTTTACCAATGCATTTCTCACTTTCCAGACCACGGCTAGAATACCTTTGGCAATAGTATAAACAAATAGAGACCTAACATGATGGGAAAAGATTGAACTGTCATGCATGCATTGATTTGTACATTAACAGCTGAATTTTCGTAAGATGTTGCACTACAAATAGCTGTCACTGAGAATACTTGTTAGGTCCTCTTTAAAAAAATCATTCTAAATTTTAAAGAATAGCAGTCCACAACTATAATGATAATAGCACTGAGATTGCATTAAATATGTTAATAGCATAAATTATATCGGAGTCACTTTAACAATTAATTTTTTTTCCAGCTGATGAATAATAAAAACATTCACAGCCATCAGAATCCATCCTTCTTTAAAGAGCTCAAACATTTACAGCTTGTAATAAACAAAACTTTATCATGTGTTAGTGTGAACACTATAGTTATTGTTACAGTTATCTTAGTTATCGTTCTTGGTGTAAACGGCATTAACTCCAACATATCTTTGTAATGAAGGAGCCATGATCATCACTGCTGGGGAAGCAACACTGACACACATATGCATACAAATGCATATACCTCAATCGCACTCCAGTTTCATTCCCCCTGCCGTTTCTGCTGTCGGAGAAGTGGGTACACACGTGATCCAGATAGCACATGAACATGTTGAATAATCTGTTCCCCTTCCGTCAGTATTCACATCCCCAGACATCTCACACATACACACTACATTTTGTTTGATGTTTCGTCTTGATTATCCCTTTATTTTTTTTGTGTGTTAGTCGCCCTTCTGGGTTGAGACGCTGTGGCAGCCAAACTGAATGAATGAGCGGGAACCAGTTATGATGTCCCTAACTGTGCCGCGGCAGTACAGTTCAACCGGAGCCTGACAGAACCATTGTGTGTTGTGTATAGGGGTACTTTTGTAAATACAGACGCAAAAATTAAGCATATATCTTGTTTTATTATGATTACATATATTTTATTACATATATTTATTGTCTATATGTGGAGATTATGTGTATTTATATTTAAGTGTGTATATATATGTATATATATATATATATATATATATATATATATATATGTGCGATTTGTAGGTGGGGGGTGCAGGGTGGGATTGAATGTAGAAGTTTGTGTCTCGTTATTCTATTGAAAATATCTATAACTACCGATTGATTTTGCATCAGAAATTAATCATTATTAGTGTAATTGTAAATAGTGGTCAAATATATCGAAGCTAACTAACCTATCTAATACTTTAAAACTTAAGGTTAAATAACAATATTTATAGTAAAAATGTTTCTGCCAAAACCCCACTGTTTATATAGCTATATATATAGCTCCACTGTGGTTTGTGATTTATTTTCAAGGGGAAAAAAAAAAAAAAAAACGTTTATGTACAAAAAACTCACATGCTAATGGTAGATCCAATAGTAGAGGCAGAGCCAGGCATATAAAAGGGAAGGCCAGACTCACAATCAGTGCTTATTAACCAAGTCAATGCGAAAGTGCAACTGTGGTGCCTCCAGCGAACCTAACACTTGTATATTGTGGATACTCACTATATATATATATCACTCTGCCTCCACCGGCTTGCCTTCTTCCCATAGTGCATCCTGTTGCCATGTGTTCCCCAGGTAAGCGACGCACGTGCACCCGGCCATCCACGTGATGTAAAATGCTACTCTACAGCCCCATACACAACAAACTGTGATGCACTGTGTATTCTGACACCTTTCTATCATAACCAGCATTAACTTCTTGAGCAATTTGAGCTACATTAGCTCATCTGTTGGATCAAACCACACAGGTCAGCCTTTGCTCCCCACGTGCATCAATGAGCCTTGGCTGCCCATGACCCTGTTGCCGGTTCATCACTGTTCCTTGGACCACATTTGATAGATACTGACCACTGCAGACCGGGAACACCCCACAAGAGCTGCAGTTTTGGAGATGCTCTGACCCAGTCGTCTAGCCATCACAATTTGGCCCTTGTCAAACTCGCTCAAATCCTTACGCTTGCCCATTTTTCCTGCTTCTAACACATCAACTTTGATAACAACATATTCACTTGCTGCCTAATATATCCCACCCACTAACAGGTGCTGTGATGAAGAGATAATCAGTGTTATTCACATCACCTGTCAGTGGTCATGTCATGCCTGATTGGTATATATACATATTTGAATATTTTCCCTCTTTTTTTATTTTGCTGTTTGTTGTATCATCAGTACTTTGTTTTTTGTTGTGCACCTGTGTATATATACTTCATCAAAGGACTCTATTTGTGGCACTGCAAATAAATTTCACTTTGCACGAAAGTGCTGTAGCTGAGCGAGCCATCATTTTTTCCCCATCTTTTATGGACACTCATTACATCTCCAAGCAAGCTGGTGGTGATTGCTTTGTTACAATCTTAAATAATAATCCCTAAAAATATTGTTGGGGATACTAAAAAAAAAAAAAATTGTATTGTTTGATTTTGAGTTAAAAATCTGAAGTCAAACCAGTTGGGAATCTCTGATCTAACAGAGCTTGACTATCTATCTGGTTAGCGGACATAGTGAGAAAGGTCCTATCCATCTTTCTCCAGCTCTCTAAAGGTTATCTGATGTCAAGGGATGTTCTCTTATCTGTCATCAGAGCATTTGTCCTTCACTTCAGATGGTTTCATTTATTTTCCATGTATGACCTTGATAGTCCTCAGATCGAAGTGCTTAAGGCATTTACAGAAAAATCCACCAAAAATAAGACATCTCTTTCAAGTTGTGACAATCTTCTCTACATCTCAAATGTCTGTTTTGCTGTCGAATAAGCTTTTAAAGTAAATCCGTAAATGCTCAATGCTTGCTTCTTAACAACATTGTACTTGGTAGATTCTGAAAAAAATCAATTCAGCCTAGAAATTCAACACCTTTGTAGCAAAGATCACTCACAAACGTCTATGTACTGTACCAGCCGCAGCCCCCATTATACCTGCTTTTCTCTGACATCTTCAAATCTCTTTGTTCTTTCCAGTGTAAAGACTGTAAAAGTCCATTTTTCAAAACGTCTATTGCTTTGCTCCGCAATTGTTTAATGGACCATCTCTGCTGATTTCACAGGCTCCATTACTGCCATTAAAATAATTGCAAAGCTCGACTACACTCACTCCTTTTGTTAGGAGCAGGAGAGGGATTTGACGGATGACTGCTCCTCGCAATTATCAGCTGGAGATTAAAGCTGATATTGGTGGAACAATCATGAAAATGTTCTGTAGGACTGAAACCAGCACTTCATGTTATGTTGTTTCAGTTATTTTATATTTTATTTATTTTTATCTGTTGGGAGTGAGAATGAGAAGGAGGTTATAGGGGGAGTGTGAGAAATCACTGAGCTGGAGAATAAAAATTCAGAAAGCATGACGATTTCATTAAATTAGGTTCTTAAAGATGAAGGAATGGGAGGCGAGATGATGTACTGTCTCACTATTGGCGGGTCTCGAGTGGCCCCTTCACAGTGTTATCGCACATTGCATCTGACTTCAATTAAGGTTGCAAGTAGCAGAGCCTAAAATCTAATTTAGTCTTAAATCTTGCAGTATTTGAGAGAATTAATGTATTATCATCTGTTATCAGATCACTGCTTGCTTTGGGACAATTAACAGGTTTTGCAAAATCCGATGTGAGTAAATGACAAAAGTATAAAATCATTAGGGGTTAGTGGTATGAAAAAAATCTATTGTTTCATGTTATGAATTTCTGATATGTGTAATGGTATACATTTTTGCTGGAAACTTTTTTAAAACTTTTTTTTATATAATAACAATAATAATAATAATAATATTTTTTATAAAAACATATATAAACTTATTAAATTAAGTTTATATAGAGAAAGTTCATTACAAATTTTACATTTACATTCATAAAAGTCTGTTTAATTGAAGCATGATCACCTGTGTTATGCTTGTTTTATGTAGTCATATTATATATTATGCTTCAATTAAACAGACTTTTCAAACATTTTAGTTGCATTAATAAATATTAATTAATTAAATTAAATATTAATAAATAGGGCAGAGGCTTCATCTTCAGGAATTATCCTTTAATTACATTTTTAATTTTAAAATTTCAAAAATTATAGCAGGTCCACATTGAAGTCATTGAGTACTGAGAGTAAATTATGAGTAAATCCAACCACAAAACATTTTACATATATTACATTGTAATGTCACTCTCTGTCAACCTAGTGAATAAAATACTTTACAAATACAAGGGCCTGCATATAATTTGACTTGCATGATGCAACACTTGAGTTATGAACAACAGACTCAAAACAGTAAGGTGTTATTAATAGGTGACAGTATAAAGCACGTTATGAAAACGCCGGTAAAGACACCGGTGAATGCAGTGGACATGCAGTGGGACCAATAGTAAACAACATTTAGGAATTCATCAAGTCATCAGTTCACTCCACATGATGAATTGTTTCGCATATTCATAAATGTATTTGAACAAACAATATTCATTTTTATTTAATGGATGATTTTAGTTTATGATTCTCTGCTTGCGTTTCTCAAATAATTGTGACATTTTATACTTTAAGCTTTGTTCAAGTGGCATTTTGAGAAACATCTATACACAATCCATCAAGCAAAAGTGCAATTTAAGAGATTAAAATACTCAGGAGTATTATGAAGGAAAACAAAACAAATCCAATTCACCAACAAATTAATAATCTTGTCTGCATTATTCAACCAACATGTATAAAAGGCAAAGGCAACTACTCTATGATACATGACTGAATAATTTAAACCTGGCTGGGATTATTCATTCAGTTATAAATCAGATTTTATAATGCTCTCTAGGCCACGGGCAGTGCTGAGTAAGGTTTTTACAGCAAGACTTATTGGATGTGAGAGAGGGCAGTTTTCATGTGTTGATATTGGACGTGACAGTCATACGGCTCTCTGCCCCTAGTGCAGCAGAAGTCTGGCCAACAGAAAGACGGGCCAAGAGCCCAAGTCCAGCGTCACAGTCATCGTTAGCACATTTTTTCCACTCATATATCCTCTGACAACCCTGTCAAAGGGTTTTAAAGATCCAGGCCTTATTAAAAAGTCATAAAGAATTGAGACTGGTGGATTTAAAATAAATGAATAAAACCAGGTTTTTACACTTTCTTAACAAAATATGACTGGTGCTATCCATGCAAAACGAACCACCAAATGTAAGTCTACAGGGATTTTTCACGTATTATTTATGTACGTTCATCCGGCAGGCAAAAATAAAAATCGTAAGCGATGTCTTAAAGTGCCCTTATTATGCTTTTTCGGATGTTACCTTTCATGTAGTGTGTAATATAGCTTTTTGTAAATGTAAAAGGTCTGCAAAGTTTCAAAGATCAAAGTGAAGATCAATGCAAAGTACTGGCATGAAACTCTAATGGGCAGACTAATAGGTCCTTTAACTCAACCTGTTCATAATCACATCATTATCTATAGGACACAGATGAGTAGTTCTTGTTGTATTAGTAGCCAATGAGCTTGCGTGCTCAGTCTTCAAATACAGTTAGCATTTGCCTTAGCAGTGCAGCGCACTTTCAGAAATCATCTGAAAATCAACATCTGAGATAAGGTTTTTATGCTATATCACTGTGCATTTTTGCGTAGTCTGTTGATCTTGAGCGGTGGCATCAGAGGTGTTTTATCTGTCAGAAATCACTCTCTGTTTAAAATGCAGAGGTATTCGTTTAACAACAGGAATGTAAATAGGAGACTCTTTGCGGTGTGGGCAGCTCACTGATGTAGCGGCACTTTCTGAGTTCGCTACTAAGATGAGTGAACGGTTTTGCACGCTCTCGCGGCCATACGTTTTCAAGTGTTTACGCTGCTGTGAGGACCGACGGTCAGTTGCACACTGCGGAGTTTAGGAAGTGATATGGGATTCACTGTCAAATTGAACTGATTGACAAAACCATTGCATGGGGCAAGATATAATATACCATAGTAACACATTAGCATGTAACTCAGACAATAGATGTATAAAACATTTGAGTTTCTATTAAAACATCATTCAATTAATGACTCGTAAATCTAAAAGTTTCACAGTACATTGCTATTCTTATGGTGAGACGTTGCTGCTTACACAGCATCTGTATTAAAGCACCCTCACTAAATTCAGGGAAATTTCCGGATTCTGGAACCAGGCTGGGCATTCATGTCTAAACATAAAACTTTTCTTTTAATCTAAAAAACATCAACTATGCCTTATTTCACTTAGAAAGGTGTTTAGAGTCTTGCACTTTATGTAGGAGTAAAATACAAGCATACAGCAGCAGCGATACATATTTTTATACAGCAGCAAGCCACCTCTGCAACTAAGCATAGTGGACATGAGAAAACGTATTTAACTGGGGCTCACCTTATTTGCTCAACTTCTAACAACACTTTTCAAGGCTAATGTTTTTATGTACCTACGTGTGTTTCGGGCTGGGTTCAGCTGAATGTGTGTTAGAGTCATGCTCATTATTTTTCCATTGTCCGAATGACCTCCACTTTTACAATAGGAGTATACAAGGTTTGAAAGTGACAATTATCAAATTATGCTAAATCATTATACTTTTATTTGCTCAGGTGGTTGTGGGGGGTTTCTTTTCTCATCTCTTTTAGCCTGCAATGTGTTACCATTTGTTAAAGCCACACATAATGCATGTTCTAATTGGTTATGTTTGAGCCTTTTGGCTTAGGCACACATAGTCATAGGCACTAGAGTTAAGCCATTCGGCGTGGTAGCCCAGGCACACATAGTTATATTGTTCACTATAGCTAAGCCATTTAACGTGGTAGCCCAGGCATACATAGTCTAATAGGCCACTAGAGCCAAGCCTTATGGCCCAAAATACTTTAGTGGTATGCATACACTGGTATGTAGGCACATATGTAGCTAACACCACATTGGTAAGTCAACAGGGACACCCTTTAAAAAGGGGGTACACTAGTTCACATAGGGCTACACTGCGAGATTGATGCAGACACCTTATATGCACCCCATGGCAGCCCACATGTCTAACGGCTAGATCTGCTTGGGGGGAATAACGCGTAGGCAGATCTAGTCCGCCAAGACCAAGCATATGCCCCATTTCTCATACTCAAAACTAATGGGCCAGGCTCACATAGCTAGCATACAGACGGTTCTTATGGCTCTTCAGAACAGCAGCAGTACATATGTTTTGGTGGTAAATCTGCGGGGGGTGAGGGCTGAATCGTCATCTTGCCTTCTGAGTGATGGGGGATATTCTGACATACAGTACACTTGGCTTGTATTGTTCAAATATCATGTCATCTGTTCTGTTGGGGTGTAATTCATGTACGCTATATTGTACAGCAGCAGCATGTCTTACTTGCTCACAGCAGCGTGTCGTGTATGTATTGGCAGTAGCAAGTCCCGTACTTGCTCTGCAGCAGCAGCAATAATCAACAGCAGCAGCAGCAATAAAGCAGTAGCAGCGTAGCAGATCTATTCCCCCAAGACCAAACATATCAACATTGTCATACCCATTACCATGCCAAACACTCCGAGAGTTGTCATGACAGAAATTGAGTTATTGCATCCAGAAAAAAAAAGAACTGCCTGAAACGAGTCGTCAATAATTCCAGTTTTACTCCTCACATTACTCTATATAGGTTTGTAACAAATTTGCATAATGCCAGCCTATGTCTTCATTGGCTGCCCACGAAGGAGGAGTGCAAGTTCTTGCTGTTTACGCTGTTTTCTGTGCGGCAAAAGCAAATATACTTTGCATGCACTTCCAAAGAATGAGAACTCGCTCTCTTATCATTACTGTTCGTATCACTGTATATCAAGTGCTGAGGAAGATCCGGAGCTGAAATTTAGATATGGTAATATGTGTTTGGTTTCCAACACATGCTGTAAGTGGTAGACCAATCACAACAGACGAGGCCATCTGAACAAACAGAGCAGAGTAGACCAATCACAACAGACAGGGCTGTCTAACCAATCAGAGCAGAGTAGACCAATCACAACAGACTGGGCCATCTGACCAATCAGAGCAGAGTAGACCATTCACAACAGACTGAGCCATGGTGATGCTGCAATGTAGATTATGAGACAATAAAAGTGGTTTTTGACCTTGAATGGACTTAATTTGGATTCTTTGCTTTTTTCAACCAAAAAGGTTAACATACATTATTCAAAACAAATGATATGGGTCAATGAAACATAAATGGGGAGAGCATGACAAGAATGGTCTTTTTTTGGATGTAACACCCATATTAGGGAACGTCTGGGTGAATTCGGTCGAATGGATAAACCAAGTCCAGATGCTTTTCAATCAATTCACCAAGACGCCTACAATGACCTGGTTGAATGAAAACCTGTGCACAGATATATTAAAGAGAAATGAGCTTTCCTCTATGAAAGAATAAAGACAATGTGCTCACCCAGAACTGATTCAGTACTGAAGCTGCTCACTATCTAAAGCTTTATTCACTGACTGACATACCAGGATCCTGGCGTTTTATATAAAGCTATGAGCAGATGTGGATATGTTGGATTGTATTCTAGACTAGCTGAGGATAAATGTTTTTCAGGAAGTTTAGCTGCCATGGCTACTAGTTTTGGTCATTGGTTCTGAATGGTAGAAGCATGTTTCTTCAACTTTGGCCACTTTTAGTCCTGTCAAACTTTTAGAAAATAAATTTCCTTAATCCTTAAAACATAATTTCACTCTTAATATAGTTTATTTGTCCAAGGTATATCTGTCAATTACAACAGATAAAAAAGACAAAAAAAGACAAACAACAACAAAAAAATCCTATAAATCTAGTTTAAAGTTCTTAGAAATGCATTTTTTTTGCATTTGGATTTTAAGTAATAGTTTTATTTTGCTCTCATTAAAAGCATCAAAGCTTCCCACAAATGCTCGTTGCAAATTACCATTACAAGTAACACAATATACACATGGTTTTTGCTATAATTTAATGACAAATAAATGCAATGTCATTCGCATTTTGTTCTCTGCATCGAATGCATATATGAACACGCAGTTGCATCTGATAACTTTTGAGACTTATTTTGTGGCATTTTTGTAAGCTAATTTTGATACTGAAACTCTTACAAAGCAAAAACAAACACTAATTTTTGATTATTTAACGCATGTCTCGCTTATTTTTAATGTGATCTCACTGTTTGAAGCGCCTGTCAGAGTAAATCAATGCATGCTGTCATGAATAATTAAGCATATGCTGTCATGAATTAAGCAACACATCTTCTCATAGGATAAGGACATGCAGTCTCATGATTAATTATGAGACACCGATGAGTCATCACCAGTACAAGAAAATGTCACATTCTGTGACGTTGGCACAAATATTAATTTAAACCCGGAAGTTGAAAATAGCACAAAAAGGTTTAAAATTAACTTGTTTTTTTACTACATTCAAAACTAACAGATGGTAACATTGTCTTCTATGCTGTTCAACACACATAACTCTCAGAAAATTTGGTTTAGGGTTCCATGACTCCTTAAACTTACACACTTGAGCAGCACAACCATTTTCAATTAATAATAGTATGAAGAAATGCTTCTTGAGCAGCAAATCACTTACAGACTGGGGTAATGATGCTGAAAATTCAGCTTTGATCACAGAAATAAATTACATTTAAAAAAAATATTACAATAGAAAATACAGTGGTGGTCAGAATTATTGGCTCCCTTGGTAAATATGATCAAAGATGACTGTGAAAATAAATCTGAATTGTTTATCCTTTTGATCTTTAATTCATAAAATTAGCAAAAACCAAACCTTTCATTGAAGGAAAAAAAAATTGAAAGTGGGGGGAAAATCACATTATGAAATAAATGTTTTCTCCAAATCACATTGGCCACAATAATTGTTCCAGTCGTGTCTGACAACTGAATATGCTGGAGATTGTTTCTGTATGAGAGGGAAGGGTTTTTCTCTGAAACCCTCCCGAACAACTTGTGGGGATGTAGATGCTGTTTTAAAATGAAAGCAAAAATAAAATACGGCAGTTTTAATGTGACCTTCATAAAACAAAGGGGGAAAAAAACATACATCCAAAAGCAGAAATAATAATTTTGGTATGATTTTAAACACAAAACGTGTAGTTCAGTGCCAAGGTTAATCAGAACAAACCCAAGGATGTCATTACCTGAGTTTTTCCTGCACTCACACTATTTTCCTGCTACCCAGCAACATTTTTGCAGAATTCCTTTAATTAAAAACCTAAACTAATCCTAAACTACTGCAGTTCTTATTTCCTGCAAAGCAAAACCTTGTCAAACTGCACATTATATTAATACTTTCTAACACACTCGTGTGTGTGAGGTCTCAGACTTTGAAAAAAAAAAAAAAAATCCTTTATATATTCACTGATGGCAGAAGATCTCGTTATCTCTCTTCCCTTTTAAGTCTGCACATCGCTAATTGTAACAGCGAGGTGGAAGCTTGCGAACACTCGACTGCCTGGCAAATGCAAGCCGAATGAAGTGAATGAATCATTTACATGATGGATGCTCTCGCTGCCAGTGCACGCTGGGTGAAACAACAGCCGGGCATGTCAGTGATGTTATCAATCCAGCAGGAGTGCTGGTGATTATATCATCAAGAAATTATGAACATTGTGGGCATTAAGTGTACGTTAGAATCTATGAAGGTGCAAGAGAGAAGGTCAAAGAATCTGTTTCATCAAGCCTGTATCATGCATTCTAATAGGTCAGAGATTATCAGGTTTTCTGGCGACAGGTGTCAGATTTGTGGACCGACACTAAAGCTGCCATTCACAGACTATGAGAATCATCTGAGTGTGCAGTGGCTGGTTGGCTGAGGCCATAACAAGATTTGACATTAAATCAGCCTCTGCGTGCATCCTCCCGTGGAAGACCCTCGGCCCGCTACTGAAAGGGCGCCCAGAGGCTAGAGCATAGCATAAGGTGTCAATCATTCTCTGCTATCAATTCTACGACAGGCATGAAGTGATGCTTCACCACAAGCACCTCTTTGACAGTGAGCATGTATGGCATACAATATATATATATATAAAATATATAGAATATATATATTCTCATCATGCCATACATGCATGATGAAAGGAAAAAACTGACTGAGCTTTTGGTATCTGTTGCTGCATTAACGGTGCATATTCTCTTAGAGACAATGAGAGATGAAACTAATTTATTTTCTTAATATTTCTCTTGTGGCCCATAGTGAGAAAAAAATGAGTATTTTTCATGTTAAAGAAGTTGTTTTTTAAAGGAGTAAGCTATCTAACTAATATTTTATTATCCTCGCAGCGCGACGGTTATGCGGTGATTCGATATGATATCACGGGGCAAATGAATTGCAATATTAACTTAATAATAAAAGTAGCATGATAATAAGAATAATTTAATAGCTCTGCGTGCCCGTCCACTATACGCTACTGTGAAGGGATAAACGGCATTCAGGCACGGCATCAAAGCGATTACCTGTTTTATCCAAATCCACATGCGTGGACTGTTCAATGTTCAGTACTGCAATGTCCGAGTCTCTCATGTCTCATGATGTTTCTCATGTGTTTTTTTAGTTGGCACAAGCAAGAAACTTTACTAGACTGTGGGCTAGCTTTGACTCTCTGAACAGTGGCTGTGCAGCCAAATTTTTATGACCACGGACTGTGCGCGTGTGTATGCGCGAACACGCGAGACAGAGCGGAACGCGGGAAATGAAGTACCTGGGCCTTAACTGCTTCAAACTATAGTGGACTGGAGCTGACGGCTCATATCGGGAAAAATATGGGGGGGCATATTATATACATATATATATATATATATATATATATATATATATATATATATATATATATATATATACACACATACACACATACAGTGCTCAGCGTAAATGAGTACACCCCCTTTGAAAAGTAACATTTTAAACAATATCGCACTGAACACAAAAACTATTTCCAAAATGTTGACAAGACTAAGTTTTATATAACATCTGTTTAACTTATAACATAAAAGTATTGTTAATAATATAACTTAGAGAACAAAATATTCAGTTTTACTCAAATTAGAGTGATGCAAAAATGAATACACCCCACTGAAAGTCTCTGGAGCAAAGCTATATTTTAGACTACAAATGTCTCATTTAACAAGAATTCACCCACAGGTGAGTCTAATTGCTCATTACACAGATGTACAGCAGACAGTTGACTATAAAAGGGTGTTAAAACCCCTTCCCATTTCATGCTGTCAGCAATGGCACCACATGGAAGAGAAATGTCATAAGACCTGAGAAAGAAAATAATTTCTTTACACCAGAAAGGTGAAGGCTACAAGAAGATCAGCAAAGCTTTACTTATCAGTCAGAATACTGTAGCAAAAGTGGTAAAAAAAAATAAAAAAGATGGAACTGCAACCATCTCACAGAGTCTTCCAGGTCATCCAAGGAAGTTAACACCTCGACAGGAGAGTCTTCTGATGAGAAGGGTTGAAGAAAATTAGCATGCAAGTTCACTGCAGGTATCTAAAGAACTAGAAAGCTAAACTGGGGTGACTATTTCCCGTGACACAATACGGCGTACATTGCAGGAATGGCATGCATGGGTGCTGTCCACGAAAGAAGCCTCTCCTAAAGCCCAGGCACAAAAAAGCCCACTGACAAAGATGAAGACTACTGGGACTCTATACTCTGGAGTGATGAGACCTAGATAAATGTTTTTGGAACTGATGGCTTCAAAACTGTATGCCGTCGCAAAGGTGAGGAATGCATAGAAAAATGCATGGTGCCTACAGTGAAACATGGTGGTGGCAGTGTCCTTATGTGGGGCTGCATGAGTGCTGCTGGTGTCGGGGAGCTGCATTTCATTGATGGCATCATGATTTCACAGATGCACTGCTCTATACTGAAAGATAAGATGCTGCCATCACTCCGTGCCCTTGGTCGTCGTGCACTTTTTCAACATGACAATGATCCTAAACACACATCTAAGGCCACTGTTGGATTTCTGAAGAAGAACAAGGTGAAAGTGATTCAGTGGCTCCTGATCTGAACCCAATCAAACACCTATGGGGAATTCTGAAGAGACAAGTTGAGCATCACTCTCCATCCAACATCCAGTTTCTAAAAGAGGTCATTCTTGAAGAATGGAAAAAGACAGATGTTGCAAAATGTCGCCAACTTAGTGCCGTCATTAAAAATCATGGAGGCCATTGATTTGAACATTTAAATTAAATTAGATAAAGGGAATTAGAACATTTTGAAATTAGAACATTTTGAAAATTAGAACATTTATAAATTTGTTTTGTTTGTAAAAAAAAACTGACAAGCATCTTGAGACAAAACAATGTCACAGACATTGCTCAAACATGCATTTTAATCTGCATCTATTTCTCTGTCCATCTTAAATAAGTTTCTTCAACATTTGCAGTTTAGCCACACCCTCCAGCATAACTGTGAGTTTACATTCACAGCAGGTCTTTAAGAAGACCACACAACAATAATTACTCAGAGAGTAATGTTACTCATGAATAACTCATCAGCCTCGAATGAGTCATACCTGAATTTCCCATTATCAATAAAAAATATATAAAACATTTTTGCAGTATTGAGTAAAGAACCATCAGAGAGCTTGATTCACAAGCAATTTGCCTAAAACACCTCAACAGTTTTACTTGAGGCTGTGTGTCATTTTAACATCCATTCCAGAACCGTATGGCACAGCTGACATGCAACGCTGAACCACAGACAATGCTACAAGTTACTGAGCAGAGGGCAGTAAAAAAAAAAAAAAAGGAAGGGAGCATCTTTCCCTGCCTCCTTTTTATTTTTCTCCATGGAAACAAGACAAGTGGCAACACCTCCCATTTGTGGGGAAAAAAGCTCATTGCTTTTCCCCCACTAGCCACCCCCCAACCCCCACCCTACATCTATGATTGCAATATCAGATGCATTCTCTTACCATGCCATCCCATTGAATAGGGGAAGGAGACCTCAAAGAGGTTGTCATATTTCGTCAGGAGTCTTTTCATTATGGATGCCAGACCTGTGGGGAAGGAAAAAGAGTGAACAATAAAAAAAGGCTGAACTGGGAAGAACTGACTTCAATTTTCCACCAATATTGCTTGGGTTTTATCCAGCCTGGTTTCATTAGAGGTGCCATGCACTTCACCCAGATGCCTGGCCAGGAGGTGCATTCATTTTGTTTTTCAGCCAAATAAAAGTAGACTCCCAACACAGACACACCAAAACTAAGATGGACGATTTGCGTCTTCCTTGCTAAATGAAATGACAACATGTATCGTTTCAGAAAGAAGCAACCTTCTGACCGCTCCAGTCAGTAAATCACATTTGTCCTTCAAGAGTGATTCATGATTTCAAGACGTGCTTGTGAATACAAGCTTGTTTTTCCCAGCAAAACAACAGCTGCCTAGGTAATTTAAAAAATAATGACAGTAAAATCAGGGCTCAGATTTAATAAACTTTGATAGTGGAACAGCTGAGCCAAAAATCAGCATTGCACGTCTTGCTCCATCAAGTTAAAAGAAACCAAAATTTGACAATATTTATTCTCAAGATCTTGGGTAGTTGCACCTTTAAGGTATGATGTGGCTTAGAATTTACAGATCTCTGTTTGCATCTCAAAGGTTGCAGATTCAAGTACTTTGAAAACCTTTGATCATTTTGGATCTTTTTTTTTTTTTTTTTTTGTGGCAAGGTTTTAATCAATTTACCATTCATGCTATGAGGTGAAATCACTAAATATTTGCTCCAATTTTGCAAATGTTATTTCAGCTAAAAAACACCAAAAACAAAACAAAAATATCTTGTTCATTAACCACCTGCAATAGCAATTGGGGCAGCAGTCATTTATATAATGATGATCAATTGATATAGATTGTTACAACCAGTCATATCCAAATGTGCAATGTAACTGAACACACATTCAACATTTTAAAGAGCCCATTCAGTTAAAAGTGGAGGACAATCCTAGTAAAGTAAAGTAAAGTAAAGTAAAGTAAAGTAAAGTAAAGTAAAGTAAAGTAAAGTAAAGTAAAGTAAAGTAAAGTAAGCCAGATTGCCATAATCGCTGTATAATATATATATATATATATATATATATATATATATATATATATATATATATATATATATATATATATATATATATATATATATATATATATATATATATATCATGATATAGCTATATTTGTTATTTTATTGAAAATAACAACAAAGCAGTGAATTACAAACAATAGGACAAATACAACATAACAAAAATGTTAATTACGCAATGTAAGTTTTTTTCAGGTACAATAGGTTTATTTAAAGGTGCTAAAGAGGATCTTTTCGTCGACTGAGAAACCAAAGACCGTTACTGAGTTTTTGAAATGAGCGCATGCGTAAGAATTTTGAGGGAACGCCTCCTAAAACTCGTGCACGAGTATTGGAACACGAGTGTTTACCACCGGCATTCGCTGTATCGTGTTAGTGGATTCATTATGTCGGACTCACCGCAGGTAACTCATAATCTGCAGTTGTTACTCCTGTCTCCGGACAAAAACATTGCATGCGGCACCTGTGGAGTGTGGAAAGTTACTGGAGCGCGCAGCCGCGCACGTCTCCACAAGGAACGTCATGGCAGTGATTGACAAGCCAGAGGGCCAATCGTTTATGCGATGATCGCGTAAACGATTGGCTGATGTTTTTAAGGCCCTACCTCGTGCACAGATGATGTATATTAATATTATTCCTTTCAGTGCACCTAATAAATAGTCTTTTATCAGTTAGTAAAGACAGTTTCAAGTAATATTGCAAAAATGTATAAAACAAAACATCCTCTTTAGCACCTTTAACATTTAGTTAGAAACTGTACAGAAATTGAATAATCAAATGTAAAAATAAAATACTGCACAGTCTTCACTGCATGAATTAAATATAAATGTATTCTTATAAAAGCTACAAAAGTTATTTGGTCAAGAGCAGTAACACAGAGAGCAGCAGGTTTACTATGCTGCTGTCACTTTAAGGCCGAATGCACGGATCAAATATACTGATACATATCCGACTTACAGCCAACTGTTTCCTATTACTTGAGACATAACCAACTGTGTTTACATGAATACTCCACACAACGGGCATTTTGGCATAATTGTGTTTGTATTCGACAACTCGAGTGCAATAAGACGTGAAAGAGAACTTTATTCACGATCGCATGCTGTCTGAGAGATGTGGCTTTCTGTGTGCGCACTTCAGCTGTGTGTCAGTCAGCGTAAGCACCGCATTAAGTTCTTTTTCACTGCATATTGCACTTAATAACTCTTTTTAACATCAAGCACGCCCCAAATTTGTGATCACATTCTGAGAGTGGCAGCTTTTTATGCACATACATTGTTAGTGTGCCAGTCAGCACGAGCGCTGTTCTTCTTCATGACTTATTGTGCTTAATAACTATGTTTAACATCAAGCATGTCCATCTCTTTGTCTCATTCATGCGTTTTATCACTATAATGTGTCAACAGTGCTGTGCTATGTATATATATTTACATATATACATAATACATAATATACATTTTGCTATATTATATACATAATATAGCAAAATCTTTAAGGATAGACATTTTATACCGCTGCAATGATATATATCGTCATACTGCCCAGTCCCAAGCATGTAAAGCCCAAATTATTGTAAACATAATTTACAATATTGTAAACATTGCCAACTGGATTCAGACCAACTCCTGAGTTTATTTGCAGAGTACACATGTAAGATTAATTCTTGTGAAGCACATTCAGGAAACAAATCAAGTGTGAAAACCCCTTTTATTGGTTCGGATAAGAAAGCATGCTAACTGAGCAATGATGAGATATGTGCATTCAGATGAAGCCTTTTGGTCTGAAAGAGTCTGAAAGAGTTGGCCTAAAAACTGCTGAGAGCACCGGCACTTACTCAGGGAAATGTTTGGTTTGTCAGCCGATAAAATAGATTACATGCTAGGCTGGAAGTCTGTGATCCTTAGGCAGTCTCTTCAACTGGAACAATGAGAGAGCGTCACAGCTCTGAGACAATTTGAAACAATTTCCCAATCTCCATGTTAAACAAGAGCTGATGAGGCTTATTTTCATCTACATTATACATTATAATGTTCATCTGCATGATTGATGCATTAATATTATGTGCATATATCAGAAAGAGTGAGCAAAGGGTCTCAAATGGTCTGCAAATGATGAAATGCATTAGAGGATTTTAAGATTTTAAAGAGGAATTGGCTGGGTTATCAACTGTATTATAGGCCTACTGACGTCGACGAAAGTCTGTTAAATGCAATAGTCAGTAGGTTAAACCCCACAACGGTTGATCTTTAAACTATCATTGTTGTGTCATTGATCAATACAGTTTCCACTCTTGAAATGGTTAGCCATGTAACCATGTGTTAACTTAATTTGTTCAGTGTTCACTGTACAGTTATGGACTGACAATTTTTTCCACAGTGTTTTTTTATTTATTTATTTATTTTTGTTTTTGAAGTACTTATTACGAAAATAATACACTTTAAAATAATACTGAATGTAATGTTTTCAGACACTTAATGTCTGTCAATCTATTTACAGTGCTCAGCGTAAATGAGTACACCCCCTTTGAAAAGTAACATTTTACTGTTTCATATAACATCTGTTTAACTTATAACATGAAAGTAATGTTAATAATATAACTTAGAGAACAAAATTTTCAGTTTTACTCAAATTAGGGTGATGCAAAAATGAGTACACCCCACTGAAAGTCTCTGGAGCAAAGCTAAATTTTAGACTACAAATGTCTCATTTAAAAAGAATTCAACCACAGGTGAGTCTAATTATTCATTACACAGGTGTCCAGCAGACAGATGACTATTAAAAACCCTTCCCATTTCATGCTGTCAGCAATGGCACCACATGGAAGAGAAATGTCACAAGACCTGAGAAAGAAAATAATTTCTTTACACCAGAAAGGTGAAGGCTACAAGAAGATCAGCAAAGCTTTACTTATCAATCAGAATACTGTAGCAAATGTGGTACCATAATTTTAAAAATATGGAACTGGATAATATGGAGCATCTTCTGATGAGAAGGGTTGAAGAAAATTGGCACTGCAGTTATCTAAAGAAGTAAAAAGCTAAACTGGGGTGACTATTTCCCATGACACGATACAGCGTACACTGCATGAATGGCATGCATGGGTGCCGTCCACGAAAGAAGCCTCTCCTAAAGCCCAGGCGCAAAAAAGCCCGCCTAGAGTTTGCCAGGGCCCATGCTGACAAAGATGAAGACTACTGGGACTCTATACTCTGGAGTGATGAGACCTAGATAAATGTTTTTGGAACTGATGGCTTCAAAACTGTATGGTGTCGTAAAGGTAAGGAATACAAAGAAAAATGCATGGTGCCTACAGTGAAACATGGTGGTGGCAGTGTCGTATGTGGGGCTGCATGAGTGCTGCTGGTGTCGGGGAGCTGCATTTCATTGATGGCATCATGAATTCACAGATGCACTGCTCTATACTGAAAGAGAAGATGCTACCATCACTCCGTGCCCTTGGTCGTTGTGCACTTTTTCAACATGACAATGATCCTAAACACACATCTAAGGCCTTGGATTTCTGAAGAAGAACAATGTGTAAGTGATTCAGTGGCTCCTGATATGAATCTCCTGCTGTCATTAAAAATCATGGAGGCCATACAAAGTACAAGATATAGCAGCTTTTGTTGTGGGGTGTACTCATTTTTGCATCACCCTAATTTGAGTAAAACTGAAAAATGTGTAATCTAAGTTATATTATTAACATTACTTTCATGTTATAAGTTAAACAGATGTTGTATTAAACTTAGTCTTGTTAACATTTTGGAAATTGTTTTTGTGTTTATTGAGATTTTACTTTTCAAAGGAGGTGTACTCATTTACGCTGAGCACTGTAACTCTCTGTCTGTCAATCCATTCAACTGTCTATCTGTATGTTCAACTGTCTGTCTGTCAGTCAATCTATTCATCTGTCTGTCTATCTATCTATGTATCTATCCTGTCTGTCTGCCTGTCTATCAGTTCATTCATCTGTCTGTCTACCTGCAGACCATAACTGTCTATACAGTCTGTCTGTCAGTCTCTGTCTGTAGCATTTTTTTAAAGGTGCTAAAGAGGATTAAGAGTTTTGTTTTATACATTTTTGCAATATTACTTGAAACTGACTTTACTAACTGATAAAAGACTATTTATTAGGTGCACTGAAAGGAATAATATTAATATACATCATCTGTGGCCCTCTGGCTTGTCAATCACTGCCATGACGTTCCTTGTGCGAGACGTGCGAGACGCGGCTGTGCGCTCCAGTAACTTTTCACACTCTACAGGCACCGCATGCAATGTTTTTGTCAGGAGACAGGAGTAACAACTGCAGATTATGAGTTACCTGCGGTGAGTCCGACATAATGAATCCACTAACACGACACAGCGAATGCCGGTGGTAAACGCTCGTGTTCCAATACTCGTGCACGAGTTTTTGGAGCGTTCCCTCGAAATGAGCTGTGAAGGAGGGGGGTTGTTCTTACGCATGCACTCATTTCAAAAACTCACTAACAGTCTTTGGTTTCTCAGTTGACGAAAAGATCCTCTTTAGCACCTTTAAGTGCTTATTACGGAAGTAATATACTTTAAAAGAATATACTGAATGCAATGTTTTTGGACACTTAATTACATGTTAACTGCAATTAACTGAAAATGTATTATAGCTTAAATGTATATTACAGTTTTTCTCCATTGGCTCATTTCTTGAAACAGAAATTACATTCTCAAAACAACATGGACAAATCTCCAAACCCCTTGGCAATTGTTCACAACAGAATTTAATTTCTCATTCATTTCATCAAATTGCAAATGTCTAAGTACATGTCTCAATGTCTCAGTACATCTTTGCAAATGATTAAGTACAGGTAGCCTACATTTAGCACAATTTCCAAGTGAATAGATCTTGTTGATCTAAACTGATTGTTGATTCTCAGTCTAATGGTCGTTCGCTCCAAAATGTGTCAGCATCATTTCATTGTATAAGTCATCACGTGCACAATAGTCTGTTCAATTGTCAAAATTAGTCAAGAACATAATACTATGAATACCATATATGAATCCTTGGAACATTTGATCAATTTATTACAGCAATTGACAGTCAGGTGAAACTAGAACTTGACTAACGAAGGAGGCGAGGGGGCAATATAACTATGTGTGCTGCCATATCTGAGAATGGTGTGGTCACTCACATCCCCAGACTTGGCCCATACAATACACAGAAGCTTTTTATCTTCTTGGACCGCCTTCATTTTGATTTGAACCCTGAAAATGAGAGAGGTCTCGTAGGGCCTCACCTACCACAATATGTCATTGTATGGGACAATGTGAATTTCCACCGTGGCCCGCTCACCTGGTTCACTACTCATCCAAGGATGGTTATGGTGTTCCTACCACCTTACTCTCAATCCTATTGAGGAGTTTTTCTCTGCTTGGATGTGGAGAGTCCCTGCTCCAAGCAATGGACACTGCATGTGAGGATATTACAGGAGATCATTGTAGGGGATGGTTGCGACATGCACACTGTTTCTTCCCTCGTTGCATTGCAAAGGAGAATATACGCTGTGATGTGGATGAGAATCTGTGGCCAGACAGACAGCAGCATGTGGATGGCCAGGAGGGTGAGGACGATGTCCAGGAGAGGGAGGATGAGGACAGCGACCAGTGAAGAACTGTTAGTTGTGAAACTCCAGCTTTGTTTACAGCACTGTAGGCTGCATATAATTTTCATTGTTTTTTGTTTGTGTGTTTATATTACAGTATATTATGCTGTATAAATTTTCTTTTTACTCTGATGTATGGAAGTTACTTTATGTGTGTGAATGATAATGGTTACAATTTCCTTGGCAGTATGAGTGCAATGTGTGATGTCAAACCTTGGAGGCTACTCTTACCCTAAAATCCTATTTCTTTTTTTCAGTTTTATACACAGTGCATGTCACAACCATCCCCTACAATGATCTCCTGTAATATCCTCACACACAGCGTCCATTGCATGGAGCAGGGACCTCTGATCTTGAGCCCGATGCTCATACACTCTCCACCTGCAAGCAGAGAAAAAACTCCTCAATAGGATTGAGGAATGGAGAGTAAGGTGGTAGGAACACCATGACCATCCTTGGATGAGTAGTGAACCAGGCCCTGATGAGCAGGCCACGGTGGAAATTCACATTGTCCCATACAATGACAGTTTTAATGTATTATGCTGGCTAGACAAAAACAGTACAGTAACCATTGTCAATGAAGGACTGGGCTAAGACTGAAAGGTGGGCATGAGGGATATTTCAATGGTCCTCTGCCATAGTGACAAAACATCTAAACATTTTGACTTGCAGTGCTTACACAATGCCAAAGGGACGAAGCATTTTGGGGGCACTGACTGTTTAAATGAGAACGAAATTTAGTTTTGACACATGAGTGAACTGTTTTGGGAGAGGTATGAGCTTTTGCAGGTGAACCATGGTGTTGTGCCGAACCATCCACATTATTTTGACAAAAGCACCAAGTGTGTTGAGAATGTCCGGTCTGTTTCAAGAAATGAGCCAAAGCAATTGAGAGGGATCTTTGCCATTTCTGTGGCACTGACCATTTATTTGGTAAAGGAATTTAGTTTTTAAACATGAGTGAACAGTTTTGGGAGAGATATGAGCTTTTGCAAGTGAGCTATAGTGTTGTACTGAACTGTAAGACTGTTTTGCCAAATGATCTTAGAGTTTTGAGAATGTAATTTCTGTTTCAAAAAATGAGCCAAACCAATGGAGAAAAACTGTAAATACAATTAACTTTAGAATACTTTTTCGACCCACTTAAGTAGGAGAGGAGTACATATTTATATGTAATTTCATAACTCTATTGGGTCAACTCAACCAGAGGTCTCTGGCACAAATTTTTTATTTTGTTACTATTTATTTTTTTTCTGTAGAACGACAAACATAAATAGTGATGAAAGCCAAAATATTAAATGTCAAAGATGTATATTTACTGAGTAAATCCACTATTTTGTAGAGGGGGTCAAGTTTCCACCTGAGATTTTGAGCTAATTTACACAGGTGTAAAAAATGAGTTTAGAAAGATGGCAGCATTATTATTTAATTTTTAGATTTAGATTTATTTTCAGATTTAGATTGGTAGGTCTATTAGTTAAATATGTTGACTTTAGCAATCTTTGTTTCATTATATGGCAACAGTGACAGTTCAAAAATGGCAAAAAGCACTTTTTGTTTTTTGCCTCAAGTTTGCATGACTTTAACTCAAGAAGTATTAAAGATAATACTTAAGACCCTTTTCGATCCTGGTTCTTAATACACTTTCCTTTTGGTATCTTCATTTTAAAGGCCCTCAATGCTTCAAACCCAGAGATATGGACGTCCATGTGTTAATGTGGCTCCATGAGTAAAAATGGGTAAATTGTAAACATTGTTAGTGGTCAAAAACCAAATGTGGGGTCGCTTTGCATACATCTGATACTTTTTTCTTTTAAAGAGGAATATCTACAGAACAAATAATGTTAAAACTAGAAATGTACCTCTTTTTTTCTTTTTTTTTTCTTATTTCTAAAATTGCCATGCCTGTTACTCTAAAAGTATTCAAGATATCTTAATATCCTTCTAGATTTTTAAGGCCGGGGAAGTTTCCGAAATTTGGATGATTTGACATGGAATGACTCTATTGTCTTTGAAATATGGTTAAAGTTACTTCTGAATATAGTGACAAGCATTTACTGCAAAACTAAAATATATTAATGTAATTTCTATTAAAAATTGTGTCATGTATTTAAAAATAAAATAATAACATTATTGAATAACACAACACAGTTAAAATTATAATTAAGTGTTAAGCATGTGCTTTAGTATGTTAGTTAACACATAAAAATAAGTTTGCCTATACAAAACAAGACAAAGTAATATTAAAACAATGATTCAAAATGTACTTTAAAGTAATTTCACATTTTACAAAGTGCACTTTTTAAAAGTGTACGTATAATCTTTAAGTACACTTAATATATACTGAAAGTATATATTTTCAGCAAGTACATTTTTTTTAAATATACTTATAAATATTAATTTAATTTAATTTAAAATTGCTGAATCAGCACAGTTCCTAAATACAGTAATTTCTACAAAACAAATTAGTTTTTATGGGTTAAATCAAGTACAAAATAAGCTCTTTAAGGTAAAAATTGCAGGTCGCCACATTTACAGTGTATACTACAAGTGCACATTCAATAAAATTAAGCACGCTTCTTTTATTTAAGAGTTATTATTGTGGTATCAACTATTTCAGATAAACCCACCCATAAATGTCAAATAAAAACAACTGTGGGTGGTTGTTTTGTATGTCAGTCAGATCTGACTGCAAAGTGGATCAGGCTTTATGCGTTTGTAGTCACTGTTCAAATTTTCTACAAAGCTCATGAATATTTAAAGAGGCGAGCCTTCTTTAGATCATGATTGTTTGTCTGTTGCTTCCATTCTAGCACATTGTATACATTCACCACTGCCATTCGAAGCAGTGCATTCATGCAACTAGATTACCGATGGGTTTATTATCTCCACAGACATAAAAGGAAATAGATTCCTGAAAGAAAGCAGATGCCACAATAGCATCAACATGTGTCATCAACCATTCAAGATACAATTCAAAACAGTGCTTTATAACAAAAACAAACAACAAGCCCTCGTGTCTCAAAGCGTCAGAATGTCAACTGGGTCTTTATAATTGGCAGGCTCAAAGCCAGGTTGTGATCTAGCATGGTTCTTTGCCGCTCTTTCTGACAACAGCTGACCTGTTTGGTAATTTCCCTGACGTTTATTTACATACTGGATTAAGTCTGTCAGAACTAAGCCTGTGAGCGTGAGAGGCACGTATCCAGGAGGTGAATGTTTATCTGGTGTCACAGCTTCGAAAGCCTCTTCTTTACTTTTTCTGGCACTGACAGGGCAACTTTAATAACATCTGAGAAGTGCGTAGGTGTGTACGAGTGTGTGTCAATGTGTGTGTCAAGTCCAACGCTGGAAAAGGGCACTGGGCAATGTGACAAGGAGACGTGAGGTTTTAAAGAGATATTTTGTCAAAGCAGACTTTAGGAAGAGATACAGCAAGGTGTCTTTAAAGGTTCAGACAGAAATGTTACGAACAGACAGCAAACCAAAGGGAGTTTATAAATGTGAGCTCTCTCCTGCGGCATCGGAATTTACAGCGTAAAAATAAATTTGTCTGAGAGGAAAAAAAAAAAAACATCCTCATAATTCAGCCCAAATGGAATGACTATAAAGTCACGGCCAAAACTAAAAGTAATACAGTAAATTCAGTTGAACTGTGATATTGAGATTTATACACACTGTGTACTGCAGAACATTAATATACTAATATACTATAATTAAGGTGTATTAATGAAATTATACTCAATTAATGAATTAATTTACCTAGCTACACTGGCCAATGAATGAAAGAAAAGTTTACTACTTTTCAACTAGTCATTATGTTAAAGGGTTAGTTCACCCAAAAATGAAAATTCTGTCATTTATTACCCACCCTCATGCCATTTCACACCTTTAAGACCTTTGTTCATCTTCAGAACACAAATTAAGATATTTTTGATGAAATCCGATGGCTCAGTGAGGCCTGCATAGGGAGCAATGACATTTCCTCTCTCAAGATCCATAAAGGTACTAAAAACATATTTAAATCAGTTCATGTGAGTACAGTGGTTCAATATTAATATTATAAAGCGACGAGAATATTTTTGGTGCGCCAAAAAAAACTAAATAACGTCTTATTTAGTGATGGCCGATTTCAAAACACTGCTTCAGGAAGCATCGGAGCGTTATAAATCAGTGTATCGAATCTGCTGTTTGGAGCGCCAAAGTCACGTGATTTCAGCCGTTGGCAGTTTGACACGCGATCTGAATTATGATTCAACACAAAAGATTCATAACGCTCAGAAGCTTCCTGAAGCAGTGTTTTGAAATCGGCCATCACTAAATAAGTCGTTATTTAGTTTTTTTTTTTGGCACACCAAAAATATTCTCATCGCTTTATAATATTAATATTGAACCACTGTACTCACATGAACTGATTTAAATATGTTTTTAGTACCTTTATGGATCTTGAAAGAGGAAATGTCATTGCTCCCTATGAAGGCCTCACGGAGCCATCGGATTTCAACTAAAATATCTTAATTTGTGTTCCGAAGATGAACTAAGGTCTTACGGGTGTGAAACGGCATGAGGGTAAGTAATAAATGACAGAATTTTCATTTTTGGGTGAACTAACCCTTTAAACATTGCAGAAGCACTGGATAATTTAGACAAATATAAACTGCAACATAATATGCCACACATCCCTTAAAAACAAATAAACAAACAAAGAAAAACAATGTAAGTCTTACTGTCTCTCTCTTGGGCCGTGAGCTCAGGGAGACGCAGGACATGTCGTCGTGGCAACAGCAGCGTCTGAAAGGGCCATGTCGCCCAATACGGCACCACCACCAACCAATGCTCATTTTCCACTACCACACGCACCTGTGTGATCAGAGACAACAAAATTCATAAAGTTCAAACAATCTATTATGCTAGGTAATGTTATTCAATTTTCCACAAGCCAAGGATGATGCTTCACCTTAGCAAATTTTCCAACACTTTCCCAGTCACTTTCCCAAGATTCTGGTAATGAAGCTGTGGTAATGTAGCTTTAAAGACAAAAAATGCTCTATGTACTCAGGTCTGTCACCATAACTACTATTTGTTGGCTGACATATAATAAATAATTAATAAATAGTATAAATAACTGCGATATGCAATATTATTGTCATTTAAATACCATTTTATGCCACTGAATATATAATCATAATATGGCAGCATAATAATGCAAGAAGGCCTTTAGGCACTTTCAGATGACAATGAACTAAACTCTTAAGAATATTTAGACACTGGAATTGAAGTGTCAAATAATAATGTTGAATAATTAATAAAATTTGCTAACAAAAAGTGCACACTTGCAAATGCACAAAAGACATTTATATGGAGATTTTCCATGTACAGATTTTTCCCTGACCTTCTTTTCTCAGTAAAGTAAGGGGAGCATATACACTATTGCTAAAAACACCCTACGTGGCAGTCAGATGTCCATATGAACAAAGGCACAGATGTCTCAGGCCATATCTGCTGCTAAATAAATTTTTCTAGAGGCATGTTTTTTTAAAACTTGAAGAACTTAACTTGAGCATCACTTGTTTATAACACTGCGTCATGCACAAGATGCTGCGAAAGACGCAAATGCAATGATCAAATTCGGCCGTCTAGCACACGTTTGCATAGAAAAACAGCGCAGAAGAATGCAAAAACTTATTCTTCCCGAACGACACCTTCTGTATATATCAATGTACGCATTGTGTATGATAGAGCTGCCAGAGCCCTGTTATTGCCTCTGACATGGAGAGCAGATAAGATGACAGAGGCAGCGCAATCTGCAAAATTTTTGTGACATTCATTTTGGTGTAAACATAATGGGCAATATATCACGTCATCAAAAATTATCGAGGTCATGTACATACTGTATATCATGCAATAAGTCGATATATTGGTTATCGTAACAGGCTTATATGTACTCCAAGTACTAATTTTTGGGTGAACTATATGGCAAGCCATTTTGACTTTTATTCATTCTCAGGATATTAATTCTTGATATCAACAATTCAATTTTCACTAGTTAAAATGCTAATTCTTGATATCAGGAATTACATTTCCACTAGTAACAATGGCAATTTTTGATATCAGAATTACATTTCCACTAGTAACAAAGTTAATTTTTTATATCAACAATTCAATTTTCACTAGTTAAAATGCTAATTTTTGATATCAAGAATTATATTTCCACTAGTAAAAACTAGAATTCTTGATATCTGTAATTGCATTTTCACTAGTGAAATGTCACCATAGGCTGCCATTCAAATTCAATTGTTGATATCAAGAACTGATTTCTTACTAGTTGAAATTCCAATTTCACATATCAGAAATACAATTCATACTTGTCATGATCATGAGTTGGAGTGCCCTGTTTAGCCACCAGAGGGCACTCCAACAAGGACTATTGTTCACCTCAGACTACATTGCCCATAATTCACCTCCTGGACTCATTATCTTCATTTCATTGCACCCAGCTGTTTTGTGTTTGCTCATTAGTTTCTGTCTATTTAGTCTCAGTTGTTTCTACCTTTGTTTGTGGTTTGTTATTAATTGTTACGTGCACTTTTGCTGTTGGTCTTCTGTTTGATTGGACTGTGCTGTGGAGTTTGACCCTTACCTGTTTTGTGATATACCTGTGGATTACCGAATAAATGCTGCACTTGGATCCCAACATCTTGTTTCTGTGTGTAGCCGTGACAATACTAGTAAAAAATCGTAATTTTTGATATCAATAATTCAGTTGTCACTAGTTGAAATGTCAGTTCTTGATATCAAAAATTGAATTGGTACTAGTAAAAATGTTAATTTTTGATATCAATAATTTGATTTTCACTAGTGACAATGTTAGTTTCTGATATCATGAATGTGATTGTTACTAGTAAGAAAGCCATTTTAGATATTTGAAATTATATTGATATCAGAAATACATTTTCAGATATCAAAAATGAACATTTTTACTAGTAACAATTCAATTGTTGATATCAAGAACTGACATATCGCGCGCGATTTTCGCCGACGTTTAACGCCTCGTGACTAAACAACGGGCGCCAATGTGAGTGTGCACACCGACGCGAAAAAAGCGAGGCGTAAAAGCGTCATTTTTTTAAAAACGCCTCGGGTTCGTTTTTTTGGTTTGACGCGCTGCGTTAAAAACTGGCCGACCAATGAGATTGGCGCTTTTGTTCACGTGCCTGGAGCTGCTGAAGTTACAGTAAAACACGACTTGGTGGCGCTCAAGCACAAAACGGTCTTGCCGAGCACACAAGACGACGAAGAGAAAGTAGACGAGGAATACCCCTACAAACTATCCCTGCATCTCAAACAGCTCCCTAGCTTCCTAGGTCGTGTATCAGTATACCATGTAAATGAATGTGGCTGAATCCCTGATCAGTGCCCTGACTAGTGAAGTAGAGAGCTGATTGAGACGCACACTATGGGTGCTCTGCCACAGATGTGTATTATTTCTGTATTTTTACTTTTTTTTCCTTTTACATTCAAGAAATATAGTTGAGAATGTCTGTTTCATAAGTATGTTTATTTACACTACCGTTCACTTGCACTATATATATATATATATATATATATATATATATATATATATATATATATATATGTATGTATGTATGCCATTTTATATATGCATTTTTTTTATCTTCTTTAACTTTATTAATATCATATGTTTATTTGCACTACCGTTAAGCACAAGCGCCACATACTGTCAGGGAGTGAATTTGCACTTTCACTCGGCGCATCGCCGGTGAAAATCGCTTGGGTGTGAACACAAAAAACGTCTCGAAAAACGCTGACGATAAACGCGTGCGATATTCGTCCCGGTGTGTACGGGCCTTTATGGTGACATTTCACTAGTGAAAATACAATTACAGATATCAAGAATGCTAGTTTTTACTAGTGGAAATTCAAATACTGATGTCAAGAATTAACATTGTTACTAGTGGAAATGTAATTCCTGATATCAACAACTGAATTGTTGATATCAATAATTGAATTGTTGATATCAAGAAGTAACATTGTTACTAGTGGAAATGTAATTCCTGATATCAACAATTGAATTGTTGATATCAAGAATTCATATCCTGAGATGTGAATAAAAGTCAAAACGGCTTGCCATAGAACTATCCCTTTAAACGTGTGATCTGTGAAGAGACACAATTTCAACCATTGCATTTTGTATCGTATGGACACTAAGATGGACATGTTTCCTTTAGCTTCCCAATAAATTAAACACATTTTTGATTTAAATATATATATTTTGATTTACAAATACTCAGTTCTCCAGTGTGACAGACTTAGAGTCTTCTTTTGTGTGCCTGGGAGCTTTGCACACTTAAATTTTGGCTCATTCGTCTATGCAAATGTGTTCCAACTTTACCAGATTAGTTGGATGGGTTCCGTGGACTGCAATGAAAAGCTCAATCTACTGCAGGATTCAGGCAACAACTTTGCAGGCAGCGTTTGTGCACAAATGTGCCTCACAAAACTGATTTCCGACAGATTTCTAAGGCAGCATGATTTGCAACAAAATAGAGAAGTTTTCGTGAAAACTAAGCAAATATTTAATTACTATAATACTCATTTCTTGCTAGAAATTACATCAAATGTGGAAAACATTGGTCAAATACATTTACAAATGTACATTTACACACAAACTGCAACTTTCAGATAGCTCAACTGTCACAGAATTGAACGCAAAGTATTGTGGGATATCAAAGCGACGGTTATGTCTATGCTGCCTTCAAAAATCAATCAGATAAAGGTATCTCAGGAGACAGGAAGTGAAGCTAACACTGGATTCGGACGTGCCATGATGCCTTCCTACCTTGAAATGCATTCTCTGAAGGCAACATTTTTCAGCCTTTGGACACAGTCCAATTTGCTTTGTCATTGACTTTAATGTCCACCCTGCGTATTGAAGTAGCCGCACTAGGATGGGTTTGTGCTTTGCTTTCAGGTCACAAATGTGAATCGGTTAGTTAACCCAAAATCATTTATTACTCACCCTCATGCCGTTCCACACCCGTAAGACCTTCGTTAATCTTCGGAACACAAATTAAGATATTTTAGTTGAAATCCGATGGCTCCGTGAGGCCTCCATAGGGAGTAATGTCATTTCCTCTCTCAAGATCCATAAAGGTACTAAAAACATATCTAAATCAGTTCATGTGAGTACAGTGGTTCAATATTAATATTATGAAGCGACGAGAATATTTTTGGTGGATCTTGAGAGAGGAAATGACATTGCTCCCTATGGAGGCCTCACGGAGCCATCGGATTTCAACTAAAATATCTTAATTTGTGTTCTGAAGATTAACGAAGGTCTTACGGGTGTGGAACGGCATGTATATCAAAATATCAAAATGTCCATCGAAAAGTTACATGAGTTCTTAACTCTAGACATGACTGGCCTCAGAAGCTGTTTTCTTCTAAACACTCACCAAAAGAGGCTAAAAGTGGAGAAGAGGTGAAGCTTAATCTTTAAGGATATCTTTGGTGAGGACCAGATGGTATGCATCTTCTGGAAGACGGCTGCCGCTTTCCCAGTGTGACATTTAACATCCACCTCTGCATCACCGTTTTGGGCGATGACACTGCCCAGGTAGGTAAACTTGTCCATCTCCTCAAGCCGTTGCATTCCAATTGCTATCCCTCTCGTCTGGGCCGTGGCATTTACGTGCATGATCTTTGATTTCTCTGCACTAATTCTGAGGCCGACTTTGTTAGCTTCTGTATACAGATACAGTCGTTGCATTTTGCAGCTTCAGCTCATCTTCCTCCAGTAGGGCGACGTCTTCGGCAAAATCCAGATCGCCCATGCGGTCATGCTCCAACCACTGGATGCAGACTCAAATACATATTCCAACTTGTCACATGATGTAGTTAAGGGAGACAAGGAAGAGCAGTGGAGACAGAATGCACCCTTGTCTAACGCCACTGACAATCTCAAAGAAGTCAGTGTGGCCACTGTCAGTTTTCACGCAGCAAGTCGACTACAGACACAAGTTCTTAAAGATGTTGATGAAGACTATTGGCACACAACATACAATTACACTTGCTCTGTGTCTGCTTGGTCATTCTCCCGAGATTTCGCGCTGCTGCTGCTGCCACACATCACAGGGGTTGAGGCGCCTGTTTCTAAACTGATGACTGAGACTAAAAATATTCTACCTACACTCTAAAAAAATGCTGGGTTAAAGGTGCTAAAGAGGATGTTTTGTTTTATACATTTTTGCAATATTACTTGAAACTGTTTTTACTAACTGATAAAAGACTATTTATTAGGTGCACTGAAAGTAATAATATCAATATACATCTGTGCACGAGGTAGGGCCTTAAAAACATCAGCCAATCATTTACGCGATCATCGCGTAAACGATTGGCCCTCTGGCTTGTCAATCACTGCCGTGACGTTCCTTGTGAGAGACGTGCGCGGATTGGCCCTCTGGCTTGTTAAATATGAAATATGGACAAACCCAGGGATTGGGTTGTTTTCACCCAGCCATTTTTTTCAACCGATTTTGGATTTATTTTTTTAGCCAGCAATATAGTAATAGTAAAAGGCATGTTTTTGCTCACCCCCAAATAGGGGCAAATTTGTGGGGTATTTTAAGCTGAAACTTGACCAGACCAGAGACTTATATTACATCTTGTGAAAGAGGGCATAATAGGTGCCCTTTAACCCAACCTGCTGGGTTTGTCCATATTTAACCCAACTTGGGTTGTTTTTACCCAGCAATTTTTAGAGTGTAAGATTAAGATTTTAATCTAACAGACACAATAACTGTAATCTCACATACTTTTCAAGACTGTGACAGAGGGAGTGTGTCACTATCAGCCCAAAAACAGTTTAGAAACAAAGAGAATTGGTTATAACCTTGCTGGTATAAACTGGAGTAGAAAGCTGGTATATTAATTCAATATATTTCATGGGTTTATATCAGAACTGGTTCCATTAAAAATATTAATAAAATACTGGAACTGAAGGATCTTTAGAAGTAGAAGTGTTACATTCATTACAGTTGAAATCCTTATTGGAATACCCTTGAATAATTCTGTGCCCCACATAGGCCACCCAGTCAAAAAAAATGTCTCGACATGTCTGGAAACAAAGCTTTGCATTGCACTTTGTCAGCTGCAATCACTGGGAACTGTACTTTTAAAGAGCCATTGAGATATTCCCTCTGGCACTGCCCTGGAGTCCTAACCAGGGCATTTAAAACTCAAGTCATGAAAAAGAAAATGGACTTTCATGAGCCTGAGGGCCACGCAAAGAATTTAACCCTCATAAAATGTGCAATTAAAATTACCCGAGTAAATTCCAGTGATGACGAGGAAACCATAAGATCCCAAGAACAGGATTGGAGGGCCGATTTGGAACATGACATCCAGTGATGGATTACAAAACGGCTGAAGTTGACGTGTGGCAGCTACAGTGCAGCGAGCACTGATGAGGAGGTGGCGTTTGACAAAGCGCAGCTCTGTTTGGCAGTGAGTGATGGCGACTGATTACAGCCTTGGTTTCACAATGATCTTCACACACTCTGACTGCTGGGGGAGAGTGGAAGAAAGCAGGCCTTCAGCACCAACATGAGATAGCGAGAGAGAGAAAGAGATATGGAGAGAAACAGCTGGGACAGGCAGTCTGGGCAAGCCGTCAGTGAGATCGACAAAGACAGATTGACAGACCTGGAACATCATTTTCTGTTTTTTTTTTTTTTTGCTTTTTTTTTACTTTTATATTCCTCTGACTTGTGGATTTTTTAAATGTACTGTAAAAGTCAATTTTGCAATAATTCTAAAAGACATTCTAAAAATTTAAGTTTTTTTTTAAGTTTACTTTTAAAAAAGTACAAAAAGCACCATGAAAGTAGTCCATATATGTGCTATATTCCAAGTCTTCTGAAGCCATACAGTAACATTTAACATGTTTAAAGGGACAGTTTACCCAAAAATTGATTTTTTTGTCATCAATTACTCACCCTCATATCATTACAAACCCATAAGACTTTCGTTCATCTTTAAAACACGAAGATATTTTTCATGAAATCTGAGAGATTTCTGTCCCTCCATTAATAGTCTGTTCACCCAAAACTGACACTTCAAAGTGTTTCTTAAGAGATCATAAAAAAAATCCATATGAATCCAGCGGTTTAATCCAAGTCTTTTGAACAGACACAATTGTTTTATATGATGAACAGATTTAATTTAGGCTTTTATTCACATATTCAACAACACACATACATAGAGCGCAACAAATATGGTAAACAGAAGCTCAAGCATGTTTGAACAAAAGTCTAATGGGTTTGGAAAGACTTGACAGAATTAATGACAGAATTTTCATTTTTGAGATCACAGATTATTCCAAAAATAATGGACACATTAAAATGTCTATGATAAAGGAAATGAAAAAAATAATAATAAAAATAAAAATAAATAACGTATGCCAAGTTTCAACATTGTGTCCATGTTGGTTTCATATGGTTGTTGAAAAGCTTATGCTACTTAAAGCTGCAGTCCGCAACTTTTTTTGGTTAAAAATTAACCAAAATCAACTTTTGAACAAGTACATAACCACCCAGTGTTCAAAACTATCTAATTATCTTGTCTCGATTCACGACGGTTAGCTTGTAATAATGTTTTATAATAAGAGCGAACTGGCAGATTTCCGTGGGAAATTCAAGCATGCAGCAGTTCCTCTGTGCGTCATTACGTCACGTCCGTAAACAGAAAGGAGTCCCATCGAGAGGCTCAGTTAAATCATGTGAGGAAGCTGCCGGTAGCGGCACGTTTATAGCCTTTTCTCACAGCAGCTGAAATAATTAAACTTATCATTTTGATGGCGGATTGTAATCCAGAAAGGTCCAAATGACAATCATCAGTGACAACTGGAGATTCACCCTTAGTCAAAAAGCAAAAGACTTCGGACTGTTGAGTGGCTACAGAAATTGAAATCTACAGGTAACGCTAATACACACTAAATACACAGTCACGCAGTGCTGATGTTGTTAACATTAACAATTTGAGAACAATATAACAGTAATAATAATTTGCACGGTTTGGTGTGATCAGAGCTAAGCGATCGTTAGATTTAATCATCATTGGCAGCGTGATTTATTGTAGGCCTAATGCTTTTTTCCTCAGTTGGTCAAAACAAAAGTGGCAGAAATGTTACTTACTTGTTCAGATGATATTTTCCAGTGAAAATTCTTATATTGGTCATACTTTCAAGATGTAGAGTCTGTGATTCTGAAGTACAGTATCCACTGTGACTGACAGCAAACATTAGATTCATCCGCGCTGACAAGCTGTGCCGAAGCACAATGCACGTACAGATAACTGTTCCGCATATGACTGCAATCGCATGTTTCAAACAGAGATGGCGACAAAGAGGAAAAACTTCGGACAGCAGCTTTAAGAAAATAATCTATAAACGTCATGTGGTGTAACCAAAAGTTATATAAAAAGTAAAAATATTTAATGTATACCTTAAATACATGTGAGTGTACACATCCTTATTCATTAATTTATGACTATATTGTCACATTTACATCCAGTTTAGTTTGTCTTAGTTTCATGTTCATGGACTCTTAGTTTACTTATGGTTTCCTGTTTTCTTTGTTCTCATTTTCCTGCCACTTGTTTGTCACCATGGCAATTGATTTAATGAACTCACCTGTTTATATTCTGGTCATTTTCATTGTGTATTTAAATCCCTCAGTCTGGTTCATTCATTTGTCTGGTATTGTTTGTGCTGTGCACACTGTTTCATAGACTCTCGCCTTTGTATGTACTTGAGTAGATTCTGTTTAATAAATTGAACTTTTATTTTGAATCTGGATTATCTTCATCTTCATTGGAAAGTAAAATGTTACACATATTACATTATATTTTATTAATATATTTTCAAGGTAAAAAGTATTTTATTACAAATATCATGACTTGTTAATTGATAAATATCAATTATTTTTTGGGGGAGAGATGCACCAAATGATGTTTTACAACCTGAATTAATTTTGATATTTAAGTCACCCCCCATGTCACTTTAATTTGACTGACAAAAGTGTTTTGAATATTACAGTTTTATTAAAATATTTTTAATTTTAATTAAAAGATTATGCCAAACTACTTAATATGATTTTCTTTTTAAGAGCTGTATTCTTTTAATGAGGCCATCTCCTTCTATATGATCTAAGGACAATGATTTAAATTTACATCCACACAAATATAATGAATGTATATAGTGTATATAAATGAATTTAAATATAGGGATATGTCACTGCATGTGTGAATTTTAATGCATTTTAATGCAAGTAAATTAATAAAAAGGACAAAAAGAGAGCGTTTTCCAGTCCTGCAGCCTGTTTTGTCCCATGTCTCAAGGATCTGTGAACTTAATTTGTCAGCAACTAATTGGATTTAACATCTCAATTATTTAGCATATGCCAGTGCTTCAGTGATTTGAGTTTTGAGGCTAATACATATGTCAAATAATTAATGAAAATTCTATGGCATTGAGATGTTTTCCCTTAACTAAACTAAACTAAACTTAGAATAACTGCTTCCTGTAAAAGACTGCTTGTGGTACAAGGTGTTCTACATGCACCATGACAACAATCTGGGAGCAATCTCTCCACAATGCCTCACTGTTTGCTGTATTGCTGACAATAACCCCACGTAAGCATTTGGCACATGTATTGTTGCTTATGTCATTATACATTTCCAAAGGAAATTGACGGGAATGTCAACTATGAGCGCAAGCATCATGTTTTTCCAACACAAAAATAAGTGAAAACTTGCTTCAGATCACTGGGAAATAGGCAGTTGTTTCCTCCTATTATTTCACAGAATGAAGACATCGTTCACACACAGAGACACAAAGCACAGATCAGAGCGAGTCACATGACAGAGATGCCACTCAAGTGATTAAACATTTAAAAGCAGTAGCTCTGTTACACAATGTGACTACACACACGGCGATTATTAAAACGGCAATTAGGCCCCATTTACAAGTACATTAATTAACAATTTCTTGAGCAAGAACAGTAGCAGTTTCCACAGATACAACACTTTTTGAGAGGGCTAGCAGCAAGGCCAGGATGCAGGAACTCTCGTTTTAATGTTCTGAATATCCTTCCATTTTTTTTATGAGCCGGATGAGTCATTATCTTTTATCCAAACGCACTTCCATCATCTAAATGTTCTTTTAGATCTTTTCATACTCCACTTGCAGATTCAGCATGCACTCTGAGAGCTCTTAGGTCTGAAAGTTAGTTACCACAGTATTATTTCATGCAAGGCACACTGTGTTAACCATGATAGATGAAAATATTTCATTTATATTTAATATGGACAATCTACAGCAGTGTCCAAAATGTTATGTAGTAATGTCCAGAGTGGATTGGTTTGGGGGTTTGTTTTTAATGAACCTACAAGTTTGATTAAACCATCAAAATAGGAAAAAATTATATATCTGGGGTGGAGGGTGCAGCTGGAGACTCAGAAGTCTAATTTATTATTTACTAATTTATTTTGGTCGGTTTTTCAACACACTTTGTTTGTTTCAAAAAACAAACAAAGTGTGGAATGTTGGGCACTTAGTGCACTCGACTGTCACAGCTTTGATTACAAGGGGGAGGTGCTATCAGACTCCGATGTTGAATGACAAAATAATTTTCATTTTTGGGTGAAATATCCCCTTTAAAGGTGCCGTAGAACGTCTTTTTAAAAGATGTAATATAAGTCTAAGGTGTCCCCTGAATGTGTCTGTGAAGTTTCAGCTCAAAATACCCCATAGATTTTTTTTTTATTAATTTTTTTTTAACTGTCTATTTTTGAGCATCATTAAATATGAGCCGATTTAGGCTGCGGCCCTTTTAAATGCTCACGCTCCCCGCCCACGGAGCTCGCGCTTGCCTTTAACAGCATAAACAAAGTTCACACAGCTAATATAACCCTCAAAATGGATCTTTACAAAGTGTTCGTCACGCAGCATGTCTAATCGCGTAAGTATGGTATTTATTTGGATGTTTACATTTGATTCTGAATGAGTTTGACAGTGCTCCGTGGCTAAAGCTAACATTACACACTGTTGGAGAGATTTATAAAGAATGAAGTTGAGTTTATGAATTATACAGACTGCAAGTGTTTAAAAAATAAAAATAACGACAGTCTTGTCTCTGTGAATACAGTAAGAAACGATGGTAACTTTAACCACATTTAACAGTACATTAGCAACATGCTAATGAAACATTTAGAAAGACAATTTACAAATATCACTAAAAATATCATGATATCATGGATCATGTCAGTTATTATTGCTCCAACTGCCATTTTTCGCTGTTGTCCTTGCTTGCTTACCTAGTCTGATGATTCAGCTGCGCACATCCAGACGTCCTGCCCTTATCTAATGCATTGAACATGGGCTGGCATATGCAAATATTGGGGGTGTACATATTAATGATCCCGACTGTTACGTAACAGTCAGTGTTATGTTGAGATCCGCCTGTTCTTCGGAGGTCTTTTAAACAAATGAGATTTATATAAGAAGGAGGAAACAATGGTGTTTGAGACTCACTGTATGTCATTTCCATGTACTGAACTCTTGTTATTTAACTATGCCAAGATAAATTCAATTTTTAATTCTAGGGCACCTTTAAGAATGTTGACAATATAAATATCTGTATGTATGAACAGTGCCACTATTTTACAGCTAGACGGTTTGTACTGGTTATATCTAAGTGTCCTACATTTTAGACATTCCCCAACTGGCAAACTCTTGTGATGTTATCTGATCCCCAGCTATGAAATAAATTCATGTATCAGCATCAGCATGCAAGAAATTTGCTTGTGTTTTTATAAAGATGCTAAATGACACTTGGTGTCACGGGTTTGTCTGGAAAACAGAGAGATCTTTCTTCTTTGAGAGAAACAGACGGGAAAGGAGCAGCAGAATGGATGGAGGTGTTTAGAGAAGAGATGCCAATGAGGGTTGAGATAAGGAGAATTCCACTGTCTATGAGACATGACTGTACAAACATACACAATCTCCGCTTCACCTTTCACATGTGGGTAACCTTTATTTGTGTGTTACACCACTATAGCTCATACATAGGGTTATATATTAAAAGTTCTTAACCAAAATGTTCATTAGATGGATGAAAACCTGTGAAAAATTCTTAAAAACTTAAATACACTGAAGGAGGACCACACTATGGTGGAAAATTTAGCATGAGGATGCACTTACACAAAAAAAAATATATTCATAATATTGTACTAAATATACAAAGAAAAACAACTAATGCATTATACTGTATTGAATGTACAAAACTCATACATAAAACAATAGGTGCTAATTTATACCCAAGCCGTTAATGACAGGGAATAAATCAGCAGATCATGAAGTGAAACTAAATTTGTAATCTTGACAGTCTTATCACCCTTGGTGAGAAATTCGCCCCCATCCCCTCAGGGAGTCAATGTACCAACTGAAAAGACTATAAGACATATCAGTGATTCTTTTGGATTCCTGCTCTCATCTTTTAATCTCTTTCATAAGGTGCCAATGCCTCAGAGGACCCTCACAAGGAACTCTGCGCAAGGCATACTTTTCCACAAAGAATGAAGTCACTGAAGGTGAAGGTCATGTGATGTACAGAAAGATGAACTTTACATTTATTATGTTCACTGACATGATGTCAACAGTCTAACCTTTACTTATAACCTTTACTTCAAATTATTATTTTGTACTTTTTGGGTATTTTTTGTTGAACAATACTATTATGCAGCTATTAACCAAGACTTTTGACTACCGGCATAATGTCTGGTCCACTTCAAGTATAGGTCTCTGCTGGACCGTAATAGGAGTTACCAGATTGGTGGGAGAGGCCATAAAAGGGAGGCATTTTCAACTGTGTTACCTGATTTGGTCATATCACAGAGATGGTTGTGTTTAGGGGCGGGGTCAGGTAAGTCATTGTATCAAGCAATTACAGTATCTTGTAAACACAACTGTTTCCAGGCGTGGTGAACCTCCAACTCTCAGAAATAGCATTAAGCCAGCCAATCAAATTGGAGCAAGTGATCTCAGTTGCTTTTGCATTTTGCATGTCCTAGTTAGATCACCATAAATTTTTGCAAGTGTGCCAGAAAACAAAGTTGTGTTCTGTCATATTTGAAGTTAAAGTTCCCAGACTGCTAAAATAATAGCTTCTTGGGAAGAATAAGTCACTGAATTTGGTAACGCTTCTGAGTTCATGGCAAATAATGGTTCATTAGTTTTGTTTGAGGCAGTTAATAAAAAGTAAACAAGATTTAAACAACAGTTTGTCACTTTGAGTATCATCTTTTGTCTAATTGCATGGCTTTTGTCCAGAATAAGCTGCAAAGTGTGACATCAGCTCTCTTTTAAGCCAGACTGTACAATATGCATCTGAGCAAATGCTTTAGTGAGGACTGACAGCACTGACTAGGCATTTGTAGGTCAACAGTCTGTTCTGACATTTATACACTGAAATGGTATCAGCCAAACCCAAGCAAGTCCTGCTGCTATTGTTGCCAATGCTTTGCCAGGAAAAAAAAAAAAAAAAAATGAAATAATGAAAACAAAACAAAACAAAATTGTCTGTCTGTCTGTCAAATCAATCAATCAATCAATCAATCAATCAAAGTTTTATGTGTCTGTCTATCGGTCTACAGAACCCTTTAAAAACTCCAAACTTCAAGCTTTTAAAAATACTTAAAACTTGGTGTCCTGGCTCAACATTTAAGTTTGACTTGATTAACTTTTTAATCTAGTAATTATTATTCTTCTGAGACCATATCTCATTGTTGTTGTTGTTTTGTTTTGTTTTTTTAACTTCCAAAGAAGTCACAAAATTTCAGAACTTCACCTGAGGTTAGAATTCATATCGAAGACTCTCACAATCCCTGAAGTTTGTCTCAGACAGCAAAATCATGTAAGAAGAAGAAGAAAAAAAAAGAAAAAAAAAAAAAAATACAGTGTGCACCCAAGAAATAGAATCCAATCAGAAATCCAATCAGACGCAATCAGAGAACAGTAAGACAAGTACGTGAGTAAAGTGATGTGAAAGTTCTTCATAAACACCTGACATCATGCTGAGCTCCCTGTTGCTGGTTGATTGTGGCCTAACTGGACGCCAGAGGCAAACGCTGATGCTCAGCCTGGTTCCTCTTGAACAGAGCTGATTAGCTGCACATCAGATCCCACTATCTGCTCATCTGTAATTTCTTCTTCAGCTCGTTAAAGAAAGAACATCTAGTTTTGCTAGAAGCATCTGCACTGCATGTTCCACAAACAACAGCATTAGCAGCCTCCCCTGAGATAGTGAGGAAATATTTGGGAAACAGTGGCTGGTTTGGATCACTGCTATGCAGAAACAAACAGTAATAATCTGCATTGAGGGACTTTGCCTTTGGCTAAATGTTTCCTGGGGCTTCCATATCTTCCTCATTGGTGAAGTCAACGTCTAGGGTTGAGTGTGTAAACATCGTCCAAAAGAAAGCTACACAATGTTCTTCTGAGGGTGAAGTATGAGGGATGTATACAGTGTGGCGTTGAAAACAGCTTAATGAGTTTTTCAATGAGTCCATTGGGAAAATTCAGAATTAGACACAAAGATCAGTCTCAAAACGCAGCGAGGCAATGCTAATTATTAATGATTGGATGTTAACATAACAATCAGTATTTCCTGTCATATCTGGCCTGTGTTGAATTTGACTACTTTTGAACACAAAGAAATTCGTATTTTAACTAATTGCAAATGACATCATAAATAGCAAGGCGGGGGCATTCTGCCAAGAGATGAACGTCATTCGAAATGACAACTCTCTGAAGACATGACCCCGAACAACAAATTTAGCTGGAACACTGATTAGCATAAAGAACAAAGTGTGAAAAAAACACATCTCCTGCATACACTACATCAAGCCAAAGCACAGGTGGCCAATGAGATTTCTCAACCTGGTTTTTCAACCTTTTCAAAGTGATCTGCATTTTTGTTTATTTCCAGACTCTTTGAAAAATGCCACAAAAACATCACTATAAGGGAGTAATAATCCCTGAACAGGTGAATGTACAATAGCTTCACAGCTCTGAAATAACTTTACCAAATTTAACAACCTTCAAAGTCTTAGCTATATCGCCGTTGGGGTAAAATCTACCAGATGGCACAATGTAATATCTGAAAGCAATAGTTCCTCCAAATATGAGAATTCTGTCATCATTTACTTGCACTCGTGTCGTTTCAATCCTGTATGACCTTGTTTCATTCACGGAAAACAAAAAGATGTGTTGAGAAGAGTGTTAACACAGATTTTTTTTCTCAATACAATGATATATATGGTAACACTTTACAATAAGGTTCATTAGTTAAACATTAGTTAATGCATTAACTAACAAGAACTAACCATTATATATATATATATATATATATATATATATATATATATATATATATATATATATATATATATATATATATATATATATATATATATATATATATATATATATATATATATATATATATATATATATATATATTTTATTATTTTATATTTTATTGGAATTGGCCAAGTGTTCTGAAGCCATGGGATAGCGTTATATGAGGAACAGGCCGAAATTCACTGAAAATCCATTTGCTACTAGACTGGGTAAACCCAGCCTGATCTGCCGGCGATTTGACTTCGTCAAATGACTCAGTCTGGAAACCCGTACATTCATTTCTACTGCTTCTGTTACACTTTTGCGGGAACCAATCACAGACTGGCTTATCCACCCGGCTCGCTATTGGTGGGTATAACACAATGACGATAGAGAAGCGACGGCAAGCACGACCGTCAATCCAATTCCTTTTAACCTCTCGACAATGCTAAATGACTTCTTTAGTTTAGCAAACAAATCGCTCGAGTGTGTGTAAATACCACTCACTTTCATGTTTTTTTTGCACAACCTGCAAAAATCGCTCGATGCCTTTGCTGCTACAGCAAACCGCTGATCAATGCTACAAACCAATACAAACTAAAGTTGCGTTCCATTCGACCGCAAGTGGTCTGCAAAGTGGACTTCACAGGGTATTTTGCCATCTTAAGTGAGATTCCATTCCGAAGGGAGCGAACATGTTCAGTTCGAAGGGCACTGCGAACGGCATAGGGAATAAGGGAACATCAATACATCACTTCAAAGGAAGTAGAAAGGTAAAATCACCCAACTGTCATTGCACACTGTGTCACCAGTCAGAACTACAATGGAGCAAAGACGTTGAAAGAGTTTTTTAACGGCTCTCCGATGGAGGAATTTACATTTGAATTTTGAGTATTCATAAATTTTGTTATTATTATATGAACGAAAGTATGAATGATTATGGCAATGAGTGTATTTGCATATTTTATTGTATGAATAGGCATGACAAAGTAAAAGTGTTGAAAAGCAGTGAGGCTCTGTCATTTTTTATTTTACTTTATTTACCTGTGTTTACTATGTGGCTGCGTGTGGAAAAGAAAGTGCACAAGATGAGACCCAGACGGTGGATTAAGAATACATTTATACAGTTAACCAAAATGAGAATTTATTTTCATATGGCATGAGAGGCTACAGCTTCAAATCTGTTAAGAATCCATTTTAAATTTGAAAGGAAATTATAATATCTATTTATTATATCATAATCTGTGCAACACCATCATTGACTTTCTTTGATGACATTTGTAGTGTGTTCCAAATGAGTGATTATTATCAGCGAAGTCCACTTCAACTTCAACGCAGCTTAAACCTGTCTGGAGTTTTTGTGTCACTCTGCAAAGTACGTCACCCGGATCGTTGATCTGATTGGTTGAAGGACTATCCAATTGGTATGGTGATAGCCAGACAAATTAGCAACAAGTTTGAAAGTGCAAATAAGATACGAGCGCTATGGCAGAGGAGATTAAAATTTGGAAAAAAAAAAAAAAAAAAACATTAAAATTTTGTTTTCATACGGCTTCAGAAGACTCAGAATACAGCACAAAAATCATACTTTCACTTGCACTGCTGTCAATGTGACTTATTTGCACTACCGTTTCTGACTACCATCTCTCATATGTCATATATATGCCATTTTATATCTGCATTTTTATATTAATATCATAAATATGTTTATTTTCACTACCGTTAGCACAAGCGCCATATACTGTCAGGGAGTGAATTTGCACGTTCACTCTGCGCATCGCCAGTGAAAATCGCTTGGGTATGAACACAAAAAACATCTCGAAAAACGCTGGCGATAAGCGCGTGCGATATTCGTCAATTAGTCAAACAAAAAAAGGGTAAAACAACGATGTCATACGATTTTGAATTTAGAGGAAAAAATTAGATGGGAGTTTTTTGCCCTACCGCAGTACTTCCGCCTTTCCAATGTTATTATGTAATGTGTGGCACATTACAAAACAGTGCACGACGAGCATTTGTGGTAAAAAAAATTATAATTTTTTTTTTTTAGAAAATGACCAATCGTTTTGCTAGACAAGACCCTTATTCCTCAGCTGGGATCGTGTAGAGCCCTCTGAAGCTGCACTGAAACTGCAATTTGGACCTTCAACCCGTTGTACCCCAATGAAGTCCACTATATGAAGAAATGTTTTCCTCAAAAACCTTAATTTCTTTTCAACTGAAGAAAGAAAGACATACATTAAATATCTTGGATGACATGGGGTGAGTAAATCATCAGGAAATTTTTATTCTGAAGTGAACTAATCTTTTAAATATAAACTTCAAGCCGTCTGATGGGCACCTTATATTCTCATTATTGTGGCTGAATAAAGAAGATTGCTAACAACACACAGACTAGAGGTCTGCGCGGGATGATTTTTAATCCCATTCCCACAAGATTATGTACCGCTCCTGCCAAAAACATGTTCGATTTTATCCCGCTCCCGCCCGAAACTCTCACGTTTTATCCCATTCCCACCCGCAATAGCCCAAGGTCTATGCTGATTTTTCAGTCCCGGTCCGGTTAGATTCTGTCTCGTTCTGGTGTCTACAGCCTATTTTTTCCAATTTCCACACGCACTACACTTCAGATCTCCAGTTACATATTTCTGCGTGCTGTTATTATTAGATAATTATATTTTGCAGGAGCCCACAAGTAATTTCTTTCTCCCGCTTCCCCCATATACAAATCAATATCTTCTCTCCCACATCCACACTCAGCAATTCGTGCTAAAACAGAATCAACACCCTTGTGGAACAGAAAAGCTAAAAGATTTGCCAAAAGACTGTAGTTTGATTGGATGCACATCCTTTGACATCAACAACACATGGTATGAGATGTGCTTTCTCCTCCATTTTTTTGATAAGTTGATAAGCCTTATTATTTGCATTTAACACTGTTTTCCCATGTCGTATGGGAACACACCTGTGACCAATTTAATGAGAATCACTGATCTAAAAGCACTCTACATATAAAAGAAGAGGTTAGTTTGAGTTTGCAATCAAAAAATTGTGCTCAAGCAATGTTGGAACGCAGGTTCAAAACCTTACAAATTAACCTTCTCTACTTGACATATTTTGATTTGTGAGAATAGTTAAATGACTACATGTGAAAAGATGTTGGATGTTCCAAGCTTCATCTGTTTTAGTTTAGTAGTCATTGTCTTAAATCATATATAAATATGCACTTAATTTGACTCCATAAACCTAGCAACCATTTTTATCCATGCAGATGATCAACTACTACTAGCCCTTTTTGACCTTAGAAATCATTAGCATTTTCTTTATCACAGCCCACAAAGCGTTGGTCCCAAGGCTGTTTGCCAGCTATTCATGCTTTCTATATTTGCTTTATCCAAAAAAATGGATCTTTAACCTTCACATGAGTCTTGTTGACTGTTTTTATTCTGGATTTGTATGGTTCACGGTCATGAAAGAATGAATCATCCCTTCCAAGGACTCAACAGAGGCGGAAGGTCCACAACCTGGGCTTCTGCTCAAGGTTTCCTCTTTTGGAAATTTTTTTCTCTTTTTATTTCTATAAACTTTTTTTTTTTTTTTTTTCTTGTCACTAGTAAGTTTGCCCTTAGAGACTTAAAGAAAAGACAACTTAAAGAGTTCACCCATAAATGTAAATTTCATCAAATAGTCACTCTCATGTCATTCCGAAACCTTTACGAATTTCCTCCTGACACAAAAAAAAAGATATTGTAAAAGTCAATAGTGTCCAAACAACATTAGGCTCCAATGATTTCCACAGAATAAAGTCAGTCATATAGGTTTGAAACAACATTAAGGTGAGTAATTGTGTCAGGGCTCAGGTTTGATCTGTCTCTTTCTCCTGCATGAGCCTATGTTTTTGTTTTTGTTTGCACATGCCGGCCACGATCAGCCGATCGCGTCTCGCATCTAACTGCATTTTGGTCCTTCATTTCAGTGAAACCTGACAAAAGAGGAGTGAATTTTCTTTTTTTACTTTTTTTTTTTTTCTTTTTTTGGGTGGGGGGACCCTTTAAAAGGTACAATATGTAAGATTTTTGGATATAAAAAAACTAAAACACTAAAACAATGTTATTTATTTTGTTGACTTGTGTACTTACATTATCTTAAATGTTTCAAACAATGTTTAAATCCAAAGAAATCATCTATTTTAACATTTGTAACATCCCGTGTCGTTGTGGCACCTGGAAATGACGTAATATATGCTTTACCCTCACTTTCCGGTTTTATTTCTGTAGAAACCATGGGAACACCACAGACACTTTAATATATTATGTGTTTTATTAGAGGTTAGTTTGTAATATAATTCATGTAACACAATCATTTTCTTAAAATCAAAGTCTAGATGAAAACTAATAGGTGATGCTTCAAAAAACAACTCAGCACCTTAGCAACACCCTGGCAACCACCCACAGCATTTTGGTGGTGAGTTTTGCCACTAGCATTTGCTTCAGAAAATGTAAAATTCTAGTTGAATTTAGTACTGAAACCCAAATAATTCAAAATGATGAATCCCTTCTACTTGGAAAGTTTCTACTTTCCATACAACAATTTGTAGTTTAGTTTATCTGATGATGAGCAAACAAATTCCATTTGAATGGCATTACTTTGTGAGACTTAACCAAACATTTTATGGCCTTCTGAAAATAAATCACTCTGGGTTGAAATATCTGCGATTACTTTTCTCTGCCGGTGTTGACGTGATATGATTGACGTAATCTTTGAGGCATGATGGGAGGATTCTGCGGTTATCTAAAATCATTCCGCATATCCTCACAGACTTGAATTTGCATGTAAAAGGAACAAACACCTGGTAAACATTAATGGGATATTTTCCAAAAGTTGGCAGAGGTTCCTGCTAATGTGCAAGCTTTTTGGATTCAGAATGCCTCCGTTCTTAGTGTTGATGTTTGGGTTTGTCCCAAAACTAGTGTCCGCATTTCAAAACACATGCATCCAGCTAATGAACACATGGGATTCACTGATTAAAACCATTATAAATAAACACGTACCCTTGAAATGGGATGAAATTTGCTTAAGCTTGGAACCAGTTGTTCTGACTTTCATGTGGCAGATGTCCATGCAGTATTTTTGGACAATTCTGATACAGTCCGTTTAATGAACAATAATTACTTTTGCATTAGTAGATTTTGCAGTACGCACAAATCTCTTGGCTGCATAATAATTTTGTTACATTAGTGCGTTTTGTTTGGACAGAAACAGGGATACGTGTAATCATGATCATGAAAGGTTTGAACATAGTATTGCCAAGGTAAATTAAGAGAGTCCAATGCATTTTTTTAGACAATAGACAATAGAAAAACTGCATTCAGCTTTTTTAACAAAGCACGTGTTGATTTTTTTTTTTTTTTTTTTTTTTTTTGACCTCTTCTGTCATTATCAGCTTTAAAGTTCAAAGTTTATGGTCCATCCATCTCAGGAACTTGGGTATCAAAACTATCCCTCAGCTTCCCAGTAGTAAATAAAACTTGAGAGGGTGTTCATGTCAAATTTTTATCTAGGAAACTCATTTTTACAATAATTCCGATAGCACATTAAGGCAGCATTAGTTCACGCCAAAAATGAAAATTTTGGATATTTCTGATTTTACCCAATATACCCAACACACTGAGATGCTGCCTATGTTAGGCATTCCAAAATTGCTCATTTATGAGGTTCCATGATGGTTATGACGCTGCCCAAGTCAAACTACAAATGTTCCACACACTCCTTTAAATCCTTTATAATCTAAAGACTAAAGCAACTCATACATAGGCGTTTTCTAGGCAAATCAGCTCACTAGGGTTTGGAATCAAATCATTATGAGATGCATTACACAGCGTAACTACAAATGTCACACAAACGATAACTCTAATTAAATAGGCACTGTGCTGAGAAACAGGCATAAAATATTTGATAAAATCTGATGGTAGCTGGAAAGTCCTTTGATCATAACTGTACCACCACAACTAGGACTCCACTGGCATTTCCTGAGCTCCTGTCTAACACTTTTCCACCTACACACACACTTTTTTTGTCATGCTCCAGCCTGTCCATCTGATATAAAATGATTTTTATTCATTGCAATGATTTTATTTTTTCTTTACATATTCTGACCGACACATCAAAGCCAGTGTGATGGCATAAAGACGGTGAATTAAATGTGATATCATTAAAGGGTTAGTTCACCCAAAAATGAAAAATCTGTAATTTATTACTTACCCTCATGCCGTTTCACACCCGTAAGACCTTCGTTAATCTTCGGAACACAAATTAACATATTTTAGTTATCCGATGGCTCCGTGAGGCCTCCATAGGGAGCAATGACACTTCCTCTCTCAAGATCCATTATTGTTCTAAAAACATATTTAAATCGGTTCATGTGAGTACAGTGGTTCAATATTAATATTATAAAGCGACGAGAATATTTTTGGTGTTCCAAAAAAAAAAAAAAAAAAAAAGACTTATTTAATGATGGCCGATTTCAAAACACTGCTTCAGGAAGATTCGGAGCATAAATGAATCAGTGTATCGAATCATGATTCAGATCGCGTGTCAAACTGCCAACGGCTGAAATCACGTGACTTTGGCGCTCCGAACAGCAGATTCGATACACTGATTCATTATGCTCCGAATCTTCCTGAAGCAGTGTTTTGAAATCGGCCATCACTAAATAAGTCGTTATTTAGTTTTTTTTGGCGCTCCAAAAATATTCTCGTCGCTTTATAATATTAATATTGAACCACTGCACTCACATGAACCGATTTAAATATGTTTTTAGTACCTTTATGGATCTTGAGAGAGGAAGTGTCATTGCTCCCTATGGAGGCCTCACTGAGCCATCGGATTTCAGCTAAAATATCTTAATTTGTATTCTGAAGATTAACGAAGGTCTTACGGGTGTGGAACGGCATGAGGGTAAGTAATAAATGACAGAATTTTCTTTTTTGGGTGAACTAACCCTTTAATACCAGCTCTAGCATCATTGCAATGTAAAAAGGATAGTCTTGTCAGTCAAAGATATGTGTGACCTCCCCTTCTTCAACCCTCAACTTATCCAAACTGTTACCCAGACAACTTCGGTTTGAAAGTCACAGCTAACTCTGGCACATCCAGCTGGCAATGTTGCTGTTTTCTTCCTCGAATCAAAGTGAAAAGAAAAGAAGTCTGCCTAAAACTGTAACCCCAAGCAGAGAAGATGCAAATGGCTCATGTGTTTTTTTTTCTTTTTTTTTGAGTCCTGATAAACTGGCATGAGCAGAAAGAAGAAAAACGATGTGTGCGTTGCTGTCATTACCATCAAAAGAAGGCTCCCAGGTGCCCTTTTCAAGCGGAAGGCCCATTCTATTCACATTGAGAGACAGAGTCGTGAGGAGCGAATGACTGGACAGGCGAGAGCGTATGATTAACTCATCACATGGCACTATAAAAAGAGCCTCTTTATTCCCACGCCAGGCGCCACCGCTAACTGTATCTTCACTCGGGTTCTTCTCGCAGCCATTAGACGGATGATTTACAACAGTGGGGGGAGAGAGTTGTGACAGTTGTGAAAAGCTGTTTTGCAGCTGCTTTCTCCTGCTTGAATGCAGATAAGCTTTTATAATGGCGTTCAAGTGTTCGCCAGCACTAGCAAGAGTTTGGCATTCTTAAGCTTCTACAACTGTGATGCAATTAAAACCACCATAATAGCTGCTATGGCTCTAAAGTTTCTAGATAATCAAATAATTCTAGGAAGCATTTTTATTAATGTCCAAATTTTCAGCGATTAAAATATCTTATGCTATGCAGCATAACTATGACTATGACTACGTGGTGCACACACTCTTTTTTCAAAGCGATGCCATAAGAGAACCATTTTTGGTTCCCCCAGTGAACCTTTCAGTGAACAGTTCTTAGAAGTGCCTTTTTTTTTCTTAGAGTGAAGAACATTTTAACAATCTAGAAACTTCTTCCATTATAAATATCTTTTTGTGGAATGGAAAGGTTCCATAGATGTTAAAGGTTCTTCGTGGAACCATCAATGCCAATAAACCTTTATTTTTTAAGAGTGTATATTGGAAAAAGGTTCTTTGGATTATTAACCCTAATTGGGTGTTTGGGGTCAATAACCCCATTTGAACTTTCCTTAGTTAAAAAAAAAATATATAGGTATAGTGGCATAAGGTTTTGTGACTTGTTTACTTCACAACTACCTAAACACACACAAAAGCTGGGCTTGAATCAGTTGTTCTGAAGGTATGTATAAAAAAAATAAAAAATAAAAATAAAAATAAAAAAAGTCACTCTGGGTGTTTGGAGTCAATGGGCCCTATAATACACCCGGCGCAATGCGACGCAAGGCGCAGCGCAAGTGTGTTTGCTAGTTTGCGTCCGGTGCCGTTCGCGTTTTCCCGTTCAGCGCCACGTCCTTAAATTAGTAAATGCATTTGCGCCAGAAAAAGAGGTGTGTTCAGGTGCATTGCCGGCGCATTGCTATTTTAAGGAGCTGAAAATAGACTGCGCCATAGACCAACTCAAACCTGGTCTAAAGTCTAAAGTCAACGGCGCAATATTTTGTTGTTAGAGCGCGTTGGTGGAAACTGCGCCTCTGGGCGCGTCCACAGTGCGCGTTGACTTTGCTTATTACACACAGGGATGCGCATCACACAAACATGCCAAATATTAAAAACAAAAGGATTACAGTGTAAAAGAATATTATTGTGTAGGCTACATAAATATAAAAATGTAATGATGAATAGTCATTGCGTGTATTAGAATTAGGCTACCTATTTTCAATTCAGCCTATTACTACTTATAATGATGAACGAAATTGGCTAATTAATTGAACAATCGTGCCAATACACACACATATATATATATTAACTGACTCATCGCGCTGAGCTATTTGAAAGCCTGCATTTGCAAGCCCGCTTTAACTTCGCGCACGAGCAGATCGGTTTCTTCGCTTGAAAAGCATTCAGCTTTTCCGCCAACAAATTCCGCCATGTAAATAGCAATCCGCCATGGCGCGAGCGCATCTCGCTCTTAAAGGGAATGGGAGATGACACTCTGATTGGTTTATTGAACGTTTATTGAACGTTTATTGTCCCTATTAAGAGAATAGGGACAACCCATTTCAAAAATGCGCCCCGGCGCACGGACCGTTTTTCCGTCGTTAAAATAGCAAAAGTGGATTTGGACACGCCCTGAGTGCACCTGCGCCGTGCGCTTTACACTTTGCGTTTAGATCGTTAAAATAGGGCCCAATATGTCAAAAAAGACATAAACAAACGCTCTCCGTCCGAGGTGCAGCTCAAGAGAGATAAATCTAAATATACATGAGATTTGACTGCACACTCACTTGCAAAAAGTTTTTATTAACCAACGTTTCGGCACAAAGCCTTTCTCAAGGTATCATACAATAAAAGAAGAAAAAAGATGCAAAAAAATAAATAAATAAATAAATAAATAAATAAATAAATAAATAAAACAAATAAAAAAGAGAGAGAAATACATGGTGCCAATTACTCAATGTACAGTTTACACATTCAAAGATACAGACATTAATGCCATATATATATATATATATATATATATATATATATATAATTAATGCATCACATTCAATAAAATACAATAATATTAATGTCTAAATAGGGTTTTCACAGACACCAGGGGAATACTCTCTACTCCAAAAAAAGCTAATAAAAGGATACCTCACTTCCAAACAGTCTAGTGCTCTTTCTTGCTATGGCATCTATTTTTTCCATTGCCATGTGTCATTGTAACCAATGACTTATATTTAATAGTTGTTTAGTTTTCCAATGTTGAAGAATAGCTTTTTTGGCAAATAGTTGAGCAATATAAACCAATTTTACATAGTGAGGTGTGGCGTTAATCTCTAAGAGATCTACTAATAAACAGAGAAAATGAGATAATAGTATTTTAATCTTAAGAATAATAAACAATTTTTTCCAAGACCCCAGACAAAAATTCTGAACGAGGGAACAATACCATAAAGAATGGAAATGTCTTGAGTATTAAAGGGCACCTATTATGCCCCTTTTTACAAGATGTAATATTGGTCTTGGGTGTCCCCAGAATGTATTTGTGAAGTTTCAGCACAAAATACCCCACAGTTAATTTATTATAACCATTTGAAAATGTCATTTTTGGGGCCTGTTTTAAAAAGAGCTGTTTTGGTGTGTACCACCTTAAATATAAATGAGCTGCATATCCCCGCCCTGCCTTTGGATGAGGGCGTAACTTGCATACCTATGGCAATAAACAGTTGGTAGAAGCAGAATGGCTGAGAGTGAGAGACCCGCTGTTTTGTATGGCATTCAGCCGTACATGTTTGAACCGGAATCAGACCCAGATGATGAAGAGACTCCGGCAGAAGAAACACAATTGAGAATGGAGCAGGACGTCTCTGAATGGTTATTTGATACATTTATGTACTTATAGAGTTTTAATCGCGCCCCCTTTGCAATTATGGATGTGCAACACACACACACACACTGTGATAACGTTCGCGCAATTTTTTGAAACTACAAACACAAATACTGTGATAACGTTTGCTAAGTAAACATACACAGTTTTTAATACAATATCTTTAAAAAAAAATATATATATATACGTGTGGATACACACTATACAAACAAGGTTTAAATTATATACACAGACATTCTACGACGACGACAACAACTTTAGACGCATTTGTTATTGAATTGGCTGACATCGACTGAAATGACTATTTGCTCAAAAAACATTAAATACACTTACTTCTTCTGGAGGTGACGTTGGATCGCGAACAGTAGGCAACGATCCACACTTGAGGATTAACTTTGAAGCAAGACCTGCTTTGAATTGACCCTCGTTCTCAAAACAGTCAGTCAAAAAATGATTCGCGCAATCATAAACGTATTTTGGAATTTTGAGTGGCGCCTTTCCTTCGTAAATAAAATCCATCCACTGCGTTTTCAGTGGCTCTGATGTCGGAAGTAAGTGAAAACTACTATGTTCATTATTACATCCCACAACAGAACACTTATGTTTCTTAGGAGACATTACCGGCTGTCGTTGAAACAATGGAGGATGGTTTACAGATCACCGAGGTCGGGGTCTATGCCAAAACCAGATTGTCAATCAAACCACGTGGGTGGGGCTTAGCGCAATTCTACGTCACAGTGAGAGCAATCTTAGAACAGGGCGTTCTGAGACAGTGCTTATGAATTATTGAGATTGTAAAAAAACCACTGGGTGGATTTTTCTCATTCTAGGGTGGTTTTGCTCACACACTGCCAACACACATTTATGGTCAAACACCATGTAAAAGTGAATTTTGCATAATAGGTGCCCTTTAAGATTAAATTGGGCACAGATAGGTTAATTTTAGAAACCCATTCATATTGTGTAATATGTATTCTATGAACTATCTTATATTGAATAAGTTGTAGATTGGGATTATTAACCAAGGAAAACATATTTTTACAAATTTGTGCCAACAAATTGGGGTCAGTGGATAAAGGGGATTCCCATTTATCAGTAAGTAATCTGTGCCAGGTATAAATCTTTATAATTCAGATAATATTTTCTTTTTTGAGGGTGAAATAACTAAATAAGTATATTGTAATTAATATTTATTGTATTTTTAATAAACTTTTTTTCTAAAACTGTATTTCCTACAGATTTTTCTCTAGCCAGCAGATGGCTTTCTAACACAGCAAAAATGTATAGATGAGAAGTAGAAAAAAAAAAAAAAGATATATCATTTGTATTGGACAAAATGGATATGTTTTATACAATTGCTCTCATCCTGAGTGTAAACTGGAAATGAACAACATATGACGGTTAAAATGCTCTTCACACTAAGAAAAAAAAAATATATATATTTTAGGAACTCTTCACTGAAAGGTTCTTAAATGGTTCTTAATGAAATTAAAGGTTCTTAAACCTAAAATGGTTCTTAAGTCATCACTGCAAAAACCTCCTTTTGGAACCTTTGTTTTTAAGTGTGCAGATGGTTGCTAGGGTGTTCTGGGTGGTTGCTAGGAGGTTGCTTACTAGCATTTTTACTATTTCTTATAAAGATATGGCATAAATAAGAAATAAGACAACCCCCCCCCCCTCATTTTTTTTAATGCCCACAAGGTGTAAAATAGGAAGCCTGAGCACTAAGAAAAGCAACAGCAGACCTAAAAAAGCTATATCATTTGAGGTATTATTTACAAATGGTACAGGCAAATTACATACCGAAGTAATTACAATATAAATTATATGTAAATATAATTTGTTTGTTGATAGTTAAGCTTGTTTTCTCATCTAAGCAGAATATATCAAAATAATTGCTTTGTAATGTTTCTGTTAGATCATTGCGCAAAACTATAGTTATGAGGGCAATATTTCTAGAGTTGGGAAGTCTGACTCATCACCCAGAAGTGTTTCCACGAGTCCCTGCATAGTAGTTTACATAATTTTTTAGCTAATGAATGTTTAGATAAAAAAGACTGTTTATCACTGTTTCCAGTAATGATGTCAATTATGGAATAAACTCCAATTAGTGTATATTTGTGTGTTCAAGCTGTTTTTTTTTTGCAGCCACCCTAGTTGTGTTTCTGCTATATATGTCACTAAATGTTTCGTATAACAATTTACAAGTCGATAAAAAGGATAAATATGTTTTGCTTAAGTCTTATGAGTTGCGTGGGAAACATTTACATGGTAAACTATTATTCAGCTTATTAACAACATGTAATTCGTAATACCTAAATACAGCATGTATTCACAGTTTACATCTTAAACTTGAACAAAACAATTCATTACAATTTACTTCATTCCAGTCTCTCACTGGTTACTTACATTACTTTTCATAAGTTTTTTAATATTATATTTAATAATGTATGTATGTATAACTATGCTTTTGGGAGTAATTTAAAGTCAAATACTTTATAAAATAATTGTATAAATACTAAATAATAAAAATGATATTCAGGTCTAAAAAAAGGTCTAATTGATAAACATGATGGTTTGTTGTTAACAGCTAATGTAACACTCCAATAAGCATAAAAGTGCATAGTGCACACACGCACACGCACACACACACACACACACACACACACACACACACACACACACACACACATTGGGTAATAGTCCTTTTTAAATTAGATAAAATTGTACAGTTTTTTTGACATGTTCAATTTTGAGTCATAATTTGCCTTCATCAGCTAAGATGCCTAGAAATGCTGCATTTCCATTACTATATTCTTATATTTCTTAATACTGTGTGCCAAAATGCCAAGGTTCAGCCTTTGTTTGTGCATGTTTTCTTTAATTTTACACACCTGTTATTCTCTATATGAACCACACTGAAATTCTTGTAAAACACCATGTTACAATTATCAAAACACTTTTGTATTTAACAAAATCCTTATAAAAAGAAAAGCAATGAGCGATCTTAACAAGCTCATAATGCTAACCTCCTGCTGGGGTTTGTTAGCTCAAAACAACTCTTAGATAATATTCAACAGACATCCTCAGAACACGGTTAAAAAAAGAGATGTACTGAGTAGAGTTGATATCAGGTGAAGTGCAGTTTTTAGAAGCAATTATAAAAGTTTTACAGCTGAATAAATTATTTTTGTAAAGACATATACAGCAAAGTTCCATCAGCTAAACGATTACCACCAAGATCAATCCACTAAACTGAGTATACGTCCATCTCTCATTGCCCCATTTTCATTCACGTCAAATTAACTATGCTGTTAACCTTAACTCTTTCCATGCCATTGACGGGTTTTACCAGCAATCCCTGTTTTCACTGTTATACAAATCTTCCAAAATAGTACAGCATCTTTGGATCCAAAAACAAACTAAGAATAAGATCTACATAAACCAGAAGGCCTAACGTTAACAAATGAAATGTCAGACCCACAAAGAGGCACCAACTGTGCAAGATTTAAAGGTGCTAAATAGGATGTTTTGTTTTATACATTTTTGCAATATTACTTGAAACTGTCTTTACTAACTGATAAAAGACTATTTATTAGGTGCACTGAAAGTAATAATATTAATATACATCATCTGTGCACGAGGTAGGGCCTTAAAAACATCAGCCAATCATTTATGCGATCATCGCGTAAACGATTGGCCCTCTGGCTTGTCAATCACTGCCGTGACGTTCCTTGTGAGAGACGTGCGCGGCTGCGCGCTCCAGTAACTTTCCACACTCTACAGGCGCCGCATGCAATGTTTTTGTCAGGAGACAGGAGTAACAACCGCAGATTATGAGTTACCTGCGGTGAGTCCGACATAATGAATCCACTAACACGACACAGCGAATGCCGGTGGTAAACACTCGTGTTCCAATACTCGTGCACGAGTTTTGGGAGGCGTTCCTTTGAAATGAGCTGTGAAGGAGGGGGGTTGTTCTTACGCATGCGCTCATTTCAAAAACTGAGTAACAGTCTTTGGATTCTCAGTCGACGAAAAAATCCTCTCTATCACCTTTAAGGGTGTTGATGGACTCGATCTACTCAATCTATGTTTTGATCATCATTCTGAATCCAATCCACACAAAAAACATGATTTTTCTCAGCTTTTTTGAAAAACGATCAATTAGGTTTATTATCGGACTCTAAATTATTGATTGACAAATACAAACACAAATGGTATTTCTATAATGCAGTGTATCCCAACCCTGCTCCTGGAGGCACACCAACAGTGCACATTTTTGATGTCTCCCTTATCTGACCCATACATTTTTAGGTCTTGCAGTCTCTACAAATGAGCTAATAAGTTGAATCAGGTGTATCTGATTAGGACGAGTTGGAAAATGTGTAGTGTTGGTGTGCCTCCAGGAACAGGGTTGGGGAGCACTGCTATAATGGCATCCAGTGCTACCTCCACACCAATAGGGGGCAGTAAAAAGTCCAAGAACACCTAAAAAAAAAAAAATACTATCCACCTTTTTCCTATGCCCCATGATGCTTTGCGCAAATTGTGGGAGTATCTTTCGTTAAACAATCAGCGAAAGGTTCGCTCTATGAACGCAATAAGTATTTTCAAACACGACAATGAGATGACATTATTCTACTCACCCTTCAACTATCGAACATTAAAAGGACATTTAACCCTTAAATGCATGACTGTTTCGCCAATCATTCTTACATATTCGGGTCTTTATCGACCCGGATCTATAATTAACACGGAAGGATCTCTACCTGTCGTGATAATATAAAACTCCTCTGATATTAGAGTAACAATTACAGAAGAATAAAATAAATCGTATTTTGTTACCTTTTGGAGCTTGAAAGGGCTCTATTTGAGCAGATGTTTTATGACATCATCACTGTCCTCGTCAGAGCTCATTTCCCAGTAAATTCAGCAAATAATGGGCTAGTTTTATGTAAATCTGCAGTAAATCTCTGAGCCATTTCATGTTTCTCTTATTATTTCGTTTTCTATCTAAATGAGTCGTCACTTCAGCATTGTGTATCAGACATTGCCACCTTGTGGAATAAAGGTGAATTGCACTGATTCTGTCATCTAAGATTCAATTATTGTTGTGCAGAAAAAATATATGTACACTAATGAATACAAAAATAGGCATTCTTTTATAATTTTATGATTTTTTTCTTGTTATATTCTTTATAATATATTGATTGAGGAATACCAAGAAGGTTGATGTCTAACTTTAAAAAATGAAAGAGGAGGAGGGTAGTGAATGACGTCCCGGGTCACTAAAGACCCGGGGTATGCATTTAAGGGTTAAAGGTGTAAAAGCATTAACAAATTACTACCACATACCATGAATAGCTTCAAAAGATAAATTATTTCTGCAGCAATAACAAGTAATAATATATGTCTGTATTGTATGTGCGATAATATTTTAAAGTGATTTTCGCCATTTTTACAGATTTACCTGCTTTAGAAACATTCCAGTAAACACTGCTAATAGGGATTAGAAGTGAAAAGGGGACACATTTTAAAGCCTGTGAAAATAAACCTGGAAAGAGAGGATTTGGGGAGAAAAGCGAGAGATTCTTTGTGAATTCCAGAGAATTGTTCATGGGATATAGCCTATCGTAAATTAAATCAGGAAAGCAGATGCACAGTAAATGTTGTCCTTTTTTCATACTATTACAGTGGAATACAAAAATAAACAGGAATGCAGCAAATGAAAAGAGCTCTTGCCATAGATATGTTATACCACATCACATTAAAATAACAAGTGTTACGTTATTCCCCTGGCATCTGAAAATAGAACATGGAGATTTTACTGTTCATTCAGTCAAACTGAGAGATAAGGATTATTTGTAGTGCAACCTTATGATTTGAAATTATTTGTTTCATCCTTTTTGAGTGGAACTTCCCCAAACCGTAAGTGCCTCCCATAATTTAAAACACAGCTGACTCATTAGGAAAAAGGTAAAGGTGGATAAAAATGACCTTTAAAAGTACATTTAAAACAATTTGTGAAATGGAAGAGATTACAGAAACATATAAAAAATAATGTAATATTATTCTTTTTACTTCTTTTGCTCTACTTTTTTTTTTTTTTTTTTTTTGTTATGCACCATCTTTAACTATGAAAGGTCATCCCTCGACTGGTCAAGGTCTTTGAGGAAAGTGTTGTCACATGTTTTTCTGCACTGATTCTTTCCACTCAATCTCCAACTAGCTGAAACGAGACTTTATAACATTTAATTGTCCTTCAGATTCGAGCTCCAAACACAATAAAGACGAGAACGTGACAAAGTCTCCACAATAAGGAGCAAACAAAGATATTGCCCTCACTAATGGAATTGTTTCCATTACTCAGTCGGGCAATAAAAAGCCATTTTCCTTCTCAGGTCCCGAGCCTGCTGCAAATTACAGCCGTACACATCACAAACAAGCTGTGCCATTATTACTTATGTCTTTCGGGAGCCCCCAGAAGACAGCAGAGGTGAAACTATCAAGATCTTCTCCACAGTTCAAACACAGATATTAAATGTTTCATCATTTTCTCAGATCATAGAAGGTGCTATAGCTGAGGCAGTGGCAATCTGCGATATTAAAATGTTCATTAACCTAATGAGTCACCGCTGAAACAGCAGGTCCAGAATGTCATTATGAAGCGGCCGTTCAACCAGCCATGACAAGAGTCATATTTGTGAAAAACTTGATTTTCCTTGCTCTTTTACATTCAATGGGTCTCAATCACTAACTGTGCGTAAGCACAAATTTGTGAGTGAAATCAGCGTATGAATGTTTTCACAAATCATGATTCATCATGAACTTTTGTACTAACGTTTACTCCAAATTCATATTAAAAGTAAAAAAGTAAACATATGCAATCACATTGCAAAAAAAACATTCTGGGTGACCTTATAAATGTGTTAAGATTAAATTTTATACATATATATTTTTATCATTATACTATATATTTAATCATTCACAGTAAAAAAGAAAGAAAAGTTGAGTTGTAGTCCGAGCTGCCAGTTTCCTCTGCATAAAACTGTAAATGTGAGTTCTGTATTAAAGTTTTTTAAGGAATATTGACATTTTTTATAAATAATTTATTCATGCATATCCATGCTTTTGTAATTTTTAATCAAAATAACTTTCCCTTCCTCTTGCAGCGACATCTCTTCTCTTCTCTGATGATGTGTTTATTGGCGAGAGGGTGTGACAACCTGTATCTCACATGAGATCCACCAACAGCAAACCACGACCATCCAATCAATTCCCGATGGAAAAAATCAAGTCCCACCCTACATTTGTTCCACAATAGGAAGAAAAAGACTATTGCAATTTCCATTTCATGCCAACTTTAAATTTATTGTGTTTGAACTGGTTTTGAGGATCTCACACTGGCCATTATTCGAGGATCTTGCTGCACATTCTCTCAGTGAGAACGCATCTTTAAAGAGTGGTATAAGTTTGCTGAGAGTGATGACAGGCTGTAAACGAAACCTTATGTTGAAAGCCCTTATATGGACATTGTTTGGATGTGTTCTATGCAAATTCCTAACCTTGGGCATGCAGTCTCTGATTTAGAACAGTCCAAATACATTACCATTAAAACTAGGTTAAAAACAAATTCATATGCGTACCCACGTGTTTTGAATTAGACCAAATTTTTTAGTAAGAACTCCTCCTGTGTGTATAAATGCGAATCCTCCATGCAATTATTTGTGAATTAGTCCCAATATCCTATGTAGAAATACTCTAAGGCCTCGTAGTTTAATTCCTTATAAACATGACGTTTCCAGGCAGAATGATAATGTGCCCTTGCTAGGGGTGTAACGGTACACAAACATGATGGTTTGGTACGTACGTCGGTATTGAAGTCACGGTTCATTACGGATTCGGTAAAGCAGGGGAAGAAAACTAAGCATAAAATTGCTTATTTGTTTCTTATTTTTTTATTAAACATCATTTATTGATTGTTTGAACAAATGGTGTCTCTCTTTAAATAAATTCAATTATAATTAACATTTTCTTAAGGATAAAAAAATCTATCTCAGCTAATGCTGTAAACTAACCTTTTTTGTACATTACTATAATATTAAAGGTTACAATCAACAACAGAGCACAAACTATTAAACTCAGCTGCTATTTATTGTTAGATATAATAAAAAAAATACATAAACAAATTGCACATAAGGTAGGTTTTGCATTAAAGGGTTAGTTCACCCAAAAATGAAAATTATGTCATTAATGACTTGTCGTTCCAAACCCGTAAGACCTCCGTTCATCTTCTGAACACAGTTTAAGATATTTTAGATCTAGTCCAAGAGCTTTCTGTCCCTCCATTGAAAATGTATGTGCAGTATACTGTCCATGTCCAGAAAGGTAATAAAAACATCATCAAAGTAGTCCATGTGACATCAGTGGGTTAGTTAGAAGTTTTTGAAGCATCGAAAATACATTTTGGTCCAAAAATAACATAAAATACGACTTTATTCAGCATTGTATTCTCTTCCGGGTCTGTTGTTCATCCGGGTTCACGACTCGGGTTCAGTGAACCGCAGCGCACTGCTGACGTAAGACGCTGCTGACGTGTTATCTGGTGCGCCAGAGTTTCGTTTACAGTCTGAGGCACGCTGTATTCGAGCTATTTTTTAAAATGGTGAGTAAGTGTGCATGTCGCGGATGTCCTAATCGCCAAAAACAACGACGTAAAAGTGCATTGCCAACGCCGACAGATGAAAGGATTCAATGGAATCAATTCAATGGAATCAATTCAGTGGAATCAATTCAATGGAATCAATTCAATGGAAAGGATTCCGGAAGAGAATACAATGCTGAATAAAGTCGCATTTTTTATTATTTTTGGACCAAAATCTATATAAGATGCTTCAAAAACTTCTAACTAACCCACTGATGTCACATGGACTACTTTGATGATGTTTTTATTACCTTTATGGACATGGACAGTCTACTGTACATACATTTTCAATGGAGGGACTGAAAGCTCTCGGACTAAATCTAAAATATCTTAAACTGTGTTCCGAAGATGAATGGAGGTCTTACGGGTTTGGAACAACATGAGGGTGAGTCATTAATGACATAATTTTCATTTTTGGGTGAACTAAGCCTTTAACTAAAATCTAAATATAAAATTGTTTTTCAATTATTTTTCTATTCCACTTCATTTTTGAAATATAATCATTTACACAGTTACTGTCATAACTTGTTTTCATGACAAATTTATTAACTACTAACACTAACACTTACTAACAGGCAAAGTAATACAGGTATAAGCTAATATACTGCATATATTTAGTGAAATGCTCTCCTCTAGAGTTCATTTCTCTAGTGAACTAACTTGCTGTGGACAGTAAATGACTTGCTTGAGGTAAATGTAATGCTACGTGATATTCTCATGCTGTTTTATTGATGTCCTTCCACGGTTGAAACACTGGTTGAGAGATTACACAAACATATCTATGCATACTGTAGATCGCCTGTTCTTCTTCTGTGCTTTTTCCTGTTGTAGAGGTTAGCAAACAGCGTTGCAACCGCACAGCACACCCCCTTCTGGACTGGAGTGTGGATCACCTGTGACTGTATTCGTCATCTGACTGTATGATGGTTATGATTATGAGGTTATGAGGACTGTATGAGATTAGCCAATCGAAACGGACATCAAAACAACCAGAGAAAGGGTGAGAAATGGTCATGAAAAACTACGACTTTTGTTGTTCCAAGAAACTTCAATAACATTATAAGAGGGTTTATAATGTAAAAAAAAAAAAAAAAAATGTAAATAAATGTAAATAAAAAATACAATATGGCATTAAGCAAGTGCACATTTTAAAATGAATTACTTCTTCACTAACTTTCTGTACAAGAAAGCTTACCAGAGGGAAACATCAATTCAGTGCATTAAATTAGACCAAGGACAATAAAATGAGTGACTTGACAATGGGTGAAAAGTTTGGTGGCTGAAATCTGAGCAGGAATATGTGACACTCTTAAAGAATGCCTTGGTTTTCAGTAATCCAAATATAGCAGGAAATCTGACATGTTCATATGTGAATTCAGAGCTACTGACTTGTATCATGACATTTAATTCTCCAGCTTTCCAGAGTCATTCTTAGTCAGTCGATAAGAATAACCGGTAACATTTTACAATAAGGTTTATTAGTTAAACATTAGTTAATGTATTAACTAACATGAACTAACCATGAGCATTACATTTGTTACTGTATTTACTAATCTTCGTTAACATTAGTTAATAAAAATACAGTTTTTCATTGTTTGTTCATGTTAGTTCACAGTGCATTAACTAATGTTAGCAAGATTTTAATAATATATTAGTCAAAATTAACATTAACAAAGATTATTAAATGCTGTAGAAGTGCAGTTCATTATTAGTTCATGTTAACTAATGTAGTAATGTTAACTAATGAACCTTATTGTAAAATGTTACCAAATAACCAAATATAATCATGTAATATTGACAGAATGCTCTCTTTTCTGAATGGCCATATCTCTTCTAGTGAAAAACATGGCTTTGATTCTGCTAAGACATTTATTAGGTACCACTTTATTAGGTAAATCACAGAGCAGCACTACAGGTGTGAATTGTAAAAAATTTAACAATTCCTGTTACGTTACTGATGATCACTTCCATTTGGAACATGCCCCATGAACCGTTCGATACGAATACACGTACCGTTACTCCCCTATTAATTACTCACCCTCATGTCATTCTACACCCGTAAGACCATCGTTCATCATCAAAACACAAATGAAGATATTTTTGATAAAATCCGATTGACAGCAAGTTAATTTACACTTTCAAACACCCAGAAATGTACTAAAGCTATATTTAAAACAGTTCATGTGACTACAGTGGTTCAACCTCAATGTTATGAAGCGACGAGAATAATTTTTGTGCACCAAAAAAACAAGATTAACGACTTTATTCAACAATATCAAGTGATGACTTTACAAATCTTTTGTTTCAAATCAGTGGTTCGGAGTGCCAAAGTCACACGATTTCAGTAAACGAGGCTTCGTTACGTCATAAATGTTTTGAAATTTTAATGGTTCACTTGACTTAGGCAGTTTGATATGTGCTCTGAACCACTGATTTAAAACAAAAGATTTGTAAAGCTTCGAAGCTTCATTAAGCAGTGTTTTGAAATTGGCCATCACTAGATATTGTTGAATAATGTCGTTATTTTGTTTTTTTTTTCGGGTGCAAAAAAGTATTTTGGGTGAACTAACCCTTTAGCAATTCAGGTTCATTTACTGTTACATTAATTATTCTTCTAGTACTTTTATAAATAAATATTTGGGAAAAAAATTCATTTAAAGCAACTGTGTCTACACAGAGTTTTTTGAAGGCAGCATAACTGAAAGCCAATAACTGGCTTTAACTTTTTATTAAGCAACAATATTAAACAATAAACACTACACTTTATAAACAAACACTAATTTAAAAAAAATAAATAAATAATAATAATAATAATAATAATAATAAAAAATACTACTGACAAAGAGTGTTGGGGAAAGTTACTTAGTTACTTTTAAAAGTAATGTATTGCAATAGTGTGTTACTCCCTAAAAAGTAATCGTGTTAGTTACTTTTTTGGAAAGTAATGCATAACATTGCTTTTGCATTACTTTTTTCCCACATGGGCTTGGCTTAATTGTTTGTTTTTTTAATAGCCAAAAAAAAAAAAAAAGTTTTATTTTTGGCAAATGTAAAGGCCATAAAATAAGATACAGGCTGAAGGAAATGAAAACTCCACAAGTGCACATGAAGTGTGTGATTTGGGACAGGGCCTTACATGTTTAACTAAAGGCATTTTTGCTTATAATGGTTGAATTGGATCATTGAAGGTCAGCAGCAAAGACATATGTTAATAAAGTGAAATTAATTGAAGTATAGATGCATTATTTAACATTAAATTATTGCAGATTCACATAACATTCAGCATCATTGTTTTTATTTATTTTGAGGAATACTGAATAGTACAGTGTTTCTCCACAACGTACATTCAAGAACCTCAATGGAACTGAGCGTCATTCAGTTCTGGATAGGAACTGGCTTGGGCTTCCCAACCCTAGATGGTATAGTTTTGGGTGAACTAATTGCTCATTACACCAAATTCTGACCCTTTCTTAAGTGTGTTGCCATAAATCTAGCCTTATCAAACCAGACAATGTTTTTCCAATGTTCTTCTGTCCAGATTTGATGAGCGTGAGGCCTGTTCTTAACAGACAGAAGTGGAACCTGCTGTGGTCTGCAGACCTTCCACCTCGAGGTTTGACATGTTGCGCATTCAGAGATGCTCTTCTGCATAGCACTGTCGCAATGTGGTTATTTCAGTTGCTGTCAACTTCCTGTCAGTTTGAACCAGTCTGGCCATTCTCCTCTGACCACTCTCAATAACAAGCCAGTTTTGCCCACAGAGCTGCCACCATTCTCTGTAAAAACTAGAGACTGTTGTGCATGAAATTCCCAGGGGATTGGCACTTTCTGAGATACACAAACCACCCCGCCAAGCATTAACAATCATTCCATGGTCAAATTCACAAAGTCACAGCAAATCCAACCCCAATCACTTTAGGTTTTTCAATAAAATCTGATTTTAACAAACTCAATATAAATATAAAGTTTGAAATCCTATTAAAATCAGATATTTTTACACTGTGTCAATCCAAAAAGTCAGACCATGTTTCAAACTTATTTCATCATTCAGGATACAACACGTATGTAACATCAACACAAACTCGAAATGTGTCCAAATTGACACTACATTTGCTCTTGCTTTCCTCATATTAATTTGCAGATGACTTTCAGGATTGCTAATTTACTTTGCAGGTGCAACCGGTTCTCTTTGCACTGTTACTGCCCTTTAATAAACTCTTATTCATATCTACAAACTATTTTGATGATGAGATCTGGTAATCTTATTGAAGAAAATAAGCTGCACTCCAATAAATCATTTTAAAATGTCATTGCTTTAAAGTTATCTCCTATCTTTCATGGGTAATCATGATGGAATTTTACATCTGATCTTCAAGAGATGTGCACATCCTCAGAGAATCAATCCGGGTCTACATTCAAAAGAAGACAGTAATGGATTTCAAAACCACCCGATGAACAGAGGTTGTGTCACAAATTTTAGAAGTAAAAGTTAAAGGGGAATTAATTTTTCCAATGTTACTTTTTTCCAATCTAATGTGCAGAGAGAGGAAGTGTTGGCTTCCAGAAGAATATAAACACTGGTGCTTTATTTTTGTTCTGTTTGTTTGATCCAACATGACGATTTCAGGCTGTGTGAGTTTGAGTTGGCAATACCTGTCTGAACAATGTAGGGGGAAGAAAACTGACTGAATTCATTACTTAATTACATTTAGTGACTATCGTGGCACAGAAACGTGTATGAGTCATATCAAATTTTTAACTGTGATGTCATAAATGCTCAGAATTTGAGAAGTTAAGTGCAGTTCTCTTAGTTATTTTGGTCCAGACCAAAAAAAAAAAAAAAAAAGATACATACAGCATTTTACAAGATACAAAACAATAGCAAAAACAAAAATGGCTTTTATGATGTATATTTTGGGACGCAACTTACCAAACATCCAAAACAATGCTGTGTGCTGGGCTAAACGCGTTTGTTGTATGTGAGTACATATGATGTTATGTTATTTTTACCAGCTGAGAATCCGTGAAGAGCTTAGAAAATGTGCAAAGGTGTCAAAGCAGTGGCAGGAATTCCTCCGTTACACACACAAATGAAGATCTGCTGCAAGGAGACAGTGTTTCTGACACCTTTACCGAATTATAATGGGCAACATCGCTGTGACGAGAAAGACAGGTGCTGTACGCATGACCATTCTGTGCTTTAAGGCTGGAATACACTACACGACTTTTGCCCCGATTTACAGTCTGAACAAGTTGACACTAGTTGACAAAAGTCAGAGCCAGTCTGCAGATTTGAGCCGACAGATTCCATGGAAAATCGCGTAGTATATCATGGTCATAGACTCCGATTTTTTAGCTTCAGATTTTGATTCCATCCAGTCGGAGGATATTAAACATGTTTGATATTTTGAGCCGATTTTAGAACACATATCAGTGTACTATATGTGTTGTTGCTAATAAATACAGTAGCCTACATGATACAGTCATACGCTGCCCAAGAAATGCGAATCAAGGGTGCAAATTCACAAAGAAAAAAAAAAAAAAAATGAAACTACTGTACAAAATCGGGTAATAAGGAAAAACTTACCTCATTCAGCGCACGAATCACAAGCTTTGGCGCTTGACGAGTAATCATGTTGAGACCATACCGCTTACAGCCGCTAGATGGAGCCGCGCCTGCGAGATCGCACATGACATTCATGAATTAAATGAGAAAATGCAGAATCTGCCGTTTTAGTAATTGTTTGCGGCAGTTTCGTCACACAGTCGCGTCGCTCCCAGGTTGAAAAATACGGAAATTCCTTCTCATAATACAGAAAAAAAAAAATCACTGAAGAATAAGTGGAGCTCCACCATGATAGAAAAAATTGCTTTAGTAAGTACTGTACTAGCTTTGTCTTGAAACCACATTTTGCGGTTCATTCATTATTAAATATGTTAATATTCATCACTATCCATTATATATTTACGCTTTATCCTGGATATGTAGCTGGATTAAAATGTCAGAAGCTACGAATTATTGATTATATTACATTAAATGTACACAGCGACTAATAATTGATTATATTAAAGGTAACAACTTGGATAATCATAAAACTACACAATTTACCTCTAACTCCTGTTGTAATCTGTCCATACTGACTGTGTCTACCCACCCCTGTCTATCTCCAAACGCATTTGCCTCGTATCTTCCACTGCTGCTGGTCATCTCATCTCCTGCATTTTTTTCGCCTGTCTGTCATGCGTCTCCTAGCAACCAGGCGCGTGTTTCTGTTTGTGTTCCGAACGATTTTAAAGTCTGGTAGTGTATGATGCCCAGCTTTTATCTGTAACCATTTACAAAGTTGGCAAGTGTATGATACCTAGTGTTTTAAAAATCTGTTCAGATTTTAAAAATCGTGTAGTGTATTCCAGCCTTTAGGGTCACATCTTGTGACACTACATATGTTTTTGGTTTGTTTATATGTCTTTGGTCGTTGCATTTGTTGCAATATTTGCATTCATATTTCAGTCGTTCAGTCTGTTTGGAAGCCCTTTTCAGAGGTCTTGGTTCACTTGTTTGGTGTGCACCAGGGTTTGAATGGCAGCGTTCACACTTATTCAAATAAACCGCACTAACAGAGCAATTGCATCAGAGTTCATTTTAATCAGACCAAACCTGCCAAGTGTGAAGTTATTTTTGCAGATTTGTTTGAATGTTCCTTTTGAACTGTGAAGGAACTTTTTGAAACTTGCTAAATGTTAAAAATAAACTTCTGTGGCTCATTTTTAATGTTGGAATCTTTTGGAAGATTCTGCAGAGTGGAAAGTTCTACACACAGTCAGGAATACCACAATTGACCCTTCGCCGGGAGTTTGATTGACAAGCGATCTAACCAATCATAATGCCAAATCCGCCATTTTGTCCAACAAAGCAGTCGGCAATTAGAAGATTAACCTCGTGGACTTGAACTTGAATAATGGTGTGTACTGACGTCTTTTCGCATTTGAAACAACATTCCTTCACATGTTCATTTATGTTTATTTGATGCTATAAATAAAACTGGTAGGAAGAGATGATCGTTCACGAGCTGCTTGATCTGAGGCACTACAGCATTCTGTCATGACACATTAAAGAGCTACAAAACGGTTTTTATTGTTCGAATTTCTTAAAAAAAATTTCACAATTTAAAAGCTGGGACTTTGTTTAATATCATAAGTAACCTGCTCTGTCTTGTCTGTCGACGTGTTGTCAGTGTCTCTTTGTTCCACGATGTATTTTTCACAGAGACATGGCTTGTCGGACAAAGCAACAGTAACTAAGGGGGACAGGTCTTTGCGAATGGTCAATTGTGATGTCATAAACGCCCCGAAAGAAGAAAATAATCTCCTTTTGCAGTATAGTTTCAATAAATGTTCGTATTTGACTGTGAATTAACTTTTAGAAACTTCTAGTATGTTTCTATAGTGCATCAAGCACTGAATAAATCAATAAGATCAAGTGAAATTTGGCTCCTTATGATATGCCTTCTATAAAACCAGTGTTTCGGCCACCCTTCGTTCATGATTAGTGACAGATCATAGCAGTTCCCTTGCTGATAAAGACACAATAGACAGCAAAAGGTCCCAGCATGCTCCTGTCTTTCAGCCCTGTGCGCTCCCCATGCCCTGTCAAAAAAGAGTTTGAACACTTGCTTTCTGTTAGCAACAGAAACACCCCAATCTAAATGGAAACTGGCCTTGCCTAGCAGGGTTCCTCTTCTTCTCTCAGGCTTGTGGGTTTGCCAAGAGCTGGAATCGAAAATATAGCCAAATTCCAGGCTTCCTGAGATGAGCTGTCTGTTGAGCGTCTTTATCCTGGTATGGTAGGCAGTGTAGCCAGAGTTCACAGAGTTGCGGTCATGACTTGAGGTAAGATCAAAAGAAAACGGCTGGAATTCAATATCAATGGGACGTCAGAAAAAATGAAAGCCAAGTGAGAAAAATAGGCTTCAGGAGTCTGGCCTTATTACTTGCAAATAAATTATTGAGATTGTAAGGGAACTTTAAACTTGTCAAAGCTGTGAAAGGACCAAAGACTTTCCAAAGGTCTACAGATGTCAAGTGCATGTGGACAAGCAAGAAGAAGGTCAAACTGGTGTCCAGGCATAAGGTCAGAATCATAAAGAGAGAGTGGCCAACGTCCATTTCTTAAAGGAATAGTTCAACCAAAAATGAAAATTATCCAATAATTTACTCACCCTCTGGTGTATATGTCTTTCTTCTTTCAGCTAAACACAATCAGAGTTATATATTAAAAAAAACTATCCTGGCTCTTCCAAGCTTTATAATGGGAGTGAATGGTACCATTTTGTTTTGAAGCCCAAAAAAGCACATCCATCCATCATAAATATAATCCATATGGCTCCAGGGGGTTAATAAAGGCCTTCTGAAGCAAAGCGATGCATTTTTGTAAGAAAAATATCCATATTTCTAACTTTATAAACTATAGTAACTGGCTTCAGGTAACGGCCGTACGCGAGTCTAGTTCCGGTCGAAGAGTGACCTCTAACTAGACGCATGACGTATTGACGAACGCGGAGTATAGAGCAAAACAAAACACCAGTCATGAATTAGACTAAAATGAGAATTTTTAAAGATAAATGTCTGACGAGCTTGATTTTGTTGCCCAGCCCTATTTGTTTGAACCACAAGAGGCATCTACTCTCAACTAAACTTACGCTACACCTCTGTCCACATACGTCATATGCCGGAACTCGATGGATCCGCTTCTTTGGGCTTCAAAAAAATGGCACCATTCACTCCCATTAGAAAGCTTTAAGAACCAGGATATTTTTAATATGACTCCAACTGTGTTTGGCTGCAAGAAGAAAGTCATATACACCTAGGAAGGCTTGAGGGTGAGTAAATTATGGGATAATTTTCATTTTTGGGTGTACTATCACTTTAATAAGCATTGCACAGCCTCAGATGCCTTCACTGACAAAGTCCTCAAAAGCTGCCAATAACAGTTGCTACAATAAGCACTTCTGAGGAAAAATTTGTCAAGTCATTGCCGCTATACGGTACAATTTGAACTTAGAATTACAAAACAAATATATGTATTTTTAAGAAATATTTCATAATACCAGACTTAGAAATATGCTCTTGTCAAGCTCAAACATTTAAATGTATTGATTATAACTTGATCAGTTAAACAACTGCAAGAACGGAACATAACAGTGTGGTAATAAAGAGCTAATCAGTGAGTTATTGACAGTTAGCTTACATTACAGAATGTCAACTATTTGGATGGTTTTTAACCATCTTTTGAAGTTTTCATATCATCATGACAATTTCTGCCTTTATAGCAAGTGTTGAATGCTTTAAAGTGAGACAAGCCAAATAATACTAATTATTGATGCCCCACCAAAATGATGTCACTTCCTGTAGGATGATGCCATTATACACTTTTGTTACAGTAGGTAAAGGGATATTACAAAAGACTAAAGGGATGAAAGTTCATTATAAATGAAAACAATATTCTCAAGCAAAAAAAATTCCCCCAAAAATTATGAAGTATCAATTATAAATTGTGAGTTTAATATTTTATTCAAAACATTAAGGCATGGGGAGATGCACTGCTTAGTAGGAACCAGTATTATTTTTGTATTATTTATGTACTATTACACTATAACACTGATTATCTCTTCATCACAGCATGTGTTAATGGGTGGGATATATTAGGCAGCAAGTGAACATTTTTTCCTCAAAGTTGATGTGTTAGAAGCAGGAAAAATGGGCAAGCGTAAGGATTTGAGCGAGTTTGACAAGGGCCAAATTGTGATGGCTGCAAAACTGCAGCTCTTGTGGGGTGTTCCCGGTCTGCAGTAGTCAATTGTGGTCCAAGGAAGGAACAGTGGTGAACCGGCGACAGGGTCATGGGCAGCCAAGACTCATTGATGCACGTGGGGAGAAAAGAGTGGACCACGGAGCAATGGAAGAAGGTGGCCTGGTCTGATGAATCACATTTTATTTTACATCATGTGGATGGCCGGGTGCGTATGCATCACTTACCTGGGGAACACATGGCACCAGGATTCACTGTGGGAAGAAAGCAAGCTGGCAGTGGCAGTGTGATGCTTTGGGCAATGTTTTGCTGGGAAACCTTGGGTCCTGCCATCCATGCAGGATGTTACTTTGACACATACCACCAACCTAAGCAATGTTGCAGACCATGTACATCCTTTCATAGTAACGGTATTCCCTGGTGGGTGTGGCCTCTTTCAGCAGGATAATGCACCCTGCCACAAAGCAAAAATGGTTCAGGAATGGTTTGAGGAGCACGACAAGTTTGAGGTGTTGACTTGGCCTCCAAATTTCCCAGATCTCAATCCAATCGAGCATCTGTGGGATGTGCTGAACCAACAAGTCTGATCCATGGAGGCCCCACCTCGCAACGTACAGGACTTAGGGTAAACGTACCATCTTTGAGCTCAGATTATAAAAAGAAAAAATAATGTATTATCCTACTTGATGTCTTAACCAATTGATGCGTTTGCTACTTCATACCTCCTGTAATTTCAAGAAAATCAGACCATTGCACACTGAGATATGGGTATCCATGTGTTCACACTGTCTGATGGCCATTTTGAAAGCTGTCTGAAATCTTTCACCAAAAGAGGAGCCTCTTAAATGTGCATTTTTAAGGTGGTTAAGCCTTTTTTGGGGTGTAGTTATAACTACTTACTGCAAAATTAAGAGATTAAGGGTGCCATCGAACGTTTTTTTTTTTTTTTTTACAAGATGTAACATAAGTCTAAGGTGTCCCCTGAATGTATCTGTGAAGTTTCAGCTTAAAAATATTCCAGCTTTAAAATACCCCATAGATTTTTTTTTAATAAATTTTTTTAACTGCCTATTTTGGGGCATAATTAGAAATACACCGATTCAGGCTGCGGCCCCTTTAATTCCTCACGCTCCCCGCCCTCTGGATCTCGCGCTTGCCTTAAACAGCATAAACAAAGTTCACACAGCTAATATAACCCTCAAAATGAATCTTTACAAAGTGTTCGTCATGCATGCTGCATGCATACATCAGATCATGTGAGTATAGTATTCATTTGGATGTTTACATTTGATTCTGAGTGAGTCTGATAGTGCTCCATGGCTAAAGCTAACATTACACACTGTTGGAGAGATTTATAAAGAATGAAGTTGTGTTTATGAATTATACAGACTGCAAGTGTTTAATAATGAAAATAGCGACAGCTCTTGTCACCGTGAATACAGTAAGAAACGATGGTAACTTTAACCACATTTAACAGTACATTAGCAACATGCTAATGAAACATTTAGAAAGACAATTTACAAATATCACTAAAAATATCATGTTATCATGGATCATATCAGTTATTATTGCTCCAACTGCCATTTTTCGCTATTGTTTTTGCTTGCTTACCTAGTCTGATGATTCAGCTGTGCACAGATTCAGACGTTAATACTGCCTGCCCTTGTGTAATGCCTTGATCATGAGCTGGCATTTGCAAATATTGGGGGCGTACATATTAATGATCCCGACTGTTACGTAACAGTCTGTGTTATTTTGAGATTCGCCTGTTTTTCGGAGGTCTTTTAAAGAAATGAGATTTATATAAGAAGGAGGAAACAATGGTGTTTGAGACTCACTGTATGTCATTTCCATGTACTGAACTCTTGTTATTCAACTATGCCAAGGTAAATTCAATTTTCCATTCGATGGCACCTTTAATGTTTAGACATTTGCATATTATAACCTGGAACCTACATGTGGAAAATAATTACAGTTAGATCCACAAGATAGTTTTAGCAACATAGTGCAGATGCTACAGAACACAGTTAGCCTACTAGCTGTATAAGATTGTTTGCTACACTAATATTTATATTAATTACTTTAAATGCATACTTTACAGTTTATTGATGGTCTGTGGTTTTACACTGCTGCAATTTTTAAAGACTTCATATTATTGTTAGGTGAGATTAAAGGGTGCACTACTATGAAAATCACACAGCTCCAGTGTGACATCAAGAAAACGTATAATTCCATAGATATTGTCAATAATAGTTGTTCATATTACAATATGTATAAACTTAATACATGACCTAGATTATTTATTTAGCAAAATCTTTAAATTTAATGTAATATTTATTCATTAAAAATTGTTGCTGCTCCAATTAAGCTCAGCGTGCTCCCTTTAAGCTCATACACACTGAACGTCTATGTAAATACTTCATAAACAGTCTTTAAATATTAACAGATGGTTGTCCCTTTAAGTTAATCTTTACAAAATGATTAATAACTTATTTTTACAGCCTTAAAGGGTTAGTTCACCCAAAAATAAAAATTACCCCATGACTACAAGCTATCCTAGGCTTATGACTTTCTTCTTTCAGACGAATACAATCAGAGTTATATTAAATAACGTCCTGGCTCTTGCAGGCTTTATAATGACAGTAAATAGAGGATGAGTTTTTGAAGCCCAAAAAAGTGAAACCATCCATAATAAAAGATATCCACACGGCTCCAGGGGGTTAATAAAGGTCTCCTGAAGTGAAACGATGCATTTAAATATCCATATTTAAAACTTTAAAAAATAACTAGTTTCCGACAGATATGGCCGTACACATCGATTTATGGCAAAAGAGTGAACTCTGACTTGACGCCGTGACGTAATGATGAACACAGAAGTGCAGAGGATAGAGCAAAACAAAACACCGGTCAGGAATTAGAATATATAACTAATCAAATTGAATGCCTTGTTGCTTGATTTTACTGTTCTGTTTTTTGTTTTTTTGTTTTTTGTGATTAACTCTGTACCTTCAAATAAAACAAAACATCTCAAAATCATACAGTCACTGCTGGAAATGGTTCAAATACGCAAAAGATGCTGGAAAACTGAAGTATTTTTGGGACCTAGATGATTTTTCTGAAGAATATTGGGCAGTTTAACTTCTCAAGACAAACAAGGGACTCATGAACAACCATCACAAAAAAAAAAAAAAAAAACAGTCGTAGATCACCCAGGTAATGACATACAGTATTAAGAATCAAGGGTTCACACACTTTTGAGCGGGTCATTTTTATAAATTCAGCTATTTTTTGTCTTGTGGACCATATGTAAACATTTTTATGTAAAATAACTTATTCAGGACAGTACTAAATAAAAAAAAAAATAACATGCATATTGTATGATCCCTCTTACTTTGTTAAAATTATTCACATTTTCACAGATTCTGCAAGGGGTTCACAAACTTTCAAGCAGCACTGTATACAATTTTGGTTTTAGTTACAATAAAAACACTGGTAGGAATGACCCAGTCATTATCAAGACTTTTGCTTGAGAAAACAAAATCCATCAAAAAAATCACGTTAACTTCACATTGACCCAGTTGTAAATACCAAGTTAAAAAACGATCAGTGATTACTTTACGTGTCAGTCAGACAGATGGCCTGTTCCTGTCTAAATTGGCAGTTCTTGTCCATAACAAACTACAATTTGGAGCAGATGTTGTGCCAATAGTAAAAAAGTCTGTGCAAGACTAAAGAAGAGAAGACCAGAAAGACTTCTGGAAAAATACACCTCACACTCTCATCAGAGTAATATGAGAATCTAATGTAGTTTGTCTGGTTTTGTATGCATGAGATGACTATCATCACAGATGTTGTTAGCCTTCAATATAAAGCTTATTATATACCCAGAAGTATAAATCACCCAGACCCCAAATTGTCAGACATTATTCTGTTTACTGTAATTGAAATTCTCATTAGGTTCTATTCACAATGCCTGAATCAAATTTACATTTGGCAAAAGTTCTAATTTCAGAATGACACATACGCTATGAAAAGAAGAGCCAGAGAGCATTAGCGATTCACAGGACATCAGGCTAAAGCACAGGAACAGCATGGTGAATTTTGCCTCCAGCTGGCCAGCACATTTTTCCTGACCCCCCACCGCCTAGACATGAGAGACTAAATGGGGGCCCTGTCAGCCAGAGCTGTTCCGTGATAATAGGAAATCCCAGGTCGGGGAGGGAAGCCCCGTGGTGCGAACGAGATGAGTCATCGCCATTTCCTCCGATGCACTCGTGACAACAAAAGATTTCTCTCACCTATTATAGGCAGCGAACCAAACCAAAATGGAATATATCCAGCATATTAGAATACAATGGAACGGCATTTAATGATAAGAATGGAACAAAATGAACACAATGGAGGCTCTGAATTCAGCTGCACTGGACACATTCATGAGGAATTGGCTTGTTGCAATGTAATATATTAGAATATGGAATACTATAGGTTTTTGGAAATGTACTGTACCATGGTAATGCCATTTTACTCTCTAAAGTAGCTTGAAATATCATCTAAATACCTTAGTAAATGCACACCACCATTTTGGCTGGTAAAGATTTTTAATGTTTTGAAAGATGTGTCTTATGTTTGTAACAGTTATGTTATGTTTTATTATCATGCTGTTTTGGTTTTCCTGTTTGGTTGTCTGCCTGCCTGTGTTCCCTAGTTAGTTTCCCTGGTTGTTAATTAGTTCACACACCTGTTCCTTTCGACATCAATTACGCTCCTCATGTATTTAAGCCCTGTGTTTCAGTAGTTCCTTTGTCCTGTATCATCAATGTTAATGTGGTTGTGTTCACGTTATGTCCTGTGATCTCCTGAGTGTTCTGTTGTGGATTTATTGAAGACAGTTTTTGTTCCCTACTCCTTTAGCTGTGCGCTTCACTAAAGCCAGCCGTGACAATGTTCACCAAGACTGCATTTATTTAATCAAAAATAGAGTTAAAACTTATGAAATTATATATATACTGTCATAATTACAATTTAAGATAACTGTGTTTACATGACTTTATTAATAGTGACGGTAGTGACGTCAAAAATTATAATTTGCCTATCTGACTCAGAGTATTTTATTTATGTTGGTTGTGATGTTAAATTAAACATTAAAAACCAAAGAAGAGTATAGCAACACGTCAGCAGGCAACTTACAACTCATAAATGATCCTCCACTTCTACTTCTGCTGCACGAAACGAGAACACATTTTTATAATTATTTGGGTCAAGAAACAGTCTGAGTTCACGATATATTTCCTCCTCCCTTACTGCAAAATGTTTGCTTTGTCGGATACGCTTAAAGGGATAGTTCACCCAAAAATGAAAATTTGAACACAAATTTTGAACACTGCTTACCCCCAGGGCATCCAAGATGTAGGTGACTTTGTTTCTTCAGTAGAACACACTTTAACTTGAGTTGAAGGGGGGAAAAAAATCATCATTTCTGTTCTACTGAAGAAACAAAGTCACATACATCTTGGATGCCCTGGGGGTAAGCAGATAAACATCAAATTTTCATTTTTGGGTGAACTATCCCTTTAAATTCACAGTGAGGATGCATTTCTATCACATATCACACACGTGCACTTCAATAAGCTGACAGAAAGCAGGGTAATGTGTTTACATGCTGGCGAAATCGGTGTAAGGGGCAAAAATCTAGCTGTGGTGATCGTTTATGCTTAAGCCGTTTATGACCTCACTCCGATAAAAGAAAACGTCTAAATGTGTTTACGTGATCACATGCGTTGTCGGCTTATTATGCATAATCGAAAAAGAATGTGCATGTAAAAGCACACAGTGTCACATGATCCTTCAAAAATCATTCTAATATGCTGGGATTTTCTGCTCAAGAAACATTTCTTATCATTATGTTGAAAAAAGCTGTGCTGTGTGATATTTTTGTAGAAACCATGATACCATTTTTTGTTTTTTCCCAGGATTCTTTGATTAATAGTTTGATTAATAACAAACAGCATTTATTTGAAATTGAAATCTTTTATGACAAAAAAATATCTTTACTTTTCATCAATTTAAAGTGTTTTTGCTGAATAAAAGTATTTTTTTTTTTTAAATGTAAAAAAATAAAATAATATCACTGACCTGAAACTTTGAATTACTGTATATTAGTAATCATTTAATACTATCATAATGTCAAGGTACCATGGTATTATAACTTAATTTTTAGTGGTCTGAAAATTTTTGCCATTGTGATAGTATTTTCTCAAAACACTTGAACGCATTAAAGTAATGATAATTTAAATTGTAACACTTTACAATAAGGTTTATTAGTTAAATATTAGTTAATGTATTAACTAACAGGAACTAACCATGAGCAATACATTTTTTACTGTATTTACTAATCTTCCTTAATGTTAGTTAATGAAAATTTACATTAACAACATTAACAAAGAATAATAAATGCTGTAGAAGTGCAGTTCATTATTAGTTGATGTTAACTAATGTAGTTAACTAATGTTAACTAATGAACCTTATTGTAAAGTGTTACCATTTAATTGTAATTTAAATAATGTTACAATGCAAAAAAATCTAGATGGCTCTAAAAAAATGCCTAATTTTCTTTATGCAAAATATAATTTCTTTTTTTTTTTTCCTTAGATTTGATGGTTGAATGTGAGCTGGACATGTTTTTGTGAGGTTCATTCGTAATAAGACTGCTAATATAGTCTTCACAATTGGCGCTATTATAATTATATCACAGTCCTCATAATCTTCACTAGAGCTTGAGCTGAGGGACTTCTGAAGCAGCAGGAGCCTAGAAAGACGAGTCTCCAGCATTTACAGATGAAAGCAAGGGGAACGTAGTCCAGAATAAGGAGAATGCAGGGCGCTTGACTGATGGAGTGTGCACTGGGAAGTATATCTGACAGAATATATTACTGGTCACTTATTAAAGATTCTAAAGTAGTAGGTAGAAGGCAAGTACTTCATATAAACCTAACCTAATAAATAAGGCATAAACTAACCTACAATAAATAAATGATAGCTCAAGCATGTCTCTAATTTCTGCATTAATAGTTAAAAATAGACTGAATTAAAAGGTAAAGTTGAAGTTATTTATTTTAATTAAAATAATTTTGAGTGGAATATAAAATTAAACAATGTTTACTAATGTTTGCAAAATAATTGACACAAAAAAAATATTAGGGTTATACTGGGTATTTATTTATTTTTTTTATTCTTGATTTTGTTCAATTCTATTTACATTTAATATATACTTTTATCCAAAGTGGAAGACATTTAAATAAAAAAAAATAAAAATAAAAATAAAAAAAAATATATATATATATATATATATATATATTATCTTTCTCTGAGAATTAAACCCTTTACTCTGGCGTTGCTAGTGCCATGCTAATGCTCTACATATCAGTTATTTTTAGTTAAATTAATTAAAATGGATTATAATATTATGAAGTGTCCTGGACTACACAATGTTTACAAAATTAATGTTTCTATTCTGATTTACACAAAAAAATAAATAAATAAATAAATAAATAAATAAATATAATTTGTTTTGTTTAAATAGATTACAGTTCTTAATTTTAGCAATTTTTTATGTATAATATTTTTAAATATTATGAACTCTCTTGTACTACATAATGTTTATTTGTATACAAAAATAATTTGCAATGAATAATAGTGTTAAACACATTATTATTAATAAATTATTATTATTATTATTATTATTAATGTTTCCAAACTAATTCACAATAAATAAATAGATTTTGTTAGTAATTAAAGTCATTATAGTTAAAATAATTAAAGTTGAATATTATATAGGAACTGTTCTGAGCTACATAATGTTTACCAAATAAATTTGAACAATAACTAATTATTCTGTTAATTTATATATTAAATTTGTTCATTTTAATGGCATTTATTAAAGTGAAATATAACATTACAAAATTAATCTTATATAATCCTAAATGTGAAATATAATCTTAAATGTGAAATATAACATTACAAAATTAATCTTATATAATCCTAAATTATTATAATAGTATTTATTTACAAAAGTAATGAAATAAATAATATCTATTAACAACTTTGTTAAAGTACATTATAGTTATTAATTTTAATCAAATCATTTAAAGTGGAATATAATATTATGAATTTTCATGGACAATATAATGCATTCACAAGTAAACACTGTGAGAAATGAAACTATTTTAGCATGTGTACTTACAAATAACACAACACTATAAATCATATTTTCCACCATCTACTCTCACCATACACTTAACCAAGTTCAGAGTTATGTCTGCCTCATTATGCTAATGAAAGCTTTTTTCTCGTTACGTTCCATGCTTGGCTAGCAGAATGCGCTGAAGTGCGAGAGCAGCGGAATCGGGCGTGTGCACTCAGCTCTTCCCTGCTGAATCGGCATGCCATCAGCATCCTGCCCCGTGCAATATAATGATCAGGGCCCAGGTGACACACGGAGACACAACCAGCATACTAGACATCCAGCCCTGTATGCTAATGCCTCCAACGCCCCCTTGTAAAGCACGATACAGTGAGTGAGGAGGCATAACTGTTTACAAGGGGGTGTTGCAAAAAAGAGAGAACGTAAACAAGCAGACAAGAAAGGACTACTTGTTATGGTAGACAGTGATGGACAGGCTTAGACACAATCTGTGCAGATTTTCCACATTGTTTAATGTAGAAATCTGAGGAATTTCAGTGGAACTGATTTAAACATGGTAAAATGAATTAAACAAAGCTGAGAATACTACATTACACAAGCTAAAAGCATAATCAAATTATACAAAACATACACTTAAAGCTGCAGTCTGCGATTTTTCCTTTTTGTCCCCATCTCTGTTTGAAACCTTCAATTGCAGTCATATGCGGAACAGTTATCTGTGTGTTGTGCCTCGGCACAGCTCGTCAGCGCGGATGAATCTAATGCTTGCTGTCAGTCACCGCACCGGTGTGGATACTGTATTTCAGAATCACAGATTCTACGTCTTGAATGTATGACCAATATAAGAATTTTCACTGGAAAATATCATCTGAACAAGTAAATAACATTTCTGCCACTTTTGTTCTGACCAACTGAGGAAAAAAGCATTAGGCAATAAATTGCGCTGCCAATGATGATTAAATCTAACGATTGCTTAGCTCTAAACTGTGCAAATTATTATTACTGTTATATTGTTCTCAAAATGTTAACAACATCAGCATTGCGTGACGCGTTACCTGTAGATTTTAATTTCTGTGGTCACTCCACAGTCCAAAGTCTTTTGCTTTTTGACTACGGGTGAATCTCCAGTTATCACTGATGATTGTCATTTGGACCTTTCTGGATTACAATCTGCCATCAAAATGATAAGTTCAATTATTTCAGCTGCTGTGAGAAAAGGCTATAAATGATCCGCTACCAGCAGCGTCCTCATGTGATAAAACCGACTAGCCTGGACTCCTTCCTTTCTGTTTACGGACGTGACGTAATGACGCACAGACGAACTGCTGCATGCTTGAATTTCCCGCGGAAATCCACCATGTCGCTCTTATTATAAAACATTATTACAAGCTTACCGTTGTGAATCGAGCTAAAATAATGAGATAGTTTTGAACACTGGCTGGTTATGTACTTGCTCAGAAATTGATTTTCGATAATTTTTCACCAAAAAAAGCTACGGACTACAGCTTTAAACAAGGGGAAAGAAGACATATCTTTTTTTTTTTTTTTTTGTATGAATATATTCTAAATATATTTTGTATGAATATATTCTGAATCTGATTCATTCATACAAGCACTTGAACATTTTTTTTCTTTTTAATTTATTAATTAAAATCGGTCGGACAGAAATTTCAAGGTCGAAAAAAAACGTCCCTGATATCATGATTAAAAAATTAGTTAAAATCCATATTAAAAGGAAGGAAAACTTACTAAATACTACATTTTATGATTTTTTTTTCTGAGAAAAAAAGTTTATGATGCTGAGAATTAGACAAATACATAAAAATGATTTTTTTTTTTTTTTTTTGCAAAATCAAGGTCATCTACATTACCTTTTACTTACACCACATGACATTTTTAAAGTCATGAAATTTTACCTGTTCTTAAAAATGTTAAAAAAGTTCTACAAAATCAACATTGAACTTGGCACCTGCATTTTTAAAAGATCCATCATTTTCTTTATCTTGGACCCACCTGCACAAATGTTTTGTCCCAATAATAAAAGAAATGATAAACAAACAATAAATAAATAAATAAATAAATAAATAAAAATAAAACAGACTGCATTAATCTTAAGTTATAACAACTTACTGAAATTATGTTTAACCAATAAACTACATTGAGTTGGAGGAACTTAACAATTTAATTTTTTTATTTTACTCCAAAAAAATAAAATAAATAAATAATTCAGCATAAATGAGTGGTGGCCCTGGAACCAAACAATCTTATCCATTTCAGTTCAAAACAGCTAGTATAGCACAAACTAAACTTATTTAGCATTTTCATTTAATGAACAAATACGATACTATAGTCACTGGCATTTGCGTAGTCATTGCTCATATGATGTGCACCTTCATAACTGCACATAACCATATCGTCGCTGCCCGATGAAACTCACGTATGTCCAAAACGGTTACTTTTCAGGAAGTGAAAAAAACACCGTATTTCAAAAGCAGTTGAATGTAGCGTTGTCATACTTGGTACGGCATCTTTACATGTAACCATATTCTTGCCAGTGTAATGATATAATCCACATTTGACCAAAATTGAGTTTAAATGGACATACGTGCATATTTTACAGTAAAGGTGGTCGATACGCGTTCTTCCGATCATTAATTCGAATGGCCAAGTCGCGTTTCATATTGACAGATGAATACGCTCAGTTTATTAAATAGCCTACGTCTTAGTTTATTAAATACGCTTAGTTTATTTAATATTAATTATAAATTTATTAAATGTCTCTTGCAAACTATGAAGGGACAATGAATCAATACACTGACATGGTAATGCTAGACAGATACTTTGTTTGCACAGTCCTACCGTAATTTTGTCACTCCTAGACGTACGTCTGGCGTCAGGGGGGAAACGTTTACCTCGATAAAGGAAAGTCATTGTCTCACCAGGCTATGTTTATTTGGCAATGTAACCTCACAGTGTTATTCGGCTATCCAGTGCTGAGCTTCGATGAAACTTCACAAGACCGGCGAGATGCTTCCACAGGGCGGGAGATACGTGGCGTGATTGACAGCTTTGACACCAAATGGATATACGTGAAAATCAGATGACATGATTTCACAACTTTTCATTGGCCATTTAGATATGTGAAGCATACTGTATACGGAAATGAACCTGGACATTCAATCCGTCAAAAAATCTCAAAATCGGCAAAATGGACATACGTGTTTTTCATCGGACAGCGACGATATAACCATAAGCTCTACTTTTCAGCACAATAGTAACCACAAAAACAGTGACATAAAGGCCCTATTTTAACGATCTAAACGCAAAGTGTAAAGCTCATGGCGCAGGTGCACTCAGGGCGTGTCCAAATCGTCTCGGTTACAAAGGTAACCCTCGTTCCCTGAAGGAGGGAACGGAGACGTACGTCGGACAGACCGACGAATAGGAATCTCACTAAAGAGGCCAATCTACTTCGAGTGTAACTAAAACGAGCCAATGCACATTGGCATGCAATCATATGCATCAGCTGCTCGCCTCGCAGCGCGGGTATATAATGAGCAGCAGGTGCGTTGCATCTTCAGGTTTTCGCTGGGGAGCCGAACCGGATAGGCAGCAGCATCAGCGGGGTACAGCGACTGTGGCGACGGGACGTACGTCTCCGTTCCCTCCTTCAGGGAACGAGGGTTACCTTTGTAACCGAGACGTTCCCATTCAGTCGGTCACGTTCGACGTACGTCGGACAGACCGACGAATAGGAATCCCTACCAAAGCGCCACAGGAGCTGCCCCCTTCCAGCGCTCTGTTGTAAGCCACCTGAACCCCCTTGCCTGAGGATGGTGGGACAGGGCTAACACAGAGAGAGTCGATCACTGCTGTTCCCCAAAACCCATTCAGTGAGACTATTGGATAACGCTGGGAAAGCGTACCCTTTCGCTGGGAAAGGAACGCTGCGGAAGCCACATCCTTCCCCGAAGGAGTTATGTGGAGAAGTACATATGGACTAACCCTGTAGGGCTGTGCTACATATGGAAGAGCTGGGGTGACTCCAACCCGATGAAGGGTAGGTTCTCCCAGAGGGAAAGACACGGGCTTCGTTTAGGAGCAACCGTGGAACCAACCATATGGGATCCCCGTAGGGTCACACATATGGAACCCAGCCTAAACCCGGTTCTCAAGGATACAACGGAGTATAGGCCTGGCGCCAGACGCTCCGCCACGTCGGCTGCCGAAGGGATATCGGAGGACTCGACAGGGTCTGCCTTGTAGGGTCTCTCTGGAGAAAAGAAGCGCATGTAGCGCAGCAAGCCGACACTAAGCCGGGGCCTCTCCGTGCCTCTGACCTGTGGCGAGAACACGGGAGGAGACCGGCTCGACACGAAGGCTATAGTATCTAGCGAACGTGTAGGTGTCGCCCAGCCTGCAGCTCTACAAATGTCTGTCAGCGAGGCGCCACGAGCCAGCGCCCAGGAGGATGCGACACCTCTTGTGGAGTGAGCATGCAACCTGAGCGGGCAGGGCACGCCCTGAGCTTGGTAAGCCAGGGCGATGGCATCCACTATCCAGTGGGCCATCCTCTGCTTGGAGACAGCCTTTCCCTTCTGCTGGCCTCCATAACAGACAAAGAGCTGGTCTGAGGTCCTGAGGTTTTGGTTCTGTCTATGTACTGTCGCAAAGCGCGAACTGGACAGAGCAAAGCCAGGGCTGGGTCTGCCTCCTCCGAGGGCAGCGCTTGCAGGCTCACCACCTGGTCCCTGAAGGGAGTGGTAGGAACCTTGGGCACATAGCCAGGCCGGGGTCTTAGTACCACGTGGCTATCACCCGGCCCGAACTCCAGGCACGATACGTCGACCGAAAATGACTGCAGGTCCCCTACCCTCTTGATGGAGGCCAATGCAACCAGCAGCAAAGTCTTCATAGACAGAATCTTTAAGTCTGCCGATTGCAAAGGCTCAAAGGGAGCAATCTGAAGTGCTCTTAGCACCAGAGTGAGGTCCCAAGAGGGTATGGAGGGGGGACGAGGAGGATTTAACCGTCTCGCCCCCTTAAGGAACCTGACGACCAGGTCGTGCTGACCAACAGATTTGCCATCTATGTGGTCGTGGTAAGCGGAGATAGCAGCAGTATGGACTTTGAGGGTGGAGGGGGACAGCCTACACTCCAACCCTTGCTGCAAGAAGGAAAGCACGACTCCGATCGAGCATCCTCGGGGGTCTTCTCAGCGAGAAGAGCACCACTCGACGAACAGGTTCCACTTCGAGGCGTAAGCACGTCTCGTAGACAGCGCAAGTGCCGAAGTGATGGTGTTAAGTACCTCAGGGGGTAAGTCACCTAGAACCTCCGCGTCCCATCCAGGGACCAGACATGGAGTTTCCAGAGGTCTGGATGCGGGTGCCAAAGAGTGCCCCGTCTCTGAGAAGAAGGTCCTTCCTCAGAGGAATGGGCCAGGGAGGGCTGTCGCAAGGAGAGAAAGTTCTGGGAACCAGGTCTGGTCGGGCCAATAGGGCGCAACTAAGAGGACCTGCTCCTCGTCCTCCCTGACTTTGCACAGGGTCTGTGCAAGTAGGCTCACTGGGGGAAACGCATATTTGCGAAGGCCCCGGGGCCAGCTGAGTGCCAGTGCGTCTGTCCCGAGTGTTCCCTCGGACAGGGGGTAGAACAACTGGCAGTGGGAGGTTTCCGGTGAGGCAAACAGGTCTACCTGAGCCTCTCCAAACTCTCTCCAGATCAGCTGGACCACCTGGGGGTGGAGTCGCCACTCTCCTGGCAGCTCAGCTCGTGATAGCTCGTCGGCCACATGGCTGAGCACACCAGGGACAAGAATGGCATGAAGCGACCTCAGACGCTTCTGACTCCAGAGGAGGAGATGGCGGGCGAGTTGCGACATGCGACGGGAGCGTAGACCACCTTGATGGTTGATGTACGCAACGGTCGCAGTGTTGTCCGTATGGACCAGTACATGCTTGCCCCGTAGCAGCCCTTTGAGGCGGCTCAGAGCAAGACGTACTGCTAGCAACTCGAGGCAATTGATGTGCCAATGCAGATGGGGTCCCGTCCAAACCCCTGACACTGCATGCCCGTTGTACGTGGCACCCCAGCCAGTGGCAGGAGCATCTGTGAATACCACAGCATGCCGGGACACTTGTTCTAGGGGCACTCCTGCCCGGAGAAACAAAGGGTCCGACCACGGACTGAAGGCTTGGCGGCACTCCTGAGTGATTAGCACCCGGAACGTGCCGTGTTGCCACGCCCATCTCGGGACTCGGCCGTGAAGCCAGTGTTGAAGCAGTCTCATATGAAGCAGACCAAGCGGGGTTACTGCCACCGCGGCCGCCATATGCCCCAGGAGCCTCTGAAAGAATTTCAGTGGGACCGCTGTCCTGCCATTGAACGTATTCAGGCAGTTCAACACCGACTGAGCACGTTCCTCTGTGAGGCATGCTATCTGTTCGACCGAATCCAGCTCCATACCGAGAAAAGAGATCCTCTGCACAGGGGAGAGTTTGCTCTTTTCCCAGTTGACCTGAAGACCCAACTGGCTGAGGTGTCTGAGCACCAAATCCTTGTGTTCGCACAACTAACCCCGGGACTGTGCTAGAATGAGCCAGTCGTCGAGGTAGTTGAGAATGCGAACACCCTGTTCTCTCATGGGAACAAGGGCTCCCCCTACGACTTTCGTAAAGACGCGGGGAGACAGGGCCAGCCCGAAGGGTAGGACTCTGTACTGATATGCTCGACCTTCGAACGCAAAGCGCAGGAATGGCCTGTGTCGCGGAAGAAACGAGACATGGAAGTATGCGTCCTTCAGGTCGATAGCTGCAAACCAATCTCGGGGACGGATGCACTCAAAAATGCGCTTCTGCGTCAGCATTTTGAACGGTAGCTTGTACAGGCTCCGATTCAAAACTCGCAGGTCCAAGATCGGTCGTAACCCACTGCTCTTTTTGGGTACAATGAAGTAGGGACTGTAGAACCCTGACCTCATATCGGCTGGAGGGGCCGGCTCTATCGCGTCCTCCGCCAGTAGGACTGTGATCTCCGCACGCAAGACAGGGTCAACGACATCTTTCACTGTAGTGAAGAGGACGTCCCTGAACTTGGGGGGATGCCGGGCAAACTGAATCGCATAGCCGAGCCTGATGGTCCGAATGAGCCAGCGAAACGGACTGGGGAGCGCTAACCAGGCTCGCAGAGACTGTACAAGCGGGACCAAAGGGACCACTGCCGTACCCGCAGCGGGGCAGCGAGGTGGAACACAGGGACGCGGCTCGGGGGGGCTCTCTTTGTGAGGCGGCCCGAAGCGGCGTCACAGTGTGCTAGGCAACACTTACCTGGTTCCACGGATGGACAGAGGGAGCAGTCGAGGCTTTGGCTGCCCGCTGCTCGCTGCTGTCCGCTGGCGACAGAAGAGGGGGATGAGAGTGGTGAGGTTTTTCTCCTCCCACTGCTCTCCAAACCCTCTTCAGACCTGGAAATGGAGGAACTGCTCTTTTAATTTTGGGTACCGCTGCCTCTTGGGTCAGTGGCGGAACAGAAACAAACCCAATAAAAGGATTTACCACCCGGCCCTCCTCCAGGGGTGGAAGAGCAGCCCCACCCATCTCTGGGTCGCCCGTCTCAGGGGTGATTCTCACCAACCACTTAAACAGCTGCAGAGACGGGAGGCGTCATCTCCCCGCAATGGACACAGCAGAGCCTGCTGGGCCAGAGTTTCTTGCAGGGGACGACACCCTTGGCGACGAGCAGACCGAGGGGCGGCCCAAGAGGAACTCAATGGTTTGTCATGGGAAGCTCCCCGATCCACTACTAACTGAGGAGAACTGCTGGGCTCAGTCCTCGACAGTGTCACCGAAAAGGCCACCTCGTAAGATGGGAGCATTGAGAAAGCATTTAGCTTGACAACCTCTCGCACCTCACAAGGTAAGCCAGGGGGCACTTCTGGACCACTGAGGTGGACATCGTCTGGCTGAGGGCCTGCGCCGTGACTTTTATCACGGTTAGTCAACAAGCGCAGCTCAACCCCAGCACAGAACTACCCTCATGCAAAAAGAGTGCCTTGGCCTCACATGCAGGGTGGGTGTGGTCTGTGTACAGCCACCCCAACCAAGAGGGTAGTGAGAGAGGAAAAACTTATGCAGATTTTGGCACTTTTGGCATTCCATATTTATGGCACCAACATACCCCCATACTGCCAAGTTTTCCATGCACATCTGGAAGACCCAGGAAAGCATGGCTGTAAACTCCGAATCTGAGTCAGCATAAGCACACACCATTACAGTGGGCAGCGTCACCCTCATTTCCAGAGCATAACAGCACTCTCTCCGATGCTGCAATCGACGTCTGTCCCTCAGCTGGAGCTCTGAATGAAATGCTAGGTTCCCCTATGAGAAGGACTAGCAATCCAATCCAGAAACTGCACAGCTTGCAATGCACTAGAGAGGGAGGGGCCCTAGGGGGTTGGTTCCCCGAAGGAACCCCTCAACCTCATGTCACCCAAGCCATATCAGCAAAGTAGACCTCTTCTGGTGCACCAGAGAGGGCGCTACAATGGAGATTATGCAAGGGAACCGCGCATCTAGAGCGCCGAGCGAGCGCTGGGTTGCCGTGACAACCCGCGCTGCAGCCCGGCAGCTCGACGGCACATGACACGCAGAGGAGCAAGAGGTTTGCTCTCGCTGATCTCCACGGTCTTCCCAGAGTGTCGGGCAGACCCGCGGCTGTGCTTTTACACACAAGCGGCAGCTGGCCAACAACAGAGGGGACTCAAGCTTCCCGGAGAAAGAAGAGTCACGACCGGCGTGTCGACGTGATCATGTTCTCATATGAAAACATGAAACACCCACGAACATCATTTCAACACGCGCCCAGACATGTGAAACAGTGATCGTGGCCGTCAGTGAGGACAGGAACGACCGCATCCAGAAACACAAGTATGATGTCATCTTTAAAAAGACGCGAATCTACTTGTGTAAGCTCTTTCAAGGACTTTACTCTTTTAAAAGTGCTGAAGCACGCAGGGGAGCGGCCGCCGCAACACAGACAGGGATTGTGTGCAGCCTGTCGTGTGCTCTCTCTCTCTCTCTTTGAAGGCGCTCACTCTTACCAGCCGTAAAAACGGCTTTTCAGCGCTCAAAAGCGCACCGTACCGGCCGTGAGAACAGCCTTCCGACGCTGTCAAAACAGCTATTTGCTCAAAAACGGCAAACGAAACAAAAACAGAAAAAGAGAGGACTTCAACCCCGCTGCTGTGCTGTTCGCCTGCACTCGGAAAAAAAGAGAAGTTCAACCAAAAAGCTTGACTCGTCTTCTAGCAGACACTCGCTTGCAGAGAACAGGAACAAACACCGTTCGGCTCCGAAGCGAAAAGCTGAAGATGCAACGCACCTGCTGCTCATTATATACCCGCGCTGCGAGGCGAGCAGCTGATGCATATGATTGAATGCCAATGTGCATTGGCTCATTTTAGTTACACTCGAAGTAGATTGGCCTCTCTAGCGAGATTCCTATTCGTCGGTCTGTCCGACGTACGTCGAACGTGACCGACTGAATGGGAACCACTTTTGCTATTTTAACAACGGAAAAACGGTCCATGCGCCGGGGCGCATTTTTGAAATGGGTTGTCCCTATTCTCTTAATGAGTAATGGGCATAACGTTCAATAAACCAATCAGAGTGTCATCTCCCATTCCCTTTAAGAGCGAGATGCGCTCGCGCCATGGCGGATTGCTATTTACATGTCGGAATTTGTTGGCGGAAAAGCTGAACGCTTTTCAAGCGAAGAAACCGATCTGCTCGTGCGCAAAGTCAGTTAATATATATGTGTGTGTATTGGCACGATTGTTCAATTAATTAGCCAATTTCGTTCATCATTATAAGTAGTAATAGGCTGAATTGAAAATAGGTAGCCTAATTCTAATACACGCAATGACTATTCATCATTACATTTTTATATTTATGTAGCCTACACAATAATATTCTTTTACACTGTAATCCTTTTGTTTTTAATATTTGGCATGTTTGTGTGATGCGCATCCCTGTGTGTAATAAGCAAAGTCAACGCGCACTGTGGACGCGCCCAGAGGCGCAGTTTCTACCAACGCGCTCTAACAAAAAAATATTGCGCCATTGACTTTAGACTAGGTTTGAGTTGGTCTATGGCGCAGTCTATTTTCAGCTCCTTAAAATAGCAATGCGCCGGCAATGCGCCTGAACACACCTCTTTTTTAGACCAGCACGCCCATGGGCGCACTAACTGGCGCAAATGCATTTACTAATTTAAGGACGTGGTGCTGAATGGGAAAACGCGAACGGCGCCGGACGCAAACTAGCAAACACACTTGCGCTGCGCCTTGCGTCGCATTGCGCCGGGTGTATTATAGGGTAAAGTATAATAAATACTAAAGTATTTTAAATGTCAAACATAACAGCATTAAGGTCCTTCCCTTTACTTAAAAAAAAAAAAAAAATTATATTAATAATTAAATTAATAATTCTAATTAATAAAACACACAGCACTTGAAAAATAGCACTGGCTGTGAATCAAAACTGAAAATGAACAAATGCTCTTGAAACATGCAGCACAGCAATATTTATGTAATTACAACAGCGATTTGACGATCACATTAAGCCATATCATATTCCCACAACCATGCATTGTCAAAATTCATAAAAATTTACAGAGCAACTGGCGAATAACACCATTTCAACTGCGATTTTTACTAGCATTTGGTGCTTTAAACCCTGGCTAATATGCTAATAGTGTCCTGCAGATGCCACAGTGAGCTGTCAGAAGCAATTTAATAATAGTATTTTTGTCTTGCACCCATGCATTTATTTACGCATTTAACAAGTTGTGGTAACAGGTCCCCTGAATTTCTTTTTAGAGTGTTGACATATTTTCATGTTGACCTCTACAGGTCAGATGGAGTATCACAAACTAATATGTGCATGACTCAAACAGGTCCATATGGGCACCCATGTGCAATTCTCCAAGCCTACCAGCTGAAAAATCACCAAAGCCCCTTTAAAACCATCAAACCAAACCATTCTGACCAGCTTGGTGTTCAACCAAGAATGGCAAACCACATTAGACAGGTTTGTGCTGTTTTTTGTTGATTTTTTTCCTCAGCAGGGTTGTCAAAAGCACTCTCATATGGTGGTTGTGAGAGCCTTTATCGAGGGAGTTTTTTTATGCTGACAGACTGCTGATTGCTATGAACTGTGTCTTATGTGGGTGTATTACCTGTGCTTGTGCCTCCATTCGAGCGTACTGCACCAGCATCGGCTCTCCGTGCTTCTGCAGGAAGTCTCTCTGACAGCGCTCTGCCAGCGTCGGCTCATTGGGAAGAAAATTGCTGGCCCAAACCTTGAGAGAGGAACAGGAATAGAACGAAGACATGAACCTGTGTGGGAAGTCTCGCTAATCAGACTCTGTTGCCACAGATAAAACCTTCAGAATAGCTGTCAGGGACAAAAAAAAAACAAAAACAAAAAAAACATTTCGCCCCCTGTAATAAAATAAAACTCTGTTTCCAACTATAAAAATAACTAGAACTGCAGGCATGTATTTAACATATACGAATTGATAGCGAAGCATGTGGCCAGCGAAGCACAGAGTGCATGGAAACCGATCCAATTAAACTTCGCAACTAGTGGAGTTGGTACTTGGTGATAACATTTCTCCCATCTTTAGCCTTGTAGAGATGATTTAGGGAAGGCAATTGGAAAAGTCACTTTAAAACATTCATCTTTCCAGCCGCCAAAGACATCCTGGAGAGACTTCTGCCCAGAGAGACTTCTGACAACACATCCAATACATCTTCAAACAAAAAAGGGTGGTAAGAGAGATTCTGTTTTTCTGATACATTTCCTCACCACTAGAGCTCCCACAAGAGCTTTCCATTCACGTATCTTCCTGAGGAAAGAAAACTTGGTCATTATTCACTACCGAGACAAATGTGATTTTCTGCATAGTGATTTAGAGTTTTTGGGCACTCAATTTTAGCAATTTAATGCAGTGCCACACATGCCTCGGAAGACTCTCTCAAGGGTACTGTGAATTTACCACTGAATTGTTTGCAATTCATAGTACATAAAAATTAGTGTTTAAAAAAAATTCGGTCCCCTGTAATCAATAAAAATCTCCTTCCAGCTGAAAAAATTACTAGAAGTGCAAAGCAAGCCTGTATTTACCAGTGAAGCACAGAGTGCACAGAAACAGATCAAATTATACTTTGCAACTAGTGGAGTTGGTACTTGGTGATAACATTTTTTCCCATCTTTAGCCTTAAAGATCATCCACATATGTCTGTCTAGATGCGTGTATCTGTGCATGCTAAAACAGTTAACCCACAACTATGGAAGGCTATGGAAGCAGTGGAGTTTGTGAAGGTTCTCTTATAACATTTTAAGTTTAAATTTGTAGACTGCAGAGAAATAACCTCTTGAAACACTTTGCCTTTTGAGGAGGATATGGTAAAGGAGATAAATGAGATCATCTTGATGTATTGCACTGGTAACGATTTTTGAATCTAGTTCAGATATTTCACCAAACACAAGTAAAGTATACTAAGAAAGTAAATGATTTTGATCAATGATATTTTGATTTCAAGATAAATTACTAAAAGTTAAAGTGCCCCTATTATGCCTTTTTAAAGGTTCCTAATATTGTTTTGGGAGTTTCCTACAACAGGTGTACATGCATGCAAGGTCAAAAAACACTTTTGTTTTCTCATAATTTACAGTGGGTACGGAAAGTATTCAGACCCCCTTTCATTTTTCACTCTTTGGGCCCTATAATACACCCGGCGCAATGCGACGCAAGGCGCAACGCAAGTGTGTTTGCTAGTTTGCGTCCGGCGCCGTTCGCGTTTTCCCGTTCAGCGCCACGTCCTTAAATTAGTAAATGCATTTGCGCCAGTTAGTGCGCCCATGGGCGTGCTGGTCTAAAAAAAGAGGTGTGTTCAGGCGCATTGCCGGTGCATTGCTATTTTAAGGAGCTGAAAATAGACTGCGCCATAGATCAACTCAAACCTGGTCCAAAGTCTAAAGTCAATGGCGCAATATTTTGTTGTTAGAGCGTGTTGGTAGAAACTGCGCTTCTGGGCGCGTCCACAGTGCGCGTTGACTTTGCTTATTACACACAGGGATGCGCATCACACAAACATGCCAAATATTAAAAACAAAAGGATTACAGTGTAAAAGAATATTATTGTGTAGGCTACATAAATATAAAAATATAATGATGAATAGTCATTGCGTGTATTAGAATTAGGCTACCTATTTTCAATTCAGCCTATTACTACTTATAATGATGAACGAAATTGGCTAATTAATTGAACAATCGTGCCAATACACACACATATATATTAACTGACTCATCACGTGTACGCCATGTAAATAGCAATCCGCCATGGCGCGAGCGCATCTCGCTCTTAAAGGGAATGGGAGATGACTCTCTGATTGGTTTATTGAACGTTACGCCCATTACTCATTAAGAGAATAGGGACAACCCATTTCGGACCGTTTTTCCGTCGTTAAAATAGCAAAAGTGGATTTGGACACGCCCTGAGTGCACCTGCTCCGTGCGCTTTACACTTTGCGTTTAGATCGTTAAAATAGGGCCCTTTGTTATATTGCAGCCATTTGCTAAAATCATTTAAGTTCATTTTTTTCCTCATTAATGTACTATTAATGTAGTGTTGAAAATTATGTTATAACGTTACTCTAAGCGTTCGCTCGGTGGCTGCTACGAGAGACTTGTTGCGCACTGCAGTAAACTAGATCGATTTTAGAACATCATATTACATGCTGGATGAGTTGTGTTGATAAATGCCATGCAATTAATTTTAAAACATATTGTATTAAGGAGAAAGTGCTGTATTACTGTTACTAAAAATAAAGCTGCATCTGATTATACTATGTTAGCTACTTGACAAAATAGTGTTTTCCTCTAAAGCATGGTAAAAAAATGCAGTCACGGAGAAAAAAAAAAGAGAGAGATTCAAACAACAAGACTAAACGTGTTGAGCTATATAACAATAATTAGTTTTCTGTCTATAAATTTAACCAAACAGTTGTTCCCTTGTCTAATAAAACATGTAATATATTAAAGCGTCTTTGGTGTGTAAGACTAATGCTGGACTGTCTGGACTGAGAAAGGGCGACTAGAGTCGATCACACCTCAGCAATGCCTTAATCTACATCTCCCTTCCTTCACCCCCTCTTCTCTCTACATGCAAAGATGACCTGAAATTCACCCAAAATCTATATGGTTTAATGTGAACAGTCATCATACAACATTATACATGTTTGGTATCATTTGAAATGTCTCAGTGCGACTGGTACAAAGGTCTCATTCCCACAGAAGTAAACCAGAAGGTAATAAAGGTTTAAAGATTTTAGAGTTATTTTGTCCCCTGTAGTGGGTGTGACCACCTTCACCAGGTCTTTCATGCAAATGCACTTCTGTCCCTAAAAGGCGTAAACTACTCAGTCTGGCGCCCTGATTAATGCAAATTCCAATTGTGAAGTCATGTTTCCATTTGAAAGAAGTTTCTGTCTTGGTCTGAATATTTAAAGAGATGTTGCAGGAGGCTCAGGGCTCGATCCTGTGCAGATGAGCCCACATTGCTGAGTGTCCTTCAGACACAATGTGCATTTTTCTAATGTCAGGTATTCATCTTTTACTCTGTTTCTGAGCATTTGATGTTTGTATTGATCATCTTTGAGATGATTATGTAATTGGCATGATACATTTACCTGACTAATAAATTGATACATTTGACTTTATTCTGACTTACTCTGAAATTATTGGCTCTAGTAGATTACGTTAAGTCCAAAACCCCACAAATCTACGCTCAGGTTAGTAACGGACTAAAGTACAGTTTAGGTGGAGCAGTGGGGCACACCAGCTGATATTTTAGAGCTCCGACTAGCACATTGGCATTAGTTAAGTATACTTAGACTATGTAGGCTAATAATGTTTTTTTTTTTCCTTTTAGAGCAACAGAGTGTTGCTAGATCAATCTAAACAGGGTGGGCCTCAACCTCTGGTTATGGTGAGATTATTCTAACTAAGTGTCTGTGGGTAAACCACTGTGTGATTATGTAAAGTTACCACTAGAGGAAGATAAATTGGTCAGCCTGATTTTATGGTAATGGTCACGGCCCCTAGTTAAAAGTAATCTTACCTTAATTCGGTGTGTTCAGATCTATGGGGACTAAATAAATGTATTCTAGAATGAGCAAAGTGGGTACAGCCTCATAGACTCAACGCGTTATAGGAATCCGAATGAACGAGTACAATAAGAGTAAAGAGTTAAATAGAATTTGGATTCCTATAACGCTTTGAGTCTCGCACCGGCCGGGCATACGATCTCATACGCACAATCTTGTCAGTCTTCGTCATTAGACAGAGGCGATGACTAATATTCTAGAGGCCGTACCCACTTTGCTCATTCTAGAATATGTTAAATAGAATAATCAAATGTATGGCTAAATTATTATACAAATGACCAATAATCAGTAGACATTCTAAACCAAATTCGAGGTCATAATAAAATGGAGTCAGATAAAAGTTTACTTGGAATTAAACTACTTTGCCACACTGAAAAGACCGAACGCGCAAGAAACCTTCCCCGTCCTGTGGGAAACCGCCGTTGGACCGATTGGGCGTTTCCATGGTTTCTACAAAATAAAACTGGAAACCGAGGGTAACGCAGGTATGTCATCATTGATAGGCAACACACAGAGTTGCCTGTTTAGTCTGCATAGTTCCTGTTTATTTCTCTGGATTTAAACATTCTTGGAAACATCGGATAATGTAAGTACACAAGTCAACAAAATATATAACATTGTTCTAGTGGTTTTTGGACATTTTAATCCAAAAATCTTACATATTGTGCCTTTAACTGTTCTGGAATTTTTTTTTTTTTTAATAATATGGAATCATTTTTAAAGCAGATTGTTAGAAGAGTCATCCTTTTCTTTGTCTAGAGCTGTGTCCGAAATCGCACCCCCATACCCTGATTCACTATTCCCTACATTAGTCAACTAAAATAGCTGCAAGGAGTGAATGAAAACGAGTTAATAAATTCGGACACCGAGTGCGCCGGAAGGGCTGCCGCTTTTGCATAGTTTGTGATTGCTGTTTAATAATTACTTGAAACTTAGCAAACTGGTAGCTCCAGTAGTAATGAAAAGATTTATTTTGAACTCTGTCATGGAAACTATGTATAAACCTTAATTGAACAATTTAATAATTAATTCAATAGGAATTTATACCTGTATAAATTATGCTGTACCCACATTGGACCAGCAGTTTGGAAAATGGATGGATGAATGATTCAGCTGCGGACGCCATCTTCTGGTCAGACGTGGGAATTCATTCGGCGCAAGAAGCAAATTGGCGTGATTTTGAGGTGAACATGATTTCATCAAGTACAGCATGTTCCTGGATCAAAATCTTTTTGGATCCTGGAACAACATTCCAATCAACCAATCAGATTTGAGGGACAAGTTTAGAGTTTATGTCAAGTTTAGCCTTATAATTGGGGTTAGGTGCTTCTACATCAGTGCTATTCACCCATAATTTCCCTCTGATTTTAGGGATAAGTTATGGGTAGGGTCAGGTTTAGTGTTAGGGATATGACTATGTTTTTGGACAGGAATGTTGTTCCAGGATCAACAAAATATGGTGATCTTGGAACATGTCTTACTTGGCAAAATCACGGTGACCCGATATTGGACACAGCCCTGGACACATCTGTCATTGACTCACCTGACATTGAACAAGTCATTCTGTTTGAAATAGTATAAAGACGAAACATCTTCATTTTGCCCTCTACAGGTCAGGTAGAGTATCATGAAGTACTAGTGTGCAGGACTCAAACAGGTCCATACAGGTACCCATGTGCACCAGTCTACAAGCTGAAAAATCCACAAAACCCATTTAAAACCATCAAACTACATCATTCTGGCCAGCTCGGTGGTCAACCATGAACAACTAGTAACTTACTGTAACACTAGATGCTAATTAGCTAACCTATACATGTGACAGTATAGAAGAAGTCTAGTCTAAAAGTCTAGATGATGTGGTTTCAATACTTGCATAAATGTACTTTTAGTTTGTAGTAGACTATGAATTTATTCAATATCAGTACATTCAGTATTAAAAGAAACAGTAGAGCATTTTCTATAATTTTCTATGAAGCACTTGAGATGAAATTTAACCAGGATACAAAAGTATACTAAGTACACAGTTCTTTGGCAGTAACCATGCCAAATTTAATTTCCTCAGTCTTTGCAGCCATATGGCAATTATCTTCTAAAAGAGACTGAAAGAGAAAAGACACAGCTTGTGAAATGTCAAGGTCACAGTCTCTTACTGCCTTTGCATGTTTAATCCAAACTTCCACTAGAAACCAACAAGCCGAAACCAACGACATCATCTCCTTTAGCTGCCAATACACCTGCCAAGCCCAGTGTTATGTGATCTCTCATCTGAGACCAAAGTTAGTACCCAATAAAAAGTTGCATTATATTTGATTGTTCTGGTCATACTTAAACTTTTAGAAATGCTTCCAACTGCATTCACTTCAGATTTAGAGGTCTAATAAAAAGTCAATTTTCAACAGCAGTGGGTAAAGTTTTCCAATAGATATGTCTATTAACATTCAAAACACTATGAGCAAGTCATCATTGCAAACTCACCAACTGTTGTCAAGGATATCTCAGAGATGACAACATCGTAAACAAAACAGGATGAAACAGTCGGAAAGAATGTGTTTTTGTTTTTTTTTTTTTTTTTTTCTTCTTTCACAATGAGTCATGGAGCTACATGAAAATGAGTCTGTAATGATATGTGGTCTACAAATGCCAGAATGAATTTGAGCATTTTAAGATATTCCCTGCGTTCACAGACATCGCTGGCTAATGTGACATGACTGGAGAAGTTTAAAGCTCACAGTCAATCAATGAGAAGCTAATTCTAATTCTTGTGTACGTTTCCATAATCCATCATAATCCACGAGGGAGCAGTTGTTATAATCAAGAGACAAATTTCTGTTTGCCTGCTGCCAAAAATAATTTAAAAAAGCAACTGTGAAAATGAGCTCTCTTGCTAAATGATAAATTAGGGTCTCTGTGAGAACCGGGAACAGAGTTGTCCTGGGTTACTGATTGCAAATAGAAGTATTTCCACATTCTTTTTTAAAGCACGCACTTCCTGCAGAATCTAATATGTACCTCTGAGAGATTCTTTGACCTCAGTTTTCTCGCGAACCATTGATTGAGGTCTTAGAGTCAAGCTCTATGACTCTAAATGCACACGTGAGACTGCTTTGAACTCTCGGGTTAGATTTTGACTGAAGACTCACATCAAAAGACACGGATGACTGAATACATTCATCCCAGTTCTTCTGTAACACTATTAAAACTGGTGTATAACTACTGACACATTTCTAAAAACTTTTCTTTGATGGATGTGTTTTTATTTAACAAAGTTAGAAATTCAAACCCAGTCACCAAAGCTGCAAGATTTAAAGGGGGAAAAAATCGAATTTAGATTTTTGGGATAAAAAAAATTGTGATTGCGATTTAAAAAAATAAAAATAAATAAATAAATAAAACAGCAGGTCAGGGCAGAGAGCCGTGGGAACAAATGTCTCAAGTCTAACAGAGGAGCTCAGGAGGATAAAAAAAAGGAGTGACAACAGTGAAGGATGAGAGAGTACCAGGCCTGGACTATTTATGTTGTGTTTTGTTATGTTTTATGCCATAGTTGTCTGTGAGAGGCTGCCGCTTTACTTTCGTTTTGCTATTTGTTTATTTTATATTTAAAGTTTTATGTTAAACATGTGGCGGTTCCTGCCTCCTTCCCTGAACCTTTAACTTTATTACACCGGTGCCGAAACCCAGGAGGAAGGAGGAACGCGCTGTCAAAGAACCCTCGCCATTGTGGCACATATGCAGTGGCATCCAACTGATCAGAGCCTACCACCATGGACACTCAAGGAGGCAGGATGAAGTGATTTGCAGGGAGGATGGACTAACTCGCTGCCGTCCGCCTGGGATGTAGAGGGGCGGCTGCCCTCCGAGAGGGAGCGGACAGGTCCATACAGGTCCATAAGTCGCCGCCATTTGGCTGAGGCCGGAGCCTGCTACCATCTGCCATGATGGGGAGGAGCAGGGAATGGGGGGACTCACTGGCGGCTGCCCGAACATTGAGGAATCGTTGCCGTCCACGAGGTATCAGAGGAGCTAGAGCACCATCCAGCACCACCTCCAGGCATCATGAAGGAGTTCACCCAGCTGGTGGAGGACCGGATGGCAGTGCGTTTTGTGAACCAGGCCAAGTATTTTTTTCTCCTTCCCTCTCCTTTTCTCTCACCTCGTCTGTCCTTTCCCCCAAGGTGCTGCGATTGCCATGACAAGCTGGCCTGCGAGGGGTGATGGGGGTATGTCGCAAGCAGGGCGAGGCTGAGAGCCATGGGAACAGAGCGAGGCCGGTGGCACAATTGCTAATGAGCATCAGCTGCTCGCCACACCGGCCTTGAGTCTCATGGTGGAGTTTCTGATGGATAAAAGGAGGAGTGACGAAAGTGAAGGACGAGAGAGGACCAGGCCTGGACTATTTATGTTTTGTTTTATTATGTTTTTATGTGGCAGTCTTCCGTGAGGTGCTGCCACTTTACTTTCATTTGGTTTTTGTTTACAAACCCGATTCCAAAAAAGTTGGGACACTGTACAAATTGTGAATCAAAAAAGGAATGCAATAATTTACAAATCTCATAAACTTATATTTTATTCACAATAGAATATAGATAACATATCAAATGTTGAAAGTGAGACATTTTGAAATGTCATGCCAAATATTGGCTCATTTTGGATTTCATGAGAGCTACACATTCCAAAAAAGTTGGGACAGGTAGTAATAAGAGGCCGGAAAAGTTAAATGTACATGTAAGGAACAGCTGGAGGACCAATTTGCAACTTATTATGTCAATTGGCAACATGATGGCCTCTCAGAGTGGCAGTGTCTCTCAGAAGTCAAGATGGGCAGAGGATCACCAATTCCCCCAATGCTGCGGCGAAAAATAGTGGAGCAATATCAGAAAGGAGTTTCTCAGAGAAAAATTGCAAAGAGTTTAAAGTTATCATCATCTACAGTGCATAATATCATCCAAAGATTCAGAGATTCTGGAACAATCTCTGTGCGTAAAGGTCAAGTCCGGAAAGGGTTAGTGCCCGTGATCTTCGGGCTCTTAGACGGCACTGCATCACATACAGGAATGCTACTGTAATGGAAATCACAACATGGGCTCAGGAATACTTCCAGAAAACATTGTCGGTGAACACAATCCACCGCACCATTCACCGTTGCCGGCTAAAACTCTATAGGTCAAAAAAAGAAGCAATATCTAAACATGATCCAGAAGTGCAGGCATTTTCTCTGGGCCAAGGCTCATTTAAAATGGACTGTGGCAAAGTGGAAAACTGTTCTGTGGTCAGACAAATCAAAATTTGAAATTCTTTTTGGAAAACTGGGACACCATGTCCCTAAAGAGGACAAGGACAACCCAAGTTGTTATCAGTGCTCAGTTCAGAAGCCTGCATCTCTGATGGTATGGGGTTGCATGAGTGCGTGTGGCATGGGCAGCTGACACATCTGGAAAGGCACCATCAATGCTGAAAGGTATATCCAAGTTCTAGAACAACATATGCTCCCATCCAGACGTTGTCTCTTTCAGGGAAGACCTTGCATTTTCCAACATGACAATGCCAGACCACATACTGCATCAATTACAACATCATGGCTGCATAGAAGGAGGATCCGGGTACTGAAATGGCCAGCCTGCAGTCCAGATCTTTCACCCATAGAAAACATTTGGTGCATCATAAAGAGGAAGATGCAACAAAGAAGACCTAAGACAGTTGAGCAACAAGAAGCCTGTATTAGACAAGAATGGGACAACATTCCTATTCCTAAACTTGAGCAACTTGTCTCCTCAGTCCCCAGACATTTGCAGACTGTTATAAAAAGAAGAGGGGATGCCACACAGTGGTAAACATGGCCTTGTCCCAACTTTTTTGAGATGTGTTGATGCCATGAAATTTAAAATCAACTTATTTTTCCCTTAAAATGATACATTTTCTCAGTTTAAACATTTGATATGTCATCTATGTTGTATTCTGAATAAATATTGAAATTTGAAACTTCCACATCATTGCATTCTGTTTTAATTCACAATTTGTACAGTGTCCCAACGTTTTTGGAATCGGGTTTGTATTTTATAATTAAAGTTTTACATTGAACGTTTGCCGGTTCCCGCCTCCTCCTTCCCTGAACCTTTAACTTTGTTACACCATGTTTGCTGTGCTTGTTTTATAAGGCTGCACAATTTGGCCAAAAAATTTGATATTATTTGAAAAACAGCAGTGATGTTTAAGCAAAATTCTATAAAAAATACTTAAATTTGCATTGATGTGGAAGAGAACCTGTCCATCATCCCACAGGTAATGGAAACACTTTTCAATTCCAAGGAGTCTCTGGCTCATTCTGTGTCACAGACACGCCAGGCTCCATAGTCACCCAATCACAGCACACTCCCTCACCAGAGTATTAATCAGACACACCTGACACGCATCTGGTTGTTCAATAAACTTCACTCACGTTTTACCTGTGGCTCCGTCCCCTTCTGTCCGTAACATTCTGTAACAGGTGAACCATTTTGTTTTGAAAATTAAATCTGTTTTGTGTTATTTTGTATGTTGATGGGTTGTATCTATTCTAGGTCCTGCTGTTTGTCAATGTTGAATGACTTAATTCACAATTGATAAATATTCGTATTTGAGTTTTCTAATCGTAATTGAACAAACGTGAGAGATTGGGCCTCATTTATGAAATGAACGTACAACAGAATATTAGGTGTACGGACGTTTCCATGCAAAACTTGGCTTTTATAAATATGGATGTGAGCGGTGGCTACGATCAAATCTCACGTCAGGTCCCAGCTCATGTACGCAAGTTTTTGAGTTAGCGTGAACTTGCGTGCAGTGAAGAAAATCTGGTATAGAGTTGTAATGAGTGCTTTTTTTTTTTTTTTTTTTTTGTGATTATTTTCCTGACTGACAACAGAAGCTCATTAGTCGATTTAAAAGACTCATTAACTGTTTAAAAGATTAGAATGTCATATTAAATTAAATTAGGATAGATGTGCATCTGTGATTTATGTTTTATTTTATAGTTAAATATATAATTTATAGCTACTCATTTTTCATTCTTGTTCTGTTCTGAACACTGCTAAATTGAAAGGATTTGTTGTGGAGTGAGGAGAAAATAGCCTAGGCTATAGTGTTTGTAAATGTTCCAGTATTTAATATACACATAAATGAATGTAATTGCTTGCAATTACGAGCTTAACGCTTTTGGAGTAAGATCAATTTCTCTTTCATGAGATTACTTCCTCTTCTTGGCCGGGTTACGTTTCTCCATGTCGTAAAATCTATGGGTGAGGCTTCTAAACCGAGAACGTTTACAGGCATGAAATTCAAATGACAATTGTTTTCACCCGTCACATTTATCAACATACAATCATTTGTACGATGGGATTGGCGGCGTACGAATTTTTCATGAATCACATGTGAAGCCTGTCGTAAGATGATTTCTGCACTCGGATCTGCACTCATTTCCACGTTAGATTGATAAATGAGGCCATAACAAAAATATATTTTGGTTATGTTGACAATATGCAGAGTTACAAACATGTTTGAGATGAAGACGTGGTAGTTTTACTGTAAAGAATGTGTGTTCTACTGTGGTTTATTTTCAATAAAAATAATGGGGGAAAAAAATACTGAAATTTTCTGAATACTGAGTCCATAAGTTTGCTTTTGGCTATAAAAGGAATAAATCGTAAAGTGAAGGACCCTACATAAAAGTGCCCGCTCACTTTTGTCCAGGAATGGCCAAAAATAAAATTCTGCCTACGCCACTGAAATAGGGTCAATACTTAATTTCATTTAAATATCAGTGAAACCAAATAATGACCAGACACACTTGCAGCCAAGAGTGTTGAAATCATTGGAAGAAAGAATGAAAATGACTCATTAGATCACCTACCCAACATCACTGCTTCATTTAGAGACTTGGATGATGTGTTCTCCCCCCTGCAGTTCACTTTTATAATGCAGTAAAAATTAAATAACACTTTAGGAAAATCAAGGTTGTTCTTTTTAAAGGCCTCGGCAATGAGACACATTTCCAACAAACATCTGGAACCGAGCAGTACTTTGTTTGTCCATGTTTATTCTGCTTTTCGAGACGGTGGGCCAAAATGTCTGAGCTTGCTTGGATTTCTGAAAATTATGGATTTTGAAAAGAAAATGAATCGTTACTCATGGGTCACATCTCCAATCACCTCATCATATTTAGGGTGATTTCTACAGGGGAGCTCAGAAGTGGCCAGTGTATGCATTAAAAGCAGATGAATAGAGGAGGGTTAAAGAAGACTGGATTCAGTGTTTACAGAATATGAATCACTGTTGGATGGTTTTCAAAGATGTTTTTCCAAGTCGTGTTCCCTGACATTGTGGGAAACTATGGAGCAGAAACACACCTGCTGTTCACAAATAATTAGGCAATTAAGATTTCCTTAGTGCAAAACTGTGTAACATCAAGCCACATTCAAGAAACATTGAGCAGAACAAATATCTGGGAAAACTGTTCGCAAAACTATGCTTATGTAGATCATGTCATTTGAATACTCTGACAATGTTCCCTGCAGTTCCATCAGCACCACCACTATCAAATCTACAGTGCAAAACACACATAGAGTGTATACAGATTCTTGAATTAACGGCTCCTGTGAGACAGAACTTTTTAGTGTATCATAAACATAATTCCAAATGAGTCTTATGAATATGAGTCTTCTTTTTAGTGAATAGGGATGCTAGCGACCCGAGGTATGTAATGGTGTAAGTGGTTTTTGTTTGTTTGTTTGTTTGTTTGTTTGTTGTTGTTGTTGTTGTTGTTTTTGCAACCATAGTTGATTCTTTGCTAACTCAATAAGTGTAATTCACCTTTATCCTCAAGGTGGCTGATACACAGTCTGATATATAATGATGACGTGATGTTTCACTCATAATCACTGCAGACATAAAACAAAAGAATAACAAGTATCATCGGCAAAACTTGAAATGGCTCAGCAGTTTACTGCAGAGCAAGTACTGAACGCAATCAAACATTAGTGTCACTGTCTCATGATGGTGGATCTGGTGAAGAAGCTGTCAGTTTTTGAAGACGTTGAATATGTGGACAATATAGTTGAGATAGCAAATATGAGCCAGATGCTGAATGTACTGGGGAAATTAGCTCTGACGATGACAGTGATGATGGTAAAAAGCATCTGCTCAAATTTAATGAATATCATTTATTTTATTATTTTGTAATTGTTATTAAAATATCATGAGAGTTTTATACTATTACAGCAGTTAGCGATCCAGCCGTTAGATATAGATCCGGGTCGTTAAAGACCCGAATATGTAATAATGATTGATGAAAAATTCATGCATTTAAGGGTTAATAAAGTCTCTAAAAAGTCTTAAAAGTCCATAAAAATTGTATGTAAACACATTTTGCAAGAACTCTCTTTTATTAAATAAACACAAACTCATTTATTATTAAAAAAAAAAATCTTTATACATTTGGAATTTGAATAGCATTTCTTTTTTTACAAATATTTATTCCTCAAAACTGCAAGTTTTTGCAAAAACCTTAACAATCGACCTGCATTAAACATGAAAACTTGGATAGCAACAGTGTTATTTAGTATTATTTTACGGAGCCCCTAAAGGGACATGGTGAAGAAGAAAAAAATGAGGTGGGAGGAACAATTAAATGTCAGCGCTTTTGCGTTCTCTTGGAAATGTTTGTGTTCCTCCAAGAAACTTAGCATTCACTCGCAAAGAAGGAAATGAGAGAAAACAATTGCATTGACTTTTTATTCTTCCTCCGATCTCATATTTTTTTTCCACCACCATGTCCCCTTAGGGGCTCTGCATTATTTATACATATTTAAAATATAAATATACTTATTTATATTTTAAAATCATATTTTGAAAAAAAGCTTTTTTTAAATTCAGTTTTTCATATTAATTTTGTTATTTTGCTATGTGCTTTTGTAATTTTTAGCTTTATTTTTATTTTTTTTTTTTTTTTGTCAGTTTTAGTTTTATTAATTGTACTACTTCAAATTATTTTATTTATATGGAAGCTTGTTTCCACCACTGAATAAATAATAAAACGGTAATTGTGACTTTTTATCTCACAAATTTGACTGTTTTTTCTCAGAACTGCAAGATACAAACTGGCAATAGCGAGTTCTAAAATCAGAATTGCAAGTAAATAATAAACTCGCAATTTTGACTTTTTTTCTTGCAATTGTGAGTTTGTAGCAATTCTGACTTTATAATTGCAACTTTATTTCTCAGAATTGTATATCTCGCAATTCTGAGGAAAACAGTCAGAATTGTGAGATAAAAAGTCACAATTACCTTTTATATATTTTTTTATTCTGTGGCAGAAACAAGCTTCCATATAATTCAGTTAGTTGCCAATGCAACATTTCTAAGTTTTTCCATCCAATATTTATATATTATTTGTTCTATTTCAAAGAATGAAACTGCTTTTACTAGTTTTAGTTAACAATAACACTGGACAGCAATAACAATAAGATTGTGCTGAGAAAAAAAAACAAAAAAAAAAACAACAACAAAAAAAAACAGTTTACTAGTTTAGCATTAGGAATTGTATGATTGGTAGAAATTCTGCTCATTTGCATAAAGATCAGTTGTGCTCACCTTTGTCACATCACTAATAGTCACAAAAAAAAAAAAAAACTCTTACTGACACTAAACATTTGAATGGTATAGCATGTATATGTATATTTAATTATAATCCACTTAACTGTCGATCTTGCATGCATCTGTACTTTATGTTAATGACAAACATATTTGGAATTATGCAAATAAAGTGAAGCTGGTTTGTGTTCACATCGCATATAAGTGAACCTAAAAGTGAACTTGAGTGACTAAACGTAAGCCATACTCAGACCACTTTCCAATTCGGTTTGGTTTAAAGGGATCTGGAGTGGTGATATGAGTGATATGAATAATGCAGCAGTCACACTAGACTTTGAGCATGCAAAATTTCTATGGATGCTGCAACAGTCGTAATATGAGGTCACACTCTGCAGTTTTAAACATAAAAAAAACGTATCCATTGCCTCAAATTGCCAATCGTCCATAAAATTCTAACATAAATTGTCACATTTTGTGCTTTACAAATTATTTACAGAGAATTTCTTTCTTCTCATGTTTCATAAACAAGACCCACTGAAGATAAAGCCTTCTGGTCATTTTTGTGGTTGCAGAACGTATATTAAGTGGGGTGTTTGAGTACAGCAAGTCAACAGGCTCTCCCACCCGAGGTGATGACTACTTAAAGCCCTCTCTGTATCATCATTTTTATAATTGCTTTCACGTCGTTTACATGAAGGCCTTTAGTTATGCATACTTAATGACAGTGCTATTCCCTCTGAGCTCCACGTAACCTTTGAGGCTAGAAAAGTTCACACAGGTAAGCACTTGAAAAGTGCTATTGAAAATGAGGCCGGTGTGCTTATGCATTAAACATTAAGTCCCAGTAGATGACGAAAGAGAAAAACACTCATTTAATCGAGTCCATTTTCCAAAGAATTCCAATTAAATATCTAAAATGAAATAAAATCTTTTGCTGCATGTGAAATCAAAAAGCCCATCTCTCTCTCTCTCTCTCCCTCTCCCTCACTCCTCACTGTTTTAGAGGTAATATCGGGCAAATCTGGCATGGCTTTAAGCAAGCAAAGTCCGTTTGGTCAGCGGTGTGTGTGGCGCCACGTGCAGCTCCTCGGTATTCAGGCTGCTGATTTGAATGTCAGGAGTGATAAAGGAGGGGTCGGTAACGAGGGATGGATGGAGCGTTGGAGGAGGGGGAACTAATCGCGCAGTCTTCACGCATCCATCCCGGAGCCCTAGAGGCCACATTTATGAACCTCTGCGAAATAAAACGCCAGACAGCGGTCCATCACAGCAAAGCAAAAAAAAACGTACAGAAACACGTCTCACAGTCAGTAAATATGCTAGCAACGACAACATCAGAGATATTAAAAAGAAGCGTGGCGCTATGACTTTCAGGCCTGACCCGCAGGCGATATTTTGGAATGCTACAGTTCTCCAGAGTTTGTATATGTCTATTCTTAACAAATGGCTCAGATGATTGACGTTTCCTGACGTACGCTTATGCTATTTATTTCCTGCTCGTGTCGGAGACCACGAAGAGCGGCAGATTGACTTGCCGTTTCGAAATGCATCAGCCAGAGTTCCAAGAGAACGTCAATCACACCTCACTACTGACCAGCAATCTCTCTCCTTGCCATTTCTCTGCTATCGGTCTAGCTGTGTATGTAAATTCATAGATAAGACGACATTATACACAATGTGTGTTTATGCAGGAATAAACCAGAAATGCCGTCACCGGAGTTGGCTTAGGAAATGGAGTAGAATCATAAAAAGAGAAGATCTATCATTCTTTTCACAGTTCAGATTCTTTATTTATTGGTTAGCAACCAGCTATCAAATTTGGGGAAAATGTGTATTAGTAATATTAAAAATTTGCTAAATGATTCTGTTGGACATTTTGTGTCATTTTAGGAGAAACATCTGAGACACGGTTGATACTACAATGAGAGATATATGACTGTGATGAATCATGTTGTAAGTAGGGGTGTACAGCGGAGCCAATATTTGCATCTGTATCTATCTGTAACAATCTCAGAATTATTTGTATCTGTATTTGCATAAAGCCGGAAGTGGGAGGGGCTTTAAATGGACATTTGTAAAATTACTTGAGAAGAAGGTTATAAATGTATCTATTCCATTCGTAGTTATCATCTAACAATTATGCCTTGCATAAGACATGAAATACTTATTTTTATTATAATTATAGTATTTCTTTAAATATCTTCCAATTGTCAGAGCCAATAGCCTTGTAGACAATGCTTCATGACGTAATTCGGTTGTGCTTTGGGTGACCCGAGTTTGAGTCCTGGCTCAGGGACCTTTCTCGATCACAGGAAATAAATATTTAAACATCATCAAATTAAAACAATAATACTAAATGTTAAATAAAAGAGAACATTTGTTTTGCTAAAAAAATTGCTAAAACAACTTTTATGCAAATGCAATTATGATCAAAATTATAAAGAATACAAAGCCTAAATGCTTTCGGTCACAGAGAGAGAATGAGACAGAGAAATATCATGTAGTACAAGGTTTAAAACATTTAAATAGACATATCAAGTAGTAGAAAGTGTGTTTAAGTATTGTAGCTGATATTACTCTTTACAGAGGAACCTGTTATCCAGAAACCATGAGAAGTGACTGTCTGCCAAATATTTTTTTCTATTATTTAGCATATTTTGTTATTCGTTTTGAAGCCATTATCCATACCTTTCCGAATAAGGTATTTGGCTTCAGGCACATCCGTTGACAGCATCATTTACTCAATCTGATTTCATTTTAACCTCAGTCAGTAACTATTTCAACCAACTAGCAACACAAGCAGGATAAAACTTGAGTGAAAGAGTGTCCATCACCTCTGGTTTAATCAGTAGGTAAGTGAAAGAAGTCACTGAAAGGGTGTCAGTCCTCTTGTAAAAGTGAAAAGGCATCCATTTCTATTCACATGCACATGGTTTTTACCTCAAAAGTGAACTATAATTTATTTTTAAGTGTAAAATGTTAAATCTTATGTTTGGGCTTGGTAAGATTTTTTTTAATATAGAAAGGATGACAGTTAAAGACATTTATTATGTTACAAAAAAATGTATATTTCAAACAAATGCTGTTCTTCAGACTTTATATTAATATTTTTCATGCACAATGATTTTCAACTAATAATAATCAGAAATGTTTCTTGAGAATCAAATCAGCATATTAAAATGATTTCTGAAAGATCATGTGACACTGAAGACTGGAGTAATGATGCTGAAAATTCAGCTTTGATCACAGGAATAATTTATATTTTAAAGGGGTCATGAATTGAGAAATCAACTTTTCCCTGAGCTTTTGATATATAAGAGGTCATCGTACTATAAGAATATCCTATAAGTTTAGAACTGAAAACACCCTTGTTAGTCCAATAAAAGCTTTTCCGAACTCCAGGCCCAGCGAACGACTTGTCTTGAAATATGCCCATCTATGTCATAGATAGGTGAAGCGCCACCTCCACAGAAGAAATCAATGGCTACTTCATCATTGCAACATTAGCCTTGCCCACTGGTGTGTTAGTGAGATGACAAGGAGAGAAGAGTGATACAGGACTAAAAATAGCATTACCTTTCAAAGGATCCTAATGCTAGGAATATGGTTATTTATTTTCAACAATGTCAATGTCTCAGTTGAGCTTTATTTGTATTTGGTACATTTCACTTTGGATTCTATGGTAGATCAATCGCATTTCGGAGCAGGCTTTGCAAACAGACTTTTACGATATGGACTCAACAGTAATGCAACAACATGTAAGTAACTGTGTTAATTCAAATGCTTGATCTGACATATGATTCATGTACAGTCAGATGTCCTTTGTCTATGTGTCAGTGAATCAAACCAGTGACTAAATGGTCAACTTCACGTTGATTCTCTTAATAGGATGAAAGTACAACACGAATTCCGGAAAAGTTGGGACATTTTTTTTAAATTTGAACAAAATGAAAACTAAAAGACTTTTAAATCATATGAGCCAATATTTTATTCACAACAGAACATAGATAACATAAATGTTTAAACATAGAAATTTTACAATTTTATGCACAAAAAATGAGCTCATTTCAAATTTGATGCCTGTTACAGGTCTCAAAATAGTTGGGACGGGGACATGTTTACCATGGTGTAGCATCTCCTCTTCTTTTTAAAATAGTTTGAAGACTGAGGTTATGAGTTTCTGGAGTTTTGGTGTTGGAATTTGGTCCCATTCTTGCCTGATACAGGTTTCCAGCTGCTGAAGAGTTCATGGTCATCTTTGACGTATTTTTCATTTAATGATGCGCCAAATGTTCTCTATAGGTGAAAGATCTGGACTGCAGGCAGGCCAATTCAGCACCCGGACTCTTCTATGACAAAGACATGCTATTGTAATAGCTGCAGTATGTAGTTTTGCATTGTCCTGCTGAAATACACAAGGCCTTGCCTGAAATGGACGTTGTCTGGAAACCTTTATATACCTTTCAGCAGTCATAGTGCCTTCCAAAACATGCAAGCTGCCCATACCATATGCACTTATGCACCCCCATACCATCAGAGATGCTGTCTTTTGAACTGAAAGCTGATAACACGCTGGAAGGTCTCCCTCCTCTTTAGCCTGGAGGACAGTGCATCCGTGATTTTCAACAAGAATGCCAAATTTGGACTCGTCTGACCATAGAACACTTTTCCAATTTGAAACAGTCCATTTTAAATAAGCCTTGGCCCACAGGACACGACTGCGCTTCTGGACCATGTTCACATATTTTTGCATGATAGAGCTTTAGTTGGCATCTGCAGATGGCACGGCAGATTGTGTTTACCGACAGTGGTTTCTGAGAGTATTCCTGGGCCCATATAACTTAATTAGTTGCTAGAATTCGTTTTAGTTGCTAACATTTCTCAGTTTAAACATTTGCTATGTTATCTATGTTCTATTGTGAATAAAATATTGGCTTATGTGATTTGAAAGTCTTTTAGTTTTCATTTTATTCAAATTTTAACAAATGTCCCAACTTTTCCGGAATTCGGGTTGTAATCTGTTATTTAAACGGTGATTAAATTATATATAGAAAGCAATCAAAGAATGCTCCCTTTACAATCGCTTGAGCTGTCAATCAAACAGCACACGCTGGAGCTGTCAATAAAACAGTGCAAGTTTACGGAGTTCTGGACACATGCCAAAACTCCCATTCAACATACAACTCTCTTAGTTACATTGCGTTTGCACTGTTAGTTTTGATGAAAGCATACATTAGTGTGTAGAAATAGAGTTGCAATGATGAGATCACTGCTTTCATGGGCTCGACAACATGTCTGTGATTGGTTACAATGTTCATCACTGCTACCTTTCATGCCGCAATCTAAATATAATGTCATAAATCTAAATATAATGATACAATCAACACTTGTCATGATCAGTTAACCTTGAAAGCTGTAATAGTAAAAAAATGCTAAAAGTTTTCGAAAGAGTACTACTATTTCATATGCAAAGATGTTAGCCAATCACAGCAGTGGGCGTTTACGCTGAAGTCTCACAGCAGACACGCCCCTTAAAACAGAGTGTTAAAACATTTTTTGATGTAAAAAGCATACTATCGTTATGAGTGCACCCCAGGAAACATTATAAAACTATTTTGAACTGTAATGATACAAATAAATGCAGCCTTAGTCAAGCATATACTGCATTTTTAATTATAATTCTATCTACTTATCTATAAATCAGCAGTACTTTAATATGATGGTGATGACAAAAATATTTGGAATTATGGAAATGCAAAAAATAAACTGAACCTGGTTTGTGTTCACGTTATATGTGAACTAAAAGTGACTAAATGTAAGCTAAACTTCCAAGATGGAATTGGTTTAAAGGGGTCTGGAGTGGTGATATGTGAGTGATATATGACTAATGCCGGAGTCACACAAAAGCTAAAAGAAAGTCACACAAAAGCTAAAAGCTAAAAGGTCAAATTTGCTTTACAAGGTTAAAAGTGTTATCACAAATCAAACAGAACACTTTTAAGTGGACCAAAAAGTGATCAGAGTTCATTTAAACTGTCCTTGACCTTAGATCCCTTTTTTTTTTTTTAAGGCCCATTTAGCTGTAGCAGATTTTTTTTTTTTTTTCGTGGAACCAGGCCCACTTGAATATTATTTAACAATTATAATGATGATGATAATTATATTGCACTCAGATAAAAATAACAATTAATGCACTTTGCAATTAAAAGGACTCCTGAAACTAAATAGAACAGGCCCTCATCTGCCCACTAGCACATTTTTTTATATACTAAATAATATATTATTAATAATTATTCATATTATTATTGCTATTTATAATATATATCACAAGAGTCTCAGTTTAGTTTGCTTTAAAGGGTCCAAGTTCATTTAACCATTCACATATTAGCCGAAATTCATACAAGTCCTGAAATGAGGCAAAAAGTGTGAAAAGACCCTGAGATTAAATGTTTTAAATTTCACAAAACTGCACCACGATAATCGCTTCAAGAGAAAGATGAGTCTCTGTTTTCTGAGCTGATGTTTTGTGTTTGCTCAGGGGTGGGTGGTTACGGATGATATGAGAAAGCGTGGGACAGACAGAGAGAAAAAGACACAGATCAACACAGTCAGCCTGCTATATCGCAAGCACTCGCTCGCTCCCTCTCCGCAAATACTCTCATTCTGGAGAAGGTGGGCAGCCGGATACATGAGGCTTATCCATCTCTCCCAGGGCATGCTGGGTAAAGCTCAACTCCTGCCGGCTAACATAGACCTAAGCCACACAGAGCTTCAGTCTCTCCAAGGAGGGCCACACACGTGTTGTACAGGGAGGGGGGATTTATTTACTCATATTTAGCTGCATCCATTGATAAAATCATATGAGAAACTTAAGTGCAGCTTGCGGCTGATGCTATCTGGGCTGCGTTCGCAGGGCTGAGCCCGTGTGTCCTGGGAGGTTGATTTATGTCAGAGGTCAGTGATTGATGTCACGTCCAGCACATACTGGGACGCAGGGTGGATGTGTTGTCATACTGACAGTATGATGTATGGATGAGCTGTTGCCAAGGAAACTAGTCTAATGTGCTGATGTTAAAGGGTCTATTAACATTTAGTAAAAAATATATAAATATATTATGCCCTGTCCCAGATTAATATGCAGAGACAACTACAATTTTGACTTTTAGATTATTAATGTAGTTTATATATTATATATATAAAATAATTAAAAGAATTAAAAATAATTATTTTCAGTGTTTTCTAGTTTCAGTTATTTTAGCTAATTTTAGCTTCATTATAGTGTTAGGGCTGTCAAAGTTAATGTGTTCTCTCCACTGTTATTACTGTTAACTAATTCTATGTGTCACAGATGAAGAAGGCAGATTAATGCAGATTCATAATAATAAACAAGGTTTAATTCAACAAGCAGGTGATACGTCGTAACAGTGTTTAAACACAAACAATACCCGACAAACGACAGAACAGAAGAGGAAGTATAAATACACAGTAAATGAGGACACTAAACAGGAACAGCTGTCAAGACTTAACTAATTAGAAACCATAGTGACTAATGAGAACTAATACAGACAAGACTGAACTGAACTGAACATAAATGTGACACTATTAAAAATCTGACTGAAATAAAACAGAAATATAAGATGAAAAAATTAAACTTTTAAAACCGTAACTTATTTTATTTCATTTAGTTTCCAGGGTAACATTTCTCATTTATATTTAAGTTGAAGTAGCAAAATTAATAAAACTAAAACTGAAATAAAATAAATTAAAGCTACACAGCTTTTATGTTTTTTTTTGTTTGTTTGTTTTGTTTTTATATATATATATATATATATATATATATATATATTTCTAATTCAAAAATAGTACAAATATAATAGTATATAAATAACACTAAACAACACTTTTGCTATTTAGAAATTTATAATGTTTATTGTAGGTGGATTGTTAAGGTTTTAAATTTTATAATATACCATGCATGTATCAAAAACTACAATTAAAATCAATTCATGGCAATTTGTATTTAATTTAGTTGAAATGATGAAAATATATTTTAGTTTACTTTAAGTTATCAAATGTAATTTTTATTGCAATTAACAAAAATGTTTTCATCCAGTTTCTGTCAATGATAACATAAATTGGAAACTTGATGGGCTCATCCTATGGTGTCAGTTGGGGGAAAGAAAGAAAGAAAGAAAGAAAGAAAGAAAGAAAGAAAGAAAGAAAGAAAGAAAGAAAGAAAGAAAGAAAGAAAGAAAGAAAGAAAGAAAGAAAGAAAGAAAGAAAGAAAGAAAGAAAGAAAGAAAGAAAGAAAGAAAGAAAGAAAGAAAGAAAGAAAGAAAGAAAGAAAGAAAGAAAGAAAGAAAGAAAGACCTTTCTTGCAACTTCTGATTAAGTTTACTTTCTCCAGCCAACTAAACTATATCAATCACAACCTAACACGTTAGATCACTATGCAGTATCAGCACAAGAGATCAGATTTGATGAGGCTGAGAAAAAAAATGAAAGGTGGTAAACTATAAATCTATGGTATGGCTATTAAACCTACATTCCTTGGGTGTGGTTTATTATAAAGAGAGTATTATAGGGAAAAATGAGTGGTTTGTGGCAGCTTTATGTCAAACAATCTCAAAATCCTCTATTGCCCCCTAGTGGAACACACAGCCGCACATCAACACTTGATGAATTCCGAGAGAGGGAGCTCAGTGTGCGGCCAACCCAGCAAGTTTGGCTTGCTGCGCTGTCACGGCATGACAGTGACAGGCTTCCTGTGCTTAGAAGAAACAAGGGTAAGACAGACAGCCTGAAAAAGGGAAACGAGAGGAAACAGAAGTTCCTTGCTGCTCTGAGTCTGAGCAGAAACATGAAGATGTCAATAAAACACATACACTAAACACTATCAAACTGTTAAAAGCAGAGACGTTTTCCACCCCACTGCCATCCCAGTGACCTCTCCTTTATTAAAAAAAAAAAAAAAAAAAAAAAAAAAAAACCTCATTGCCCATAAGACAAGCCCGCTTGACTCGAAGACTGAGAGGCGAGAGTAATTTTCTAGTGAGAAGATGGTTTTCCTGGAACATCTCTGTAGTTCTCTAATTGGAGTCTACAGGCTTTTTAAGCTCATGCTTGCATTAGCCCCGTCTCGTCAGCAGTCTCTCCGCTGAAGTGACAGTTAAAGACCTATTTCAGCCTAAAAAAAAGAGCATTCCAGATGGTCGAAGACTGCAGCGGATATGTCTTAATCTGCAGAATAGCATTCTAGGGCTCTCTGCCTCAGAGAGTCGACAGGGTCAAACGCTAATTGGAAGAAAGAGGCGTAGAATGAGGCAGAAAAAGGGGACATCAATGAAGGTGACGGCATACCTGACAGTGAGGATGGGGGTTTGAACAGCCCATCATGGCTCCTTTATTCTCAAAGATCTGAAACACAAGAGAAAGAGACATTATGTCCTGTCAAAGAACACAGACATAACAAGCCACAGCAAACAGTATACATGTGTACAGAAACAACCCAAAACATCCTGCAGACAGACAGGTGCAGACGAAACATGCACTCTTTTATTAAAACATGAAGACATCAGAGCACATGTTGCTGTTTAAAAGGAAACATCCTGTCGAAGGGAGTTTTAAGACTTCCTGGCACCTCCCTCAAGGGTGATATAAAAGGATTTGAGCAGGATCTGTCCTTGACTACTCCGCTTGATAAATATTGACTCGGCTAAAGTCATCACTCTTCTGGGTCTGTAAATCGCAAAGACAAGGCAGAACACATACTCTGATGTGTTTAACAGAGAGGAGATAACCATCGGAGTTATCTGGAGGAGTCGGTAATTGTAGCAACCTCCCAGTAGACGCTTCTCAGATTGGGCTGAACTTTGCTGTATCCTAAATTAATGATTTATCATTTGTTTCTTTTTTAATTATTATTTTAATGTTCATTGAGGTTCACTTATAATATTAATAAAGTTTTATGCACACACACACACCAAATATATATGTGGAAAAAACATTATTTTCAACCCGGAATCTGACCCTCTGTCTGAAATGACCTGTTTTTAAGAGGTGGTTCCTTTAAGGCTTGACATTAAACAGCCACTAACATCATTGCATAGGAAACAGTATCTACACCCACTCGCTATTGAGTGTTTTGAAAATGTTATCCATATACATGCATGTCATTTACAAACAAAGCATTTTGAAATCGTTCATTTGCGGTTTGCGTTGTAGCTGCTCTCAGATCCAATACAGCTGACTGCTTCATCTGATGACAACAAAAGTGTCTTTGTGAACTCTCCATTGCACTGTGCCTCGTTTACAAAACAATATGCAGTCAAATGCTCCGAACTAACATATGACGCGATCCATGATGCCATTAAAAATAAACCATCCATTTGTTCCTTCCACTGCTATCCTGCTAAAGTCTCTACAGAAATGAGCAAATGAGCTGTTTAAACTTGACGCATCACTCGAAGCAAACATTCCTATAGCTTCCATTTACTCTTCCATTAGTCCTCTTGTCGGCAGACTCAAGCACGTGTAGTAAAGTGAACATGCATCTGTATACTGTAGCCAGTGTAGACAGTGTCAGTGATTATAATGGGTTTTATATGCTTTTGATGTTATGCAACGCTCGCATCAAGTTTAGGCACATGTCAGCCATTAAGCGACTGAATGCCAGTGGGCGGGCATATGGTGTGATGATGTAAAACTATTCGTTGATGTTTTGCCCTGGAGGCAGTCATATACAAATGTATTTGCCTGTGTGACGTCACAGATCACCCGATATCCAAACGAGCCATTTTTGGAAATTGATTAAATAAATACTTTGTTTATAATGAAGAGGACCTTTTAAGCTATGAAACTTTGATGTTTTAATGTTACAAAGACTTCTTATATAATAATAATAATTATAAACTTTAATTTTATAAAGTGCCTTTAAAAGCAGCTTCTCAAAGTGCTGTAAAGTATATAAGCAATACAACTGATAAAAGTAAATAATAATAATAATAATAATAATAATAATAATAAACATCAACAAGCAAATGCAAGTTTAAAAAAAAAAAAAAGATGTCTTAAGTTGAACTTTAAAAATGTCATAAGTCAGAACTTCCCTAAGTTCAAGAGGCAGAGATTTCCAAAGGGTAGGAGCATAGGAAGAGAAAGCCCTGTCACCCATACATCTTAAGAGTGTTTGAGGAACAACCAGCAAGTTTAATTGTGAGGAGCATAATCTGCGATTAGGAGTATAAGGATGTAACAGTTCTGTTAAATAATGTGGTGGCCAATGCAAGGATTCCAAAATTGGAGTAATATGATTGCATATCCTGGACACAGTTAAGATCCTGGCAGACGAATTTTGTATATTGCAGCTTGTTGAGTGTGGAATTACTGTCGAAAAAGTTGTTACAGTAGTCTATCCGAGAGATGACGAAGGAATTTATCAGCTTTTCTGTCACAGGAAAATGTAACATAGGATGCAATCTTGAGATGTTTTTGAGATGGAAAAAATATGTTTTAACAGTATTCTGAACAAAAGAAATAAATGAAAGATTAGCATCAAGAATAACTCCAAGGTTACTTACTTTACTTTGGGATTCTAAAACAGAGCCAAAGACCAAAGTCAAAGACAGAGCTTTGAAAATTTGATGATGGGAACCAATGAGCATAACTTCGTTTTTATCACTGTTCAGAGACAGGAAATTATTACTCATCCATGTTTTTATCTCAGTAACACAGTCGGAAAGAAAAGCAGCGTCAAGGCGCTTATCAGGTTTTGAATGTATATAAATCTGCATATCGTCAGCATGCAAATGACATTGGAGGCTGAGCAACCTCAAGAGATGGCCAAGTGGTGACAGATAAATGTTAAAAAGTAAAGGGCCTAAGCCTGACCCCTGAGGAACACCAGTGAAAACAGAGCTAATCTCAGACCTATGAACAGCCATAGAAATAAACTAGGAACGGTTAGTGAAATAGGATCTAAACCACTTCAAAACTGTCACACCAAACACTCTTTCAAGATGTGTGAGTAATAGATTGTGATCAACAGTATCAAGCAGCTCTTGAAGGAAGGAGAAGAATGAGAATGAATGTTGCACCAGACACAGTGCTTATGTTGAACTGTAAGTTGTAAACCACAAAAATGTCGCCGCCTCTGCCAGATGACCTCGGGAGATCTAAAATTCCAAAACCAGGAGAAATCAGGAGAAGTCCATCATTTTCTTTATGCCAGGATTCGGTTAAAAACAGCAAGTCCAAATTTAGTCTCTACATGGGAAATCGATGTAAGGCAGATTGTTTATCTTACATCGGCATGTATGGACAAAAATATTAGGAGAGAATGAGACTAAAAGGCTGCGCCTCAAGCCCCAGTGAATATATCGTTTAGGATGCAGCAAGTCAACGTCTCGACAGAGTTTGTAAGAGTCTTTAGCTAAAGATAAGAGTTAGATAAGAGTTCCGTTTTAAGCTCAGAAGTTGGTGTGCAGTGTACCTTAGGGCCATAGTCAGTAAGTCTGCATACACAGCCAGTCCTAATCCTCATTGCACACCGTGAGCTCAGTACCACAGAGTCCAAATGCACAACCGGACCACAGCGTTGATTTCCCAAAATTACCAAAGAAAATGTTCATTGACAAAGGGTTTTTTTGGGGAGTCTTCATTATGGATAATGAAGACAAGATGACTAAAACAGTGGTTCCTAACCCTGATCTTGGAGAACCCACAGCACTGTACAGTTCAGATGTCTCCATAATCATACACATCTGATTCAACTCATCAGATTATTAGTAAAGACTCCAAGACCTCAGATGGGTTTTTCAAGAGACATATTTTTTTTTTTTTTAATTAAGTTGACTTGCGACTTTCTCACAACATCAGCAGAGAACAGCGTGTTACAGTACATTGTGTCCTAACTTTGCGCGTCACTACAGTTTTCCAATGACAAGCAATCTGGGGAAGGGGTGAGCTATTAAACTCTGCTTTGGATCACACAATCGAACCAAGTGTGAAATCACCTTAATATGCAGCTGTGTAGAATAATAATTTGGACCAATGTTCCTGGAGTAACCTGAGGTCAGCACTGTGCCTTAATGCTGTAAGTCAATAGCAATGCTAGCACTTGCTTTTCCCATGACCACATGAGCACACTTATGAACCATAGACGTCAAACGTTGTTATAGGTAACATGCTGAAAGTCGCTGCAGAAATAAGGTTGTGTTGGTGCAAAGTGCTGGACGAGCAAAAAAATGACAATATAATGGAGACATGTTTTACCAGCCTCCTACGTTTCTGCCGCTGCCTCAGAAGACGTAGTAGTCCAGCGCGGCGGCTAAACATTGTCATGTTGTAAATATGACAACATCTGTATTGCAAACTCCTCCGTGTTGCTGCTGTTTTTGGCGTATACCAACCAACGCAACGTCATTTCCATAGAAACCAATGCAAATATTCCGGAAAACGAAAGAGCACCACAGGATACACAAATCGAATCTGAACAGTTGCGATACTCAGTGTGGAAGTCAATCATTTAGATTAGATTCCAATCGGATACTCAAATAATCGGATTTGGACTGACAGTTTGAGCGTAGCCTATAACAGGGTATCCAATCCTGATTCTAGAGAGCAACTTCCTGCAGATTTTTTCTCCAACGCACAAAAAGTTTCTAGTGGTCCTGAAGATCTGAAGGAGCATGACTGGACTTCCCTGCTCTATGGTCTTGTGGACTTTACACTGTCAGAAAAAAAAAAAAAATGTGTAAAAACTTTACCTTTAAGGGTAAAACAATGTGTCACTCAAGCAGTACCCTTAAAGGTACAACTTTATACTTTATTTCCCCCTACAAGGTGCATATTAGGTAGTCCATGGTAGTACTCTTAAGGTACTACTATGAACCTTTTATGGATAAATTAGGTGCAGAAATGTCCTTTTGAGGGTACTGCCCAAAAAGAACCTTCTGTTCTCCTAAAGATAAAGTTTTTGCACAATTTTTTTTAAGAGTGTACAGACAAAAGCAACATAAGCAATCCCTCATTGACTGCCCTTTAAGAGGTTCAAACCTGCAAACTTTTGGCTACCAGCCCACAGCTTTGACCACTTGAATACACCCTGTAAATATGTTTCTGAATTTAATTTTAACTGATATAGCACTGATCTCCTTGCTAGTTTATAGCTGTTATACACCATATCATAAAATGCATTAGGAGAGGTATTTGTAAACTGCCGTAACTGTAAAGTATATTGTATTTCTGCACACCAAGAGAATATTCTCTTCTTGTATTATATGGTATTGACTGTGTTGTGTGTTATTTTGTAGTCGATGGGTGCCTTCCCCTCATTATTTATCTGTTTGTGGGAAAACTGCAGACTAGTAGTTCGTTTACACCTACCGTTGATCATGATGACAGTTGTTGTGTTTCATCAATATGTTTGGTTGAAACAAGAGTTAATTTTGGTTACACTTTATTTTGAAAGTCCACTTTAGACATTCTACTAACTATAAATAACTTTGCAACTACATGTATAACTCTCAGAGTATTAGACTGTTAGTTTATGGTTAGTAAAATAAGTTGACGTAGTTGCAAAGTCACTTATAGTCAGCAGTATGTCTGTTGGGGAGCATCAGAATAAAATGTTTGCAGATATTAAGCAGACAGTCTACTAATAAAAGTTAGTAGACTGTTAGTAAAATGTTTAAAGTGCTATTTATTTATTTACTTTCCCAATATGGGACACATTTTTATGTTACATAGAGAAGGAATGTTGAATAACTATGAACAGGAATAGACCAGCAACAACTGGCCAATAAAACTCCAGTTATCCAAAAACTCAGCTGTCTCTAGATTTTGTGTTCCATTCACATCCATTAATGTGCCATTCATGTGCTAAACATGGGATAGTGGATATAAAGAAATGTTTATTATTGGGGGGGGGGGGGAACAAGTAAGATGTAGAAAATGATGAAATGGCACATATTGTACAAATATTTGAGGACAAAATCCCTATTTGAAGGTTAGCCAATCACAACAGAGACCATTTATCTATAGAAGTAGCAAAAAAGGCTGTAAAATAGTCATATAAAACTAAATTATGGCTATTTTTTGTTGCAAGAAATATAACTAACATTATAAGTGGGCTTCAGAGAAAAACATAAAATGATAAAGTGTATAGGGTTCTGTACCATTAAGCAGAATTCCTTAGTTAAACTGAATCTATAGTCTGTCAAAAAGCCATTGAGGCTCAGGAACTCTCTCACGATCGTAAGTTAACTATCTTTTGGCACAAACATCTTAATTCACTGCATTCATATCCCTGGAACCCTTTGAAGTGCTCCATTATTCCCTTGCCGGAGCATTAATGTGTCCAGAGAGGCCAGAGGAGTGCTCCACACTGCCTGTCATTGATCAGCGCTGAGACGCCCTGACTGAAGAGCATCTCCCAATTGATCCAATTAGCGCTGATGAGGAAGACTGGAACAGAACCCAATCGAGCGGCGTCCCTGCATCTGACTCCTTTAAACACACACTCTTATGTAGTCACGTCCCTGTGACTCCACTTCTACAGGGAACGTTTCTTCCAGCAAAAAATGGTGCAAATGTTTCATTAAGTTGCTACACCCCCGGAGAGAGTCACAGTGAAACATTTTTAAAAATGAGTCATGGGTCTCAAGGCTGTATTTTAGTGCAAATTAATGTAAGAGTTTTGCTTGTGAATGCAAAGTAACAGGTGCACCAAAAATAGAAATAAGAGGACGAGATGTACTAACCTGCACCCATGTGTATGCAGCGCCCAGCTCTACAATCAGATCCGCCCACTTGTCAATCACTTTTCGGATCTCTGTAGGCTGCATGAGAGGGAGGGTGACGTCAGACCAGGGGTGGAAACACATGACCTTACTGAAAACAAACAGGAAAACAACACATTTGGTTAAAAGTTCCCCTAAAAGCATTATCTTATTAAAAGCATCCATCAACCTATCTACCTATCTACCTATCTATCAGCCCGTCCGTCTGTCTGTCTGTCTGTCTGTCTGTCTAACTATCTATCTATCAGCCCGTCTGTCTGTCTGTCTGTCTATCAGCCTGTCTGTCTGTCTGTCTGTCTGTCCATCTGCCCGTCTATCTATCTATCTATCTATCTATCTATCTATCTATCTATCTATCTATCTATCTATCTATCTATCTATCTATCTATCTATCTATCTATCTATCTATCTATCTATCTATCTATCAGCTCGTCTGTTTGTCTGTCTGTCTGTCTATCAGCCTGTCTGTCTGTCTATCAGCACATCTGTCTGTCTGTCTGTCTGTCTATCTATCTATCAGCCCGTCTGTTTGTCTGTCTGTCTATCAGCCTGCCTGTCTGTCTGTCTGTCTATCAGCCCATCTGTCTGTCCATCTGCCCGTCTGTCTCTATCTATCTATCTATCTATCTATCTATCTATCTATCTATCTATCTATCTATCTATCTATCTATCTATCTATCTATCTATCTATCTATCTATCTATCAGCCCATCTGTTTGTCTGTCTGTCTGTCTGTCTATCAGCCTGTCTGTCTGTCTGTCTATCAGCACATCTGTCTGTCTGTCCATCTGCCCGTCTGTCTCTATCTATCTATCCATCTGCCCGTCTGTCTGTCCATCTGCCCGTCTGTCTCTATCTATCTATCTATCTATCTATCTATCTATCTATCTATCTATCTATCTATCTATCTATCTATCTATCTATCTATCTATCAGCCCATCTGTCTGTCTGTCTGTCTGTCTGTCTGTCTATCAGACTGTCTGTCTGTCTGTCTGTCTATCAGCACATCTGTCTGTCTGTCCATCTGCCCATCTGTCTGTCCATCTGCCCGTCTGTCTCTATCTATCTATCCATCTGCCCGTCTGTCTGTCCATCTGCCCGTCTGTCTCTATCTATCTATCTATCTATCTATCTATCTATCTATCTATCTATCTATCTATCAGCCCGTCTGTTTGTCTGTCTGTCAGCCCGTCTGTCTGTCCATCTGCCCATCTGTCTCTATCTATCTATCTATCTATCTATCTATCTATCTATCTATCTATCTATCTATCTATCTATCTATCTATCTATCTATCTATCTATCTATCTATCTATCTATCAGCCCGTCTGTTTGTCTGTCTGTCAGCCCGTCTGTCTGTCTGTCTGTCTGTCTATCAGCCCATCTGTCTGTCTGTCTATCAGCACATCTGTCTGTCTGTCCATCTGCCCATCTATCTATCTATCTATCTATCTATCTATCTATCTATCTATCTATCTATCTATCTATCTATCTATCTATCTATCTATCTATCTATCTATCTATCAGCCCGTCTGTTTGTCTGTCTGTCTGTCTATCAGCCCGTCTGTCTGTCTATCTATCTATCAGCCCGTCTGTTTGTCTGTCTGTCTATCAGCCCATCTGTCTGTCTATCCATCTATCCATCTATCAGCCCGTCTGTCTGTCTATCTGCTGTCTGTCTGTCCATCTGCCCGTCCGTCTATCTGCCTGTCTGTCTGTCTGTCCATCTGCCCGTCTGTCTGTCCATCTGCCCGTCTGTCTGTATCTATCTATCCATCTGCCCGTCTGTCTGTCCATCTGCCCGTCTGTCTCTATCTATCTATCTATCTATCTATCTATCTATCTATCTGTCAGCCCGTCTGTTTGTCTGTCTGTCAGCCCGTCTGTCTGTCTGTCTGTCTATCAGCCCATCTGTCTGTCTGTCTATCAGCACATCTGTCTGTCTGTCTATCAGCCCGTCTGTCTGTCCATCTGCCCATCTGTCTCTATCTATCTATCTATCTATCTATCTATCTATCTATCTATCTATCTATCTATCTATCTATCTATCTATCTATCTATCTATCTATCAGCCCGTCTGTTTGTCTGTCTGTCTGTCAGCCCGTCTGTCTGTCTGTCTATCAGCCCGTCTGTCTGTCTATCTATCAGCCCATCTGTTTGTCTGTCTGTCTATCAGCCCATCTGTCTGTCTATCCATCTATCAGCCCGTCTGTCTGTCTATCTGCTGTCTGTCTGTCCATCTGCCCGTCCGTCTATCTGCCTGTCTGTCTGTCTGTCTGCCCATCTGCCCGTCTGTCCATTTGTCTGCCCATCTGCCCGTCTGTCTGTCTATCTGCCCGTCCGTCCGTCTGTGTGTCTGTCTCTATGTCCATCTATCTACCTTACCGTCTGTCTGTCTATGTATCTACCTATCTAGCTGTTCATCTATCCACATGGCCATCTGTTTGTTTGTCAGTCTGTCTGTCTATCTATCTGTCTATCTATACATATATCTATCTGTTCATCTGTACCTGTCAGTCTATCTATCTGATCGTCCATCCTTCCAGCTCACATTCTTTCTGTAGTCATGATCTAAGCAGTGTTTATCATAAAACATACAGTGGACATGTTACACTTATGTTATGAATAAGTTCATAGCATACTTCTGATTATGCTCAGCCCTGAATGAAACCCAACAGCTGTGCCTGCAAACTTTCCAAAGTCTCCTCTTTCAGGCTTTATGTGGGGCAGCCAGTTCTCTCTATTAAGCGTCCTTGACTTGTTTGTGCCTCGAGCGCTATTCTTGCCACTTTGAAAACAATGTCAGATCCCAGCGCATTAGAGTTGAGCGTCAGTTGGCAGGGTCTGTGTGTTTGTGGCCTCTTCTGCTACGCTACTAATTGGATGGTTGCACACACAGGTGCTGTTTCAGAACAGACGCCTGTACCTCCTCAGCCTTCTGTGAAGTTCTTTTCTCCCCTCAAAAATAGTGCATAAAATGGACCAGCATGGAGGAGATAAAACAGAAAGCACTAGGGATCAGGGAAATTAGGGTACTAGACAATCAAATGGTGTCTCTCTCTCTCTCATAAGACATGTCCTTGTGACAATCAAAAGGCCTGAACGACATTTTACAAACAGACTTGTCTACCTCATTCACTTGTTTGATGATAGCACCACCTAGTGTTAACAATATGACATGGCCACAAAGAGACAAAACCAATCTGAAGAGTAATTAAATATTGACTATATTGACAATATTGTCTGATTTGTCTTTTTAAGCTGTTTATGTATTTAATTTACTTTTCAGCCAGTAAGTTGGCACATCCTTAACATGGCACAACTCAAATCCAGAATTTATTATGCATAATACAAATATGTATTATATTATTAATAAAACAATAAAGTGATTAAAAAATACAAATAAAAAAGACAAAAATATAAATATATAAACATAAAATATAATCTAAAAATATAATCAATGTAAATGTTTGTTTTGGGGTTTTCTTCTTTTTCAAAACATGAAAAATACTGACCCAAACTAGGCCAATCACACACCTTTTCCCACTGTAATATACAGTAATTTACAAAAAAAAGTTAAAATATATTTTATCTATTTGGCATTGTTGTATTTTTGTTGTTGTTGTTGTTGTTGTTTTATTTTTTTTAATCCAAACAAAAATGGTGAGTGTTTGTTTTTGCACATAAATGGATTAAAATACACATTATTAATGCCATGCAGCTTTGTTACGCACAACTTCAAATGATATCTGAAAACTGAGACATGCCCTCCAAAAGTTTGGAAACGCCCTAGAAAAGTGGGGTTTTGGACAATACTGGCATAAATCCTTTTTAATATGTGATAATTTTGCACTGATAAGGGACAACACAAACTACAAAAACATATTTTATTACATAAACAGTTTATACATAGAAAAAACATAAATTTTCGATTCATCAAAATATCCACCATTAGCAGCTATCTGACCTAAACTGGGTTCTAATTGGTTCATTGTATTCTAAACTTAATTGGCAATCAATTGTTTAAGCTGTTAAGGTGTGCTGACCCAAAAATCTTTCACAAACCTGGGCCAAGTTTAAACCAGTAACCAGGCATCACAGCTGGCAAAGGGGCATGTCTGACTTTGACATGTATATATTGCCATTATTATGTAATCAAAATGAAAATTATTATTGCTGGTCTTCAATTATAATGTCAAGTTACTTTAATGTATTTGCACCAAAAAATGATAAGAATTTATGCGGATATCGTCCAAAACCACACTTTGCCAGGGGCATTTCCAAACTTTTGAAGCACAGTGTAGCAGACACTTTTATCCAAAGTTACGTGAAGTTCACTTTCCCTAGCGTAGCATGTTGTTGGAAACCATTTTGGTTACCTGCTCAGGTCCTTAATAACTCAATCACACATAAATAATATTAAAGATAAACAAAAAGGGAAGAGTACACAAAACCAAAGTTAAAATGTGAACAATGGTGATGGTGGTTTTATAAATAATCCTCATAATACACTAACACATGCAAGACGCTGTAAAGCCTTGATTTGACTCAGAACATAAAATCATTGAGTTCTTTCCTCCCAGCTAACACTCTCCTGAGGTGTCCCAATTCTGGCATCACAATCAATTTCTACACACAGCACGATTAAACACAGGGAAATAGTTTATATTAAATCCACTTTGCATGGACTTCCGAAGGATGGACGGAGGACTTGCGTTCGAACTGATCCGGTAAAACCAATGCCATCATTACAGATTGTATTGAAATCCACTGCCGCTTCAATATATATATTTGAAATATTAATCAACTTTTATGACTTCTTCGATGTATGTTAAAGCATTTATTTTCCTTTTCATCTTCAAACACTAGAGAATAATGATGTATATTATCTGCACCTCTCACTGAGAGAAAAGTACAACTTATCAATATGTTTTGAGAAATATTCCTGTTTACAGTTAAAGCTCGGGCCAACTTCAACCTTGAAGAAGCTGTGAATCATGTGTATCTGTGTATGTGCACTACGTGTTTTGTGCAGGTCCCGTATTGGTAATGATGACAACTGGCACTCTGCTTGAGACCTGCAGACGCATTTTCATGATTTACAGGACATCCTGTGCCTAAGTTCAGGGTCCGATCGTCAGCATCGTGATGGATGGAGATACGCTTCTGACTATCTGTCCATGTGTGGAAGATTACTAATTTTGTCCATTTTTCTTAGCCAATCAGAATCGTTTAACCTAAGTAATGACGTATTTAGTAGACTCTGTTAGAGTATAATTACTGTGGAAATGTGAATGTACGCAGAGCGGCCTACGAACTCCTTGTGAGACTTGAAGCTGGCTTCTGCTGATGAAACTGCAAATTACTCTTCAATAAAATTTCTTCAATTTATTTTTTTTAAACTCTGACTCCGGGCCTTCATTCATTGTATCTGGTCTTTTGGGTCTTTAACTGTAAAATTCCCCTACAGTATCACTGTGTATCAAGTGCTGAGGAAGATCCGGAGCTGAAATTTGGATATGGTAATGGTCATTTGATTTCCAACACGTGCATTAAATCATAGACCAATCACAACAGACTGGGTCATGTGACCAAACAGAGCAGAGTGTACTAATTACAACAGACTGAGACGCGGTCTGACTAATCAGAGCACACTTCAATACCAAGACGGTACTGAAATTTTAAAAATGTGATGCTTTGAGTGCTGTTGAGCGGATTCATAAACACCTCTGATTGGCCATTGAGTTCAGATATGTCTGTAAACGGCTACAATGATCAACGCACAGGAGCGTTTAAAAGCACACAGAAATGTTTTGAAAGCGGGAGCATTTGAAAGCAGGTGGACTTGTCTGCCATACGTCCATGCTATGTCTGTGCTATATGTCCTGCTTTCAAACGCTCCCGTGTGTATCTGTGTAAGCACTCATTGAAGAGCGTCATTGATGTCTATTTACAAAATGTTTTTGAAGCAGCCGATGAGTGCGTGAACACAATGGCCAATCAGAGGTGTTTACAGATCTGCTCAACAGCGCTCAAAGCTTCACTTTTTTTAAATTTCAGTACCAACTTGGTATCGAAGTTGGTACTATTGACAACACTAGAGCAGAGTAGACCAATCACAACAGACTGGGAGCCCGTTCTTCGTACGTCGCTAACTCGGTTAGCTGGATTTTATTGTTGAATATGGCATGATCTTGGATTGTTCGGTTCTTCGACGCTCATCCTGGACTTGCTGCCATAGCAACAGGTCCGTAAGCTTAAACCTGCTCGTGAGCAGGCTTATTTCATGTAAACAGGATTAGATACATCTTTTTAAGTGGAATTGATATTTAAAATCTGTCCAAGCTACTGCTAGTTTATTTCAAGAGTCTACTTATCCAGGGACAATAATTTAAAATAAGAATTTACAAATTAATTTGAAAGTATTATAATATTGTGTGTAGTATATCAATAATATAGCCAGTTTTACTCATTAAAAGATTTATTTGTGATGGAATAATTGCTTTACAATTGTACTGGAGTCTTACAGACATGATGTACAGTTATTCTGAGCCGTGCATTAATTTTAATGTTGACGCTATTATGGCGCAGGAGATGCAGATAACTTGATATTGACTTTAATTCATTTTTAATTCAAACTTTAATTAATGCCGTGATGTAACAAATCTGCTTCAAAGATAAAATTAAATGAATTGCGAATTACAACATTGAAATAAAAATGTAATAACTGTACAAATGCTCATGAATGTAAATAATTGGGAATCATGTAGAAAAATAAAAAAACAGTGCACATTTAATTTATCTATTATAACATTTATGTTGTTCTGTCATTTTGTTCGCTTGGCTGTTTCATTAAAAGGTCCAGAAATTTGTCAAATTGTAGTCCAACCCACAAATTCGTTTGAAGAAACAAATTAACCAGAGTTCAGTTATCACGATTAGAAGATCTAGCATCTGTCAAACCATCTTAGATGTATTAAGCGAGGTACAAAGAACGGACCCCAGGCCTTCTGACCAATCACAACAGAGTAGACCAATCACAACAGACGGGACCTTCTGACCAATCAGAGCAGAGTAGACCAATCACAACATCCTTTATCGAACCTCCAAAACAAAATTAGGAACCTTTAAAATCTAAATAAAAATTTTAAAAACCTTTAAGGGTTTAGCTGTTAAAAGTGATGTTTAACTTAGCCAGCAATACAAATTAGTATGTTTAGTTCGTAAGGAGAAGAAATAAACTGTTCTCACCAAATGCCTCTGGCTGCTTTGCTCTGGAAAAGTGGGTGATGATCTGAACCTAGAACCCGTAAAACAAATTATCAGCAAATTGTTAATATGCTGAAATGAACTGCTTCACTAACGTACAGCTTATAATTGCACATTAAAAGTTTTACAATTAAACTTTGCAGGAACATTAACTGTCTGCTTTATTAAAAAGGCAGAAAGTACTGTAGTGGTACCATAATAGACTAACTGTATCAGATGATAACAACATGGTACTTTGATATACACTGCAGTTCAAAAATTTGGGGTTAGTAAGTTTTTTCATTATTGTTATTATTATTATTTTGAAATAAATCTCTTATGCTCACCAATGCTGTATTTATTTGATAAAAAAAATAGTAAAACAGTAATATTGTGGAATTTTATTACAATTTACAATAAATGTTCTCAATTTTAAAATTTAAAATTTAATCATTCCTGTGTTCTAAGCTGGATTTTCAGCATCATTACTCCAGTCTTCAGTGTCCCATGATCCTTCGGAACTCATTCTAATATGCTGATTTGATCCACAAGAAACATTTCTGATTATCAATGTTGAAAACGATGTTGAAAATATGAAATATTTTTTTTTAAATATTATAGATGATTTTAATGTCACTTTTGATCACTTTAATGCATACTAGCTGAATAAAAGTGTTAATTTCTTTAAAAAGAATTTCACTGTCTCCAAACTTTTAAATGGTAGTTATTATAATTATTACCACAATTACAAATAACCAGGTTTTCCATAACAATGTAACACGTCCAAAAAAAATTGTGTTACATTTTTGTTTGTATTTCATTCCAAATGCTGGAATATCCGGTTAAAACGAATGCATAAATGGTAGAAAGTGTGTAAATGAGTCTTATGGTAGTGAATATGACAGAAGATCATACCGGGGTCTGGAGCATCAGGCTGGAGAGCAGGGAAATCATTTTCAAACATGAATGTGCTGTCATACTCAGGATTCACCTGAAATAAAATGGAGGAAATATCACATGACTGGTGTAGCCTGGTGTAGATGAGGTTTGTTCTTCCTCAGGTAGACATATTGGAGCAGACAGTCTGCTTCAAGGCAAATTAATATCTCAATGAAGTAACAATATCAAATAGTGCCAAAGAGTTCAAGAGTGCATGTTCAACATCTTGTCCGAATGTAAAGCAGCCTGGCAACAGTCTTTATTTTAATTAATCATTAAATAATAATATCCAGGAATGAGAGAGTCAGCCAAGAACATTTGTCAAGCTTAAGACAGTGTTGATAAAAGAGTGCCACTGAATATTCATTAGCATATAACTCACACGAGCCGAAGGAGAGATAGCATGAAACGTACATTCAAGGAAAGGATATCAACGTTTGTTTCTGCTTAGTCAGAGAACACTGCAGACACATAATTTTCCACAGACAAGATGGTTTCATCTGGGTTTGTAAAAAAAACAAAAAACACCCATAATGCTCCAGGCTGTGCCAGAGGTGTCAAGAGTTTAAAACTATAAACTCATGAATTTTTAAACTACTGTAAATGGACCGTTTTCCTACAATCTGATATTTAATGGAAATAGTACATGTAAATGAATTGGAAATGGCACTGCAGTGATGCAGCACAAAAATGGAGAATATGTAAACACCTCCATTCTGTACTTCAGGTTTATCTCACTTCATGCAATGAGCTTTTTAGGGATCCCTGAGGCAGACACCTCAGCAATATTCAGTCCAAAAGCAAGAACTACAGAAAATATGGCTAGAACAAGAACTTGATCTACATGAAAAACATGTAAAGCAAATGATAAAACACAAATAAGTCTCATTAATAGCCTTCATGCTTTGAAATAAGAAATAAAAAGTGTAACATAAATCCCTATCAGCTGGAGAAATGGGATGAAACTAAACCAGGGGAGAGGTTCAGTCGCCTACCTCTCCATTAGCTCTCACACTGCCAGGACAGAGAGGGTTATTAGGGTCATGTCGTGGGATGTTGTCCTCAGACGGTTTCTCCACCTGTCCTTTCCACGGACGCTTCATTCGATGGGCCGAGACCAGAACCCATGAGTCCCGCAGAGGATTGTACCTTAAATGCTGGTGCTCTGAAAGAAACATCAAGATGCAAAAATAATTTGAGTTAGGGTCAACTCACCAGGAGTAAAAAATACCTTACATAACTTGTTTAAAATGTTATTCTAGCAAATATTTTTTGAATCATGCTTACTTGTGCATTATTTACAGCTGTTTCTGCGTTTGCTCTGCAGAAACAGCATATACTGGTTAAGGAAGGTTTTGAAGCTGGTATGCCGGTTTGAACTGGTTTATGCTGGTCAAGTGCTGGTCCTGTGCTGGTCCTGGACCAGCATAAGACCAGCATAAACCAGCTCAAACCAGCATACCAGCTTCAAAACCTACCTTAACCAGCATATGGGTCCTGTTTTTTTCAGCAAGGTGATTTGACTTAAAATGTAACAGGCCGGACTTTGCAACTTATATGTTAAAAATCATCTTTTGAACTAGTTATATTTGGTGATTCGCTGTAACTACTTCGCAAAGTGTTTCTAAATCACTTTGAGAGGACAATTTGACAGTTTTAGTAAAGCATAAAACATACATTTCTAAACAATCGTTATCACCTAGTTTAAAACACTGTGATAAACAGTAGTATTTAACTAAAATGTATTTTATTTCAAAATGATTCGGAAAATTCCGCAAATACTTTAGAAGCTATTCCCAATTGGTGAATCAGTTTCAAACGGCTCATTGAAATAAACCGTCCGACTGAATCGATTCTATAAAATGATTCGGACGTCCCACCGCTAAATCACATGATCAGCTTCACAGCCAGCCATCACGTGACACACCTAGCAAGTGTACTATTTTCAGTGAATTCAAAAGACAGGAGTAAGAAACCAAGAAGTGGTCATTGCATTACATTAAATATAATTGTCTGTGAATCATGCAAAGGTCAGAAAAAATGTGCATATGTGTCGATATGTAAAAACCTTACCTTTAGGATCAAACATGGGTTTACTGATACTGTCCATCTTAATATTTACTGACATAAAATTTCCCTGTGGATACGTAATCTAGCCGATCACCCGTTATGGGTTTTAAACATAAATTCAATGATCGTTTCTTGTTAGAGTTTTAAGTTTTCAGCTGATCCTCCTCCTAACTATCCTGAAGTGAACAAGGTTGCGCACATAAAACGCAGTATATAGCTTTTAAAGATGAATAAACCGAACAATGTTTCCTCGTTTAAAGGTTTCTCGAGAACATAAATAATACGAAAAACATAACTAGGTTCATTAATTCGATATATTTCACTATATTAAAAAGGGGTGCTGATGTATTTTGCGTATTTTGCGTATTTTGGTGGCATATTGATAATAATGATGCACCTTCGCGTCGATTTCTTCCTTGTTGAGCCCTGTGCGATTTCATTGGATTAGAACTAGCCGTTTGTGGCAGCTGATTGGTTGTCACAGATGTTACGTCACCTCACGTCAGCGACCGTCACCTTTCATGTATGCCATGCTGTTTGTCTGAATGAAGTCTGTTTAATGTCTTTTGTAATCTCAGAGAGCTTTTTACTTTTAAACTATTGTTTGTGGTCGGGTTACGATGTCTTTAATAAGAAATATTCTAAAGATGGTGGTGGTTCTTGGTGTTCTGGTGTTGACAGTTCAGTTTATAAGATACTGGATGGCAAATAAGCAATATGTCTTTACAAAAGAAGATGTTGCCAAGTTAGCTAAACAGTATGCAGGTGAGTAAACACGTATATCCCGTTTCTATTCTGAAGTTAACGTTACATCTGTTGCTAAGATATTGCAATAATTGTTCTCTGTTGCAATAGTAATGTTGCGAATGTTGTAATGCATATGTAGAGCTAATAGCTCTATGGGTTACACCTTGCTACAGAGAACAAGTATTGCAATATCCTATTTATATTTACTTATGTTACCAAGAGCAAAATATTTTAAACAGCTCTATGCAACTTTGAAGTGTGTGTGTGTGTGTGTGTGTGTGTGTGTGTGTGTGTGTGTGTGTGTGTATACAAATAAATAAATAAATAAATAAATAAATAAATAAATTTTATATATATATATATATATATAATGTTTTGTTTTTTGCTGTTGGTAAGCAAAGTTTAATATCATGATGGGTTGACCTATTAAGACTGATATTGCTTGATTTCAAACACAATAATTGACATCAGTGTCAAGTTCTTTCTCTTTTACTTTATGTACCTGACACTTCCTTTCAAGTTGGCTGGAAAGAAAGATGCGATAGTGTTTTCTTCCTTATTGTGATGTATATCCAAGTGAAACGGCTTCTCAGACAAGAACAAAAGTAGGACGGGGCTTGATTTTGGCTAAATGGGAATTGATTGGATGGTTGTGGTTTGCTATTGGTGGATCTCATGTGAGTGACAGGTTGTCCCGCCCTCACGCCAATAAACACGTCATCAGAAGAGATGTCACTGCAAGACAGTGTTGCCAACTCTTTTAAATTTAAAGTAGCTAAAACTGGTAGCTAAATGTCACTAGATGACATCATAATGGCAAATTCATTGATCTATACATGAATAGAGATCATCGGGCAAAATAAGAATCTAGATAAGGTTTGTCCAAGAAGTTGCTAGATTTGTCCCTAAACTTTTGAAAAAAGCCTCAAAAGGGATGGGGAAGTCACTAAATCTAGTGACAAAATCCCTAAATTGGCAACACTGCTGCAAGAGGGAGAGGAATTTATTTGATAAAAGATTACAAGGCACATGAAATTAAAATAATAATAATAATGTGTATGGATAAATCATTTATAATAAATAATGCAACATTACATAAAAAAAATAAAAAAAAACATTGTCCATTTTGATTTTATGGTGACTTTTACTTGCCTGATAGATATTTAAAACAAAAAAGATGTATAAAGTGCCTGTCTTTGTGTGTCGTAGGCCAGGATCACGAGCAAGCCTTCTCTAAAGTAGTGGTGGAACTGCGTAAGAGATATCCGGGACACATCCTGCCTGATGAGGACCTGCAGTGGGTGTTTGTGAATGCCGGAGGGTGGATGGGCTCCATGTGTCTCCTGCACGCTTCTCTAACAGAGTATGTGCTGCTCTTCGGGACAGCAGTGGATACGGGTGGACATTCAGGTAAGTAGAGAAGATCTCCACCAGTGTTGGGAGTTACTCATTACAAGTAACAAAAGTTACATAATCAGATTACTTTTTTCAAGTAACAAGTAAAGTAAATTTTACATCAAAATATGTTGTTATATAGAGTTACTTAAATAAGAGTTACTTTTGCAAATAGGAAAAAGTCACTTGCGTTTCTATTTATTGACTGACAGCTCTCCTGTCCCCATTTTGAGAGAAATCGGGAGTAAGTGCAGAGATGTCGTGTGCTCTGAGTGAACATGATGGTTATTGTAGATCTAGACTAAATGTGAACAGGCATTTACTCATCTCAGAAAACAGAAGTCACAAAAAACAGATTCAGTATTCCTCAAAATAAAAACCGTGAAATGCAAACCTGCAATAATTAAATGTTAAAGGGTTAGTTCACCCAAAAAAATGAAAATTCTGTCACTAATTACTCACACTCATGTCATTCCAAACTTTTCGTTCATCTTCGGAACACAAACGAAGATCTTTTTGATGAAATCTGAGAGATTTCTGTCCTTCCATAGACAGCCTATGCAATTGAAACTTTGACTCTTCAAAATGTTCATAAAGAGATCATAAAACTAATCCATATTAATTGAGTGGTTTAGTCCACATTTTCTTAAGAGACTCGATCACTTTATATGATGAACAGATTGAATTTAGGCTTTTATTCACATTTAAACATTGATCAACAAACATAAACAGATGCTCAACCGAACCTAAATGATATGTGAGTACAAACCTCATGGTTTTATTCTCTTCTTATATATATATATATATATATATATATATATATATATATATATATATATATATATATATATATATATATATATATATATATATATATATATATATATATTACTATCATAGGTGTTTTCCTACAGTAAATGTCACATTGACACCGATGTTTTGCCACATTAGGACTTCTTGAATTTTCACTCATGTTTCATATTTGTATCTTCTTCAGGCCGTTACTGGGCAGAAATATCAGACACTATCATTTCTGGAACGTTCAGGCAATGGAAAGAAGGAACGACTAAAAGCGAGACTTACTATCCAGGTATGACTCATCATCAGCACACGCTCTGAGCTAACAGTGATCTCACATCTTACCCATAAAGCTTCATTTTGTTTGTAATGGCAGGTGACACTATAGTGCATGCGGTGGGAGAGGCGACCTCAGTGCAGTGGGGCGCAGGGACGTGGATGGTGGAATACGGCCGCGGATTCATTCCTTCCACGCTGGGATTTGCTTTGGCCGACACAGTCTTCAGCACCCAGGACTTTCTGACACTATTTTATACTGTACGTGTTTACGTGAAGGGTATGATCCTGGAGGCGAGCACTTTTCTAACTGATACTGGTGTCCTTTGAAAATCACACTACGCTGTATGTCCCGTCCCTTTCGTTATTCGGATAATTGATCACAACGTCAGGTGATTCATTTATAAATGGAGAACAGATGACATGTTGAATAGGATGTATGGAAAGAAAGCACTTAATGTAATTATTTTCCAACAATGAAAGTTTTATTTTCCATACTGTACAAAGAGTTTATCAAATGTCTTTTCTAAAACATATTGTTGGTCCCCCCCCCAAAAAAAATGTGTGTGTGTGGTCCAGTGTCTGTGTTTGAACATGGCAAGATGTTTTAGCAGCTCAATACTGTCCAGAAACGGTTATAACGAGGTATAGACAAAAATTAAAAGATAGTTTTCTCTATTTCAATGTCACACTCTTTGCACCTTTAATATAATGTGAATATTAATTGCTGCTTTATTTTTCATAAGATATATGTACTGTTTAAAACTGATGTACTGTATCTATGTCCAGCCTGCAGTCTCTCCAGAATAAAACCATCAATTAATATTCTTAAGTCTTGTATTTATTTGTGACATTGCAAAACAAATACGCTCATATTTCACAATTTTTATGTTAAGAGGGAGGAATTACTTTTCCATATGTTAAAGTTTTATTTTCTGTACTGTACAAACAAAGAAGATTAGATAGATAGATGGATAGATGGGTAGATGGGCAGATAGATAGATAGACAGACGGGTAGATAGATAGATGGATAGACAGATGGGCAGAAAGATAGATAGATAGATAGATAGATAGATAGATAGATAGACAGACAGACGGGCAGATGGATAGATAGACAGACGGGCAGATAGATAGATAGATAGATAGATAGATAGATAGATAGATAGATAGATAGATAGATAGATAGATAGATAGATAGATAGATAGATAGATAGATCAGCCATTTATGTTTAAAGATAGGAGTTTGAGGGGAAATTTTATAAGTAACTGACAAGTATTCATCTGTGTGTGTGTGTGTGTGTCCGCGTCCGCCCGCTAATTAATTTCAGGTCGCTGTAGGCATAGATATCTAAACAGATTCCTCATTATTGGCTGTTTCTATGGCCGCTGTATATAAGCTGTCCGCCATATTGGAACGGTCAAAACAACGGCCCGTGAACATTCGAGAGGAAGTTTTGCGTCTGCACGCTATCGTAGTTAGACGCATGTATGAATATCATGATTATGTTAAACTAACACAATACAACAAGACGAAGGCGTCAGTTGACATGACATAATTTACATAGCATAAAAACATGTATTGAGTTAATATATGTAAAAACACAAACCAACACATTCTCACATATGAAAGGTTATCTCATTTCTTCAGGAATTTAAATCTCTGTGGTTTCTCTCTACCAATGTTGTGCCATCATTAATTCATCATTTCTGTGAACGATGACAGGCTGACCTTTCCAAGATGGCGGGAGCTCCGACGTGTCTGGAGCGGTCGAATGTGGCTTCTACGTATACACATCTATGGTTATAGGCTCATGTCGTGTGTGTGTTCATATCACGATGGATCTCTCTTATCAAGCAATAAAGACTGCTAATCAGGCCAGAGAGGCGGTAAGTAATAAGCGAAGTTGTTGTTCTTTCTTTTAATTAGACATTGCTCTCTATGATTTCACACGCCGGACAGACGGCCGACAAACTGTTATTGAGCTACAGTTGCGCGAAATTTGCTAATATACATGAATGCTTATAACGGAATGAGTATATAAACACAAATAAATTAATCAAACCGAGTGTAATTTCAAACAGCCTTCAGACCACACTTTTATTACAATTAGTAAGAGGACTAACGTTAGTTAGTTTCTAAATACCCGTGTTTATAGCCAGTGTGGGTCTTGTGTTGCTACAGCAACCTGGCACGCTGTTCTTCGCACTTCCTTTAATGTAAGATTTGGCGCCATCTACCGGATCAATACAATCTGTAGTGTGGTTTATGAAAAATATTAACCTCTAAATTGAAATGTTGCAACAAAAATGTAGCAATTCAAATAAAAATGATGGCAAAGTAGTTTCCTGATGTAATTTTAACTTTGTATTATTAATTAATTTTCTTCTTAGGATGAGCTAAGAACTGAAACACGCAGGAGAAATTTGCTGATTTTGATTTATCATCATTTACTGGAGGAGGGGTGAGTTTTCCCTTAAAGCATTTCTTAAACTGACATACTATCAAATGAGAGAAAAGACTCAAATGTAAATACATTTGAATGAATTTCTCACAGGTATATGGATTCAGCCAAGGCCTTAGAAAAAGACAGCAGTTTTGGTTTATGCCGCTTTGAGGTGTGTGATAATGTTGACCTGGACACGGTTCTTATGGAATATGAGAGTTATTATTTTATAAAGTTTCAGAAATATCCCAAACTAACAAAGAAACTGCCAGAACAAGGTGAGATTTTACTCTTCATTTTGTTTTTAACACTTCATAATAAGTCACCAATATTTATGTATGTTTTATTAGAAATGTTAATTTTATTATTAGCAATAGATCAACATTTATAGTATGTTTTTGCATGTAGTTAAATAATGATATATATATAATGTAATATTTGTTAATACCATTAATGAAAGTTATTACTTAGTGTTACTTTTTTCTTTATAGGAGAGAGTCGGCTTGTAAAGAGTGGTAAAAGAAGGTATGTTCAGTACTTTTACCACAAGGACATTCAAAGTCTCAGGATCATTTCTGTTTATTCACTGTGTATTCATATGTGAAAGGACATCTTCATCCTGTCAGACACTCCCAAGAATCAACTCCATCCAGCGACCGCCATCCAGAAACACTGTGAAAAGGTCTGAATCGAAACTAACAGCAAGAGACATCAGTAAATCCAGGGTGAGTCTCCAAACACCCTTTCCTTTATTATGCCACATAATAAAAATAAATAAATAAATTTTAAAAATATATCTCACCATTTTGACTTTTTTCTCACAATTTTGAAATTTTTTGTATAACTTTATAACTTGCAGTTGCAGGTTTATATCTCACAATTCAGACTTTGTAACATAAATAATGTCGGAATTGCAAGATATAACCTTGCAGTTAAAAAAGATAATTGTGACTTTTTGTCTCACAATTCTGACTTTTTTTCTTAGAACTGAGACATTTAAACTTGGAATTGCAAGAAAAAAAAAAACCTTTTTTAATTGCTAGTTTATATCTCGCAATTCCAACTTTTTTCTTGCAATTGTAGGTTTAAATATCACAATTCTGAGATAAAAGAAAGTCAGAATTATGAGTTATAAACAGATGATTGTGAGAAATAAAGGCAGAATTGTGTTATACAGTATAAACTTGCAGTTATGAGTTATAAAGTCTGAATTGTGAGATATAAACTTGCAAATGCAAGGACAAAAGTGTCAGAATTGTCAGAATTTATATCTTGCAATTCTGACTTTTTTTCTCGCAATTGTGAGTTTAAATATCACAATTCTGAGATTAAAAAAGTCAGAATTGCAAGTTACAGTATAAACTGATAATTGCCAGAAATAAAGTCAAAATTGTGGGATAAAAACTCAAAAGTTGTGAGTAAAAAATGTCAGAATATATATCTCACAATTCATCCTTTTTCTCGCAATTGCAAGTTTTTATTTCGCAATTCTCAATTCAAGTCAATTCACATTTATTTGTATAGCGCTTTTCACAATACATATCGTTTCAAAGCAGCTTTACAGAGAATGTCAACATTACAATTTAGAGAATGCATTTAGCTAATAATGTAATAATTTAGGCAATTAATTTACAATCATTGTTAGCAATTTAATTGAAGGTAGAAGCAATGAGCTCCTGGAAAAATGAATTACATATTAACAATAATTAGGATATATAGAAATTTGGGAATGTGCATGTTGATTCTTTACTTCTCACAATTGTGAGACAGAAACTCACAATTGCGAGTTCCAAATTTACAAACTTCCAAACTTCCAAATTTAACACACTCTCGCCATTGCCAGAAAGAAATTCAGAGATGCGAGTTTATATCTCACAACTGCAAGAAAAAAAGTCAGGACTGCGAGATAAAAAGTAACAATTACCTTTTTTTAGTTCTGTGACAGAAGCAAGCTTCCATATGTTTGAAGAAAATATTCTGTCCTCTTTAAATGTTAAAGAATAACTTTTCTTGATCTGTCCAGGAAGGTAACAGCCTGACACCTGTGGAGACATCAAGATTTGGTCTGAATGTGTCTCCTATCGTCAAGAATGGAGCAGAAGAGGGAACACACATGAGAAAGGTAATTTTTTTTAGAGAACCCGTGGAACGTTTATTCAAACATTTGTCACAAAAATGAAAATTCTGCTATCATTATCTCACCCTCATATGACTTTCTTCATCAGGGTCATCAGGTTGATTACAGAAATCTGATTCAAGATGCAGTTAAAGGTGCCGCTGACACAGATTTCTCGGTAGGTCAGCTGTATTTTTCATTCATTTAAAGGTGCTAAAGAGGATCTTTTCGTCGACTGAGAAACCAAAGACTGTTAGTGAGTTTTTGAAATGAGCGCATGCGTAAGAACAACCCCCCTCCTTCACAGCTCATTTCGAGGGAACGCCTCCCAAAACTCGTGCACGAGTATTGGAACACGAGTGTTTGTTTACCACCGGCATTCGCTGTGTCTTGTTAGTGGATTCATTATGTCGGACTCACCGCAGGTAACTCATAATTTTACTCTTGTCTCCTGACAAAAACATTGCATGCGGCGCCTGTAGAGTGTGGAAAGTTACTGGAGCGTGCAGCCGCGCACGTCTCTCACAAGGAACGTCATGGCAGTGATTGACAAGCCAGAGGGCCAATCGTTTACGCAATGATCGCGTAAACGATTGGCTGATGTTTTTAAGGCCCTACCTCATGCACAGATGATGTATATTAATATTATTCCTTTCAGTGCACCTAATAAATAGTCTTTTATCAGTTAGTAAAGACAGTTTCAAGTAATATTGCAAAAATGTATAAAACAAAACATCCTCTTTAGCACCTTTAAAAGAATATTCCAGGCTGAATACAACTGAAGCTCTGTTGGGACTGAGATATAGTTCCGGAACAGCGCTTATCCCTTTTTTAACAATGAAAACCAATTTGTTTTGAACATTCCGTTTCTGTTGAGATCTAATATTTGTTATATTTGACTAACAGGAGCGTTTACTGAAACCCATAAGTGCCTTCATTGGGATGAACAGTGACATGAGGGAACTTGCAGCTGTTATTAGCAGAGTAAGTTCATGTTTATGAAATCATTTCTCTTGTATGGCAGTTCGAAACTATATTAGGGTAAACATAATCTTATGTTAAGTCTGTCATGAACCAGAAAAATAAGGTCACAATGCAAAATATCTTGATAAGCCCTAAAATAGGCTTCATTTTCATTCATTTGATTTTGATGTTTCACCCAAATTTTACTTTTAAAGACAAATAAATAAATATGACATTTAAAAAACATTTGTGTTAATGAATGTGCATTTTCAACATTAATTCAACACTAGAGAGCAGCATACAGTCTGTTTTATAATATAGCGTGATACGTCCAATATCATTGTGTGTGTGCAGATATATACACAAGGTGGAACATGTATTATTGAAGCACTCAATTTCATCTTTCTCTGCTGTCTCTCCATAAAGGATATCTATTTACACAACCCCAACGTGCGCTGGGACGACATTATAGGTCTGGAGGCTGCCAAGCGATTAGTCAAAGAAGCTGTCGTCTACCCCATTAAGGTGCTTGGCTGCTAAACACTTTGGTATTTCTCAAGCTGCCGCCTGCCTTCGATTCTGAATACATCTCCACTAAAGGCTACAGGAAAGCCGAGCTCAGGGTTATTTCTTAAGATGACATGAAATCTATACCTGAATACCATCCAATCTGACTGCTCACATATCTGGCTCATCTCTGGCCTGTCTGGTCATGACTACAAATTCACAATACGCTCCTGACAAACAAGAAATGCAAACGTTATTTGTCATCTCTGACTCAATCATGTGGTGAAGAAGGTTGTTGTCAAACAATTATTACCTGGAAATTCTGCTTGCTCAGTATTATTTGCCTCTAGCACATAATGTAAGAATTGTATAAAGAATATGATCATCTTGTGGCTCGGTTTGTCAATACTTGAAACTTTTCATGTATTAGATAAAAGGGTGTCTGACAGTTAATTGGTCATTGAAAATATGACTTTATGTTATTCTCATCGTTAAGTCAAAAAACACAAATGATTCTGGTGTTTGCAAAGGCAGCTTGCAGAGAAGAGATGTGCTCATGCTGTTATTTAATAAACTAGATTTTAACTTAGTGGATAAAATCTGTGAAACCTGCATCCTCGCAACGGCTTAGCAACCACTCAAATTTCCTTAGCGACTACGCATTTCCACCGAAATTACCCGGAACAATTTGTCCTCCAGGCCTATTGCTAGCTGTGTTTCCATAGCGGTCTAAAGTACCGTGAAGATAATTCAGTGACGTAGGACTGCACGTGACTTTCTAGTTCCCGCTGGATTTTGTCCTCCGCATATAAGCGCAATAAAGCCTGAACCTCATTGTCAGTCCATCGGTCGTAGTTTTTAAACTCCAGTGTTGATTTTAATAGCAAACAACTCTTACACACACCGCAACAGACTTTAATAAAACGATGGTTGAAATAAAATGTTGCGTAGAGTCAAACAATCAAAATGCTGCGTGAACTCAATCAATCAGTATATTCAGCATGCAAGACTCACCCCTGAAATATCTGGAACTTTGAAAATCACGCGAGCAGGTACATTTTAAGAGGATTTTTTTACCCCGAACTTCATTCAGACCCTGGTTCCTGTGGTCGAAACACATCGAGTACCACCCCAAAGTCCCTAGTTCCTGGGTAAAGTTCCTGCGGTGGAAACGCGGCTGTAGTAGCCAATTAACAATCATTCAGAACACTTTCAAACAGTTGGTAACCACATTCCATAACAATCAGAGAACCACAGCAATAGCCTAGCAACACTCTTACAAGCACTCAGAACACCTTAGCAGCCACTTAGAAACACCCTAGTAACCAGCCAGAACATTACAGAAACCAACTAACAACTATTCAGAACACTATTTCAATGGACTAACAACTACCTAGATTTTAACATCCTTAGAACCTTCCTTGTAATGCCCTAGTAACCATCCAGAAAAGCACATGCTTAGCAACCACCTAGAAATGCACCAACAGCCACCCAGAACTCCATATCAGCTCTCTATTAACCACATAGATCACCACAGCAACAACCTAACAACACAAGGCAATTTAGAATGCCTTAAAGCTGCAACACACCTAACAAAATCCTTGTAGCCATGGCAAACCGCCACCTAGCAATGTTCTAACAGCCATTTAGAACACCTTAACAGTCACCGAGCATCAACCTAGTAACCACCCAGAACACTGTAGCAACCAACTAGCAACTATTCAGAACACTCTTTCAATGGTCTAACAACCACCTAGATATAACATCCTTAGAAACTTCCTTGTAATGCCCTAATAACCATCTAGAATACCCTGGCACATGCTTAGCAACAACCTAGTGATGGATTAACAGCCACCCAGAACTCCACTGCAACCAGCAAGAAACCACCCACAATGCCCTACAAATGCTCTGACGACACCATAGCAGCTCTCTAACAACCGCATAGAGCAGCACAGCAACAGCCAGCCCAGCAACGCACTTACAGCAACTTAGGGCACCGTAAAACCATCTAGCAATGCCTTTATAACCACCCAGAACACCCTAGCAACTGTTTAGCAAACACCCAGAACACAATCTGCCTAACAACAACACCCTAGTAACTATGACAAAACCCCACAGCAACCACATAGTAATGTACTACCAGCCATTTAGAAAATAAGCTACACCCTAACCACTCAGAACATTATACCAACCAACTAGCAACTCTCCAGAACACCCTTTCAAAGCTGTAACAACCTATGATTACAATATTATTTTGTAACTTCCATGCAATGCCATAGTAACCCTCCAGAACACCCTAGCACATGCTTAGCAACCACCTAGCAATGCACTAACAACCCCAAGAACATCATAACAGCTCTCTAGCAAACACAGCAACAGTTACATAACACCTTAGAAACCATCTAGCAATGCCCTAGTAACATAGAACACTCTAACAATATGCCTAACAACAACAACAACATAGTTATCATGGCAAAGCACCATAGCAACCAGTCAAAATACCAAAGCAACCACCCATAGGACCTTAGTAACCAACTGATAACCACTCAGAACACCCTCTCAAGTTGTAACAACCAGAGCACCACAGCAATGGCCTAGTAAAACTTAAAGCTATCCAGAACACCCTAGCAGATGCTTAGTAACCACCTAGAAATGCATCAGCTCTCTAGAAAACACATAGATCACCACAGCAACAACTTGACAAAACAAGGCAATTTAGAATGCCTTAAAACTGCAACAAACCTAACAAAATCCCAGTAGCCATGGCAAAGCACCATAGCAACCACCTAGCAATGTTCTAATAGCCATTTATAAAACCTTAGCAGTCACCCAGCAACACCCTAGTAACCCCCCAGAACGTTATAACATTCAACTAGCAACTATCAGAACACTCTAATAACCATCTAACAGCATCCTAGCAACCAATCCAGAGAACCACAGCAAAAATCAAACAGTCAACCTAAGAACACTTTAGAAATGACCTAGCAACAATCTTGTACTCACCCAGAACATCCTAAGAACTGTTCAGCAACCACCCAGATAACCTAGTAACCACCTAGATAATTCATTAACATCTACTCAAAACAATTTAGCAACCATCTAGCAATGCTCTAGCAACTACCACAACACCTCTTCTCTCTTTTCAGTATCCACAACTGTTTACTGGAATTCTGTCACCATGGAAGGGTTTACTCCTGTACGGACCACCAGGTGTGACCTTCCTGTTTTCTGTTTGTATAAAGACATAATAGAATATTCAATTCCTAAATATAAATTATAATTCATTTTGTGTGTAGCATAATCTTAATGTGACTACTGCTTCCCAAAAATCAGGCACAGGAAAGACGATGCTGGCCAAAGCTGTAGCCACAGAGTGTAACACAACATTTTTCAACATCTCCGCATCCAGTATTGTGAGCAAATGGAGGGGAGACTCTGAAAAGCTAGTTCGGGTCAGGAGAGACTTGAGGACATTATTTTCTCAGATTTGTGTTATTTTATTGTTTTATGAAATGTGTGGGGGAAACGTTGTGCTCCGCGGAGCAATGATTTTCCTCATGTTATGCTTCTCTGCAGGTTTTGTTTGAGCTGGCAAGATATCACGCCCCATCCACCATTTTCTTGGATGAGCTGGAATCAGTGATGAGCCAGCGAGGGGTTGGCCAAGGGTAAGCATGAGCCAGTAACTTTCACTGACAGTAACATTATAAAACAACCTAAAATCTCACTCTTAGTACACAATCCAATGTTTGGGTGTTGTGGATTGCCAAGGCACTGCTTTTATTCAGTGTTTTTGACTGGATTTATGTTATAGTGTGAATAAAAACACTATTATACTGAATCAACTGATAGTTTTGATAATTATTAAATTACAATCTTTTTTATTTTGTTCTTTTAAGAGGTGATCATGAGGGCAGTAGAAGGATGAAAACGGAGTTACTAGTTCAGATGGATGGACTGGCACGATCAAATGATCTTGTGTTTGTACTTGCTGCCTCAAACCTACCCTGGTGAGAAGTGATTGTGAGGAAACTATATTAATTTTCTGTTATGGCTTTCTTTATAATCTTTCTAATATCTTGTCAGGGAGTTGGACCATGCCATGCTGAGAAGACTAGAGAAACGTATACTGGTGGGTCTCCCATCTGCCCCTGCCAGACAAGCCATGATCAGTCATTGGCTACCTCCGGTTAGTAACACAGGTGGGGTGGAGCTGCGGACAGAGCTGGACTATGATTCTCTAGCACAGGTGAGAGAAACCATGTGATCCATTCCACAGATGCCAAAATTCAACATAATATTAGAGAAACTGATTGATTGATTGATTGGTTGACAGTTGAACAGAGACAGAATACTAGATAGATAGATAGATGTAGTGACATTTCTACTTCCTTATATTTTAGGAGATGGGAGGTTACTCTGGGTCAGATATCAGATTAGTGTGTAAGGAGGCCGCTATGAGACCTGTGCGAAAAATCTTTGATGCCCTTGAAAATCATATTGAAGGTAAGAAATATGCCACGTCCCACTCTGAACGACATTAAACTGCTGTTTCATCACAAAATCCTGTTTCGCCCATAATTCACAGTCTCCATTACGCCATGTATTTTCACAGGTCAGTCCAATATGCCGGTTATTGAACTAGAAACTGTGACCACAGCAGATTTCCTGGAGGTAATTGCTCACACCAAACCCTCAGCCAGATGTCTGATGGATAGATACTCGGCCTGGGAGAAAGAGTACGAGTCTGTCTGACACATTATTATTGCAACCAAACAAATGTTTTTATTGCAATACTGTCTACTCTTTTTTATAATGAGATGCTGTGTTTTGTAACAAGTCTCACCATAAATCTAAAATTTTAGAGGAAAATACACTGCAATTAATTGAGGGTATGCATATTAAAAACCATTTCAAAATATAGTTTTTCATATTTTTTCAAAAGATCAATAAAAGATTGATTTCTCATGAGCTAGATTGCATCTTTATTCAGATCTTAATCTCTGTTTGCAGTGATATGACCCATAGGAGTACACCAGAATAAGTGCATAAGGAGTGCAGCAACTTTATTATGTCACAGAGATTAAGCCTATTTGTTTTATTTTATTACAATACAATATATATAGGACAGGTAAACAATAATCAAACTACACAGTACCATTATTACTTTGCTTTGTGGATTGTTTTAAACTCAGTTTTCCGATTATTTAGATCCTAAGAGATGTTCAAGTATATGATTGACAGCCTCTGGAAAGCTGTCACACGTCAGGTGAGGTGGCGGGTTAATTTTTCCCTCATCACCAGGTCTATATTTACCTACAAAATTAAAGGAGTATTATTAATATACAGCAAAATAACTATAATCACTGCATTATAAAAACATAATTGCATAGTAAGAATAAAGCCTACCAGTTTTCACTAAAATTCCCTGCATTCCTGCATTCTGTGCCCCACCAACATCATCTCTGGCATCCTGTACAAAGAGTTTGCCGATTCAATTATAAAGCAAACAAATCTGGTCATGTGTTCCTTCTTGAATTGCACAAAAATAAATGAGTAATATTGGTAACACTTTAAGGTGAGTTACACATTACATGTACTTACTATAATAATAAATTATGCATAATTACAAGTAACTAACCCTAAACCAAACCCTAACCCCAAACTTAACCCTATAGTAACTAGTAAGAACATGTGGTTAATTAATATTACCCAGTACTTTTCTTTTTTCTTTAATATTTTGCATAAAGTATATTAAGATTTTTGCATTTTGATATTAGTTTAATGACAATTAAGAACAGATTTTTTCCTCAACATTCTTATTGCCGTAATGGATCTGGGGGGGTGCTTAAAGGGTTAGTTCACCCAAAAATGAAAATAATGTCATTTATTACTCACCCTCATGCCGTTTCACACCCGTAAGACCTTTGTTAATCTTCAGAACACAAATTAAGATATTTTTGTTGAAATCCAATGGCTCAGTAAGGCCTTCATAGCCAGCAATGACATTTCCTCTCTCAAGATCCATAAAGGTACTAAAAACATATTTAAATCGGTTCATGTGAGTACAGTGGTTCAATATTAATATTATAAAGCGACAAGAATATTTTTGGTGCGTCAAAAAAACAAAATAACGACTTATATAGGCTGATGGCTGATTTCAAAACACTGCTTCATGGAGCTTCGGAGCATTATGAATCAGCGTGTCGAATCATGATTCGGATCGCGTGTCAAACCGCCAAACTGCTGAAATCACGTGACTTTGGCGCTCCGAACCGCTGATTCGACACAAAAGATTCATAACGCTCCGAAGCTTCCTGAAGCAGTGTTTTGAAATCGGCCATCGCTACATAAGTATATATAGCCTATATAAGTCGTTATTTAGTTTTTTTTGGCACACCAAAAATATTCTCGTCGCTTTATAATATTAATATTGAACCACTGAACTAACATGAACTGATTTAAACATGTTTTTAGCACATTAATGGATCTTGAGAGAGGAAATGTCATTGCTGGCTATGAAGGCCTCACGGAGCCATCGGATTTCAACAAAAATATCTTAATTTGTGTTCCGAAGATTAACGAAGGTCTTACGGGTGTGGAACGGCATGAGGGTGAGTAATAAATTACATTATTTTCATTTTTGGGTGAACTAACCCTTTAATTGTGATTTATAAATAAATGAATAGATATGACAACAATGATCCTAAAACAGGGCTAATTTTTGTTCAAAATATAATTTCATTATTATTATTATTATTATTATTATTATTATGTTTTTAGGGTGAAATATGATCCAGAAATGTTCTTCACAGGCTTAATAGGATAAACAAAAGATTTTACCATGATGTATAGATATTACATAATATTTATACTATTTTTATGTATTATTATTAGCACTATGTAATGACAGAGGGGCTTAACTGTCATGAAATAAATATATTAAATGCCCTAAAATATACGTGATTTTCTCCTTTTTTGCGTGAAATATAACCCATGTTCTTAACAGACTTCATGAGTTTCTCGCAAATATTACAGTCGTTGGCATGTTCATACTCACGTCTCCTATCATCACTGTCTCCTCCGGTAAGCAGTTCAGGTCTCTTAAGGCCTCCAGAAAGAAGGCTTTCTCTGGTTTACCCACCACTGTCGCCTTGGTGTCAGTCGCATACTCAAGACCCGTCACAAACGGACCCGGTCCCAAAGCCAACCCATCCTTCCTTTTATAGTATCTTGCTTTATGGATCGCAATGAGGGGGGCACCATCTAAAATGAGTCTGATGAAATGAGTCTGATGATGATTAGCAGCAATACTTCAACCACTAAATGGAAGGATTCAAATATTTTGATTATCTTTTTTAATGAGTCAATAAATATCTTACAAAACAAAGTGTGTTTACCGGAAGGCTTTATTGAGTGTCTGGTAGTTGAAGTGTTCAGGCGCTAATCCAATCACAACAGCGTTAGGATCCGAAGTCTCCAGACCTGCAGCACAGGCAAGTATAAGATCTACCCAGACCATTATATGACAAACATGGAAAAATTAGATCTCTTACATTGTCTAAACAGATTTCGTGCTTCTTTTATTTATTTATTTATTTATTTATTTATTTATTTATTTTCAGAAAATGTGAGTGCAAAACCATGCAAGGGTGTACATGGTTACCCAAGGGTTGTTACTTGGTTGATAGGATGTTGTAAATGATCACTGCTATGCAGTTGCTAATGAGATTTAGTTTACACCCTTAAATTGATATTATGGGCTGCATCTGAAAGCTTGACTTGTTGCCTCGTTGTCCTATCAAGGAATGACTTTGCAGGCAGCGCTTGCACACGAAGGTACCTCATGAAACTCATTTTGGACAGACTTCTGAGGCAGCATAGCAGTTTAATGATCTACAGCAAAATATAGCGAGCTTTGGTGAGAACTAAACGAATATTTAATTACTACAATAGTAATTTCTTGCTAGAAATGACATCAGAAGTGGAAAACATTGGCCAAAAATGTACATTTACACACAAACTGACCAATAACCTTCTAACAACAATCTTTATTTTTTAACATAAATGTCACAGAAAGGAACGCAGTGGATTGTGGATATCAAAGGCAACGAAGGATACGTCTATGCTGCATTCAAAAATCAATCAGATGAAGCTATCTCAGGACACAGAAAATGAGGCTAACATTGGATTCAGACGTGCCTTGATCCCTTCTTGGAGGGCAATCCTTTGAAGGAAATTTTTAAACTTTAAGACACAGCCCCATGGTTTCTAGATATAACTCGTGTACCTCCTTCAATGCAGCCTAAATCTACAGGATTTTTTTCCTGTTTTATCCATTATTATCAATTTTAAGATCTCACTCAGGGTACGTTTACATGACAATGATGTAATAAAAATGGAAAAGTTGTTCTTTTGTGTTTTTTTGCATGCAGACGACAACATTGTCAAAATGATCCTCATTCACACGGATCCACGAAAACAACTAAAAACGCTGTATTATTTATGCCAGGCCAGTAGTTGGCGATATCACTTTGTAAAGAAACACTACATGCCTTTAGACTGAACACGTATGTTGCCTTCATGTACGTTTTTGTAGTTTACACAGAGAAGATAACATAATCATTTTCAAAAACTTGCACTTTGAAACCCGTTTGCCTTTTTAGGCCCCCAAAACGCTGTTGTCATGTAAATGAACAGCCAAAATGCATAAAAAGTTTTTAGTTGAAAACAGTGTCGTGTAAACGGCCCCTCAGATAAGCTGATTTTATTCAGCTGACCTGTGAAGTCCTCTAGAGCACTATCTTCCACCAGCAGTAGGGGGCGCACTGCTCTCTGCTCCAGTAGATTACGGGCTGCAGTGAGCGATGTGAAGATTTCCCGCTCTTGGAGGTCAAAGTTCAGCCGACGCAATCGCTCAAACAGGGTCCTCTTACATTCCTTTGTGGTGTTGGTCACAAATTTTACAGCGACTGGAGACTGTCTTAATCTGGGCCAATGACATTGTACATGTCTAATTAGTTTTATGAAAAACAAAAGATGAAATGTTTCGACTATGTAACAAATGTCATTGAAAGTTTTTTTTTTTTTTTTTTAATGACATGTCTCTGTAACAGCCCTAGGCAACATCAGAGTCAGAGGGCTGGTGCTTTTTTTTTTTTTTTAGCTAATCATAATGTCATATATATGTCAATCATTTTGCATATTTGTGTATGTTGATAATATTGATTAATTGATTTTAATCTTTCTTCATGTTGACAATGCATATCTTCAATTTCACATCAATCTTTTAGTCTATGTTGTTTTCTATGGAAGCTTTATGTTTCTGCCACAGAATAAACAATAAAAAATTGTGACTATTTATCTCACAATTCTGTGATTTTTTTTTTTTTTTTTTTTTGTCTTGCAATTGCGAGTTTATATCTCAATTATCTCAATATATCTTAATTCTGACTTTTTCCCTCAAAATTGTGATGTAAACTCGCAATTGACTTTTTTTTTATTCCTTGGCAGAAACAAGCTTTCATAGTTTTCAGTTTATGAGTGACATGTTTGTAATCTTGAATCAAAATACACTATATTGCCAAAAGTTTTAGGACGCCTGCCTTTACGTGCACATGAACTTTAATGATATCCCATTCTTAATCCGTAGGGTTTAACATGGAGCTGGTCCACCCTTTGCAGCTATAACAGCCTCAACTCTTCTGGGAAGGCTTTCCACAAGGTTTAGGAGTGTGTTAATGGGAATTGTGGACCATTCTTCTAGAAGCGCATTTGTGAGTTCAGGCAGTGATGTTGGATGAGAAGGCCTGGCTCGCAGTCTCCGCTCTAATTCATCCCAAAGGTGTTCTATCGGGTTGAGGTCAGGACTCTGTGCAGGCCAGTCAAGTTCCTCCAAACCAAACTTGCTCATCCATGTCTTTATGGACCTTGCTTTGTGCACTGGTGCACAGTCATGTTGGAACAGGAAGGGGTCATCCCCAAACTGTTCCCACTAAGTTGGGAGCATGAAATTGTCCAAAATGTCTTGGTATGCTGAAGCATTAAGAGTTCCTTTCACTGGAACTAAGGGGCCAAGCCCAACCCCTGAAAAACAACCCCACACCATAATCCCCCCTCCACTTTACACTTGGCACAATGCAGTCAGGCAAGTACCGTTCTCCTGGTAACCGCCAAACCCTGACTGGTCCATCGGATTGCCAGACAGAGAAGCGTGATTCGTCACTCCAGAGAACACGTCTCCACTGCTCTAGAGTCCAGTGGTGGCGTGCTTTACACCACTGCATCCGACACTTTGCATTGCACTTGGTGATGTAAGGCTTGGATGCAGCTGCTCGGCCATGGAGACCCATTCCATGAAGCTCTCTACGCACTGTTCTTGAGCTAATCTGAAGGCCACAAGAAGTTTGGAGGTCTGTAGCTATTGACTCTGCAGAAAGTTGGTGACTTCTGCACACTGTGTGCCTCAGCATGCGCTGACCCCGCTCTGTGATTTTACATGGCCTACCACTTCGTGGCTGAGTAGCTGTTGTTCCCACTAGTTGACCGTGGAATATTTAGTAGTGAGGAAATTTCGCAAATGGACTTATTGCACAGGTGGCGACCTATGACGGTACCATGCTTGAATTCACTGAGCTCCTGAGTGCGACCCATTCTTTCACAAATGTTTGTAGAAGCAGTCTCAAAGAGCTTAGAACCCAAGAGGCAACACTTTGATACTTTTTGGGTAACAGCCACTAGATGGCGCTCTGGTAGTGCGGCCACCAATATGGGGTGAAAATACTAACTCGATCATAGAATCCTTCACATCTTATGCACCCAAAATCGGCGAATTTCACTGCCAAATCAGAAGCGCAATAGAACAGTTTTTTAAATTAATTCACCAGTTTTTTAAATTAATTCACCAGTATTGTCTTATATATGTTTTATTTTACCAGTTGTGGAATCCAACCATTCAACCATCTGAGGTAACGTAGTTAGCCTAATTTATTGAGTATTTCCATTTAATGCAACTTTACACATTTATTAATAGTAAATTAATAATTAATAAATTTAAGATCATCATGTTTGCAGCGAACAATATATTTTTAGACCTAGTGGAGTAATAGTAATAATATCAAGGTCTGAATTGAAATATATATATTGTACGTTGTAATAGATCACGCTACAAACATAATGATCTTAAAATACATGATACATTGCTGTGTCCGTTATCACATAATTCCCACTTTTGGACACTTTTGCTTTAACAGACATTAGACAACACTGCAAAATCAAGCTGTTATATTCATATATTTATTGTCCAACAGTCCCAATTTTTCTGATGCATGTCCTTAATTTAATTTCATATGTTGTATTAATTCAGTGTTTATAAGCCTTTTAAAGAATTTTAACCCAAACTGACTGGGTTTCTAGAGAGCAAAGGTTTTGTGAAAAAAGTTGAAAAGACTTAAACACAAAGTCTGTAAAATAAACTGTTAAAAGGATTTGATGTTCACTAGTGATAGTATTTTATTCTGTGTTGTCATCATGTCAGCTTTAATGTACGTTTTTTCTTTAAAGCTGCAGTCCGCGATTTTTCCTCTTTGTCGCCATCTCTTGTTTGAAACCTGCAATTGCAGTCATATATGGAATAGATATCTGTACTTGCGTTGTGCCTCGGCACAGCTCGTCAGCGCGGATGAATCTAATGCTTGCTTTCAGTCACTACACCGGTGTGGATACTGTACTTCAGAATCACAGATTCTACGTCTTGAAAGTATGACCAATATAAGAATTTTCACTGGAAAATATCATCTGAACAAGTAACATGTCTGCCACTTTTGTTCTGACCAACTGAGGAAAACAGCATTAGGCCTACAATAAATTGCGCTGCCAATGATGATTAAATCTAATGATCGCTTAGCTCGGATCATGCCAAACCGTGCAAATTATTATTACTGTTATATTGTTCTCAAATTGTTAATGTTAACAACATCAGCATTACTATGACGCTTTGGGGACTCCCTTCCTTCCTAATCCTTCCTGAAATCCAATTGGACAACGCCAGTGAAGTTGCAACTCTCACTGTCCAATGCCAGCCAAGACGGCGAAAAGGGGGGCGGTACCCGCCACTATATAATGCGCCGTCCTGGCGGCATAAGCTCAGAATCTTCCGACTGAACAAGAGTACAGCAGACCTGAGCAGTGAACACGGCAGTCTCGTTCCCGTCTCTCAGGGAACCAAGGTTACCATAGTAACCGGAGACGGTAACGGTAATATACAAGAACGGTCTTTCCAAGAACGGTTTCTCAACATGGTGTCAGAAGCTGACTCTTTGGGGACTGTATAGAACAACGCCATGGGAACAGTGAAGAAGGAAAGCTCAGCCACGGCGGAGCTACTATGAACAGTTAACACAGAATAATCCCCAACAAATACACACTTACGATATGCCTATAACTTAGTTACTCATCTAACATTGTATGTATTCAAGAATATAATATACAGGGTACATACAGGGTAATGAAGCATGTGGGCGGCCAGGCCGGGCACAGCAATTAAGACACTTAATGAGCAGCTGCTGCCGGCGTTGGTATAACATGAGAGAAGTCATCAGCGAGCCCGCGCTCCTTGCAAGGACATAGATGAATCGCTGGCATTGTGCCCCATATTCCAGGTCACCACGGTGGCATAACGTGCGCGGCAACATCATGCATCACACAGCTCGCTCCGCCGATATGAAGGGAGGAGCGCCACAGACTGGGTGTGACGCTGGCTCCGCCCCCAGATTCCACTTATACAACCTAGTTGAAACCACCAGCCTCAGCTAGCGGCTGGGAACTGCAGGTAGAATATGAGACGTACTCAATGCCAGGACTTGTGAGGCTAGAGAACACATGTCCAAATTGTAAAACCTGGCAAAGGTATTCTGTGACGACCAGCCCGCCGCCATGCAAATGTCTTTGATGGTGACGCATTTAGTCCATGCCCACGAGGATGCAATCGCCCTCGTTGAATGCGCTCTGATGCCGATAGGGCATTCTATTCCTTGGCTAGAATAGGCCAAGGTGATCGCATCAACCACCCAATGTGATAGCCACTGCTTAGAGACGGGATGTCCTTTGGTACTGCCACCGAAACACACAAACAGCTGCTCAGAGTGCCTGAACTGAGCCGTGCGGTCAATGTAAACTCACAAAGCTCGCACTGGGCATAACTCCTGATGAGGGGAGTTATCCACTGACTCTGGGGTGAAAGCCAAAAAAGTTATCACTTGCGCACTGATAGCGATTTAGGCACGTAACCCAACCTCGGTTTCAGTGTGATGTTACAATCATCTGGCCCAAACTGCATGCAATCAGTGTCAACAGAAAGCGCTTGCAAATCCCCCACGCGTTTCACTGAAGCGAGGGTGAGCAGCAGCGCAGTTTTAAGCGAGAGCTCCTTTAAGCCGGCTGACATAATCGGCTCAAAGGGCGGCCGCATCAAAGCCCCGAGCACAAGAGATAGATCCCATGACAGCACCGTGGGGGGGCGAGAGGGTCTTAGTCGTCTTGCACCTCTCAAAAATTTCACCACTAGATCGTGCCTGCCCACTGAGCGCCCATCGATAACGGCGTGAAAATCTGAAATAGCTGCCACATAGACTTTAAGAGTCGAAGGCATACTGCCGCCGTCCATCCGCTGTTGTAAAAAATTCGGAATGTCTGACACGGGACAGTTTTCCGGTTCGCGACCATTCGATTCACACCATTTCACAAATACTGCCCATTTAGAAGCGTACAGGCGTCTTGTAGAAGGAGCCCGCGCCTCTGTAATCGTGTCCATAACACGGCGGGACAGAATGCTCGGTTCTACCGGTTCCCCTGCACCAACCATACATGAAGTTTCCACCATTCGGGGTTGGAGTGCCAAATCGATGCGCCCACCTGCAACAGGAGGTCTCGTCTCAGTGGAATCATCCACAGGGGAGCCGTTAACAGTTCTAGCAGATCAGGAAACCATGGCCTGTTCGGCCAGTACGGGGTGATTAGAAGCACCGACGCCATCTCCTCTCCTCTTGTGCAGCACCTGTGACAAAATCTTCAGCGGGGGAAATGCATATAGGCGGGCATTCGGCCATGGCATCGTCAGCGCGTCCCCTCCCAGGGGAGAGCGCGACAGAGAAAAGAACAGAGGGCAATGCGTGTTCTCCTCCATCGCAAATAAATCCACCTCCGACTTCCCGAACCGTTCCCAGATCAGTCTCACTGTCCCGGGGTTCAATCTCAAATCTCCTTGAGGGATCCCGTCGCTCAGCCATAACTGGAGGGGGCGCATATAGAGTAGCCCGTGGTGGCATACCGTCGCAACCACCGCCATCCGTCCCAAGAGTCTCTGATATTCCTATGGGACGGCCCAGACTGAAAGCATTCAGGACGGACATTAGATCGCGAACACGCTCCTGACCTAGATGCGCTCTCATCACGACAAGTCCAACTCCACCCTCAGAAATGAGATCGACTGGCTGGGGCATAATATGCTCTTTTGTGTATTCACGCATAGACCCAAGTTCTCCAAATGAAGCAGTAGAGTTGTGGCTGTTGAGCACATCCTCTGAATGGGCTAAAACTAGCCAATCGTCCAAATAATTGAGTATGCGTATTCCGCTCGCTCTCAGAGGGGAAAGCGCTGCATCCACACATTTTGAAAATGTGCGAGGAGCCAGGGCTAATCCGAACAGCATTACTGTGAACTGATATGCCGTGCCCTCGAACGCAAATCTCAGAAAACGTCTGTGACGAGGGGTGATCTGAATATGAAAATACGCGTCCTTCAGGTCTACTAAAATAAACCAGTCTTCGGGCAGAATCTGCGCAAGGATCTGTTTTAGTGTCGTCATTTTGAAAGGGCGTCTGAATAATGCTCGGTTGATGGGTCTCAGGTCCAATATCGGACGGAGACCATTGCCTTTCTTTGGAATGACAAAATAGCGGCTGTAGAACCCACTCTCTCTCTCGCTCGGTGGGACCACCACGCTTTGCGAGGAGATTGAGAACTTCTTGCCTCAGCACTGACTCGTTGTGAGCCGGCACTGTCAACATAACCACGGCATTGAAACGGGGCGGTCTGCGTCAAAACTGTAAAGTGTAGCCGTTCTCTATTACATTCCGCACCCAATCCGAAATACCCAGAATGGCCCGCCATGCCCTCGCAAAATGGCACAGAGGACGGGGCGCCTCGCCGTCTGTATTCTGAGCAACACCACTGTATACTGGGGTCGCGTGCTGAAAGCTCTCTGGGAGAATGGGCGCGTTGGAGAGGCGGCGATTGTCGTGCATTGCCGAATAATGGGAAGCGCGAGCCCTCCGCAGAATGTGCGAGTGACACGGATGGGTGTATGTGAGAATTGTCGTGGGTGCTCCGCTGCGGACACCAGAGCGCGAGCATCGCCGATTACATGGGGGAGCTGCGAGCCTGACTGTATCTGCAGCATCTCGCCTGAGCATCTCGCATCTCACCTGAGCATTGTGAGAAGCTGCTGTTGCTAGAGGAGGAGAAAAAAGCTCTTTTTGTGAGGGTGTAACAGTCTTTATTGCATTTTGACCAGAAACAACAACAGAAACATTCTCGTAGTCGCCTGGAACCGCAAAGGGGACTTCGTGAGAACACCTCGGACGCTTCGCGGTGGGTTCGCCGCTCAGCGCTCTCCTCCTCTTTACCCTCCCATCAGTAATGAGACTTTTGCTCGACGAATTAGGAGCAGCCCCGGGACAGCTTTTTTAAAGCCATGACACGACTTCGGCGGTCTCTTCCAGGGAGTTTTGGTCCGGGCAGAAGGCTCTGGGTCCGGCGCCGATGGGGCGGGAGCAGAGGGAGGGAGGTAAGTGATTCATCGCCCTGGAACGCTTTCATGAAGCCCATGCTTCGCCCGATCGCTTGGGCTGTTTTCTTCACTGCCTTCAGGGCAAAATCAGTTGCCGCGCACATGTCTTTAAATGCCTCGGGGTCCGCTTCACCCTCGTCCAGGGTTTTCATGAGCTGAGCTTGAAAAACCTGGAGCACCACCATCATGTGGAGTGCTGAGATTGCTTCGCCTGATGCAGCGTACGCCTTATCTGCGATATGCGCGGTCAGGCGGCAGGGCCTCGACGGCAGCATAGCGCCCACCTTCAGGGAGGCTGACGAGGGGCAGAGGTGTGCCGCGATAGATTTCTCGACTGGCAGAATGCACGTGTATCCACGGGCTTCAACGCCATCAACTTTTGTGAAAATCTCCGAGCCGCTGGCGTGGGTGCAAGCCGAGTGGGGCGCGACCCAGGTCCTAGCGGCCTCGTCATGCAAGTCTGGAAAGAAAGGGGCTCGCTTCCTCGGAGCGGTGGCTTGGCGGCCCGAGTGAAGGAACCCCAAAGCATCAGCTTCTGATGCCATGTCGAGAGACTGTTCTCAAAAGAGAACTGTAGATTTCAATTTCTGTAGCCATTCCACAGTCCAAAGTTTTGCTTTTGCGTCTCTCGTGACTTTTGCTTTTTGACTACGAGTGAATCTCCAGTTGTCACTGATGATTGTCATTTGGACCTTTCTGAATTACAATCCGCCATCAAAATGATAAGTTTAATTGTTTCAGCTGCTGTGAGAAAAGGCTATAAATGTGCCACTACCAGCAGCATCCTCACGTGATAAAACCGACTAGCCTGGATGGGACTCCTTCCTTTCTGTTTACGGACATGACGTAATGACGCACAGACGAACTGCTGCATGCTCGAATTTCCCGCGGAAATCCACCATGTTGCTCTTATTATAAAACATTATATTATATTATAATACAAGCTTACTGTTGTGAATCGAGCTAAGATAATGAGATAGTTTTGAACACTGGCTGGTTATGTACTTGCTCAAAAATTGATTTTGGATCATTTTTAACCAAAAAAAGTTACGGACAGCAGCTTTAACAAGGCAGCTGATATTGCCATAGAAACTAGTGGACTGCCGACTCGCTTTCACCCCAAAATGGCGGAAATGCAGGGCGGCTGCTGGGCGTCTGTGTTTCAGTGGAACGTTCTATTAAGTGGTGGCTTCTTGTTTGTGTATATTCTTTGGCAGTCTGCATGCCTAGGTGCTTGATTTTATACACCTGTGGCCATGGAAATGATTGGAACACCTGAATTCAATGATTTGGAGGGGTGTCCCAATACTTTTGGCAATAAAGTGTAACTTCCCCTCCCTCTTGAATGTCTCTGTTCTCTGATGATGCGTTTACTGGCATGAGGGCAGGACAATCTTTCACTCACATGAGATCCACCAATAGCAAACCATCAAATCAATTCCCCATGGGCAAAATCAAGTCCTGCCGTACATTTGTTCTTGTTCGAAAGCCGTTTCATTCGATTTGCATCACAATAGAGGAGAAAAGACTACTAAATATTCCTGTTATATAGTATTATACAATACTGTGCAAAAGTCTTAGGCACGTCAGTATTTTTTATATTTTTTTTTTTCCCAAAAAAGGGTTTTAAGTCAGTTATTTATATATTTTGCTGTAGTAGAAAATATCAGTTCACATTTCTAAACATTCATTTTGCCATTAATTGTAATAATCCAGTGAGATTTTTGAATACACAAGGAGTCTGACAACAGCTGGCGCTCCACAAGGAGATTTGATCTCACCATCATTGAATCTGTCTGTGATTACATGAAGAAACAGATGAAACTGAGACAAACTAAATCCAGAAGAACTGTGGCCGTGTCTCCAAGATGCCTGAAGAAACCTTCCTGCAAAGCTACAATACTGTGAGAAGTTTTAGGCACTTGTGTAAAAATGCTGTAAAGTGAGGATGCTTTCAAAAAAATACTGTTATAAATATTTATTATAATAATTGATATTTATCAATTAATTATTTAGCAATTAATTATTTAGTTTGTCTCAGTTTCATCTGTTTCTTCATGTAATCACAGACAGATTCGATGATGGTGAGATCAGATCTCAGTGTGGAGCACCGGCTGTTGTCAGACTCCTTGTACATACAAAAATCTCACTGGATTATTACAATTAATGGCAAAATGAATGTTTAGAAATGTGAACTGATATTTCCTACTACAGCAAAAGATATAAATAACTGTCTTAAAACCCTTTTTGGGGGGTGAAAATACTGACTTGCCTAAGACTTTTGCACAGTACTGTATATCCAAACAAATCAATTCATGAAAACGAATCTGGTTCATAACCCAGAGCTAATATATTTTAATTGTGAATGCAATTATTTTAAAAATCCTTATCCTGTAATCACAAACGGCCAATAATTTCAACAGATACCACTGACCGGGCTAAAGCCTCTTGGGCTCCAGGAACTGCAGCATCCTCGATATGAAGAGTCCCGCTCAGATCGATAAGAACTGCTTTCAGTGTGCGGCGAGACACTAACAAAAACACAGGTCATAAGAGTGAAGCTTTCTGAGATAACACATTGTAGACTGTTAGGCCTGGTTTCACAGACAGGGTTAGATTAAGCCAGGATTAGGCCTTAGTTCAATTAGAGCATTTAAGTTGTTTTTATAAACGCTGATTCATAATGCTCCGATGCTTCATGAAGCAGTGTTTTGAAATCGGCCATCACTATATAAGTTGTTTTTTTTTTTTCTTTGGCGCACCAAAAATATTTATAATATTAATATTGAACCACTGTACTCACATGAACTGATTTTGATATGTTTTTAGTACCTTTATGGATCTTGACAGAGGAAATGTCATCGCTCCCTATGCAGGCCTCACTGAGCCATCGGATTTCAACAAAAATATCTTAATTTGTGTTCCGAAGATTAACGAATGTCTTACGCGTGTGGAACGGCATGAGGGTGAGTAATAAATGACAAAATTTTAATTTTTGGGTGAACTAACCCTTTAAGTCTTGTCTGTGAAACTGGGAGAAAGTGTTCATTCATCACATAGATTTTTATGTAAAGGGGAAAACATAATCTTATTTAGTTTTAATAACTTTTAGCTGGGCTGATAAATGTGACTTGCGTTTAGATACGGGATTTTGTGGATCATATTTTCAGTTTCCGAGTGTGCAACAATTAATGCTCTTATTCACCATGAACTCTGGATTAAACACAAAGACTGGCCTCCAAAACAACACTTCATCTCATTATCTGTGTTTGACATCATTTTTTTAGGATTTGGAAACTATACATTTATTTAAAACGAGCTGCCAAACACCAAGGGCTTTGGATCAGGTAAAGCAGATTGCCTTAAATCATTCAATAATCATTCAGTAATACAACGAACTAAAAACATATAAACAGAGGAATGTCTGTGAGAGTTGTGCTGCGAGATGTGTTTAGGTTTTTAATATATTGATTATAACATGACAACCCGAGTCTAGATTACAAAAACATGCTATTAATATTCGCTTCCAAACGATTTGCATATTTGTATTTTAAAATAATACAAAAGCATGAAACGATGACTGTTAAAACGTAAAACACATTTGATCAATACAAGTTATTATGAACTACACTTACTTCCTGCTGGGGTCCTTCTCTGGCGCAGTTTAACATTTTGCTGTCCTGAGAAATGCCTGTGGAAAATACACGTGCAACTAGGACATTATTTTATTTATTTTTTCTCTTTTAACATTTAATGTGTACTTTTATTTCATTTATTCATAAGAGCACACGGGCTTTTCTCCACCATGGCAGTTTAATCATTTAAGAGGGTTGTCTATGACACAGATTATTCACTCAATGAATAAAAAACATATGCTGGATATTTTAATAACAGATTAAACGGTATTTAGAACATTAATTCATAACTGTTTTACCAATATTATAACAATCGTACAAATGTACATGGCACTATTTAAAAAAAAAATAGAATAAGTGATTAAAATTAAGAAATATAAAATAATTAATAAAAAATAAATAAAAAAAAAAAAAACTTTAGATGTAATTAATTCATGTCTTTAACATCCTGACCGATCCTATTTATTTGGGATAATGGGGAACATTAACGTATATCTGTTGCCAAAAATTCACATCATATTTTTCTCTGCCATGAGATAAATCCTGGGATTGGAGAAGTATAAAGACGCATCATCTTCGGTAATAACCATTAAGAGTAGATTATAAAAGGGTTAGGCTTTAATCGCTGTTCTGAACATATGGTTGTAATTCAGCGTTTTATCCTTGGTCTGGGCTACTGTTAATAAAACGGTACTGTAATCCTGATGGAGTAATCTAGTGTTGTTAATGGACTCATGCGGTTCTCATCACTGAACCAAATGTGTAATGTAAAACTCTAAACTGACCTCCTCGAACAAAATACATTAAAGGCCTGTTTACACCAATATAACTATATTAGCCTCCACGCCAACGCAAAATATACATTTGTTTATTCTAAGCGCGCGCTGCAGTTTGTGGTCTGCCGCTTTAAATGCTCGAGCTCTTTCAAGCAAGCCGTCTTTTTATCGTTCATTAGCTGAAGGGGGAAAAGCCGTTCTGAAAATGATTTCAACAATTCCTCTGTTTCGTTATCGTTGTAGTTTTGGTGTGAGCTTTGCTATTCTTTTATATTTATAACGATTTTGATAACTATATCGTTATAATTATCGTCCTTTGTGTGAACGGGCCTTTAACCATTTCACTGAATAAATCCTGACTGATCTTGGATGACAAAATAATTACAGGTATAGTGAACTTTGTACAAACAAAAAATGACAGTTTCCCACATACATTGACAGATGAAGAGACAAAATCACTTTATTAAAACCTGAAAATAATAATTAATGTTAAATGACTGGCTTATAAGGACAGAGGCTACTTTGGTCAAACGTTTCAAACCCTTTAGACCATGTGTGTTGTATCTTAAAGCTTGATAACTACACAACACTTTCAGCACAGTCAGCACATCTTTATTAAAACTCAGAGACTTTACCCTTATGCCTTTATATATATATATTAAACCCAACTTTTACTTTCCAAGCTGTCTTTGAAACCAAGAGATGTTTAGCTTTAGGGAACCTTACATTTGAGAAAAATAAAAAAACATTTCAGGTGTCAAGAGATGGTATGGCTTTCGCAAACCTGGTTGCTTCCATTGTTGCTTGTTCTAAGAAATACATTGATGCTTGAGGAACTGACACTTTACTAGACCTTGAATGTGACAAAAACAGCATGTACAGAGGGAGAGACAGGGGCTTCCATAAAGTTACAAAACATGAAAAGAAAAATGTTTACGGATATTTTTGTCATATAAAACTACCAGAGTACTTACAGTAATTCATTCAGGATACAATTTTCAGACATTGGAGAGCAACATTTAGAACCACAGATACAAAAACAGTCCATTTTCCTTTCCCACATTCACTATGTTCCACATTAGATCTTGATCTGCCGCAATCCATTCTTTCTTCATCCAAACAGTAATAGTAAGACGATACACACTGAATTCACTGCTATCAAAGGTACTGTGGAACGGGAAGAGAAAACACGTTAATATTGAACAACGTCTGGTATACATGCAGAAGATATTACATAAAGACACAGGAACAATATATGGACTTTGACCTATTTTTTTCTCTACAGAAACATGATTAAAGTCACCATGATTATATATATATATATATATATATATATATATATATATATATATATATATATATATATATATATATATATATATATATATATTATTATTATTTTTTTTTTTTTTTTAATGGAATATTGCAATATTCTTTTTTTATAAATGATTTATCCATGCACATAATTATAATTTTTTTAATTCATGTGCCATCATAATCTTTAATCAAAATAACTTTCCTTCCCTCTTGCAGCGACATCTCTTCTCTTCTCTGATGGTGTGTTTACAGAGGTGGGAGAATTTCACATATGTTCAAGTCTCAAGTGAGTCTCTCAAGTCACAATGCACACAAACCAAGCAAGTCAAGTCGAGTCAGTGGCTCACCTCAAGCAAGTCAAGTCCACTTAAGGATCAAGTCCAGTCACAATACCAAACAGAAACCAATAGAGTTCATATTAGCCATAACCTTATTTTTTTCCCCTCAGAAATTATTAACTTTCTTAATTATATATTTATACCACAATATGAAATAATCATTTATTAATATACAAATGTATAATTATTATAATTTTGAATTATTATAATAATTACACCAAAAACATTAATTGAATCATTTGCATTTGGTCTGAAGGCAATGACAGGATGTCCTTCCTGCCTGTCAATATATGTATTTCCATACCTCCACGCACCCTGCTTGCACATACAGTCACAGAGCGCCACAAACAAACAGCAGCTGCCTTTTACAGTTCCTCCAGAACCAAAACAACGAGCTTATGTTGCGTTCACGCAATGTCGTAATTACCATAATTAAGCGATTGTAACCCGTGACTTTCTACCCGGAGCTGTTTACATCCTCAGACTCAGATTTATGTGTTTCTCTGGCAACACTATCAATGCTGAAATGAATCTGCAGCAGTCAGGTTGTACAAGGCCGAGCTCTATAAGTTGTTTACATTCATTATTATTGTAATGTTATGTGCTTTGAGACATAATTTAAAGGCGTCTCTCGTGACGCTTTGCAGACTCTGCTCTGGCTGTACGTGTTTGTGTTTTGGAGGAGGCGTGGCTTTGGAGACGCTCTTAAGGGAGGGTAGGATCTCAAACATTCCTTCAACTGATTCAACTGAAAAACAGCTGATTTATTCTGGAATTAAACAAGTGACTGGCCCTGCATCCGAATATGCCTACTTCAATACTATATAGTAGGCGAAAAAAACAGTATGTGAGCAGAGTAGTATGAATTTGCAATTGTGCTGATATTTTGGAAATATTACTTAATATCATATGCTATAAAAAAAAAAAATAACTCATACTAGGGCCATTTTTGCCACCATATCTTGAATTTTGGGTGCATTTTATCAATTCTGGTGCCATTTTGCCCCAATACCCCTGATAATGTCCAACCCTGTTTCAAGAAACATTGATTAAACACTGATATCATTAACAGTTTAGTGTAGTGTAGTGTTTTCCATCATTAGAAAGAGCAACATATTTAGCATTAAAGTACTATGATTTCAAAGAAATAGTGGCGAATGTCAGCGAATTTTAAATTTGACATGTTAATTACAAAATATGAGATTAATCATTAAAGGGTTAGTTCACCAAAAATGAAAATTCTGTCATAAATGACTCACCCTCATGTCGTTCCAAACCCGTAAGACCTCCGTTCATCTTTGGAATACAGTTTAAGATATTTTAGATTTAGTGCGAGAGCTTTCTGTCCCTCCACTGAAAATGTGTGTGCAGTAGACTGTCCATGTCCAGAAAGGTAATAAAAACATCATCAAAGTAGTCCATGTGACATCAGTGGGTTAGTTAGGATTTTTTGAAGCATCAAAAATACATTTTGGACAAAAAATAACAAAAACTACGACTTTATTCAGCATTGTATTCTCTTCCGGAATCCTTTCCATTGAATTGATTCCATTGAACTGATTCCATTTAATTGATTCCATTGAATCCTTTCATCTGTCGGCGTTGGTAATGCACTTTTACTTCGCCGTGGTTGTTTTTGGCGATTAGGACATCCGCGACATGCACACTTATGCACCATTTTAAAAAATATAGCAATACCAAAATACAAACAATGTAGAATAGCTTGAATACAGCGTGCGTCTCCCTCAGACTGTAAACGAAGCTCGGGCGCACCGGATAACACATCAGCAGCGTCTTACATCAGTAGCATCACTGTGGAGTCGTGAACTACACTCCAGAGCAGAAGGTGGTGGTAATGCACCAATAAGCTGGATGCCAACCAACGTAAAACAGGAAAGAAGAAGAAGCAGCAGATTCGTGAACACGAATTGACAACAGACCCAGAAGAGAAGACAATGCTGAATAAAGTCGTAGTTTTTGTTATTTTTGGACCAAAATGTTTTTTCGATGCTTCAAAATGTCACGGATGTCCTAATCGCCAAAAACAACCACGCGACAAAAAAAACACAATGCGACAGATGAAAGGATTCAATGGAATCAATTCAATGGAATCAATTCAATGGAAAGGATTCCGGAAGAGAATACAATGCTGAATAAAGTCGTAGTTTTTGTTATTTTTGGACCAAAATGTATTTTCGATGCTTCAACAAATTCTAACTGACCCTCTGATGTCACATAGACTACTTTGATGATGTTTTTATTACCTTTCTGGACATGGACAGTGCACCGTACATACATTTTCAATGGAGGGACAGAAAGCTCTCGGACTAAATCTAAAATATCTTAAACTGTGTTCAGAAGATGAACGGAGGTCTTACGGGTTTGGAACGACATGAGGGTGAGTCATTAATGACATAATTTTCATTTTTGGGTGAACTAACCCTTTAATATTCACAAATCTTTTGTTTCGAATCAGTGGTTCGGATCGCGTATCAAACTGCTGAAATCAAGTGACTTTAGTGCTCCAAACCACTGATTCGAAACAAAAGATTCATAAAGCTTCGAAGCAGTGTTTTCAAATCGCCCATCACTAGATATTGTTGAAAAGTCGTTATTTTGTTTTTTTGGCACACAAAAAGTATTCTCATCGCTTTATAATATTAAGGTTGAACCACTGAACTCACATGAACTGTTTTATATGTTTTGAGGACCTTTCTGGCTCTTGAGAGGTTCAGTGACATTCCTGGCAATAGAGGCCTCACTGAGCCATCAGATTTCATCAAAAATATCTTAATGTGTGTTCCGAAGATGAATGAAGGTCTTACGGGTGTGTAACGACATGAGGGTGAGTAATAAATGACAGAATTTTAATTTTGGGGTGAACTAACCCTTTAAATTTTGTTTAGCAATTGATGTTGTGATAACTTATTTTTAAAAAAACTATTTAATTACTTTAGTTGTTGTAAAGTCATTGTCGAGTCATAGAGTGTTCGAGTCAAGTCTCAAGACATTGGATTCCAAGTCAAAAACAAGTCAAGTAATTTTCCACTTATGGTCAAGTAAGTCACAATTCTCAACCCCCACCGGCACGAGGGCGGGACAACCTATCTATCAATCACCTGAGATTGACTAATAGCTAACCACAAACATCCAATCAATTCCCCATGGACACAATCAAGCCCCACCCTACCATTTTTCTTGTAGAGAAGCCATTTTTACTTGGATATACGTCACAATAGGGAAGAAAAGACTATCGCAACATTAGTTTCAACTTTAAGATGCAAGGCTTAAAATAATTACAGATAAAATAGTATCTCTATTAATGATTCTTGATGGTAATAGACACTCCATGATCTAGAGATGGGAAAGTAGTAGACATGAGTACTGACACTCTTCCAATATGCATACCTCTCATGACAGTCCTGACAGAACGAATAAGGTTCAGAAGCTGTGCTTTAATCCCAGGTTCATCTCCAAATCCTCCAATACTTTGCTCTGCCCCCCAGCCAACTGGAAAAATATATTTGCTAGTTACATAGTCATCTGTGATAATGTATATCATGCTATAATGACTACATATGCATTTGCAATTGTTTGTATATCTTTCTAAACAAGGGGTGAATGAGGTTTACTATATTATATAGTTTACACATCCCCCGAATTTTAATTTTACTGGAACAATTGTTTGACAGTATTCATGGGAAAAGAGCATGGATAATCCCTGAAAAATACTGCATCTCAAACTAAATAATACAAGTGCAATTTAATATTCTACAAAATGTCTATCCAACTACCTCCCTCCCACATTGCTACTTTTGTTAACATTTCCAATCCACGTGTATTCAGAAAGATGGAAGAAACATTTCCTTTGGAAGAATTATGTTTTCATTTCTTTAGAAGAAATCTTTTTTATATATATAACATCTGATTTCAAATGTTTTGCTGAAAGATAACTAAACTATGCTGTTGAACTTATTGATCATTTATTTTTGTTATGCATTGTACATTTTTTACTCACAAGAACACATTTCTCAAAACTTTGACTAGATTTAAAGTCTTTACTGCTGAAATGTCCCGTACTGTAAAATCTCTTAAACTCTATGATTTTTATATTCTTTCTTACTGAGATTTTCTTCGTTCACCTATTTGCAAATACATTCCCTTCCCTTTCCTTCTATAGTCTTTGTTTTTCAAAATACAGTGCCGATTTGACTTTGTTTGATTATAGAATCGATTTGATTAGAAATCGGAACCGTATCGTGAAATGTGTCAATGTCCAGCCTTAATAGTAATCATTAGTATTTTTAAATGTTTTAGTGTTTTAGAATAAAAGTAAAATTACTGACATTATGAAATTACATATGAAAGTATGGGGAAAATGTAGTACTCGAAAAATGCTAAATAGCTCTGAACATTCTGGTCTACAAAAAATCTACAAATGTCATGGGGTGCTGATCCATTTCAAAACGTATTATTTTTTTTATTTTTTATTTTTTTTCAAATATATTAGTTAAGCGTTTAATTCATGTAGGCACGTTTACATTATATGACACTGTCGAACTGACGTAGAATAGATTGTTCAAACAATGACAAACACCCAGCAATTCTGACTTTTACAGATTTGAAGTAATTCAGTTGATATAAAAAAATAACAGGATAATTTATGTTAACATTTTCATATTTCTATAGTTAACTAGACGTTTTGGAGACGTAAAGTCTAGGCTAGCAAACCAGATGACAATACACGCAAATATTTACACGACAGAACAAATCTATCGTCACATTTTAGAATGAAATACATTAATAAAACTTACTTTTACTAAGAAACCTCTCTTCGTGTAGAACTGCGACAGCATTAGTGAATAATATCGCTGTTTGAATCAGTGCGTACAGTGTGAACGCCATGTTGGCACTATTGTGCTGACGTAAAAGAACTTGCGTCGCGCATAGTTACGTCACAAACGCGCCGCTATGTTTTTTTTCTTGACAAGAGTTTGAATTCACAAACATACTACGCCCTTTAACTATATGTATGCTGTTCTAAATGTAGCTATGTACCGTGTACGCCAAACAATTGAATCATTTGCTCTCTGTATTTCTATGGCTGAATCGACACATTGTAGATATTTATTTGTATCTTATTATGGAGAGCAACCCATTTTTATTTGTTTGCTGATGTACAAGAACAAGTATTCCATATATTATAGCAGTATTTTCTTTCTAGACAAAACATATACAGTAGCCTATTCAGTAGTCATGTAGGTTTGATTTCCAGGAAACACCCTGATAAATATTAAAAAAAAAAAAAAATCTTAAAGTGTCTGACAAATACAAATATGAAGGTTTCATATATCTAATTTTCTTTCTTTAGTTTGAAATTGTATTAAATTGTATTGTGAACATGTTTGTGACTTCTGATAAAATGTTTTCAAGTGCCACTCAGTGTTTAAAAAAAAAAAAAAAAAAAAAAAGATTTAAAAAGAATTGTCAGTCTTTTTCATCTTATAGACTTTAATTATCCACATAAATAGTAGAGAAACTACAAGAACATATTTAAATACATTTGCATGAACAGTTAATAATAAGATTTTTAAACGTATGTCAATGTTGTATTTAAACAGGCAAAACGAGAAAGGTTTTTACACTTTCTCTCAGACATCAGCCACAGTACAGAGCAACCCGTTCTCTCCACAACCTCCGTATGTACATTTACAACCTAGAGCTAATAGAATTGTACAGTTTTTTCAAATAATTAATGGGTAATAAATAAACTTAAGTTCATAAATCATCAAAGTGGGGTTACTGTACAGGAAATATGTCAAATCATTGGTAGATGCATGTAACTGTACTGTGTATCAGTTCGCTGATGCCGTTTGGTTTCATTGGAGAGATGGACTTTGTTCAGGTGGTTTATATCAATGACAGTGTTCAACATTTTGATCCGGTGAAGAGGTTCCTTTCGTTGTGCTTGAGATTGGGATGATTTAACCTCTTCTTGTCAAAGGATGTTGAGAGCAGCTTGATTTAGTTTCAGATGAATTCACCTAAAAAATAACAGTTGAAATAGTCATTATGATAAAGATTTCTCAAAATAATCAAGAAAGCTTAAATGTAAAAATTACGAGCATCCAAAAAATACGGTGACAAATCAGTGCTATTTGTAATATAAAATTTATTCAGCAGTGAAATCAGCAACTGATTTTACAGAATGGCCACACATTATATTTCTCATTCCATCACTAGCCTATATGATTTTATACCTTTGATACTTACCATTTAACTTTTGCTTAGATGTGTCCCGACCTTTTCTTTTCTAATGATGTTTGCATAGGGAATCTACAAATAAACATTATGGAATCAGTTAATATTTGCACTCTCCATCAACAATACAACATTTCTTTTAGCTTCCAGGTCAGAGAATATATATGTATATATATATATATATATATATATATATATTTGAATACTACATCATATTTTTATATAATGTAGTATTCAAAATTTTGAGGTCGGTCGGTAAGTTTTTTTTTTTTTTTTTATGTTTTTGAAAGAAGTCTCTTCTGCTCACCAAAGCTGCATTTATTAATAAAAAATACAGTAAAACAGTAATATTGTGAAATATTATTGCCATTTAAAATAGCTATTTTCTATGTGAATATGTTTTAAAATGTAAATTATTCCAGTGATCAAAGCTGAATTTTCAGCATCATTACTCCAGTCTTCAGTTCACATGATCCTTCAGAAATCATTTTTAATGTGCTGATTTAATGATCAGTTATTATCAGTTATATTGGTGCTCAGTTATTAATAATAGTTCTAATTATTATCAATGTTGAAAACAGTTTTTGCTGCTTAATATGTTGTGATACATACTGCTGTATGATAATACTGTGATACATTTTTTCCCAGTACACTTTGATGAATGAAAAGTTCAAACAAACAGCATTTATTTGAAAAAATGGTTTGAATGAATGATTCAATGACTCACTCATAAAGACTTCAGTTGTTTCATGAACAAATCTCTTGAATGATTCAATGACAAATACATTTTTTTAACCGTCTCTTGTCATCACCTGCAGGTTAATGTAATTCATACAATCTTTATTTGAAGCATCAAATTACTTTTAAAAGGTGATTTATTCTATTGTGATTGTTACCATAGACATCATTGTTTATATCTGAACTATAAACGTTTATCCCAGTACTTCTGTGAGACAATAATGATACTGTGTGGTTGAAAACACTGTTTGTGAAGCTGTTTTATACCTATACATGACAACTGCTTTCTCTGGCTCAGGAGCTGCACCGATGCAGATCTGAATGTTCACTGTGATCGTACTTGTCAAAGGTTTAATAGACATTGCCTAATCACTTACATTTTGGAATAAGATCTCATGGGTGTTTGACTCGAGATCGCAATCTTTAAGCAATTAATCGTGCAGAGTATTAATTTCCTTTTTTTAAATAAAAAATCTTACTGAATCCAAACTGTCAAACAGTACTATATTTCATAAACACATTGAAGCTGTGCTTTCTTGCCTTATAAACATCATGTATCTTACTGCTTAAAAACACTCTTTAAAATGAAGATTATTTATTGGCATTGATTGTTCCATAAAGAACATTTAACCTTTTTATCCCACAAAAGGTTATTTATTTATTTATTTATTTATTAGTGGAAAAAGGTTCTTTAGACTATTAAAATGTTCTTCACACTAAAAACAAACAAACTACAAAACAAAAAAAACATGGATCTTTTAAGAACTGATCACTATAAGGTTCTTTAATGCGAAAACCCCCTTTTGGAACCTTTATATTTAAGATTGTATGTGGTGAAGCAGAGATCTTCTAAATGTCATTATGTATTTGTCTTTATAGTTTTCTACATCCCTGAAGTTCAGCTTTTAATGTGTCATGTTGTGATCTCTCATATATGACTGATGGTGTTGAAGTGAAAGAACACATAACGGCGGTCTGCCAGCATCATCCATGTGTTCAAACACAGATGCGCGCAAATGATTTATGCAATGTTGAACCAGTTCTAGACAACAAGAGATTATGAGACACCAGATCCTGCCGGCTGTCTGCTGGTTATCTTACATTTCTTCTTTAACATAGATTTAGCAGATTACTTATATAGCGGGGTTGCTTGTGGGATAATCTTATGATTCACAAGTCAATTAATCAGATGGGAAATTATAACCTTATTGTGGATTATGTTACCAGAAAAATCCTTACCATCTGTAACTGTTGCACCATTTCTTCCCTGTAAGCCAGTTCTCTCTTCATTTGGTCCTGAAAGTTATCTGTAGAATAGTCAAATATGGAAAATTAAAAACAAAGGCATATTATGGTCACCTACTGAGTGTTCATATTTAAACCTATTTAAAGTGATGGCTTAAAAGTGCTTTTAAAAAAAGTGAATTGTAGATTTTGGGCTTATTTTAAAAGTGGATCATTAAAGTTATACTGATTAAATGAATTTTCACAAGCTAAATCGTGATGATAAAATGCTTGAAATGAAGTAAGGACACTTACGGAAAACTGGAAATGGAGAGCTGCCTTTCAGAGCGTGAAACTCCTGCTCCAGTCTCCTCCGTAAATCTATCTGTTCAAGGAGAACTTTCTGGAGTTCCTCTGAAGGACGGATCACACAATAAATCAAGATCAGACTCCTATCCGAGCTGTGCCCACCATATCAAATATTACATTTAGAGCAGCTACCAAAATGTATTTAAGCATTTTATTTACACTCGAGTTCAAAATAGTAAGAGTTTTTAATGTTTTTGACACAAGTCTCTTCTGCTCACCAAGGCTGCATTTATTTTCTCAAAAATACAGTAAAAACAGTAATATTGTAGAACATTATTGTGATTTAAAATAACTAAAATAACTTTTCTATTTGAATATATTTTAAAATGTAATTTATTCTTGTGAATTTTCAGTCTTCAGTGCATGATTCAAAAATCATTCTAATATGCTGATTTGATGATCAAGAAACATTTCTGATTATTATCAATGTCGAAAACAGTTGTGCTGTTTAATATATTTGTGGAAACTAATATTTATGTTTTTTTCAGGATTATTTGATGAATAAAATTTCAAAAGAACAGCATTTATTTGAAATATCTTGTAAAATTATAAAATTCTTTACTGTCACCTTTGATCAATTTAATGCATCTTTTCAGAATAAAAGTATTCACTTCTTAAAAAAAAAAAAAATCTTGCTCCAAACTTTTGAACAGTATTGTATATTCAAAGTCTCACCTTTTTCCATGTTCTCAACGTCCTTCTTGAGCGATACGGGTGAGCTTGTGTCTTGACTTTGGTCTGCTGAGCAGAAAAAAGAGGAATTTTCAAAAACTCTATTTATGACATATTGTAAGCATTTCATTCATGTCAGTTGTTATAAAGGACTGACACACATCATGTAGTACCACCAGCAGCCAGTAGATGTCAGTCTGATAACAGGTTATTTCAGACAAACATATTTGACTCACAAAGTGAAATAGAAAAAATAATGCTGTTTTCCTAAGGTGAGGAAATGGTATTCATATGTCATGAATACGGTATGAAACATCTGTGACTGCATATTTACTGTAAAGACATAATAATATACTATGAAAATAATATATTTCTAACTCCACTAACTCAGTAAAATATAGGCCATTCAACAAAATATCTGATTAGTGCATTCAAATGCAACTAAATTAAGTCATTAGAAACGCCCTTGCAATGTGCCAATATCCTGAAATAGGTGAAAATAGCTGATTTCTTTAATGTTACTGCGCTATTGAATCAGGAAATTATTCTAAACAGTTTTGATTGGAAACCTTAGAAGTCGGTACGTTTGCACCGCATGTCCGCCGACTGTGTTTTTGTGTCTATATCGCAAATGGCTCACATGAAGTGATCCAACACGTCAGTATAATCTTCCCCTCATTCGACTCTCTCTCTCTTCTCATTTCCCGTCTTGCCTCCTTAAGCCGAACAAGGCGTTCCTCATTTGGAAAGCGGTCTTGTTCTCGCTCTCCTCCTCTCTCTGTCTCATTTGACAAGCAAATTTGCAGACAGTGCCTGAGGATAACAACCTCGTTTGACAGTCAATTAACCGTGAATAGTCAAAGCCAAGGCAGTTTGCATTATATAAATGGAAAATTAGATTATTTTTTTCTTCCCTCCCAAGAAACAGAACTATCTTTAAGACACTGCCGTTAGACTCTTTGGAAAATCAGAAGTTCTAATCACGTTTCCCAGTAGCCCCTCGGAGACATTTAGCAATCAGGCAAAGGTGGTTTCATTTAATTTGTTTCATGTAATTTTTTCAAATATATTATACGTTATATGAGGAGATCATTATCGGCTAGATAATATAAATGTTGGCATAGATGTCATAAAACACTTTTAATGTCTTTCTGACAGATAAAAGGCAATAAGCTATGATCTTTCTAATGGAAGATTTTGCCAAGCAAAAGGCAATTATTTCCGTTTGATATTGTTCAAATGGTGATTGTCACCTTCCTGCCGTTGAGCTGATTGTCTTCCTGAACTGTTATGGCTCCCTACAGAACACATTTTCCCAATGACATTGTGGAGAGAGCTGCTCCATTTTAAGAGTGCGGCGAGAGTATATTCCATCCCGTATCTTTTTTATATTTAGATTAATCCTAATATCCTTACAGGGATGGGCTAGCTGTGCTGCACAAATTATTTTGCGGCCCTCTTGCTGTAAGTGGCGGATGTAAAACGGAGATAATGTGGCATGTGTTCTTACTTGGATTCTCTCGCCAGTATTCTGGTGCGGACGACGTTTCTGTCTCTGGGACGAAAAAACTGCTTTGCTCTTTGCTGTCATCTGAAAGAAAATTCAAAATAACATATTAAAAACGTGAATGCATGTACACAAATTAATAAAAATGTAATTTAATTTGTTAATTATCATTATTTAGTACTGATTTTTTTTATTTAATTAATGTGTGTGTGTGTGTGTGTGTGTGTGTGTGTGTGTGTGTGTTTGTGTGTGTGTAAAGGCCATGATTGTAAACAGTGTTTACAAACTTTTCAAAAATTAAAATGATGCAATGATTAATTACATTTCTGCAACGTTACAACAACATTCACTTTACTTTCATTTCTCACCTGAGATGGTCGTTTTGTTTTTGGTTGCATAGGCAGGCAGCCCATCGTCTCTGCTCTTGTGAGCCTGTAACCATAAAACACCACCGATGTCTGATTAGAACTGATTCATAACACCAGGCCAAAGGTTGAACATGTAGCAACAAAATATATCAGTCAGCCAAAAGCACAGAATTGATTAGCCTTGAGAATGACAACACTGTTATGTTTTATATATGATCCTGATGTTTGTTTGGCTGTGTCGTGCTACTGAGTTTCTTTAGATAAATCAGCACGCCACTCGTGTGTATGTGTGTGCGCTAAGGCTATAATTGCTAAAGAATTCCCGTTTCACTTTCTGTCGCTCATCCTGTTCTGTCTGTTAATGTAGCGTCAAAGGGTTAAAGATTAAAAGGGCTAATAGGCAGAAGTGACAAAGGGGAACAAACATAATGTCGCCATTAAACAAAACACGACTGGGCTTATTAGGAGGGATCAAAGAGCTCTGAATATTTCATTTCTGCAGGGAACACAGGCTATCAATCTTGTTATGCATATGGACCCTGCCAGCCAATGGCCTGCATTTAAATAATTAGTTAAAGTGCCTGGAGGGAATATTTACATTTCTGTACGCGGCGCTTTCCTCCAGCGAGCCGTGAACGGGGCTGGGGACTTTGAGAATGGTGGGCGGACTGACAGGAAGGCCGGGTTTGTCCTCTGCTGAGGTCTCGGCGGGAATGCTCGGGAAGGAGGCTTGTTCTTTGGCCTGATCACCAGTGCTGTTGTCTGGCAGTCCGCGCATGTGCAGGCCGCACGGCTGCTGCAGTGTCTGCGTGGGTGTCTGCGCTGATCGGCTGGCGAAATCCTCCTGTTCCTCATCCTGTTTTGTCTCCACATCCACTTCTTGCTCCTCATCACTTTCACCGCTGTCGCTTTGGTAGCTGCAGCTGGTGCCGGGGGAAAGGTGCCTCTCTGGCCCGAAGTCCTCCAGGCTGCCGTGGAGCTTGGCGATGCTTTCCGCGTCTTTGACCACCGGGCGGAAGGCGGAGTGGTAGCTGGCCTTGCGGGCTTGCAGCGAGGGAGCGTCCAGCAACTTTAGCCAGCCTTCTGGGGCTGGTCGCAGATCGGAGGTCACGGGCGGGCAGTCGCTCTCGAACAGCCCGGACCTGGGGTTTGTGTCCAAGCCTGAACTGGCATCGCTCTGTTCAGACAGATCCAAAAAGGCTTGTCTGAGAGATGGGCTTTCTGTGAGGGAGGAAAGAGCATTGGGTTGGGGTTGCAGGTAAGTGGGTACCGGAATGCCCCCAGTTGCCCTCGGGGGCCAGAACATGCAGAAGGGTGGGTAAAAAGTGTCCTTGCGGCCGGGCCAAAGAAGCCCTGAGAGGCCGCTGTTTTTCTGTCCATTGGTTGCCTCGCTGTCGTCCTTCTTCTGTGGGCACAGCCCGAATGCAGGGAAGGTGTAGGGGCTGGGGAATAGTGACGTTGTTGGGAACTTCTGCAACATCCCAAAACCTTTGCTCGGGACCGGAATGACCGGGTAACTGCGGGGGGCTTTTCGAGGCGAGAGGCTGTTGGTGTCCAAATCATCATCGTCCTCATACCGGCCCCTCTTCTGGGCTAACTCCGGAGAGATCATGTGGGGCAGAACCGAGTTTACGGCCTTGACAGAACCCATGGGTGAGCAGTTAGAGGAAGGAAGTGCCCTCTTGCGACTTCCTCCATTGAACATGGCTTTTACATCCTCCCAGGCAAACATCAGGTCCTCCTGTGGTGTTTTGTCTGTCAGTTTAAGGTGCCGACGCCAGGAGTTGAAGTTGGCTGCATCTGGCTGCGTGTACTTGGCCTCAGGTGTGCGGTGTGAGTGGAAGATAAATTTGTTAGGGGAGAAGTACATATTACAGTAGGAGCACTTGATGCATTTAGCCCTGGAGCTGTTGTAGCGCGCTGGGATGAAACTTCCCCGGCAGCCCCAAGCACATTCATGCATCACGTCGAACGCAAAGTTGTCTGGCAGCTTGGGTGGAGAATTCTCACCAAGGAAAGACTTGCAAAGTCGCTCTGCCTCCCGTTTGGTGATCATGCCACAGCGCCGGGAGGAAATGGGCATGGCGCCTGCCCGCCGAAGGATCTCGAGCTGGACTGGGGTGCACTGCACGCAGGTGATGCCCAGAGCCACTCGACGATTGTGGATCTCATTATAGCTGTAGTTCTTTAACAGGGTGTTGGATATCTGAGCCAGGCATAACCGCTCTTGATTGTCAATTACCAGCGAGACAATAGGCACACCGTAGAGGATGACCTGCCCGACTTGGTTGGGCTTAAGGGAGGATCTTGGAGGCGTGAGGGGCTCCTGCTGAAATGAACTCGGTGGGGTGGCCATCACAATGTCGTTTGGTCCGGGCAGAAGACTCTTTTCCATTCCTTGGAGACCACTGACTGGAGATGTTTGTCTGTAAACACATTTTAAATGGTTAATTTAGCAATGAAAAAAATTAGCAAAAAAAAAAAAAAGATTCAGATGCATTAATTCAAAACTTAAGTATATCGATAGAGAAACTTTGTGGAAAAGTTATTAAATAGAAACCATAATTTTATTTCACTAGGCAAAAAAAAAAAAAAAAAAAATTAAACAACGTGCAGAATTACTGTAAAGCTTTTTTCACATGTCAGACAATAGATCAGAGTGTGATGCGGGTGAAATAAACACTCATTTAAAGAACGAGAGAAAAATACGAAGATGCTGCTCAATATGATCGCAAATTAAAGGAAAAGTAGGCTAATATATATTTACTTTATAAATATATATATATATATTAAAGAAATAAATCAGTGCGCCAGCTAAATCAGTGCAATTAGGCTATTAATTTTATTCCTTTAAGCATGAACACTTTTTGCTCTTTCTATTTAAAAAAATTAAAAAGGAAAATGTGCTTTTAATGCTGTGTAATACTTAAAATACATATATTAAAAATATTTTTATCACTGTAATAATATGCGAAAATAAAACAGAGAGTTTAGGCAGATTTCCCCGTAGAATGTTCGGTCCGCGTTCTCAACGTTCTCTTCTGACTTTTTCATACATAATATAGAACATCGCTATTTTTTCTTTTAGTAATGTGTCACATAATAGCCCAGTATTATCCTAATAATAATAATAGCCTAATAATAATAATAACAACAACAACAATTTGCCATATAAAATATAAACACAAGTAGGCTACAAAATGTGTCTCCACACACGTTTGTGACTCATTTTGTACGCCGAGAACAAAAGCCACTTACAACAGAAATCAGAAATGCCTAAACCTAAACAAAAACACATCATTTTCAGACGGACTCGGAGACGATAAAAAGTTAGTATTTTTCTTACCTCCGCGCGCTGTCGGAGATGTCCACACGCTACAGAATACAAGTCATGTCGTAGCCTATTCCACATACGAAATTAGAAATTCGTTTTCGGAAATGCCAACGGTCAACGCGACCGCGAACTTTATAAATACAAGCACAATAAATGCGCGATATCACAACAGGCTCCTGTATCGTGTCCAGTAACAGTAGTAACAGTAGTGCAAGAGCGAATAAGCGCGCGCCTCACACACTGGCTCTTATTGCCGGAGCTGGATGTGAGTGATTGGCGTGGCTCTGCCCCTCTGAAGAGCCAATGACGTTTCACTAACTGCCACTCAAACACACTAAAGAGAAGCTCAGACAGGAGCCTCAGGGGCTCCGGGCGATGCGCGCGCGTGTACTTCTGAATTAGGAGAAAAAACACCCGTGAACCACCCATGTGTAATCAGTATAATCGCATGGGCAACACCAGAAATTGCTTCATAAATAAATTGAGCTACTTTTAAATATCATAACACGCCGAAAATGTAGCCTAACCAAAATATTTTTAGAGCAACATTTAAATAGGCCAATTATAGGCTAGATTAATCGCACGTATTTTCATAGCTTTTATATTAACACAACAAGCTAACGAATAATTGTAGGCCTAAGTTAATATAGGCCTACTGATAGGATGATGCAAAAAGAAGTAACATTTTGGCTTTTTTTCGAATATGACGATTACTGCTTGATTCCCCCGCTTTTCAGCATCCACATTGCTTTTGAATTGTATAGGCTAAAAGCCGTAAAAGTAGCCAGTCATACATGTTTAGAAGTGTAAAGAGCAGGCAGTAGCTTTTGTTAATGCTTTATCATTTCGTTATCAACATCTGCATTGTCACGCAATAAAACTGTCCAAACTGTCATGCTATATTGAGCCAATTTCCACGCATTCATAAATCAAGCGAAAGGCGACAAATGTCGGCATGTCATTTTTTCATCATTACGAGGGTAATACATGGGCTGTACGTACTGAATCGACCACAACTGAGAATAAAACTAATCGTTTGATGCCGATGACATGTTGTCCGACAAACTGTCTCATCAATAACATTTCTATAATAGACAGGTGCACTATTGATCCGAATATGAAATATTAGGCTATATTATGTTAAAAAAAATAGCGTCATATTTTTTAATACTTGAAAAATCCCCTTTTCGATCAGATTTCTGCGCTTCAAAGATTCAGATCTGAAGGGTTTTTTTATTTTAAATGTCGGCATTACAAATATAATTCAAGGATGCTGATGACTTTGCGCGCAATTATGATAAGAATAGCTGGCTTAATTGTGACGTTTTCATTTTGCCACGATAATAGAATTAGTACAAAAGGTCAAGTGTTTTGAAAAGCCAAGTCAAATTGACAGGAAAGAGAGGGTCCCATCTGTAGCCCCCTAAACCTCATTTAGAGACCATCCCGCTGGCTTTTGTCTCCCAATAGCCAAAGAGCACCTCATACGACCTCTCATCCTATTACAGGAATATGAAAAAAAAAAAATATATATATATATATATATATATATATATATATATATATATATATATATATATATGATATAATAGATATACTTCGAAATAATTGATAAGGTCGTAGAATAACTCTCATTAAGATTTTTTTTTTTAACTATTAACTTAATAATGCTTATATTAACTTGTATACATTTTAACATTCAAATTTCATGAAACTTTTGGTTGAATTTATATAAGCTATCAGTGTATTGTATGTTTATGTGTGTTATATGTCCATGAAAAAAGGTTGCTCTATACCTGATTATAACACAGACCAGTTGAAAATTGGTTCATATTAGACATGCTGAACAGTTAAACATGTAGGCCTTAGTAAATCATATCTCATGTCTGCTTGATGCATTGAACTTCATCTATATGTATGTTAACCCTACTGTGAAATTAATCATGCGTTTAAAAAATTACTTATGTGACCTGTCGGGGTCAATACAGAAGAAAAAAAAGAGGGAACCTAATAGCTACATGAACAGGGCATTACACACCAAATACATCATCTAACCAAATATACCTCAGGCAAACTGTTGTATTTTTAACAAATATAATATCTTCACTTTACTTGATGATGAAACCAGTTCTCTTTTCCTCACTGTAATGCAACTGAAGACTCCTCTCTGACCTATAATTGTCATGAACAGAAAGTCCCACGGTACACTGTGGTCTAAATAGGCCTTAGTACACCGTCCTACATTATAATCCTTATTTAACACTGGAGGTCTATCAGAAAATTGCAAGGCTAAATGCTCCTTCATCTGTGAAGACATGTCAAGCAATATCATTTAAATACAATCTCATCATTGAAAGTATTCATATAATGTTTCATTCTTGATTATTTGGTCTTGATTGCAGACAAGGAAATGCATGGAACTGTTACTTGAATATAGTTCAATATGCTCACTTCCAGTAGTCTATAATATACGCATATATATTATTACTGTAAGGTAATCAGACTCCATGCAGGTAAATAGGGCTACAAGTCGATACAGTGTGGTGCCATACAAGAATTTTTATGTAAGTTGTGAAATAATTAATTGCTTATCAAATATTCATTTTAATTTAATAATTGTAAGCATCAGGAGGCAAGGAACCACAGATGTTTTTATTTTTTTGTTAATTATGTCAGCAAGATTCATTCTTAATTGATGGAGACTTGTAAGATGTGCATGTGTTTTGATTAAGTTAAGGATTCCTCAAAATTTGGAATTAAAAAAATAAATTAAATGAATATCTATTATTAAAAATATTTAATTTCTTCAAATTGCTGGAGAATCTTGCTGGAGTGTATGTTGGTGTACATACCTTATCAACGCTCAAGGGAATCTTGTGTTTTCTAGCAGCTTTCAACCTCTTCAACATCAGTCAATCCCTGAAACTGTCAGCAACATATTTTAGCGTTGAACAGACATAAATTGCAGAATTTTTAGTGTCCTTCATGCCTGACTAGAGCTTGATTGATAGTTTCATTCGTGCTCTTGAAATTACAATAATCATTTGTAACATACTGACCTTATTACGAAAAGAAAAAAAGAATATTACGAAATTACTTACGAATATTTCTTGTTGAAATCAGCGACACGTGAAGTAAAAATTAACCACTTTATAAAAGTTTTTTTTTTCTGTCTTAAGCCCCTCCCATTTATTGAATACGAGAGGATGTAGATAAAAAAAATATATAGGCCTAATTCAAAAAGATTACAATTATATTTTGTCATCAGTCTTTTTAAAAAGAAAAAGTAAGTTTTGTTTTAAAAAGACATTTTTCGTTTAAAAAAATAGTCCGACAAATATAAAATGCACGACAAAAGAACAAGACAGCTGTCTTTATATACACCTGCTGATAGCAGCATAATAGTATATAGATCATTACATTTTGTAACAGATAATTGTCTACTACTAGTAAAATTAAAAACATAAGATCAATTGCCGCCTTAAATGTTTAAGTAGAATTAAAGTGATTCAAAAGTTTTAACCTGCAGTGAGTTGGTTGCAATTTTTTCGGCCACTTTATATTGAATTACAAATTAAGTAAATTGATCTGAAACACTGAATACGAGCAGAAATGGCAGAAATTATTCTGATAAGTTTAGGACGGAAATAACGATGTCGAAATATATAAATGAAAACATTTTACAGTGATGTTACAAAACAATACACATCCTTGAACTTTCAGGCAAACGTAAGACAAAAAGTTCGACAAACCTGCCTGTGCTTTTAATGAATTTTTTAAAATTATTTTAGAGATTAATTTATCTGACAGATATTTACAAATGCTTCCAAGCATGATAAATGCCCAAACAGTAGATAGTATAGCCTACACACAAAATACCATCAGCTTTTATCATAAACCAGAACTGAAATCGACGTTGTACGTTTTAAATAACGAATGAATAAGAAATTAAATGTGAAATGAAAGGCAAACGCGACATTACTTTATATTTGACACAATACTGAAAACTTTAAAATCGCATTCAAACAGCTGAAGCTCAACCGTGCTTACCTTACGCTCACCATGCGATAGCGACGTGTCTCGCGCTCGTCTCTTGCTGACAGCGCGCGCGGCTGCTCATCGAGATAATTCGTCGCGCGCTTCTTGTGTTTTGTAAGATATTCCAAGTAAAACCTTTAGAAATGCAGGTCTATGGCTGACGTTAAACTGATGCTGTTTTGTTCATGGGGTCTATTGAATCACTCTATTGAGTCAACTGCACGAGGCATGAAAGCAAATATAAAGGCATCTGCTGTGCATTGCTCTCGTGCTCTGGAGACAAGCTTGAGAAATGTGCTCATTGCAGCCAATGCTGTCATTGAACTTCACATCCCAAAGAATCTCGAAGAGGTGGGGCTCTTCACAGGATGATAACATGGATAATGGCATATCATGTTTGATCTTTCCTGTCTGAAAGTTTTGCAAGGAAAGCCTGTCGGTTTTACAGACTGGTGACTGAATCTTTGAGATAGAGATAATCTGAAATGTTATGCCATTTCACACTGACAATAAGATTTTAAAATGTTTCTTCAAAAACATCTATTATTTTATAATGAATAATATTTTATAGAAAATAGAAAACAAAGACATTAATAATTTTTGCACACTCTCAGGAATTATACAAATAGAGTTTTAAAATAAATTATCAGATATATATGGCAAGTTGCCACTTTCTGAGGGTAAGTTTATTTTTGAAAGTCAAATTCTGTATATGCACAAATCTTGACAACAAACAAGCGATTGAACATTTTCTCTATTACTGCTCAAGAAAAAACACTTTTGTGACAACATGCACTGTCCTGCTATTTGAGGTAAGTTGTCACACACACACACACACACACACACACACACACACACACACACACACACACACACACACGTTTGTTTTTGTGAATTGTGGGGATATTACATAGGCGTAATAGTACGCCTTTTTATACTGTACTTTTAAATTTATACTGTACAAACTGTGTTTTCTATCCCACTACACTACCCCTACTCCTAAACCTACTCATCACAGGAAACTGTGCACATTTTTACTTTCTCAAAAAAACTCATTCTGTATGATTTATAAGCCTTTTGAAAAATGGGGACATGGGGTAATGTCCTCATAAGTCACCTTCTCCTTGTAATACCTATGTCATACCCATGTCATTATACAAATTTGTGTCCTGATATGTAACACGCGCACGCACACACACACACACACACACACACACACACGCGCGCGCGCACACACACACACACACACACACAAATAAAAAAGGGGGTAACATGACAAATCAAAGACAAAGATACTTCCATAACAGATATGATTATGAAAGTTGTAGAAAGAGTATAAACAGGTCAGCTGCCGGTCAACTTCCTTTACTGGGTTATTAATTGGTGTCTGTTTGCTTAGCAAAGCGGAGTAAGATACACCAATGACTGTAATTTACACTGTTTGGTGAGCCTGATCTCCTGTATCCACAATTACCCAACAGATACTTCAGTTCAATACAAATCTTCTTGACACACTCCAGTGAAAAACTATTTAATGGGAATAAACCAGAGTTTCTGTATATAACTTTTATACCTTATTTTACTGAGTACTCACACTGTAAAAGTAAAAATGTGTAGTTGTTACTGTACATTCATGTATTTATGAATGTACAGTAACATTTTTGTAAATTTTTTTATTGTAATATTTTTGACTGAAATCTGTTATTTTAGATGCTACCACATGGCAAATATGTTTTTAAGTTTAATAGACAAAATATTTAAGTAGTGTATGCCTGAAATCAACATGGATTTTAAGTGGAATTACATTATAGACATTAAATGATAATGCTATAGATCAGTTATAATGTAACAGATGATTCTATTCGCTTTAAACTATTTATAACATAATGGTTTAAAGCTGTAGTCTTTTTAAATACGACAGATTTTTACCATTTCTGAACTAGGCAAATAGTTAAAAGTAAAAAAAAAAAAAAATTATACTGTATATATATTCATCATTTTAACTGAATCAACTTCAATACTTGAGTTACATCAATGAAAGTCGGTTTAAGGTAGATATAATTAGGCCTATCATTACCTTTGCATTTGTTTTAAAAAATGATTTTGAATTATATATTTTTCCTCTAAATCATTCTTCCACAACTTCTATTGTTGTAATTTCTAATTGGTTAAACTATAATAGCCCTCAGTCTTTTTACGTTGTTTCCCCATATACTTACTGTATGGAATTTCAACACTAGCATGATATCTATTGTCATTATTGTCATATTTCCTGAACGCTGTCCGGACAGCGAGAGGATGCAAAGGTCATAAAGATGGCAAAGGGTGAATCAGTTAAGCAAAACCTCCTAACCTCCACTTCCTTAATTACTATGCCGGTTGAGAGCCAGGCCTTTTATTGCCTTCATCATTAGCTCTTTCCAGCAGTCTAGGACCGGCTTCCTTTAAGGACCTCATTGACTCATTGATCAACTGGCATCACTCTCAACTGGCCTGAAGCATGTGAATGGGCCGAATCCCGGCCTGTCTCTCTCCAACTCGTTAAGTGCTCAATTTTTCTCTTCCTCTCACCACTGACTTGTAAAGAGCTTTTAATGTGGCTATTAGAGGAAGTGAACAGGAAGCGTGTTGAAAACACAGCCCTTCATTATTTATGAGGAGGTTTAATCTGTTGCTTAATCACCATTGTTTGGGCAAAGCAAGTTTGGTGTTAGTTGAGTAACCTGAGCAAACATGAGGCTGAGTGATGGGAGGTCCAATTGATTGGTCCTTTTAACAATTAGCATATTGACATAGTAAATAGTTCTGCTGGATGGAGTTTTGATCATTTCAGTATTATTATATTTTCAGAGTTAATACAATTATGCCTTTTCTTTAAACTTCGCCAAAGCAGCATTTTAATTTGTGCCAACGCAGCAGAAACTTGTACAAATAAAAGCTGTTCTTTTGAAATTTCTATTCATTAAAGAATCCTGTTCAAAATGTATCACCGTTTCCTCAAAAAAAGTGTTTTCAACATTGATAATAATTAGAAATGTTTCTTGAGCATCATATCTTCATATTAGAATGATTTCTGAAGGATCATGTGACACTGAAGACTGGAGTAATGATGCTGAAAATTCAGCTTTAATCACAGGAATAAATTACATTTTACAATATATAGAAAACAGTTATTATAATTTGTAATAATATTACACAATATTGCTGTTTTTGCTGTATTTTTGATCACACCAACACAGTGTTTGTACTGAAATTATTCTGTGATATTATTTGGAAAAAAATGGCTTACGTCAGAATGCCTTTGCTGTCTCGGGTAGTATTAATTGTGTAATCTCCTAATCTAGTTTTAATCCATGGAAACATATAGTGGCAAATATGGGAGCACACAGATTACACTGTTTACAGCTCATTGTTCACTGAGAATAACAAATCAAATAGTTTGAAGAGGGAAAAGGGGTTGTTTTTCACAACAGGAATATGTTGTTACTGCCCCTTTATTTACAAAATAAAGGACAGCCAGCCAGCCAGATAGATAGATATGCAGACATATAGCCAGAAAGACAGACAGATAGAGACAGAGACAGAAAGACAGACATATAGACAGAAAGACAGACAAAAGGCAGACATATAAAGACAGACAGAGAGAGATAGAGACAGACAGATAGATAGATAGATAGATAGATAGATAGATAGATAGATAGATAGATAGATAGATAGATAGATAGATAGATAGATAGATAGATAGATAGATAGATAGATAGATAGATAGATAGATAGATAAATAGATAGATAGATAGATAGAGGTAGATATCATATGGTTTTCAATAAAACAGTGCAATATTTGGTAATCATACACAAACAACCATTAACACACCTAATTATTTCAACAAAACAAACATCAAACCATCACCCTGTTTTTTAAATAACCATTGTCATTAGCTGTAAACAGTGACAATAACAAACACATTAAATTAATCTACCCTTAATGTGATTTGATACAGAATCCTGAACTGCTGCTCAGTACATGGAAAACATTCTCTTGCTAGCAGAAGCATATGCGCTTCTGTTAGGATAAATATCATTCTTTAATTCCCATGATGCCTTCATCCAATGGTGCCATCAGGAAATATCATGCTGTAATTGAGAGGATTACAGTGATGATGGTCATAAAGACATTGTCTGTTGTTTTTGATATTCACACAAACAAGTTGCTGTCATGTAAGGAGATAAACTGTTTTTCATGTTTTCTTGTCATTAAGGAGATTATATGTGTATCAGAAATATACCTCTAAATAACACACCTAAATCTGTGCTTAATGATGATGTAAAAACTGTGTTTACATGTGCACATCACACATAACGTGCCTGTTATTTGATATTTCATAGACTCACTACCAAATATTAATGAAATTACAGTTTGGCTCAGCAAATGTCAGAACAGAATTCAACAACATTTAAGCACATGAAATATACAGTAAATAAATGTAAAAATATATACACTAGTGTTTTAAAGTGTGGTGTTAGTAGGATCGATCTATCTATCTATCTACACTGTAAAAAAAAAAAAAAAAAAAAAATCCCCATAAAATTTACGGTAAAAAAATGGCAGCTGTGGTTGCCAGAACTTTACTGTAAAAAATACTGAAGGAATGTTTTAGGTTTTAAGTAACAGCACTTAGTTTACTGTCTATTTTACTGTTCAAAACCATATAATTTAAAGGTTTGTATTGTAATAATTACAGTTCATAAATGTTTATTTTATGCACTGTAAAAAAAGTTCTGTTAAGTTTATGGTAAACGTATTTCATTAAATGATATAATGTTAATTTACCAAACTATTGAAGAACTAATATCTGTTTTGTACCTTTATAATGCACTGACAGCCACCAAACACAGTGTTGATGAGTGACATGATGAATCAAAGCTCATCACAAGCAGTTTTTCCACAAGCTGAGAAGTACAATACTAATATATAGAAGGTACACACAGTGTCATTCGCACAAACACTAAACACCATCATGGTAAATGAAATTTTAAAAATACAATAAACATTAACTTAACAACATTAGATGTAACATAAAACCCTAATGTACATAACTGATTAGAAAAAACTAAGAAGAAACATAGTTATTTCAACGAAAATACATCAAATGTGAAGTGTCCAACCTCCCCCAGTTTCTCTTGAAGCCAATACAGAAGTGACTTAAACTGCAATTCATCGACTGGCTGCTAGGGACAGTCTCCAAAAAAGAGCAGAATCTCATTGAGCCCCATGTTAAAATGCCCAACTTTACAGCAGAAAAAAACATGTTTACAGTCTGGTACAAATTGTAGTTTTGGTCTATACTGCTAATTTTGCCCTTCATGACAACTGTGAGGGGGGTGAATTTTTTTTATAACTCATCCGTTTAAATTATATTAAGCCTTAAAGTTCTGTATAATTAAGGGCGTGGCCACTTGAGTGACAGGTGGATTGCCGCTGCTGTCTGTCACCTAAGTAAATTCCAGCCGCTGAACTTGGCATCTCCGCCGTGTTTGTGCTTTTTGGGGGGGATTATTTCATACAATTATCAAATAATATTCTATCTATCTATCTATCTATCTATCTATCTATCTATCTATCTATCTATCTATCTATCTATCTATCTATCTATCTATCTATCTATCTATCTATCTATCTATCTATCTATCTATCTGTCTGTCTGTCTGTCTGTCTGTCTGTCTGTCTGTCTGTCTGTCTGTCAGATGATTTGGATCAAATGAAAAGTGGCCAACAAATATCCAGAAACTGAAATGTAAGATGGTTTCGATTTGCTTAATATTGGTTACTACATGTCATACATCCATTTGTGTTATTTCATAGTTTTGACTTATTCTAAAATGTTGTTAATATTCACATAGAATATGTAGATGTGTCCAAACTTTTGAATGGTAGCATACGGTGATAAATATGATACATATCATACAGTATGTGCATTGAAACAATAGAAACATGGAACCACGTGCATCCCAGCATGAAACAAATGTCCAAATATTTGCTTTATAAGGCACAAGCCGAAGGCAATATGTTGTTGTTTTTGTCCATCTCAAAGAACTTGTTTGTTGCTATGCACACTACATGAGGAACTGCTAAATTGACAGCTGCTTTACTTTTTTAAGTGCTTCTGGGAATTTTAATGTTATCACTAGTACTTGTGTTAGCGGCTGACCCCAGTGATTTATCCATATGGATTACTGAACTCCTGCTAAAGAGTGTAAAAGCTCAGTTTATCATTCTTGAGTGAAAGTGTGATGGAGAAAGGGGAAAAAAACAAAAAAAAACAACATGTTTACACATTAACAGTGAAAAACATATGTAGCACATTAGTGACCCTCCAGATGTTGCCGTGTTAATCTGATGCCATGCACTCTGATTGGTCAGAAAGTTGTAATCATGAAGATTTTTCCGTAAACTGTTAATAAAAATGCTTTCACTCTGATAGGGAATGACAGGGGTCAGACTTCTTAAATAGGTTAAAGCGCTTTGGTTTTCAGAGCGACAATCTGTCTTAACATCCACCAGAATTACTTTTAAATGCACAGTTTAAAAGTTCTGAGGTAAATACGTTTTTCACTTATGAATGTCCTTGCTGGTCTTTACAGGACAGTGATTAGTATGCCATTCACATGAACTCTACACAGACTGAATACAGTAATGCTTTTCTAAATGCTTAAAGAAACTGATTTTCATTTTAATAGTTAGCTTTTCACCAGCTTTGTGATAAAGGTTGGTGAGTGTTTGGTTTCATTCAGCACCGAGGACAGCGACACACTGAGACACATACAGCAGTCAGTACAAGCAGTTTAAGTCATATTAGAAACCACACTGTCAAGACTGTATTTATAACATTGATTATAGAACAGCACAGTGAACTGATGCTTCTCAATCGGCTTTGTATGAGTCGTCTGTGACATAAGAGCTGTAAAATAGATCCCAATAGAGAATTCAACACATTAGACATCAGTTACAGCATGTCCTTGATCAATAGAGCCACCGAGGTGATTGTTAAAGTGATTGACATGATTAGAAGACCAACCCTTTTAGTCTCACTGTTTCTATCCATCTGTTGAGCAGATATGGTGCTGCAAAATAAAGTAAAATAAAATAAAATAAAAACTAATTCAGAACTGTGTAAAATGTGATTAAAAAAACATTTCTTATGATTCATGTCCTCCTATTTCTTTAATGACAGCAACACTCCAGCTGACATGAACACATTTTTTTTAGTGACTAAAAAATGCATAATCTGTAGCCAGTTGCATAAACACAGCCTTTGTTAATACTGTGTATTAACTAATCTGCCAACTAGCAGTCTTACTTTTCGTTATCACATCTAATTTTTAATGCAACTGATTTAAAGTTATGACCAGTCTTAAAAAGAACAAATTATATTTTTTTTTTTTTACATTTTACATAGACCTAATATTTCCCTGCTAAATCCTAACAAAACATCAGTTTATTTTCAGGTTTGTAAATTACAAAAAAAAAAAAAAATGTGTTTATTGTCTGTTTATTGTCACTATATTGTGTTATTTTAGTATCATTCAGATACTATATTATAATTTATATTAATATTTTGAATTAGTTTTTTTATTTTTACACTTTCCATTTTCATTTAAAGGTGCCCTGGAACTTTTTAAAAAAAGATGTAATATAAGTCTAAGGTTTCCCCTGAATGTGTCTGTGAAGTTTCAGCTCAAAATACCCCATAGATTTTTTTTAATTCATTTTTTTAACTGCCTATTTTGGGGCATCATTATAAATGAGCTGATTCAGGGCTACTGGCCCTTTAATTCTCCTGCTCCACGCCCACGGAGCTCGCGCTTGCCTTAAATAGTACATAAACAAAGTTTACACAGCTAATATAACCCTCAAATGGATCTTTACAAAGTGTTCGTCATGCATGCGGCATGCATGCGGCGGATTATGTGAGTATTGTATACTGTTATATTGTTTACATTTGATTCTGAATGAATTTGAGGCTGTGATCCGTGGCTAACGGCTAATGCTACACTGTTGGAGAGATTTATAAAGAATGAAGTTGTGTTTATGCATTATACAGACTGCAAGTGTTTAAAAATGAAAATAGCGACGGCTCTCTTGTCTCCGTGAATACAGTAAGAAACGATGGTAACTTTAACCACATTTAACAGTACATTAGCAACATGCTAACGAAACATTTAGAAAGACAATTTACAAATATCACTAAAAATATCATGTTATCATGGATCATGTCAGTTATTATTGCTCCATCTGCCATTTTTCGCTATTGTTCTTGCTTGCTTACCTAGTCTGTTGATTCACCTGTGCACATCCAGACGTTAATACTGGCTGCCCTTGTCTAATGCCTTTCATAATGTTGGGAACATGGGCTGGCATATGCAAATATTGGGGGCGTACACCCCGACTGTTACGTAACAGTCTGTGTTATGTTGAGATTCGCCTGTTCTTCGAAGGTCTTTTAAACAAATGAAATTTATATAAGAAGGAGGAAACAATGGAGTTTGAGACTCACTGTATGTCATTTCCATGTACTGAACTCTTGTTATTTGACTATGCCAAGATAAATTCAATTTTTCATTCGAGGGCACCTTTAAGTTTTAGTCATTTTGTTGTGTTTTGTCATTTTCATATATTTTTTTTAATGTCTATAGTTTTAATTTAATTTCAGTTTTAGTTTCAGTTATTTTAATACATCAGGTTAAACTAAATGAAAATGAGAAATGTTGCCTTGGCAACTAGCTGAAATAAAATAAGTATAGGTATAAATTTTATTTCAGTTAACATTTACTTTATTTCAAGTAACAAAACATGTTTGGATACACTTTATTTTAAGGTGTCTGTGTTACAATGTAACCACATTTAAGTACTGAGTAATATTAATTAACAACATGTACTTACTAGGGTTAGGATTAGGGTTTGGTTTAGCGTTTGTTGCAAGTAATTATGCATAATTTACTGTTATTACTAGTGCATGTAATGTATAACAAGGACACTAAAATAAAGTGTAGCACTTTATTTTAGTTTTGTTCCACGTGTACATACTATGTACTTACTTATTATAGTAATTACAATGTAATAATCCTTCAGTTTTTGTATCTACCCACAATACGCACCATCACAGGCTTTAATCGTCTCATGCTATGTGAAAACCATACAATCACATAGTAGAGACCAGGGCTAGTTCTCACATGAGGAAACTATCACAAGGTCTATATCTCAGTTATGAGTCAAAAGTCCAATTACACAAATATTTTGTATGTTAGCTTCAAACACAGATTTCTAAAATTTCAACATCACCATACTATTTATTGTTGCCTGTCATTGGGGCATGTTGTCACAAAATAAAAGAGTGGAAATGTTAGTAGACTTAGAAACCAGTTTCAAAACTAAACCTACCCTGAGACTTTTCAGTAACACTAGGGTGACCATACATCCCATTTTTCCCCAGACACGTCCTGGCCAGGATTTCTAAATTGCTTAAAATGTCCCAGTTTTGGCTTTGTTTTCATACTTGCTGAATGTAATGACTGAAGTAATTTTACCAATAGTGTGCATTATACATAATCTATCAATTGTGGCTTGCGAGAAGGCAGGATCTACAGAGAACGGTCAAAGCATTGCAAATACTACAACATTTCAATGCATTGCATGAGGACTGTCAATAGGAACAGTGGCGTGCACAGACCTCCGCTTAGAAATCGCGTTCTGAAATTGTGGTCCGGGAGCACAACGATACAACTGAAAAGTGCACTATCACGATTAAAGGGGGCAAGGGCTCAAGCCATTTTAGGCAATTTAGAAATCCTGGCCAGGACATGTCTGGGAAAAACGGGACCCATGGTCACTCTAAGTAACATGTGTGACAATTTGCCTCCATCTCCTCTACTGTAACAGTGAGTGTGTTTCAGGATCAGGATGAGCCATAGAAAAGTGATTGTTTCGATCTCTCTCATCTTTTCCCAATTTCATTCTCTCTTTGGCTCTTGTTATTGGGCCTGATTTGTCAGGGCCCCCGGTGAGAGAGCACTATCACCGAACGCTTTTCTTTTGGCATTGTTAAAACTAAATGAAACAAGGTAATTAGCTTGTTACAATTAAAGTGACTCGACTGGATAAATTGTAATCACCCGAAATGAAGTTAGGCTTCCCTGCAGGATCAGCCAGCCAGCTGAGCAGCCTCATTTGCATAATTAAAATATACAAATGATAATGGATTTTGTACTCAATATCCAGCGGCTGTAAATCCAGAGAAATATGAATATTACAATAACAACGCAGCTGCCTTGAGGTAAACGTGCGATGATGTTCCCAACGTTTGCGTTTTTTCCCCGTTTCCCCTCCCGTGCTCATCCATAGGGCCACGAGATGAGTCTGGATGTGTGAGCGGAGCTACCAATTGAAAAGCCAAGTGATAAAATAGATGAAAAACATTCAAAAGTGATATTAGTTAATAATGCCTGTGGTGGAACCACGGGGTGGAGAAAGAGAGAGATACGTGGACCAATTACATTTGCAAATTGTCAGCGGCAGGTCCTAGTAGCGTGGCTCTACCTCGGGGGAAGCCTTTTGCCTGATTACACAAAATTGGGATTGAATTAAACATCTAAAAGGGTTGTCCTAAGACAAACCCGAATGAAATTAGGCCCGCTCATTTTTGCTGCGAGCGCAAGGAAGCTGGCACACGGAGAACGAGAGAGAACGAGAGAAATGTTCTCAATTAGGAGAGGGACAATGTCACGAAATTAGGCCTTAGAGGTTTTCCCTCCGCTTTGCATTTGTCATTAAAGTGAGCGACACTGGCCTCCAAACAGCTGGGTTCCTGTCAACTGCTGACTGGTTTGCTTGCTTTCTCTCTGTATGTCTCTTTCCATGGATTGGACTGTGTTCTGATGGAATGTGTTGGAATGCCAAGTGAAACAGATGGGTTAAATCTGTAGGCAACAGAATTATACAACTTTTAATTTGAAAAATTATACAATTTTTAATTAATTAGACAACTTTTACTCATGTTAATAAATAAATAAATACTGTTTAAAAAAAAAGTTTTAAATTCAGCATGAAACAGAAGTTGTGCTAGTCTTTTCTCCCCTATTGTGACATATATCTGAGTGAAATGGCTTCTGGAACAATAAGAAATGTAGGGTGGGACTTGATTTTGCCCATGGGGAATTGATTGGATGGTTGTGGTTTGCTATTGGAGGATCTCATGTGAGTGACCCTCTTAATAAAAACTCTGAATTAAACCCTGAGTTGATAGAGAATGTTTATAGCAAGCTTTGTGAACCTGTTTAATCTTACTTAAATCAAGCTGAATTTGTTTGGTTTTGTCAACATTGAACCTACTCTGAAACTTTGAGTTTGTTTGAGCTTTGTGTGACCAGTCACTGTAAAATAACACATCTGGTTTAATAACATTTGAAGGAAACTCTAACACCATAAGTACTGGGGGTTGAGGTTAACTACATTGGGACTGCAAACATTCTATGCATTGGCCAAGCATTCATGTCTATATGCGTACTAGCATAAAGTATATTTCATTATTTTATAACATTTTGCTCAAACATATTTTATAACCATATGTATTTTTGGTTCTCGACCCTGTATAGATGTTCTTTACAACGGTCAATAAGACATGTGTATACACAGTTTCTTTTTAATCATCCAGGACACTCAATCAACTCTTCCCGTCATAAATGATCTGTGGGTGCATGTCCACTACCTTATTGTGTAGCAGAGTCACTGTATTGAGTGTGTGTTATGTGTGTATGAAGTAAATGACTTTTCTATGGCACATCAGTGCAATATGGACCAGAGCTGTAAGTAAATAATTTGCAGTAATCAAAGTTAATGGAACCCAATGGGAGAGACTTATGCTATTGCAATAATCTCATTTAGCAGACAGCAGATTCAGTGGATAATTGGGCATAAGTAAAATTGAATTCCCCTGCTCAATTACAGAACTATTACGCTTCATATCAGCAAACACAGGTCAGATGTATCTCTGGCACCATGAAAACACTAATGGCGAGTGATTCAACATCTAGTGATGTAATGTCAAATACAGCAAAGTCTACACAATCACCTCTTTTCTGGAACAGTCCTATATGAAAAAGAATATATATCAGTAAATTAGCAGGGTAAACCAAATGGAGCAAAGCATTCACTTCCCAAAAATCATTTGGGTAAAATGCATGATTATATTTTGCTGTTTTCCTCTAATGCAGCCAAAATTAAAGCTGCTTTGGCACAATCTGTAAAATTGTAAAAAGTGCTATATAAATAAAGGTGACTTGACTTAATCACAATAGATTTAGCACAAAAAATTACAACAGGTGAAAATGTGAAAACAGAAGAAAATGTGCCCATGCAAACCTCTGGGTGGTTGCCTGGGTGTTGCTGTGGGGTTACTATAGGGTTTTCTGACTCTCCTCAACAAAAAATTAATGTACTCATTTACGCTTGGTCAGGACACAGGGTTTCTGCAAGACTTTTTATGACCAAGTAAAGAAAATTTAAGGAATAAAATTAAAGTAACACTTTGTACACAATATGTAAATATGTTATCTAAATGTAAATGTCTAGGGAGAAACACAGTGAGTTGTTTTAGCAACACTTCAGAGTTTGAAAATACAACTTCCAACAAATGTCCCTGTTACTTTTTCATAAAAAAAAACCCCATTACCAGTGCCGGAGGTAACACATTACAAGTAACGTGAGTTATGTAACCAGATTACATTTCCCAACTAGTAAAGTAACACATTACTTTTAAATTTACAACAAACTATCTGAGTTACTTTTTCTCATTTATTGACTGACACCTCTCCTGTCCCCATGTTGATAGAAATCATGAGTGTAGAGGCGTAGTGTGCGGGGTGTGAACATGATGCTTTTTGTAGTTCTAGACTAAGGGCACGTTTACACGACAAAGATGTAAAAACTGAAAGGTTTTTCCTTTGTGTTTTTCACGTACAGATGACAACGTTGTCAAAACGATCCCTGTCCACAGATCTGCAACAAACGACTAAAACGCTGTATTATTCATGTCAGGCCAATAGTTGGTGATGTCACTTTGTAAAGAAACACTGCATGCCTATAGACTAAACACGTAATACACAAGCTGTGTAATGATGTCACAAATTCACATTTTTGCAGTTTACGATAATGGTATCATTTTAATTACAATAATGGTATCATTTTCAAAAACTTGCTCTTTGAAAACCGTTTTCAATAATAAATGAACAGCCAAACTGCATAAAAAGTTCTCAGTTTTTATTAAAAACTGTGTTGTGTAAACTCCCCCTAAATGTGAGTATTTACTCATCTCACATGCACAAAACAGATTCTGTATTCCTTAACATGAATAATTGCAAACTCAGAATATTACACAAACCTGCAATAATTAAATATGTTAAATAACACAAATATACTTTATGTATTTAATCTCACTTTATTAAAGTGCCCCTATTATGGATTTTTGAAAATTACCTTTAATGTAATGTGTAACATAGCTCTAAGTGAATGAAAACATCCTGCAAAGTTTAAATTCTGAAAGTGCATCATATATTAAGTAATTGTCTCTCAAAAGTAAGAGTCGTCTCTGAATCAATTAAACAAGTTGTTTGTAAAACAAATCTTAAGCCGTTTCGTTGTAGCGTCACATGAAACATTAGCATATTGCCCGCCCACTTATTGCGTGCACAGACGCCAGAGAAAACTTGAAATCCGAAGATTGTGCTGTATGTTCCCGTCATTTTACTGACGACTGCTTCTTCAACCTAAATGCGTTCAACGCGGGATTCACAGGCCGGTTGTTATTGGAGGATGGGTCAGTACCCTGTGTATTTGGACCAGCTCTTTTCCTCCTCCGAATCACAACCTGTAAGTACGATTACTAATTGTTGCCATGTTTGACAGACTGACTGTTTTGTAGGAAAGAATGTAATTATAATTCTCCAGAGAATATAATTTAAATTAGTTAAGATTTTAAGCAGCCAAGATATAAAACTGCCCCCAAACAAAAAGACTCACCTGTTCTGATGTGCAATCCAACTCGAACAACACAAGTCTATATGTCCTCTAATCCAGTGTCTAACATCCGCACAGTTCTGAGTTTCAGTTCAATGGCCTAAGTAGAGTAACATTACTGGACTGAAACCCTCATACGGTTCAGTCCGAACATGTCTGTGTCCAAATTCTGAGCCAGAATCACCTCAATCTCTGTAGCATGCACAAATACATATTTATCCTGTGTGTTGTGTACGCTCTGTGCAGCTTGTAGGTCTCCGGCTAACAGCAATATGTGTTCCCTCGCAATTGTCTAGAAATGTGTCAAATGTTTTTTGTTGTTATTACTTGGAGATATGATAAAGAATATAGCAATACGTTGGTGTACAACTGCAGTGCTTTATCAATACGTTTCTGCGTTGGGCTAACGCATATACCAAGACTGTTTGTGTGTTTACCACCGGGCTGTAGGCTAGCTTCGCTAACATAAACACAACAACTTATTTCCTCTCTGAGTCTTTATTTTTAGAACAGAGTGGAGCACCATTATTATTATAATACAATGTAAATGATGCAAGCACTGTATACTGTACTCCGTGTTAACCAGCAGAAGTCATCTGACCAATCACCGCAGATTAGCATGCAAAAGATGGGTTTGGAAAAATTAACCGTTGAGTGAATCGTTTGGGAGTCGTTGAGCAAATAAGGTAAAAATAAATGCATATTATAAGACAATTAATGTGTTTTTGACCTTGCATGCTTTAAAACCTGCTGGGAACTTCCAAAACTTTAACTAATGTCTTTGTTGTTGACCTTCGATGATCCAATTCAACCAAACAAACTGTTGAACTTTCTTCTCCTGTGTTCTATTCTTCTGCGATCCAGAATGGCAGCACAGCTGAAAGGTTTGTTTGAGCTGTGCCCTTTATTGTACAGGTGTGAATTTGTAGTTCCTTCAGCCTGAGGCATATTCATTTCACTTTTGATGTGAAAAGGCCTTTACATTTGCCAAAAATATAACATCTATTTATTTGTTTGTTTGAAAACAAACAAGCAAAAGTCATGTAATGCACTACTTTCCATATAAAGTAACTAAGTAAAGCAATTGGTTACTTTTTTATGGAGTAAGGCAATATTGTAATGTATTACTTGTAACTTTCCCCAACACTGAGCATGGCAATATGTATATGAATTATACTTTAGCTTCTGATCACTCTGCAAAAAAGTGATGTTCTTGCTCAGTATTTGTGTTTTCCAGTGTAAATGTCTGAAGATTCTTAAATCAAGATGCATTTACATGAGATGCAAAATTACAAAATATTTAGTTGTGTTTTCTGTGAAAATGATCAAAATGAAGTGAGTTTATAATTAAAAAAAGAATAAACACAGTTGAGCCAAAACATTATGCCCACCTGCCTAATATGCTGTTGGACATTCATATACCGCCAAAACAGTACCGACCCTACCAAGGCTTAGACTAGTCCTGTGGTTTCTGGCAGGAAGGCATTAGCAGCAGATCCTTCAAGTCCTGTAGGTAGGTGGAGCCACCTTGAATCGGACTTGTTGGTCCAGTACATCCCACAGACGCTCAACTGGATTGAGATCTAGGGAATTTGGAGGCCAAGGCAACACCTTGAACTCTTCATCATGTTCCTCAAAAAGTTCCTAAACAATGTGTGCAGTGTGGCAGGGTACATTATCCTGCTGAAAGAGGCTACTTCCACCAGGGAACACGGTCACAAAGGGGTGTACCTGGTCTGCAACAATATTTAGGTAGGTAGCATGTGTCACATGAACGGCCCAACCCAGGGTTTTCCAGCAGATCATTGCCCAGAACATCACACTCCCTCCGCCAGCTTGTCGTCGTTCCACAGTGCATCCTGGTGCCATCACTTCCCCAGGTAAACAGTGCGCACATGCACAGCCATCCACGTGATGTAAAAGAAAACGGGACTTTTTCCACTGCTCCAAGGTCCAGTTCCGATGCTTACGTACCAATTTGTAGGTGCTTTTGACGGTGGATAGGGATCATCATAGGCACTCTGATTGAGAGAGTTGCTACGCAGCCACATACGCATACAACACTGTGTTTTGTGACACATTCCTGCTATAACCATCATAAAAATTTTGTGTGACTTATGCCACAGTAGACCTTCTGTTGGCTCGGACCAGACAGGAAAGCCTTTGTTGCTCTCGTGCATCGATGAGTCTGGGACGCCCAACACCCTGTCACCTGTTTTTTTGTTTTTTTTTCTTTTTTTTGTCCCTCCTCGGACAACTGTTGGTAAACTCTCACCACTGCTGCCCGGGAGCAACCCATAAGCCTTCAAAGATACTCTAACCCGGTCGCCTTGACATAACAATTTGGCCCTTGTTAAAATCACTCTTTATTACTGCCCATTTATCCTGAATCCAACACATTGAACAAAGTTCGAGAGGAGCACGTTCAGATACTTAACGTAATTAACACAGAAGGAGCTTATTCAGTTAATCAACTCAATTAGCATCAGGAGGTATATATACAGCAGACTTACCTCTGTTCAATGACAGTTTTCCAGCATTCCTCCACCACCCCCATCTCCTCGCTTATAACTATTCCTATCCCAGCCTGGGATGGGGGAGTACTCTAATTTAAGGCCAAATTCCGAGCTTGGAGCCCTCCCCTCGGACAGCACGCCAAATACGCATAACCTTTACTCTATTTAATTATATGTAAGCGTGAACTCATGAACTGATTGTTTGCTTACCATCTGATCTACAGTACCCAGACCTTAATGTGTGGCCTTGTTAGGAGATGCCGTGGTTATAATGTTTTGGCTCATCAGTGTATAAACATAAAATATGACCCCTGAATATATTTTAAAAATGTGGCAAACTTAAATCCCACTGCCAAACCCCTCCTCCACCATAAATAAAATTAAAAATAAGCAGCTCTAATGTGTCAAAGTCTTTTCTTCCCCCCAATCTTTACCTTTGATTTACCCTCATTTGCCCCTGTATTTATGCCCTCTGCACTTTTCTTTCAATTGCTGTCCATTTCATGATGAAATTCTTCTTAAACCCCAAAACTGTAAGTGTACGCAGTTCACAGAATCCATGCCATTCAATAACCAAATGTATTTAAATCATCATTTAAAGTAATGCCCCTGTGCTCTCTTTACCCACGACCAAAAATCCCACAATCAGATGGAACGGAGAGGGACACAAGCTTAGGGAAGCTTAATTCTCAGAAAAGATGTATTTAATCTTAAGATATTAGGCAGGGTTATTTTTACTTACCATCGCCCCATATTAAAACAGACCATAACGTTTACTCGAAGATTTTAGTGAATGAAACAAATGAAATAAAAGTGAGTGGGTCGTTTTAATCAAGGAGAGCACTGGCAGGTTTAACAGATGTCAAACAAGTACCGCGGAGCTCCATTAGTGATATGAAGGGTTCGTGAGATGATTAAATGTTATTTAAAGAAAGGACAAGAGAAGATAAAATCCTGTCAGAGGGGAGGGGCCTACTCCTCCTTTCACTCACATTTAAACAGAAGGAGAAGTGATGTTTGTTTAACATTGTCTCATTGCTTTGACCTCTCTCATTAAAATCGGAGAGTACACTAAGCTTTTAATGTTCTGTCTCAGCCTCCCTCTTTTCACACACAGAGAGCTTCATTTAAATAACTTACAGGTCCAATTAGATGGGAAATTAAATTGTCATTATTTAAGTGGGTGACAAGCAGAGGAAGTGACAGGAAGGAGGCAGGAGTGTTTTGTGTCCCTTGAGGCCTGCTGTAGTTACACTTATGAATTTAGTGGGAAGCAGCACTGATAATGACACACAAGCCATTGTGTTTGAAATCTGTAGCAAAATGACAGAGGTGGAGATTAAATACAAATTATGCAAAAGCATTTTATTCAGATGTACTCATTAATTCACTCATTTTGAAGAACGTTTAATTGTACTGGTGCTGTTTTAGTGTACATTAACAAACCTTGTATTTATAATGCTTGAAAATAAGTACTTTCATGTAGGCTACATGAGTAGTTGACATGATAAATGACAACATGCCCCACTATAAGTCAGTGTCAGTAAGGTTAGACATACACTCACTTTCCACTTTATGAGGAAAGTGAGTGTATGTGAGTGTAGTTCTGGGTTGGACCCCTTTTGCCTTCAGAACTGCTTTAATTGTTTGTGGCATAGATTCAACAAGGTGCTGGAAACATTCCTCAACATTCCTCATTCCTCTGATGATAACATCACAGAGTTGCTGCAGATTTGTCGGCTGCACATCCATGATGCCAATCTCCCGTTCCACCACATCCCAAAGTGCACTATTGCATTGAGATCTGGTGACTGTGGAGGCCATTTGAGAATAGTTAACTTATTGTCATGTTCAAGAAACCAGTTTGAAATTATTTGAGCTTTGTGACATGGTGCGTTATCCTGCTGGAAGTACACTGTGGTCATAAAGAAATGGACATGGTCAGCAACAATACTTAGGTAGGCTGTGCCGTTTAAACTATGCTCAATTGGTGCTAAGGGGCCAAAAGTGTACCAAGTAAATATCCCCTACACCATTACAGCACCACCACCACCATGAACCGTTGGTACAGGGCAGGATGGATCCATACTTTCATATTGTTTTTGCCAAATTCTGACCATGCAGTCTGAATGTCACCGCAGAAATCAAGACTCATCAGACCAGGCAACGGTTTTCCAATTGTAGCCTCAGTTTCCTGTTCTTAGCTGACAGGAGTGGCACCTGGTGTGATCTTCTGCTGCTGTAGCACATCTGCTTCAAGTTTCGGTGTGTTGTGCATTCAGAGATGCTCTTCTGCAGACCTCAGCTGGAACGAGAGCTTATTTGAGTTGCCATTGCCTAACTTGCCTTTTTATCAGTTTGAACCAGTCTGGCCATTCTCTTCTGACCTCTGGCATAAACAAGGCATTTCCATCCACAGAACTGTCACTCACTGGATATTTTCTCTTTTTAGACCATTCTCTGTAAACTCTAGATATGGTTGTGTGTGAAAATCCCAGTAAATCAGCAGTTTCTGAAATACTCAGACCAGCCTGTCTGGCACCAACAACCATGTCACGTTAAAGGTCACTTAAATCACCTTTATTCCCCATTTTGATGCTCAGTTTGAACCTCAGCAGATCGTCTTGACCATGTCTACGTGCCTAAATGCATTGAGTTGCTGCCATGTGATTGGCTAATTAGATATCTGGATTGATGAGCAGTTAACAAGTGTACCTAATAAAGTGGCCGGTGAGTGAATGTATACAAAAATGGAATGTGACAACTTGATCAGGTTTCCATATTTTATGGGGACTTTCCATAGACATTTTTATACTCTACAAACTGTGTATTCTGTCCCCTAACTCTACCCTACCCCTAAACACAACATTTTCTGCATTTTTTTCATTTTCAAAAAATGTCACAAATGTAATTTATTTATTTAAAGTATGGTCTGCAAACATTTAAACAGTAATATTATATAAAATATATAGAATATAAAATAAATTTATATATGCCATTTATTTACATTCTCTGATCAGCAGAGTCTGATCCACGAAGGTTAGTCAGACGGGCCCCTGTGGTCCCCGTCCTGTCTGCATACACTGGCACATCACCGCCATAAAGCTGATGGATGGAGTGAAATCAAAAATTCACAGGTGATCTCTGACCCCAAGCACAAGCAAATGGATCCAGCATCTGTGCTGGTGCAGTAAACGGGCCCGTGTCCTCTGTGGTCACTCCTGAGTGCAGGGCTTATGGGGACTCAAAACACTTACAGGGTCCTGCAGGAACCCGGACACTCGAATGACCTCAGAGGGTGAGGAGGTGCACAGTCTCACGAGGGCTACATTTGACTTTTACATTTGAGGAAAAGTATGCTGAAACCATTTTATATCTTATATATCCAGATATAGTTATTCCAATATAGTTATTTTCCGATTTAGATATAGTACCTATTTCTGGATGCTTATAAAAAATAAATGCAAATAAAATTGATTATTTTCTTAATAAATACTTTCCTTAGTCTGTTTTGTTGTCAATCTCAGGTGTAAATAACGTAATACAATCCAAGGCGTATCACTTCAAGTCTGACTCATATTTAAATTACAGTGTATTCTATTTGTATTGTGGCATTTAGTGTAAATTAATCTGTAGAAAATAAGGGTTAAGTCATAAGGAATAGAATTATATATGATATGATTATAAACTACTGTTCAAAGGTTTGGGGTTGGTAAGATTTTTTAATGTTTTTGAAAGAAGTCTCTTCTGCTCATTAAGCCTGCATTTATTTGATCAAAAATACAGTAAAACTTTAATATTGTAAAATAGCATTACAATTTATGATATATGTTTTTTTTATGTGAATATATTTTAAAAAGTAATTTATTTCTGTGATCAAAGCTGAATTTTTAGCATCATTACTCCAGTCTTCAGTGTCACATGATCCTTTAGAAAACATTCTAATATGCTGATTTGACTCAATAAATATTTCTGATTATTATTATCAATGTTGAAAAAATCTTACTGAGCCCAAACCTTTGAAAAATACATTCACGTTATATATAATTTTAAACATATACACATACAGTAATTTTAAAAAATCTCTCTTTTTTTTTTAAATTTACTGTAGTTTAACTGCATTCAATTGTTAGTAACTTGCAGCAAGACAAGCTACAGCTTCAAACTAGCTTCCCTGAGCATGACTTTATAATGTTTTCTTCAATGAAAAAAAGTGGCCTTCAGCTAAATTAAATTCTGAAGGTGAAAAACTTTCTTCTGGCTCTCTCAGTCAGTGATATAAACCTTGATCGTGCAGGGGGGAAAAAAAAACAGGACAAGAACTTTTTCACTCTGTCACGGCCTCTGTTTGTCTCTCTCAGAGTGATTTTTTTTACATCGACCCCAAGAAAAAAAAGTGCCCATAACTGGCAAATTGAAAATCCATTTGTTGAACAACTACCTCTCACTTACAAAAAAAAGAGCAGGAGATCTGTTCGGAGGAATAATATGACATGTGTGCTAATAGCACGGTTTCTACAGTGCCATCTGTCTGAGGGAAAGGTCAGGAGAAGATGGCAGGCGCGTGGCAGGTGATGGAGAGAGCGAGAGAGGACAAGAAAATGGGGAGGAGGGGGGCCAAAAAGACAAGTAAAATGTACAGCGACAGGCGAGGAGCAGCGTGACATCATATGAATGTCATAATTGAGCGGCACTAAATCGAGAGGCCCACTTTCGATGTGTCAATAAACAAGTTCAAGGTGACACGCCGGATCAATACAGCGCGACAAGATCCATCCGACAAATTTACTGCGGTGTAATTGGGTGCAAAATGACTCAACTCAACCTTCACGGTGCAGAAAAAAAAAGAAAGCAAAAAACGCAGCGCCCGCTGTCGCCCTCCGGCAACAGTTTGTACATGTCACATATGCCTTCAGGTGGCATTGGCAGACAATAATGGATTTTGTTTTGGTGTTTTTGTTTTGTGTGTGTGTGTGTGTGTTTGTGTGTGTGTGGAAAAGACAATAAAAAAAGGTAGTAAGACATCTGTGTATGTCAAATCAGGAGCCAAGCATTAAACAGATACTTCGAACCAAAAGTGAAAATTCAGTCATTATTTACTCACCTGCATGTCAATACAAAACCACATTCTGTTATTTTTTGCCCCCATAGAAAACAAAGACAAAAATTAGAAAAATGTTGATGGAGTGACCACATCTCTCAAGCTTTATATGTTTTAAATTCTTAAACATTTGTGTAAAATAAAATAAAATGAAATAAATTCAAAATAAAATAAAAATTGGAACAACATAAGGGTGAGTAAATGTCATGTTTGGGTGAGCTTCAAAATTAGCTTCTATTATATTTTTTACTCAAAATACCACAAACCCAGATTTTTTATTAAGGAAAAATGAACATACAGGATACTCGCGCACACAAAAAAAGTAATTGCAAAATGAAAAAACTGTATCAAAACACATCCATATTGGTATTGACAAAAAGCTGCCATCTTGTAAGAGGTAATCATAACTTCTCATTCATAGAGCTGCTATCATCTGGAGCAGGTATATTGTAGGGACGCTTAACGAGATGGCTGTAATTGATTTTTTGGGAATAGAGTCATTAACCTCAAATGTCAGCACCTCCTCCTCAAGTGCTGAGATATTGATCCGCTAATGCAGGTTCAATAGAGGCTGATGTTTAAACAGAGATATAAACACAATGAATAGATCACCTGCTTGTATCGTCTTCGAGAATTCAAGTAGGGAAAATTACACTGAAATCAGGGATGAAAAACTTCACTTGTAAAACTTCTGTCTTTTTTATTTATTTTTTTTTTTTTAAAAAGGAGGGTTTTAAATGGAAGTTATAAGGCCTGTTAGGAGAATTCACTTGTTTATTTTTGATGGTTATTAAGGAATATGTAGAGCTCATTATTTAATTACAACACAGCATTTGTGGGATGTTGATTACCATAAACCATAAAAATAAACCCCTTTTATTTTTAAAGCAAAAATCAAGCTACCGCGAAGCACTTACATTGGAATCAAATGGGGCCAATTTTGGAGGGGCCCATTTTGAATATTATTAAGGCATTTAAATGAACTCTTCTGTTCAAACTTGTGTATTATTTGATCTGATAAAGTTGTTCTTTTCATTTTTACAATTTCAGACATTATGTTATCATCAGCATTATTTTGAATGATTTTTATATTTTCTTTTGAATTTAGTTAACGTTTTACTCATTTTGTTGTTAGCTTTTTTTAATTGTCTGTATAGTTTTTTTTATTAACTTTTAGCTTTTAGTTTTAGTTTATTTAGATTTAAGTTATTTTAGTACTTTAACTAAATTCAAATGAGAACTAGCTGAAATGAAACAGTTTTTTATGTTTTTAGTTTTATATAATAATTTATATATAATTATTGTATATATTCTATATGTAATTTAATAATAACTCATAGCAAAAAAATATGTATAACTGTCGATTGAGAGGTAATAACTTTTTATACATAATGGAATCGATAAGGATGTTTAAAGAAATACTTAACCTAAAATAAATGTTGTTGTTATGCTGTTTTAACCCATTTTATATTCTTTCTTTCATGAACCACAAAAGGAGATATTTTGAAGAACATTCATGCTGCTCTTTGCATAGAATTTTTCAACTGACTTTAAATATATACAAATACAAATGAGATTTGAGAATAACGTCTTTTCGAATTTCAGTATGCTCCTACTGTACACAAACCTAATCATATGGCCTGTTTTCCATGAGCCATGGACTACTTTAATGGTGCTTCTTTGTCTTTTTTTTTTTTTTTTTTTTTTGAGCTCAACAGCCCCAATACCCAATTGATTCCATTGTGTTCAACGGAAGAAATAGAGTCATATTGGCTTGGAATGACATGAGAATGAGTAAATGATGACAGAATTTTCATTTTTGGGTGAACCATCCCTTTAACTGAGACGTTATATCCTTGTTTGTTTATGGAGCATATTGGCTAATCTGTGACATTTGCAATTTTCCAAATCAAATGATCAAAACAAACTATATGGAAGTATAGTTTGTCAGAAGTTGGACTAAAGCCACAGATCTCATCAGCAGCTACGCTAATATTCGCTACATGTAAACATCCTCTGACAATGTGGGGTGAGGATATGAACTCTCAGCATTTGATGGATTAGTGACATTTCCAAAGTAAAGCACATCTGAGGCTGCCCTCACCATGTGGTCTATGTGGGTTTAAACCCAAGCTGGGAGAAACGTGTAACTGATATCTTTGTGTCATGGAGCATATCCGGCATGCGGCGCGTTGACAGCCAGCGAGTGATGGCTGATGCTTGGATGTCTGTTTGTGTGTGTGTATTTGCTTCTGTATGTTCCATTGTCTCAGTGGCATTTGCTCTTGATGATGGCTGGAGAAAGCCCGGGGCGACCCGGAGGTGCAGACTACAATCAAAGGTCCTCTGACACCACTGAGAATCATCACAGCTTGATGATAACCTGACTACCTTCAGGTAATCCCATGGAAGTGATAGCAGGCGTCTCAGCACCAAACTTTCTTGCCGTAGAGATCGAGTCGGAGCTGTCCATGTGGGTTAAATACGATAACCTTCTGATTGATGGGCACATTTGAGAATTGGAGGGGGTCTTTATGACTTCAGTGGCATTGCGTGGGGGTATTTAAAGAGAGAAGGTGAATGAATTATCATCTGAGCGTTTGCTGTGCTGTTGTCTGCCATGAATAAAAAGTATTAACTCATGTGCACACTAAATACTTTAAAAACATGTACTTCATGTTGGTTTCATGTGGTTTCAAAAACAAAATGTGGTGGTCATGCGGTGTAACCATCAAGTAAAAAGTAATACCATATTTCCCTTACACCTTGAATACATCTTGAATACAATACACATTTTAATCTTTATTTTCAAAAAATATTTTTAAATATGTTTTTAAAGGTAAATTTATTTGATATTTTAAGAGTCTTATTGATGACATCATAATATCTATGAAATTCTTTCTTGTTCTGTGTTTCTGCATGTTGGTTTGGCCACATGACTTTGTTTTCTTAAAATAATACTAGAAGATTATGACAAACTACATCAAATTTTCTTTTCAAGATTTTATCCTTTTAATAAGGCTTTTTCTTCATAATCAAAATCAACATATCAAATTCAAAAAAAGGGGTCCAGATTTTGTCTGGGCCGAGAAAAAAATATTTAGTCAAAGATCTGTGCAGGATTGTTGTGTTTTCCTTCGGGGTTTTTTGGCAGTCTGGTCACAGCCAAAGGCCTTATGTCAATTAGGAAATAGAAGAGGAAATAGAAAACTATTGACAGGTTTCCTACAGCTATATTAACACTTGGGAACTGTATGCAATATTTATGGTGCTTTGTTTTGGGGCCTCCAATGGCGGCTTTGGTTAAGGTGGCAGGTATTGTTGGGGGGTTGGATGGACCATGCTGAGGGCAAACATTGTAAATGTATAACATCTTGGAATGCACAGACCATATCTCCCCCCCTTGAGCAACTCCCCCATACACCCTCCCTTCTGCCCCCAACCCCCCTCTCCTCCAAAACTACTGGTGTGTGAAATATGAAAGAGACATGTTGTCTTTCAATTTGTCCAATATACCTCACAGGTGGGCTCCAGGTACGTGGCCCCTCAGTGGCTGAAAAATGACTGGTGAAGTGCGAGGTGACTTTGATGAACCTCGCGACTCCCGGCCCTATCATTCTTTTCCATCTGGCTTCCTCGGCTGCCGCGCGGACAACGTGGTGGAAATTTGTCTTATTGAAGTGAAGCCGCGCTCCGATTCCTGCCGACTCCGAGCCAACTAATGAACAGGCGCTTAGAGTTCACTTACCCGCCCCTCATACTGCCAAAGCTGGGCATGATGGCATGCCGTTCGTCCTCCTGGTTGCTGGTGCGTGGTGTGTACCACAGGGCCACGTTATGGGGATGGTCCATTTCTCAAACTCTCAGGATTACGTAGGAATATAGTTATAATTCCATATTTTAAGAAACAAATTAGGAGCAGTTGTCTAAACCAAATGTCAATCACATCTGTTTAAGTGTGTCACACGTTGTTAGATAATCTGATATCTACAGTGTATCTGTGCTTGACACTGTAATGAGAATTTCCATAAGAATTTTTATTTTATTTATTTTTGCGGCACAATGTGTTGAGGTTCATCTTGCATAACCATTATTGTTAAATAAAGTTATTTTGTGATATATTTATAAAAAGTGTCAGTGCCAGGAATTGACTGAATGCTAGTGCGCTAACGACTGAATTAGTGTTGTATTATGAGCTTTTGCACCGAACAGTTCTATGTACACAGTTATAGGAACTAGCCACTAGGATAGTTCCACGGGAACTAATTTCTCCATGTTCCTGGTTGCATTCGCACTGGGAATAGGAACTTTGAATCGGCAGACAACGGCATCTTTAAGCGCGGCATTTGCAAACGCTAAAAACCAGTGAATGGAGGATGCCGTTATCGTAGCTGTGTTTGTTGTGTGTCATGGGTTTCGTGATAACGGAGATGGAATGTAAACGCGTAATCTATGCGAATGAAAAGCAAAAAAGTGGGGCTAAGAGACTCCTATGGCAACTTTCAGTATTACATATTACAGAACAGGACACAACCCTGCAGACAACAGGTAAATGCCATTATCGCTGTTTTCCATGTTCGTGAGGTAAATAGGGTGAATTGCCCTAATGTGGGACATTTTTTGCATTTCAGACTTCTGTGACATATTGCAATTTGTAGCCAAAACATTAAATTCACACACAATACCATTTTAAAAACCCCAGGATGTCTCCTAATCAAATCAAAAGATAAAATGGAGATAACACATTCATAAAAGAAATTATAGACATATTAGTGCTCTTAGTGCAAGTCGTCTAAAACAATCTGGTGTTTCCTAATGTGGGACAGTTGTATCCCTAATGTGGGACACTGAAAATTCTATGATAATAATAAGAATAATGATAATAATAATGATAATGATGATAATAATAATAATCATAATAATAAAAGGTCTATGAAAAGGCCAAAGTCTACGATAAAAGGCCAAAATCAATTGATTCATGCAGAATAGTAAAAATCTTCTTAAGTTAGTAATTATCTTGGTTATGGATGGATTGATTAATAATTGAACATCATCAGAAAAATAATACAATATGATAGTTTTGATGCATTTATTGTAAAGACATTAGGCAACTATTTTCATAGGCTATGTTATGTAATATATAGAAAATAATTAAATGCACAGTCAGAATTCTTCACTGTTCTCTTCAACATATAGCCTAGGCTTATTTGAAGGCAAAATATAAAATCTTGCAACCTGCAAAAAAAAAAAAAAAAAAAAACCTTGAACAAACTTTAGGCTAGATTTAACATTGAGTCAAAATTCATAAAAATGCTGCGAACTGCATAAATGTTTATTTGGCATAATGTTTTCTATTTTACTAAACAACAAACACACACACACAATCATTCTATTATTGCACAACAACACTAAAACACTGTAAATAACCATTTTTGTCCCACAATCCATGCCCCAATACACATTTTTGACTGACTAAAGTACTGTCCCACATTAGGCAATCATGCTGTCCCACTTTTTGAAACCACATTTCCTAAAGTGGGACACTAGGAAATTTGATAAAAATATAAAATATATAGTTTACACATACAATGTTATAGTATTTTTTGATGGACATACATTTCATAAGCACATTAGGCCAAAAGATATCATGATTTTTTTGTTTAAAATTAATTTAATGTCAAGTTTGTCAAAACTCTATGTCATTGACCTTTGGGTGGCTTTCACACAAGGTCCTTCCTTTTTGATGATTGCTACAGTCTCATATATGACTGGACATTTGAGAGGCTATGTGATTTTGATCACATGGCACCACAGCTTCAGATAACCTATAGTTTCACTGACATTCATGTATTTATGCGGGACCTACAAACACTAAACCTTAGGTGTCCCACATTAGGCAGTGTCCCACTTTAGGGCAATTCACCCTATGTTTACACGGCTTTTTAAAAATGCCGGGTGCCGGTGTTTGACATGCGTTTGGCCAGTCAACGCACACTTACATCATTGATAGTTCCTATAGTGCTGGTTTAAACCCTACTCTGGCTGCACTCCAGTTTTAGACATGCACTCGTGAACTTCCCTAAACACTTCCCCTCGGGGGAATCCCTGCCGCCATTTTGAAGTGCGTTCCACTTTGTGAAGTGGACGAGGGAAGTTTATATGGACAGACCCTCGCTCCTTCGATTTTGACCGAGGGAGCGAGTCTACTTCATATGTACACTTCAGGCAGCTCCATAACCAACAGTGCAACACGATTATGACGTCACCACATATCGCGTTTAATTTAGCCCACCACAAACAATTCTATGATATATTAATTATTTTTTTAAACATTTAAATCACACATATATACATATAGAATGCTGTATTGAACAATTTTGTAAGGGGAAAAAATAAATAATAAATCAGCTCCATTGTGGATTCCAAGTGATCAAGGGCTTAGGACGTTCCAGTTCAGCCCATTGCATAGGTTCCGCCAGAAGTGGGCACTCGTGCAACATAAGCAATGACGTACATCCGAGTCAACGCGACCGAGGGAAGTTAGCGAGGGAAGGGCATTTAAAAAACGAACTGGAATGCAGCCTCTGAAGTAGGACCTCCAAAAGGAGTTCCTAGAATTAAAATCGTTCCTAGTTCCTACGGTGCGAAAACGACAAAATCCGGGTATTTCAGCCAATAGTTCTAGGAACTATGATAAGGTTCCTCCGCTGCGAAAGCCCACTATTATATTACTTTGAAACTAAGTACCGGTACTTACCTTCTAAGTAACTGAAACTAAACTTGTTAGAAGTTATTTTGAAAGCAAATCATAATTTAAAGTAATACAAGCTAACTCTGTAGTTAGCTACACCACAAGCTAAGTACAATGAAGCTATAAGGGGTCAATACCATTTAAATGCACGGAAGCATTTGATGCAACAAAATTATCCAATTTCAATACCTTCAGTTCTCTTATGTATCTGACACTGACAGACCATTAGCATCTTGCACGGGTTAGACTTGATCCTGCCTGTCTGTTTAATCCTCTCCTTGTAAACCCTAGTGAGCAGACGGTGAAACACAGAGGATGTGATTAAGTTGGCGTGATCTCCAGCAGGGACTGGATTAAACTCAATAAGAGTCTTTTGATCCAGCTAAGCAGCGGTTGACCCGGCTAAGCTCTCTGCTCTTTTACCAGCTCAGTCAGTGAAAGTCTTCACCTCGATCAAGAATTCATTACTGTTCGCACCTAGTAAATGCACTGTCAGCAAAATGTAATGTAAGAAGATTGAATTGTAGTGCAGTAAAATAATCAACATGAATTGACCTTTCACACTATTTTCTAAATGCATGTTAATAAATAAATATTATTTGGATCAACCCGCGGCAACAATTTAAAAGTAGTCAAATTCCGAAGGACAACCGCAGATTCGGCAACACTTCGTATGCTGAACTTCTCCAATCATTTAGTCCGATTACACCCCCTCGCTTTCATCTCCCTCCATTTTTGAGTGAAACGCCCACATCTCATCATTCAATCAACAGCTGATTCATAGAACCAAGTCCCCGTCCTACATTTCTTTCTTCTCCTATAACATCACAGCACAGAAGAACAGATCTGTTGCTGCTTCTGTTACAATGCAACTTTAAAAAGAGTAAGGTTTTTTCAAGACATCAATTAGAGTGACAGCATTAAACTTATACATGTAAATTTACATCTAACACTAAACTAATACAAGTAAACAACGTTCATATACAAGTAAGTGAATGTTTCCCTTTCAGATCTTTTTGCTTATTGTTAGTCACGTGAGATCTGGCATAGCTGAAAGCATCCTTTATGATCTCTCTGTACAACTAAACTAAAGGAGTTTCTCCATTAATACCCGAGACCATTTCTAAAACAAGCCAGTGCATTACACAAATGAAAAAAAGTGACAGTAACCAAGAGGAGGTGGGAGGGAGGGGTGTGTACTGGACATTATTTAAGTGTTCTTGTAAGCCATCTAAGATATTAATGTTGCAAAGCTACTTATGAATATTTAAGAACGTAAAAGCGAGATAGACTTGTGCAACCCAGATGACCACAACTCTACAGGGAGAACATCTCCTGAACATTTATGATGGATTTTAAACACGATAAAAACAATCAGGGTGTTTATGACATTAAAGAAGATGCTGAAAAAAGGAGCGATGGCTTATTGTTGTCTTAAAAGCTTGCGGCTCTAAGTAATGCAGTTCTGTGTAAATAAATCTGAATATGATCACTGATAACACTGATCACTGATCACTGGTCTGATCACTGATAACACTGAACTGAGGTATTGACTCTTTAGCAATTAAATGCCATAAAACAAAATGAAAGTTTAGAAGAAGAAGAAGAAAAACAAAAAGACCTGGTGAGTACTCTGACCAATATATAACTGTAATAATTAAATACCTGAATACTTTGAATGAAAAATAGATAAATTAATAATAATAAATAATATAATAATTAATATGTCCTTGTACAATCTTTTTATCTTTAATAAATTGTTTTTATTTTAAAAAAACTGCCACATTAAAAAAAAAAAAAAAAATTGCAATCAAAGTACTGCAGTGTTTTACTGCATATACTGAATACTGTATGAACACAAACAACATTACAGTGGCCTGTAAACATCAAGTGTTTATACTGTATATATACACATATCAGAGTTATTATCGTTAACTAAAAATAAAACCATTAAAAAACATTTTTCATTTCTTTAAATAAAAAAACAAACGTTGATTAACTCAAATAAACAACTCAAAATATTTGCCAAGGCAACATTTCCATTCAGTTTAGGTTGAAGTACTAAAATAACTAGACATATAAAAAAAAAAAAAAAAAAAAAAAGAATAAATAAAACTGACAAAATCACACAAAATTACTAAAACTTTAACTATGTGTGTGTGTGTGTGTGTGTGTGTGTGTGTGTGTGTGTGTGTGTGTGTGTGTGTGTGACCCTGGACCACAAAACCAGTCATAAGGGTCCATTTTTTGAAAATAAGATTTATACATCATCTGAATAAATAAGCTTTCCATTGATGTATGGTTTGTTCGCATAGGGCAATATTTGGCTGAGAGGCAACTATTTGAAAATCTGGAATCTGAGGGTGCAAAAACATCAAAATATAGAGAAAATCATCTTTAAAGGTGCCCTAGAATTAAAAATTGAATTTATCTTGGCATAGTTAAATAACAAGAGTTCAGTACATGGAAATGACATACAGTGAGTCTCAAACACCGTTGTTTCCTCCTTCTTATATAAATCTCATTTGTTTAAAAGACCTCTGACCTAACAGTCAGGGATCATTAATATGTACGCCCCCAATATTTGCATATGCCAGCTCATATTCAAGCATTAGACAAGGGCAGAACATCTGGGTGTGCACAGCTGAATCATCAGACTAGGTAAGCAAGCAAGGACAACAGCGAAAAATGGCAGATGGAGCAATAATAACTGACATGATCCATGATATCATGATATTTTTAGTGATATTTGTAAATTGTCTTTCTAAATGTTTTGTTAGCATGTTGCTAACGTACTGTTAAATGTGGTTAAAGTTACCATCGTTTCTTACTGTATTCACGAGGACAAGACTGTCGTTATTTTCATTTTTTAAACACTTGCAGTCTGTATTACAGTATAATTCATAAACACAACTTCATTCTTTATAAATCTCTCCAACAGTGTGTAATGTTAGCTTTAGCCACGGAGCACCATCAAACTCATTCAGAATCAAATGTAAACATCCAAATAAATACCATACTTACGCGATTAGACATGCTGCATGACGAAGACTTTGTAAAGAACAATTTTGAGGGTTATATTAGCTTTGTGAACTTTGTTTATGCACTGTTTAAGGCAAACACGAGCTCCATGGGCGGGGAGCGTGAGCATTTAAAGGGGCCGCAGCTTAAATCGGCTCATATTTAATGATGCCCCAAAATAGGCAGCTAAAAAAATTAATAAAAAAAACTATGGGGTATTATATAATCCTTTTTATATAGGATATAAAAAGACGTTCTACGGCACCTTTAAAGTTGTCCCAAATGAACTCCTTAGCAATGGATATCTACTTACAATAGGAAGTTTTACAAAATATCTTCATGGAACATGATCGTCACTTAATATCCGAATGATTTTTGGCATAAAAGAAAAATCCATAATTTTGACCCATATAATGTATTGTTGGCTATTGCTACAAATATACCCCTGCAACTTATGACTGGTTTTGTGGTCCAGGGTCACATTGTACTATAAAAAACATCCTGTAAGTTTCAGAACTCAAAACTGCAAAAACAGCTTTTATTGAAACCAAGCTCTGAAAACGACTTGTATCGGATTTTGTCACATTATGACATAAAAGTGCGACGAAAGACCGCCTCTGCAGAATCAAATCAACGTCTACACCATGACGTCTTATCCACTGGCCACTGGCATGTTAGTGAGAGAAGGAAAAAAGAGAGATACAGGATGGCCGGACTAAAAATAACATTACCTTCCAAAGGATCCTAATGCTAGGAAAGTGGTTATTTATTTTCAACTAGTGAATGTCTCAGTAGAACATTATTTGTTTGTTTGGTACATTTCACTGTGGACTCTTTGGTAAATCAGTTGCAATTTCGGTGCAGGCTTTGCAAACAGACTTTTACTGTAAGATATGGACCTAACAGTATTGCCACAACATCTGTGTTCAGTGATTTCTGATATGTAATGTTTCATGTACAGACAGATGTTCTTTGTCTTAAAATCGTTTATTGCTGTTTATGCATCAGTAAATCAAGCCAGAGACTAAACGATCAACTTCACATTCATTCTCTTGGTAGCATAAAAATAATCTATTATTTAAATTGTGATTAAATTATGTACAAAAAGTGATCAAAGAATGCAGCCTTTATAATCACAGAATCACTGGGTCACTTCAACCCACGGACTAAAAAAACAACCCACAGCAACAGTGTAAAAGTACAAGACATTCAGGGTAGAAAATGCCCTTTTATTTATAATTATGACTATTTATGATATAAAAATCATACTAACATTATAAGTGCACATCAGGAAACATTATAAAGTAATAAAACAATGCAGTTCATGACCCTTTAAACTACAGGACTAATTCAACTAAACTTCTTCAGCAGTACCAGCATGACAGTCAAAGTGGAGTTTTAGGCTTCTGCACCCTCATTCTGTTCAACCCTCCACTAAACAACTGCCCACATTGCCTCAAAATACAATAAATAAATAAATAAAAAATAAACCCAAAGTCTAAAATGTTGTTAGGCTGTGACCTTTTAGACATTCACTGAAAAAAAAAAAACCTTTGAGCCCTGATATGGCCCAGAATATAACTTAGTGGATTACTCTTAGACCCTGAAATGTAAAGTATTTTCCCTGCATTAAGTTGTATTAGCGATCAAGAGCTGCACTTTTAATCTATTCTTGTTGAAGAAGCAATAATACAGTACGTGTACAGGAAGAGGTTGCATTAATGATGATTATACATCCATATACTTCCAGGGATGGATAACATGACAGAGAACCAGATTACTGTTTTTCATTTAAGAAAATCATTTTTTGATCTGCTTGTGTGTTTGATATTGGTTGGCCTATAATTTTGTTTAATTTAATCATTTATATGAATAAGACCGCTTATAATCAGGCCAACATAGCATTCATGAAATGAGACATCATATCAAATCATGTAGCTTAAAATTAATAACAACTCTAATGCAATCTTGAATTGTAAAATAACGTTACTCATTAATATAAGTATGTCATGAGTCTTTAAAACTCTAAATCTAAGAGATTTTGGCGTCCACTATGGATAATTAACCCTTTGGACAATAGCAATCAGCACCAAGTGGCCCTGGCTAATGGCCTGATGAATTTTTAAGCACAGACGAACAGGATAATGCAGCTCTAATCCATTAGGCCTTTCGGTGCGTTGTGTATTTAGTGATTGTTATGTGGAGTGCATAAGGAGTGGTAAGTATCTAAATGCATGGTGAGTTCTTATGTGTATTAGTGGCTTGAGTCACATCCATAAAAGAATTACTGGAGCATATGAAGACTTTTAATAAAAAGACAGTCAAGTCTAAATGACCAGTTCTGTTACACATCTCAAAAAAGTCGTTTTTTGATTTGACGTTTTTTTACCCCCCACCCCTTGTGTAGGTAGCATTGAAATTCATTGTGTTTACCATCAGACAAGGGTTCTGTATAGTGTTTCACACGTTTTACGGCACACACCATCAGTCTGTCCACAAATTTCCTCTTTAGCCACTTTAAATACACTTTACAAATGGAATAAACCATTTCTCTTTTCTGTAAACATCCATTTACATCTGTAACTAAACAGAGGCAACACTTTTGCAGCACTTTTTTTTTTTTTTGTACTTAGTCCACTTACATGTTCCACTTAGTCGAGGTTTCTTGCACTAACAACAGTCATAATTTAGTTGAACATCAGCATTTTCCCCTCTTTCTCTGAGAGATTGTAATTGCTACTGTTCCTTTAAGAATTTAATATGTAAATGATCCCTCTTTTGATTAGCTAACTTCTGCATACCAAATGAGCTGTTTCTGTATCTTTCAATGGATTTATTAAATGGACATAATGTGAAAAAAAATCTGTCAATTTAAACCTGCTATGCTTATTTTTACATCATGTCAGATCATCACATGAACTTCAAATATTAATAAAGTCACCATGAAAAATTTACTATTCTTATTTTTTATGGAATATTGTAGTTTTCATTATAAATTATTGATGACATCATTATTATTATTATTTTTTTTTCAATTCAAGTGCCCTAGTAAAGTTTAATCAGAATAACTTTCCCTCCCTCTTGCTGCGACATCTCTTCTCTTGTCTGATGACACATTAAAAGGTTAGTTCACCCAAAAATGAAAATTCTGTCATTAATTACTGTCGTTCCACACCCGTAAGACCTTTGTTCATCTTCGGAACACAAATTAAGATATTTTTGATGAAATCTGATGGCTCAGTGACTCCTCCATTGACAGCAAGTTAATTAACACTTTCAAATGCCCAGAAAGTTACTAAAGACATATTTAAAACAGTTCATGTGTCTACAGTGGTTCAACCTTAATGTTATGAAGCGACGAGAATACTTTTTGTGTGCCAAAAAAAACAAAATAACAACTTTATTCAACAATATCTAGTGATGGGCGATTTCAAAACACTGCTTTATGAAGCTTCGAAGCTTTACGAATCTTTTGTTTCGAATCAGTGGCTTGGAGCATGTATCAAACTGCCAAAGTCACCTGAACCATTGAAATCTGTAAACGTTTCGAAACGCTTATGACATAACGAAGCCTCGTTTACTGAAATCATATGACTTTGGCAGTTTGATACACTCTCCAAACCACTGATTCGTGGGCGGGGCAACCTGTCACTCACATGAGATCGACCAATAGAAAACCACAACAATCCAACCATCCAAATCAATTCTCCATGGACAAAATCAAGTCCTGCTTGACATTTGTTCTTGATCGAGAAACCGTTTAGCTAGGATATACATCACAATAGGGAAGAAAACAACTCTTTGAAACGACTCTCGGGCATGCAAGTGCAGCTCCTATTTCTTTGAATGGGGAAACATCAAATTCTCCAAAGCTGTTTGCCAAGCTTTTGTTTAAATTTCATATTTGAAATCACCAATGACATCTGACAACAACTGTCTCATAAATTTTGTTTCTAAATGCTCAAATCATGATAAAAAATGGCATTTTTTAGGCTGGATCAAACTAATGCGCATGCGCAGTCCTAAGCACGTGTCTCTATAAAAAGCGCGCATCTGACTGTTTCTTTAGCAACCAGAGCTTCTAACAGCAGCTGCAGTGACGCAATGACTTTACCAATCGCCAGTTGGCTCTTATTTAGAACGTGGGACTTATTCTGCCATATTGCGTGTTACACTTTCTCCCATTCTTAATAATACGAGTGCATCGTCTTTCTATATATTATATATTCTATATATTCTTTGGTATTAAAGGTGCTAAAGAGGATGTTTTGTTTTATACATTTTTGCAATAGTACTTGAAACTGTCTTTACTAACTGATAAAAGACTATTTATTAGGTGCACTGAAAGGAATGATATTAATATACATCATCTGTGCACGAGGTAGGGCCTTAAAAACATCAGCCAATCGTTTTTTACGCGATCATCGCATGCGCTCATTTCAAAAACTCACTAACAGTCTTTGGTTTCTCAGTCGACGAAAAGATCTTCTTTAGGATCTTTAACTATTATGTAATTAGCGTAACATGCTTAGATTCAGACCATTTACAATATGTGAGTGCTATGTATATTTATGAATATTGTTTCATTAGAAACATGAAAAAGAAAGACTTTTTATGGTGCGGTTAGTTTAGAAACAACCTTATGTAAGGACATTAGGATAGTCGTGTATTTTAAGCTTATTATTGTTTAGCTTGGAACATGCTAACACTAAGGCTATTTTACACGGTATTTGTGTGTGATATTTATTTTTATGCTCATTAGAGTATTGCATCATTAGTTTCGTAACATGCTAACAAGAAAATTTACCCACAATTTTTTATGTGCTATTCTTGTGTATTGCTTCATTAGCTTAGAAACATGCTAATGCCAATTCTATTTACCCAGTATTTTGTGTGCTGAGTATTTTTATGCTTATTAGAATATTGAATCATTAAATTAGCAATGTTTTAAAGCCAAGATAATTTACTGAATTTTCATGTGCTACATATTTATACTTATTGTTTCATCTGCTTAGAAACATGCTAACGCTAATGTTTTTTTTGTTTTGTTTTGTTTTTACCAAGTGTTTGTGTGTGCTATTTATTTTTATGCTCATTAGAGTATTGCATCGTTGGCTTAGCATCATGCTAACATCAAGTTCATTTACAATTTGTGTGTGTGTACTTTTATGCATATTAATAGTTTCATTAGCTTAGCAACATCCTAACATCAAAATCTGTTGGAACTAATTGTGACTGACGCTGTCAGACAGTCAGGCAGCTCACTGGATTTTAGAACAGAGTTAATGTCATTCGAGCCTTTAGGTTTTTAGCGATCTAATTGAGAGTCAATGCTTAAAAACCATAAAGAAAATTCCTTTCAGAGAAAAGAGGTTAAGCGAAATAAACTTGCAGCAAAGACAGTCGCAGACCCACTGACATCATCCTACCGCCTGAAATGCGTAACAAAAACGTACAGCAAATAAATCTCTCCATAGCTATCTGAACACATCACACTTCTGGCTACAGGTTTGTCTTTTCATTGTATATGTGTGTGACAGCCCGGCTATGTTACACGTCCGAAACACACTCGGAACAGGACTCAGTAAATGATGGCTGTGGGCGAGCAGGGCAACTGTAAACTCGCTCTCTGGAGATGACCTAAAGCAGCGGGTGATATATGTGTGTTTTGGTTTGCCTCTGGGAAAGCGAGCACGCTTATTTACACAGAGCACCCCTGGGTGTGGGGCAAAGATACACACAAACACAAAGACTATCACTCTGTCATCACACACACACACACACACATACAGTATACGTGCAAATACGAAGAGACACTCAAAATCTTCCTCAAGACCAAAGAGCAGGAAACATACTGCCTAAAACTAACACACTGATGGATCTCTGTTATCTTAGAATCGCATACTATCATACTATTAGTTTTTGTAAAAGTACGTATACTTTGCACAATGCAATGCGTTCAACTTGACCTTCCATTTTCAGGGTTAAAGGGGACCTATTATGCCCTTTTTAAAATTCTTGATTTTGTTTTGGGAGTCTACTAGAAAAGGTTTTCATGCTTGAATATTCAAAAAACATTATTTTTCACATAGCTATTTGACAATATTGCAGCACCTCTCTTCCCAGTCTGTCAGTAATGCTTTGTTTAGTTCCCATCTCTATGAAGCTTCTCCTTCTGAAAAGCACAATGGGCTCTGATTGGTCAGCTGGACCAGTGTGTTGTGATTGGTCAAGCGTTTTGAGTGTGTTTGGGAAATGTCACGCTTCTTACCATAACTACAAGTTTCATCACACCACTAACTCAACCAGGCCTTATCCCTTTATTTTGCGTAAACCTTGGGTGGGAATTATTTAAATGAGATCCAGGGGCGGTTCTGGGGGAGAGGGGGGCCAGTGGCTCCATGTCAACAAGCTTGACTCCTCGCTAGATGTCCAGTGAGGAGGAGCGAATGTAATTAGGCCTAACACTACCCTAACCCTACCCACAACTTTATCCCTCCACCCCATTAGACATCCAGAGAGGTGGAGCTGGACTTGAACTTTACCCATACGCTGCAGTGATATATAATTTTACTGACTTGATTTGATGACTTTGAATTTTGTTCAGCATAATGAAACCTTTAAGCAATTTCGTTCATTTAAGCGGAGTTAAAATGCAATTTTTTTAATGGCTAATTTCTATGAACATGTCCACATATGCAATCTGTGATCATATTCTAAATTAGGAAGCCAAAGATAAATTATGACCAACGCAATGAACGAATCTTTCATGAGCGACCCATCACTATCACAGAGACAGTGTTTTACCACAGAGATACCCGAGACAAGATACAGGTAAAAGAAAATATTAAATTTCAGTCATGTTCACGTATAGTGAGAAATAATATTAATCTATCCAGTTGTCCAGTGTTGCTTATACACTATTAGATGTTTGTTTTTAAACAACATATGAAACAATGACTATACCCAGAGGAAAAATGTATTGCTCAGTGGTTGCTTTTCCTAAGCTCACGAGACTTAGTTGTGATTCTCATATATCCCTCATTTTAGTACCAACAAAGTTTCAGATATTTCTCCTAAAATTCCTTAGGAGAAATAAGAGTAGACACAATTGATACATGAGAAATATCTGAGAGAAAAAAAATCAAAATTCAGAGAATAGTAGAAGAAACAGAGAACATCTCTTTACTGTCTTGCTGTAGTCTCTTTCAAGACTCCATTTTATTGCTCAGAGGTTGCTCTTTCTAAGCTTGTGCGACTTAGTTAGGATTCACATATACAGTATCTCTCATTTCAGTATCAGCAGTGTTTCAGATGTGTCTCCTAAAATTCCTCAGGAGAGACTGTACCCATATACTAATATGGGCTTGTATTATCTGTTATTTATCTATTGTATTTTATTGATGAGTAGTTAGTTATTTATTGTGAATGTTTTTAACCGGACCTCAGTACCTAATTTCGTTCCAGCTCATGTACCATGCTTTGGAATGACAATAAAAATCCTTTACCTTAAGAGTAGACACAACTGTGAGTAGACACAAATAAGAGTAGACACATTCTGAGATAAAACTGAGAATGTGGTGGAAGGAACATAGAACATCTCTTCATTGTCTTGCTGCAGTCTCTTTCAAGACTCCATTATAGGAATATTTTATTGCTCAGAGGTTGCTCTTTCTAAGCTCGTGAGACTTAGTTGTGAAGTATATCATATATCCCTCATTGTAGTATCAACAGTGTCTCAGATGTTTCTTCTAAAATGCCAGAGAGAATGGAGTCCACAATGAGAAACGAGTGATCTCTTTTTTTGTTTTGCTGTAATCTCTTTCAAGACTCCAAAATATTTTCAGAGGTTGCTTTTTTTTTATTTGATGACATTGGGTTTTTTCACCTTTAATGGACAGGGCCGTATGATGAGAGACAGGAAACAATGGGAGAGGCTGGGACTTGAACTTGTGCTGTCTGATGTCCTGCTGTGCCACAATGTTGATGTTCTGTTCACAGGGCTGTGGTTCTGGGAGAGCTTTCTCTAAGCTCAGGATATTAAGGTCTGATTATTCTCTTATACATATCATTTAAGTATCAGCTTTGTCTTCTGGTGCCAATTGCATAAACTTAGCATAGTTGCATTTTAACTTAAGAACTAGTTTGACAAAGTACCAGTTAACCAAAGGGCTTCGATACATTGATCTTACTTTTCCAATTCAAGTTAAACAGATATGCCTTTTTATGTAACTGACTTTAAAACATTATTACCAGACTTGAAGAAAAAAAAAAAAAAAAAAAAAAATAGATGACTACCTTTTAAGACTAGTCTAAGTCATTTTTGCAACCAGCCCTAGATGTCTTCAATCTTATTTTAGGAGAAACATGTTAAATTTTACATTTTTACTAATATTGTAAATACTGAAACTATCATTTCAATAACATTATACATTTCAGAATATGAAGGTTTACTCATTTCAATGTCCAGTATTGTATATGCAGCACATATTCCAAACAAGGAATTGACAAGTATAAGATGTTTAGTCTAAGATAAATACTTTCTTTTTAACAAATGTAATACTAGTGTACCAGTGCTTCATGGTTGTTGCATAACCTTTTATTCTTCATTTAACATTGCAAAGTTTGTCTTGTACAACCCATTTTGCATGCATGTAAATATAGGTTATGATTTCCTCTGTTAAATCATTGAGCAACAAAACACTGTCTACAGTAAACTTAGATGACAAATATGAGAATGCATGTATTGCGCTTGATTGAAATAGTGTGGATGAATGAGATAGAAGCTACCCAAAGGGTAGAAAAAACTTTTGACGTCTCAAATATTTCTACTAGACATAAATGAGGTTACATTAAAATCAAATCGAGACTTTTGTTTGAGTCTCCAGCTTCTAACACTTTTCTCCTGAGACAAAAATTGTCTCACAATGGTCTCTTTTAAAGTTTTAGAGGAGATCTCAATAACATCACACACTGTGTTCAGACGTTTCTCCTTAGCTAGAGACACTGGAACTCTCACATTTGTCTCCTTGAAAGCCTTTAAAGAGACATCAGTAACATCACACACTGTGCTTAGATTTTTTTCTCCTTATCTAAAGACTCTGAAGCTCTCACATTTGCCTCCTCTTAAAGTTTACAAAGTGTCTGCCAATAAAGTAAAAAAAGTCCATGATTTCAGCATTTAAGCCTATATTAAGAGTGAAAATATGTAGAAATAAGGTTATCGTTACTCTTAATTGTTGATAGAATAAGAAAGCTGTACAGTTTATGTGCATAGGGCACATCATTTGCTGTTGGAAATAGTACGAGATGCCGTTATCAGGAAAATTGTGACAGGAAAGGTAACCCTGGAGCTTTCTTAGCTGCAAAGGCACATTAAATGGTTTATGACTCAATCCTTGACTAATCTGATTATTAATACATATTATATGATAGAAATGTTTGAGTTCACACTGAGACATTTGACTTGGAATACACTTTGCAAAGTTGTTGAGATCACCCCCAGTTACTGTGGTCTAGAACCACCACTGGGAATATTGTGATGTGTTTGTTCCCGGAAGAAAACTCAAGACTACAATCAAGGCATTTCAGGAACTTTAGAAACAGTGATATAGAGAATAACTCCCTTTATGCTTTGTAACTTTGCAAACCTTTTTCATACTCAAACAGCAAAATTACTTACATAAAGAAAGTTGAAAATGGAAAATAGCATAATAGGAGCCCTTTAATGAATGAATGAAAAGCCTTTTAAATGAATGAAAAGACTTCTTTACACAAATAACTTGATGTCAATTGTTCAATTAAACATTCCAGTATTATGTAGCATATTACTGTTTGAAATAAATTTCGTTGAATGATGTGTTTTAAAATTAATATGCAGTAAGTAGCAAACCAGTATTCCATTCAGAACATACTCAGACATTCAGACCACAAGAAATAATCACTCTCACGCTAATGGTCAGTAATAATTGATCTTAAGTAGTCATAATGTGTTATTAGTCATAATAGTCTTATTGTCAAGGATCAGCTTGGCTTTGTAATGTTATGTGCAGTAATGTAAACCACACTCTGGACATAAACTTTTATTTTTAGACTCTCATTGTTTTGTGTTTATTTAAAAGTGGGTAGGATGGTGTGCAAGGGAAAACAAATTGCTCAAGAAACCTCACATCTCATTTTTAACAGTATATTGATTTTTTTCCCCATTTGTTGACTGCTTTATTTGCAAAGATTACTCTTTATTTGCAGTTTAATTCTCTGTTTATCAAATGTAATACAAAGCTCTGCAGATATAACTTCATCTTAACCATGCAAATTAATGATGCTATTTTAGATTGGCAAAGCTATCTCCAGAGAGCACTAGTAATCATCTTTATTTGGATCTAAATCTAGATAGCTTTCACTCATTTAATAATTGTTAACATTTTTTGTTGGATGACCATATTTCAAGTCACTTCAAGTCATTTTAATGGGGAAAATCTCTGATCATATTCATAACCACCAGCCTTTTTAGTACAGTGGAAGTGATCAATTTGTCTGCATGTAGAATAATCCATATTTCACCTCAGCAGTGCTAACATAAAACCATATTTGACCTGTAGTTCTCATATATTGTGTCATTTATTATGAATTTAAACCAAGACCCCACCCTACATTTTCTTACTTTTCAATAATCTGTTTCACTTAGATGTACATCACAATACAGAAGAAATGATCTTACGCTACTTCCTACATTGCAACTTTAAATTATAACTGGCTTTATTCAAGTGTATCAAAACAGGTTCTCCATCAGTTAAAAGAACCTCTCCAAAAATGTGATTTTATTAAAAGTAGCCTAATTGGTAACGCTTTAGATTACAGCCCGGAAAGTATTGCGTAATTACAACAAATTTACAGCGTAACTTTCAATAATTATAGTGTACCTATAAAGTAAGTATGTATAAGTATAGGGGAACAATATGTAAAGTCTTGGGAATAAAGGGGTAACAACCAGGAAAATAACAAATTATTGATACTGTCAGGTTTTTAGAACTAAGGGGTACTTATACTATTATGATAGACAACAATCTTACGTTTGGGAGCAATTTAGCAAGAAAGTGCACTGATTAAGTTGTTTCAAGGCAAGTAGAAAGAACTATTGCAATCTTTTGTAATACATGGGGAAATATACTTTTGTTTCACGTAGTTACAGGGTAAATATGACATTGCGGGCTGTAAATTAAAGGGTTAGTTCTCCCAAAAATGAAAATAATGTAATTTATTACTTACCCTCATGCCGTTCCACACCCGTAAGACCTTCGTTAATCTTCGGAACACAAATTAAGATATTTTAGTTGAAATCCGATGGCTACGTGAGGCCTCCTTAGGGAGCAATGACATTTCCTCTCTCAAGATCCATAAAGGTACTAAAAACATATTTAAATCAGTTCATGTGAGTACAGTGGTTAAATATTAATATTATAAAGCGACAAGAATATTTTTGGAGCGCCAAAAAGAACAAAATAACGACTTATTTAGTGATGGCCAATTTAAAACACTGCTTCAGGAAGATTCGGAGCATAAATGAATCAGTGTATCGAATCTGCTGTTCGGAGCGCCAAAGTCACGTGATTTCAGCCGTTGGCAGTTTGACGCGCGATCTGAATCATGATTCGATACACTGATTCATTTGTGCTCCGAATCTTCCTGAAGCAGTGTTTTGAAATCGGCCATCACTAAACAAGTCGTTATTTAGTTTTTTTTTGGCGGACCAAAAATATTCTCGTCGCTTTATAATATTAACATTGAACCACTGTACTCACATGAACCGATTTAAATATGTTTTTAGTTACAGGGTAAGTAATTTAAAAAAACGGCAACAATCTGTTATCACTCGGAAACCTTTATTTGAAAAACATCTGATTTCAAAACAGATTTAAAGTTACAACACTTCTTATTCGTTTCTCTTGATTGGCTACCTCCTCCTTTTGTTCCTCTTCTTCTTTTTCTTTCTTTCCACTGATGAATCTTAAGAGGGAATTGCATGTCATTTGCTATTCTGTATTAAAAGAAAATACAGTACACCCAGAAATGTGCTCACCGTTTACTCATCTTTTACCCTCATGCCATCTGAGATGTATACGACTTTCCTTCTTAAGATGAACACAAACAAAGGTTTTTAGAAAAATAAATCATATCTGGGAAAGCTTTATAATGCAAGCTCATGTGTTCCTAAAAGTCGAAGCATCATACAGCAATAACTACAGTAATCCATATGACCCCAATGGATGAATCAATGTCTTCTGAAGTGAAAAGATACGTATTTGTAAGAAAAATACCAAATATTTTAAAATGTTAAACTTTCGACCAACTGTCACCTGCGCATGCATGCGAAGGTTGAGAGTTCATGCTTGACGTTTCTCGCTAAATTGCTCCCAAGCATAAGATTGTTGTCTATCATAATAGTATAAGTACCCCTTAGTTCTAAAATACTTACAGTATAAATAATTTGTTATTTTCCTGGTTGTTACCCCTTTGTTCCCAAGACTTTACATATTGTTCCCCTATACTTACACGTACTTTATAGCTACACTATAATTATCGAAAGTTACGCTGTAAATTCGGTGTAATTACGCAGTACTTTCCGGGCTGTAATCTAAAGCGATACCGCCTAATTTATTGATTCTGTTGAATAGCATGTGTATTGCCACAACTACGATTACTGAAAGTATAGGACAGAATCTTTAAAGGACAACTGAGTCCTTTGGGGGAAAGAATGGGTCTGTTATTCTATGCAAAACTGTCTGCTGTGTGTTTGCCAAGCGCAACCTATGTAACTACCTATTTAACCTTTCAGCCACCGACTGTATCTGACACTTCTCACGCTCTCGTATAACGGCGTAACAACGTGTGACAGCCACTGAGTCAATTACTGCACTTGGCAGTTCTTCATGGACATGCAGGTCTGTCATTGGTTCTGTCACGCTTATGTGCATTTTACTAGACTGACCCGACAGCTTGTACAACTCACTTTACATTTCCCTTCACCTTTTGTTCTGATGTGTTTCCCTCATCAGTGTATGTAAAACATGTCTGGGTTTAGTTATTGAAGAAATCAGGGGCTTTTTTTTTCTTTTTAAAGATCCACTTGGTCTCTTCCCAAACCTCTCTGGACATCAAATCCCTTGTGGCTGGATAACGGTGTTCCCCAAGTGTCTGTCCTGGGGCCACTATCGATTGGCTGCAATTACAAACAAATCGAAACATGATTTATTTGGATGGGAATCATTTCAATATCAGAAAAAGCCAGGGCCAATGAAGACCCCATCAATAACCCCCCCCCCCTTCCGCCCCTTTCGTTTCTCTATGTACATTCCCCACAGAGGCAATCATTCTGCAAGATGTCAATACAACCAGTCAAGCTCAAAAAACGAGGCTATTGAGATATTTTGATTTTTTCACTCTCTCCCCCACCCCCCACAACCTTCTTTTTTTCTTTTTGTGCACTTAATTAAGTCACAAAAAGGCTGTCAAGGATAATTTTCAAAGCACAGAACCTGGTCGCACTTGACATTTGATAATATTACGCTCCATGCTGATTGAAATTGATTTTGGAGGCTTACTATAGCCGGCTCCTTTTTGACAACTCCGAGCCTATAAACCCAAGGACAAGAGGCCCCAGTCAGTGTTGCAACTCATATCCCTACGAGTGATGGGCAGCCAGGAGCTTTAGTCAGGGAGGGGCAGCCAGGGGCCACCAGGCGGCACGCCGTCTAGGGGTCATGGATCTGGCAACTCATAGTGTCTAATAAATCAGCACCCCTAACAGAAAGCTGGCCTTACTTTCTCTCTCTCTCTCTCTTTCTCTCTCTCTCTCTCTCTCTGAGTTGGGAAAGAGCAAAATATCTATCAGTGCTGGGGAATCTACTTTAAAACTGTAGCTTGCCATGCTATAAGCTAATTATAATGTAAAAGGTGCCCTAGAATTAAAAATTGAATTTATCTTGGCATAGTTAAATAACAAGAGTTCAGTACATGGAAATGACATACAGTGAGTCTCAAACTCCATTGTTTCTTCCTTCTTATATAAATCTCATTTGTTTAAAAGACCTCCGAAGAACAGACGAATCTCAACATAACACTGACTGTTACGTAACAGTCGGGGTGTACGCCCCCAATATTTGCATATGCCAGCCCATGTTCCCAACATTATAAAAAGGCATTACACAAGGGCAGCCAGTATTAACGTCTGGATGTGCACAGCTGAATCATCAGACTAGGTAAGCAAGCAAGAACAATAGCGAAAAATGGCAGATGGAGCGATAATAACTGACATGATCCATGATTACATGATATTTTTAGTGATATTTGTAAATTGTCTTTCTAAATGTTTCGTTAGCATGTTGCTAATGTACTGTTAAATGTGGTTAAAGTTACCATCGTTTCTTACTGTATTCACAGAGACAAGAGCCATCGTTATTTTCATTATTAAACACTTGCAGTCTGTATAATTCATAAACACAACTTCATTCTTTATAAATCTCTCCAACAGTGTAGCATTAGCCGTTAGCCACGGAGCATAGCCTCAAACTCATTCAGAATCAAATGTAAACATCCAAATAAATACAATACTCACATAATCCGACGCATACATGCAGTATGCATGACGAACACTTTGTAAAGATCCATTTTGAGGTTTATATTAGCTGTGTAAACTTTGTTTATGCACTGTTTAAGGCAAGCGCGAGCTCCGGGGGCGGAGAGCACGAGATTTAAAGGGGCCGCAACCCTGAATCGGCGCATTTCTAATTATGCCCCAAAATAGGCAGTTAAAAAAATTAATTAAAAAAAATCTATGGGGTATTTTGAGCTGAAACTTCACAGACACATTCAGGGGACACAGACTTATATTAAATCTTGTAAAAAAAAAAAAAAACGTTCGATGGCACCTTTAAAATGCTCCAGTTACACTTTTCAGAAAGTAGTTAGCAACACTACATTGAAGCTAAGGACACAATATCTTTACAAATGTATAACTAGTCTGCATTTGAAGTATTTAATTGGTACAAGAGCAACAAATTATGATGACATCATAAAATTGTATTGTATTTATTTTACAGTATTGAACTAATAAAACTAGAAAACTGTCATTTATTTATTTATTTATTTATTTATTTATTTATTAAGATAAAATTAGTGACAAATGACAACATTTATCTAAAGTAAGAAAAGTCTGCTGGAGTTAAAATTAATCAGTGATTTTTTTTGTTTGTTTTGTAATCGGATAGGTGAATCATTTATTTGATTAGTCAATCATTAATTTACATGAACCATAGTGGTGGGTCATTCGTGAATGATTCAAATCACATTGTATGTGTTTGCACAAAGGGTTTCTTCTGAAATCAAAAGGCGAATGCTGATTAATGTTTGCTATGCATACATAAAATAAGCTCTCCTACCAGATGTGCTGTGAGTAACTTCAACCGTACACACAATGGGAAGATTGGATAATTTAACTGACTTCATCTTAAAATTTCATTCAGTAAAATTAAAGGTACACTAAGTAACTTTTTTTTTGTTGTTGTTCAAAATTAACAAAATTTAAATAATGAGTCAATATATCATAAATCCTTCTACCCTAATTCACTATGATAAGCTTATTATAAGTGTTTATATTTTAGACGGATTGGGATGGATTTCACGGAAAATTATACATATGTCACTCGCCTGTGCGTGTCTCGTCATATCTGTAAAAAGTTGCTCTGGCTTCTTTGACTTATGTATGGTGTGGGAGACGACGAGGGTGGGTCACAACGAGAAAGAAATTTTGAAAAAAAAAAAAAAAAAAAAAAAAAGCTGAACAGAGTCTTCTGGAGAGAAAGCAACAGAGCTTGTCATAAAACGAGAATGAACATTGGTTTGGCTTTTCAGATATGGCAATAACTGAGGGATTTGAAATGTTGTTAAAGCGGAGATGGTGTTTTTATTATTTAAAGGGTAAGGTATTGTATTGAACAGATCAATTTCCATATGTAGCAAAGTTCTTTTCATTATGGTTGTTGTAGTGCTGTACTGGTATTTATTTTCAAGGAAGTATCCATGTCTATTAATGGGTTTAGCTGTAATGTCTTCAGCTAGTCAGCTTGAGATCCTTTCCATCTAAACTGGTTATCTTTTAAGCCTAGTAGTGAATGTTTCATGAGCAGTAGGATAACCATATTCATCCACACAGTCATGCAGAGACAAAGCACAACCAAAACAATGTTCTTCCGCAAAATGCATGCAGTTTTGTTTTTTAATTACTAGAGGATTAATAGGACAATGACTATAATGATAAAGATGTAATTTTACAGTTAAAGATGTAATTTTAAAATCTTTCTAAATTTAAAAGCAGATTCCACACCACAACTATGATAACGCACAGACGAATGAACAATATAGTTATCAATTTCAGAACGATTTTCTCCAGCTGATGAATGATAAACTCATTGACAACCAGTCAGAATCCTACCGATTTATAGAGCTCAAGCATTTAAAGTGGCAGACGACAAAACTGCAGTAGCCTACTCACTTATAATAAACAGAATGTTATTGTGAGTTGGTGTGGGCTCTGATTTAGATATCATTATAGATATCTTTATAGTTATCATTCTTGGTGTGAAAGGACCTTTAGCCTAAACAGCGAATCAGAGGTTGTTTATTGTTAAATGTTTGACTGTTATTGCTGTTTTATGAGTTTACCCTAACTGAAAATACATGACGACTTAAATATAAAATGTGGAATTTTGCACACTAGTCATGGACTATTTTAATGTGGCTTAATGAAGGTCTCCATCCACTTTCACTGTATAGAAGAGAGCAGCATTAAAGGGGACCTATTATGCCCCATTTTACAAGATGTAAAATAAGTCTCTGATGCCCCCACAGTGTGTATGTGAAGTTTTAGCTCAAAATAACCCACGGATAATTTTTTATAGCATGTTAAAATTGCCACTTTTTAGGGTTGAGCAAAAACATGCCATTTCAGTGAGCGGCAAATGAGCTGCTGTGCTCGGCCTAAGAGGGCGGAGCTTCAAGAACTGATTCTCCGGTGTCAGGAGTCAGTCAGGATGTGCTATAATGTCAGAAACTGTGAATATATGCTGCATGTATAGAACAGGTATAGTTTAGTTCAATTACAGTTATAACTTATATTGTCTTCTTCCACTATTAGTACAAGCCTGTTGTACCGGACCCCGTCCTAATGATGGCCAAAACTTTACCGATGAGTTTTATGACGTTTATTGTACTTCACAGAAAAGATGAAGCGTCTGTTTTCACTCAAGAAAATCACTGTAAGAGCTTAATAAAACTATTAAATAAAAATATTATCCATAAACTCTCTCTCTCCCTTGCATTATCATCAACATACATAGCGAATTAAACAGAAACACTCATTACAACTAACAGTAAACAAATATATAAAGACCTTATGCCTATTGCCTTGTGCTTAATAAACTAGTAAATTTTATATCTGTAAATCAACTCCGATGAGCTGTAATAAAGTGCTCTCACCTTCATTACTGCCATATCCAATATCACTCTGGAGACTCTAAGCTGGATCACGAACAGTTTACTGATCTATCCTTGAGTAACAAATTTTTAGCACAACCTCTGTTTTGTATTGTCCCTTTGTATTGACATTCGTTCACAAAGAAGTCTGGTGTGAAATGCTTCACGCAGACATAAACAAATTTCAGTAGAGTTGAGGGAACATTTTCTTCGCAAACAAAATTAATCCACCTCATCTTCAGCAGCTCATATTTTGGGAGTAAATGGAGAGAGCTATGTGGATTAATCCCTCCAGCTACAGAACACCTAAAATGCTTGGAAGACATTCTCATCAGTGCAGCAATGGAGGACTGTGTACAACTCTCTGTGAACTCACTCAGAGCGGTTCTATGTTAAAACGGAAGTGTCTGTCAACATTCGTGGGTGGAACGTGTGGCTAATGTGACGTCACATTGCTAGGGATCTAGCAATGTGACGGGATCTTGTTCTAAGACACTGCTTATGATTTATGGGGATTAAAAAAAATGAGTGGTTGGATTTTTATCATTATAGGGTGGTTGTGTACACACACTGCCAACACACATTTATGTCCAAACACCATGCACAAGTGAATTTTGCATAATAGGTCCTCATTAATACTCTTCAGAATGCTTCCTTTGTTTTCCACAGAGGAAAGAAAGTCATACAAGCAACATGAGGTTGAGTAAATGATGGCATTTTAATTTTGGAACATTCCCTTTAATCATAGTTCCATTATTGATTACATATTGAATAAACAGGTTGTGCTGCTACTGTAGTTTATAATCAGGTTCTGTCCTGATTTTGAGGCCTAACTTTAGATAAGTTGTTTCTAGACATTTTCACATCAGTTGTTGGATGTTTTGTGGCATATTAACATCTTGTTTCCTTCATTGCGATTTCCCTTATGACAGTGCCTGGCAGACATTATCTGGGGCATCCATGTTTGTTCAATTATAACACCAGCATTTTCTTCTCTTTTAGGGTTCTAACCCGCTTTTGCTAATCGCATTTTGCTGCCTCAGGCTATTGAAAAACTGTAACGTTTAGGATCAGGAAAATTTGCTTAATTATTTGTCTTCCTCTGTGGTATTCACAAGTAAAAGTATATCAGCTCCCTGTCTTGCAGCATGTTAGTATGGCCTACTTAGAACCATATACACTGATCTAATCTTAGATGGCTTAAAATCCAACAGACAATTTTGTTTTTCAAGAGTTCACTGGATTATGCAGGATAATAAAGTTATCAAAATGGATATGTAGATTCTACATTGGACATTTCAAATGTTTATGTAATGATTTAACACTGGGAAAATATTTCATTCAAAATAAAACTTACGTTTGTTTTTGAGAAGTGCAAAACAAATTATGTAGTTTAATACTAAAGATGTTTTTTAAAAGTATTACTTGTTGAAATAGATTTTATAGTATAGATGCACATTATAGTCTTGCATACACCACTAATAAGACAGGAAGGCATGTTAGTGATGGTTTGCTATTGATATAATTTGATCTAGCATTAAATTACTGAGTCATTACTCTCAAATTTTGATTGCATTTGTCCTCCTTCATCCTCTGTCCTCCATTCTCACTGAAGATGACATGTCCACTTCAAGAGCGATAACTTCAGAGGGAACGTCCCATTCATGTTGATCCCAGGGTGAGCTCTTTCTATGATTAACTAAACTACGATGAGGTGCACGTCCTCAACCGCATCGCTGACACATAGATTTATCAAACGGCAGTTAGACCAACAGCAAACTCATAAAAAAGAAATATGGCTAAAAAAAGGTAATGAAAGAGTATTGTGTTCCTGCATTTAATAAACCTGAGCATATTACAGTTTGATAGCTTATCATTTTATTTACTTCAGCTCCATGTTGACCACTTCAGTTCCAAACAAATATCCTAAGCTATATGAACCACCACAGGATACATTTTACTTGTGCTGTGTGTTGGGGTAAGCTAAAATTGTAAGCTTATAATTTTTTAATATTTTTTAGTTTTTTTTCACAACAGCTATATTTGTCTTCTCATTAAAATAGTGCATATTTACATATATGAATAACCATTGGAAGCATATTGTATGTTTTATACACAGCAAAAATAGGATGTATTTAACCAAAATGTATATATCTAGATAATGATTTCCAAATCTAGATAGCACATTGAATGTTTATATGGTTGTTAATGAATCGGACACTAAAGTGGTGGTACATGTTGCTAATGTACTGTTAAATGTGGCTAAAGTTACCATTGTTTCTTACTGTATTCACAGAGACCAGAGCCATGTCGTTATTTTCATTTAAAACCCGAAAACACGTGTACTGTGTATAATTCATAAATGCATCTTCATTCTTATTGAGTTTCTCCAACATTGTGTAGCTTTAGCCACATTAGCCATGCAGCACACTATCATTCAGAATCAAATTTTAGCAAGCATCCACAAAATACATGCCATACTTATGTGATCTGATATGCTGCATCGTGAACAGTTTGTAAAGATCCATTTTGAGAGTTATATTAGTTGTGTGAACTTCAGTATTATTTATGCAATGTTTAATGGAGTCGTGAGCTTGGTGGGCGGGGAGCATTTAAAGGTGTACACACCCCAAATCAGCGCATTTTTAATCCCACCCCAAAATAGGCAGTTAAAACATGGTATAATAAAAAATCTATGGGGTATTTTGAGCTAAAACTTCACAGTCACATTCTGGGGACACCTTAGACTTATATTACATCTTGTGAAATGGACATTCTATGGCACCTTTAAAGCCTGTTCACAGAACAATACCTATAACTATAAAGTTTTAAAAATATATAATTATACAAGAATAAGTCCACACCAGCTATTGCGATAACGACACAGAGGAACGATATCATTGAAATCACTTTCAGAATTGTTTTTTTTTTTTTTTTTTTTTTACAGCTGATGAACGATAAAAACAATTACAGCCAATCAGAATCCATTCAGCTTGAGCATTTAAAGTGGCAGATGACAAAACGGTGCATTGATATAGTATGAACAATAGTTGAATCTTTATAGTTATCATTCTTGGTGTAAATGGGCCCTCACTCTGTTTTAAAAAACGCATGAGCTGAATAGTAGTTAAGGTGTTGAGGCAAAGTGATTATTCAAAGCTGTTCTTAAATTACACGTGAGGTAAATGTTTACCAGCCAAACAAAAGGATTTATTGCAGCTAGCTTATTGAATTTGACTAAGATAATCAAACTATTTACAATGTCTAAGTAAAGGAAATAAAATGGCAATAGAGCCAGCTGTCAGTCACTGGGAGTCGAACAGGCCAGTCGCGTTCTGATTGATCAGGTCTGAACCGTGGCCTTGACAGGCGCCACGGCTGCTATCGACAGCAATCTGGTGCAGGAGAGAAAGAGAGAGAGGGGAAAAGAGCAAGAGAGAAAGAGAGAGAGAGCTGTCCAGCACTATTAACCTCTGGCCCTGACGTCCTTCTAGACATCACCGCTGCAGTAATTAGGGAGTCAATCGCAATCGCATGTATCACTTACCCTGTCGTGTCAGTCAAAGCGGCCCGTGACAGATTCATTAAGCTCCTGCCCTCCAGGTCCCCTAACCAAACGGACCTATAAACTACTTTTAACAGGACCTCACAAATTGGAGGGGCCAAGAGGAAGGGGAGGGTGCGTTAACAGCAGAGAATAAACGCTCAAATGACAATTAGCATTGATCAGTGGGTGGAAAACGGACACTCAATGACAAGAGATCGCAGGTGAGATGGCCTTCTGGGTTATAGCGGCACACGGGTGAACGCACACACATGCTCCAGACTTTATTGCTGTGATGTCAGTCTTAGGCCAGACTCTACACAAGTATGTAGGCAAATGCGAATGGTATTGAGCACTGCATACAGCGGGGTCCAAAAGTCTTGCTTCTAGAGAATGCTTCTATTTTTTTTTTTTTCGTTTCCAATTTCATACATATTTTTCAAAATTCAAATTGTGTTTTATATTAGTATAACAATTTAAATGAATTTTTTTATTTGGTGTGTTTGGTTGCTTTAATGACAGCAGCAATAAAAAAGCAATAAAATTTGACCTTTTGTACAGAGACATTCACATCATCAATGGTGACCTAGAAATAGTGCAAAAGTTTGAAGTCGGCAGGAAACAGAAGTTGTGCTAGTCTTTTCTTCCCTATTGTGATCTATATCCAAGGGAATCAGCTTCTCGAACAAGAACAAATGTAGGACGAGACTTGATTTTGTCCATGGAGAATTGATTGGATGGTTGTGGTTTACTATTGGTGGATCTCAAGTGAGTGACAGGTTGTCCCACCCTCAGGCCAATAAACACGTCATCAGAGAAGAGAAAAGATGATGCTGCACGAGGGAAGGGAAGTTATTTTGATTCAAGATTATTAGGCTTTTCTTTTCCATATGTGTATAGGTTTCTGGCTAGTTTAACTTTAATTTTAACCTTAAAGGATTAGTTCACTTCTGAATGAAAATTTCCTGATAATTTACTCACCCCCATGTCATCCAAGATGTTCGTGTCTTTCTTTCTTCAGTTGAAAAGAAATTAAGGTTTCTGAGGAAAACATTCCAGGATTCTTCAGTGGGGTTCACCAGGTGGAAGGTCCAAAATTAGTTTCAGTGCAGCTTCAAAGGGCTCTACACGATCCCAGACGAGGAATAAGGGTCTTATCTAGCAAAACACAGAGGAATAAAGGCCTGTACACACCGGGACGAATCACACGCGATTATCGCCAACTTTTAACGGCTCGTGACTAAACAAAGTGCGCCAACGTGAGTGTGCACACCGACACGAAAAACGCGAGGCATAAAAGCGTCATTTTTTTTAAAAAACGGCTCGGGTTCATTTTTTTTTTTGGTTTGATGCGACGTGTTAAAAACTGGCCAACCAATGAGAGTGGTGCTTTTGTTCACGTGCCTGGAGCTGCTGAAGTTACAGTAAAGCACAAAACAGTCTTTCTGAGCACACATTGTATTTCACAGTAAAATACTTTTCAATGTAGAGATTTTGGAAAATTTGCAAGATTTTGGTCATCTTATAATTTACAGTCAAAAATTGTAAATTGATATTCCCACAATTCCAGGCATGACACATAATATTTAATGGTATTTTGTTTTGTATTATGTTTCTTGTTAGTTTTTGTTATTAGTTATGTATACAGATACAAAACAGACTTTAATACTTAAGAAGGTTAGAATATTAAAATATCAGATTGATGAAATATAAAAAAAAATTTACTGTAAATTTACTTAATGTGTGTTCTTGCATTGCTTGTTGCAGTAACAAACCTCAGTAGGGGACAACAAAGTAACCTTTAAAGGCAGGGTATCACACACAGATTCTGCCAATCTCATGTTAATCTTGAGTACCTATGGAGTAGTATAGCATCCTTCATATCTCCAAAAAGTCTTTAGTTTAATCATATTTATAAAAGATACATACGCTGTACCGAGTATTTCCGAAAACAGCCGAGTACCTGGAGGTGTGTCGTTGTCAGCGGAGATAGAGTGACGAGCTATCACGAGTATGTACAGCTTTTGTGTAGAGATCGTCTACAAGTTAAACAACTGTATTTAAACACAATATACGCCATCGCATTATCCATGGATAACTTTTGAATCACTATAATGAATATAGCGTATAAATGATGAATAATGAATTTATTAATTCACTACGTTCGTGTTGTTTTCATTATATGCACTTAGGTGCCTATTGCCAACAAAACAGACATTTGAAGCAGTTTACCTCACCACCTGCGGTTCTGACTCATGACCGGGATCATTATCACTGTGACCGCTCCATCTTTCAATTTCAAACGATCTGTAAATCCAGCGCTGAACTGGGCCTTCTTTATGAATCCATAAGCGCCGATCCCGAGGGCACGAGATATTCTCCATTCATTTTAACCAATAAAAAGGTGATTTTAACTATTATCAGTTTCTATGGTTATTTTAATAACAGATATCGAAAGCGCATCAATGTAATGCGTGAGCACAAAACTCTCAGCTCCACTTAACGCTGGGTTCTTTGGGAAGCAAGGTTATCTTTCCCTCACAACCAAAAACACACTTCTTTGGTGACATTGTTGATTTCGTGCAGTCCTGTGACCTGTGCAGCACTGCCGACGACCCGAATGCGCGTTGATAGGCATGCTTTTGCTCTCTCGCTCTGGTCAACATGTGTGCATGCGCCCTTCGACCATTTGGAAGAGAATTTTTGGAACAGAAATACTCAGTCATACGTCCAACTCATGTTTTAAAACTTTGGCCATGTTTAGCATGAGATTCCAACTCTTTAACAGTGTAAATAAATCAGAATACATGAAATAGCATTATACCTCCCCTTTAAATATCTGTGCCATTTACTATTAACTATCATACCAAATAGTAAATTTTTTTTAATCTTAACTAACTTGCTTAGCAGGATGCTATTCAAACTTTGCTCTTTTATGATATTAATTTAAACAGACACACACACACACACATACACACACACATGCACACAAGTTTGTTTTTGTGAATCGTGGGGACATTCCATAGGCGTAACCCTACTCCTAAACCTACCCATCACCGGAAACTGTGCACATTTTTATTTTCTCAAAAAAACTCATTCTGTATGATTTATAAGCCTTTTGAAAAATGGGGACATGGGGTAATGTCCTCATAAGTCACCCTCTCCTTGTAATACCTATGTTATACCCATGTCGTTATACAAATTTGTGCCCTGATATGTCACAAAAACACGTACACACACACACACACACACACACACAAAACACCTGGGAATGCAATTTGAACATGTTCTTTTATATATTCGCGTCATCTTTTGAAACACAATGCATAGCTGTGTTTGCATTCACAGACTTGCAATTGCCTAGTTTCGGCCCTTATTATCTCTTTTGCATTTGTTTACACTCTCTCTCTTGTTTAATTTCACTGAACACTGATGCATTCCCTGGTTTAATTATTGATGGGCTTTTCCTAGTGCCGCCGCACTGATTACTTCTTCTTAATTAGTCAATTCTTTACCTCATACACAAAGTGCAATTAAACACAACAAGTTATTACCTCCGTCAGACAGACCATTAGTACCGTGCGCGCGGATGTACATGTGTGTATGAGTTTCAACAGCCTATGGTTCAGTCTCATTGGAGATATATGACACAAACAAACTCCACTTTGCTATACAAACACACACGCGCACACACACACACATAGACCACTTCCAAACAAACAACCCGTATCATCTCAAATGCATGGCAATTACTGTATGGCCATCCTCTGCAGGGCTGGGAAAACACAAAGACAAGTAAATGTAGCTTGCGGTTCAGTTGTAAATATCCCCTGCAATTCATTTGAGAGCGAATCAGGGACATTAAGCTCAGCTGCGAGCAGAAAAGCACATAAACGGCTTTAAAATTAAAATTGAGCTTGGAATCAGCTGTGGTGGTGATGCGTTCTTGGCAAACGTTGCTGCAGCGTTTTAGAAACAGAGCAGGGCATATCGTCCGGGAGGAACCTCTCGATTGCTATTATAATTATTCACCACCTTTTAGTTGATTAACTTCTAATTGCTCCTCTGCATTCTAATGGTCCCACTCTGATCATTACAGTTATTGCCTGCCATAATTACCGGTAATGTTCTTTTCGACACACTTGTGATAATTGCCTGTAGAGAAAAGTTGTTTTTTGGAGGTTGTCGTTGTGCATGGAATTCACACATGAAAACTGATGGAAAACAACATTATTTGTCGAGAAGTAATAACTTTAACCATCTTTTTTATGTGAGATGAGTAAAGTACTGTAACTCTTGATTAAATATCTATATCTTGTCAAATTTTATGCACTTTAGCAAGACACATAATACACTTTATAAAAAATTTGATTTTTTGTTAATTATCTTTTATATAATACTGTGTACTTAAGAAATATTCTGCTAATAAACTAAATAAACTCTTTTTTTAGGTTAATTGAGAAACATATAGTAGCTCTTATTTTCTGACATGATTAAACATCTTTATTTTATCAAGTATGCACTTTAGCGAGACAAATAATTCACATTATAATTGATTTTATATAATACTGTATTAAATAAGAACAGTTTAATGCTAATAAACTAAAGCACCTTAAGTGTAATCACTTTGTGGAGGTACTTGTAGTAACACATTGTTATTACATTGTTATTAATTATAATAACCATGTAATAACCATTTTCATTGTTTTTTAGCATAACAAATAAAAACTGATAAAAAAAGGAAATTAGAATAGAAATTTTAGATATTACTGAGTATTTACTTAAGTGAGAATTGATTGATAGTAATGAACTATGCTGTATAAAATGATTTTTCCAAGTTGTAAATAAAACAAAGATTACATTTTACAAGAAAATACTATTTCAGTCTTTGTACTTAACAAGTTTGTGTTTAGTCTAATGTTACTCAGCATTTATTTGTAATTATTTGTGAAATTCTTGAGTGAAAATTGTTTCAAAGTAAATTCTACACCAAATTTTGTTTAGCACACATTTGTAACGTAACGTTATGTAAAAGATCTATCTTGGACCATCAGCCTTATAAAATAATGCCTTTAAAAATATCTACAAATGCTTTATGCACTAAGACCTTCTATTAGTTGTGGCACTAATAAATCATGCATAAAACATTCATAATACATCGGATGAATTCACTGTTTTATTATACTGGACTTGGTTATTATCAAATACAGCATATCATTCCGTTTCCTAAGATTTTCTGCATTTGTATTGTTTTATGTTTTTTTTTTTTTGGGTTGGGGGTGGGTGTTAAAAGCCTTTCACAAATCCAAAGCCGACTTAAGCATAATACACCAACTAGCCTTTGAGAAAGCAAAGACGGCACATTTTAAAGTTCTTAACAACTACCCCTCCGTCCTCCACATCCACCACCCCAAACACACACACACACACACACACATACACACGCAAACCCCTGGATAATGTTCCTTGCGCAAGGCTGACCAAAGCTTTCCTATCGCCTCCCTCTCTCTCCTGTTTTTCCAGACCATTAGAGATATTGCCGAGCCTGGGAACTCTGCATGTTAAATCACTTAATCAAAAGCAATGGGTCGAAAATCTTGTTTCTCTTCTTTTATTTGATTCATTCCTCCAGATAAAGGGAGAGCAGGGAATGCAGAAAGCACATTATCTCTTTGGCCCAATAGCACATGCATTATGTTCTAAGCAGCCGCAGAAAGACTATCATTGGGTCTGATCCCTCTGGGTATGGGGCGACTGTTTTCACCGATCATCCATTCAAACACCCTACGAGCGCTCCGCTGTCTGCCTGTATCGTGTCTATTCTCGCGTGGCCCCTGTGGTCCTCCTTGTCACTCGGCTTGGCGTGAATGAATAGACCCTTTTAAGTTGAAACACCTGTGCTGTAATTCTAAAGTGTCAAACAGAGATGCATAACACTGCTCGCTTGCCTTAATAAAGTTCTTGCAGAGGCAGCATTCAAGAGAGAGAGGGAAGAGAGGGAAGTCATGCTTGCTGGGATGCCCAGGAGCCAGGACATTCGCTTTGACTCCTGCACTTGTGCTGAGACTCTGAACGCTTCCTCCATATTAACAGGGGCAGTGCTGCTAACTTCCTGTTTCAAAGTCAGCAAACATTAAAAAAGGCAGTCTGTGGTGTCCACCTTTACAGATCTTAACCATGCACTCTTAAAAATAAAGGTTCCCAAAGGGTTTATATTTGCAGTAATGCCTTGGATGAACCATTTTTGTTGTTGTTGTTGTTGTTGTTCCCTAATGAACCTTTTAGTGAACATATCTTAAAATGACCATATGTGACCCAGGCAAAACAAGTGAAAAATGTCAGTTTTGGTCGAAATTGAAGTTTTCACAGTCCTCGTCTTGTGATCCCAATGCTCCAAATAGCAATTAAACATCTAAAAGTATCTTTTACGTTTTCTGAGAGGAGTACCTTTCCTTTGTCCATGAAAAATGCAGTTTTTCTCTGCTCACTTCTTGACGACCTGCGCTTCCCTCAGCACAAGTTTGGTATTGTTGTAAAGTGCAGCATTCCAACTTTGTGAATATTCATAGCAAATTCTCGATGGCACAAGTCTGAAACAATGAAATGTAATTTTCAGACTCATGCTGATGTAAACAAAACGATCTTACTCGCGCTGACAGATCCGAAGCGTGCACACAAAGACGCCTCAGACAGTGTGCGATCCCAGTATACACATATACACAGAATTACAGTATTTCAAAAAATTTGTCTTGCCGAGTATTCACACAAAGATTATTTGTTATGTCTTAAGTGAACGTTTGGTTAACTGTTGGGGGAAAAAAAATCTGATGTTTAACATTAGATCCGTGTGTTATATGTCTTTATATATAGGCTGTCTGTATCATTAATGTTAATTTTCATTAATGTGGTGGTATAACCAGGGATTTTAAGGTATGGTTGCTAGGTGATTTTGTTTTGGAACCTTCAGAAAATGTTACTCTCTATTTTTCTCAAAACTTACTGACTTCAAACAATTGTAGCTCAGTAATTTTTTGTCGGATTCCAACAAATCATATATCATTTTGACATATGTTTATTTGTGTAAAGAATGATTTAGTAATCTAAAGAACCTTTTGTGGAATACACACTTAAAAATAAAAGTTCCCTTTCAGTCGGTCACGTTCGACGTACGTCAGTAGTGACCGACGAATTGGGATATCGCTTAGAGAGCCCTATCAGCTTCGTGTAAACTAAAACAAGCCAATGGAATTGGCGTGCGATATTTGCATAATGCGCACCGCCCCCGACAGGTGTATATAAATAGGAAGCAGATGCAATCGCACTCTGTCTTTCGCTTCGGAGCCATTCAGTGGTGTCCTGTTTAAGAAGACTGTTTGTGTGAACTAAACTGCCTCGAAGAGGATTCACAGCAAGCCGTGTGTGCCGGTGTAACGGTGCTACAGCGAGGTCGCGAGCTCCCGAGGATCCGAGCTATAGCTCTCAACTGCTGTTTTCACAGCACACGCCTAGAGTGAAAGTGTGTGTGTTGCGATTTGGGCCGGTTCCTCGGTGTGTCCAGGGAGTGGTGTACCTGGCACATCGCGTCACTCCCTGTGTGCTTCGGCACGAGCGAGTTGACTGTTTTCCCCTTCTAAAAGAGCTTTACAGACGAACCCTGACAGTATGTCATTTCGTCTGTGCGTTAATGGGTGCGGTCGTTCCCTGGTCCCTGCTGATGGGCACAATCGTTGCATCTCGTGTTTGGGCATTCAGCACGCTGAAGCAGCTTTTGTGAATGGTTCATGTTCCCATTGCGGGAACATGACTATCGCGGTGCTGAGGTCGAGACTCTCCTTCCTGAAGTCTCAGGAAGCGGGGGCCCCCTCCCCTGTGCCCCGTTCGACCGTTTTTTCCGGCCCGGGCCGGAATGACGGTTCGGCGGTGTATAGGAAGGGTGACCTGAGGCTTACGGTCAGGGCTTCCCCGCCGAGCGGAAACGCTCCTCGGGCCCCTGCCGCCTCATCAGCACCGCAACCCATCGTGCCACCGTTGGTTTCCGCTGGGCCCTCTACGGACTGTCCAGCCGTTACCTTTGGTGTGCCGGCGGCGGATCGGATGTCGACCGCTGCATCGGAAGGTGAGCCTGAGTCCTCGGGGGAGGAAGATCCGGACGCGCTGCCGCCCGGGACGGTAGCGTGGCCCGAGTCGGATCCCGAGCTCACGGCTGTGCTCTCCCGGGCCGCCTTGTGCGTCGGGCTTGAGTGGAACCCTCCACCCTGTCCCGGCCCATCTCGGTTGGACGATTGGTACTTGGGGGGGGTCGCGCTGGTCAAATCCAGCGTCCCGCCCCAATGCCTTTCTTCCCGGAAGTACACGATGAGGTGACCAGGTCTTGGCAAGCTCCGTATGGGGCTCGTACAGGGCCTGGTCCCTCGTCCGCCTTCACCTCCCTGGACGGCGGGGAAGCCAGGGGGTACGCGAAGCTCCCGCCAGTCGAGCGGTCTGTTGCGATGCAGTTGTGTCCAACGGCCGCTGGCGGGCGCGGTGAGCCGCGTCTCCCGTCCCAGGCCTGTGAATTCTCAGCCGGTCTGACTGAGAAAGCTTACAGTGCCTGTGGGCAGGCTGCCTCTGCCCTGCACGCGATGGCCCTTTTGCAGGTCTATCAGGCAAAAGCGCTGTCGCAGATGCCCCAGGAAGGTCCTGACCAACAGCTGCTTGGGGAGCTGCGCGCTGCCACTGACCTTGCCCTCCGGGCAACGAAGGTGACAGCGCGTTCTGTTGGCCAGGCGATGTCTACTCTGGTAGTCCAGCAACGCCACCTCTGGCTGACCTTGGCAGACATGAGGGAGACCGACAAACATCGGTTCCTGGATTCCCCCGTGTCTCCGGTCGGCCTTTTCGGCGACGCGGTGGAGAGCTGTGCCCAACAGTTCTCCGCTGCACAGAAGCAGGCTGAGGCTATCAGACATGTCATGCCACGGCGGTCCGCTGCTGCCTCCACCCAGCCGCCCGTGGCTCAGCCTCAGCCCGCTCGTCGCCGAGGGCGCCCGCCTGCGTCTTCCTCCGCCCCTGCTAAGTCGGCAAAGCAGCAGCCTACACCAGCCAAACAGCAGGGTGCCGGTCGCGGACGTGGTGCCCAGCCCGTCTCTGCCAAGCCAGGTGGCAAGCGGTCGGGGAAAACTCGGCCCTGAGACGGGCGACCTGGAGCGGAAGGTTCCTGCCCTTCGGGAGAGTATTCCATCTGCTCTCCCACCCCCGGAGGAGGGCCGGGGGGATTTTGTGCCGTCTGTCCATCTACCGCCGCTGGCTCTCCGGAGTCCAGCGGTACCCACTTTGCCACAAAAAGAGCAGTTTCCTCAAACTCCAGGTCACAAGAGGGCGCGTTTGCCAGTGTGCCAGGCCCCGCCTCGCCACTCGCAACCCCCTCCCATTTCGCCAGTAGGCGACAGTGTGGTGGCGCAGACCGCGTCCCGTGCGCCGTCTCCCATTCGCACTGCTGCCTCGCAGAGTCCGACCTCACTCCGGGCCGCTCCCATGCCGTCCGAGTCGGGTCCCTCTCTGCCTTGCTGCCCCACCCCCGGTGCGTCTGTGGTGCCTTTGGTCCCGCTGGCTCGGAGTCTGGAGGCGTGGAGCACGCTTCCCAGCCCGTCCCGCTGGCTCATTCGCACTATCAGACTCGGCTATGCGATTCAGTTCGCCCGGCGTCCCCCGGTTTTCAGGGGTGTCCACTTCACTCAGGTGTCGTTGGACAGTGCACCTGTTCTCCGGGCGGAGATTGCTGTCCTCCTGGCGAAGGATGCAATCGAGCCGGTCCCTCCAGCCGATATGAAGTCGGGGTTCTACAGCCCCTACTTCATTGTACCAAAGAAGGGTGGTGGGCTACGGCCAATCCTGGATCTGCGCGTCCTGAACCGGTATCTTCACAAGATGCCGTTCAAGATGCTCACGCAGAAACGCATTTTCGAATGCGTCCGTCCCCGGGATTGGTTTGCAGCAATAGACCTGAAGGACGCGTACTTTCATGTCTCGATTCTGCCTCGACACAGACCCTTCCTCCGGTTTGCGTTCGAGGGTCGGGCATATCAGTACAAAGTCCTACCCTTCGGGCTGGCCCTGTCACCCCGCGTCTTTACGAAGGTTGCGGAGGCGGCCATTGTTCCCCTCAAGGAACAGGGCGTTCGTATTCTCAACTATCTCGACGACTGGCTGAACCTGGCCAGCTCGCGAGAGCAGTTGTGCGAACACAGGGACATGGTTTTAGCTCACCTCAGCCGGTTGGGTCTTCGGGTCAACTGGGACAAGAGCAAACTCGCCCCCGGGCAGAGGATCTCTTATCTCGGTCTCGAGCTAGACTCGGTTGCACCGAGGCGCGCGTCCAGTCGGTGTTGAACTGCCTGAGTTCGCTCAAGCGCAGGACAGCGGTTCCACTGAAAGATTTTCAGAGGCTCCTGGGGCATATGGCATCCGCAGCCGCGGTCACGCCGCTCGGATTGCTTCATATGAGACCGCTTCAACACTGGCTCCGCGGCCGGGTCCCGAGATGGGCGTGGCAGTGCGGCACGCTCCGTGTCCCTGTGACACCGAGCTGCCGTCGCACCCTTGTCCGGTGGTCGGACCCTTCGTTCCTGCGGGCCGGAGTACCCCTCGAACAAGTGTCCAGGCACGCTGTGGTCTCCACAGATGCCTCTGCCACGGGATGGGGGGCCACGTACAACGGGCATGCAGTGGCAGGTCTTTGGACGGGGCCTCAGCTGCATTGGCATATCAATTGCCTCGAGTTGCTAGCGGTACGTCTTGCGCTGGCCCGCTTCAAGAAGCTGTTGTCAGGCAAGCACGTTCTAGTCCGCTCAGACAGCACTGCGGCCGTTGCGTACATCAACCGTCAAGGTGGTCTACGCTCCCGTCGCATGTCGCAACTCGCCCGCCATCTCTTGTTGTGGAGTCAGAAGTATCTGAGGTCCCTTCGGGCCACTCATGTCCCAGGTGTGCTCAACCGTGCAGCCGACGAGCTGTCACGGCAGCCTCCACTTGCGGGCGAGTGGCGGCTCCACCCCCAGGCGGTCCAGCTGATTTGGCAGCGTTTCGGCGAGGCCCAGGTAGACCTGTTTGCCTCCCCGGAAACTGCCCACTGCCAGTGGTTTTATTCCCTGACCGGCGGCACGCTCGGCACGGATGCCCTGGCACACAGCTGGCCCCCGGGTCTACGCAAATATGCGTTTCCCCCAGTGAGCCTTCTCGCACAACTCCTGTGCAAGGTCAGGGAGGACGGGGAGCAGGTTCTGTTAGTGGCTCCGTATTGGCCCACTCGGACCTGGTTCTCAGACCTCATTCTCCTCGCGACAGCCCCTCCCTGGCCGATTCCTCTGAGGAAGGACCTCCTGACTCAGAGACGGGGCACCCTCTGGCACCCGCGTCCCGACCTATGGAACCTCCACGTGTGGTCCCTGGACGGGATGCGGAGGTTCTGAGTGATCTCCCGCAAGCGGTTGTAGACACCATCACTTCCGCTAGAGCTCCTTCCACTAGGAGTCTCTATGCGTTGAAGTGGAACCTGTTCGTCGAATGGTGCGCCTCTCGCCGAGAGGACCCCCGATCATGTTCGGTCGGATCCGTGCTTTCCTTCCTGCAAGAAGGGTTGGAGCGAAGGCTGTCTCCCTCCACCCTGAAGGTGTATGTTGCCGCTATCGCCGCACATCACCACGCAGTTGAGGGTAAGTCCCTGGGGAAACACGATCTGATCGTCAGATTCCTGAAGGAAGCGAGGAGATTAAATCCTCCTCGCCCTTCCTCCGTACCCTCTTGGGATTTGACCCTGGTTCTCACAGCTCTCCGGGGTCATCCCTTTGAGCCTTTGCAATCAGTCGACCTGAAACTATTGTCTCTTAAGACGGTTCTTCTGGTTGCATTGGCTTCCCTGAAGAGGGTAGGGGATCTGCATGCATTTTCGGTCGACGAAACGTGCCTAGAATTCGGGCCCGGTGATTCTCACGTTATTCTGAGACCCCGGCCTGGATACGTGCCCAAGGTTCCTACCACTCCCTTCAGAGATCAGGTAGTGAACCTGCAAGCGCTGCCCTCGGAGGAGGCAGACCCAGCCCTAGCTTTGCTCTGTCCCGTCCGCGCTCTGCGCGTTTACGTGGATAGAACGCGAAGCTTCAGGACCTCAGATCAGCTCTTCATCTGTTACGGAGGCCAGCAGAAGGGAAAGGCTGTCTCCAAGCAGAGGATGGCCCACTGGATAGTGGATGCCATCGCCTTGGCGTATGAATCCCAGGGCGTGCCTTGCCCGCTCGGGTTGAGAGCCCACTCCACCAGAGGGGTGGCCTCTTCCTGGGCGCTGGCTCATGGCGCCTCGCTGACAGATATTTGTAGAGCTGCGGGCTGGGCGACACCTAACACGTTCGCTAGGTTTTATAGCCTACGTGTAGAGCCAGTATCTTCACGTGTACTCGCATCCACTAGTCGGTAGACGTGTTGTACCTGCTCTAAGTGTCGGCTTGCAATGCCATTCCCGCCACTGGCCGGATACGTGCATACTTCACTCCAGTTGAGTTCCCCGCTTGGCGAACCCTGTCGAGTTCCTCCGCCTCCCCCTTCGGCTCGGACATTGCGGAGTGTCTGATGCCAGGCCTACATCCGTCGCTGACGCTGTCTGTTGGCTGGGGCCCATATGTCGTGACCCCTCTACGTGAGCGGTCCCATATGTGTATTTTCCACGGTTTAAAACTCCCTACGGGCCGAGTCCGTGTCTTTCCCTTAGCAGAGCCAGCTCTGCTGTCACCTGTCAGATGAGTCTCCCCCTAACCAGGTGGAGCCATCCCAGGGACTCCATATGCGTACTGCCCCCGGGCCAGTCCATATGTGTATTCCCATGTAAACTCCTCCCCCATTGGGTAGGTAGTGGTCTCCGCAGCGTCCCTTCGGGTTCGCTTCCCCAGTGTGTCTAGTTTACTTAGTGGGTAGTGGTTAGACAGCAGTAGACACTCTCGGTGTAAGCTCGCCCCCTTCACCGCCAGCCGGTGCTATGGGCGGCTGAGCTTGCGCTGGGCACTGGAAGGGGTTTCGTAACTGTGGCGCTTTAGTTGGGATCCCAATTCGTCGGTCACTACTGACGTACGTCGAACGTGACCGACTGAAAGGGAACGTCTCGGTTACGTATGTAACCCTCGTTCCCTGAAGGAGGGAACGGAGACGTACGTCCCGTCGCCACAGTTTCTGTACCCTCGCTGTAGCGCGGACACCAGTTGTCTCCTCAGCGAAAAACAGAGTGCGATTGCATCTGCTTCCTATTTATATACACCTGTCGGGGGCGGTGCGCATTATGCAAATATCGCACGCCAATTCCATTGGCTTGTTTTAGTTTACACGAAGCTGATAGGGCTCTCTAAGCGATATCCCAATTCGTCGGTCACTACTGACGTACGTCTCCGTTCCCTCCTTCAGGGAACGAGGGTTACATACGTAACCGAGACGTTCTTTATTGGCATTTATGGTTCCATGACATTAACATCCATGAAAACTTTCCATTACACAAATACTTCTTTATTGTGGAAAATGGTTTTAAGTTTAAAATGTTCTTTAACCCTTTGATGCACAAGCTATGAAAACCCCTTCTCATGCGCAACATGGGTCAAAAATGACCCGTATTCATTTCCTATGTAATTTCAATAACAGTTGAGTGTTTCTTTGCTGAATCTTTGAAAGAAATGTATTTTATCATTCATTTATTCCAGGTATTCCTTAAATATCTTGTTTTTGATTGTCAAAAACCATTATGTTCATTTTTTCTTTCTTACTTTATAAACAAACACAGTTTTTGTTTGTCTACATCAATTTTACACACATGGGTCAAAAATGACCCGTATTCATTTCCTATGGAATTTCAGTCATGACTGAGTGTTTCTTCGCTGAATCTTTGAAAGAAATGTATTTTATCATTCATTTATTCCAGGTATTCCTTAAATATCTTGTTTTTGATTTTAACAAATCATTGTGTTTATTTTTTCTTTCTTTTTTTTCATAAACAAACACAGGTTTTGTATTTCTACATCAATTTTACACACATGGGTCAAAAATGACCCATATAGAAACCTTTGCAAATTTTTGCAAGTAGGAACATATTTACTGCAGACAACTGTTCATCCGCCACACATTTCACCTCTCAACATGGCTGCTTTTGTATATTTTTGATGGATGAAAGTCATATTATATTTCATATAATAGGCTATATATTATATTTCATAATTTGTATTTTTTGTCATAAACCAATGCTACTGGTCACCTTTTACATCTATCAGTGTTCCTGAAAAGTAACAGTTTTGAACAAGGTTTCTGTCCAACAGTGAAAATATATAATAAGTGTATCGATCAACAGTGCTTTTGATTTTCTTTATCTAGAGTGTTAGTGGCTGGTCCTCAACAGAACTGAGGTGGATGATGACATCAAAGCTGAAAGTATACTTTGCGCACAGTCAAATGCAATTTAAATGTGTATGTGCAGGTTGCACATACACAGTTACAGAAATCCGGCGGAAATTATAAAAAGTTACAAAAATCTGTATGCTGACCCTCATGTACGCATAAAAAGTGTACATTGGCCTTTAGAATGGTAATGACACACACATTCAAAAAAATTCATTCAAAAAGAAAGGAAAAATTAAAATAAGGATTTGGTTATTGAGTAATAGATGGAATAATGAATGATAAAATTAATTTATTGTAATATATGCAATATAGAAAATAACTCATTCAGTTCACTTTAGACCCATGTTGTATATGTCCAAAACTGTTACTTTTCAGGAACGCTGACAGACATAAAGGATGACCAATTGCATTGATTTATGACAAAAAATTAAAAATTATGAAATATAAAGCCTAATATATTAAATATAATAAGACTTACATCCATGAAATATACAAAAGTAGCCTTGTTAAGATGTGAAATGTGTGGATGAACAGTTGTCTGCAGTAAATATGCTCCTACTTCCAAAAATTTGCAAATATTAAAGATTTCTATATGGGTCATTTTTGACCCATGTGTGTAAAATTGATGTAGAAACTGTGTTTGTTTATAAAGTAAGAAAGAAAAAACAAACATAATTATTTGTAGAAAATCAAAAACAAGATATTTAAGTAATACCTGAAATAAATAAAAGATAAAACACATTTCTTTCAAAGATTCAGCGAAGAAACACTCAGTCATGACTGAAATTCCATAGGAAATGAATACGGGTCATTTTTGACCCATGTGTGTAAAATTGATGTAGACAAACAAAAACTGTGTTTGTTTATAAAGTAAGAAAGAAAAAATGAACATAATGATTTTTTACAATCAAAAACAAGATATTTAAGGAATACCTGGAATAAATAAATGATAAAATACATTTCTTTCAAAGATTCAGTGAAGAAACACTCAGTCATAACTGAAATTCCATAGGAAATGAATACGGGTCATTTTTGACCCATGTTGCGCATTAGAAGGGTAGTGATACAAAAATGATTTTTATTAAAAAAGTAAGAAAGAAAAAATGAAAATGAGGATTTGTGATGATCAAAAACAAGTTAATTGAGGAATACCTGGAATACTGAATGATGAAATTAATTTCTTGCAAAGATATAGAAAATACAAACTCAGCCGGGTCATTTTTGACCCATGTTGTGCATCAAAGGGTTAAAAAAGTGTTCTTTTAGGAGCTGTACACTGAAAGGTTCTTTGGGGAACCAAAATTGGTTCTTCTGTGGCATAAGGGGCTGCATCTGGGAGTTATAAGACCTCAGTTATAGGAACTAGGCACCAGGACAGTCCCCCAAGAACTAAATGTTCCTCTAGGGACATTTTCCTGGTTACATTTGCACAGCCAATAAGAACTCTGAAGGGACGTTAGCCAGCTGAGAGCAGTGTCAAATTAAATGTGACATTCAACAACGTCAACAACTCCGTAAGGTTGCATAAAGGTTGAGAGGTGCCTGGGCTTCGACGTCGGTCTATCTATCACTGTTTTCCATGTTTGTGGAGTAAGTATATGTAAACTGTGTGTTTACACGGCTTTTTAAAAATGGCAGGTGCCAGTGTTTCGTATGGCATGCGTTCAGCCAATCAGCTTTCACTTATATCACTGGTGGGGAAGTAGGAGCTAATTTAGCCCCTATAGCTGTGAAAACATCCTTTTGGAACGTTTATTTTTTTAACAGTGTGGAAATGTTCCATGGATGTTAAAGGTTCTTCATGTAACCGTAGATTCCAATAAAGAACCTTTGTTTTTGTTTTTTAGAGTGCGAGCCAAATATACTGAACACATTTTTCAGGTATCATATAGATTATTATTTGGGTACATAAGTCACACAGGCATCAAATGCATTACATCCCAAAAAAAAAAAAAAAAGAGTCTAAGAGAGTAAAATTTTCTCTGCAAAATTTTGAGTATTCGTGTGGAGTATTTGTGTCTGTATCTAATAACAATTCACCTTATCGCTTTCAAACCTCTAAACCATAAGAGGAGGAAATAAGACTTTGCTTACAGACATATGTTTGGGCAGCATAACGTATGCTCCCTATCAACTCAGGAGAAATAGACAAATCACTGAACTTATAGAGGAAGACAGATCCACACGCAGCATCCTGTGCAGCTGCCGCCATCTGCATTCTAATACACACTGTGTATCTTTCTCCATAACTTCACAGCTGTGGGGAAATGTGTGAATGAAGGTACAAGTGATTTAACTACAATAGCTAAAATCCTGTAAAAACCTTTTGTTTTAACCCTGTTTTGGTCTGTTTAGGATCAACATCACCTTGTTAGTATTTGTTAGTATTCGTACGAAAAAGCGTGGCTTTTTCTATGTTTGAATAGACACTGAAATGCATCAACCTATGGGGGGGAAATGGAGTATGCACTTACTGTACATATGAACTATAAAAACATACAAAAGTTTACAAATATGAATCTGTAAATAGATGAAAGATTAGTTAAAATCAGGACTGAAGTAATATGCTATACCCAGTAAAGCATTTCACAGAAATTTAAACTGAACAACTGTGTGTGCAACTACTGTATGAGTTTAAAGCCAGTGGATTACTTTTCAAAGATCTGTTCTCGGATGGCCTTTTTGTCCAGTTTCAAACTAATACAAACTAATCATAAGGCTCTTAGGCCCGGACAGTGAAAGCTTCTCTAAGTACTTATCAACGAAAGAATAAAAACACTCTTTTAATTATGAAAAGTGAAAGCACAGCATCTTTGTGGAGAGCTTGGAGTGGCTAATGCGTTCCACGATCATCAGATAATCTTTAACCTCGCTCTTTAAGACGCTCTTTGTAATTTCATGATTGGGGGTCCAGATCGAGAGCCGCTTTTCAAGAGCCCACAGTGTGATAAAGTGCAGTTTTGGCAAAATCACTTTCTTTATGAGCGGACAGAAGGCACAACAAGACCTAATATCTGTTCATCTTCTTAAACTTTTCCACTTTTGCTTTGTATCGTGTTCAATCCCTTAACACGCAAACATCAACCATCCATTTAGCTAAAACTTCAAATCCAGCATGAGAAGTGCTCAAGGTCGGATCTGAGGGAATGCGGTATTGTGGAAAAGAAAATCTAAGTATTAAAGCTTTCCATTTATAATAAATGAATGAACATTTTATGAAAAGTGAATTGGACTAAAAAAAAAACAGGACAAAAGTAAAACAAAAGCAACCTTTAAAGTAAAAAAACGGCTGAAATAAGCCTTTTTTTTCCCTGCAACAGCATGTTTAAGAAGGAGAGTGAATCAAATAAAACTTTAATCTTCTTACTCTGCTTGAAACAGAACCCTGGCCTCGCATCTTTATAAGGGAATATAGTGTTATTATATAAAATTCACTAATGATAGTTATAATGCGGTAATATTTCTCATGCAAATAACTTGTTTATTTGTTTTTGCTCAACTGAAATTCCGGTAAAGTAATGAGAAGTGAGCAGGGGGTGTTTGATATGTATGCTTGCTTTGGTTTAAAAGTTTAAGAGGGGATGTTCTGTCATGACGCCGACACAGATCAAAAAAATTAATTTGATATATATTTCGGTAAGACGATTACCCACTGGGAATAAAGTCGTAGGCATCTGCCGAACTGCGTGGCTCATTAGGTAAGTTGGTGCACTTCTCTAATTGAGGGTTAAGTTCAAAACATGGCATCCTTTGTCAATGTAACTCTCGTTTTCAAGTTATAATGACCACAATAAAAACTACATAACAGAAAAAATAATCACAACCTGATTACGTTATAATATGTTTATTTGTAAGGACATAAATATTTTATTACATTTGAAGAATAAAATGTAATTTTACACAATATACTGTTAAAAAATAGTTAAAACAAAGACTGTTGGAGTACGTTTTACAAGAAAATGCTATTTCAGTCTTTGAGTTTGTACTTCAAATTTTTTTTATGTGTTACTTGCCATTTCTTTGTAATTAATTGTAATTTTTCAGTGTAGTGGAATATTGATCAATACAGTAAGTGTTAGTCAAAAATTGCATTTTGAATAAAACATGCAATATGTTGTTATTCTAGTAATTGTAATCAGCTAGTAAATTCTTTAATCAATTCACTGAATTTTCATTGTATATATTGTCATTTATGCATTTTCACACCTCTTTATTTTTAAATAACTAATTATTTTGGTTTGCATTTAAAATTTTGTATAATGTCAATGCTAAATTGAAAGTGATCTCATATTTGTAAGTATATTTACACGTTTGAATAAACACTAAAAGTACAATATTGATGTGTTAACATCAAACAAACACTAAAAGAAATTTTTGCATGTACAAATATTACTAATCCTGATGCCAGAACTTTTTTTAATGACAAATTGAACCCAGGAGAGAATGAAACTGTTATAAGGTCAAACTAGGTACATTATTAGACACATATTTTTAAATGCATTTGATGACATTAAATACTTCATGGTGCTCAACCGCAACAGAAAGATGTTACTTTTTTTTTAAACTTCATTGAAATGGTATGAAACTTGGTAAAGGTTTTGACACTTGCTATGTGCACACACAAAACAAACAAAGGACATGATTCAAAAAGGTTAAAGGTCCTGAAAAAAAAAAGTCACACTTGTAATGTTCGCAGTCTAAAATGACCGCATGTCAGGGATTTGCAAGAGATAGGACCCAGGCGCAGAACAACAGTGAAGGGGATTTTTATTAACAGGACTGTAGAAAAGGCACAAGGAGAGCAAGACATGCAACACAGTTCAAACAGTAGGGCAGGGCAGATGACACGATGACGGGCAGGAAGGATGACCGCTGACCAGTTATGGGTGACAATGGACTTGAGGACAGCTTGGGAGTCAGCACCAGGCGGGATGATGGTGGGAAGGACCAGGCAGGAACAAAAGGAACCAGAGGCTTGATGCGTGATCTCTTAGAAGCTCCAGTCTTGGCTGCAAGGCAGTTAGAATCAGTGGCCAGGAAAACTCAGGACACTGGGCAGGGCATGAATGAACAAGTCTCACAATGAACAAGACAAGACAAACAGGCAAGATACAAGAGGGGGGGTTAGACAAGAACAATGTTTAACCATACCAGCAAGCAAACAGGAACACACCATAAAGCACACAACAAACCAGCAAAGACATGAGGGAAATAGGCACAATATAAAGGGACCAGAGCACATGAGGATCAGTTGAGCACAATTAGATAATGTATATTTACATCTGTGACAAACACAATAACTATCAGCTGTTTAAAAAGTTACCTACATTTGGTTCATGACCACTGAAAATGGGTGAAATTAAACACTTTGGATATTGAGTCACATTGAGGTCCCAATATCTATGGGACTGAACTATATAGGGCCTTAAAAATGAAATTCCAGAAGAAAAGTTTATTATTAATAATGAGAATCTAGAAGGATATTAAGATATCTTGAATACTTTTAAAGTTACAGGCACGACAACTGAAAATGTGTACAATTTATCAGTTTACACATGGAGCGTATTAAGATCTCCATTTATGTGATTGAACCATTGAGGGCCTTTAAAATGAAGATACCAAAAGGATATTAAGATATCTTTAATACTTCTCGAGTTACAGGCATGCACACTGTTGGCATATAATGAAACAAAGTCTGCTAAAGTCAACAGAATTAATTAAAAGACCTACCAGTCTCTGTGTAAAAATAAAACAACGATGCTGCCATCTTTCTAAAGTAATTTTTACACCCCTCTAATTTTGCTCCAAATCTCTACAAAGTAGTGGTTTACTCAATAAATATAGGTCTGTGACATTTAATATTTTGGCTTTCATCACTATTCATGTTTGTGTTTTTACAGAAAAAATATTAACAAAATCAAAAATTTGACCCAATGACCCAATATGATTTGTACATTTCTAATGTTGTACATAAGTAAAATAGAAGCTGTACTGAAACTGATACAGTACATCAATGTCTATCCAAATGTTTTTGTTTGTTTGTTTGTTTGTTTTTTTAATCTATGCATGCTAGAATCCTTTTTTTTTTTTTTTTTTTTGGACAAATCTCATGTTCATTGTGAATAACAATTTGAAAATGTAGAAGTTTAAAAAAAAGCTTATTTAGTCAGCTTTTAATCTTAACAAGCAATATAAGTAATAAAGAATAAATCCATCCAGACTGGGTTTAAAAAGAAAAAACAAATGAAAAAAACAGAAGTACCCAGAACATGATTTGGTTATGAATATTGAAAGCCATCCGAACTGTAGGCCTGTGCATGTATTCAGAGTGCTGGAGCTCCTTCACTGCTGTGTGTGATGCCAGAAAGCAGCGGCTCTTTGAATAGACCACCGTACAATTAATACCAGGGTCCCATCTGTCCCGACCTGCGTCTCAATTTGATTGTAGCCCACTCTCCATTGTGCCTTTTTATCTCTAAGTGTTTCTACTGCTGTCTGCCGCTGTATCTCGGCATTCGTTGAATATAGAGGAGAGGTGGCGTGCATTCGTGTGTGTGTGGCGGTCTTTTGGTGGCGGCCAGGCTCGACTCTTAGAGACCAGGAGTACTACTATAGCTCTTTGATTTCAGAGGGAGTGTTTGAGAGACTCCGGGCTGGAGAGAGGGGCTAAATCTAGGGGGTGGAGAGCACGGGGCCAGCGTGGCGATGGACGTCGAGTGAGAGGGCGTCTGAAATAGGAGTGTGGGCGCTCTGCTATGAAGTGCATTAACATGACAATGGCTTTCATCTCGCAAGAGACTTTTGGATGCACACACACACACAAAGCCAGTAACCCTGCTGTAGGGTGTTTACCTCTGACCACGATATACATAAAAGTACCCTCTGCCTGTATCTGAATATGAAGATCAAATAAAAAATGCATCTGCTTCATGATTATCAAACAGCATCTAACATAGAAAATGCATCAGCGTTCATAATCAAGATTATTAATGCTTATCCGAGTGTATCATTCAACATTTTTATTTGCTTGCACTCAAAAAAATAGATTTTTGCTGCTTGTTTGGTTTAGTTAATTAAATGAGCTTATGCAACATAATTCTTGAACATGACAATTACATTTCAATTTAAATTTGAAAATGGTTCTTTTGATTAGGACTGGGCAATATGGAATATTTACTACACATCTGTGCAACTTTAATATTGAAAATTAGGCACACTTAATATTGAGTTTATTGTACTTCTGCTTTTGAGTTGATCAGTTCGATTCATTTCTATGAATTCGTTCAAACTGTTCATTTCAAAATGGATTCTGATTTGTTTGTCATCACTTAAAGATATTCATTGAAGTCCTTGAAATTTTATTTATATGTAAAAAAAAAAAAAGTTTAAAGTTTGCTCTTTATTATTATGTATTGTTATATGAGTGTATGTAAATGTACATTCTAAAATATAGATACAATTTTAGTTAATTTTTAGTTCTTTAAATATATTGAATATTTTGAATTTATTTGCCAACAATGACCGTTTTGTTGAAATGTTCCTCTAGAAAAAAAATTCAGATCACAGAAAGAAATATTGAATATTGTCAAAGACTAAAAATTACCTAGCTATAACCTGACATCCATTTTGTTTAATTTTATTTTTTTATGTTTACTTTTTGTAGAAAGCTTACTTTAATTGCATGGAAATATCTTCCTCAGTTTGATTACATCTTTTGAACACTTTTTTTTTTTACAGTAAAGAATTGCACTAAAGTAAGGCTCTTCAAATAATATGAAAATATTCAAATGCAATGCATTTAGTAAATGGTAAATGGTCTGTTTCGGGTACTTTCATATTCAAGTTGTGATGACGTGAAAATGAAAGTTGCTTGTGAAAGGTGCATGGCTTACAAGGCAAATGGCATTTTTGATTGTGCCATCTGCTTTGTGTCTGGCTACCTCAATAAATATGCACTTACTGTTTTTGCATATGTAAAGTTGGCTTCTCATTCCCATGTATTCAATCCCCTAAAAAGGGGGTGGGGTGGGGGGGTCTTTCTTCCCTTGACAAGCCAGAGACATTGTACAATGAGGCACGTGAAAACATGTCCCTAGTATTTGAATGTGATTCATTGGACAGCTTCTTCAAATTAATTTCGAGAGTCGGGCCAGATTGCTTTACAGCTATGTCATATTCCTTTGAATGGCAAAGCCTATTGACGGAAATGGAGGGTGACAGCCACCCCGAAAGCCCATTGCGTGATGTGGCGGGACAAAATGATAGGGGTCATAGCAAGTGTTATTACACCGGGCCCACACAATATCTCCCAAAAGCACCACACTGTGTTTTTATCCATAATTTAGATTGCCGGCTTATAGTTGGCTCTCTGCGTTAGATGAGGAAATAGATCTGTCCCGCCATGCATGGAGATTTCTCTAATCATATGTTGGCGGGAAGCAGAAAACAGCGACATGGGGCAAAATACACACCAGAAGGTGGTTACCACCGAAAGCGCTTTTGCCAAACCATCAAATAGAAAACAAGCCATTTTGAAAATAAACAGAAGATGTTGCATGGCCTAGAAAAGCCAAAATAGGGTCTAGGTTTTATAAACTAGACATTTTGTTAAAAAGTCATCGTAATGCATAGCGATGTGCAAGAATTACCCACTTAGACTGAAAAAGAACATGTAAAGTGCATAATCACAGTTTATTTTGTTTTTATTTGCCAATAAAGGCTGGGTGAATGTGAAATCCTTGACACCAATTCTAAATCTCTCCCAATTCGAATGCTCCTTCGAATTCAGAAATGTGTCCTCCTTTCTTATTCCTCCTTTCCTCCTTTTTGTGTCCATCCTAGCCAATCCCAAGATTCATTGTGCACTGGTGATGACTGGGTTCGTTTTAGAGAAACTGCCAGATTACACTTTTAAATGTAAGTATTGGGTTTCAATTTACTTGAATATCGGTACAAATGTTTTTTGTACAAATCGGTACAAATGTCTAGGTGCCCTAGAATTAAAAATTGAATTTACCTTGGCATAGTTAAATAACAAGAGTTCAGTACATGGAAATGACATACAGTGAGTCTCAAACTCCATTGTTTCCTCCTTCTTATATAAATCTCATTTGTTTAAAAGACCTCCGAAGAACAGGCGAATCTCAACATAACACCGAATGTTACGTAACAGTCGGGATCATTAATATGTACGCCCCCAATATTTGCATATGCCCATGTTCGAGGCATTACACAAGGGCAGGACGTCTGGATGTGCACAGCTGAATCATCAGACTAGGTAAGCAAGCAAGGACAACAGCGAAAAATGGCAGATGGAGCAATAATAACTGACATGATCCATGATAACATGATATTTTTAGTGATATTTGTAAATTGTCTTTCTAAATGTTTCGTTAGCATGTTGCTAATGTACTGTTAAATGTGGTTAAAGTTACCATCGTTTCTTATTGTATTCACGGAGACAAGAGCCGTCGTTATTTTCATTATTAAACACTTGCAGTCTGTATAATTCATAAACACAACTTCATTCTTTATAAATCTCTCCAACAGTGTGTAATGTTAGCTTTAGCCCATTAGCCATGGAGCACAGCCTCAAACTCATTCAGAATCAAATGTAAACAATACCATACTTACGCGATTAGACATGTTGCATGACGAACACTTTGTAAAGATTCATTTTGAGGGTTATATTAGCTTTGTGAACTTTGTTTATGCTGTTTAAAGCTCGGGGGTGGGGAGCATGAGAATTTAAAGGGGCCGCAGCCTGAATCTGTGCATATTTAATGATGCCCCAAAATAGGCAGTTAAAAAAATGAATTAAAAAAAATCTATGGGGTATTTTGAGCTGAAACTTCACAGACACATTCAGGGGACACCTTAGACTTATATTACATCTTTTGAAAACACGTTCTACGGCACCTTTAAAAAGCACTTTAAAGCTGTTCAAATGTTGTTATATCTTACCAAGATGCGATTTTATATAGTATATATTCTTTATAATAAACAGACTGAGGTGAACTTATTAAGAAAGGTTGTAAACCCTGTTTTGTTTTCAGACAGTTGAATATAACTCTCAGCTGTCACAATTGATAGGCAACAAGAACAATCCTCAGTAGTCTAGTCCAGTGGTTCTCAAACCTGTCCTGGGGACCCCCCACCACTGCACATTTTGCATGGTACCCTCATTTAACACACCTGATTCAAGTCATCAGCTAATTAGTAGAGACTGCAAGAGTTGAAATGGGTGTGTTAGATGAGGGAGACATGCAAAATGTGCAGTGGTGGGGGGTCCCCAGGACAGGTTTGAGAACCACTGGTCTAGTCTGTCCCATTTAACAAAGCTCGGTTTGATTTTGAAAGCATGCCCTTTGAAGTCCTCACACTTCGAAGGATGCAGCCTCTGATTTGGGATGCAGCTATAGTATCACTCCCAAAAGACAACAAGTTCCCATTTAGATGGAAAATAATCACAGTTATTTTGTTTTTTTATTTGCCAATGAGGGGTGGGTGAAAATGAAATCCTTGACACCATGATTATGAATCAGCTGAAAAGGGCAAAATATATAATTTTGTTTGCATTTACCAAGTGTTTCAAACCAAACTCTAAGTATCTTTCAAAGATCTGATTCCACGAAACTTGCAAACTCTGGCAAATTCTTCATCAAAAGCATTCATTGTATTAGTCACAACATTTTAGTATTAGGAGTCTTATTGGTGCTTGCGATTTTGGCAAGTGCTGTCTGGTTTTATGCATCAGACGGTCAGTGAGTGGATTCTGGGTGAGACTAAAGAAGCTGTAACCACTAGTCAGTCAATTGAGAATCTCATAGAGCAAGCTTTGGTGCACAAAAAGTTTATATGACTCAGTCAATTCCTCGTATCACTCAGTCAATTTCCTGTGATTCAATCAAAGTCGTTCAACACAGCAGTCTAGGAGGAAATAATTCAGTCATCATGTCAGTTTGGAGAGTTGTGGCCGCTGTGAGCTGGTAAACAGACCTTGAGTACAGTTGGGGCTGCAGCCTGACTTCCTGAGAATCCAGAGAGGCCTACTGTTCCACACCGCTCGCATGGATCATCATGACGGATGAAGGCGATGCTCTGAGCTCCTCCAGTCAATACAGCGCAGTACTTACTACACTTAGCATATGGGAGCATGTCAGTTATCTACAGGCTTCTGCACTGATGAGTGGGAAGGAGAACTTCACTCCGTGTCTCCCACGACGCACAAATAATTCAATGAAAACCTAAAATCATTATCGTCAATTATCATAAAGCAACTTAGAACTCTTCTATAACAAACAAAACAAAAAGTGCTTAGTTTTGTAATATAGTTGTTCTTCATATAAAATTATGAGGGGTTGAAACTTTGCAGATCTTTTAATTAAAATGTTTGCTCATCATGTATTTACAGTAAAATGTCTATCTACAGTGCACAGCATAAATGAGTACACCCCCTCTGAACAAATACAAAAGATGTATTTTCTTTATGATCACTAATACAGTTCATGGAAAGATGGCAAAACTAAAATGTATTAAATATATACATAATAAAAACTGAGAAATATATGTCATTAATAGCCATAAAATAAGTAAATTAGCCAATTTTGTTTAAATTGAGGATTGCAGAAATAAGAACACCCTAGATTTAATTCAACAAATGTATAATATTCTAGTACTTAGTATGCCCTCCATAATTTTGAATATACTGCTCTGACCCTTCTTAGCATGGAGTGTACAAGTTCATGACAAATTGTCACATCTGTCCTGTTTAACTCCTGGATGATGAGCTCCTTAAATGCCCTGCTGATCTTTAATAGGGAGTGTTGCTCAACTCGTCTCTACAGAATCCCCCATAGGCGCTCAAGAGTGTTAAGATTGAGTGCAATACATGTCCACAGAAGGTTTTTCACCTTGGGAGAATGCATATCCTCATTGTCATGTTGAAAAAATGCCCAACAATGCAGGGAATGAGGAAAGGGTAACATCCTCTGGTTTCAAGTTTGTGAATTAAATTACACAGTGGTGTGGGAATTCATGACAGCATTTATAAAGCACAACTCCCTCACACCTTCAGCACTCATACATCCCTATATAAGAGCTTTACTACCACTGAACTTTACTGTGGGAACCAGGCACTTCTCACTGTACTCCTCCTCTAGCAACACCATAACATTTGGGATGCTGTTAGATCCAAAATGATTGATTTGGTCTCATGAGACCAGAGTATTGATTACCAGAATCTATTTTTTGTAAATATGGTCTTTGGAAATGGCTAACTGACTTTATTGTGCTTTGGCTACAGTAGGTAGTTCAAGTGAGAACAACAACCATATACATGTCATTTCTGCAGGCTGCATCTTACTCTGTGAGATAAACAGTCACTTTTTCCATAGCTTTTGCTGGCTCTGAGACACTCACTTGGTATTTCTCCTGCTCTTTGTCTAGCAAAAAATCCCTCATCACTAAATGAAAGCTTAAAATGAAGGCCTGGTTATTTCAGGGGCCTTGTCATAAGTCCATTGTTTTTGAATTTCTGTGTTACTTTTGCTGTATTTTCACACTTAAAACAATGATTTGGTAATCCTCTTGTACCACTGTCCTCTTCTGTGCTAAGAAATAAGTTTCCTGACAGTTCTCTCCCAAGTGCTTCCATTGTTGTCAGCATTAAGTCTGAGAATGATTCAGTGAACTATATAACACTTTTAATTGTAAAGAAATTACTTCTCTTTAAATGTTTCGGTTCAACATACTTATACTGTTGATCAAACATTGCCTTAAACTTTGAGGGTGTACTCATTTTTGCTATACAACATTTTAGCACCTTGAAAAGAAAATCTTATTTTCATGAATAATTTTGACATGCTTCGTTGGTAATTGACTAAGCAGATTTGCTGGAACATTATATCTCTAAAGAAACCTAACATGTCTTCTAAGTAATTGAGTAATTGCTGACTTTCAGAAGTTTCAGAAGGGGTGTACTCATTTATGCTGTGCACTGTATGTATGTATGTTTGTTTGTTTGTATGTATGTATATATGTATGTAAGTTTGTATGTAAGTTTGTTTGTATCTATGTATGTATCTATGTATGTATCTATGTATCTATCTATCTATCTATCTATCTATCTATCTATCTATCTATCTATCTATCTATCTATCTATCTATCTATCTATCTATCTATCTATCTATCTATCTATCAGTCTGTCCTTTCTCTGTCTATATATCTGTATACCAGCATTCAAAAGTTTGGGGTCAGTTAGATTTTTATATATATATATATATATATATATATATATATATATATATATATATATATATATATATATATATATATATATATATATATTTTTTTTTTTTTTTTTTTTTTTTTTTTTCCAGCAATGATGCATTAAATTACTTTAAGTAAAAACACCAAAGTACAAAAGGATTTTCTTTCTCTCTCACTCTCACTTAAGACCCGATGCCTCTCAGTCAATAAAATTTTTTTGACATAAACACTGCAGATGGTGAATATCAAATATCCCTCTTCTGCTTCCTTTACAAGCCAATGCCTTACAAATGGTTTCCAGAACAATAACTACAACAGGAATGGAAAGTAGAGTCACTTTAGCGACACGTTATGTGTGCGATGAAACCGCATCATTTCTCTGAGTGTCAGTATCCTGCTTTTGACATTAAGCATCTGTTTCTCACAAACTCCATCCATCTGCGCTTCCCTCTTTCTTGAAACACGGTGTTTATATACTTAGAAAACAGATTGACTACTTCAGTACATCAGGATCTGGAGCTTAATTGAACCAAGCTGCCATAAACTTGCCGTCTAACTGCTAAAGCGTCACATGAGCACAAAGGCATTGTTCAAAGAGGTAAAACATCTTTTGCAAAAAAATAAAACAGACAAAAGTGACAAAGAGGATGTAATCTGTCATAGCAGTGAAATGATTTGCAATCATTTCTCTCATGTACTCATGTACATTTAAATATTATTATTATTCATTAATCTTAATGTAATTATTTATTTAACATTGGAGCTTTTATTGTTTTATAATGAGGTACAGGAAATGCATGACAGAATTCAGTTCAAATCAATTTAACGCTCAGCCTTTTATTTTATTTTAATTTTTATATATATATTTTTTTTTGTTATTCATGATGCATTTAATTCCTTTTACATTTTTTTTTTTAAGTTAAGAAAAACGTAAATGAAAGAAACCGTGAAACAATTCTTTAGGTATGCCACAAGCAGTGCAATTTTTGTATTTTTTATATATTTATTATGGTATTTATTAATATTTTGAATTAGCATTTATTTTTCTATTTTCAGTTTTAATGTTATTTTATTACGTGACATTTTATATTTCAATTTAGCTTTAATTTATTTTTGTTTCAGTTTTAGTTTAAGTAATTTTAGTCTTTGGACTTAAAATTATTTTATTTCAGTTAGTTACCAATAAAACATTTATATTTTTTGTTTCAGTTTTTCATCTAATATTTATATTTCATTTTGTTTTATTTCAGCTTTATTTCAATTAACAATTAGTTCTAGTTAACAAGTAACACATTGTTATACAAAAGAAATAAACAATGTTGCATTTCAATACGATGGAGACTGCCTGCAAACACGTTTACTCAGCTAGTTATTATTTTTAGTTCACTGTTTGATTTATTTCCTTTTGAATTGATTTTACTCATATTG